>NC_064640.1:399745979-400979104 GCF_023864345.2 Schistocerca serialis cubense | reverse complement strand
GTTTTCACCGTCATTCTCCGACCCTCACCCGGCACAGAAAATACACTCCCGTCAGCCCCACAGTTAACCTACCATAGATGCCTAGGATTTTAATAAGAGTGAAATAAATGAAACATTTTAATACAATCATAATAATTTGTTTACGTCAGTGGTTAGTATAGTGGTTTCGCTTTTGTTGGGGAAGTGGGCGTCGTGACCACCATGACACAACCCCCCCCCCCTCCGTCCTTAGACACACGCCTGCGTACAGCCATTACTGAGTTGTAGAAAAGGAGTGGTCCAATATCCTGGTGCGCAGTACCTGTCACAGTTTCCCAGAAGACTTTTTTGTCACTCACCAGCGTGATAGAAATATGGCAACAGTATACTGTCCGACATTTCCCAGCTGGCAGTTCACATTTTCTTCGCACACAAATAAGACCTGTTGTGCCTTGATGAGACTTCATACAGTTTTAAAGGGCAGAGCGATTTCAGAACACCATGAAGAACATTGCAGGTGTGCTCAGCTTTGCACCCACCTACACTATGTGATAAAAAGTATCAGGACACCCCAAAAAGATATGTTTTTCATATTAGGTGCCACCTACTGTCAGGTACTAACTATCAGCGACCTCAGTAGCCATTAGACATCGTGAGAGAGCAGAATGGGGCGCTCCGTGAAACTCACAGACTTTGAACGTGGTCAGGTGATTGGGAGTCACTTGTATCATACGCCTGTACGCGAGATTTCCACACTCCTAAATATTCCTATGTCCACTGTTTCCGATGTGACAGTGAAGTGGAGGCGTGAAGGGATACGTGCAGCACAAAAGCGTACAGGCCGACCTCGTCTGTTGACTGACAGAGACCGCCGACTGTTGAAGAGGATCATAATGTGCAACAGGCAGACTAGGCAGACATCTATCCAGACCATCACACAGCAATTCCAAACTGCATCAGGATCCACTGCAAGTACTATGACAGTAAGGTAGGAGGTGAGAAAACCTGGATTTCATGGTCGAGCGGTTGCTCATAAGCCACACATCACGCCAGTAAATGCCAAACTACACCTCGCTTGATGTAAGGAGCGTAAGCATTGGACGATTAAACAGTGGAAAACCTTGTGTGGAGTGAAGAATCACGGTACACAATGTGGCGATCCGATGGCAGGGTGTGAGTATGGTGAATGACCGGTGTACGTCATCTGCCATCGTGTGCACTGCCAACAGTAAAATACGGAGGCGGTGGTCTTATAGTGTGGTCGTGTTTTCCATGGAGGGGCCTTGCACCCCTTGTTGTTTTGCGTGGCACTATCTCAGCACAGGCCTACATCGATGTTTTAAGCATCTTCTTGTTTCCCACTGCTGAAGAGCAATTCGGGGATGGCAATCGCATCTTTCAACACGATCGAGCACCTGTTCATAATGCACGGCCTGTGGCGGAGTGGTTACACGACAATAACATGTAATGGACTGGCCTGCACAGAGTCTTGACCTGAATCCTATAGAACACCTTTAGGATGTTTTGGAACGCCGACTTCGTACCAGGCCTCACCGACCGACATCGATATCTCTCCTCAGTGCAGCACTCCATGAAGAATGGGCTGCAATTCCCCAAGAAACCTTCCAGCATCTGACTGAAAGTATGCCTGCGAGAGTGGAAGCTGTCGTCAAGGCTAAGGGTGGGCCAACACCATACTGAATTCCAGCATTACCCATGGAGGGCGCGTCAAACTTATAAGTCGTTTTCATCCAGGTGTCCGGATACTTTTGATCACATAGTGTATAACAATCAGAAAGAGAAAAATAAATTTCTAGTTTAGAAAAGAGAAAAATAGTGTGAAAATTTCAGTGCCCAAAAACATGTCCACCTCAGGAGCTTGCATCATCTCGAATTCTATGGAACGGAACACAGCGAAACATGCAGTCATGTAGTTACTAATTTTGCAATCCAGCTGACTTGGCAGCACGTCGCCTTTTCTATTTGGGGAGATCGCCTCGGTTCAGTACTAGGCTGTAAGTCAGTTCTATTGGGCAATTTGCTGGTGGTTTTGGAAACTTTCTAAAATTGATATAGTTGAATGCTGACCCTGGATTATGCAAAAAAAAGTAGCTTCCATGAGATATTTTGTTCAGACTAACTCACGAGAGTCAACATTGAGGAAGTAGAAGACATGAAAGTGACTCGGTACTTTAATACGATTCTATGTAAAATTTTGAAAGTAAACGAAGTAAGTCTTGAGCTTACTGCAATCTAATTAAGGAGAATTACGCGAGACGTGTTTCGCTTTTATTTATACAGCATCTTCCGTCTGGTGTAATTCTCTTTGATTAACTGCAATAAGCTCAAGATGGAAAATCAATAATAACTGACTTAACATCTGCTGCGGAAGTTAGCCATGCAAACAATCGTAATATACTGAGTGGATAACTACAGTTCTATAAACATACAATACGCTTAGCGTACCCCTGATCGCATTTAGTACTTGGTGCACGATACGTCTTCATATCAGCCGATTCTGATTTATGGAAAAACACCAATCGGAACATTTTGTCCCCTCTTGACAAAATTTCTGTGGACGCCCATATATCCTGACACGTTCTGTTCCTGCGTTTTCCCATGACTAGTGTATTAAAAAGGAGTACAAACGTATCCCGGATCTGAATTAAGGAGGGGTGAGGTAGGCGCTACGCAAATTAATTTCTATAAATTAGAATGTAAAACTATTCACAAAATGTGTTTATTAGTCTCCCTCTCATAGGTAACTATTGTCTTCAATGGTCTTAACTGACAACAGAACCGCGCCTATTTGTCATAACCAATTTCGTCCAAACTTCTGGATTTGCAGGGTTTGGCCAGCAATAAAAGTGACTGAAATGGAAGCTCCAGAGGGCCAAGCGATCAGAAAAAAAGGCGCGGATCGGGAGAGGCATTGGGCCATTTATGTCACCGTACTTGCCAGACAATGGGTGGCGTAGTGGAAGAAGTATAGATTGAATATGCGTGGGTCGTTAGGTCGAGTACACGTGCGGAAATTTTCTTTCAGTTTCTACATTCCACTGCAAATAAACCGAAATTGTGTACAATATCTTGTATTTATTAATATTTTCATAATAGGCACGTAAGGGAAAGGCAAAGGAATTGTGGGAATTGCAAATAAATTTACAGGAAGGGATTCTAAGGCATATACGAGAATTTTGTGTATAAAATAAGATACTTCTGTTATTTTACAGTTGCTGATTTACACGTGCTGGAATGATAATCGTCGTAAAAAAAAGGGGGAAGCAGTAATATTCTTTAGATCTTGCACACGTTAGAAAACATTTTTACAATTACATGGTTGTTTTAAAGTTTCCGCAGAAAGCCGGCAGGAGTGGCCGAGCGGTTTTAGGCGCTACAGTCTGGAACCGCGCGACCGCTACGGTCGCAGGTTCCAATCCTGCCTCGGGCATGAATGTGTGTGATGTCCGTTGGTTAGGTTTAAGTAGTTTTAAGTTCTAGGGGACTGATGATCTCAGAAGTTAAGTCCCATAGTGCTCAGAGCCATTTGAACAATTTTTTTCGCAGAAAAACAAACTAGGTTTACATTCATAAAAGGTTCTCTCTTATCGCATAGTTGAGCAACAAATCGTGTCATCACATCATTTTACCACAAATGTTTGCGGGGATAGCAGGTGATGTAGAATGTAATGTATTTTGATACAGACTTCTAGTGATGCGATTTATTTTTCTTTCTCTATGAGATAAGAACATTTTTGAAGATTTTTGATCAAAGCCTTTACCTGACTTAAAAACAGTCATCGCAGAATTGCACTGGTATAGTGCGTTTGGGGGAAACCATTTTAATATTGCACTGTCGCGATCCTCCTCCATCTTAAAAAAGGTTCGTCACATAGTTGTGCATTTGTTTGTTCTCGCTATACATCAGTTAACAAAATAGATTTGTTCTTCCGTACCTAGGGCTTCATCGCATCAGTCGAAAGATTTTATATGACGCTGTTGTAAGTTTGCCAGATTTTGATGAGGTATTGACGTCATTCCTATATTTTGCTGGGTACTCATCCACCGTGTACTGCGCCACCCTTTAGATGCCACTGACTCGCAAGAGATATACTGTATGAACAGTCTCTAGCAGCACTGCAATACGTAGCTGAATAGCAACGTCCGACAATGTACTCACTCTCGTAATACTTGTACTGACAAGACCTTGCCTACACTCAACGACGTAATCTTTGTGACTTGAAATAATCGTAACACAACGATGTCACGAACATTTGGTATTTAGCTTCTTACGCTATAAATCACACTTCAGCTGGCCACGGCATCACTATGTACAAAAAGATGGACACAATAACACTTTTCGAGGTATAATGCAGTCAGCAATAGCGATCTGAATATTAATTACAACAACGCATCTGACTACAGGGTTCACTAGGTTCGAAAGATAAACTAATAACAAAGCTAGAATTAATCTCCAGAAAAGCACTAAAGGCGAGAGACTACAGGGAGTAGGAATGATATATTTAATTTATCAATAACAACAACTTATGGCGAAACTTATTCTGTGTTCTCTGACAACACAACTAAACACTTTCTCGACAACATAGGTACCAGAAACGACAGCTTTCCTATATAACTGATGAATATGTCACAGAGATCCGTTGCCTCTTATAGTTGCTCCTCTTTTACGGCGTCAACGAATAATCGTATGTACAAGCAATCTATGTGAACGTTATAAATTTTTATGTAAATTTGAGAATACTTTTACAAAGCAAAGATATAATTTAATAATGTTTATCTTTCGTTGTCAATCAACGATAACCTCTATAAGCAGCGCCTTACTACAACAATAGCCCTGACCCTATTGAAATTTTATCGTAATAAACAATTTCGTCACTCTCAATCTTTCAGAATTAAATGGAATGACTTCCCATTTATAATTAATCACTTTTCAATAAAACGCAAACTTGCTTTTCCTGTCTAAATAAAGATTAATAATCTTTGGTTTCGTTGCAAGTTAGTAACTAAAAATACTTTTCCTTCTGAAACTTCCTGGCAGATTAAAACTGTGTGCCCGACCGAGACTCGAACTCGGGACCTTTGCCTTTCGCGGGCAAGTGCTCTACCAACTGAGCTACCGAAGCACGACTCACGCCCGGTACTCACAGCTTTACTTCCGCCAGTACCTCGTCTCCTACCTTCCAAACTTTACAGAAGCTCTTCGCCGAAGAGGCCAGGAAGTTTCATATCAGCGCACACTCCGCTGCAGAGTGAAAATCTCATTCTGGAAACTTTTCCTTCTTTTTAGGGTTTTAATTTCTTTGAACTTTGCTTTTCCCAATATGCCATTCCTTTACTTTATTGGCCCTTGGATTTATACTGATATGAAAAGATATATGCGAGATATTAGTCTGCTTTGAAATAAACTTTTGAATATTTTTCTTGTAATAGTTTAGGGGTAAAGGACACGTCGGGTACTGACTCTTTCAGTTTAAAACAGTTAATTCTTTATTTCCTGCCATTAATTCGTTTACTGGTACAAGTCAGAATTTTAGTTTACGAGTGCTGCTTCTCTATTCAAAACCCCACTCAGCGGAAACGCAATAAAAAAAAAAGAAACAGAAAACCTGGGTGTCACAGCCACTTTATAGCAATATGAACTTTAAATAATCAAACAAAGCTCAACCACTTCAAGTGTTGACTTCCACGACCCACTAATACTTAGAACTCAAAACACAGCACTTGATGATCTCTTTTAGAGAGAAACAGCGTTTTCTCTAATAAATGTTTGATTTGTCGTTTAGAGGCAAGGGGAAAAGCTATCAAATTCCCAATAAACATCCAATTGTTTCTCAATAAATAACTATTGCGTGGGACGACCGTTCTCTTTAATATGGACTACACATTCAGTGCATCCAACGAGATCTCTGGAATTTTCTACATTACGACGCTCACGCCGAAGTCACACAATAAATCCTAACCAAATATCGCTAAGTCACTAGTCCTCAGTGCTTGCGTAAGCCGATACAACCACAATAATGCAATGCAACGCTACTATCCCTTAGTGCTTGCTTTAGTCCTCAATCACGAAATAACTAAACGACTTCGCGTGAAAACGTCCAACGGAAAATCTTCCAAAACTATTGAAACACGGTTCGCCTACAAACGCGTGGCTATTAAACAGCAAAACGCCCCATTAGTCACAAATACAAGAAACTAATCTCACACTTAAATAAATCGGAGCTTTTCATATAGCTGGAGAGCCTACACTCTATCAAAATAGATGAATTAATCACTTTCTACACAAGACGATAATCTTCTCAAAATGTGTTTCTAAGCGACATATAACTGCTTTGAACGCACTTCAGTTCTATACCCGTTGCAGACTAATTCACATATCGTACGTGTGAGCCGATCTCATCACACTTTTTACAAAATCTCTCTCGAGGCCCACCACTCGAACAGTACCTGGATACTGAACTCAAATTCTAAAAGGACAAGCCAAGAACCATTCTCTGCGAACAAACATATCACGCTAATTCTCTCTTTAACAACAGGTGTTTCGTCCTAGCAGTCACCGGCAATGGTTTCTCGTGGCCAGCTGCTCCGCAGTTGTCATCTTTGCCGCGTGCCGCGATCCAGCATTTGGCTGGGCGTTGCAAACTGGCTGCCTTGACAGGACACAGTTTTCCTCTAACATTAGATGTCACATATCTACAACATTTTAACACAAAAAATATGGAAACTTTACGAACCTTTTAACAAACTCTTCATTCACTCAAAACATTGAAGTCGATAATAAGTTGAGGCGATTTTAACAAGTGATGCGCTTTTTCGTGCTGAAGGCATTTGGCGCACTACAACAGTTTTCTGAATCCTAGGTCTAAAATTAGTGTTTTGCCTTTCCTTTTCATGCCCTTCATGAAAATATTATAAATATAATATACTGAGAATTATTTCAGTTTATTTGCTGTGTAAGTAACGTTGTTGTTGTTGTGGTCTTCAGTCCAGAGACTGTTCTGATGCAGCTCTCCATGCTACTCTATCCTGTGCAAGCTTCTTCATCTCCTTGTACCTACTGCAACCAACATCCTTCTGAATCTGTTTAGTGTATTCATCTCTTGGTCTCCCTCTACGATTTTTACCCTCCATGCTGCCCTCCAATACTAAATTGTTGATGTCTTGATGCCGCAGAACATGCCCTACCAACCTATCCCTTCTTCTAGTCACGTTGTGCCACAAATTTCTCTTCTCTCCAATTCTATTGAATACCTCCTCGTTAGTTATGTGATCTACCCATCTAATCTTCAGCATTCTTCTGTTGCACCACATTTCGAAAGGTAGGTAACGTAAAAACTTAAGATAAAAAAGCAGTTTTCGCGAAGATACTCGACCCCACGACCTTCAGATTACCGTTCTGTATTCTTTCCGTTGCACCAACAGCTGTCTGGAAATTGCGGTAACAGCAAACGTTCATGCAGCGCCCAACCTGCGCCAAAAATTCGATTTTTTTAAAACTCTTAGTCATCTGAAGCTCCCAATTTTGCCATTTTCTTTTCTGACGAAGTCCTACTTGTACCATAAATTTGGAGGGAATCGACGATGATGAGGAGGCGCAGTCTCCTTGTGAAAGAGTATGGTTTGCACGAGATCGGTAGGTATTATTTCAGTCAGACAGTTAACGTTCTGATGGATGCGAACACTTTCTATATCTACGTTTTCTGAAAGCACAACGATATTAAAAACTTTCAGAACCAAGAGTTATTTGGAATTTTCATTTGTGACAAGAATAGCGTTAGATGGCGTACTACTTTACAGGTTTCACGACAAATGACTCTGGGTATACTTCCTATTAGTCAGTTTCTATGTTCTGGTTTTCTTCAAACAATACTGAATTGATAAATCTGTCTGTATGGCGAGGCAAGAGGAGAGATTGCTTTGCGTAGATCATAATTTTTTCTGGGGTAGGGTTCAGGGAGAGGGCAGTTGCTGCTCCCTGGGTAGGGCTGGGATGAGTAGGAAAACATTCCTGTAACATTCGAATACGACATTAATAGTGTACTGCTCGACACAGTCACATCGATTAAATATCTAGACGTAAGGTAGCAAAGCGATATGAAATGTAATGAGCACGTCATGTTGGCAGTAGGAAAAGCGAATGCTCGACTTCGTTTTATTGGGAGAATTTTGGGAAGAAGCAGCTCTTCCGTAAAGAAGACGGCGTATAGAACACTTGTATGACCCTTTCTTGAGACCCTCACCACGTCGGACTAAAGGAAAATATAGAAGCAATTCAGAGGCGTGCTTTTACCGGTAGGTTCAGTCAGCATGCAAGTATTACGGAAAAGCTTCGGAAACTCAAACGGTAATCCTTTGAGAGGAGACGACGCTCATTTCCCGAATCACTATCGCACAAATTTAGAGAACCGACGTTTGAGGCAGACTGCAGGAACGGTTCAACTGACGCCAACGTACATTTCCCGTAAGGGCTACAAAGATAAGATGTGAGAAGTTAGGGCTCGTACGGAGACTTTTACACAGTCATTTTTCCCTCGCTTTATTTGCGTATGGTGCAGGTAAGGAAATGAGTCGTAATGGTGCATAGTAGCCTTCGCCATGCACCGTACAGTGGCTTGCGACGTACGTATGTAGTTGTAAATGTACACCCTTAATCAAGGACTACAAAAATTAATGTCCAACATGGAAATCAAGCGTTTCCGGAACTGTGTCTGTGAAAGGTTTTAGTTTCCTTCTAATTATAAGGAACGACTGTGACTTTTTGTCACATGCTGTGTAGTACCGTGCACGTACGTATATAGAAAATATTTTTGTCAAGTCAGTGAGATTACTGTACGAGTCAGTGCAGTATTTGGAAGAAGTAAAGAACGAACGAAGTCAGATTGGAATGTTCGTCCTTAAAAGCACCTTCGAGTATTAGAGTATTCGAGTATTGACTCAGTGTAAGATGGATGAAGGAAGAAATCGCACGTGGCCTTATAGAAGTACTTTCCAGTCATTTATGTTTTTAGATTACCGGTTTTCATCACCATAAAGAGCCATCTCCAGATCAATTTGCTACGCATTAGGGCCTTGTGTTTCCATTAACACCCATTATTGACAACACGTGGTCTTCCTGTGCAGCACGTTGGTTTGACGGTTCCCATTTGAAACGCTCTAAACCTGTACTCTAAAAACTTAAATGTGTTTGTGCCTGGAAAACAAAATTTTGAAAGGTTTGAAAAATGAAATAAACCTCACTTTTGTTGTGGTGTAACATAACTCGTATTGAGGAACCATTGCTTTCAGAGAAGGTATGTATTCCAATCATGAGTGTAATAGTTATGAGAAAGCACTGTATGTTGGTTTCTGCAAAAAAATTATTCATGCACTCGTTATCGTTAAACAAATTCAGTGAAGTATTTAATGATATCTATATCTACATCTACATGGATACTCTAAAAATCCCATTTAAGTTCCAATCTCGTATACCGAGCGGAAAGAATGAACACCTATATCTTTCCGTGCGAGCTCTGATTACCCTTATTTTATCGTCGTGATCGTTCCTCCCTATGTAGGTCGGTGTCAACAAAATATTTTCGCATTCGGAGGAGAAATTTGGTGATTGGAATTTAGTGAGAAGATTCCGTAGCAACGAAAAACGCCTTTCTTTTAATGATTTCCAGCCCAAATCCTGTACCATTTCTGTGACAGTCTCTCCCATATTTCGCGATAATACAAAATGTGCTGCCTTTCTTTGAACTTTTTCCTTGTACTACGTCAGTCCTATCTGGTAAGGATCCCATACCGCGCAGCAGTATTCTAAAAGAGGACGGACAAGCGTAGTGTGGGCAGTCTCCTTAGTAGGTCTGTTACATTTTCTAAGTGTCCTGCCAATAAAATGCAGTCTTTGGTTAACCTTCCCCACAACATTTTCTATGTGTTCCTTCCAATTGAAGTTGTTCGTAAGTGTAATACCTAGGTATTTAGTTGAATTAACGGCTTTTAGATTAGACTGATTTATCGCGTAACCGAAGTTTAACGACTTCCTTTTACCACACATGTGGATGACCTCACACTTTTCGTTATTCAGGGTCAACTGCCACTTTTCGCACTATTCAGATATTTTTTCTAAATCGTTTTGGAGTTTGTTTTGATCTTCTGATGACTTAATTAGTCGATAAACGACAGCGTCATCTGCAAACAACCGAAGACGGCTATTCAGATTGTCTCCAAAATCGTTTATATAGATAAGGAACAGCAAAGGGCCCATAACACTACCTTGGGGAACGCCAGAAATCACTTCTGTTTTAGTCGATGACTTTTCCGTCAATTACTGCGTAAATCAAATGATATCTTTCGTAGCTTCCGTTATAGGAATATAACATTTCCTTTCCATTAGTCAATGTTATTTTATACTGCTTGTACAATCAACCAGAGTACGGTAGCCCTTCGAAATTACCTAGTAACACTGAAATTTTTTCAATTACGCGTTATAGGCAGAACTCGGAGAGCTCGAAACAGATATCAGGTTTCAATTAAAACTCGACACTCAATCTGGCGGCTGTACTGTACGGGGTTCCCGTTGAAATTATGTGCATGATGATATTTTTCGGAGTGTATCAAGTTCCTACCACGCGCGGCAAGAGATTACTACACGATAAAAGAAAAGGTCCATATGACCAACAGTGATGTAGCACAGATACTGGTGCCTCGTGTTACAAGTAATTTGACATGGACTGCAATACTCTGCGCGATAAAGTTCTGGAAAAATGAAGAAAAAAAAACTCAGAATCCTTGCGCTGTTCTCACTTCGGGGCTTCCACTAAATTCGACAGGCAGCGTCTACATTAATGCTAACAAAACTGCTGTTCAACAAAATGTAATATCTATTCGCTGACATAAGTCTGCGATCCTGCCTGTACTTCTGTACCAGGTCAGCCTGGAAGACAATGTACTTACAAGTCGGTCTTTAACTACGTACATGAAAACGTGATCAGAGGATGGAGGAACAAATTAGCAGAATCGAATATCAAATATGGAATGGGATAATCTCAAAACTGACTAGCATTTGCAGATGATTTAGAAATTCTGAGAGACCATGTACCAATGGCATACTTAAACGAACAGCACAGAAAGCAGTACTATAAGTCTCCTTCGAAGAAAGGACGGTAATGATAAAGAAAGAGACGGCCTCATCAGAATTAAGCACGAAGTACGGGTATTTATAAAGAACCGACATATTTAGTATCTAGCACAAATCGTCAAGACTAAATGAGAAAAGAAAAGAAGCTACTGAAGCAAGATTGCGGAAGATGGTCGCAGCATTCAACTCCACAAAACAGCTGTAATACAAAATCACTCTATCCAAATGCAAAAAATCATCATTACAAGAACGCAAATAAGCGTCAGAAGCACTAATTTTAGAATCAGTAAACGGAAAGAACAAATCATGAAAGAAAGAAAGAAACATTGCGAGGAAAAATGCCAGGAACTAAAACCACCTTAGAAACATTTAAATTAAAAAGTAACACAGAAATATAAAAATGTGTAGAAAAATTTCGAGATGAAATTAGCTACAGAACACCAATGTTCTACTGGAAAATCCAAAGAATGAACCGAGTAAGATGGTGCAGTGGGTAGCTCACTGGACTCGCATCCAGGAGGACGAAGGTTCAAATCATCTTCCGGCCATCCAGATTTAGGTTTTCCATGATACCCCTAAAGCGTACAAGGCAAATGCCGGAATGATTCTTTTGAAATGGTGCCGCCGTATTTCCTTCCCCAACTTTACCCTGTCCGAGCTTGTGTTCCGTCTCTAATGATCTCGTTGCCGACGGGACCTTAAACTGTAGTCCTCCTTTCCAAAGAATGAGTGCTAAGAAATTGACAATAGGAATTGTTCGTGATAGGAGATAGATGTAGAATGTAAAATTCATTCTGTAAACATTTTATAAGGCATGTGTTGCCACTTTATGTTCATTAAGGTCAGCCACTTTTAATGCAGGCTCCGTAGACCAGGCTTGAAAATGAACCTGTAAGGTTTGAAACTAATTGCCAAATATAAGTACTGCAACTGTTGACAAAGTCAGTAACAAGAAATTAAAAGGCAAACTCAGTTGGGAACTTCACGAAGATATGGAAGAAATTAGTATAAACAATGAAGAAATAGAAAACATGACAAAATCGTGAAATGGCATTAAGAAGTGGAATAGTTTCCAAGGCAAAAAAGTTGCAAGTAAGCAGGGAAGAAAATGAACAGCAGAAAAGAGGAGATTGAACAGATGATGGCGTACTATAGAAATTGTAGAACTTATTTAACGGTTTAAATGCAGTCA
This sequence comes from Schistocerca serialis cubense, assembly GCF_023864345.2. Classification (NCBI taxonomy): domain Eukaryota; kingdom Metazoa; phylum Arthropoda; class Insecta; order Orthoptera; family Acrididae; genus Schistocerca; species Schistocerca serialis. The sequence goes on along the minus strand of NC_064640.1, from coordinate 400,966,790 downwards.
GCTGCCCTCCGACGAAAGAAGAGAAGTTGGCGATTTGCAGGATACTTCACAGTTCTTGTCCGACGTTTTGACAAAGGGTGCATATAACTACTGTATGACCTATCATTATTATGCTGACTTGAGTTTTTAATATGTTTAGATTACGAGCAGGTTCAATAAAATCTGAAACCTATTACAATTTTAATTAGTATCCTCCTAAACAGGGAAATTTCAGCAGGCAAAGCGGAATCTTTCAGGGACTTTCTTATTCAACGGTTTTACCATCTAATATAGCAGGGCAGGCCGAGGAAACAAGGGTTTTAACGTCTTAGAGCCTTAACCTGAATTTCCAGGGGTAAGAATACAAATTGAGAATATAATACTGCGCAGAGTCTCTGCCAGGGCAACACGTGAGAAGGACGAGTCGACTCTAGGTCTCGAAATAATGATATCTGTTTATCAAAAGTTCTGTATGATCGTCATGGAAACCGACTTACGGCCTGGACTGTACGAGATCGCTTCCACTAGTAGATGCTCTTGGACACGCTATTAAATGTTCAGAAATACAGACCAGAAACGAATATTAGTAGACGCGACCGCCGACGGCGCGAAGGTGGCTGGTAAGCTCAGAAGTGTCAACCGAGACCAGCGTCGATACGCAGTGCACATAATATTGTAATTTCTCCACCAAGGTACTGACGCAGCATCATTCTTACAGATATCAGAAGGTCGGCAAGCGACCTAGTACGTCGTACCATGTAAACAACGAAACAATGGTCAGGAAATTTACAAATGTTTCCATTCCCCTGGCAGCAATTATCCAGTTATTTGTGTCATGAATAGTCTAGTAGTACTCATGGGAGGTTTTCTTGTTGGATTATATCCGTTATCAGCTCCTGTTGAAGATCGCTATATAAAGATATCAACTCTGTGAGATTTCGAATGAGAAGAAAAGTATTTTTTGTGACAACGGGTCTTTGTAGTTCGTACGATGCTCCTCCGAACAATACGAGTCGTCCTTGCCCAGTACTTGTCCCTTTATTATATATTCACTTTTAAGATGCGAAAAGATCCCAACAAATTTCAACATTCCACCTGAAATTAATTAGTCCTAGTTTTCACCGTATAGACAGTTGCCTTTTCAGATAGAAATCTAATAGATTTAATTCCAAGAAACTTACAACTTCGTTTCACCACTGTCACGCTCCACCTCATCACGAGCTAGCTGTCAGGGCATCCATGGATATCTAAGTTCCTTGCAGATCAAGAGATCATAAACTGAAACTTCCTGGCGGATTAAAACCATATGGCGGATGGTCATTTCAACGTAATTTGCTTTACTAGTTATGAAAAACCCCACACTACTTTCTACAGGTCGAGCATCAACATGAGTGGGACACCGGAGTGTGATGTGGTGTTATGAGCTAAAACATCGTTTGTCCTTATTTTATTGGCAGTAATCTGACTGAACGTACGTAAGAGAATTTCTCGAGATACATGTTATTCATGCAGTTAGAAGACCTGTCACCGACTATGAGTCAAATGATTTTGCGTCAGCGTGATGAATGTACTCCCCATATCTTCTCGCTGGAAACAATAAAATGGTTCAAATGGCTCTGACCACTATGAGACTTAACTTCTGAGGTCATCAGTCCCCTAGAACTTAGAAGTATTTAAACCTAACTAACCTAAGGACATCACACACATCCATGCCCGAGGCAGGATTCGAACCTGCGACCGTAGCGGTCGCGGGGTTTCAGACTGAAGCGCCTAGAACCACTCGGCAACACCGGCCGGCAATTATGAACTTATCCTACTTATTATGTCGTTGATCGCTTCGCTCTCAAGGCATTCATCAGATATGCATAGTAGTATAGTTCAGCTTCCAGATGTTGTATTTAGGATAAGAACGAGTAAAAAGGAAGTAATTTGAAGTTAAAAATGGAATATGATGCATCCATTTCTATAGTTTATTATTTCAGTGGATAAAATATGTTAAAATTTGCAGAGTTTAATACTTTGCACCTTATTTCGGTTACACTTTTTTCCTTAAAATGAGTCTTTTACGTGCGTGTGAGTCGTGATTCAACTTACTGCAAGAACTAAACACAAAATTCCATTTTAAATACATTCTTTTTCTCAGTAATTTCTTGTCAGACCTACAAAATAGACACGCAATTGCAAAAATCTCATTAGGAACTACAATTATGGAGGCAACACACAGTGTACTGGAGAAGTGGAGAAAGGAGCTGAAGTCGAAGAGGAAAGTAGAGTTGAGTTTCATCTTATGGAGGAAAGATACGCAGCAGCGATATAAGAAGTAGACAACTGTATGGAACACACACCGAGGTGACAAAAATCATGGGGTACTTCGAAATGTCGTTACGGACTTCCTTTCGCCCGGTGTAGTGCAGCAAATTGACGTGGTACGGACTCAACAAGTCGTTGGAAGTTCCTTGCAGAAATATTGAACCATGCTCTCTCTACAGCCGTCCACAATTGCGAAAGTATCGCTGTTGCAGGGTTTTGTGCACGAACTGACCTCTCGATTATGTACCATAAATGTTCGATGGAAGTCATGTCGGGTAATCTGGGTGGCCAAATCATTCGCTGGAACTGTCCAGAATGTTTTTCAAAAAAATCGCGAACTGTGACTCGGTGACACGGTGCATGATCATCCATAAAAATTCTATTGTTGCCTGGGAACATGAAGTCCATGAATTGCTGCACATGGATATCAAGTAACTCAACATAACAATTTCCAGTCAATGATCGATTCAGTTGGACTAGAGAACTCAGTTTATTCCATGTTAACACGGCCCACGCCATTATGGAGCCACCACCGGTTTGCACAATGCCTTGTTGACATCTTTGGTCCATGGTATCGTGGGGTCTGTGCAACATTCGAACCCTACCATCAGCTCTTACCAAGTGGAATCGGGACTCATCGGACCAGGCCATGGTTTTCCAGCCGCCTAGGGTCCAACCGATATGGTCACGAGTCCAGAAGAGGCGCTGCGATGTGCTGTTAAACAAAGACACTCGCGCCGGTAGTCTTATGCCATAACTCAATAACGCCACATTTCGCCGCACTGTTAGAACGGATACGTTCGTCGTACGTCATTCATTGATTTCTGCGGTTATTTCACTTAGTGTTGCTTGTCTGATAGCACTGACAACAGTACGTAAACGACGCTGCTCTCGGTCGTTAAGCTAAGGCCGTCGGCCACTGCGTTGAGAGGTAGTACCTGAAATTTGGTATTCTCGGTATAGTCTTGACACTGTCACTCTCGGAATATTGAATTCCCTAACGATTTCCGAAATAGAATGGCTCATGCGTCTAGCTGCAAGTACCATTTCGCCTTCAGTGACTGTTATTTCCAGTCCAGCGACCATAATGACGTCGAAAACCTTTTCGCAGTAATCACGCAAGTGCAAATGATAGCTCCGCCAACGCACTGCCCTTTTACACCTTGTGTACTCGCTATTACCGTCATCTGTATATGTGCATATCGCTATCCCACGACTTTTGTCATCTCACTGTAATATTCAGGATGAAACAATAAATTTGGTTGAAACTAAACGGGTAGAAATACATCAGATAATATACAACTTACAGAGAGACAGGAGATGTTACTGTAAAAAAATATTTCAGAAAATGAATGTGAAACTAAGAGCAGAAGTGAAAAGCTTGTAACCGGTTAGGATAAAGTAATACCCTTACTAATAAAATTCACAACAAGGAAGAATTCACTATATACATTTTAAATGTCACAGTAAGCGTTTTCAATGAAGATAAAAAGTATCGTGCCGACGATTTTATTCAGAACTGTAGAGATACTTTTGTAGCACGTACAGGAGACAATGAGAAAGAAAGACATGTTGAAAGCTCTTTAGAAGGGAAGACGGCAGAAAGTATGACGAACTTCAAAAGCTGTTTCTAAAATATTTTCAGACTTCAAGCAGACCAAGACTAAGAAATTCTGAATGTGTCATCAAATAAAGAGAAATGGGTTAAAATAATTTGGAACAAATAATTAAAAAGGTTAATTGATGTGCACAGATTCTGAGGATAGTCAACAGAGACGGCTAATTTCATAAGAAAATTTCCAAAAAGTTAGTAGGAGACACGGTGAATGCACGCATCGTCTCCATTGACGTTTCCTTTTAGTATCAAGTTGGAGGGACTCTCAATTTAGAAATAAATATCTTCTTGCAACAACAGAGCAAATCCTATATTAGAAATAGAAAGTTATTAGATGAAATCAGTGATATACAATACAACAGACATAGTGGAGCATGGAGGAGGAGGAAAAAGAACGGAAAGTAACGCATATGACAAAAAACGATCAAGATCGCCAATCCTTTCCTAGCTAAAACCGAAGAATAATCATGGAAATATGATTCAGAAATCAAGAAAACTGTTACATCAATTGAGTGCACTTTACTGTGATTTAAAATCCACATGTTATTGAAGGCCTTAAAAGTAATCAAGCGGACATTAACACCACGAAGTTTAAAACTGTTGATGTTACTAACTTGTGGTTTGCTTGTTCGTTCAATACCTGTTTCTGAGTCCGCATAAACACATGGGGAAATGATTCCGTTAAAGAAAGTGATGTGGTTCACTACCGCGAGAATATCTTCACATTACTGTCATATTTCACTTAGCATCAGTGGCTATCCAAATAATTCTTTCATGTCGTAGCACAATTCCATCAAACATTAGATGATTAAAAGGTTAGAACGTTGTTTCTTTTAGGAACATGACAAATTAAATGCAAACGATCGGTACTAGTTTAATCGTTTACGGAGGTATTAGTAGGTATTACCGGTTCCACAACGTCCTTCTCTCAGTAAAAGATAAACTGACACGAGTTTCCAATTCGTGCAGTGGCTATCAGACTCTTTACTTGTTCGTGTGAAGTTGTCATCGCGTGTTCCTGAACTCCCGTTCAAGGGAGGCGAGAACTGGTCAGGCTGGCGACGAGAGCTTTATCATCTGCAGCTCACGTTGTGCGGTTGCGTAACAGCCTGGATAATGTTGTTCGGTGTCTTTGGGAGCGCATCTGACACATGATCCCAGCAGAAACGAGAGCGCGGTCACTCTCAGCTGGCAAATATGTGTAACTAACACCGTCCACCCTCCCTCGTTAATTTTTCACGTTCAGTGCACGTGATATGTGAGGGGTATCGGATAATATGCCCGAACGCATCTCATTTGCGACGACACAGGGTTACAACGAGCAGTGTGAAATACGGTATCTCCGCTCACAGTTCCGTCAAAGTAAAGGGCCACGTGCGGTTTGTTGATGTAATTATTTCTGAACGGTAATTCGCGACGTAATGCCTATACGAGATTTATAATTCTCCACCATATGAAACAGATCGCTTCACGTTGTGTGGCTTGGTGGATTATTATTAAAGCGCCGCATTACGGGTCCAAAGGTCCCAAGTTTTGCTCTGTCCCTTTTAACTTCTTATACCACTGGCAGTGTTTGGTAATGTGAAAATGACGAGTCGCATCGCGGTTAGCAGTCCACTCTGAACTACAAGTCCTCCTATAACTGGCTAAGTAAGAACAAACGTAGGAGGAAGGGAACGGTATACCTCCTCTAACAGGACTACGCTCGGTACTGCACTGTTGCTCACACCAACTCTCGGGTTGATGGTGCGCACTTCATATGAGGTTTTGTACACGGCAGCACTGTTTTTCCAGACTGAAATCGCTGGAAATGCGTCACTGTATGGTTTATGTTTCCTTTTAAACACGCCATCGTCGTGGATGCTTGGCGAATGGCGCACCGTAATTTTCTCTTCCTGCGATATTGCAGTGTCTGTGTTGTGAAGAAGTACGCTGCGATGTTCCTTATGCATCGTGCTTCTTAATAACACAAGCATTCCAATTTGGTAGTTATCAGGCGATACCACGCATGCCACTTACAAATGTAACTGTCACATATGTACGGGATTACTATTAACTGGATGTATGAGTACAGATCTGACATAGGCTATGGACGACGACATATGGAAGGTTGGATCTGGCAGTGGGTCGTGCTCGGATGGCACAAATTTTCATTGCCGTCATTTCATTATACATTTTGACGTGGCTCTTTATTTGCAACTGCGAATACATCTCGTGTGTTGTTCTTACTCTTCCATTCCCGAATGGTGTAAAGGAAAAATGACTGACTAAATATGCCTTTACTCTTCCTTAGCCATCTTTCTTCCTTATAACACTCAGTGGCCAAACGTCATGGGAAGCACCGTAAAATTAGCTGGTCGTTGACTGCTGAAGCTTATTCGATGTATCTGTGTATGTACAGTCCCCAGAGATATGGGTTCCCAACCCCAACAATGAAATCTGCGGCGATTTGTCATACTGTCGATCGTCGATAGCACCAAGTGGCTGTGCTGAGGCGACATGACATCCGGTGAAAGCTCGGATACAAGCACTGTGGAACTGCAGCAGCACCCCCTATTTCCACATGATATTATCGGTAACATTTAGTATAGTGAGCCTTTTTACTTTGATTCCCTCTTTATACTTGTACAATATGTAATCCGTAAGTTTAACGTCAGTACGCATCCCAAGCTCATGAAAAAGGCTGTGTATGTAACAGTGCGCTTCACAGTTCCAGCGGCGTGGTTTTTGGCTGTAATGGGTATGCACGCGTTACGGAACTGCAAGGGGGAGAGAGGGGGCAACGTAGCTTCCGCAGTGCCGGTCCTAGCCATGTTCGTGGAATGTAGTTTTTTGCATGCGTTGTGCTTAACTGTATACCACTTATTTCGAAGATTTTAAGTGTAAAATTACACTAATATCCTGCTCCCAAGCAATTCTATTTGATTTATTTTTACCGTTTCCTTTATTTTACAGAAAAAGCTTAACTATGGCCTTGCATCCCCTGGAAATAGGTTCTGTGACTGTTAAGTGAACTTCAAGAGCGCAAGTTTTCACAACCGTCTTTCGATGAGAAAGTTACAGTTAATAAAACGAGATCGTTCGACACCTGATATTCTATGTCAGCCAGGCGTAGGTAACAAAAAGAAATACTCTCACAGCTTTAATTCTGAAATGTTCGAACAGAAAAGTTGGCTTTGCGGTTGTCAAGTAAAAAGTGCATTGTTTTAATTTCCATGTTTGTTGCCGGCCGTTGTGGCCGAGCGGTTCTAGGCGCTTCAGTCCGGAACCGCGCAACTGCTACGGTCGCAGGTTCGAATCCTGCCTCGGGCACGGATGTGTATGATGTCCTTAGGTTAGTTAGGTTTAAGTAGTTCTAAGTTCTAGGGGACTGATGACCTCAGATGTTAAGTCCTATAGTGCTCAGAGCCACTTGAACCACTCCATGTTTGCTGTTTGGAGGTAGTTTAACGTACACAAAAGATGGTTTTAGAAACATGAACAAAATGAAAGAAAAACTAAAAAGCCCGAGAAGACAAAGAATGACGATAATAATGTAGTTTCACTGTCACTTTTAGGAGCGATGAGTATTAAGAAGAGACTTAGTGAGGCATACAGATTTTCAGTCACTGAACATAATATAAGGGATAAAAAACGTGAGATTTTATCCAAAATAATAGACTGCATTTTCTTTTTTGAAATTCTGAAGCTCTCTTACGTTGACATGATGAAAAAGACGATTCAGTAAATCCCTGGGTATTTAGAGGATTAGAAATTTTTGCACTTAAATTAGATTCACATTTGAAGAATCACTTAGAAACCAGTGCAGTCTTCAAAGTTTCATCTAAGACTATACAGAATGAGATACTTGGCTGCCTGCCACAAAGGAGCTAAGGACGTAAATTAGAAAGGCTACCTTTGTAGATCTCACAACCGGTGACACAACAGATGTTTTGGAACACAGTTAAATGGTTCTTGTTCTATGATGCTATTGAATGGAGCAATATTTTAGCGTTTTGGGGGATACTTTATTTCAGAAAATCAAACTGCAGATGTCATACGAAAACGTATTTTAAAATAACAGGATATAATCCTTAAAAGAGACGGGCAAAAACTGGTAACACACATTTGATACTGCAAATATCATGAAATGAAAAAAGAACAAAAAAAAAAAAAAACAAGAGTTCAAGCAAAAATCAAAGTAGTTTGTAGAAATGCACATTGCCATTCTCTGTTTTGCAAATCAACTTAATTTAATGATGAGAAATGTAAATGGTATTACACTAACGCGAGAATATTTTTCTCTAACATTCTGACTACTGCAATATTCTTCTCAATATTAGGCAACGTATAGCCTTTCTCAAGAAGCATATGGACGTCGGCATTTCGCGTCCATCTTCTATGAGGTGGAACTTCAACATACAGACTGCAAACAGAGTTCATGAAAATTTGCAAACCTTTAAAAAACAGCCCTACTGAAATGCAGTGAACATCAAATGCGAATCAAATCATTGCAGCAGCAGCAGCAGCAGCAGCAGCAGCAGGAATTTTAAAATATCTGACCGACAATAATGAACTCGGAAAGACTAAATGCATTCTCAGTGCATTCGATGGAGTATAATTTCCTCATGTGTCATCCAGTGATCAGGGAGAAAATTATTGAACTTTATGCACAAATTGAAACAAGAAGAGTGAATTTCGTCTCTAAATGAACAGACTAACTTGCTCTGTAAAAAACGAGGTTAAAGTAAGTAAAAATTATTTGAATTTGTGCTTTTAGGATTTTATCCAGTTTCTGAACAAATTTTCCTCTTATACTTCTTTGTTTGCTGTTGCACAATTTAAAAATGTTAAAAATTTTCTGGAGTAGCACCATCGCTGATTTTAGCTACGAGCCGCCACTGGTACCATCCGTTCTTCAAACAACTGAAGTCGTCGTGCACGGCGGTTCCCGTGTGTTCTAAAATTGACTCTGCAATACTAAAGATCCACCCGACGCACTGTTGATCTCGGATACCGGCATTATTGCTGAATCTCCGATGCGCTATGACTCATGCGTCTTGCACCCATTACCAACAGTTAATCGTGAATGGTAATTGGGCCTTCCGAAGCCTGTTCGGTTGAAGAAAGAGTGATTATCACTCTAGTGTAAGAGTTTAACTAATTTCTTATATTATCTTTCATAATCACTTACTGAATAAATTTATTTAAATTCCTTCAATTGAAAGTGTTATAGATGTCTGAGTTTTTCCACAGATTTCTGAACACTGACCAAAGAATAAACCAGGTTGGTTTATTGTAAATGTTCCTTGATTTAATAATTGGATGTATCATCAATTTTAGCTCCTACTCCAGGTACTACTAATGAACGTCGAATACTTGATGCCCTAGTTAATACTCGAATTTCTGTATTTATAGGTTAAATTTTTTGATTATCTACATGCAATACTCAAAACCCATTGACTTCTAAAACTCTTTATGGTTTTATGTATCAAATTCAACTTACACAAAATCTGAATATTCACAACTTCAATATCATTGTTGTCCAATTGTTTTAATTGTAATTATTGTATCTACTGAAACTTCAAGTAAGTAAAGCAGTTGTAGTGATGGCAATAAAATAAAAATGAAGGTAATTGCAGCAAGAACTGCTCAGATAGTTTCGGTTAAGTGCCCATGAAGTATATGTATGTTTTTGGAGAGGGTCCGCCTTTAGCAAAACACAATTTTGTTTTTTAACCCAAACATGTTTCACTGCAGTTGCAACATCTTCAGTGGGCTTTTATTTTTCATCTGTTAAATATAAAGAGTGTTCTTTGCTATTTATATACATGTAGCTATTAGTTTTTAAATCGTAATTACAGATATTTGCAAAAACACATAAATTACGAATTCATACCTTTTTACCACATGGTGTGGTTTCTGATGTGTTGTGTTTCTACAGTGACCGTTTGTGTTTCTACAGTGACCGTTTTGTTGCACAGTTTGTCATCTGCAAGCACTTATATCTTAAAGTAGATAAACTGTTTAAGCCAAAATTACGATTTGAAAGCTTGTTGTTTCTATGCCTGAAATTATTTAATTCTATGTTTGTGTCTATTCACATAATGTTTTACTTACATTTTCCTTTTAATCATCTTCATCACCGTCAAACACTATATATTGAGTTGCCACTGTCACTGTAACTGTTTCACTGCTTTATCAGCTGTAAAGACAAACATGGCGGGCAGTGGAACAATTGAAGGTGTAAAAACAAGATGGCTGACAGTGGAAGAGTTGAAGGTGTTCCTGGCGGTTGTTCTGAATCTTTGAGGTGTCTGTGATTTTGTATGTGTGTGTGTGTGTGTGTGTGTGTGTGTGTGTGTGTGTGTGTGTGTGTGTGTGTGTGTGTGAAAAGGGGGGGAGGAAGAGAGAGAGAGAGAGAGAGAGAGAGAGAGAGAGAGAGAGAGAGAGAGAGAGAGGTGACTGTAGGTTAAGGGATTTATTTTATTTTATTTTGTATTTTTGTTTGTGTGGGGGGCGGGGTCTGGGATGGTAGGGGGGGGGGGGGAGGGGGTAGGTGAGAGCTCTATTGGTTGGTCTTGTCTAATAATTCCTTGAGGGCAGCGAACAGAGTGCCATTGCAGAGAGCTGTGTATTCTTTTATCACTTGTTTGCCGTCCACTATGGCTTTTTGTATCTGATAATTTTCTTCAATTATTAGTTTTTGTGGGGGCTGTTGCTGCATTTGAGAATTTTCAAATCCGTATTGATGTTTGTTGGGTTATGTTTCTTGCCCATTAGGTATTCAGCAAATGTGGAATGACAGCTGTTACTTTTTAATGCTCCTCTGTGTTCTGTGTATCTGGTATTAAAGTTTCTGCTTGTCTGCCCTTTATAAACTGCTTTGTAGTCCTGGCTAGTGGGCGCCGGATTAGTACATGAGCGGCGAGTGGGTAAGGTAGTCGCGTCTTGTCAGTCTTCTCTGCGTAAACAAACCTATTGCTCGCAGGAGTCACAGATGGTGCTATGAATATGGACTCAGCTGAGGATAGAGAAAATTCTAGTGTAAATTGTGTGACATTAGAATCCCAATGGGAGCTGCACTGACATTTTGTGCGTACTAGAGAGCGTGCTAATACGCTTAGTATGCCGACATTCTGTCGCACCAAAAGATATAACGTTGAGCGACACTACAGTTCCAAACACTGTGACGGGTGTAACAGTGTTCAAGGAGCCAAGCGCCTGCAATAAAGTGAACAGTTTAAATAATCCTTCGGCAATGAGGTAAGCTCGGTTATCTTGATTAATCTTACATAAATTATTATTCAAGTTATATTACAATTGGATTTATCTGACACTTTTATTTCTAGGAATTTTAAGCTACTAATGAAGGTGCAGTGAGGGCGAGCTTTAAAACTGCCCATTTAATTGTTTGTGATCTTCAACGATTCTCTACTGGCCACTGCGCCGTCTGTGAAAGAATGCCTCAACACTGCTAGTGATTTTGTATGTCCTCTAAGTACGATACAGTTTCATGCAATTCGTCTGTCTCGACACACAATTGCACGCCGTAAAGGATACCTTAGTGGACATGCTGAACAACAGCTAACGGTGAGAGGACAACAATTCTTGGCATATTCTCTGTGCCTTGATGAAAATACTTAAGTTACTGATAAAGCATAATCGGCTACATTCCTCTGAGGGGTTGATATAGATTTAAATATCACAAAAGGGCTTCTTCATTTAGTCCTCATGAGAGACACACGTACCGACGAAGATATATTTAGTGCTGTTCAACATGCTGTTAGACAGTTGATTCTGACCTGGAGTAAGTTCGTTTCCGTCGCCACTGATGGTGCCCCAAATGTGGCTGGCTGTACAGTGGGATTTGAGAGACGTCTGAAAACTAAAGAGCCCAGGACAGGACAGCAGTTAAATCTCAGTGCATTTTGCAATTCATCAAGAGGTACTTTGTGCGAAGACTGTGCAATTTGACAGGGTTATGAATGTCGTTGTTAGGACTGTAAATTTCATACGGTCTCCTGGGCTAATTCACAGACAATTTCGAGAGTGAATGGATTCACTGCAGTCTGACGTAAAAGATATCCTATTTTTGGCAGGTAAGATAGCTGAGTAGGGGTAAAATCCTTGAACGTTTCCTCCTTTTGCTTGAACAAGTAAATCGTTCTGCGGATATGAAAGAAAGATCGGTTGTTGAGGTCTCTACCCCTCAGTGAGTTGTTAACCTAGCATTTGTTACCGACATGAGTCATTTGAATGATCTCAATGCTTTGTTGCAGGGAAAAGTTCAGTTAATTGTACACTATTTTCTAAAATTCATGCAATGCAAATGAAAGTAGAGATACGGAGAGGTTAGTTCCAGGACAGCAACTTCACGCATTTTCTGAATGTGACGCGATTCACAGCGAGCATTAATAATGAAACGATTCGAGGATTAGAGATCACTTGAGCGAGATTTTGATATCTTCATGTCCACATGCTCAGTGGACGTGAAAACTGTGTCTGCAGAAGTGCAATTAGTATTTACAGATCTGCGACGTGACCACTTCATAAAGAAGAAGTTTAGAATGGCGAATGAGATCATTCAGTTCTATTCTTGCTTTCCACCGTATGGTTTTCTGAACTCAATGCAAAAGCAGCAACGGTAATCTGTATGTTTAGCTCTACTTACTTAAGTGAACAACTTTTCTAGGGCTTAAAGATTTGCAAATCAAACCATAGATCACAAATGACAGGTAGTCATCTGAGCGCCGTTCTCCGAACGCACATCACATGTAGTATTTATCCGGACATTCCTTCGCTTGCAGCAAAACATGGGAAATATGGATCACAACATATATAAATGTAATATAGCAAGGTCTGCATTTTTGTATGTGTTGTTATCATACACACATCAAAAAACGTTTATCACCTCGGTTCCGAGAGTTCCGTAACCTGTACCGAAAATTGGAATAGAGATAAACATAAACATCATTTCCGCCCTTTTTATTGCTCATGAGAACCACACATTGCATGTTGTACCACCATACAGCGAGACCTTCAGAGGTGGTGGTCCAGATTGCTGTACACACCGGTACCTCTAATAACGAGTGACACGTCCTACTGCATTGATGCATGCCTGTATTCATCGTGGCATACTATCCACAAGTTCATCAAGGCACTGCTGGTCCAGACTGTCCCACTCCTCAATGGCGATTCGGCATAGTTACCTCAGAGTGGTTGGTGGGTCACTTCGTCTACAAACAGTCCTTTTCAGTCTATTCCAGGCATGTTCGATAGGGTTCATATCTGTAGCACATGCTCACCACTCTAGTGTCGTTATCCTGAAGGAAGTCTTTCACAAGATGTGGACGATGGGGGTGCGAATTGTCGTCCATGAAGACGAATGCCACTCCAATGTGCTGCCAATATGGTTGCTCTATCGGTAGGAGGGTGGCATTCACATATTGTAGAGCCGTTACGGCGCCTACCATGACCACTAGTGGCGTATGTCGGCCGGCCAAAATGCCACGCCAAAACAGCATGGAACCTCCACCTTGCTGCACTAGCTGGACAGTGTGTCAATGGCGTTCATCATGACCAGGTTGCCTTTAAACACGTCTCCGAAGATTGTCAGGTTGAGGGCATATGCGAGAGACATCGGTGAAGAGAACGTGATTCCAATATCGAGCGGTCCATTCGACATGTTGTTGGGCCCATCTGTACCACGCTGCATGGTGTCGTGGTTGCAAAGATGGACCTCGTCATGGACGTTGGGAGTTAAGTTGCGCATCATGCAGCCTATTGCGCACGGTTTGAGTCGTAACACGACGTTCTGTGGCCGCACGAAAAGCATTATTCAACATGGTGGCGTTGCTGTCAGGGTTCCTCCGAGCCATAATCCGTAGGTAGCGGTCATCCACTGCAGTAGTAGCCCTTTGGCGGCCTGAGCGAGGCATGTCATCGACAGTTCCTGTCTCTCTGTATCTCCTCAATGTTCGAACAACACTGCTTTGGTTCACTCCGAGACGTCTGGACACTTCCCTTATTGAGAGCCCTTCCTGGCACAAAGTAACACTGCGGACGCGATGGAACCACGGTATTGACCGTCTAGGCATGGTTGAATTACCGACAACACGAGTCACGTACCTCCTTCCTGGATGAATGAGTGGAACTGATCGGCTGTTGGACCGCCTCCGTCTAATAGGCGTTGCTCATGCATTGTTGTTTACATCTTTGGGCGGGTTTAGTGACTGCTGAACAGTCAAAGAAACTGTGTCTGTGATACAATATCCATAATCAACGTTTACCCTCAGCAGTTCTGGGAACCGAGATGATGCAAAACTTTTTTTGATGTGTGTATATTTCTTTCTTTCTTTGGGCCTTGTCCCACCTCACGTGGAGTCGGCCGTGTTATTACGGATTGGGCAGTGTTAGGTGCAGAGAGTGGCCAGATGCCCTTCCTGCCACCACCGCGAACCCCCTGGGGTGTAAGTAGTGTACCTCAGCTGTCTGCATCTAGTGTAAGCCATGAAATAGTGAGAACGTTTTCAAATATCTGTGAGTCGTGTAACTGAGGCGGAACATGGGGACCATCCCAGTATTCACCTAGCAGGATGTGGAAAACGGCCTAAAAACAACATCCAGGCTGGTCGGCATACAGACCCACGTCGTTAATGGGCCAGGCAGATTCGATCTGGGGCCGGTGAGCCTACCCGAGTCCAGGAAACAGCGCATTAGTGCTCTCGGCTACCCTGGCGGGTAGCTACTGTTTTTAGCTGTTCTGGTTTAACGAAAGTCGGACGGACGCCTCGGCCACTCAGTGTATCGCAAATTGATGCACACTGATTTTTACCTTGGCGCCCAGAATTTTCACCATCCAGTGCAGAAGAGAGCAGCTTTAAATACGGTGATACACATACGAAAAACTGACGAGGAACACTTCCATTCCGTAGTTAATAATCTGAAGTATATGTTCCGAAAGAATGTCTTGGGGTCACGTGATATCAAGTCAGCATTCTCCAAGAAAGGAAACGTGAAAATGTTGAACATTCGCGTGATGAGCCACTGGCTACATTCCTTCCCTTTTGCTGAGCTACATCCAACAAAATAGGAACAGTTCTGGGAAAGACGAGGTATCAAATGTATTTTCCGATCTCCTAAGAAGATAAAGGAGATACTAAGCCCTGTTAAGGACAGTCTCGGCCTCAGGACTCCTCACCAAAATGCGAGTGCGTCTCCGACCGCTGTGCAGAACATCCGCGACATTTTAAAAATCGATAACTGATGAAATCTGCAGTTGCTGAGCACAGCCTCACAAACAAACACAAAATACCGTTTGAAGAAACGAAAGTTCTGTCCCAGGCTTCCACATAATGGGATCCTATAATTAAGGAGACTGTAGAAATAAGAATGTGTGATAACTTTGACGGCAGATATAATCTTAGAGGTACACAGAAGCGAGCTCTCTACGCAGAGAAGAACCAGAGATCCTCGTCACAATGTTTACGCTACTGTGGGAATGGTGGCGCCACTAGAGCAGATGTGGACACCATCTGCTACAGCATAACTATGTTGTGTGTGGACTATATAAGTCCACCATAGTAGCAATTCTGACGATCTGCTGTTCCTGACGAAGACGACGGCGCAAATCTTCGAAAGCTCGAGGTTTTACCCTGAATTGATGTGGCAAGAATTCCGAGAACGTTTTATACAATAATGAATATAACAATTCCACCAAGTGAGTTAGTACATCCAATTCTTGATAATACGTTTTACGATGTATATGTATCTGAATAGTCAGAATATTGGCATAGTATATGTGGTAATGCTATATGATGTTGAGGGAAGATAGTTACACCTACCCCTAGATATGTAATTGTGAACTTAATTTATAATCTGTATCATTTATAGTTAACTGTGTCAATACAGGGCTTTCATGGAACAAAATTTCTACAAATGCAAATTAAACTCCTACAAACGATACCAAATGGTAATGTGCTACAGCATAGTTCATGAAGGACAATACCAAGTGATGTTTGCTAATACTAGTCCTGTTAACCCTCCAACTATGAACAAGAAAATAAATGCAAGAGTTCATAATAATGGAGGATTAACCTTGAATTATGACTTGTATGATGTTGATGATCATCCAAATACCATAATTACTGTTGGTACAGCAATCATTATTGTTGCTGCTGTGAATATTTAAGTTTTGGTCAGTTAATGATATAGTAATAACATCAGCTAAAACTGGAAGTGATAGAAGAGACAAGAGCTGTAATGGCAACTGATCATGCAACTAATAATGTTTAATCTATACTTATTCTTTCTGATTGCATATTAATTGTTGTAGTAATAAAATTTCCTGCTCATAGAATAGATGAAACATCTGCTAAGTGTAATGAGAAAGCAATGGGTTATTAAGTGTATGTCTTATACCAGAGCAATTATCTACTGTAGAAGATGTAAGAAGGGAGTCAATGATGGACATAAAAGTAAATAAAAAACTGTATTATTTATTTCAGGAAACTCTGTACCTGGTGCACTAGTTATTACTGGCACAAGTCAATTACTAGTTAAACCAATTACGATAGGCCTTAATATAAAGAAAATTACTACAAATGCATCAGCTGTAATAATTACATTACAACTATCATCATCTCCTATTTTGAAGGTTATTAGTTTCTTTCATTTAAGCTCAAAATATAGTGTAATTAGATTCTCAATGGAAAATAATCCTAGTGTTGAGATTGCGTCAGTTACAGGTAAAATAATTCTTTACTTTGATATTTAATTCTTACTGATCATGAATTTTCTGTATCAGATATAATAAGGACTGAAATCTGATTTGTATGTAATAGTGTCATGTACTGTGATCTCTCTGATTTCCTTGGAGTGACAGATAGACAGTATGCTTCCAGACGTTGTTAATTCGTTGTTTATATTTTCAGCACAGTATTTCGATACCTGACCCAGCTATCTTCTTCAGATGCTGTGATTTTGATGTCATGTGTATTCAGTTCCTGGCCTACAATGAGACTCTGAACTTTTGTTGGTCTCACATCGCTATTTATACCTGAGTTCTAATTCCAGTGTTCGCTATAACCTTTGATGCCCTGTTCTTTCTCAGAGTTCGCAATTATTCCAAGAAACGCAGATTCTCTCAGCATTTTTCTATTCTGGTGGATGTGATGGCCACCGACATTCTAGTAAATTGACAGCCAATTCGCAAGTGTTACGTAAATTGAATCCTCCATTACTGTTTATTATATTTTCTGATATATTTATTTCTGTAGTTTCCTCAATAATGCTGCCCCACAAACTTGGCATACACACCAAAACACTGATCTCATTTAATTTCATGATTATATTCGAGAGAGTGATCAATGACAGCAAATTTGCTTGTTTGTTTTAGCTGGGTATATTGCTAATGAACCTTGTATCTCTCTTCAACTGTTTTCATAGTCTTCCACATGTTTGACAAGCCATATTCACATGAAGTGTCATACACACCCAACTTTCAGAGAACAAGATCTTTCTTAAATTATCATCAATACGTTTATTTTGCTTTTATTTAACTTTTTAGGAAAAAATAACTTATTTTTTAGCAGATAAGCTGCAAAAATAATAAAGGCAAATTTTTTTAAATTATGAATATGGTAGTGAGTGTTAAACTAACTATATTTAAGATTATGTTTTATTTACATATTTTTATTTTTGATTTTGTAAATATTTACGATTTTGATAAATTTATTAACTTTAGTATTTAAGTTATTGTAAAAGAGATGAAATGCAAGTATTTATTTGATCATAATGGTTGTTATTGTTATGTAATATAAAACCCAAAGATGGTTGATATCTTCCTGTTTATAAAAAAAAGTCTTCTAAATAATACTTTGAGGTGTGCCATACTCAGTGACAAAGTTTCGAAGAGCCTAAGTATGTTCACCAATCAGAAGTTGAATAATAATTATTTTCTTAGCTGGTGAGAGGAATGAAACACTTGATCAAATATCAACTGCCTCTTAATAAATTTTAGATTTTAACTTTTGAGGCAAAAGACTTATATGTTTCTTCATGACAAAGAGACTCCATAGTGTTCGATATTGGAATTTCATATAATTTTTGAAACCTGCCTATATTTAATAATAATGTTTATTTGCAGTCATATGAGGAATAGGAAAACGCTTCATGATTAAATCAATAATTTATATTTATCACGATGTGTAAGTTATGGACATAATATTAAGTTACCTTAGATATAATTGTTTTTGGGAGTACATATCAAGAAAACAGGCTGCAAAATCGATGTTGAATTTAGGAAACCTTCAGGTGTAGAGGCCCAATAATTATATCTGTTTGACCTTGAATTCTTTCATTATTTGCATGCAGACTGGAAGAAGCTGGGTCAGTTTGCACTGTAAGCTGTTCATACCAAGATTACCACAAAAGGACCAATTGGATAAACCTTTTTTACAGTGTTGATTAAAATTAATTATATGCTATTTTGACAGATTAATGCATCAAATTTAGAAAACGATTTATGAAGATTTTTAATAAAAATTGCACTGATGTTGTATGATTTATTTATATTTCTTTTAAATTTTCTACTTTAGTTATTTGTGTTTTAATTTTATGTAACTATTTCAATTTTGTTTGAATTATGTTCAGATTAGACAGGGGCTTAATAAGGTAGGTTCTGTCAGTGTTTCTCAATTTTTACTGATGCAATTAAATTCGTTTGTAACGAAGAATCTACCACCATTTTTTCAAAGAATTTTATTTATTATTTTCTCTTTTTTCTAATTTGATGTTTTCTTTAATTGTTTCTGTAATTTATATCATGTACATCTTTCTAGGCTCAATCTGAGCTGTTGCTCCGACTATTTTACATGAAATGAAATGCGTGATTTCCTAAGGAACCAAACTGCTTAGGTCATCGATCCCTAGACTTACACACTACTGTAACTAACTTACGCTAATTTATGCTAACAACAACACACACACACCCATGCCCATGGGAGGACCCGCGTGAGGGCCCGTGCAGTCCATGACATAATGCGTCAAACTGCATGGCCACTCTGTGTGGCAGCCTATTTTACATGAATCTAGATTAGCTATAGTTTCATTATTTGTAAATATTTTAAATGGTAGATTTAAATTCTTTCATTTTATATATTATCAGATTTATTGTTGATTTATTGTAAGAACTAATGAAAACCCTCCTCATTTTGTTGAGGAGAGTCTGAATTAGTTTCAGGGTTCAATACTGAATAGGAATCAGTTTAAATTTTTTTGGTGGAATATACTAGGGTTTTTTGATACTATTCATTTTGGATTTGAAACTTTTAAGGTGTGATTTTTATTATTATACTTATTGTTAATCTTCTTACTATATCCTTTACCTCCTATTATATCCTTTTACTGTGTTTATAGTTTGATATGTTAATATATGTATGTAAAGATGCGTGTTTTACCTTGGTGTTCAAACTATTTATTTTCTTTATTGGTTTAAATATTTTATTTATTTAATTTGTTTAGAGAATTTTTTTAGTATAAAACGCTAATAGAATAGTTGTACTTCTACTTTAACATTTTCGAAAGACTCCCATTTTCTAAGCTATTTAATTCAGCTTTAATTTAAGCCCTTAATTAATTTATCTCATGCATTTGCTACATGCACATTAATTGTGAACTACATAAAATTATTGTTAAAATCTGTCCAGTGAGAATGTAGGATGCTTTATCTCTTCATTTAACAATTTATGTCAATAAACATACCCCTACTACCAGAATTCAAACCATGACTTGACTAAATACCTTAGAATGTTGTGATTCTTCAACTTCTGCCAGCATATTTCTTGCTCAAACAGTCCATGGGTGTACTGCCAGTCCATAGTGTCCAACAGCCCCGTTGGACACTATGGACTGGCAGTATACCCATGGACTGTTCGACCTTGGAATGTTGTTTTATTATAAAATGTTAAAATTATTAGACTTACAATGACAGAAATAAGCAAAGCACATCCTAATTTATTTGGAACTGATCATAAAATAAAGCATGTAATTAAGAAGTGAGTCCTTAAATATGAGTGAGTCCTTGAAAGTAAAATAAGATTGGAATGCAATTTTTTCAGTATCTCAGTACAGTCTTAAAAGAGTATTTGATCATGTTTGGTGTAAAAAGAAAAGAGTCACAGTTGTAGCTACAAAATGAAATGTGAAAAATCTATGAAATTTTGCGTTATCTATGCTGACCTCTTCAAACTCACTGAACTAAATCTGTTACTAAATATGGGCCTGCTGATAACAGATTTCTAATTACTCTTACTCCTCAGAAGGATATTTGATGTCATGGTAGACCATATACTATAAATGCAGTTGCTTTAACAAAGAATAGGATAAGTGTTCCAGTTATTTGTGTGTGCATGTACACAAAGGAATTAAAATTTTCTTGTCCTATATACAAATACATTCAAATAAAAACTATAGAAGGTACAATTGCATGAAGATTGGAACAATTCAGGCAATGTTTACGTCTTGACATACATAAAATACATTTATAAATGCTATTTCAATATTTGAGGTGTGATGTATAGCCAAAAATAATCCAGTTACAATTGGAATTATTAAACAAAATCCCAATAATAGTGCAAAATTGCATGAAGTTGATATATTTGTGGGTGCTGGTAAATCAAATACAGATCTCTTAAGAATTTTAATTAAAGTATATTTTTAACATAATATTTCATTCATTAATGTACTTATCTTTTTATGGATATATACTTGATTAATATTTACAATTTGAACTATTAATGATAATGCTAGAAACACATTAATTACGTGTCTGCTTCCTGTGTCTTTTATTATAATCGCCAATCCCTCTGTTTTATGTTTTAAATTTCCACAATTTTCCGCCGTTTTACAATTTAAGTCACCCTTTTATCGCCTGCTTTTTTGTTTCTTATTTTCCTATGTTTTAAAAATTCTGTAGGCTGAAGAGCAGTGTACTAAGCTTTACTGAATTTAAATTCAATAAAGTAAAAAAATAATAGGCTATATAAACAACTTTATGAGTGTTAGCATATTGAGTATTTTCACAAAGAATGATTATTGAAGGTTGGCAGTGGAACAAGTTTCTGTAAATTTGTATTTATGATACCAATAATTCACGAACGTTTGGAAGGACTGAAGAGAAAAACGAATGTCAGATTACAATGCAACTCAAGTTAATCCACTACAATATTATGTCAGAAGAAATATAAGTTTACTGTGAAGTGGTATCACAGATTGTCTCTTCCAAGAAAACTGGACTGTATAACGCTGAAAGGAAAAATTGGTTATGAAACAGAGATATAGGATTCCTTTGATTTTAGAGTCTCGTAGTAGACATCACATTAAATTGGAAGAAATATCCATCAGAAAGTGTGACGAAAGGAGGCAGTCTACAACAACATAATATAGACAACAAACACACGACCTGAAGCTCATCAGTCACAAGAAATCAGTTTCTCTGTTCTGTAGTGAATTCACTGTGCCCACCACAATTTGCTCAACAGTTTCAAAAAGACTGGTGACATGCACAAGCAAACATACAAAAAGCGTCATTCACATATGTAAAAACGTGAGTCATCATATACAGCTTATCCTAAATAGAGGTATTGTGGGATTGACTGAAGCTTCTCGCTGATCCCACAAACCGTAAATATAGTATGCGCTGTATAGAAGCGAACAAATGTGGACCACACAGAAAAAAAATTACAAATGGACTGGAATTTTCTAGTCCTTTAATGACATCTAACGGCGACACGCTGCTATGTATTCATGTTGGCAGAAATCGCCAGCAGATGACACTAGCAACGTGTGCTACAGCAGTAACTGTGCTCTGCCTTTGTCACTTCACTGGATTCCGATTTGGCAGATAGTTATAATAAAACATACTAAACAGGAACTGAATAAATGCAGTGGAAGACAAGTATTTGAAAAAAAAAAAAAAACAACGTGTATCATAGTCGGCCGGGGTGGCCAAGCGGTTAAAGGCACTACAGTCTGGAACCACGAGACCACTACGGTCGCAGGTTCTAATCCTGCCTTGGGCATGGATGTGTGTGATGTCCTTAGGTTAGTTAGGTTTAAGTAGTTCTAAGTTCTAGGGGACTGATGACCTTAGCAGTTAAGTCCCATAGTGCTCAGAGGCATTTGAACCATTTTTTTGTGTATCATAAAGGTAGCTGACAATAGGTAATCAATATTGTTTTATCGCTGAGGGATTTTGGAAAAGTCATTGTAATCAACATTTGTAGCAGCACAGCATCTCAGCAGCACGATCTATTGTTGAGTGGGACACAATCCATAACCGTCTAAACTAGCTCACTCTAGACGATTTCAATGTGATTGACATGGTACTGTCAAACTTGGGAATTGAAAGCATCCTATCAGATGAAGGTATTGCCTCAGATGTTATTAACGCAAAAGTCGCCGCTCCTGAGATGGTTATGTGCAAAAATATGTGATGTGGTCCCACTTTTTGTTTTCTAAAATGCCAAATGTATTCAGAGAGTCATATATTTCTTGAAAGAAGTGTAGATTGGTTTCTACAGCTTGATGAAACATTCATCTAAAACTCAAACAGCATGTTCTTTGTTCTTAATTTGCTTTATAAGCAACTTTATGTGGTTTACATGTTGAGTAATCTAACAAGGGTGATTACTGAAGATTGGCAGTGGAATAATTTTCTGTAGACTTCTGTTAATTAAACATACTTTTTACAAGCGTTTGGAGGGATTGAGGACAAAACAAGTGACGGATCACAAGGCAAATCAAATTTATGCTGTCAAATATCAACTCAGAAGAAAGATAACAGTTTATTTGGAAATAACTTTACAAATGTTGTATCCTATAAAATAATCAGACTGAATAATACCATAATACGCAATGGTTTATTAGAGTGAAATACAGTAACTGTGATTTTAGAGTCTCATATTAGTAATAACCACATTAAACTGCTAGTAAGGAATACTGAATTGGAGACGATGTGCATGAGAAGAGGAGACCTGTAGAAGATAGTATCCTGGTGAATGAAAACCTCAAGGAGAAGAAATTTACCAATTACTATGTCCTCGGGAGGATAATCTTGTATTTGATTATCAGTATGGCTGGCAGTCAGCAATGGCAGTGAAACAGAGATAAAGAATGAAAGGGGCGGCCGCCAAGATGCAGTTAAGCTGAGAAATGTGATGGGAACGAAAGAATGGTACCAAACAAAGGCATAGGATGGTGCAAAAATTATAAATTAACAATTCAGTAGACTTATTTCACACACACAACAAGCACTTTCTATTCTAAAATTATCCACATTCGAGGATAATGAAGGGCTAAAAGTTAGCTTAATTGATACCAATAGCAAGCAATGGTAAACTGCATAGGGGGCATGCCTGCAGCTGGAAGGAAACTACAGAGGAGTGTAAGCTGTCTCAAGAAATATTTGCAGATACTAAACCTGACTGGCAAGCTACTGTGGAGGGGCAAAATAAGAACCAAATGTACTTTCTTTTGGAAGCTATCTGCTTACCAGGAATCCATTTGACGATGTAGAACATTGCTTTCACATGCCTAAGCACATTTTCTTTCTTTTACAGGAGACTTTGATTAATGAGACCGTTCCAAATATTTTAGCAAATCGTGAAACGTTGAATAAAAAAGATGGCAAAAAGTGGTGAGATGGAACTAAGTACATCATTGCTGTGCAACAATTTATCACAAAGTTGAACAAGTACCAGCTGCGTCCAAATCACAAACAGGAGGCATTCTGCGCTTTTGTAGGCAGAAAAGAGAGGCTGTTGCCGTCTCAGTTCAAAGGAGAATGTGCGAATAACGACAGGAAAAAATTAGTAGAGATTTGTGTGTGAGTGTGTGTGTGTGTGTGTGTGTGTGTGTGTGTGTGTGTTTGTGTGTTTGGAAAGATCTATGCGCAAAGCGTATTACAGCTACCAGCATCAAACCATAGGAAAAGATCTAAGAACCTGAGAAAATTCTGATCCTATGTAAACCCTCCATATGGGTCTAAGTGTTCCACCCAGTTACTTGTTGACCAGTCTGGTGGGCCACTCGGGGTCAGCAAATGAATGCTGAAATGTTACATTTCCAGTTCAAGAAGTCGTTTACTCAAGTGAATCATACAGGCGTAATAGTATTTGACCATCAGACAGACTCCCATGTGGACAACATAGTAAGAAGCATTCCTGGCATAGAGAAACAACTGAAAGATTTGAAAGTAAATGAATCATCAGATCCGGATGGAATCCCGTTTCGGTTTATCCATTGTAGGCTGTAAAAGAAGGTACGAGAACAGGGAGTAAGTGCAGTGATATGAGAGTGATTCGAAGACTCCGTAAGTTGTAGAATGCTATATGTGGTCCTCGATGGCGAATGTTCATCAGAGACAAGGGTATCATCAGAAGTGCCACAGGGAAGTGTGACAGGACCGACACTATTCTGTTTATACACATACGATCTGGCGGACAGAGTGGGCAGCAGGCTGCGGTTTTCTACTGAAGATGCTGTGGTGTCGATGTTGAGCAACTGTAGGAAAATTTAAGATGACTTAGATAACATTTGTAGTTGGGGTGATGAATGGCAGCAAGCTCTACATGTAGAAAAATGTAACTTATTATGGATCTCTAGGAAAAACAAAGCTGTAACGTCCAGATATAGGACAAATAGTGTCCTGCATGACGTAGTCAAGACATTTAAATATCTGTGTGTAACATTGCAAAGCCATATGAAACGGAACGAGGATTGTCGTAGGAATGGCGAGTGGTCGACTTTTGTTTATTGGGCGAATTCTAGTGAAGTGTGGTTCATCTCTAAGGGAGACCGCATATAGCACGCAAGCCCGACCTATTTTTGAGTACTTCTTGAGTATTGGAGATCGATAATAGGTCGGATTACAGAAAGTCATCAAAGAAATTCAGAGGTGGTGTAGTAGATTTCTTACAGGTAGATAGAAACAACATAAAAGTATTACAGTCATGTTTCGGGAACTCAAATGGGCATCCCTAGAGGAAGGGTGACATTCTTCTTGAGGAACATTATTGAGAAATCTAGAGAACCAGCGTTTGAAGCTGACTCCAGAATGATTCCGTTTCCCCCTGAGTATATTGCTCATAGGACTATGAAAATAAGATATAGAAATTACGTGTCACACAAGCACATATAGATAGTTGTTTGTCCCACATTCTGTTTGAGAACGGAACAGGAAAGGAAATGACTAGCCGGAAGTTGGACTTCAAAGTATCGATGTACATGTAGGTATTAACAAAGCACTATAACATCGACAACAGCAAGCTTCAGCTGTGCTTCATCAGTGCAGCTATACTTCATTCATAGAGAAGCAACCAACCTTACCAGTAAAACGATACTAAAAGTATTCGCAACTGATAAGTTATAATGGCTATCTAACGTCTATGGTTGTGAATGAACTAATCGGCATAGATCACAAAGCTCTATGCCTTCCAAAAATTAGCTCCGTGGTGAGTGTCTACCAACACTAATCAAGCATGCAAAAGCAACATGCAAGAAGGGTCATGCACGCTCACAACAACTCTTGGTAGTAATATATATAGCTTAGACTGCTATGAGTTATTGTGGGAATGAGTTTATAAACTTTTATATGATCATATGGAATATGAATATTGTATGAACGACATAGCCGCTAATAAATGTTCATCACAGAAGACAAACAATAGTTCATTTATTTCCTTTTTGATTTTGTAAAAACAAAAACAGACAAATACCATAGAGTTGTGCCTACACGAAGGGGCGATTACGTGCTACACATTCATGTTCACCTGAATCGCCAACAGATGACCCCAGCAGCGTTATGCACACGTCGATCCACTAGGTTCTGTTATTGACTGATAGATATAAAAAAAAAAGATACCACCTGCACATAACCTGAAGAAATTCAGTGAATGACTCATGTTTCAAAAGAGGTGTAGATTAAATGTGGTCAATATTATTTCACATTTGAGGAGATTTGACGAGAGGGTTGTAATACACACAAGGCAACAGCATAGAACCTCATCAGCTCCATCTGTTAGCGAGTAGGTTACCACTACAGAAAACAGATGGCGTATGCCTCAAGGGCTGTCACGCCACACTACCCAAATACGAAGAATATAATACCATGAACCATAAACTGAGATAGAAATAAAGTCTGAAACTGGTGAAACTGATTAAACTGAGGAATCCGATCACTCCAGATTATATCAATACGATTGACACGGTACAGAGAGACAAAATATTTATATAGAATGATATATTTTGAAAGAAAATGTGAACTGTTTGTTGCAACTTTATGAAACGTGGGTCTACCACTTATGCAAAATGTTGTTTGCTCTTACTAGGCTTTATAAACAAGTTTATGAGTGTTAGCATATTTAGTATTTACACAACGAATGATTAATGAATTTTGGCAGTGAAACCAGTTTCTATAGATTTGTATCTATGAAACCAATATTTCACGAACGCAAAGCATATTACAGTTACCAGCATCATACTTTAGAAAAGATCTGAGAACCTGAGAAAATTCTGGTCCTATGTAAACCCTCCAAGTGGGTCTAAGTGTTCCACCCAGTCGCTTGTTGACCAGTCTGGTGGGCCACTCGGGGACAGCAAATGAAAGCTGAGATGTTGCATTTCCAGTTCAAGAAGTCGTTTACTCAAGTTAATCATACAGGCGTAATAGTGTTTGTCCATCAGACAGACTCCCATGTGGACAACATTGCAAGAAGCATCCATGGCATAGAGAAACAACTGAAAGATTTGAAAGTAAATGAATCATCAGGTCCAGATGGAATCCCGATTCGCTTTCTCCATTGTAGGCTGTTAAAGAAGTTATGAGAACAAGGAACAGGTGCAGTGATATGAGAGTGATTCGAAGACTTCGTAAGTTACAGAATGCCGTATATGGTCTTTGATGGTGAATGTTCATCAGAGACAAGGGTATCATCAGAAGTGCCACAGGGAAGTGTGATAGGACCGCTACTATTCTGTATATACAAATACAATATGGCGGACAGAGTGGGCAGAAGGCTGCGGTTGTCTACTGAAGATGCTGTGGTGTCGAAAGTTGAGCAACTGTAGCAAGA
Organism: Schistocerca serialis cubense; assembly: GCF_023864345.2. Classification (NCBI taxonomy): domain Eukaryota; kingdom Metazoa; phylum Arthropoda; class Insecta; order Orthoptera; family Acrididae; genus Schistocerca; species Schistocerca serialis. Next base: position 400,939,772 of record NC_064640.1, on the reverse strand, counting down.
TTTAAGATGACGTAGATAACATTTGTAGTTCGGGTGATGAGTGGCAGCGAGCTCTACATGTAGAAAAATGTAACTTATTATGGATGAGTGGGAAAAACAAAGCTGTAACGTTCAGATACAAAATAAGTAGCGTCCTGCATGACACAGTCAAATCGTTTAAATGTATGGGCGTAACGTAGCAAAGCCATATGAAACGCAACGAGGATTGTGGTAGGAATGGCGAGTGGTCGACTTTCGTTTATTGGGAGATTTCAAGGTAAGTGTGGTTCATCTGTAAAGGAGACCGTATGTGAGACGCTAGCCCGACTTATTTTTGAGTACTTCTTGAGTATTTGGGATCTGTAATAAGTCAGTTTACAGAAAGTCATCAAAGAAATTCAGAGGTGGATTTGTTACAGGTAGGTTGAAATATCATAAAAGTGTTACAGAAACGTTTCGGGAGCTCAAATGGGCATCCCTAGAGGAAGGGTGACATGTTCTTGAGGAACATTATTGAGAAATCTAGAGAACCGGCGTTTGAAGGTAACTGCAGAATGATTCAGTTTACTGCTGCATACATTGCAGATTGGGACCATAAAGATAAGATACAGGAAATTACGAGTCGCAGAAGCCTACATGGAGGGTTGTTTCTCCCGTATACTGTTAGAGAAAGGAACGCGAAAGGAAATCACTAGTACTGCCGGAAGGTGCACTGCGGAGTATCGAGGTACTTATAGATTACAACAAAGCACTGTAACATCGACAACAACAATCGTTTGGTGCACTTCTTCAGTGTAGTTACGCCTCAAGCAAAGAGTAGGAACCACGATTAACATCAAATCAGTACTAATAGCATTCCTAACTGATTAGCTAACATGGTTACTTAGTATCTACTTTTGTGGACGAACTGATCGGCACAGATCACAAGGATCCATGCCTTCCAAAAATTGCCTGAAGGGCAGATAAGTGTGTGTGTGACACTACTAATCTAACATGCAAAAGCTACATGCAAGAATGGTCATGCACATATAGAACAAAGGTGGTTAATAATATATATAGCTTATACTGCTGTGAGTTATTGTGGGAATGAGTTTATAAACTTGTATATGATCATACGAAATATGAAGACTGCACTAACGACAAGGCCGCAAATAAAAGTACGTATCCGAGGACAAACAATAGTTCGTTTTCTTTCTTTCTGATTCTCTAAAAACAAAAACAGAGAAATTCCTTAGACTTGTGCTTATATGGATGGGCGATAAGGTGCTACACGTTCATGTTGACACGAATCGCCAACAGATGACACTAGCAGCGTTATGGACACGTCGATCTACTAGGTTCTGTTATTGACAGATATTTATATAAAAAAAGATACAATACGCACAGGACATGAAGAAATTCAGTGAAAGACTCATGTTTCAAACGATGTGTATTATAAAGGTGGTCAATATTATTTCACATTTGAGGAGATCTGGCGAGAGTGTAGTCACACACAAAAGGCGGCAACAGCATAGAACTTCATCAGCTCCATCTGGTAGCGAATAGGTTACCGCTACAAAAAACAGATGGCGTATGCCTCAAGGGTTGTCACGCCACACTACCCAAATACGAAGAATATAACACCAGGATCCATAAACTGAGATAGAAATAAAATCTGAAACTGGTGGAACTGATTAAACTGAGGATCCAGATCACTCCAGATGATATCAATACGAATGACGCGGTACAGAGAGGCAAAATATTTTTATAGAATGACATACTTTGAAAGGAAATGTGAACTGTTTGCTGCAACTTTATGAAACGTGGGTCTTATGTAAATTGTTGTTTGCTCTTAATAGGCTTTATAAACAAGTTTATGAGTGTTAGCATATTTAGTATTTTCACAACGAATGATTAATGAAGGTTGGCAGTGGAACTTGTTTCTATAGATTTGTATCTATGAAACCAATATTTCACGAACGCAAAGCATATTACAGTTACCAGCACCATACTTTAGAAAAGGTCTGAGAACCTGAGAAAATTCTGGTCCTATGTAAACCCTCCAAGTGGGTCTAAGTGTTCCACCCAGTCGCTTGTTGACCAGTCTGGTGGGCCACTCGGGGTCAGCAAATGAATGCTGAAATGTTACATTTCCAGTTCAAGAAGTCGTTTACTCAATGAATCATACAGGCGTAATAGTATTTGACCATCAGACCGACTCCCACGTGGACAACATAGTAAGAAGCATTCCTGGCATAGAGAAACAACTGAAAGATTTGAAAGTAAATGAATCATCAGATCCGGATGGAATCCCGTTTCGGTTTATCCATTGTAGGCTGTAAAAGAAGGTACGAGAACAGGGAGTAAGTGCAGTGATATGAGAGTGATTCGAAGACTCCGTAAGTTGTAGAATGCTATATGTGGTCCTCGATGGCGAATGTTCATCAGAGACAAGGGTATCATCAGAAGTGCCACAGGGAAGTGTGACAGGACCGACACTATTCTGTTTATACGCATACGATCTGGCGGACAGAGTGGGCAGCAGGCTGCGGTTGTCTACTGAAGATGCTGTGGTGTCGATGTTGAGCAACTGTAGGAAAATTTAAGATGACTTAGATAACATTTGTAGTTGGGGTGATGAATGGCAGCAAGCTCTACATGTAGAAAAATGTAACTTATTATGGATCTCTAGGAAAAACAAAGCTGTAACGTCCAGATATAGGACAAATAGTGTCCTGCATGACGTAGTCAAGACATTTAAATATCTGTGTGTAACATTGCAAAGCCATATGAAACGGAACGAGGATTGTGGTAGGAATGGCGAGTGGTCGACTTTTGTTTATTTGGCGAATTCTAGTGAAGTGTGGTTCATCTCTAAGGGAGACCGCATATAGCACGCAAGCCCGACCTATTTTTGAGTACTTCTTGAGTATTGGAGATCGATAATAGGTCGGATTACAGAAAGTCATCAAAGAAATTCAGAGGTGGTGTAGTAGATTTCTTACAGGTAGATAGAAACAACATAAAAGTATTACAGTCATGTTTCGGGAACTCAAATGGGCATCCCTAGAGGAAGGGTGACATTCTTCTTGAGGAACATTATTGAGAAATCTAGAGAACCAGCGTTTGAAGCTGACTCCAGAATGATTCCGTTTCCCCCTGAGTATATTGCTCATAGGACTATGAAAATAAGATATAGAAATTACGTGTCACACAAGCACATATAGATAGTTGTTTGTCCCACATTCTGTTTAAGAACGGAACAGGAAAGGAAATGACTAGCCGGAAGTTGGACTTCAAAGTATCGATGTACATGTAGGTATTAACAAAGCACTATAACATCGACAACAGCAAGCTTCAGCTGTGCTTCATCAGTGCAGCTATACTTCATTCATAGAGAAGCAACCAACCTTACCAGTAAAACGATACTAAAAGTATTCGCAACTGATAAGTTATAATGGCTATCTAACGTCTATGGTTGTGAATGAACTAATCGGCATAGATCACAAAGCTCTATGCCTTCCAAAAATTAGCTCCGTGGTGAGTGTCTACCAACACTAATCAAGCATGCAAAAGCAACATGCAAGAAGGGTCATGCACGCTCACAACAACTCTTGGTAGTAATATATATAGCTTAGACTGCTATGAGTTATTGTGGGAATGAGTTTATAAACTTTTATATGATCATATGGAATATGAATATTGTATGAACGACATAGCCGCTAATAAATGTTCATCACAGAAGACAAACAATAGTTCATTTATTTCCTTTTTGATTTTGTAAAAACAAAAACAGACAAATACCATAGAGTTGTGCCTACACGAAGGGGCGATTACGTGCTACACATTCATGTTCACCTGAATCGCCAACAGATGACCCCAGCAGCGTTATGCACACGTCGATCCACTAGGTTCTGTTATTGACTGATAGATATAAAAAAAAAGATACCACCTGCACATAACCTGAAGAAATTCAGTGAATGACTCATGTTTCAAAAGAGGTGTAGATTAAATGTTGTCAATATTATTTCACATTTGAGGAGATTTGACGAGAGGGTTGTAATACACACAAGGCAACAGCATAGAACCTCATCAGCTCCATCTGTTAGCGAGTAGGTTACCACTACAGAAAACAGATGGCGTATGCCTCAAGGGCTGTCACGCCACACTACCCAAATACGAAGAATATAATACCATGAACCATAAACTGAGATAGAAATAAAGTCTGAAACTGGTGAAACTGATTAAACTGAGGAATCCGATCACTCCAGATTATATCAATACGATTGACACGGTACAGAGAGACAAAATATTTATATAGAATGATATATTTTGAAAGAAAATGTGAACTGTTTGTTGCAACTTTATGAAACGTGGGTCTACCACTTATGCAAAATGTTGTTTGCTCTTACTAGGCTTTATAAACAACTTTATGAGTGTTAGCATATTTAGTATTTACACAACGAATGATTAATGAATTTTGGCAGTGAAACCGGTTTCTATAGATTTGTATCTATGAAACCAATATTTCACGAACGCAAAGCATATTACAGTTACCAGCATCATACTTTAGAAAAGATCTGAGAACCTGAGAAAATTCTGGTCCTATGTAAACCCTCCAAGTGGGTCTAAGTGTTCCACCCAGTCGCTTGTTGACCAGTCTGGTGGGCCACTCGGGGACAGCAAATGAAAGCTGAGATGTTGCATTTCCAGTTCAAGAAGTCGTTTACTCAAGTTAATCATACAGGCGTAATAGTGTTTGTCCATCAGACAGACTCCCATGTGGACAACATTGTAAGAAGCATCCATGGCATAGAGAAACAACTGAAAGATTTGAAAGTAAATGAATCATCAGGTCCAGATGGAATCCCGATTCGCTTTCTCCATTGTAGGCTGTTAAAGAAGTTATGAGAACAAGGAATAGGTGCAGTGATATGAGAGTGATTCGAAGACTTCATAAGTTACAGAATGCCGTATATGGTCTTTGATGGTGAATGTTCATCAGAGACAAGGGTATCATCAGAAGTGCCACAGGGAAGTGTGATAGGACCGCTACTATTCTGTATATACAAATACAATATGGCGGACAGAGTGGGCAGAAGGCTGCGGTTGTCTACTGAAGATGCTGTGGTGTCGAAAGTTGAGCAACTGTAGGAAGATTTAAGATGACTTAGATAACATTTGTAGTTGGGGTGATGAGTGGCAGCGAGCTCTACATGTAGAAAAATGTAACTTATTATGGATGAGTGGGAAAAACAAAGCTGTAACGTTCAGATACAAAATAAGTAGCGTCCTGCATGACACAGTCAAATCGTTTAAATGTATGGGCGTAACGTAGCAAAGCCATATGAAACGCAACGAGGATTGTGGTAGGAGTGGCGAGTGGTCGACTTTCGTTTATTGGGAGATTTCAAGGTAAGTGTGGTTCATCTGTAAAGGAGACCGTATGTGAGACGCTAGCCCGACTTATTTTTGAGTACTTCTTGAGTATTTGGGATCTGTAATAAGTCAGTTTACAGAAAGTCATCAAAGAAATTCAGAGGTGGATTTGTTACAGGTAGGTTGAAATATCATAAAAGTGTTACAGAAACGTTTCGGGAGCTCAAATGGGCATCCCTAGAGGAAGGGTGACATGTTCTTGAGGAACATTATTGAGAAATCTAGAGAACCGGCGTTTGAAGGTAACTGCAGAATGATTCAGTTTACTGCTGCATACATTGCAGATTGGGACCATAAAGATAAGATACAGGAAATTACGAGTCGCAGAAGCCTACATGGAGGGTTGTTTCTCCCGTATACTGTTAGAGAAAGGAACACGAAAGGAAATCACTAGTACTGCCGGAAGGTGCACTGCGGAGTATCGAGGTACTTATAGATTACAACAAAGCACTGTAACATCGACAACAACAATCGTTTGGTGCACTTCTTCAGTGTAGTTACGCCTCAAGCAAAGAGTAGGAACCACGATTAACATCAAATCAGTACTAATAGCATTCCTAACTGATTAGCTAAAATGGTTACTTAGTATCTACTTTTGTGGACGAACTGATCGGCACAGATCACAAGGATCCATGCCTTCCAAAAATTGCCTGAAGGGCAGATAAGTGTGTGTGTGACACTACTAATCTAACATGCAACAGCTACATGCAAGAATGGTCATGCACATATAGAACAAAGGTGGTTAATAATATATATAGCTTATACTGCTGTGAGTTATTGTGGGAATGAGTTTATAAACTTGTATATGATCATACGAAATATGAAGACTGCACTAACGACAAGGCCGCAAATAAAAGTACGTATCCGAGGACAAACAATAGTTCGTTTTCTTTCTTTCTGATTCTCTAAAAACAAAAACAGAGAAATTCCTTAGACTTGTGCTTATATGGATGGGCGATAAGGTGCTACACGTTCATGTTGACACGAATCGCCAACAGATGACACTAGCAGCGTTATGGACACGTCGATCTACTAGGTTCTGTTATTGACAGATATTTATATAAAAAAAGATACAATACGCACAGGACATGAAGAAATTCAGTGAAAGACTCATGTTTCAAACGATGTGTATTATAAAGGTGGTTAATATTATTTCACATTTGACGAGATCTGGCGAGAGTGTAGTCACACACACAAGGCGGCAACAGCATAGAACTTCATCAGCTCCATCTGGTAGCGAATAGGTTACCGCTACAAAAAACAGATGGCGTATGCCTCAAGGGTTGTCACGCCACACTACCCAAATACGAAGAATATAACACCAGGATCCATAAACTGAGATAGAAATAAAGTCTGAAACTGGTGGAACTGATTAAACTGAGGTTCCAGATCACTCCAGATGATATCAATACGAATGACGCGGTACAGAGAGGCAAAATATTTTTATAGAATGACATACTTTGAAAGGAAATGTGAACTGTTTGCTGCAACTTTATGAAACGTGGGTCTTATGTAAATTGTTGTTTGCTCTTAATAGGCTTTATAAACAAGTTTATGAGTGTTAGCATATTTAGTATTTTCACAACGAATGATTAATGAAGGTTGGCAGTGGAACTTGTTTCTATAGATATGTATCTATGAAACCAATATTTCACGAACGCAAAGCATATTACAGTTACCAGCACCATACTTTAGAAAAGATCTGAGAACCTGAGAAAATTCTGGTCCCATGTAAACCCTCCAAGTGGGTCTAAGTGTTCCACCCAGTCGCTTGTTGACCAGTCTGGTGGGCCACTCGGGGTCAGCAAATGAATGCTGAAATGTTACATTTCAAGTTCAAGAAGTTTTTACTCAAGTGAATCATACAGGCGTAATAGTATTTGACCATCAGACAGACTCCCATGTGGACAACATAGTAAGAAGCATTCCTGGCATAGAGAAACAACTGAAAGATTTGAAAGTAAATGAATCATCAGATCCGGATGGAATCCCGTTTCGGTTTATCCATTGTAGGCTGTAAAAGAAGGTACGAGAACAGGGAGTAAGTGCAGTGATATGAGAGTGATTCGAAGTCTTCGTAAGTTGTAGAATGCTATATGTGGTCCTCGATGGCGAATGTTCATCAGAGACAAGGGTATCATCAGAAGTGCCACAGGGAAGTGTGATAGGACCGACACTATTCTGTTTATACACATACGATCTGGCGGACAGAGTGGGCAGCAGGCTGCGGTTGTCTACTGAAGATGCTGTGGTGTCGATGTTGAGCAACTGTAGGAAAATTTAAGATGACTTAGATAACATTTGTAGTTGGGGTGATGAATGGCAGCAAGCTCTACATGTAGAAAAATGTAACTTATTATGGATCTCTAGGAAAAACAAAGCTGTAACGTCCAGATATAGGACAAATAGTGTCCTGCATGACGTAGTCAAGACATTTAAATATCTGTGTGTAACATTGCAAAGCCATATGAAACGGAACGAGGATTGTGGTAGGAATGGCGAGTGGTCGACTTTTGTTTATTGGGCGAATTCTAGTGAAGTGTGGTTCATCTCTAAGGGAGACCGCATATAGCACGCAAGCCCGACCTATTTTTGAGTACTTCTTGAGTATTGGAGATCGATAATAGGTCGGATTACAGAAAGTCATCAAAGAAATTCAGAGGTGGTGTAGTAGATTTCTTACAGGTAGATAGAAACAACATAAAAGTATTACAGTCATGTTTCGGGAACTCAAATGGGCATCCCTAGAGGAAGGGTGACATTCTTCTTGAGGAACATTATTGAGAAATCTAGAGAACCAGCGTTTGAAGCTGACTCCAGAATGATTCCGTTTCCCCCTGAGTATATTGCTAATAGGACTATGAAAATAAGATATAGAAATTACGTGTCACACAAGCACATATAGATAGTTGTTTGTCCCACATTCTGTTTGAGAACGGAACAGGAAAGGAAATGACTAGCCGGAAGTTGGACTTCAAAGTATCGATGTACATGTAGGTATTAAGAAAGCACTATAACATCGACAACAGCAAGCTTCAGCTGTGCTTCATCAGTGCAGCTATACTTCATTCATAGAGAAGCAACCAACCTTACCAGTAAAACGATACTAAAAGTATTCGCAACTGATAAGTTATAATGGCTATCTAACGTCTATGGTTGTGAATGAACTAATCGGCATAGATCACAAAGCTCTATGCCTTCCAAAAATTAGCTCCGTGGTGAGTGTCTACCAACACTAATCAAGCATGCAAAAGCAACATGCAAGAAGGGTCATGCACGCTCACAACAACTCTTGGTAGTAATATATATAGCTTAGACTGCTATGAGTTATTGTGGGAATGAGTTTATAAACTTTTATATGATCATATGGAATATGAATATTGTATGAACGACATAGCCGCTAATAAATGTTCATCACAGAAGACAAACAATAGTTCATTTATTTCCTTTTTGATTTTGTAAAAACAAAAACAGACAAATACCGTAGAGTTGTGCCTACACGAAGGGGCGATTACGTGCTACACATTCATGTTCACCTGAATCGCCAACAGATGACCCCAGCAGCGTTATGCACACGTCGATCCACTAGGTTCTGTTATTGACTGATAGATATAAAAAAAAAGATACCACCTGCACATAACCTGAAGAAATTCAGTGAATGACTCATGTTTCAAAAGAGGTGTAGATTAAATGTGGTCAATATTATTTCACATTTGAGGAGATTTGACGAGAGGGTTGTAATACACACAAGGCAACAGCATAGAACCTCATCAGCTCCATCTGTTAGCGAGTAGGTTACCACTACAGAAAACAGATGGCGTATGCCTCAAGGGCTGTCACGCCACACTACCCAAATACGAAGAATATAATACCATGAACCATAAACTGAGATAGAAATAAAGTCTGAAACTGGTGAAACTGATTAAACTGAGGAATCCGATCACTCCAGATTATATCAATACGATTGACACGGTACAGAGAGACAAAATATTTATATAGAATGATATATTTTGAAAGAAAATGTGAACTGTTTGTTGCAACTTTATGAAACGTGGGTCTACCACTTATGCAAAATGTTGTTTGCTCTTACTAGGCTTTATAAACAAGTTTATGAGTGTTAGCATATTTAGTATTTACACAACGAATGATTAATGAATTTTGGCAGTGAAACCGGTTTCTATAGATTTGTATCTATGAAACCAATATTTCACGAACGCAAAGCATATTACAGTTACCAGCATCATACTTTAGAAAAGATCTGAGAACCTGAGAAAATTCTGGTCCTATGTAAACCCTCCAAGTGGGTCTAAGTGTTCCACCCAGTCGCTTGTTGACCAGTCTGGTGGGCCACTCGGGGACAGCAAATGAAAGCTGAGATGTTGCATTTCCAGTTCAAGAAGTCGTTTACTCAAGTTAATCATACAGGCGTAATAGTGTTTGTCCATCAGACAGACTCCCATGTGGACAACATTGTAAGAAGCATCCATGGCATAGAGAAACAACTGAAAGATTTGAAAGTAAATGAATCATCAGGTCCAGATGGAATCCCGATTCGCTTTCTCCATTGTAGGCTGTTAAAGAAGTTATGAGAACAAGGAATAGGTGCAGTGATATGAGAGTGATTCGAAGACTTCGTAAGTTACAGAATGCCGTATATGGTCTTTGATGGTGAATGTTCATCAGAGACAAGGGTATCATCAGAAGTGCCACAGGGAAGTGTGATAGGACCGCTACTATTCTGTATATACAAATACAATATGGCGGACAGAGTGGGCAGAAGGCTGCGGTTGTCTACTGAAGATGCTGTGGTGTCGAAAGTTGAGCAACTGTAGGAAGATTTAAGATGACTTAGATAACATTTGTAGTTGGGGTGATGAGTGGCAGCGAGCTCTACATGTAGAAAAATGTAACTTATTATGGATGAGTGGGAAAAACAAAGCTGTAACGTTCAGATACAAAATAAGTAGCGTCCTGCATGACACAGTCAAATCGTTTAAATGTATGGGCGTAACGTAGCAAAGCCATATGAAACGCAACGAGGATTGTGGTAGGAATGGCGAGTGGTCGACTTTCGTTTATTGGGAGATTTCAAGGTAAGTGTGGTTCATCTGTAAAGGAGACCGTATGTGAGACGCTAGCCCGACTTATTTTTGAGTACTTCTTGAGTATTTGGGATCTGTAATAAGTCAGTTTACAGAAAGTCATCAAAGAAATTCAGAGGTGGATTTGTTACAGGTAGGTTGAAATATCATAAAAGTGTTACAGAAACGTTTCGGGAGCTCAAATGGGCATCCCTAGAGGAAGGGTGACATGTTCTTGAGGAACATTATTGAGAAATCTAGAGAACCGGCGTTTGAAGGTAACTGCAGAATGATTCAGTTTACTGCTGCATACATTGCAGATTGGGACCATAAAGATAAGATACAGGAAATTACGAGTCGCAGAAGCCTACATGGAGGGTTGTTTCTCCCGTATACTGTTAGAGAAAGGAACACGAAAGGAAATCACTAGCACTGCCGGAAGGTGCACTGCGGAGTATCGAGGTACTTATAGATTACAACAAAGCACTGTAACATCGACAACAACAATCGTTTGGTGCACTTCTTCAGTGTAGTTACGCCTCAAGCAAAGAGTAGGAACCACGATTAACATCAAATCAGTACTAATAGCATTCCTAACTGATTAGCTAAAATGGTTACTTAGTATCTACTTTTGTGGACGAACTGATCGGCACAGATCACAAGGATCCATGCCTTCCAAAAATTGCCTGAAGGGCAGATAAGTGTGTGTGTGACACTACTAATCTAACATGCAAAAGCTACATGCAAGAATGGTCATGCACATATAGAACAAAGGTGGTTAATAATATATATAGCTTATACTGCTGTGAGTTATTGTGGGAATGAGTTTATAAACTTGTATATGATCATACGAAATATGAAGACTGCACTAACGACAAGGCCGCAAATAAAAGTACGTATCCGAGGACAAACAATAGTTCGTTTTCTTTCTTTCTGATTCTCTAAAAACAAAAACAGAGAAATTCCTTAGACTTGTGCTTATATGGATGGGCGATAAGGTGCTACACGTTCATGTTGACACGAATCGCCAACAGATGACACTAGCAGCGTTATGGACACGTCGATCTACTAGGTTCTGTTATTGACAGATATTTATATAAAAAAAGATACAATACGCACAGGACATGAAGAAATTCAGTGAAAGACTCATGTTTCAAACGATGTGTATTATAAAGGTGGTCAATATTATTTCACATTTGACGAGATCTGGCGAGAGTGTAGTCACACACACAAGGCGGCAACAGCATAGAACTTCATCAGCTCCATCTGGTAGCGAATAGGTTACCGCTACAAAAAACAGATGGCGTATGCCTCAAGGGTTGTCACGCCACACTACCCAAATACGAAGAATATAACACCAGGATCCATAAACTGAGATAGAAATAAAGTCTGAAACTGGTGGAACTGATTAAACTGAGGATCCAGATCACTCCAGATGATATCAATACGAATGACGCGGTACAGAGAGGCAAAATATTTTTATAGAATGATATACTTTGAAAGGAAATGTGAACTGTTTGCTGCAACTTTATGAAACGTGGGTCTTATGTAAATTGTTGTTTGCTCTTAATAGGCTTTATAAACAAGTTTATGAGTGTTAGAATATTTAGTATTTTCACAACGAATGATTAATGAAGGTTGGCAGTGGAACTTGTTTCTATAGATATGTATCTATGAAACCAATATTTCACGAACGCAAAGCATATTACAGTTACCAGCACCATACTTTAGAAAAGATCTGAGAACCTGAGAAAATTCTGGTCCTATGTAAACCCTCCAAGTGGGTCTAAGTGTTCCACCCAGTCGCTTGTTGACCAGTCTGGTGGGCCACTCGGGGTCAGCAAATGAATGCTGAAATGTTACATTTCAAGTTCAAGAAGTTTTTACTCAAGTGAATCATACAGGCGTAATAGTATTTGACCATCAGACAGACTCCCATGTGGACAACATAGTAAGAAGCATTCCTGGCATAGAGAAACAACTGAAAGATTTGAAAGTAAATGAATCATCAGATCCGGATGGAATCCCGTTTCGGTTTATCCATTGTAGGCTGTAAAAGAAGGTACGAGAACAGGGAGTAAGTGCAGTGATATGAGAGTGATTCGAAGACTCCGTAAGTTGTAGAATGCTATATGTGGTCCTCGATGGCGAATGTTCATCAGAGACAAGGGTATCATCAGAAGTGCCACAGGGAAGTGTGACAGGACCGATACTATTCTGTTTATACACATACGATCTGGCGGACAGAGTGGGCAGCAGGCTGCGGTTGTCTACTGAAGATGCTGTGGTGTCGATGTTGAGCAACTGTAGGAAAATTTAAGATGACTTAGATAACATTTGTAGTTGGGGTGATGAATGGCAGCAAGCTCTACATGTAGAAAAATGTAACTTATTATGGATCTCTAGGAAAAACAAAGCTGTAACGTCCAGATATAGGACAAATAGTGTCCTGCATGACGTAGTCAAGACATTTAAATATCTGTGTGTAACATTGCAAAGCCATATGAAACGGAACGAGGATTGTGGTAGGAATGGCGAGTGGTCGACTTTTGTTTATTGGGCGAATTCTAGTGAAGTGTGGTTCATCTCTAAGGGAGACCGCATATAGCACGCAAGCCCGACCTATTTTTGAGTACTTCTTGAGTATTGGAGATCGATAATAGGTCGGATTACAGAAAGTCATCAAAGAAATTCAGAGGTGGTGTAGTAGATTTCTTACAGGTAGATAGAAACAACATAAAAGTATTACAGTCATGTTTCGGGAACTCAAATGGGCATCCCTAGAGGAAGGGTGACATTCTTCTTGAGGAACATTATTGAGAAATCTAGAGAACCAGCGTTTGAAGCTGACTCCAGAATGATTCCGTTTCCCCCTGAGTCTATTGCTCATAGGACTATGAAAATAAGATATAGAAATTACGTGTCACACAAGCACATATAGATAGTTGTTTGTCCCACATTCTGTTTGAGAACGGAACAGGAAAGGAAATGACTAGCCGGAAGTTGGACTTCAAAGTATCGATGTACATGTAGGTATTAACAAAGCACTATAACATCGACAACAGCAAGCTTCAGCTGTGCTTCATCAGTGCAGCTATACTTCATTCATAGAGAAGCAACCAACCTTACCAGTAAAACGATACTAAAAGTACTCGCAACTGATAAGTTATAATGGCTATCTAACGTCTATGGTTGTGAATGAACTAATCGGCATAGATCACAAAGCTCTATGCCTTCCAAAAATTAGCTCCGTGGTGAGTGTCTACCAACACTAATCAAGCATGCAAAAGCAACATGCAAGAAGGGTCATGCACGCTCACAACAACTCTTGGTAGTAATATATATAGCTTAGACTGCTATGAGTTATTGTGGGAATGAGTTTATAAACTTTTATATGATCATATGGAATATGAATATTGTATGAACGACATAGCCGCTAATAAATGTTCATCACAGAAGACAAACAATAGTTCATTTATTTCCTTTTTGATTTTGTAAAAACAAAAACAGACAAATACCATAGAGTTGTGCCTACACGAAGGGGCGATTACGTGCTACACATTCATGTTCACCTGAATCGCCAACAGATGACCCCAGCAGCGTTATGCACACGTCGATCCACTAGGTTCTGTTATTGACTGATAGATATAAAAAAAAAGATACCACCTGCACATAACCTGAAGAAATTCAGTGAATGACTCATGTTTCAAAAGAGGTGTAGATTAAATGTGGTCAATATTATTTCACATTTGAGGAGATTTGACGAGAGGGTTGTAATACACACAAGGCAACAGCATAGAACCTCATCAGCTCCATCTGTTAGCGAGTAGGTTACCACTACAGAAAACAGATGGCGTATGCCTCAAGGGCTGTCACGCCACACTACCCAAATACGAAGAATATAATACCATGAACCATAAACTGAGATAGAAATAAAGTCTGAAACTGGTGAAACTGATTAAACTGAGGAATCCGATCACTCCAGATTATATCAATACGATTGACACGGTACAGAGAGACAAAATATTTATATAGAATGATATATTTTGAAAGAAAATGTGAACTGTTTGTTGCAACTTTATGAAACGTGGGTCTACCACTTATGCAAAATGTTGTTTGCTCTTACTAGGCTTTATAAACAAGTTTATGAGTGTTAGCATATTTAGTATTTACACAACGAATGATTAATGAATTTTGGCAGTGAAACCGGTTTCTATAGATTTGTATCTATGAAACCAATATTTCACGAACGCAAAGCATATTACAGTTACCAGCATCATACTTTAGAAAAGATCTGAGAACCTGAGAAAATTCTGGTCCTATGTAAACCCTCCAAGTGGGTCTAAGTGTTCCACCCAGTCGCTTGTTGACCAGTCTGGTGGGCCACTCGGGGACAGCAAATGAAAGCTGAGATGTTGCATTTCCAGTTCAAGAAGTCGTTTACTCAAGTTAATCATACAGGCGTAATAGTGTTTGTCCATCAGACAGACTCCCATGTGGACAACATTGTAAGAAGCATCCATGGCATAGAGAAACAACTGAAAGATTTGAAAGTAAATGAATCATCAGGTCCAGATGGAATCCCGATTCGCTTTCTCCATTGTAGGCTGTTAAAGAAGTTATGAGAACAAGGAATAGGTGCAGTGATATGAGAGTGATTCGAAGACTTCGTAAGTTACAGAATGCCGTATATGGTCTTTGATGGTGAATGTTCATCAGAGACAAGGGTATCATCAGAAGTGCCACAGGGAAGTGTGATAGGACCGCTACTATTCTGTATATACAAATACAATATGGCGGACAGAGTGGGCAGAAGGCTGCGGTTGTCTACTGAAGATGCTGTGGTGTCGAAAGTTGAGCAACTGTAGGAAGATTTAAGATGACTTAGATAACATTTGTAGTTGGGGTGATGAGTGGCAGCGAGCTCTACATGTAGAAAAATGTAACTTATTATGGATGAGTGGGAAAAACAAAGCTGTAACGTTCAGATACAAAATAAGTAGCGTCCTGCATGACACAGTCAAATCGTTTAAATGTATGGGCGTAACGTAGCAAAGCCATATGAAACGCAACGAGGATTGTGGTAGGAATGGCGAGTGGTCGACTTTCGTTTATTGGGAGATTTCAAGGTAAGTGTGGTTCATCTGTAAAGGAGACCGTATGTGAGACGCTAGCCCGACTTATTTTTGAGTACTTCTTGAGTATTTGGGATCTGTAATAAGTCAGTTTACAGAAAGTCATCAAAGAAATTCAGAGGTGGATTTGTTACAGGTAGGTTGAAATATCATAAAAGTGTTACAGAAACGTTTCGGGAGCTCAAATGGGCATCCCTAGAGGAAGGGTGACATGTTCTTGAGGAACATTATTGAGAAATCTAGAGAACCGGCGTTTGAAGGTAACTGCAGAATGATTCAGTTTACTGCTGCATACATTGCAGATTGGGACCATAAAGATAAGATACAGGAAATTACGAGTCGCAGAAGCCTACATGGAGGGTTGTTTCTCCCGTATACTGTTAGAGAAAGGAACACGAAAGGAAATCACTAGTACTGCCGGAAGGTGCACTGCGGAGTATCGAGGTACTTATAGATTACAACAAAGCACTGTAACATCGACAACAACAATCGTTTGGTGCACTTCTTCAGTGTAGTTACGCCTCAAGCAAAGAGTAGGAACCACGATTAACATCAAATCAGTACTAATAGCATTCCTAACTGATTAGCTAAAATGGTTACTTAGTATCTACTTTTGTGGACGAACTGATCGGCACAGATCACAAGGATCCATGCCTTCCAAAAATTGCCTGAAGGGCAGATAAGTGTGTGTGTGACACTACTAATCTAACATGCAACAGCTACATGCAAGAATGGTCATGCACATATAGAACAAAGGTGGTTAATAATATATATAGCTTATACTGCTGTGAGTTATTGTGGGAATGAGTTTATAAACTTGTATATGATCATACGAAATATGAAGACTGCACTAACGACAAGGCCGCAAATAAAAGTACGTATCCGAGGACAAACAATAGTTCGTTTTCTTTCTTTCTGATTCTCTAAAAACAAAAACAGAGAAATTCCTTAGACTTGTGCTTATATGGATGGGCGATAAGGTGCTACACGTTCATGTTGACACGAATCGCCAACAGATGACACTAGCAGCGTTATGGACACGTCGATCTACTAGGTTCTGTTATTGACAGATATTTATATAAAAAAAGATACAATACGCACAGGACATGAAGAAATTCAGTGAAAGACTCATGTTTCAAACGATGTGTATTATAAAGGTGGTCAATATTATTTCACATTTAAGGAGATCTGGCGAGAGTGTAGTCACACACACAAGGCGGCAACAGCATAGAACTTCATCAGCTCCATCTGGTAGCGAATAGGTTACCGCTACAAAAAACAGATGGCGTATGCCTCAAGGGTTGTCACGCCACACTACCCAAATACGAAGAATATAACACCAGGATCCATAAACTGAGATAGAAATAAAGTCTGAAACTGGTGGAACTGATTAAACTGAGGATCCAGATCACTCCAGATGATATCAATACGAATGACGCGGTACAGAGAGGCAAAATATTTTTATAGAATGATATACTTTGAAAGGAAATGTGAACTGTTTGCTGCAACTTTATGAAACGTGGGTCTTATGTAAATTGTTGTTTGCTCTTAATAGGCTTTATAAACAAGTTTATGAGTGTTAGAATATTTAGTATTTTCACAACGAATGATTAATGAAGGTTGGCAGTGGAACTTGTTTCTATAGATATGTATCTATGAAACCAATATTTCACGAACGCAAAGCATATTACAGTTACCAGCACCATACTTTAGAAAAGATCTGAGAACCTGAGAAAATTCTGGTCCTATGTAAACCCTCCAAGTGGGTCTAAGTGTTCCACCCAGTCGCTTGTTGACCAGTCTGGTGGGCCACTCGGGGTCAGCAAATGAATGCTGAAATGTTACATTTCAAGTTCAAGAAGTTTTTACTCAAGTGAATCATACAGGCGTAATAGTATTTGACCATCAGACAGACTCCCATGTGGACAACATAGTAAGAAGCATTCCTGGCATAGAGAAACAACTGAAAGATTTGAAAGTAAATGAATCATCAGATCCGGATGGAATCCCGTTTCGGTTTATCCATTGTAGGCTGTAAAAGAAGGTACGAGAACAGGGAGTAAGTGCAGTGATATGAGAGTGATTCGAAGACTTCGTAAGTTGTAGAATGCTATATGTGGTCCTCGATGGCGAATGTTCATCAGAGACAAGGGTATCATCAGAAGTGCCACAGGGAAGTGTGATAGGACCGACACTATTCTGTTTATACACATACGATCTGGCGGACAGAGTGGGCAGCAGGCTGCGGTTGTCTACTGAAGATGCTGTGGTGTCGATGTTGAGCAACTGTAGGAAAATTTAAGATGACTTAGATAACATTTGTAGTTGGGGTGATGAATGGCAGCAAGCTCTACATGTAGAAAAATGTAACTTATTATGGATCTCTAGGAAAAACAAAGCTGTAACGTCCAGATATAGGACAAATAGTGTCCTGCATGACGTAGTCAAGACATTTAAATATCTGTGTGTAACATTGCAAAGCCATATGAAACGGAACGAGGATTGTGGTAGGAATGGCGAGTGGTCGACTTTTGTTTATTGGGCGAATTCTAGTGAAGTGTGGTTCATCTCTAAGGGAGACCGCATATAGCACGCAAGCCCGACCTATTTTTGAGTACTTCTTGAGTATTGGAGATCGATAATAGGTCGGATTACAGAAAGTCATCAAAGAAATTCAGAGGTGGTGTAGTAGATTTCTTACAGGTAGATAGAAACAACATAAAAGTATTACAGTCATGTTTCGGGAACTCAAATGGGCATCCCTAGAGGAAGGGTGACATTCTTCTTGAGGAACATTATTGAGAAATCTAGAGAACCAGCGTTTGAAGCTGACTCCAGAATGATTCCGTTTCCCCCTGAGTCTATTGCTCATAGGACTATGAAAATAAGATATAGAAATTACGTGTCACACAAGCACATATAGATAGTTGTTTGTCCCACATTCTGTTTGAGAACGGAACAGGAAAGGAAATGACTAGCCGGAAGTTGGACTTCAAAGTATCGATGTACATGTAGGTATTAACAAAGCACTATAACATCGACAACAGCAAGCTTCAGCTGTGCTTCATCAGTGCAGCTATACTTCATTCATAGAGAAGCAACCAACCTTACCAGTAAAACGATACTAAAAGTATTCGCAACTGATAAGTTATAATGGCTATCTAACGTCTATGGTTGTGAATGAACTAATCGGCATAGATCACAAAGCTCTATGCCTTCCAAAAATTAGCTCCGTGGTGAGTGTCTACCAACACTAATCAAGCATGCAAAAGCAACATGCAAGAAGGGTCATGCACGCTCACAACAACTCTTGGTAGTAATATATATAGCTTAGACTGCTATGAGTTATTGTGGGAATGAGTTTATAAACTTTTATATGATCATATGGAATATGAATATTGTATGAACGACATAGCCGCTAATAAATGTTCATCACAGAAGACAAACAATAGTTCATTTATTTCCTTTTTGATTTTGTAAAAACAAAAACAGACAAATACCATAGAGTTGTGCCTACACGAAGGGGCGATTACGTGCTACACATTCATGTTCACCTGAATCGCCAACAGATGACCCCAGCAGCGTTATGCACACGTCGATCCACTAGGTTCTGTTATTGACTGATAGATATAAAAAAAAAGATACCACCTGCACATAACCTGAAGAAATTCAGTGAATGACTCATGTTTCAAAAGAGGTGTAGATTAAATGTGGTCAATATTATTTCACATTTGAGGAGATTTGACGAGAGGGTTGTAATACACACAAGGCAACAGCATAGAACCTCATCAGCTCCATCTGTTAGCGAGTAGGTTACCACTACAGAAAACAGATGGCGTATGCCTCAAGGGCTGTCACGCCACACTACCCAAATACGAAGAATATAATACCATGAACCATAAACTGAGATAGAAATAAAGTCTGAAACTGGTGAAACTGATTAAACTGAGGAATCCGATCACTCCAGATTATATCAATACGATTGACACGGTACAGAGAGACAAAATATTTATATAGAATGATATATTTTGAAAGAAAATGTGAACTGTTTGTTGCAACTTTATGAAACGTGGGTCTACCACTTATGCAAAATGTTGTTTGCTCTTACTAGGCTTTATAAACAAGTTTATGAGTGTTAGCATATTTAGTATTTACACAACGAATGATTAATGAATTTTGGCAGTGAAACCGGTTTCTATAGATTTGTATCTATGAAACCAATATTTCACGAACGCAAAGCATATTACAGTTACCAGCATCATACTTTAGAAAAGATCTGAGAACCTGAGAAAATTCTGGTCCTATGTAAACCCTCCAAGTGGGTCTAAGTGTTCCACCCAGTCGCTTGTTGACCAGTCTGGTGGGCCACTTGGGGACAGCAAATGAAAGCTGAGATGTTGCATTTCCAGTTCAAGAAGTCGTTTACTCAAGTTAATCATACAGGCGTAATAGTGTTTGTCCATCAGACAGACTCCCATGTGGACAACATTGTAAGAAGCATCCATGGCATAGAGAAACAACTGAAAGATTTGAAAGTAAATGAATCATCAGGTCCAGATGGAATCCCGATTCGCTTTCCCCATTGTAGGCTGTTAAAGAAGTTATGAGAACAAGGAATAGGTGCAGTGATATGAGAGTGATTCGAAGACTTCGTAAGTTACAGAATGCCGTATATGGTCTTTGATGGTGAATGTTCATCAGAGACAAGGGTATCATCAGAAGTGCCACAGGGAAGTGTGATAGGACCGCTACTATTCTGTATATACAAATACAATATGGCGGACAGAGTGGGCAGAAGGCTGCGGTTGTCTACTGAAGATGCTGTGGTGTCGAAAGTTGAGCAACTGTAGGAAGATTTAAGATGACTTAGATAACATTTGTAGTTGGGGTGATGAGTGGCAGCGAGCTCTACATGTAGAAAAATGTAACTTATTATGGATGAGTGGGAAAAACAAAGCTGTAACGTTCAGATACAAAATAAGTAGCGTCCTGCATGACACAGTCAAATCGTTTAAATGTATGGGCGTAACGTAGCAAAGCCATATGAAACGCAATGAGGATTGTGGTAGGAATGGCGAGTGGTCGACTTTCGTTTATTGGGAGATTTCAAGGTAAGTGTGGTTCATCTGTAAAGGAGACCGTATGTGAGACGCTAGCCCGACTTATTTTTGAGTACTTCTTGAGTATTTGGGATCTGTAATAAGTCAGTTTACAGAAAGTCATCAAAGAAATTCAGAGGTGGATTTGTTACAGGTAGGTTGAAATATCATAAAAGTGTTACAGAAACGTTTCGGGAGCTCAAATGGGCATCCCTAGAGGAAGGGTGACATGTTCTTGAGGAACATTATTGAGAAATCTAGAGAACCGGCGTTTGAAGGTAACTGCAGAATGATTCAGTTTACTGCTGCATACATTGCAGATTGGGACCATAAAGATAAGATACAGGAAATTACGAGTCGCAGAAGCCTACATGGAGGGTTGTTTCTCCCGTATACTGTTAGAGAAAGGAACACGAAAGGAAATCACTAGTACTGCCGGAAGGTGCACTGCGGAGTATCGAGGTACTTATAGATTACAACAAAGCACTGTAACATCGACAACAACAATCGTTTGGTGCACTTCTTCAGTGTAGTTACGCCTCAAGCAAAGAGTAGGAACCACGATTAACATCAAATCAGTACTAATAGCATTCCTAACTGATTAGCTAAAATGGTTACTTAGTATCTACTTTTGTGGACGAACTGATCGGCACAGATCACAAGGATCCATGCCTTCCAAAAATTGCCTGAAGGGCAGATAAGTGTGTGTGTGACACTACTAATCTAACATGCAACAGCTACATGCAAGAATGGTCATGCACATATAGAACAAAGGTGGTTAATAATATATATAGCTTATACTGCTGTGAGTTATTGTGGGAATGAGTTTATAAACTTGTATATGATCATACGAAATATGAAGACTGCACTAACGACAAGGCCGCAAATAAAAGTACGTATCCGAGGACAAACAATAGTTCGTTTTCTTTCTTTCTGATTCTCTAAAAACAAAAACAGAGAAATTCCTTAGACTTGTGCTTATATGGATGGGCGATAAGGTGCTACACGTTCATGTTGACACGAATCGCCAACAGATGACACTAGCAGCGTTATGGACACGTCGATCTACTAGGTTCTGTTATTGACAGATATTTATATAAAAAAAAGATACAATACGCACAGGACATGAAGAAATTCAGTGAAAGACTCATGTTTCAAACGATGTGTATTATAAAGGTGGTCAATATTATTTCACATTTGACGAGATCTGGCGAGAGTGTAGTCACACACACAAGGCGGCAACAGCATAGAACTTCATCAGCTCCATCTGGTAGCGAATAGGTTACCGCTACAAAAAACAGATGGCGTATGCCTCAAGGGTTGTCACGCCACACTACCCAAATACGAAGAATATAACACCAGGATCCATAAACTGAGATAGAAATAAAATCTGAAACTGGTGGAACTGATTAAACTGAGGATCCAGATCACTCCAGATGATATCAATACGAATGACGCGGTACAGAGAGGCAAAATATTTTTATAGAATGATATACTTTGAAAGGAAATGTGAACTGTTTGCTGCAACTTTATGAAACGTGGGTCTTATGTAAATTGTTGTTTGCTCTTAATAGGCTTTATAAATAAGTTTATGAGTGTTAGCATATTTAGTATTTTCACAACGAATGATTAATGAAGGTTGGCAGTGGAACTTGTTTCTATAGATTTGTATTTATGGAACCAAAATTTCACGAATGTTTGAAAGGACTGAAGGAAAGAAAGCGAGTGTCAGTTGACAATGTAACTCAAGTTTATGCCCTACAATCCTATCCCAGAAGAAAGGTATGTTTATTGTGAGGCTGATTCACATTTTGCCTCTTCCAAGAAAATTAGACTGTATAACACTGAAAGGAAAAATTGGTTATGAAACAGAGATATAGGATTCCTTAGAGTTTAGAGTCTCATGGTAGACATCATATTAAATTGGAAGTAATATCCATGAGGACGAGGGTCGAGAGGAGGCAGTTTACAACACCATAATATAAACAACAAATATACGACTTCAGGCTGATCAGTGACAAGAAATACGGTATCTCTCTTCTTTCGTGAATTCAGTGTACCGACCCTAAAAGTTTCAAAAAGTCTTGTAATATTTTCAAGCAAACATGAAAAAGTGGTCATTCACATAGCTGATTTTTTTAGTTTCTTTGGTGGATTTCGATTCCCCACAGAGATGGGGGCATACTGGCAGCAGCACAATACGCCGATCTGCAGCCTACAGAAAAGTTAAAAAATAGAATCTGGAGATATGAGAAGAATAAAAGCAGGTGATAAAACGGTGGCTGTTAAAAACTGAAACATCGAGAAAAAGATACGAAGAAAATTTAAAAACAAACGGCCGGTGATGCTTAAAAAAACACAGCAACAGTCTGGTTTCTGTTCGCATGTGATAAAAAACACGACTAGCGGCACTATGGTGGCTGTTTGCAACATGACAGGGGATGCACATCACTGAACACTCACTCAAAACAGCACTATAGAGACGACACCATGGCAGATGGGGAGGGGGGGGGGGGACGGACTCGAACCGATGTGGGGGGAAAAGAGGGAGAGGAGAGGAAAGGGAAATAGGGTTGAGCCAAATGGAGGGAGGGGACATAGAAAAAAGGGCGGCTGGTTGGATGTGAGAAGCAGTGGGAAAGGCAGTGAAGGGGAGAGTAAGGACTCATGGGAGGGAAGGGAATCAGAGAGGTGGTAGCCAGGGAAAAATCAGGAGGGAAGGGGAGGAGTGGGAGCCCGGCGAAAGGACACAGGAACGGAGGGGGAGGTGAGGATCAGAGCTGACAGGAGGGATAAATGGAGGTAGAGAGGGCATCATCCAGGAGGGTGAGTCGATGGAAGACAGCTTGGGAAAGGAGAAGAAGCATATAGAGGTGGAGGGTAGGGTGGACACTACACTGAAGGTGTGGCAGAGGGCGTGGATTGGAGAGGAGAGGAGCAACCAGGGGATGAGGGAGGGCAAGGCAGCGGGAGGTGTGAGGGATGGGGATAAGTTTGAGGAAAAGGAGCAGATGGGGGAAAGGAATCAGGTGGTAGAGGATACGCATGGGCACAGGAGGAGAATTTGGGGGGAAGGGCTGATATCCAGGTGGGACTGGCATACTGGAAGAAGGGACGGATTTAGGATTTGTAGGTGAGGAAGAAGGTGTAGGGGTTCAACCCCCATATCCAGCCAGAGAGGACTTTGATGAGGCAGAAGCGGTTGTGGGCTTTTGAACGGATATAGAGGAGATGGTTTTCTGAAACTCCTTCACCAAAGAATATGAAGTAAATATTCCTGAATTCCAATCAAGAACAACTGCGGAGATAAGACACATGAGGGTAGATATCCTCAGAGTAACGAAGCAGCTTAAATCACTTAAAAAAGGCAAGGCCTCTGGTCCAGATTGTATGCTAGTCAGGCTCCTCTCAGAGTATGCTGATAAAATAGCTCCATATTTAGCAATTCTATACAAGCACTCACTCACAGAAAGATCTGTACCTAAAGACTGGAAAATTGCTCAAGTCACACCAATTCCCAAAAACGGAAGTAGAAGTAATTCGCTGAATTACAGGACTATAGCACTAACGTCGATTTGCAGTAGGGTTTTGGAACAGATACTGTATTCGAACATTATGAAGTACCTCACAGCAAACGATTTATTGACACACAGTCAGCACCGATTCAGAAAATATTGTTCTTGTGAAACAAAACTAGCTCTTTATACTCATGAAGTAATAAGTGCTATCGACAGGAGATGTCAAATTGATTCCATATTTTTAGATTTCCAGAAGGCTTTCGACACCGTTCCTCACAAGCGTCTTCTAACCAAACTGCGTGCCTATGGAGTATCGCCTCACTTGTGCGACTGGATTCATGATCTCTTGTCAGAAAGGTCACAATTCGTAGTAATAGATGGAAAGTCATCGATTAAAACAGAAGTAATATCTGGTGTCCTCCAAGGAAGTGTCATAGGCCCTGATCTATATTAACGACATAGGAGACAATCTGAGTAGCCGTCTTAGATTGTTTGCAGATAATGTAAAGTCATCAGATGATCAAAACGAATCGCAAAATGATTTAGATAAGATATCTGTATGGTGCGATAAGTGGCAATTGACCCTGAATAAGGAAAAGTGTGAAGTTGCTCACATGAGTACTAAAAGAAATCTGCTAAATTTCAACTACGCAGTAAGTCACATAAATCTGAAGGCTGTAAATTCGACTAAATACTTAGGGATTACAATTACAAATAACCTAAATTGGAACAATCACATAGATAATATTGTGGGTAGAGCAAACCAAAGACTGCGATTCATTGGCAGAACACTTAGAAGGTGCAACAGGTCTACTAAAGAGACTGCTTACACCACGCTTGTCCACCCTTTTCTGGAGTATTGCTGGGCGGTGTGGGATCCGCATCAAATGGGACTAACGGATGACATCGAAAAAGTACGAAGAAGGGTAGCTCGTTTTGTATTATCGCGAAATAGGGGAGATAGTGTCACACACATTGTACGTGAATTGGAGTGGCAATCATTAAAACAAAGACGTTTTTCGTTGCGACGGGATCTTCTCATGAAATTTCAATCACCAGTTTTCTCCTGCAATTGCGAATACATTCTGTTGCCACCCATCTACATAGGGAGAAATGATCATCACGACATAATAAGAGAAATCAGGGCTCGCACAGAAAAATTTAAGTGCTCTTTTTTCCCGCGTGCCGTTCGAGAGTGGAAAGGTAGAGAGACACCTTGAAGGTGGTTCATTGAACCCTCTGCCAGGCACTTTATTGTGAATAGCAGAGTAATTACGTAGATGTACATGCAGACGGTCGATTGTGAGCGCTATGGAGGTGAGGGTGGGGGAGAAACGGACAGAAGGGTCGTATGTGGTAACGAAATAGGCAATTTTTTTTTTCTTTATTGAATTTCAATTCCTCCCGAAGGGGGCGGGCCGGCAGCAGCTTACTACGCTGCTCTACAGCCTACAGACTTTTTTTTTAAATAAAGGAAGAAGAAAGAAACAAGGAAAAACAGGCGATAAAATGGCGATTTAAAATGTAAAATGGCGTAAAATTGCGGAAAGTGAAATACGCAAAAATGTGAGTCATTTATACAGCTCATCTTACCTAGAGATATTGTGGGAATGACTGAAGCTTCTCACTGATTAAACACACTGTAAAGATAGTATGCCCTGTATAGAGGTGAACAAATATGGACCACATCGAAATGAAACCATTTGTTCCGTTAATTCCCTTCCAAATAACAAATGATCTGGACTTTCCTAGTCCTGTGCTGACATCTAACGGCAACACGCTGCCAAGCATTCATGTTGGAAGAAATCGCCAGCAGATGTCACTACTGACGTGTGCTGCAGCTGTAACTCTGCTCTGCCTTCGTCACTTCGCTGAATACCGATGCTGGCAGATAGTTATAAAAAACACATTAAATAGAAACTGAATAAATTCAGTGGAAGACAAATGTTTCAAAAAATTGTGTATCATAAATGTAGTTGGCCCTACATAATCAATATTGTTTTATCGTTGAGGGATTTTGGCAAGGTCATTGTAATCAACATGAGGACTACCTACACCGGCAGCAGCATAGCACCTCAGCAGCACGATCTAGTGTTGAGTAGGTCACAATCCATAACCAGCAGAAGATGTGTGACTCAAGGTGTTTTTTCTTCCACACTACAAAGTTATAAACAAATATAAGTAGTGACCAGTTACCCAGAATGGAAGGTGTGACATTAGTACTGCCGTAGAAATTAGAAATAGATAAAATAATGAACTAGCTCACTGTAGACGATTTCAATGTGATTGACAGGGTACTGGTAAACTTGGGAATTGAAAGCATCCTATCAGATGGAGGTATTGCCTCAGATGTTATTAACGCAGAAGTCGCCGCTCCTGAGATGGTTATGTGCAACAATATGTGATGTGGTCCTATGTTGTGTTTTCTAAAATACCGAATGTATTCAGAGAGTCATATATTTCTTGAAAGAAGTGTAGATTGGTTTCTGCAGCTTGATGAAACATTCATCTGAAACTCAAACAGCATGTTCTTTGTTCTTAATTTGCTTTATAAGCAACTTTATGTGGTTTACCATGTTGAGTAATCTAACAAGGGCGATTACTGAAGATTGGCAGTGGAATAATTTTCTGTAGACTTCTGTTTATTAAACATACTTTTTACAAGCGTTTGGAGGGATTGAGGACAAAACAAGTGACGGATGACAAGGCAAGTCAAATTTATGCTGTCAAATATCAACTCAGAAGAAAGATAAGAGTTTATTTTGAAATAGCTTTACAAATATTGTATCCTATAAAATAATCAGATTGAATAATACCATAATACGCAATGGTTTATTAGAGTGAAAAACAGTAACTGTGATTTTAGAGTCTCATATTAGTAATACCCACATTAAACTGCTAGTAAGGAATACTGAATTGGAGACGATGTGCATGAGAAGAGGAGACCCGTAGAAAATAGTATCCTGGTGAATGAAAACCTCAGGGAGAAGATATTTACTAATTACTATGTCCTTGGGAGGACAATCTTGTAAACGATTATCAGTATGGCTGGCAGTCAGCAACGACAGTGAAACAGAGATACAGAATGAAAGGGGCGGCCGCCAAAATGCAGTTAAGCTGAGAAATGTGATGGGCACGAAAGAATGGTACCAAAGAAAGGCATAGGATGGTGCAAAAATTATAAATTAACAATTTAGTAGACTTATTTTGCACTTACAGTAAGTACTTTCTATTCTAAAACTAACCACATGACCAGCTGTTTATTCGAGGAAAATGGAGGGCTATAAGCTTAGCTTAATTGATTCCAATAGCAAGCAATGGTAAATCACATACGGGCATGCCCGCAGATTACAGAGGAGTGTAAGCTGTCTCAAGAGACATTTGCAGATACTAAATCTGACTGGCAAGCTAATAATAAGTGACAACTGTGGAGGAGCAAAATAAGAACCAAACGTTCTTTCTTTTGGAATCTATCGGCTCACCAGGATATCGCTTTGACGATGTAGAACATTGCTTTCACATGCCTTAGCACATTTTCTTTCTTCTAAAGGAGATTTTGAATAATCAGACCGCTACATTTAGGCGAATATTCAATTTCTCTTGCCCAGAAGAGCAAGTAAACATCCTGAAGGATGCAATGCACGTAAAATGTGTCTTTTTACACATCGGAAAAAATGGCATTTCATTAGTTTGTGAAACCTCAGGTAGCATTTTAGATTTTCAACCAAAGGTGAAGAAAGATGATCTGTGATATTTTAAGACCCTTTCCCAGATTTTTAGCAAATCGTGAAACGATGAATAAAACAGATGACAAAAAGTGGAGAGATGAAACTTAATAAAATCACTGCTGTGTAACAGTTTATCACAAAGTGGAACAATTAACAGCTGTGTCCAAATCACAAACAGGACACGTTCTGCGATTTTGTTGGCTGAGTTCTTAGCAGAATATGTGAATAACGACAGGCAAAAATTTGTAGTGTGTGTGTGTGTGTGTGTGTGGAAAGATCTATGTGCAAAGCATATTACAGCTACCAGCATCATACCTTAGGAAAGATGAAAAGATCTGAGAACCTGAGAAAATTCTGGTCCTATGTAAAATCTCCGAGTGGGTCTAAGTGTTCCACCCAGTCACTTGTTGACCAGTCTGGTGGGGCACGCGGGGACAGCAAAATGATAGCTGATGTTTTACATTTCAAGTTCAAGAAATCGTTTACTGCAGAGAATCATAGAGACATACCAGTGTTTGACCATCAGACAGACTCCCATGTGGACATCATAGTAAGAAGCATTCTTGGCATAGAGAAACAACTGAAAGATTTGAAAGTAAATGAATCATCAGGTCCGGATGGAACCCCGATTCGGTTTCTCCATTGCAAGCTGTTAAAGAAGGTACGAGAACAGGGAATAGGTGCAGTGATATGAGAGTGATTCGAAGACTTCGTTAGTTATAGAATGCCGTATGTGGTCCTCGATGGCCAATGTGCATCAGAGAGCAGGGTATCATCAGAAGTGCCACAGGGAAGTGTGATAGGACTGCTACTGTTCTGTATATACATATACGATCTGGTGGACAGAGTGGGCAGCAGGCTGCGGATGTTTGCTGAAGATGCTGTGGTGTCGAAGTTGAGCGACTGTAGGAGGATTTAAGATGACTTAGACAAAATTTATGGTTGGGGTGATGAATGGCAGAAAAATGTAACTTATTATGGTTCTGTAGGAAAAACAAAGCTATAACGTTCAGATACAGGTTAAGTAGTGTCCTGCATGACATAGTCAAGAAATTTAAATATATGTGTGTAACACTGCAAAGCCATATGAAACGGAACGAGGATTGTGGTAGGAAAGGCGAGTGGTCGACTTTTATTTATTGGGAGAATTCTAGTGAAGTGTGGTTCATCTGTAAAGGAGACCGAATATAAGACGCAAGCCCGCCATATTTTTGAGTACTTCTCGAGTATTTGGGATCGGTAATAGGTCGGATTACAGAAAGTCGTCAAAGAAATTCATAGGTGGACTACTAGATTTGCTATGGGTAGTAGGAACCATCATTATCAGTAAAACAGTATTAACCCTTTGGTGCATGAATTTCACTGAAGTGGACAACGTTTAATGGTCAATTCTCTGACGTTTTCAATCAGCCATGAGGCTGAAAATGCATGCAGGACACAACACCAGTAGGGAGTGCCCGCATTGAAAATGCCAAAGAAACAACCATTAACAGCTAGAAACGACTATTAACAGCTGTCCACTGCAGTGGTAATCGTATCTGATAAGTTATAATGGTTACCTAAAATCTACTTTAGCAGTTGAACTAATCGGCACAGATCACGAAGAACATATGAAACCAATTTTTTTTTCTTTATTGTATTTCAATTCCCCGTCGGGGTGGGCTGGCAGCAGCATATGCGCTGCTCTTCAGCCGAAAGACATAGAACAAAACAACAGAAGACATTTAAAAACAGCAAAGGAGAGAATAAGGTGAACATAGATATAAAAAAGGGGAACATCATGGAAGGCAATAGACAAAAAAACGGGGTGACTGTAAAATGGAGATAAAAAAACTGTTTAAAAGTAGCACACACAAAAAGCCACACACTGTGACGATTAAAAGAACACAAGGCACAGTATGACTGGAGCATAAAGGTATCGACGGATGGCGTAGCACATAACGTAACACTGACAGCGAACCTCAAGGCAGTACACAATTAAAATCACACCTCTTGACGCACAGGAGAAACAGCAGTAAGCACAACACAGATGTGGCACACTGATGATGATCAATACAGAGGATCCGCCAGGCGCTAGGAGATGAGGGAGACCTGAAGAAGGGAGGGACGGGAAGAGATGAGGGAGATTAGCGGGGGGCGCGCTGAAGAGGGCCAGGTAGGGAGGGATGTGGGAAGGAAAGAGGCAAGTATGGGGCGCAGGGTCTCAGGGGAGGGGGGGATGGAGGAAAATCCGCTCTGGGAGAAGGCGGGAAGAGGAAAAAGGGGGCCCTGGGGAGGGGGGTGGGGCACAAGGCCTGGTTACAGTTGGAAGGAACGGTAGATGTCACGGCGAAGTTCGTCATCCGGGAGGGGGAGACGTTAGAAATTTCCCTAATGAAGGAGATGGAGGGTGTGGAGGTGGAGAGAGGGAGGGATACAGCGATAGAGGTGCGGCAACGGGGGGGGGGGGGATGGAGAGGAAGGAGGAAACCAGAGGGTGGGGGGGGATCAAGCCTGCGAACAATGTAACAGAGGATAGGACGAATGAGGGATTTGTAGGTGTGGAGGATGGTAGAAGGATGCAATCCCCATGTCCGGCCAGACAGGAGTTTCAGAAGGCGGAGGCGGGAATGGGCTTTCTGCTGGACGGTCTGGAGATGAGGGGTCCAGGTGAGGTGTCAGTCGAGGGTGAGGCCAAGATATTTCAGGGTGGGGGTGAGCTGGATAGGACGACCATAAAGGGTGAGGTAGAAATCATGGAGGCGAAAGGAGCGAGTGGTGCGGCCTATGATGATTGCCTGGGTTTTGGAGGGGTTGAGACGGAGGAACCACTGGTTACACCAAGTGGTGAACTGGTTAAGGTGGGTTTGGAGGGTACGTTGAGACTGATGAAGGGTAGGATAGAGAGCCAGGAAGGCTGTGTCATCAGCATACTGGAGAAGGTGGATTGGTGGGGGTGGCTTGGGCATATCAGCTGTATACAAGAGATAAAGGAGAGGGGAGAGGACAGAACCCTGGGGGACGCCAGCCGTGGGATAAAAGATACGGGAGTTGGTGTTGTGGAGGGTGACATAGGAAGGACGGTGCGAGAGGAAGGAAGCGACCAGACGGACAAAATTGATAGGCAGGGCGTAGGTTTGGAGTTTAAAGAGGAGACCGGGATGCCATACACCGTCATAGGCATTTTGGAGGTCAAGGGAAACAAAAATGGCGGAGCGACGGGAGTTGAGCTGGAGGGACAGAAGGTGAACAAGGTTGAGGAGTTGGTCTTCAGCAGAGAAGGAGGGTCGGAAGCCACACTGGGTAAGGGGGAGGAGGTGGTGTTGAGCAAGGTGCTGATGGATACGGTGGGAGAGAATGGATTCAAAGACCTTACTGAAGACGGAGGTGAGGCAGATGGGACAATAGGAAGAGGCGGCAGAAGGGGGTTTGTTGGGTTGGAGGAATAAGAGGACGCGGGTAGAAGCCAGTAGAGAGGACGACATTATAGAGATGGGCGAGGACAGTCAGGAAGGAATAAGGGCTTTCACGAAGGTGACGGTAGGTGACACAGTCGTGACCGGGGGCCGTGTTGCGTTTGGACTGGAGGATAAGTTTAGTGTCTTGTGCTGTGATGGGAGTGTTGACGTTGGAGGGGGGCAACTGCCCCAAGTACTGGAGACTAGGAGCAAGTGGAGCGACTGAGGTATCAGCACGTTCCATGACGGTGGGGAAAAGAGAATAATCAAAGTGGGGATCATCGAGGATGGAGAAGACCTCGGATAGGTGGGAAGCGAAGTGGTTGGCCTTACTGAAGTTGTCAGGAAGGGGGCGATCGTTATGGAGAAGGGGGTAGTGGGGAGCGGAAAGGGAACCAGTAAGACGATGGAAGGTGGACCAGTACTTGGAGGAGTAGATAGGGAGGGTGGCGTTGAGTCGTGTGCACGTCTGGCGCCAGTCTCGGCGTTTCGTTGCTGTAATAAGGTTCCGTACATGTCGCTGTACTTGCCGGTGGCGTTGGAGTGTATCCCTGTCACGAGTGCGCAGGAAGGAGCGATAGAGGCGGCGGGATTCACGGAGGAGGAGGACAGCCCGTGGAGGGAGAGTGAGACGGTGTGGGTGGATGGTTTTAGTAGGAACATGGGCGTCCACGGCGTCAGTAATTACCTTCTGAAGGAAGGACGAGGCGTGGATAATGTCGTCAGGATGGCGATAGGTAAGAGGGTAGCTTTCGACCTGGGTGGAGATGGAGTCCCGGTAGGCATCCCAGTTGGCACGGCGATAGTCATGGACGACCTTGGGAGGGGGTGCAGGGTGCGGAGCTGGAGGGGGGCGGTGAGCAGACGTTATGGTGAGAAGGACAGGGAGGTGATCGCTACCTCTGGGGTCATGGACGGCGACAGTGATACGCCCAAGGAGGTTGGCGGAGGCAATGATAACATCGGGGGTGGTGTCACTTTCGGGTCGGGTGTGCTGGGGTAGGAGAACAAGGTCACCTTGGAGAGAGGAACTGATGCCAGTGCCGAAGGGCAGCAAGAATGAAACCAAGCTGGGTAATAATATATATAGCTTAGACTGCTGTGAGTTATAGTGGGAATGACTTTATAAACTTGTATATGATCATATGCAATATGAAGATTGTATTAACGACATAGCTGCAAATAAAAGTCGATCACAGAAGACAAATGATAGTTAATTTATTTCCTTTTTGATTTTCTAAAAATAAAAACAGAGAAATGCCTTATACTTGTGCTTACGTGGAAGAGTGACCAGGTGCTACACATTCATGTTGATACGAATCGCCAACAGATAACACTAGCAGCGTTATAGACACGCCGATCCACGAGATTCTGCTATTGACAGATGTTTATATAAAGAAAAAGATACAGTATACATATAACCTGAAGAAATTCAGTGAAAGAATCATGTTTCATAAGATGTGTATATTAAAGGTGGTCAATATTATTTCACGATAGAGGACATTTGGCGAGAGCGTTGTATCACTCACAAGGCAACAGCACAGCACCTCATCAGCTCCATCTGGTGGCGACTAGGTTACCGCTACAGAAAACAGATGGCGTATGCCTCAAGGGTTGTCATGCCACACTACCCAAATACGAAGAATATAATGCCATGATCTATAAACTGAGATAGAAGTAAAGTCTGAAACTGGTGATATACTCAAGCGTCATTCACATATGCGAAAAATGTGTAATCGACCGTGCACTTTCAGTGGAACCATCACCACATTTGCCTGGAGCGATTTAGGGAAATCACGGAAAATTTAAATCTGGATGGCTGTACATTGGTTTGAATCGTCGTCCTCCCAGATGCGAGTCCCGTATCTACACTCCTGGAAATTGAAATAAGAACACCGTGAAATCATTGTCCCAGGAAGGGGAAACTTTATTGACACATTCCTGGGGTCAGATACATCACATGATCACACTGACAGAACCACAGGCACATAGACACAGGCAACAGAGCATGCACAATGTCGGCACTAGTACAGTGTATATCCACCTTTCGCAGCAATGCAGGCTGCTATTCTCCCATGGAGATGATCGTAGAGATGCTGGATGTAGTCCTGTGGAACGGCTTGCCATGCCATTTCCACCTGGCGCCTCAGTTGGACCAGCGTTCGTGCTGGACGTGCAGACCGCGTGAGACGACGCTTCATCCAGTCCCAAACATGCTCAATGGGGGACAGATCCGGAGATCTTGCTGGCCAGGGTAGTTGACTTACACCTTCTAGAGCACGTTGGGTGGCACGGGATACATGCGGACGTGCATTGTCCTGTTGGAACAGCAAGTTCCCTTGCCGGTCTAGGAATGGTAGAACGATGGGTTCGATGACGGTTTGGATGTACCGTGCACTATTCAGTGTCCCCTCGACGATCACCAGTGGTGTACGGCCAGTGTAGGAGATCGCTCCCCACACCATGATGCCGGGTGTTGGCCCTGTGTGCCTCGGTCGTATGCAGTCCTGATTGTGGCGCTCACCTACACGGCGCCAAACACGCATACGACCATAATTGACACCAAGGCAGAAGCGACTCTCATCGCTGAAGACGACACGTCTCCATTCGTCCCTCCATTCACGCCTGTCGCGACACCACTGGAGGCAGGCTGCACGATGTTGGGGCGTGAGCGGAAGACGGCCTAACGGTGTGCGGGACCGTAGCCCAGCTTCATGGAGACGGTTGCGAATGGTCCTCGCCGATACCCCAGGAGCAACAGTGTCCCTAATTTGCTGGGAAGTGGCGGTGCGGTCCCCTACGGCACTGCGTAGGATCCTACGGTCTTGGCGTGCATCCGTGCGTCGCTGCGGTCCGGTCCCAGGTCGACGGGCAAGTGCACCTTCCGCCGACCACTGGCGACAACATCGATGTACTGTGGAGATCTCACGCCCCACGTGTTGAGCAATTCGGCGGTACGTCCACCCAGCCTCCCGCATGCCCACTATACGCCCTCGCTCAAAGTCCGTCAACTGCACATACGGTTCATGTCCACGCTGTCGCGGCATGCTACCAGTGTTAAAGACTGCGATGGAGCTCCGTATGCCACGGCAAACTGGCTGACACTGACGGCGGCGGTGCACAAATGCTGCGCAGCTAGCGCCATTCGACGGCCAACACCGCGGTTCCTGGTGTGTCCGCTGTGCCGTGCGTGTGATCATTGCTTGTACAGCCCTCTCGCAGTGTCCGGAGCAAGTATGGTGGGTCTGACACACCGGTGTCAATGTGTTCTTTTTTCCATTTCCAGGAGTGTAAATCTCAGTGCCAACTTGCTCGATCACTAATCTGGAGGTCATGTGAACGACAATATGAGAGTTGGAGAAAATAGTACCTGTTTTCAAGAAATGATTTCAACCGTTGAATGTGAAATCCAAGGACAAGATATTTACCGGTTTCCATGTCCTTGAGACGGCGAGACTTGCAAATGCTTTTGTGCTTCGTTGGCAGTCAGCAATGGCAGTGAAACAGAGATACACAGAGAAAGGTGCTGCCAGTAGGATGTAGCTAAATAAGATATGTGGTGAGCACGAAAGAGTGTCACCAAGTGGCAGGAGCTGGTGCAAAAATTATAAATTATCAAATTGGTTGACTTACTTTAGAGTCGCAACAAGCACTTAACATTCTAAAACCAAGCATATTATCTGCCTTTCATGTGAGAAAAATATGCTGCTTGTGAAGAAACAAGCGCTGTATTATTTGACAGATACGGAGGCGAGCGACTGTGATGGGACTTATCACAGTTCCCTCTGGCGCTAAATAATGAAACAGAGAGCCCAAAATCGTTCAGAATGTGCAAATGTATGTCGAAATTCAACTATTACAAGTCTGAACTTGATCGGACCAATAAATTTGGCAAAATTGACGTTTTTACGAAAAACTGAAGGCGCTAAATATTTGACTCAGAAACATGAAAATTCGCATTAAGCTTCAGTCTGATACAAAAACATTAACTATGTGACTCCATTAGGCTACCTCTAATAGTTTTCGAATAATTTACTGAAAACGAAAATTGGAACAGAAACAATTAAGTATGATTTATACTAATGATATAAGGTTTTGATTACAGCACCTGATGAAACTCATCAAATAATAGAGCTGTACCAATTTTCAAGGCTTTGATGCAAATACCAATCAATACAAGGTCTCTTAAAGATGTAGTTCAGAGGTCATGTTCTACTGTCAGTTCCGTTTCAAACATTCTAGGCGGCAAGTTTAAATGCAGGCGATCTAAAACTTTTTCTGTGATTAAAGCCAACTTAACCCCATTCATACAAAAATTACGATGATTCTGAACTGATACACAAAAGTGTTATTAAGAAGTATGTGTCCGAGAAAGCGACCATTTAAATGCTGCTACCCGGCCATAGAGCAGATGACGGCAGATGTTCCCTTCAGCTTTTTTTTTTCTTTATTGATTTTCAATTCCCCCCGAAGGGAGCGGGCTGGCAGCAGCTTAGTACGCTGCTCTACAGCCTACAGACTTTTTTAAAAAAAATGGAAGAAGAAAAGAAACAAGAAAAACAGACGATGAAACGGTGACTTAAAGTGTAAAATGGCGGAAAAATGCGGAAAGTTAAAACAGAAAGCAAAAGGGGTTGGCAATGTTAACAAAGGACACAGGAATCAGACAAGTAACATAGTACACACACAATTAAAAAACATGGCGACAGTCTGGTTTCTGTTCGCAAGAGATAAAAAGCACACCCAGCGACAGTATGATGGCCGTTCGCAACACTTCCCAAAAAACACAACACGGGACCCTCACTGTAAAACACTGCACGAAAATGGCGGCACAAAGATGACACTCGCGAGCCAAAGGCTGATGGGGGGGGGGACCTGGAGGAGGGGGAAGAGCAAGGAGGGAGGAAGGAGAAAACGAAAAGAGGGGTGGGTTCCCTTCGGCTGTCCGCTTCGTCGGCCAGTGAGGTATTACAGAGACACACTTTCCATTGAGCTTTCACTCTGTCATGAGCTGCCTCGGATGACAGTCACAGCTAATTTGTTGCTAAATGCATATTTTCGGCACAAATAGGAAGTGAACTCGCTAGGAATGTACACCGTCCTGGATCGCTTAGATTTCACAGAAGTAACTGTTTATGTGTGGCGCCCGTAATGTTAACAAAACCGCGTGGCAAGTGATGAAATTATTTTCCGCTTTTGAGGCGAGCAATTAAACTTGGGTGTTAGAAGTCAGTGTGAAAGACCATTTAATGGGAACTCACCGTAGAGGTCGCCTCTGAAGTGCTCATTGTGCTGTTTATGATAAAGACATAATTATTATTATTATCAGGAGTATTACTGTATTGTGCATGTGAAATTTTATCAAATATATCAGCCAGCTAGAACTCAAAACTTTCATTTATAATCATAGTTCGTGATCTCGTTGAGTAAATGGAGAGTAGAACCATTTCTTTTAGAGAGTACAAGACGAATGTATACTTGCAGACTGGAATTATGGTCAGTATGTTCTCCACCACTTTCCGGCTGACCACAAAAATAGTCTTCAGGCTCTCGTAAGAGACGGCGAATATTCTTATATTTCATATTTTATTATTAACCCGCCGCCCCACATCCTATAAGTTGCAATAAAAAGTAAAGATCTGGAGCGTGCCTGCAGTTGGGAGGAAACTACAGGAAATAGTGAAGGTGTCTAAGGAAACATTCAGAAACACTATACCTGACTGACAGGCTTATAATAATAATGAATGTTTAATATGGAGGAGCAAAATAAGAACTGATCACTTGTTTCTTTTGGAATTTATCTATTTTCCAGAAATCGCTTTGATGCCTAGAGCATTACTTCCCATCCATGTGCACATGTTCTGTCTTCTAACCAAGACTTTGATCAAGCTGCCTGTTACATTTAGGGTCATATCAATTTGCCTATTGTCCAGGAGAACGAGTAAATATCCCGAATGACGCAAGATACAAGAAATGTAATATTTATACATATATGAAGCAGAAGTCTACTATTTTGACAGTTCGTAAGATCTGACGAAGAGTTTCTATTTCCAACCGAACGAGATTTGTGATATTTTAAGACACTGCTCCATATATTGTCGCAAATCCTGAAGTTGTGAACACAAAAAGCTGACAAAATGGTGAGATAAAAATAAAGACATCACTGTTCTGCAACACTTTATCGAAAAGAGAAACAAGTTCCAACAGTATCCAAGCCACGAACATGAAACATTCTGAACTTTCTCAAGCAATTGAAGAAGGTCGTAATAAAACAGTATAGTATCGACATGAGCAATTGCTTGCTGTAGTCTGCCAGTTAAGTTACTCCTCAACCACAGAGAAGAAACTATCATTACCAGTAAGACAATAATAGAAGTATTCACAACTTATAACTTATGCCATGTATCTCATTGTGCTACTAAATTCAATGGCACAGGTCGGTAATATCCATGCCCTAGAAAAACCATCGCAAAGAGTGGTTGTGTATATATGGCTACAGAGGCATGCCAAAGTACTATACAAAAAGCGTCATACACAATCATCACCAACCTGGAGAATAACATATGTAGCATATACTGTTGTGGAAATGACTTTGTTAATACTTGTACGTCATCATACACAGTGTGAGGGCTGTATTAATTTCATAGCCAAAAATAAAAGTCTACCACCAAAGACAACAAGTAGTTCAGTTATTTCCTTTTGGCTTCCCTAAAAGCAGAGAGAAAGAAATTTCGTAGACTTGTGCTTACATCGAACGGCGATTAGCTGCTACTCAGACTTATTGACAAGAATCTCCAACAGATAACACTAACTGCGTTATGCATACGTCAATCCACTAGATTTTATCATCGATAGATATTTGTAACAAAAAACAATCTGCACAGAAACTGAAAACATT
Source organism: Schistocerca serialis cubense (assembly GCF_023864345.2). Taxonomy (NCBI): domain Eukaryota; kingdom Metazoa; phylum Arthropoda; class Insecta; order Orthoptera; family Acrididae; genus Schistocerca; species Schistocerca serialis. Next base: position 400,901,479 of record NC_064640.1, on the reverse strand, counting down.
CATCAACTCATGTTTCAAAAGATGTGTATTTTGAAGGTAGTTAATATTATTCCATAACTGAGAAGAGAGGGAAAGTGTCTTGTAATACACACACAGGAACAGTATAGTACCTCATCAGCTCCATGTAGTGGCGAACAGGTTACCACTACAGATATCAGATGGCGTGTGACTTGAGTTTTGTGACGCCACACTACCCAAATATGAAGAATAAATTGCCATGACCGACAAACTGAGATTGAAGTGAAACCTGAATCCGGTGCTCCCTCACAAAGAAGAGACAGATCGAACTGAGAATTCAGCTCATTCGATACTGCATCAATACGATCGACATAGTACTGGCTAATTTGGTAACTGAATACACCCTATCACATGGTTACTAACATGGAAGTCGCCACTCCTGATGTGATTAAGTGCAACAGTATCTCATGTTTTTTCCGCTTTTGGTTTGCAGAAACACAAAATATTTATAGAGAATCATATATTTAAAAAAAGATGTATATTGGTTGCTGCAACTTGATGAAACATGCATCTATAACTCACATAAAATGTTGTTTGCTCTTAACTGACTTTATAAACAACTTTATATGGATTAATGTGTTTGGTATTCTGAGAAAGGATGATAATTGGAGGTTGACAGTGGAACAGGTTTATGTAGATTTTTATTTATTAAGCACATTTTTCACTAACATTTGCATGGGCCGAAATAAAAACTAGTGACATGTGGCAAGCAATTCAGATTTATACACTGTAATACTATCTCAGAAGAAAGGTAAGTTTACTTTGAGACAGTTTCACAGATTCATTCTTCCAAGGAAATTAGACTGAAGAGAACCAAGAGAAAAAATAGTGTAGGAAATAAAGGAATAGGGTTACTGTTGTTTCAGTGGCTCATACTAGCAATTACTTTAAATTCAAAGGTGTATCTATCAAGAGGTCATGTTAGTGTAGAGAGGAGGTGTCTTTTACAATCTATATTACATACAACAAATATACAACTTCAGCCCACCAATGAGAAGAATCACAGTAAACCATTTCATGGTTGAATTATCACAGGTAGCAATCTATACTGGTATGTATATTCCAAGAACTAAACAAAATCATTCTTTGGAACACTCTGGTTGTATGCTCATACGAACATGCAAAAAGAGTCATGGGAAAATACGATAAATATGAGTGAAATTTATAGCATAAAACATTGATATAAAGTTTTAAAATTGTTTACTCATTTCTAATTTAAAAATTTAAATCTTGAAATTCATTATATTCACCATACCTTTACCTCCCTTACCTCTCAGTCTAATTTTTTCATCTTAAAAATTGAAAATACCATAGACTTAATAGATTCACATATCTGTTCAGCAAGTTATTAACTCCAAACAAATGTTTTCTTCATATTTAGTCTTCAAATATTCACATCTGGTTATATTATATTAATCATCTATTTCTAGCTCACTAATTATCTTAAACAATTTTCAAAATGCTGGACCACAAATGGGTAATGAAACTAATGAACTAAATTAATTGACTTACAAGCTGTTTAAATATTTTTAGTTTTTAATATCTTCTAGCTGACTCTTAAAGTCAAATCGATAGCAAATTTTATAACTCACTTTTCATCTCAAATAGAGACAAAAATGGACAACATAAAATAATGACCATCAAATGGAAAATGAATCTGGACAACAAAAAATAATTCCAGTAAAATGAAAAACAAAAATAGTGACAATCAAAGAGAGAAAAAATTTGGACAACAAAAAATAGCATCAACTGGACAAGAAAAATTGGACAGCAAAAATTGACATTAAATAGACAAAATAAATTACCAGTCAGATGAACAGCCAGAACAAGGATGTAACACTCATTTTTACAAAAGTTAGCTTTTACATGAACTAAATTAATTGACTTACAAGCTGTTTAAATATTTTTAGTTTTTAATATCTTCTAGCTGACTCTTAAAGTCAAATCGATAGCAAATTTTATAACTCACTTTTCATCTCAAATAGAGACAAAAATGGACAACATAAAATAATGACCATCAAATGGAAAACGAATCTGGACAACAAAAAATAATTCCAGTAAAATGAAAAACAAAAATAGTGACAATCAAAGAGACAAAAAATTTGGACAACAAAAAATAGCATCAACTGGACAAGAAAAATTGGACAGCAAAAATTGACATTAAATAGACAAAATAAATTACCAGTCAGATGAACAGCCAGAACAAGGATGTAACACTCATTTTTACAAAAGTTAGCTTTTACATGGAAAAAGGTTGTTAACAATACTTGGCTTCAGGTAGAGATATTGGAACTACTCTACACAGTCTTTTGTTGGCGTCAGATTGGCAACACGTTTGCATTGCACAGAACAAGGATATTTCAGTAAGTAAGATGGGAGACACATGAAGCATACCTCTGACAGTCAGTGTTGCAAAACGTGAATAGAGGGAAAAAGAGTCAACAATGTGTGAGTGGATGGCATGATGTGAAACGTAAAGGACTCAGAGATACTGGAAAACAATACACATGAAAGAAGGGCGAGTTAATAGTGGTCAAATCTCCACCACATGCAGTATGTAGAACAAGGTTGCAACCCAACTCTATAAATAGTTATTTTTCATTGTAATATTAAAATTCCATGGCCTTTAAGAAGTAGGCTAGTTTGTAACTCTTTTCTGTCTACCATTTATTGCGAATTATAACCACGAAGTGCAAGCCATTGTGCAACATAATGAAAGGTTGCACAATGAAAAAGTTATGTAGTGCAATGTAAAATAATGTAACATAACAGAGTACTTCACATACACATTCAGACAGCATTATTCTTTAATCATTGTCTTTGACTGGATAAACAACAATGAAGTACAGTGAGTTTATGAAAATAGTCTATATTTTTTGAAATACCATTTCAAAATGTGATTACTGTATTTTGTGCTTTCAGGCATTTGATTTCAAGTGCGCCTGTCAATGTAAACTAATCACATTGGATACGAAACACACATGGTTTAAAGACTTCTATAATTTGAATTAGATCAACAGTCAGCATCATTAGGATAGAACTGTGTAAAACTTGAGCCTGTTAAAAGAAGATAGATCAAAGAAGATGTTTCTCATATACATTGCAGTTGTTCCTAACAATAACGTCTGGCAGATTTGTCAAAAGAGGTTTATAACATAGCTCCTAGTAGAATACAGAAATTGCAGGAGAAAATAAAATGTTGGTAGTCGTTCTGTGGCAAGAAGGGCAAGCACAATAATCGACCCTAAGCAACAATGGATAATGTAAAGGAAGTTAGAGGAAATGGTATATGATCAGTGGCAAAACAGGAAAATCATTATAGTCGCCATACATCCGAAAAGAGTTGCTTGTCCATTGATCTTAATTAAAAAAAGATGTTTGATATGTTTAGAAAACAACATCCTGAATGTAAATGCAATGAAAAGGTAAATAGAGAGATTTTCCACTCAGATTCCAATCTGCAATTTAGTCTCCCCAGAGGAGATTCCTACTCATATTGTGACAGAGTGTACTTGGGTATAATGTCAGCAGAAACAGACGCAGAGAGACAACCTACTGAAGTTCAGAGTTACATACATCATTCCAAGGCAGAATAACTTATAAAGCAATGAAGGATTATGGAAACATAGGCAAACAAAGTTCTAACTACATAGTAATTTAGACTGATTTACAGGAAGTGCTTTTCTATCCTGTATTGCCCCACTCCTCAGTACTCTATCGATCGTTGTATTCATGTTATAATCGAGCCATACATATTGCTCAAACTAATGATGCAACAAAGTGCTTTTGACAGGAAACTGTGGCCAGGCGAGGATCATCTGAAATTTCTTCGTGTATATTGAAGTACATCACCTCAAACTATCAGCCACTTGCTTGGGAAGAATAAAATACTTTAGTTGTTTGGTCTGACAGATGCATAGGATAAAACCAGACCTGTATATGTTGTCACATTGGTAATATTTACAAAATCTGGGATATTTTACGATAGTCAGTCAAAAATTCTTGGTATGAGGTCATAGTTTTCCACAGTGTGACTGAGACTTTGTCCTGATAGAGGGTCACAAGAAAAATCATACAGTGCACATTCCTAAACATTGGATAGACGTTATTGGTTCAGCAGGGCTGATGAAACCTTTCCTTGTACATGATGTGCAACCTGAAGACTTCAACGATTTAAAGGATTTGGAAAATTTGCTGAGAAGGGATCAAAACGTCATAGTAACATAATCACGTTGTAGGCAGATATCACCAGATTATCCAGGAACAGCTATGAGAATCAGCCACAATGTATTATCACCCTGGCATGCATATTCCATCTTAAAGAAATCATGAGGGGTTTGCAACACATATTGTAAGCCTTACAGTGTGCCACTAACTTAAATTCTTCTCAGGTGTTGACAGCAAAAGCAGAAAAGTAGGAAGACATAATGGGTATGTTCAAGTATATTCCAGTGGAATATAAACAATTTTATGAAGAACTGTAGTTTGAATAACATTTTAGTATACTGATTTCTTTGTAAATTAAATCAGAATAATGAGTACTACAAAAAATAACAACAGTGAAATTATTTCCTCTGAACTGCACAGAAAATACTGAAGATCTGTACAAATTTACTTTTTGAATAGTGTGGTTAAATAGAATCATTTTTCCATTGTTGTTTGTGATAAGCTTGTACTTCTCTGAAAGATTACAATCTTGTTCTGTGTCAAGGTAATATATTTTATTTGACTTTCAGCAGTGCTTGTAAGACAGATAATAAAGTCAGTATACCTGCTTCATTGTCATTTTAGGTTTTGAAATATAAATGTTTATGCAATATAATCTTTTCTTTCATTCTCAAAAAAGTTACTGTTGTTGATTACAACCTTGTTCTAGGTGGCTATTCAAATTTGAACAAAGCTAAATGAATAAAAAAATAAGGTACAAGAATGAAATATGAAGATAAATGAATGAAAATTTAAAGAAAATAAAAGTAAAATTTAAGGTAAAAGAAATCGGAAATTGACATAAATGAATAGAGAATTAAGGTGCATGAATATAAAAATGGAGATAAATATTTGAAAAATTAAATGTAATGATGACAATTAATGTAAACGACTGAAACATGAATTTAAATGAGTGAAAAATTAAGGTAAATGATGGTAAATGGATAGAAATCAATGAAAAAATAATGAAGCAATGCTAAATTAATTTGACTGAATGAAAAATTCAGATAAACGTAGTAAGTGAATTGAAATTAATGTATATGAAGGAAAACAAATAAAATACTGGTGTAGATAAAGGCTAGTGACTGAAAAATCATGTACATAAATAAAAAAATTAGATCACTGAAGGTAAATGAATAAAAATTGACGGAAATGTACAAAAACTTTAGGTAAATCAATGAAAAATCACAGTAAATGGAGGTAAATCAATGAAAACTGAAGGTAACTAACAGCAAAAGACAATTTTTCTCAGACAACAAAAATAGAAAACAGAAACACAACTCCCAGTATTTTGTGTGTATATTATACAGAATAATACAGACAGTATGATCAGTTATTAGCAAAGTCTCTTAAATGTAATGTTAAGAATACTGCAAGAGAATAAGTTGAGTAAAGTCATGTACATTTGTGAGAATTTTTTAAAAAATGATCATGTTATGGGTATTATTCTAAAAATATTAGTGAAATAATGAAAATATAAACAACAGTAACATAAAATTTTATAGATAACAAACTGAATAACTACATCAACAGCAACATTAATATTAATTTGAAGAGATGCTCCTCTTCTCATATTATATTGAATTTAGAACATTTTGGAAATACCATGCATGGATACAATCAGTTTTTAGAGAATGTAGAAAATTAAGAACATATGCTAATATTACTAAATATAAATATTTAGAGAATTTAGACGCCACCTACAAGTTGCCATTTAACAATAATAAATATTTATTTATATTTATTAACAAATTAGGCTTGTACTCATTATTTTTATCATCTAAAAAATGAAGTAATAACACTTTAAAAATAGATTATAAATATTTGTAAGTGAATGAAACAATACAGTAAACAATAGGAGATAAAGGTAAATTAAGATAAATTATTGGAATTATAAGGTAACTGAACGATAGATAAAACTTTTTAAATTTTAAAAATTATTTCCTTTAACAACTTTTTGGGATTTATTTTTAATATTTATAGAAAGATGTATTAATTTCCTTAACACTCATGAAAATCCTTCAGTACTAAAAGCAGGTGAAGGGTATCATACCAAACCTCGTGTTGCACCTATATGAGATTTATATTCTGATGTATAATTTATGAAATGTATGAATATTTTTTTCTGTAGCCAAGTAATATTTTCTGAGTTGTTTGCCTACTTTTGTATTAAACATCATTTCTAATGATTAAAACTATCAACAGTTAATAAAAATCCATTTCTTTTCAACAGAATTATTTACTTACCTTAGTCATTATTTGACTCTACATTTAAATTACAGCTGTTAGATGGAGTTTATATTTTCTAAGGCTTTTGTGTAGTGCTATTGCTAGTCATCTTAATTTTCTACTTTATCGACAAATGGATCATATCTTTCTGAATTCTTTATAATATTATTTGAGGAACAAATTTTCAAATTATCGTTATTGGTGCTCTTATTTCGTTTGTGGTCTTTAACATTTTTCATGTCATTATTGTCTACATTATTCTGTATGTTTCAACCATTTATAGAATAATATTTACAAACTTTATCACTAGTTAAACATTTCTTACAAACTGATCTAAGTTTACCCAACTTTTTCTCGTATTCTGTTGTGTTTTTCATCATGTTATGTTTTGAACACTTTGTTAGTAACTGCTTGACATCATTTGTATTATTCTGTAGGTTACTATTGTTGCTATTTTTACTTGAATAAAATCTATTAGTGGATATTTATTTACACAAATTTTACAAATCGATCATATTTTACATAACTTCGACCCATATTCATTCATTTGTTTCAGCACATTATATGTAGTAAATTTTTTTCCTCTCTCCTCTATGTTACCCACTGAATGTGTATATAAAATACAAACTGTTTTATTATTGTGGTACATTTCCCATTTCGATTGTCCGAGAGAAATGGTGTTTTACAGTAATTTCCCTCTCTTTTTCATTAATTTACCTTGATTTTTTGTTGCACTACCTTCATTTTCATTCATTTGCTCCAGTCATACAATGTAGGCTTTCACAGGTAGTATTGTCTTCACTAAAAACTTCTGGGCTGATAGGCCATAGTCAAAGTATAAAACTCTCCCCTGACATGCGTTTCTGACTGTGGGAGGCATCCTCCGAGGTATAGTTCACCACTGTACATCAGAGGATGTCTCCTGCATTCAGAGACGCAACGTGAGGGGAGATTTTTATACTCCGACCACGGGCTATCAGCCCAGAAGTCTTAGGTGAAGACATTTACATTAACTTTTTATTCATTTTCTCCATTTCTTAAACATTTACCTTCATTCATTTCAACTTTTTACTCATTTTCGTTAATTTTTAGTCATTTACCTAAATTTAAATAAATGTTTTCTTCATCTCTGTTTTTTTACTACTGCTATTTATCATTTACCTCAATTTTTTCATCACTTTCCATATTTTATCAAAATTATAATTCAGGTACGTTAATATATTATTCATTTGCTTTCAACTGCCTTAAATTTTTTCACATTCAACTTTATTTTCCTCATTTTTTATTCATTTACCTTCATTGACATCAACATTTTATGTACATATGTAATTATAGGTTAACTTACAAAAATTTACATCAATGTTCCATTGATTTGTCTCCACATACTGGAATTTTTATTTACTTTCCATAATGTGCCTAAATTTTTTAATCATTTACATTAATTTAACATAATTTAATTTTGCATATTTCACTCATTAACAGTAATTTTTCACTTATTACCATTAATTTTTCGTACATTTCCTTTAATTCTTACATTCATTATCTCAACTTTTACATTCATTTACCTTAATTTGTCATTTAACTTAATTTTTTAATTTTTCCATTAGTTCTTTATTGTTTTGCTTAAATTTTTTACATTATTTTACCTTTCTTTCATTTACTTTAATTTTACATTCAATTACCTTCTTTTTTGTTGGTATACCACCAACATGATTTTTCAATATTTTGGCTCAAATTTTCATTCATTTATCTTCTTTTTTATCCATTTACCAAAATTTTTATTCATTTGCCATTGTTCACATTTCTTGTCTACTTGCTTGGTCATTTTTTGTGTCTTTTTGATGCCATTTTTTGCTCCCCACAATTTGTTGTCCTTTTGATTGTCATTATTCTTTGTAGTCAGTTTTAGTTGTCCATATGATTTTCACTTTTTTCTTCTCCATTTAGTGTCTTTTTTGTGGCAAAGTTGTTGTTGTTCATTTAATGTCTTTTTTATGGTACTTTTTTTCTCCTTTTTATTGTAATTATTTTTAGTTCTACATGTTTTCCTGTCCACTTGATTCTCATTTTTTTGTTGGAATGAGTTTTATAATACACTATCCATTTGATTTTAAAAGTGAGCTACAGAATATGTTGTCAGTTTGAGTTGGAAAGTGAGCCAGAAATATTAAAAATAGAAAATAGTTGACGTACTTGAAAAAAGGTTAATATTGTTACTTTGCTTTCATTACACATTTGTGGTTCAGTATTTCTGTAAATTGTTTAACAAAATTTATGAGCTAGAAGTTAACGCTTTATATAACATTTCTAGATATAATTATCTGAACGCTAAGTGTGGCGAACAAAACTATATGGTATTAAATGATAACTTTAAAATTATTTTGTGAAACAAATATCTGAAAGGAATAATTGGATGAAATTTCAAGTTATTTGCAACTGAGATATAAAAAGTGATAAAAACTAATGATTATAATGAATTTCATGGTACAGTATTCTTAAATTAAAAATTAGAAAATGATTTAGCATTTTTATATCTAGATGTTATTGCTGCAATTTCTCAATTTCTCTTTGAAATAATTGAAAAATATATCGAAAAATGATGCAGATGCTACAAATTTTTGGTGAAAATAGTAGAAAAAATTATCAAAATCTTTGAAAATAACAAGAAGAAACTGTTGAAATGACAGAGATAACGATGATTGGTTGTAGAATGTGCCAATTCCTTTTTTGCTTGTTTTTTGATGATTCTTCCTTCCTTTTTAAAAATTTCAATTTGTGCTAAAATGAGTTGGTCATGGCATAACATATCTACTTCAAAAATTACTTATAGCTTACTGTATCAAGACATATTGCGGAAATGACAAAAGCTTGTAACAGATCCTGAGCACTCTGATGACTGTACTGACTGCATAGAAGCAAACACACGTCCATCACTGAGGACAAACATTAGTTCAGTTGTTTCCTTTCCCAAAAGCAAGTGGAGTCATACTTCCTAGTCTTATTTTGATATCTAATGGCGATATGCTGCTAAGTATTCATGTAGACAGAAATCGTCAATAGTTGACAGTAGTCGCACGTGCGATAGCAGCAGCTGTGTTATGTCTTCATCACTCCACTAGATTACGATAATGACATAATTGTAAAAAAAACTCACCAAACAGAAGCTGAAGAAATTCACTGGAAGACTAGTGTTTCAAAAAATGTGTAGATAGATCAAATACGCACATGCCTATGTAGATTTGATTGTTGAATACAATTTTGGTATTTTTCATATGTATTGCAATAGGATTTTCATTAAATATTGTTATCCCCTTGGCTTGGCTACAAGGCTTTCATAGTTGCTCTCATCTGAGTTTATGTTCACTCTCTTATCGTCTCGATTTTCTTGCCACACATTGAATTCCTGATTAACAAGTAGAAATCTTCCTCAAACTCATTCTCCGTTTTCATCCTCATTTCTGTGCTGAAGTCTAAATATTTCTTCACCAGACAGACTGCTTAAATTTCGAGACTCAGCGTATTGTTGTTGACTTGATCTCTTGAGATGACTAACATTTAAGATTTCTGTAGTGAACTACACAGCTGAGTTTGTCACTTGGTATAGATAACAATTTGCTTTCTCTACTTCCTGGCACAATTTCAAGTGCAGCAGCGAGTGATAAATCTTTATACAATTTGTGCAGTTGCTTCTGATAGCCTAGGTCAAATTCAAATATATATCCAAGCCCAGAAGTGTTTGACATACACTTATTTTTTTAGAATCAAAAGAATTTGGATCATCCCACTCAAATACTCTGTATGATAAAAACTGACTTATAGCATAACCATACAGCTTTTTTAAATCTAGATACGCCAAATAATTTGATATATTTTTGGTGTCATAATTTTTCATATATTTACTTTTTGCTTTCACATATACCCTAAAATGTTAAGATATACCACCGCTTATTCCTTTTTAACCATTAGAATCATGTAATAATCATGTACAAAATCAAGCAGTTGTCCAGCTATTAGCAGTATTGCACCCAAAAGATAAACCTTGTGCTGTAAAATACAAAGATAGCTCCAAACCATACACTTTTACAGTAGTTTATCTATAACTTTCAAACGCACCAAATAACGACAGAACATCAGTTTTAAGATACAGATTATTATATCAGCTGAGATTCTCAATCTTACGTTTCTTCCAGATCAGTTGAGTATGTTTGTGGCCTTCATCTCTGATAGCACACTCATTAAGGTTATAGTGAAATTCTTCTTTTGGTGGAAGCTGTGCTGCTTCAAATTTATTCCAACTATCTGTGTAATAACAGGACACACACCTTTTTTACTTGCTAGACTAACTAGTTTGTATGGGGAAAATTTTGAAATGTTTGTCCTGACTTCCAACTAGATTAAAGTTTGTCAATCAAAGAGGATATGAACCTGAAAACATCCATAAATCTTCTTTTCAAATCTCCTGTTTTCTTCCCAAAGCTGATACACCTGTCTCCATTGTTGGGTCTCAAATGTATTTCTTTTGCAGCATAGCGAAGTTTCTTTGCAAACAAATGTTAGTCATATCCTAATTGTTTCTATAGATGGCTACATACAATGAATTTTTGTTTGCAAATTTAACCAGGTACAAGGGAGATTGATATATTTTCCATTCAAATGATCATGCAGATGAACCACTTCGTTTTTCTGTGAGTAACAGAGTCTATAACAAACAAATTTCAAATCTTACATGTCTTGGTTTGTTCTTCAGGCATTAATAGTCTCATTTCTTAGATTTCAGAATAAATCCTCACAGTTTGTTCGACCTATTTCATAAATGCTATAAATTTATTATGACTCTTCAGTCCTATATACATTACTGGACTGTGTAACGTTGATTGATACATCTGACATAGTAACAAAACACACCTGGTTCACATTTATATATTACACCATATATGATGTTTCTGGATTTGATTGGCAGTTGCCCATCTTTAACAACAAGCTCTCACAATCAGCATAAATAACAAATGAAACTTTTGGTGTATGTTGATAATTTTGAAAACTTACGTATGAACCAATCCCTGATAATTGAACTTTCATCTACTTATTAACTAAACAATGTGGTGTGTGTTCATCTAATTCTTCTTTGTTGCTGAAATGAAGTATACACAGATCACAAATTTTGCTCCTGGTGTATTGTTAGTTGGAAAGAAACAAGGCAAGATAAATCTTTTACCTAACAATAGTGTGAGAACCCATCTTTTTAAAAATAGAGCATATTTACATATCTTTCACTTTCATTTTGTTGTTTTTGGTGGACATACTTGATAATTTTCATAAAACAAGTTTACATTGGTTGACATGTTTTTATGTCCAGATTTTTGGAATATTATCAACCACAACAGGAAGTTGAAAATTTTCATATTTTTGATCAATACCAAGTTCAGCATTTTTTGTAACTCTATGCGTACATATCCAGCTATGTCATACCATGCACATTTTATGGACTATATAAAACATTTTTCATCATTATGTCTCATATTGTTAAAAACTTTGTAATTTTTTGTTGCTTCTGGTGGTTCAATGTATAGTGATCCCCTGAGTGGGATATATCTATTCATTCCTAGTTGCAAGCCAATCATTATGTTTAATATCCCACCAAAACTATGAGCTTGAAAATTAGACACTTCTATAAAATTTATCTTTTCCAGTTTTTATATTTCTACCCATACCTTTTTCAGTGGTGATTGTATAATTTTATGTTTGAAATCAAAAGTCCATAATTTCTTGATCTGTTTGTATATTTTATAGTCAAGAAATACAATAAAATTTATTTATAATATATTATGTATCTTTAGTCTGTTACAGTTTTCAAAATTCCTGGGTTCGACTTCTGCAAGAACCAGTTTGGATCATGGTTTGTAGTCTGTTAGCAAATGCTTTGTTGACTGGATACTGATTAACAGTTGTTCTGTCTCTTGGTTATCCAAAGACAATGGTAGACAATGCGAAGATTCCTTTGAATGGCTTAGTTTCAGCATTTTTTTCCAATTTTAGAATAAATAATTTTTCTCAAAGACTTCAACTAGTATATCCTTGAATACTACGAATAAAAGCAATTACAGCCACTTTGCTCAGTCTCCCACATGCTGTCAAATTATTTCTTCTAAAATAATCATGCAGTTCAGCACTTGTGAGTTGCTCCATTTCGTTGAAAAGAGTTCTAGTAAGCACTTAAATTTTGTTGGGCTCCACATGATTGGGAGCTTTCTTATTCTTAACGTATTCTTGAGTACATTTCTTACTTTTATTTTTATCTTTAGAACATTAATTCACATAAATACAATCCAAATATTTACTTTCTTGACAACCAGTACCTTTTATGCGTCTTCAGTTTCTTGTTGTTCATCGTTTTTGATTGGCGACAGTATCCGCAAAGTTTTATCACTGCGAATTCGTTGCAAACGGTTTTTATAATAATGTACAGAAATATTTTTTCCACATACGCAAGGATTTCGTTTACTGTTGTAGACTACTGTATGCTACTCATTTGTGCACTGTCTATATTTGTCCTACACCTAAACGCCGACGGACGTGGTATAGGCATGTGTATTCAAATACAGAGACATGTAAACACACAGAATAAGGCACTGTGGTCGGCAACGCTAATATAAGACAACAAGTGTCTGGTGCAGTTCTCAGATCGGTTACTGCTGCTGCAATGGCAGGTTCTGAAGAGTTATAGTCAGCCCACGAGCAATGGGACACAGAATCTGCGAGGTACCAATGATGTGGGTATTTTCCTGTACAACCATTTCACACGCGTACCGTGAATATCAGAAATCCGGTAAAACGTCAAATCTCTTACATCGCTGTGGCCGGAAGAACGTCCTGCAAAAACGGGACCAATAACGACTAAAGAGAATCGTTCAACATGACAGAAATGCAACCCTCCCTCAAACTGCTGCAGATTTCAATGCTGAGTCATCAACAAGTGTCAGCATGTGAACCATTCAATGACACATCAGTGATATGGGCTTTTGGATCCATAGGCCCACTCATGTCCCCTTGATGACTGCACGACAAAGCTTTTCGCCATGTCTGGACCTGTGAACACCGACAATGGGCTGTTGATAAATGGAAACATGTTTTCTGGGCAGGAAAGTCTCATTTCAAATTGTATCCAGCGGATGGAGATGTGTGGGTATGGAGATAACCTCATGAATCCATGGACCCAGTATGTTCAATCTGGTGGAGGCTCTGTTATTGTGTGGGGCTTTTGCAGTTGGAGTGATATGAGACCTGTGATAGGTCTAGATACGACTCTGACAGGTAACACATACGTTAGCATCCTGCCTGATCACCTGCATCCATTCATGTTCATTGTGCATTCCGATGGACTAGGGCAATTCCAGAATGCCAATGTGACACCCCACCCATCTAGAACTGCTACAGAGTGGCTCCACGGACACTCCTCTCAGTTTAAACACTTCCGCTGGCCATCAAACTCCCCAGACATGAACATCATTGAGTATATGTGGCATGTCTTGCAACATGCTGTTCAGAAGAGATCTCCACCCCTTCGTACTCTTACAGAAACATGGAAAGACTGGCTGGATTCATGGTGTCAGTTCCCTCCAGCACTACTTGAGACATTATTCGAGTCCATACGAAGTCATTTTGGGGCAGTTCTGCATGCTCGCAGGGGACCTACTCGATGTTAGGCAGGTGTATCAGTTCCTTCGGCTCTTTAGTGTATTACTGTCTTTTGTGTATTTCTGTGAAGTAAAACCGTCAACAGTTTTCTGAGTTGCACAGTCTTCACATATTTTAGATTTACTTAGAAAATTATTTAATAAAGAAAATAAATTTTCGTATATTAATTAAATTTTATAATTCTTCCTATATATTATGTAATAAATTAAACACTTCCAGAATTAATCAATGGTTTAATGCAGTTTATGTCAGACAGCTGCATATCAGTTGTACCAGCTCTACCTACCTTTTTTCCAAATTCATTATGTTCATAGAATATGTCTTCCCTGTATAAATAGAGCAACCCATTAGTGTACCTGAAGGCAATTTATTCCTGTAGGCAATCCTGAAAATTTTCTGTTTGGATGTCAGCATGTTTTGTATTTAAAATTACTCTCATTCAACTCGACATACAAAAGATCCTTATAGAATAAAAATGTTCTACTTGAAAATGTGTTGACTTCAGCATTTCTGCAGTACTTTGACGTAATCCTGTTCTAGATGGTGTTTTTGGATATCCTGTGATTAATTGTAATGAGTGTAAATGGGCCATATATATTGTGTTGTTAAAAAATAACAGAACTTCACAACTTAGTATCTGATACACTCCACTCATTCTTTATGAATTTTATGGCAGGAACGTTAACCCATTAGTTATCAATTGCCGTTTTGATATTCCATTATCTATAAAGATTGACACGAGCTTCTGATAGAAAATTTATAAAATTCCATTGAAAAATAAAAAGTGATAGAAGTGTAGACAATGGATATCTCAGTCTCATGTCAGCAGAAAATCGCCAAATTAAGGAAATTCTAGAGAAATGCTGGAAAAATTTCTGTTTTATCTTTTTGTCATTTACATGGTTTTCCAGAGATATGCTATAATAGATACATAATGCATGTTCTGGATACTTTCTCCTAAAACTATCAAAAAAGAGAAATTCCGGACGAATCTGAGTAATTTTAGGATTTTTTACATTTTGGGAACCAGAACACTTATTTATAACGCGTATATATGTATATATATACATATATACACAAAAGTAACGTATATATTACTGTGCTGCCTGCAGGATGCAGATAAAAAATGTGATGAGCAAGAAAGGGCATCACTAAGGAAAGGCAGAAACAGGCGCATACATTATTGAAACTGGCATAAATTATTAATTGCTACACCTGCCTAATATCGTGTAGGCCCCTGTGAACATGCAGAAGTGCCCCAACATGACGTAGTATGGGCCCAACTCATGTCTGAATTAGTGCTGGAGGGAATTGACACCATGAATCCTCCAGGGTGTCAATGAACCTGTAAGAGTATGAGGGGGTCGAAAATTTTTCTGAACAACATGTTGCAAGACATCCCAGATATACTCAACGATGTTCATGTCTTCGGAGTTTGATGGCCAGCGGAAGTGGTTAAACTCAGAAGATTGTTGTTGGAGCCACTCTGTAGCAGTTCTAGATGGGTGGGGTGTCGCATTTTCCTTCTGGAATTGCCAAAGTCCGTCGGAATGCACAATGGACATGAATGGTTGCAGGTGATCAGACAGTATGCTTACGTATGTGTTACCTGTCAGAGTCGTATCTAGACCTGTAACTGCATAAGCCCCATACAATAACAGAGCCTCCACCAGATTGAACATACAGGGTCCATGGATTCATGAGGTTATCTCCATACCCATACCTGTCCATCCGCTGGATACAATTTGAAATGAGACTTGCCAGCCCAGGAAACATGTTTACATTCATCAACAGTGCAATGTCGGATTTGACGGATCCAGGCGAGGCGTAAAGCTTTGTGTCGTGCAGTTATCAAGGGTCTACAAGTGGGCCTTCAGCTCCGAAAGCCCGTATCAATGATGTATCGCGAATAGTTCGCACGCTGACACTTGTTGATGGCTCAGCATTGAAATCTGCAGCAGTTTGAGGAAGGGTTGCACTTCTGTCACGTTGAATGAGTCTCTTCAGTCGTTGTTGAACCTGTTCTTGCAGGATATTTTTTTCGACCGCAGCGATGTCGGAGATTTGACGTTTTACCGGATTTCTGATATTCACGATACGCTCGTGAAATGATCGTACAGGAAAATGACCACTTCATCGCTACCTCCGAGACGCTGTGTCCCATCGCTCGTGGGCCGACTATAACAACACTTGCAGACTCACTTAAATCTTGATAACCTGCCATTGTAGCAGCAGTAACTGATCTAACAACTGCGCTAGACACTTTTCTTATTTAGAGGTTGGCGATCGCAGTGCCGTGTTATACCTGTTTAAATATCTCTGTATTTGAATACACTTGGGTACAACGGTTTCTTTGGAGTACATTTACAATTAAAGATGACGTGTGAAAGCTGAAGACACTGTTGCATACAATGTTGCAAATCATGGAGTGATGAAACAAATTACCACCTTGGTACAGTGTAGATGACGATACAATGAACCTCTGTCACTGTAGACAAATTCTGTGTCCATGTCAGCTTCTACTTCCACAAAACACACAAGAAAATAATACACATTGGGGAGATGGAACTAAAGAGATCACTGCTTTGCAACAGTTTATCGCATTAGTGGCACAATTATTAACAATGTCCAAATCACTGAAAGAAACATCCTGAAATTTTTCAGTCAGCTGAAGTAGGTCATAATAAAATACTGTAATATCGACATGAACAATTGCTTGTTGTACCTCTTCAGTCAAGCTACTCTACAACCACGGAGCAGAAACCATCATTATCAGTAAAACAATAATAGATGTATTCAGTCTGATATCTTATAATATCTGTCTCATTGCCATGTCGAATTCACTGGCACTGGCACAGATCTTTAACATCCTTGCCCTCCAAACATTAATCAAAAGAGTGGTTTTGTATAAAAGATGTTATATGCATCATGCACAAACATCACCAGCCTGGCGAATTACATATATAGCTTTTCCTGCTGTGATCACAAACAATGAGAGGGTTGTATCCATAAAAGCAAATAGATCTCCAACATAGAACACAAGCAGTAATTCAGTTATTTCCATTTCGCATTGCAAAAAGCAAAGGCAGAGAAATTTTTAGACTGGTGCTTACATGGAATGGCGATTAGCTGTTAGGCATTCCTGTTGATGGGAATTACAAAAAGATGGCATGTACAGCATGTGACATAACTGTGTCATGCCTACATTGCTCCACTATAATCTGTTATCGATGGATATGTATAAAAAACAACCTACACAGAAACTGAAGAAATTCAATGAAAGACTCATGTTTAAAAAATGTATATTGTGAAGGTAACCAATATTATTTCACGATTAAGGTGACTGGACAAAATCGTTGTAACACACGAAACAACACAGCACCTTATCAGTGCCATTTAGTGTACGACATCATATCATCTACAGCCAACAGATTGCATGAACTTAAGTTTTATTCCGCCACAGTATTCATACACGAAAAACAAAATACCCTTACCCATGAACCAAGTTGGAAGCGAAGTCTGAAACTGATGATCCCTCAAAAAGACGAAAAAGATTTAACTGAGCATCCAGCTCGCTCCAGATGATTTGAAAACGATTTGCATGTTACTGGCAAACTTAGGAATTGAACACACCCTGCCAGGTGTTGACAGCAGCTCAGATGTTACTAATGCGGATGTCGCCACTCCTGAACCCATTAAGTGAAACAATAACTTATATTTCCATTGATCGTGACTGGGCCAAATATCTCACGAAATAAGCGTCAAATGAAAAAACTACAATGAACAAAACTTGTCTGGCATGAAGGAGGAAACCAAATGGCGCTATGATTGGCCCACTAGAAGGGACTGCCATAGGACAAACGGATATCAACTGCGTTTTTTAAAATAGGAAACCCCATTTTTTATTACATATTCGTGTAGTACGTAAAGAAATATGAATGTTTTAGTTGGACCACTTTTTTCACTTTGTGACAGATGACGCTGTAGTAGTCACAGACATATGGCTAACAATTTTAGACAAACAGTTGGTAACAGGTAGATTTTTTAAATTAAAATACAGAACATAGGTACCGGTACATTTCAACATTTTATTTCAGTTGCTTCCAAGTGATTCATGTACCTTTGTCAACTTATCATTTCTGAGAACGCATGCTGTTACAGCGTGATTACCTGTAAATACCACATTAATGCAATAAATGCCCAAAATGATGTCCTTCAACCCCAATGCATTTGGCAATACGTGTAACGACATACCTCTCAACAGCGAGTAGTTCGCCTTCTGTAATATTCGCACATACATTGACAATGCGCTGACGCATGTTGTCAGGCATTGTCTGTGGATCAAGATAGCAAATATCTTTCAACTTTCCCCACAGAAAGAAATCCGGGGACGTCAGCTCCGGTGAACGTGGGAGCCATGGTGTGGTGCTTCGAAGACCAATCCACCTGTCATGAAATATGCTATTCAATACCGCTTCGACCGCACGCAGGCAATGTGCCGGATATCCATCATGTTGGAAGTACATCGCCATTCTATCATGCAGTGAATCATCTTGTAGGAACATCGGTAGAACATTACGTTGGAAATCAGCATACATTGCACCATTTAGATGACCATCGATAAAATGGGAGCCAACTATCCTTCATCCCATAATGCCGCACCATACATTAACCTGCCAAGGCCGCTGATGTTCCACTTGTCGCAGCCATCGTGGATTTTCCGTTGCCCAATATTGCATATAATGCCAGTTTACGTTACCGCTGTTGGTGAATGACGCTTCATCGCTAAATAGAACGCATGCAAAAAATCTGTCATCGTCCCGTAATTTCTCTTGTGCCCAGTGGCAGAACTATACACGACGTTCAAAGTCGTCGCCATGCAATTCCTGGTGCATAGAAATAAGGTACGTGTGCAATCGATGTTGATGTAGCATTCTCAACACCGATGTTTTTGAGATTCCAGATTCTCGTGCAGTTTGTTTCCTGCTGATATGCGTATTATCCGCAACAGAAGCTAAAACCCCTACTTGGGCATCATCATTTGTTGCAGGTCGTGGTTGACGTTTCACATGTGGCTGAACACCCTGTTTCCTTAAATAACATAACTATCCGGCGAACGGTCCGGACACTTGGATGATGTCGTCCGGGATACCGAGCACCATACATAGCACACGCCCGTTGGGCGTTTTGATCACAATAGCCATACATCAACACTATATCGACCTTTTCCGCAATTGGTAAACGGTCCATTTTAAAACGGGTAATGTATCACGAAGCTAATACCGTCCGCACTGGCGGAATGTTACGTGATACCACGTTTGTGACTATTACCGAGCAGCATACATAGCACACGCCCGTTGGGCGTTTTGATCACAATAGCCATACATCAACACTATATCGACCTTTTCCGCAATTGGTAAACGGTCCATTTTAAAACGGGTAATGTATCACGAAGCTAATACCGTCCGCACTGGCGGAATGTTACGTGATACCACGTTTGTGACTATTACAGCGCCATCTGTCACAAAGCGATAAAAGTGGTCGAACTAAAACATTCATAATTCTTTACGTACTACATGAATCTGTAATAAAAAATGGGGATTCCTATTTAAAAAAACGTAGTTGGTATTTGTTTGACCTATGGCAGTGCCATCTAGCGGGCCAACCATAGCTCCATCTTGTTTCCCCCTTCAAGGTAGACGAGTTTCGTTCTTTGTAGTTTTTTCGTTTGATGCTTATTTCATGAGATATTTGGCCCAGTCACTATCAATGGACCACCCTGTATATATATAACTGCCGCAGCTTGATAAAACGCTTTATGTGTGCTTCCATGTTTAGTATTCTAACAAGCATGATTATTGACGGTTGGCAGTAGATCAATTTTCTGAAGATTTACATTTATTAAACATACTTTCCAAGAACACCGAGAGGACCTGAAGAGAGAACGAGTGACAGATGAAAAGACAGCTCAGATTTATCTATTACAATATGGTATCAGAAGGAAGATAACAGTTTAATTCCACATGGTTTCACAGATATTGTTTCTTCCAAGAGAAACAGGCTGACTAACAGCGAAAGAAAAACAGTTTATGAAACAGAAGTATAGGCTTACTGTTTTTTTAGGGTCTCATAGTAACCAGGATATTAAACTGCAAGGAAGATAAATAGATCCGAAGGCAATGTACATCAGTAGAGGAGAGTAGGAGAGGCATCGTTCTCTTCAAGACATGGTTTAAGCTGCTGAATGAAAACCCCTGGGAGAAGATAGTTATCAGTCTCTTGGCTCTTGGGACATATAATATCACAAACTTTTATCTACATGGTCAGTTTTCGGCAACGCTAGTGGAAGGCACACACAAAGTAAAAGCTGCTGCCAGCAGTATGCAGGTATACTGAGGAAAGTAATGGGCAAGAAAGAGGGAAACACATAATTTAATGCATGTATTATTAATTACCAAATTAACTTACTTTAGACCTGCAACAAGTGCTTCCTACTACAAAATCAAGCACATGACCAGCTGGTTATTCAAGGTAACTATAGTGCTACAGTCATAGTTTGCGTGACTGGGAAGCATGTAAGTTTACCTTAAGAAAGCTGGAAGAGGACATCACAAGATCGTAAACTGCCTCAAGAAACATTTGAAGGAACTGAATCTACCTGGCAAGCATATAATAACAACAACAAAAACAACCAAAACAATAATAATAAGCAGCAACTGTGGTGGCGAAAAACAAAATCTAATCAGCTGTTTATTTTCGGCTATATCATGTGGCCAGGAATCACTTTTACACTGTAGAACAATGCTTTTCCATTCCCATGTATAGTTTTTTTGACCTCTGACTAAGATTTTGGTCAAGTAGACAGGTACGTTACTAGACATGTACAAAATGATTTTTGGGCATCTTCATGTTTCCGTGGCGCAGTGACTGTTCCATAAAATTTCCGGCTTGCAGCCGCATAAATTCAGCCCCCTCTTCTAATATTTCGGCTGAATATCGTCCAGCCATCTTCAGAGTGAGCCAAGGCGACTGACGCTCCAGCACTTGCTCTGTTCTTTTAAACCCCAGGACCGAACAACTGTGGCCAAACATACACAAGGCGCCAGAGACGTTGATGGGCGGCAAAGAAGTGTAACATATGCATGGAAATTAAATCTATGACTGCAGTCGATCCACACAGTGATATCGATGTGTCAGAGAGAGCTGCATCGTTGCGACGTCTTTGTGATTTAATTACAGAAATTGCCGGATTTTCATGATTTGTCCAAGCTGAAGCCACTATCTCTATTAATTAAATTCGTCGCCAACCGAATTTCAATTGCTTCTTTCACTACTGAATCCCAGAAAGATGAAATCGAGGATAAAATTTCGACATTATCGTACAACATGGAGTGCCAAGTGTCAATGCAGCGCTCCACCACTGAAGATTTATTAGGTGGTGGAACACTGTATTTACACAAAAACACTGAGTACAACTTTAAAAAAAATTAAGTGACTTATTGACGATGGTTAATTAAACTCAGAAGAACCTTCACTTTCAAGTTTCAAAATTTCCCTTAAAATCATGTAAGCATATGTAGCTAAAATTATATAAGCAGAAGCTAATGTAGTCTCAGTTGGTTATTTCAAACTCCTTAGGTTTTCAATTGCAAAGTCCAACTGAAGAATTAACACATCATCCATGTCTAAAGACTTTTAATAACTATCATAGCACAATGTATTTAAGTAGTGAGTAATGACAATATGGTAACCTGCACTGAATATCAGTAAGTCAGGTTTGGCAGGCATTACCCTCCTTGAGTTCTGTTTGAGGTACTTTAAATCTTCCAGAAAACGGTACTATGGGCTTAGCGCTGCAGTAATTATGATGAAGAACACTGCTAGCATTTGGTATATTGTTAAAAATGATTCTCCTAGTATGATCAACATGCAGCTCAACTGAAAATAATCTAATTTTCTTTTCAATTTCAACAACCTGTCGCACACAAATATGATACTGGCAGCATGCAAGTTTCCTGTATGGACCAAATCTAGTTTCCTGATCATATGTCTGAAATTTATAGGCAATAAATAATCCCAGTCCAGTTTCTTAATGCAGGAAGCTGAAATATGGCTTGGGTGGTATGTTTGAGAGCACAAAGTTGCTATGACCCAGCACTTAGATCTTATCATTGCTACAACCAAACTTAAACGCTGTGAGGAACGTTTTTCTTTGATCTAAAGTTTTGTTAGTGAGGGGTTACTGGAGTCTATTGTAGAGCTTAATACATCTGACAGCAATTCTAACATTCATGGCACTCAATCACAAAATGATTATCTGTAAAAGTTAAGCTGTTTCTTTTTTAAATCTTGAGTGGTGTTGGAAGAGGCGGTATGTGAAAAGCAGCATCACATTCCACAACACAGATATTTATGATTAGAATTGCTCTAATGGCTGTCTGAATGATGTGTTAGAAGACATGGTTTTGATTAATATGAAGCTGGCCACTGCGGCTGAGCTGTTCTAGGCGCTTCAGTCCAGAACTGCGTTGCTGCCATGGTCGCAGGTTCGAATCTTGCCTCGGGCATGGATGTGTGAGATGTCCTTAGGTTAGTTAGGTTCAAGTAGTTCTACGTCTAGGGTACTTATGATGTCAGATATTAAGTCCCATAGTGCTTAGAGCCATTTTTGATTCATATGACGAACTTCTACTAGAAGTGCGCAGGTCACAAACATTCACGACCATTCTGAACCTTGTCAGTTAGCTTAAGACAGTCATAATTAGACACTACAAAAATGACATGACAAATTGCCTGCTGTATTTCATAGATGAAGTTACTCACAACCACCACAACCACACTGGTAAACTATCAGTTACTGATCAGTTAGTAACGCAGTTCTTCATAAAAGGCAACTGAACCTCCAAGTTCAGGCTTATCAATGACAAAACTAACGATATCGCTTTTCTTAGTGGAATTCAACGACACAAACCTATAATGGTGTGTGCACTCCAAAAATTTTCTCAACAGTTTTTAAAAAAATGTGCCTGTATGCCCACACAACCAAGCAAAAATTGTGAAAAAATGTGACAAATGTGAGTGATTATAGAATGGCTCATTCTATCGATAGATATTGTGATAACGACGGAACCTTCTAAGTGATGCTATATACTATGAAGATAGTACAGGACTACACAGCAGCAAACGTTCACTGCTGAGAATGAGCATTCGTTCAGTTATTTCCTTTCCAAAATGCAAATAGAGAGGAATTTTCTAGTCTTCTCTTGACATCCAACAGCGATATGCTTTACAGCAGTAACTGCATTGTGCCTTCATCACTGCACTAGATTCCAATAGTGGCAGATAATTATAAAAAAAAGCATTGAATAAAAACTGAGGAAATTCAGTGGAAGATTAATATTTCAAAGAACGTGTATTGTAAAGACTGCTGGCGCTAGGCAAATAATATTATTTCGCAACTGAGGTGTTTGAGTCGATGCAAACAACACAAGTAGAATATTTTGTGGTTTCCAGCTCGTTTTATTCTAAGAAAAATGCCATAAATTACAAAATTCCTTCAAAATTTCGCGTTTTGTCTTTATCTATAGAAAAAATAACCCAGAACTACAAAATATATCTACTATGGTACTTTCTTTCAACTCATCACCTGTATCCTAATACAATAGATAACAATATGTGTAGAGAAATGGTCATATTTAGGGATAATTATGTATATATATATATATATATATATATATATATATATATATATATATATATATATATATATATATATATATAAGTGGGCATGTTGAGTGCACTTGGTGGAGAATAAAAGTGGCGTAAGTGCATTGGCGAGTAAAAGTAATAATATTAAATAATTTCAAGTAACCTATAAATTCCAGATCTTGAAATTCATTATTACCATTCATTTTCTTCACTCCACTGAGTCTCAATTTAATGTGTCCATCTTCAAAATATTGAAAATTTTAATTAGTAAAAAATTTCAAAGATCTGTGTGGTAAATAATGAAACTCGTCATTACCCTCAGTACTAAGTTTCCCTATGTATGTAGTACTCAAAAATTCGCATCCAGTTATGTTATACAAAACTGTACAACATTTACAACCTTTAGTTCACTTAGAATTGCTTCCATTATTGAGCTTGTTAGGTAGGGACTGCCTTTAGAGAGTACAAATTTTTGTAAATGAAGTTTAAATTTAGTTTATAAAAGCAAAATTCCGTAGCATATCAGAGAAAGGTGGAGGACTTTTGGTTTCTTGCTTTTTTTCTTATTTTCCCCCTTCAGATTTTTTCTGATGCTGCTGATGTGCAACTTTTTTTCTGTGATACTGCTGCTGTTTCACTTTCTTATGCTTGTAGATTGGTGAACTGCCAGATGATAGCTGACAGTTTAGCTGCCAGATGTTCTCAAAGAATTAACAACGGCAAATAATTTAGTACTGGCTGACCGAACCATTAGATAAAGCACCAGCCTGGCCTATAAGGTCTAGCAAAAACCATTTACAACATGTATATACAGTTGTCAATCCAAGTGACAAAGTTGGTTCCAGAAGAAAAAGTGAGACATCTTTTAGTGATTTCCTGAACTAAGACCGTGTGACAACTTTTGTGGAAGTGGTGTAGTTGAAACTGTGGTTTGTATCGGTCACATGCATCTCCCAAATTGGTGAGCTGAGTCTGTTCTCTCACACAGGCAAAACCTACACACAGTAGGACTGCTTTTGAGCACCAGGATTTTGTTTATTACTCAGCCAAATATTAAACAATTTTAAAAATTGAAAAAGTTTTCACAATCTACATGAGAAGAGGTATCTGGAAAAATAAGAATAAATAAAAATGTATATCATCCTCTAACTGACCAAATAAATTTTTTATCTATCATTCTCAAAATGCTTTTCAGAGGAAATGTTTTCTATTCATTTATATAATTAAAAATTTACAGACATCATATGCTGTGTGTCATTTGAGATTTTTGTTACCATATATATATAATACATGCGCAAGGTTTCTGCAGGAATTTGATCATTAAAACATATACATAAAGTTTCATCACGTTTTATTTGAGTGGCAACTACATAGCTTCTATGAATAATATTTTTGATGTAAATTGGATAATTCATTATGAAATTTTATGGATTTATGTCAACAGTGCCTTTAAGTTGTGTAACATGTTTAAAATTTAGACCAGAATTGTAGACCTCCAAATAATTATTTGGTGACAGCAAGTTCCACATTTCTTGTAGAAAAATTCATTTCTTCTATTCATCAGATAAAGTGTGCGTAGCTTAACATGATCAAGTAATGATAAATCAGACAACTGGTTAGTTTTTCGATTTGTATAAATCGAAATAGATAAAAAGGAAAGTATATCAAATTCTGCTCAGCTATAGAAGTTCATAATATCTAACTCAAAATTCATTGTACTACACAAAATCAGCGACTTCCAGAGTTTGTAGTTCATAATACGATACCAGAATATTTCGATTGACAGAATATTTTCTCACTGTTGAAGCACATAACTAGGTTCCATCTAACTATAGGTACATGAAGCTCCATAGAGTCTACAACAATTCTACCTTCATTGGAAAGACTATCTTTTATTTCAATTACAGTATCATTAAAATCAGCCCATCTAAGAACAGCATCTCCAGTGCTTGAAGATCATGTAAAAATCACAGAAAGATCAACCTCAAACATGACCTCTTTATACTCTTTCAAAATTATGCGAACCATTCCAAGTTGAAAAGCACTGCATTTTTCTTGCTCTTCATTTTTCCATATTTAAGTATATGACCATCCATGTTTATTTTATCACCAAAGAATGAAGCCAAATGCAACAAAACTAATGATTAAATAAAAGGATGTACAATTCCAGATAAAACATTACTTCTTTTCTATATCATTATATTGTCAAAAAGCGTTGTCATACAATTATTGACAGATTTTTATTGTATTTTCCATTGTATGTTGGTTAATCTGATCCATCAGCTTCAACAATCCTAAAGCTCATGTACACTTGAGCATGATTAGGATGATGCCATCCATCTCCTATATGGTTGGTTATTTCACTATCCTCATAAGGAGATTTAGATTTTATTTACTTTTCTCATTCACAAGGAATGAGTAAAACTGATAGCTTTCAGTCTCATTGATTTCATAAGGATAAAATTTTATTAGGCCAATTCTACAGCAAGTGTCACACAAGCTTCATTGAAGTCAAATAAATCATCATTTTGAACAGTTATAGTTATTCATAATTTCAGAATAGTACCAAAACCTGGAATATATATAGCATAGTGTGGTTCACGAAATAATGGTCAATCAAATTCAGCATTAGCTTGAATGAAGAAATAATTTTATTTCCTTGATGAAAATGACCAGTACACTTCACAAACATTGCATCAGCCAATTTTAGGAACATCTTTAGCAACTGTCTTTTAATTACCAAGAATAGTCTGGTCTCTAAATCCAAGAACACTTCCAATACTATCACCTACATCAGTATAAAATTTACTATCATTTTCAATAGTAGCTCTATTTAAAATTTCATGTTCCTTAATCTATTTCACTTTTCGAATGAATAAACTATTCTATGCTTTTCAAAGTATATTAACCAGCGGAAATTTCTATTTCCTCTTTGTCACAATACAATTTATTATTTTTCGACATGACATTTGGAATTAAAAATGTTGTATAAATGCCAACAACTGCAACATTACTAAAGCTATGCAATAAAGGTAAAGACTATCTTCTTTTGAGGACAAATTACCAATCATTTGAAATAGTTAACTCATTTACTACTAATAAAAATATTGTTAATTAAATGAAAACTGATTGGGAACCAAAAACAAGAATTCCAGAGGAGATATCCAAGTAAAACTATGGCAAGCTCTTCTCTAATTCCAGAGCCAAGAAGATATGGACGAACAACATTAATGACTGACAATTTATTCTAGCCTGAGATTCTCAGATTGGAATGAAAGCAGATATCTGTATGATTACTCTAAAAGCTTAGATCTGCCAAAATATCTAAAATTTATAAATATTAATGCAAAGGTCACTACTTTTTTCGAAAGTAATTATGACATCATACCACTTGATCACTATCAAGATAATTCACTTGTAGTATTTGATGATTTCATTCTCGAAAATAAGGATGTGGTTAGAGGATATTTTAGTAGAGGCAGACATAAAGAAATAGACTGTCATCATTTAGTGCAGACATATTCAGAAATAACAAAGCAATTAGTGAGAGATAATTTGAACTTTAAAGTATAATTAGACAGGATACAGATTTAAATCAAATTTACCATGCGTTTGTTGGTACTGACTTAAAATTTGATGATTTAAAAAAATATTGTAGCAAATGCTGGAATGAATATCAATTCGGATTTTTTTCTGATAGTCATGAATAGGAAATCTAATGAAGGACAACACATATTTCAAATTTAAGATTTTTTACATATCGAAATGATAAACAAAAATATTTAATTAATGAGTTTTTGTCTACAGTAAATTTTCGCAAAATATGACTGTCTGAAACACCATGGTACACAGAATGCATATGACCCAGAAGTTGTTACAAAAAGCTGAACAAAATAACAAAAATCTGAAGAATTGAAGAAATACTTCAAGCTTTGGAAGTACCAAACAAGAAGAGAATACAAAAAACATAAAAGAGGAAATCAGCCTCTTATTGGTGCAGTCGAGCAGGTAAAGCACGAAATTTAAGGTTGATGTCATAATCTGTTGAAAGCTATCTGAGAAAACAGAAAAAATTGAAAAACAAATGTCTCCATATCATGAAAATGTATCACCAATTAAACAATAGCAAAGCCCACATTATGAATGGTCTGATGGGAAAAGTGTGACACATGTCTACACATTCAATCAGAAATACATGCTACTCTGAATAAATATGAAGAAGAGGACAAATTAAAACAATGAAAGCAATATGAAAGTCCACACTTTGATTACACGTTATGTGAATCAGATATACAAACTGCTCTGAATAAATACAAAGCAGAGAAAAAAATTGAAAAATTAAAATGTGAATGACACGATGAAGACATAAAAGCACTAAACACATATTACTTAAAAAATATTAAAGTACATCAACCACAGTGAAGATAAAATTTTTGGATTGAGACCTGTTGCCAATTTTAAATTTACAGGTTGTTTGACATCTGAATTCGATGAAGGTAAATTAAAAATTGGTGAAGAAGGATGTGAAGGTATAGATAGACTGATGAATCTTTTAACTATAAAACAGATCACTATAGATGACAAACGTAAAATCTGATGCAGTTGATTTATCAAATTATGCTGATGTATTTTACCATTCAAGAGCATTACATTCTAATGCTACCCTAAATAAAATAAAATCAAGTAAAGGCAAAATATGAAAAAGATTGGTAAAAGAAATTATTTGCGTGTATTTCCCTAAATTAAAAGCAGATTTAGACGCAAGTTTCGATGAGAAAGCAGGCAAACCAACTGAATATGTTTGGATAAGTGATGTACAAGAATTAATCAACAGATTAGCAGTAATTCATGGAGAAGAACTGGATGGAAAGAAATCCTGTCATAACGAAAATAGAAATAACACAGGTGTTAACAAATAAATTTAGTGACATCATCAACAATCCAAAAGGAATACTGTACCTGGTTAGGCTTTTGAACAACTTGCCACACAAATTTGGGAAAAAAGGAAAAATATGGAAAAGGGTTAGGTACCACTTCGATTAATGTATTTCCTTTTGAACTACAGCTTTCAGTCACATTTTGTAACCAAAACATACGAAAAAGTAGCTAGAGAAGGTCAAGGAATTCATCTATTAGATGAAGCATTTAAACAGCATGACACTGCATATAAAAACCATACAGATTAAGAGAAGAGACATGAAGCAGATAAACTACTTCAACAGACAGCAGAAGAGAGACTACATAATTCTGAAACTTAATCAAGAAAAAAATTGGGTGCAACTGAAATTATCAAATAGAGGAGTTATGCATAAAAAAAGAAAATGGTGAATGGGCTTAGATATTGTGAATATGGTTAAGGATTGTGAAAATGTTCCTACGCATTACACTTTATTCTGTATACATGAATAGTTTCAGCACTAATTTCAAATTGCTACATAGTAGCAAAAGTGAATCAAAAGCAATAAAAATTAAACTGAATCAGGAACAGTTACATAGTACTGATAATATTTTAACTGATGCTCAAAAAAGGGAAGAGATAAAAATACTGGTAAAAATTTGAGAATAACAGTATATATACCTGTTGCAAAAAATATACTGAATAACTTCCAAAACAGAAAAAAGGTGCTCGATTAACACAACACAAAGCAAGATTTCTTCCACTACATTTTACAGTATTATCATGTTTAGCTGCTGCTGGTTCATTAGCTGTCACAACAGCTGCTGTTGCAAATGCAGTTATAAATAATAAGTAAGGTGAAAAAGAATCCTAAGAACAAAAAGCTGTAATAGACCAATGGAAAAAGGTTCAGGGTTAATAACAACATCCCAAAACATAATTAGTATGTATCCTAATGCATTAAATAATTTCGATACAGAGAAACTTGCTAAAACATCAAAAACTAAACACTTTCATAGTTTGTTCCTGACTATTGAATTACCAGACGATCCAAAAAATATCGATAGTGGCGTAATAAATTTGAATACATCTGATCATGGTGGTACACACTGGATTAGTTATTAGGATACGAATAATATAAAAATTGTTCATTCAGTGGCAACATACCAAAACAACTACTTAACTATTGGGGAAAAATGAACTAGTTTCGAGGAATATAAAATTTTGATGTTATTTCTGGTCATTTCTGTATGTTTTTATTACAGCTGGTATCAGATAATTATAAATTTAATATTTTAAACCTAAGAAAGGTATATTTTTGGAAATGAGATAAATGAACAAAGTATTGCAAAAATAAAATCTGGAGAGTTACAAAAAAAGAATGATAAAAATGAAAATGTTAACCAAATAGAGTTAAGTAATTTCAAAAAGAATTACAAAATATTTTTGAAGTAAATAAAGGACTTAATAATTTTCAAGGGAGCAGATTAGCAGATGTAAGCAATCCTGCATGTTATGATGCAATTATTAAATAATATTTAGAAAACTAATTACATAATCATGCTTTACATTCAGTCCCTATGGACAATCATGTTACCAAATCTGAGTACTCAAGTATTGCAACACAATTCAATAACAATGTTACCACAACATATCCCAATGAAAATATTACTCAGATTCATAAAGATAATCATATAACTGTAACACACAGAAAATAATTACTTCAAAAAAAAGGGAAGTAGATAAAACTTTTCAAATTACTTGTAAAAGCCAGATTTAACTCCATACGTACACCAATTGTGCTACCTTCAAAATAGAATGTGTTGCAACTTTAACTTGAAATTTCATTTTGTTACTGGTAATGAACTACTAAAATACATATTTCAGTATGATATAAAAATTCAGAGAACTTTTATTTTTGAAGCCAATGTAAATGGTGTCCTTTCACCTACTGATTTCAAACTAAAGATAAAAATGATATAATAATGATTAACTGCAAATTTTATATCCTATTCTACTAAATAATCCACAACTTAAACGAAAATGAAAGATAAAATTTTAACATTTCTAAATTAGTCTGTTAAAACTATATCTGCTTCAGATGAATTACTGGTGTTTGGTTTATCTGATTTAGAATCAAATTACATAAACCAATGAGAGAAGATTTTAAAAGGAGAAATGTCATTTCTCTTGCTACATACTATTTATAGCAGGCTGATGTAGCAGAAAGAAACTCAAACAACTCGAAAGGAATTCCAAAAATAAGTAATGGTTCTGAGTATTTATTAACAGTTATTGATATTTCTCAAAATTTGCATGGGCTTTTACAGTCATTGACAAACTGGGTAAAAATGTATCTGATGCTTCTAAAAAAATATTTACAGAGAAATTTCCAAGAAATTTACAGGCACATGATGGTATAGAATTCTACAATAAAGAATTTTAAGGACTTATAAAAAAGATAATATTATTCATTATTCAGCTTTTATTAAATTAAAAGTATCTGTTATTGACATATTTAATACAACACTAAAAGAAAAGAAATGTGAAAGAGATTTACTCTTCAAGGAAATTATAAATGGCTTTACTTAGTTAAAAAACATGTTAACGAATACAAAATACAAGACATTCAACAATAAGAATGAAGCCAATGGAAGTTAATCACAAACGTTTTACGCCAATAGCTATTGTATCTAATGATAAATCAAAATTAAAATGGGAGATAAAGCTAGAATTAGTATACATAAAAGAATTTCCGACGAAAAGTCATGCTGCTAACTGGAAAAAAGAAATTTTCGCAACTGAAAATGTGATTTTTTCCAAACCAATCACATACATACTGAAGGGAATTGATGGAGAAGAAATGAAAGGAAATTTTTATGAAGAAGAGCTACAGAAAATTATTTATCCTGATATATATCTCGTTGAAAAAGTTTTGAGAAAGGAAGGAGACATGTCAAGTGGTATAGTTTTTATAATTCACATAACAGTCGGTTAAATGAAGATAATTGTATTTTATGAAAGGTATCTTACATCTTGTAAAAGTTGTGGCTCAGTATATCCAGTAATTAATGAAAAGTAATTTCTGTAAAAATTAGTATTCTGATTCAATTCTTCTTTCATTTTATTGTACAAGTTAGTTGAGTTGTATTGATATATCGTTTGTGAATACTTTAAAAAAAAAGGTGCTACCGATACTAGAATATTACATTTTGGTTAATTCCTCTTAAAATATTTACTGACACATTCCATATCTTCTTATTTCACATAATTGTATATTCTTTAGATATAGGAAGTCCTGTTAGTGCTTTTCTAGCCAAATTAGGCTCATCTGGATATTCCTTGTGGATTTCAGGAGTAATTGGAAGTAGTTCCTGTCTTAGGTAGGTTACCTAACACAATTTTATTAATTATCTTGTTTGCTTTAGTAGTAGGCTCTACAGTGATGATAACAGGCCGATACTGGAGTCCTGTCATATAACTTATTTTTAATTTCATCATTATTGAGATTATGTTTGTATTACAATGAATTATTTTCTTCAACTAAACGCTGTATGTAATAATTTTTATCATCAAATGTTGTATTTTATAGTTCTGTACCTTTTCAATCCTGAAGCACTTACAAGCAGATTTAAATTTTTCTTCAATCACTTCATAGTTAATACTCTCTTTTGGTCTCTACAGAATAAAATCACCACATTTTCTCCTGTGATGTATGGAGATAATCTAGATTTGATTAACTTGACTGTTGTTCTCCCAACTTTGAAGAAATGATCTTTTTGCAGTTTATTTGTGGTGATGATGTATATGATATAAATCAGTTGTACTTTAGATATTTTATATTTTACCTATCTTAGTTTTTTACTCTTTGCTTTCTCTTCTTATAGCTGTATAGCAGGCTGGTGTTTTTATACTTCTTCTATTTTTAGTTGGTTTTAAAATTCTGTAGCTTGTTGATCGATATTTCTTGAGATTTAATGACTTTGTATTCTTTTGTGTTGTTAAGATAAGCATGTCATAGTTATTCCAGAGTGATATAAAAATCTTTCATTTCCTTAGCAATTTTCCTTTATAAATTCATTACAATTTTTTTTAAATTCTACCAGATTGTGGAATCCAAGTTCTTCATTTAACTTATTTTGAGTTACTTGTCTTGCTTCATTTTGAATTAATCGTATAATAAAGCCAATGGGTAATTATATCTAATTTGAGTATCATATGGGTTGTATTTTTTTAAGGACTTAATGACACTTTTTGTGAGTTTAAAATCTGAGGATACACTCAGATCCTCTGCATAACTGTTGTGAATAAAATATAAAATATCATTAGTAATCAATACATTTTTCTGTTCAAATGTTGGAACACAAATATCTTTGAACCAAGTACCTAAATTTAATTGAAAGTTGTTATGGTTAATGAACTCAAATATATTAATGCGTTCTGAAGACTGTCTAAACGTTCACTTCATTATGGGTGCTAATTGAAATGTGCTCCATTCATAAAGAAGTAAAATTTAGTGGGGAAAATTATTTTGGATGTATTTGTATTATAAAGCAAGGGGATCATTACATATAATTTCTTAAAGATTTATTAAAATATAACTTAATTTTATTATTTTTCTCAGGGCTTGTGGTGCTAGAGCCTATCTAATTGATTATTATATCTTATTTAGATATAATCAAGATAATAATTATGTAAACATTTAACTAAATTTCTTTTAATTTTTATTAATTTTAAGGGACTTGTGTTGTATCAGTTGAAATTCCATAATGAATACAACATAATTAACCTTCATAGTTCAATAATTGCAGAGGGTAACTTTTTAATTCTTGTGATTCCATATAGAACACACAAAATAACTTATGTGATCAACACATTCTTTTATAGTGAGGAAAATATATATTATTATTGGGGGAATTTTTCCCCACCATGAAAATCCATGTAAATGTAAGGGTTCAAATTTTTAACATCTTGGAAATCATTTACTTTGGAGTTTTTCAGTCTCTAGCACCCTGGATAACATTCCTACCAGGTCATTACAATTTGCCTGAAGGTTTTGAGAGAGTAATTCAACATAAAATTATCTGTAGAGTTTATAAGGGAATTCATGATAAAGTAAATTGTGATGCTTTATCATCACCGAAACTTAACTAAAAATTACATAAGAGAATTTCAAGATTAATTTTATTGATTATATACAAATGAAGGAATGAAAAATTGTCTGAAGCTTTCATAAGAGATCATCAGGATAAAGCCGTTTGGAGTTTTATTTCGTATGATCATAAATTATGTGAATATTTTATGAGAGAATTTGAAGGCAAATTAGACCAGGCTGAGCAACAGTTATCAGTAGATGTTAAGGTGGAATTTCAAGATAAAATACGTTGGAATACTATATCAGTACTGCAAAATTAATCTGAGGATATTATGAGAGAGTTTCAAGATAAATTAAACTGAGAGGATCTATCAAGTGATCAAATATCATCTGAAGGTTTTATAGTAGAATTTAAAGATAAAGGTAATTTGGATACCATTTTAATATATCTAATGTTATCTGGATCGTTCAAAAAAAATAATAATGTCTTATGAAATAATATTGTGGCCCAAGGGCTCTGACTGTTTTATATGTGTAATCGATCAGAATCATCAGTTCATGAAACTAAAGTGTAATCATATGTTTGATGAAAAACGTGTTGTGAAATAGTTAACAGATGATTCTTCTTGTCCAAAGTGTAGAAATGCTATCAAAACAGTATTCATGGAACCTGCAATATTATAAGTAATGAAATACAAAATTTTCTGAGGCTGGTAACACAGCTGCTGTTATACAAATCCATCCAGTCAGATGGAGAGTAATTATATCATTAATCAGTTCTTCTTGTGTCTAATCACTGAAAATATTAAAATAATTATGACAGCCAACAATGCATAAATTTCCTCTCACTCTCTTGTACAAGTTTATTTAGTTAGGATCATAATTGTGTCTCAAAAGTTCTTCATAATATGGATGTATATGTCTAAAATTGTTCAGTTGTTTTTATGAGCTTCTTCATTGTATGTAATCACGTAATAATTATATTCATAGTCATCATCAAACAATTTTAAAAGAACCACAGTTGGTTTTACATTTTCGTCAAATGTCTATGGAACAATACATGGAGCTGTATCTTCAATTACATTATTTCTTTGTGTTAACAATTCTATAGATAAATTAAATCTTTCACATGATTTTTATATGTAATTATCCTTAAATTTATTCAGATATTTTAAATGATTTACTTGGATTTTCTTCTGTATGGTCTATTAGACCTTCATGTAACTGCTTTACATCATCCTTTATTCTATATTCTCCATGTTTATGACTAAAGGCAAAATTTGACTCGTAAGCCATTTTTTAAATGATTTAGCTTCCCCTTTTGTGATTTAGAACTAACGAATATACATGAGATTCATTTATAAATATTGTGCAAGGTTGTGAATTTTATGGAGTACCTTAATCAGGGATCCCTTAAGATCAGCAAAGTATACCTAATCTTCTACATGATCATCTACAGCATTTACAGATTTTTCATATTCTATAATTTCGGCGAAATCATTAGCTTTAAACCAAGGATTATTCTTTTCATCAATAAACACATATGGTTGCTTACCACTGGAAGCAAGCTTGTTGTTGCTGATGTCTAGAAATGCCTCTATTAAATAGAAAACTTTTTATTAGAAGTATTATTTAGATTCATCAAATCTTGCAATATTTTAAGTATATATCAGTGAAGGTATTTCTACTATTGTTGTTTGTGAAAATAGTAGTAGCAGATGATAGGAGTAAAGCAATAAAATAAGTAAACTACTTTAGTTGTTTTGAGGTTTCCTCAACAACTGAAGAAACTCAAGTGAGTCATGGTGTACTCTGAGAAAAATTTATGTTATTTCAATTAACTCATAATCTTGATATAAATCGTGAGTTAAATTAACAGCCTTTAAATTTGATGAATAGGCTTGGATGTGGAGTGAAAGATATATTTGGTAGGTATGGAACCAATATGTATAAAGTGAATGAAAAATATAAAATGAAATGTAAAGGAGCAAATAAAAGTTGTTAGAAGTAACAGAGGCAGCATTTTTTATGGAAAAAATATATTGATATCCAGTCAATCATAATAGCAATAATCCTGATATTTTAATTAAAGTAAGACACAAATACATATATATGAAATAGCTGATCACCCATGGGCCAAAGATCTAGATGGAAAAGGTAATGCGTTAACTCATGTTTTTTTTTCCACATATGAATAATGATCCAGTAGAGATACATGAGATACAGTAGGGATACTTGAGATACATGAGCTATGATACTTGGAGATTGATGGAAAATGCCAAAATGTTAATTAATGTACTAATAATGTCTCTTTATTGTAATAGTTCAAATTTATAATTATCTCAAGATGATATCAATGCTGTTAAAAGACTGTATGATAAAAAATATCTGTACCAAAAACATAGTATACCAACTGTGCCATCTTAAATAGTTGAACCATTATATCAAATAAAGAAGTTCGATTACTTGTTATTTGTGAATGGAATTTTATGTTTTTTTATCAGAAGTGGGTGTCCATAGGTAATGATATGGAATCACAATAACTAATAGTTTACGTTTTATGGCGAGATTTACAAAAAGTAGATTTAGTATATCAAAGACCAAGTGGCTACTTAGTGTTGTTTTTGGCAGTATAACATAAACAATATATTTATGTTCATTACAATTAGTCCCAAAATATCCAGCCATTATCTATTACAGAATTAAATAATGATTTTGCATTAAATGATATAGCAAATACGTACTCAGATAGAACATGTATATTCCTTAATGATTTTGTGCTGTGCACAGATGGGAGAGCCCAGTTCTAAAAATGAAATGTGTGCCTCTATAAACAGATAATTTACTGGATTGCCAACAAGAATAAGTTCTGCATTCAGATACATTAATGGGCTGTTAATTTTTCAAGTAAAGTACATTTTATAAATATAAGAAATGCACAAAAAAGTAGTCAGAGCTGGTACATCTGATTTATATTTATTTGCTACTGACTGCTATAAAACATCAGCGTCTGTTCCAGAGGTAATAAATATACTAACCCTTTCAGACCCTGTGATTACAATTTTGTACAATAATTTTCACAACGTCTTAGCTACAATACAAATCTTTTTCCTCAATTGGGAGCTGATGTACACATTTGTGAATGTTCATCCTCTTCACCATGCACAAGTGCTGCCCTCTGTTGTGCAGTGCTATAAACATATCAACAGATTAATGTAGCAGTGCAGAGCAGTTTGTGACCTTGAAAGTACCTGGGAGTGTTTGGTAAGCTATAACCCACAGTATAGTTGAGTACCAGTATTTTTGTTTTGCATGAACATTGTAGAATGTTCGATTTATTTATTACAACACTCAATATTTCAAAATCATTCGTTTTAGTCAACAAAAAGAAGCTATGTTTTTCTGTGTGCACAATTGTAGCCATGAGGTCTCAAGGACAATGTTTTACATAACATTGAGTATCTTGTGTTTCCTTCACATGAAGTGCTTGTTGGGACAGTTCCTTTTTATCCTGACGATTGTATGAGTTTTGACTGGGATTTATTCAAAACATATGAAGTATGTTGTATTACTAGGTATTGTTATGAGCAACAATTAGCAAAATAGACATAGCATTGAAGCTCCAGTTGATGACAATGTCGTTACGTTTACTGTAAATTATTATTTTAGAGAAATACCACTACTGATATTATTATTTGTGAATATTTCAGTTCTGTTCATCATGTCGAAGGAACAGTATTTCAACACTGAGTGAGATGCAGATGCTATTTTAGAGATGCTGCTGAATGTAGAGGTGTCAGATTTCGATTTATCATCAGATGAAGAATCAGTTCCTGATGTAGAATTCTACTGTACTTCAAGCGAGAAGGAAGTGAGAGTGGGTGCTGACAAAATAAACAGGAGAGAAACCAATGATGAGTCAACTGCAAATAATGAAAGTGGTGTGTGCAGTGACAATGATAACAACGATGGTTATATTCAAGACAGTGATCCACTTACCAACAATGAGCCCAGTGATGTAAAATACATTTTGTCATATAAAAAGGACATCAAGTAGTGTCATTGTCCTCTCTCTATACCGGATTCATATTACGAATGGGAACACTGTATTGAAGAACAGGAAATACTTTCTCCTTCAACTTATTTCAGCAAGTACATTACCAATGATCTGTCCAGTACTATGGTTGATATAACAAACCTATATGCCTCGCAGAGTGGAACAGTTAGCAATTTCAAACAAACTACAGCAGTGGAACTCCAAATTTTGTTTGGGCTTCATATAATTATGGGAACTCTAAAATTTCATAGAGTCCAAATGTATTGGGGCACAACATTGGAAATGCAATTATTCTTGGACAGTATGCCCAGAAATAGATTCTTCCAACTCAAAACAAATTTACATCTTGTTAACAACTTGGCTATACCAGCAGACAATAAAGAAAAGTTCTATAAAGTTCGGCCTATATATACTGCCATCCGTAACAGATGTTCGGAGTTATTTGTGGAGGAAGAGCTTGCTATTGATGAGGCAATGATCTCATTCACAAGGAAGCTGTCAGTAAAACAGTATGTGAAGGGAAAGCCTTCTCCATGGGGTATCAAAATGCACATGTTATGTGGTAAGAGTGGGCAAGCCTATGATTTTATTCTTTATCAGGGAGCATCGACTGAAAGTCAGACATCTTTGTTGAAGGAATTTGGCCAAGGTCCAACAGTAGTTTTACAATTAGCCCAGAAAATAAAAAACCAAATGGGGCATAAGATATATTTTGACAATTTCTTTTCTTCATACAAGCTTTTCGAAGTGTTGAAACAAGAAAAATTTTGTTCTGCTGGAACTGTCAGAGTTAATCGTTTTGCAAATCCTCCTCTAATACCAGATAAGGAGGCAATGAAGAAGGAAAGAGGATTTTCAAAAGAAATTTGTAGCGGAGATGATGTAACACTGGTAAAATTGGTTGATAACAAAACAGTTGTTCTAAGCTCTAATTGTATTGGAAAAGGAGAAATTGACAAAGTTGAACACTGGGATGAAAAAGAAAGTAAATATGTTACTATCAATCTACCAGACATTGTAAAATGCTACAACCATGACATTGGCGGAGTTGATCTTTTTGATCAATTGATGTCATACTACATAATTTTTATAAAGTCAAAGAAATGGACACTCAGAGCTATTTTCAATGCTGTAGAATTTGCTGTGGTACAGAGCTGGCTCAAATACAGGAAAAATGCCAATGCAGTTGGTCTACCAGCGAAGAAAATGATGGATCTCCTACACTTCCGTATGAAGCTGGCTGATGTTCTAGTGTTAAGTGGGATGGATACCTCGAATAGAAGCCGACCATCTGCCACACCTCCAGATACACCTGTTCAAAGACGATGAGGAGAAACTAGGCCTCCAGAAGAGATTCAGTATGATGGAACACAACACTTGCCTTTTCATGGAAGTGGTGCACTGCCTATCAGATGCAAATTTCTGGGCTGCAAGGGACGTTCACGAATAAAAAGTGGAAAATGTAACGTACATCTTTGTTTGTCAAAGGAAAAAAACTGTTTCCGTTCATTTCATGTCAATTAGAACCACATAATGAACATAATTCCTGACTCGTTTCATTTTTTTAATAAAAACTATGGTGAATTTTGCATGTATTTTGTGTGTAAATGATTTCAAATTTATGTGTAATGTTTAAATGAATTAGTTTTGTTTGCTATGATTTCAGTGTTGATTGAGACCCAGTGTACACAGATGTGTACAAATTTTTTTCGAAAATGGTAATATATCTTTTTATAAATGTTGCTTCTAAAATCATTAAAAAATCATCCAAGTCCATTACAGTATTTAAAAAAATTTCCTTTCTCCAGAAAAAAATTTGGGTCTGAAAGGGTTAAAAGGAACACTGCAAAAGCAAGAAAATTTCATAGTACATAAATTTTAACTATTTTCTGTTTAAATGGTAACCTCAAGATGTATCATATCCAAAAATGTAAGTATTGCAAACCTGGTAAGTCAATTGGAAATTTTACTTCGCAGAAGTAAATGAAAGATGGTTATAAGACAATATGTAGACAATATACAAATAAATACCATACAAGAATATATAATAACAAATGCATACATTGTGTATGTGGAGAAATCATTCCTGTATATTATTACATTAATCACTTCAAACGAAATCCAAGTGATGAACATTTGAAGATATTGTTATCAATTAAAGAAGATGAACAACAAGTGAATGTGGTAACAAGAAAAAAAATGTG
Organism: Schistocerca serialis cubense; assembly: GCF_023864345.2. Taxonomy (NCBI): domain Eukaryota; kingdom Metazoa; phylum Arthropoda; class Insecta; order Orthoptera; family Acrididae; genus Schistocerca; species Schistocerca serialis. The sequence goes on along the minus strand of NC_064640.1, from coordinate 400,861,370 downwards.
TTGGTTGTCAAGAAATAAAAAAATTATATTTTTTTATTCAAACCTATCAGATGAAGACAATTATTCAAAAACACATCAGAAACCTACTCTGGAAAAAATCAAAATTAATAAATCTGGGCGCAGCTCTAAGGCTGATGATCATTCTTCCAATTAGTTTTATTTTAGCATATAAAATTTTTATTTCTATTAAATAAGACACTGAAATGGAGCATTTCATGATTGTTCAACTTTATGATTATTGCAGAAGAAGTAATATGTTGAGATATAGTAAACTAAATACAGCTGAGCTAATTACATTTATTAACACACATCCTTGGAAACAATTACGTTATTCTAAAATTGCAAATTTCGATGGAGTTTTTCAAAATAATAAAACTAACACATTGGAAGAACCATTCGCTGTGTGCAAGGAGGACAGTCGATATGATACTCCAACAAGCTGGACATCTTTTTTCATGGGGTGTTCGCATTAATGTCCTACTGAGTCAGTGCCTTCAGATGTTTTCTTCATTTGGTTTCCTAAAACCGAACAAGAGAATGATACAAAAATTGGGCATGGGATGATAGTAAGAACCAAACCCAAGCCAAAGATGGAACAGTTTCATCGCTACCATCAATGCTATGAGAACAAATGCGACAATTTATTGTCGCTGGTGGGCAACTTGAAACTGCGCACACAACGTCAGGATTGTCTGACTTCAATGCTAACGATCTCTAAAATGGAGCAACGTATCGAATTCCTTTCAAAACTATTATTTCTCAGCACAACCTACCCTCAACACCCTGACAAACATTTCAGAATGTTTCTGACCACTCCGTGTGGGATCCTTACCAGGTAGGATTTACGGAGGACATCGAAAAAGTGCAAAGAAGGGCAGCCCGTTTCGTGTTATCTCGCAATAGGGGCGAGAGAGTCACTGATATAATATGCAAGTTGGGGTGGCAGTCACTGACACAAAGGCGGTTTTCTTTGCGGCGAGATCTATTTATGAAACTTCAATCACCAATTTTCTCTTCCGAATGCGAAAATATTTTGTTGACACCCAAATCAGAGCTCGAATGGAAAGATTTGGGTGTTCCTTTTTCCGTCGCGCCATTCGAGAGTGGAATGGTAGAGAAGTAGTATGAAAATGGTTCGATGAACCCTCTGCCAGGCACTTAAGTGTGAATTGCTGAGTAACCATGTAGATGTAGATGTGTATGACAAACCTCAAGAAACATGTTGTCTCTCTTTGTTGTGGAACTGAGTCAATTGTCATTGCTTGAACCAATGTTACACAGTATTAGCTTAGTGTCTCGTTTGGTCAATTTTTTGTCTTGTGTGCTCATAGAAAATGCTTCAATCTTGATAATAATTATACGGCGAAGTAATATTTTGTGATAAATGTGCTTCAACTGTTCCAGTTTATTTACACCTTAACAGATTTTATTTTATGGATACAATATGTAACTTTGAGGAAGTGGGGAAAGTTCTAAACAGTTGTGATAACTGCTATGAAATACGGTACTTCAGGATGTTGAGCACTGTCAATTATGTCTAAAATTCATTTGTGTCCAAGTGGGCAAGAACAGATATGCATCGCTTTTGTGTACACGTGTCTAGGATGGAGGGGATGGTTATTCCATGGGGAAGCTACAGCTAGGATAATGCCAGAATAAAATGACTGCAATTTCGTGCAATGAAAAGTCTTTAGATAAACAAACAAATTTAGTTTATTTACTTAGCATCTTTTGGTGATCGCCTATGGATTAGATCATAGTGCATATTGGCCTTGGGAATGAAAAACGTATGTGTAAATAAAGTTGAGTGAGTTTCCAAATCACTCCATACTGTGAATTAGAAATGCTGTTTCCAAGTGTGAAAGTCAGGTTGTTCTGAACAAATGCATTTTGAGTTCTAGTTGACATTAACCTTCATTTAAACAAGTTTTACCTGTTCCAATATACAGAGAGATGATTGTGTTCCCCAGTATCATAAAAATTCTGTGTGTCTCGTGGGCCCCTACCAACACGGCACAGGGCGGCCCCACGTTGCGGATAGGGGATACAGCCTTCAGATATGAAGGGTACCTGCGACTACAAAAAATAAGCAATCGTGGACAGCCGGTGGGGAGCAGGCGATGGTGTGATGAACCATCCATGTTTCTTCTTCTCTTACTATCAAATCTATATATCAAGAATCAGCAACGTAATGGGCATGGGTCCCTTTGAAGTAAAATATTCCGGAGGTAAACTAGGTTCCCATTCGGATCTCCGGGCGGAACCTACTTCGAAGAGATTCAGGCCGAAAGGAACTTTCAGGTTGGGAAAATGGAATGTTAAAAGTTTGAAGAGGCCAGTAACGTTCGAGGCGTTATTAGACGAATTAGATAGATACGATGTAGACATTACAGCTATTCAAGAAACTCGGTGGCAGGGGGAGGGTAGCATAAAGAGGGGTAACTATACATTTTTCTATGGAGGTGCGGAAGCTCACAGTTTCGGAACAGGTTTCGCAGTACAGAGAAAAGTGCTTCACGCAGTCAGAGATATAAGGTTCATTGGTGACCGACTGTCAGTTATAGTGTTGTCCGACGGGTGGAATAGACTAGTAGTAATTAATGGTTCAAATGGCTCTGAGCATTATGGGACTTAACATATGAGGACATCAGTCCCCTAGAACTTAGAATTACTTAAACCTAACTAACCTAAGGACATCACACACATCCATGCCCGAGGCAGGATTCGAACCTGCGACCATAGCAGTCTCGCAGTTCTAGACTGTAGCGCCTAGAACCGCTCGGCCACTCCGGCCGGCAGTAATTAATGTACACGCACCAACTGAGGACACTGAAGAGGTTGTTAAAGACGGCTTTTATGAAGAACTAGAGCAACTGTGGGATGAGTTCTCCTCATACGATACAAAATTAATTATAGGTGATTTTAATGTGAAGACAGGGTAGGAAGAAGCATTCCGGCCTACAATTGGGAAAGAAAGTTTGCATAACATTTCGAATGATAATGGCAAAAGGGTGGTTAATTTTGCTGTTTCAAAAGACATGGTTGTTGAGAGCACATATTTCAAAAGGAAGGACATTCATAAAGCAGCTTGGGTCTCTCCGGATGGACACACCCGAAACCAAATTGATCATGTTCTTGCAGATCGGAGATGGCACACTAGTATAGAAAACGTTAGGACTTTCAGGGGAGCAGACTGCGATTTTGATCATTTTCTTGTAGTTGCCAAAGTTCACCAACGGCTGTTTACAGCAACATCAAGGTGTCACAATGCAGAACTTGTTAGGTTCGACACTGACAAGCTAAATGATGAAAACTTTAGAAGAAGGTGCATAATAGAAATTTCAGATAGGTTTGATGCTCTCAGGACACACGAAGATCAAACGAGGATGTAAATAAACAGTGGATCACTCTGAGGAATAATATCAAAGAGGCAGCGAAGGTCACAATAGGTACAATTAAGAAGAACAGGAGGAAACCGTGGTTTGATGAAGAATGCAAGAAATAGGTAGAGGAAAAGAGAAAAGCGCGATTGGATTGGGATAGAATGGGAGACAGAAAACGAGAGGAGTTCTTGAACATGAGAAGGGAAGTTGGTCATAGGCTACGGGCAAAGAAGAGGGATTATTTGAACAATCAGATTAAACAAATGGAAATAAACAGTAAAACGAAAAACATTAGGGAACTTTACCTAGACATAAATGGGTATAGGAAGGGGCTCAAGGCTAGGACAATGACTTCGATGGGATGCCAGGAGAATACTGACGGACCCCAGTGCTATATTAAGTAAATGGACGGCGTATTTTGAGCATTTATTAAATGTACACAAGGAAGCAGGAAATGAGCAGGCGTACGAAATACATACAGCAGAACCCCAGAAACCTGAGCCAACGTTAAAGGAAGTAAGAGATGCAATCAACAAATTGAAAAACAATAAAGCACCAGGATCAGATTGCATAACTGCAGAATTAGTGAAAAATGGGGGACAGAAATTGGTGGAAGTAGCTCACAAAGTGATAACTAAAGTATAGAACTCACAGATGATGCCTGAAGAGTGGCAGGAGTCGATTCTAATCCCAATTTTTAAGAAGGATGACAAAATGGATTGTAGTAATTATAGAGGGATACCGCTATTACCAGTATGTTCCAAAATTTTCTCGAATATTCTGTTAAGCAGGCTTACACCATATGCAGATGAAACTGTGGGGGATTACCAAGCTGGCTTTCGGAGGAACGGTTCAACTATAGACCAAATATTCACCCTGCGTCAAATTTTGGAAAAGAAATGGGAATACAATAAACCAGTTCATAATCTTTTCATATATTTTACAAAATCATATGATTCAATATTGCAAGCACAATTGTACGGAATTCTTTTGGAACTTGGAATACCAAAGAAGTATGTTAGACTTATAGAAGCGAGTTTGAAAAACACAAAAGGTAGATAGAGTACGCATGGGGACGTTGGGGTCAGAAGAATTTGTAATAAAGAACGGACTTAAGCAGGGAAATGCCCTGTCTCCGCTACTTTTTAAATTAGTCCTAGAATATATTGTACGAATTGCAGCAGATAATTCAGAGGGTGTGGAGTTAAATGGAAATATTAAGATATTAGGGTATGCAGATGATCTACACATCATTAGCGATAGGAAAGAATCTGTAACAGCAAACGCAAATGCGTTAATCAAGGCTAGTGAAGGGTAGGTCTAAGGATAAGTGAAGACAAAACTAAATACCTGGTTACTACTAGAATGCCAACAGCAGTAGATGAGGAAATGTTAAGAGTTGGAGACATGCAGTTTGAAAAAGTGAACACATTTAAGTATGTGCAAAATGAAAAGCCGTTTCAAGTATTTGAAAACAAAATTTTGAGCAAAAAGGGATGACATTAGCGGAGAGTGGCGAAAACTGCATAACGAAGAGGTTCACGAACTACACTCCTGGAAATGGAAAAAAGAACACATTGACATCGGTGTGTCAGACCCACCATACTTGCTCCGGACACTGCGAGAGGGCTGTACAAGCAATGATCACACGCACGGCACAGCGGACACACCAGGAACCGCGGTGTTGGCCGTCGAATGGCGCTAGCTGCGCAGCATTTGTGCACCGCCGCCGTCAGTGTCAGCCAGTTTGCCGTGGCATACGGAGCTCCATCGCAGTCTTTAACACTGGTAGCATGCCGCGACAGCGTGGACGTGAACCGTATGTGCAGTTGACGGACTTTGAGCGAGGGCGTATAGTGGGCATGCGGGAGGCCGGGTGGACGTACCGCCGAATTGCTCAACACGTGGGGCGTGAGGTCTCCACAGTACATCGATGTTGTCGCCAGTGGTCGGCTGAAGGTGCACGTGCCCGTCGACCTGGGACCGGACCGCAGCGACGCACGGATGCACGCCAAGACCGTAGGATCCTACGCAGTGCCGTAGGGGACCGCACCGCCACTTCCCAGCAAATTAGGGACACTGTTGCTCCTGGGGTATCGGCGAGGACCATTCGCAACCGTCTCCATGAAGCTGGGCTACGGTCCCGCACACCGTTAGGCCGTCTTCCGCTCACGCCCCAACATCGTGCAGCCTGCCTCCAGTGGTGTCGCGACAGGCGTGAATGGAGGGACGAATGGAGACGTGTCGTCTTCAGCGATGAGAGTCGCTTCTGCCTTGGTGCCAATGATGGTCGTATGCGTGTTTGGCGCCGTGCAGGTGAGCGCCACAATCAGGACTGCATACGACCGAGGCACACAGGGCCAACAACCGGCATCATGGTGTGGGGAGCGATCTCCTACACTGGCCGTACACCACTGGTGATCGTCGAGGGGACACTGAATAGTGCACAGTACATCCAAACCGTCATCGAACCCATCGTTCTACCATTCCTAGACCGGCAAGGGAACTTGCTGTTCCAACAGGACAATGCACGTCCGCATGTATCCCGTGCCACCCAACGTGCTCTAGAAGGTGTACGTCAACTATCCTGGCCAGCAAGATCTCCGGATCTGTCCCCCATTGAGCATGTTTGGGACTGGATGAAGCGTCGTCTCACGCGGTCTGCACGTCCAGCACGAACGCTGGTCCAACTGAGGCGCCAGGTGGGAATGGCATGGCAAGCCGTTCCACAGGACTACATCCAGCATCTCTACGATCGTCTCCATGGGAGAATAGCAGCCTGCATTGTTGCGAAAGGTGGATATACACTGTACTAGTGCCGACATTGTGCATGCTCTGTTGCCTGTGTCTATGTGCCTGTGGTTCTGTCAGTGTGATCATGTGATGTATCTGACCCCAGGAATGTGTCAACAAAGTTTCCCCTTCCTGGGACAATGAATTCACGGTGTTCTTATTTCAATTTCCAGGAGTGTATATTCAAGCCCCGACATAATCAGTATTACTAAATCACGTAGGCTGCGATGGGCGGGGTCACGTAGCTCGAATGGATGAGGGCAGGGCAGCGCGCAGAGGCAGCACTTAGAGGGAAAACGTTCTGTGGGGAGACCCAGGCGTAGATGGGAGGACAATGTGAAGGCTGATTTGAGGAGCCTAGGTATTGAAGGTGAATGGAAGGAAATAGCCCAAGACAGGGACACATGGCAAAAATACGTCGCTGCGGTAATGGACTCTCGAGTCCGATATGACCAGTGTGTGTGTGTGTGTGTGTGTGTGTGTGTGTGTGTGTGTGTGTGTCATAAAAATTACATAAATTGTTAGTATGAAGTAGCAGATAAAATTGGAGGCTTAGTTGTGTAAGAGACTGAATAGTGACTTTTTAAAGGAACAATAACTGTATTTCTACCTGAAATCGACATCTGAATCATCTATTTCATTCTCCAACCAGTAATTTGACAGATACAGAGAAGGTATATTCTAGAATTCTAATACATACCTAATTTTCTTCCTCTAAAATCCTTGTTTTATGGCTTTAAGTATTAGATCTGTTCCTTCGTGGAGTTCTTCAAGTTGAGAGCTCGGGCATTTTAATTTTTCCTCGCTTCTCCTTTCAGGCTATCAGGCTATTGTTAAATCGTTCGACGTCTACCTGTGTGTATATTGGCAACTCTTCTTGCTCCACATTCTTGAGTAATTTCTGTATAGAACTTTAAGTTTACAGCTTTTGCAAACAAGTGTCGGCGTTATCTATATCGGACAGTATTGTGGAGGGCAGGGTTCTAGACTGAGAAAAGTAAGTTTCGCCTTGATTGACATAACACTTCTGCATAATACTTAAACAGTCATTGTTGGAGTCAGAGTTAAGAACCTTCACGTAGATTACAGGTAGGTAATTAAAACTGTATGCAGACAGAGCATAACTTATAAACTTTTCTCGGTCTTGAGAGTCCGGCAGACTTGTTGTTGTTGTTGTTGTTGTGGTCTTCAGTCCTGAGACTGGTTTGATGCAGCTCTCCAAGCTACTCTATCCTGTGCAAGCTTCTTCATCTCCCAGTACCTACTGCAACCTACATCCTTCTGAATCTGCTTAGTGTATTCATCTCTTGGTCTCCCTCTACGATTTTTACCCTCCACGCTGCCCTCCAATGCTAAATTTGTGATCCCTTGATGCCTCAAAACATGTCCTACCAACCGATCCCTTCTTCTAGTCAAGTTGTGCCACAAACTTCTCTTCTCCCCAATCCTATTCAATACCTCCTCATTAGTTACGTGATCTACCCATCTAATCTTCAGCATTCTTCTGTAGCACCACATTTCGAAAGCTTCTATTCTCTTCTTGTCCATACTAGTTATCGTCCATGTTTCACTTCCATACATGGCTACACTCCATACAAAAACTTAAATCTATACTCGATGTTAAATTTCTCTTCTTCAGAAACGATTTCCTTGCCATTGCCAGTCTACATTTTATATCCTCTCTACTTCGACCATCATCAGTTATTTTACTCCCTAAACAACAAAACTCCTTTACTACTTTAAGTGTCTCATTTCCTAATCTGATTCCCTCAGCATCACCCGACTTAATTCGACTACATTCCATTATCCTCGTTTTGCTTTTGTTGATGTTCATCTTATATCCTCCTTTCAAGACACTGTCCATTCCGTTCAACTGCTCTTCCAAGTCCTTTGCTGTCTCTGACAGAATTACAATGTCATCGGCGAACCTCAAAGTTTTTACTTCTTGTCCATGAATTTTAATACCTACTCCGAATTTTTCTTTTGTTTCCTTTACTGCTTGCTCAATATTCAGATTGAATAAGATCGGGGAGAGGCTACAACCCTGTCTCACTCCTTTCCCAACCACTGGTTCCCTTTCATGCCCCTCGACTCTTATAACTGCCATCTGGTTTCTGTAAAAATTGTAAATAGCCTTTCGCTCCCTGTATTTTACCCCTGCCACCTTCAGAATGTGAAAGAGAGTATTCCAGTCAACATTGTCAAAAGCTTTCTCTAAGTCTACAAATGCTAGAAACCTAGGTTTGCCTTTTCTTAATCTTTCTTCTAAGATAAGTCGTAAGGTTAGTATTGCCTCACGTGTTCCAACATTTCTATGGAATCCAAACTGATCTTCCCCGAGGTCCGCTTCTACCAGTTTTTCCATTCGTCTGTAAAGAATTCGCGTTAGTATTTTGCAGCTGTGACTTATTAAACTGATAGTTCGGTAATTTTCACACCTGTCAACACCTGCTTTCTTTGGGATTGGAATTATTATATTCTTCTTGAAGTCTGAGGGTATTTCACCAGTCTCATACATCTTGCTCACCAGATGGTAGAGTTTAGTCAGGACTGGCTCTCCCAAGGCCGTCAGTAATCCTAATGGAATGTTGTCTACTCCCGGGACCTTGTTTCGACTCAGGTCTTTCAGTGCTCTGTCAAACTCTTCACGCAGTATCGTATCTCCCATTTCATCTTCATCTACATCCTCTTCCATTTCCATAATATTGTCCTCAAGTACATCGCCCTTGTATAAACCCTCTATATACTCCTTCCACCTTTCTGCCTTCCCTTCTTTGCTTAGAACTGGGTTGCCATCTGAGCTCTTGATATTCATACAAGTGGTTCTCTTCTCTCCAAAGGTCTCTTTAATTTTCCTGTAGGCAGTATCTATCTTACCCCTAGTGAGACAAGCCTCTACATCCTTACATTTGTCCTCTAGCCATCCCTGCTTGGCCATTTTGCACTTCCTGTCGATCTCATTTTTGAGACGTTTGTATTCCTTTTTGCCTGCTTCATTTACTGCATTTTTATATTTTCTCCTTTCATCAATTAAATTCAATATTTCTTCTGTTACCCAAGGATTTCTATTAGCCCTCGTCTTTTTACCTACTTGATCGTCTGCTGCTTTCACTACTTCATCCCTCAGAGCTACCCATTCTTCTTCTACTGTATTTCTTTCCCCCATTCCTGTCAAATGTTCCCTTATGCTCTCCCTGAAACTCTCTACAACCTCTCGTTCTTTCAGTTTATCTAGGTCCCATCTCCATAAATTCCCACCTTTTTGCAGTTTCATCAGTTTCAATCTGCAGTTCATAACCAAGAGATTGTGGTCAGAATCCGGCAGACTTACTAGCACAATAGTCAATTTTCGGGTGTCTTTATTACCATATCAGACAAATTGCAGAACGTTGTTAAACACCACACAGCAACTGTACTGTACATTATTAGCTAGCTGACACCACATGGATGCAATTGACACAGAGTACAGTGGAGCACATTGTAAATACTGCTTGTTGGTGTCTAATACACTTAAACAGCTTTGCACTGGGTCGAACACACGATCCATTCTGCAGTTGTATACTGTAGCCTCCAGCTTGGTAATGCCATGCTGCTCAGTCAAAGAAGACGTAAACGTTTCCAGTAGTCGCGTGTCTGACCACTTTGTAAAGTCTGTAACATGGTTACCGATAGCTTTTTTTACTCCTGGACTTGTGACTTGACATATGAATTCGTTATATACCTTTACTCTGCAGTTGAAGATCATCCACGTTAAACAGTCTATTCCAGCTGTCTTATCATTGTCCACAATCACATTGCTGCTTCCCTGATGGTCTCCTTCCATGCAGAAGTCGTTGGATAATATTAGGTAGTCGCACATCTCCATTTTATTAAAAATTTTGGCAAAGTCTTGCGTTATGTCTAAATCCGAAAGGTAATAATGGTCTGCAAGTAGCTGCTGCAATATTCTAGGCAACTCTTCCATTACAATTCCACTTTATATGGTATAGCCACAGGATTTTTATATTTATTCTAAATGGTTTCCAGTGCTTCCATGCCGATTTCATCCAATATTCCTCTTCCTGTCACACTGTCGATTCCTTGTAGGAGAAATGGTAGCTTCGCCTTGACACGATGTCTTGCAGTGACCAATTACGTAGATAATAGTTAAATGGGCCACACATCTCCTTCTCTAACTGCTCCTAGCAGTACCCTTCATCACAGATTTTAACTACCATAATGTTATCGCAAAACGGTTCTGTAATAGGACTAAGCACATTTAAATCCTTCTTGAGAAGGGGCGTACCATTTTCGGTGTAATTTATGTTGCCAATGTCAGAAACAAGATAGTCAAGTTCTCCAGTAGTAACCATAAACCAAAGCGTTCGTTGCTTGGTCTCGTCCTACTCCCTAATACCTGAGGCATGTTATCACTTCGGAGGAATCCATGTTGACACTTTCAACTACCACAGAAGACTGATCGGTTGCGGCTGTCGCGCATCCTATTGTACTCTAAGTATCCTCGATCGCTGCACTTTGGGTCACGTGATTTTCCGGTCATGCATTCTAAATTTGATTGTACGTGCAGTCCAGCTGTAAATTCCTAACTGAATTGCGCTAGCTGGGAAGGCAACTGACCCACGTGAGTACCACCGTACTCCACGCCGCACAATTCCGCTATCACACACTGATACTACACTAGTCCATCCAGCTATTGCGCTGTACCATCCCACCGAAACCATGTCCGGGTATAGTACTACGTTCTACGACTCTTTATCCTAAGAATGCAAGAATACCCTGTGATTCCTACAAAAAAAAAAAAAAGCCGCTTGTGTGGTAAAGTATCGAAAGTCATCCAGAAATATGAAATCAATCTGAAATCCCTTGTCAATTGCATTCAACATTTCATGCGAATGAAGAGAATCCATGTTGACTATGTGTCAATAGACCGTTTTCTTCGAGGTAATTTATAATGTTCGAACACAATATATGTTGCAAAATCCTGATGCATATCGACGTTAATGATATGGGCCTGTAATTTAGTGGATTACTCCTACTACCTTTCTTGAGTACTGGTGGGACCTGTGCAAATTTCCAGTCTTTGGGTATGGATCTTTCGTCGAACCAACGGTTATATATGACTGTCAAGTATGGAGCTAATGCATCAGCATACTATGAAAAGAACCTAACTGTTATACAGTCTGGACTAGAAGACTTGCTTTTATTAGGTGATTTAAGTTGCTTGACTACTCCGAGGATATTTACTTCTACGTTACTCATGTTGGCAGCTGTTCTCGATTCGAATTCTGGAATATTTACTTCTCTTCTTTTGTGAAGGCATTTCGGAAGGCTGTGTTTAGTAACTCTGCTTTGGCAACACTGTCTGCGATAGTATCTCCATCGCTATCGGTCAGAGAAGGCATTGATTGTTTCTTGCCGCTAACATACTTCACGTACGACCAGAATCGCTTTGGATTTTTTGCCAGGTTTCGAGACATAGTTTCGCTGTGGAAACTATTATAAGCATCTCGCAGTGAAGTCCGCGCTCAATTTCGAGCTTCGGTAAAAGATCGCCAATCTTGGGGATTCAGCGTCTGTTTAAATTTGGCGTGTTCGTTTCGTTGTTTCTGCAACAATGTTCTGACCCGTTTTGTGTACCAACGAGGATTAGCTCCGTCGTCTGTTAATTTAATTGGTATAAACCTCGCAGTTGTTGCCGATACTATTTCTTTGAATTCAAGCCACATTTGGTCTACACTTATATTATTAATTTGGCAGGAGTGGAGATTGCGTCTCAGGAAGGCGTCAAGTACATTTTTATCTGATTTTTTGAATAGGTAAGCTGTACTTTTCGTTCATTTTGGAGGATTTGGGGGTTACAATATACAGTCTCGCTACGACAACCCTGAGTTGGCTGGTTGGTTGGTTGTTTTGGGGAAGGAGACCAGACAGCGAGGTCATCGGTCTCATCGGATTAGGGAAGGACGGGGAAGGAAGTCGGCCGTGCCCTTTGAAAGGAACCATCCCGGCATTTGCCTGGAGCGATTTAGGGAAATCACGGAAAACCTAAATCAGGATGGCCGGACGCGGGATTGAACCGTCGTCCTCCCGAATGCGAGTCCAGTGTCTAACCACTGCGCCACCTCGCTCGGTCAACCCTGAGTTCACTAGTTCCTGTATCCGTTTTCATGCTTGTTATTAACTCAGGATTATTTGTTGCTAAGAGGTCAAGTGTGTTTTCCCAACCGTTTTCTATTCGCGTGGGCTCATGAACTAACTTCTCGAAATAATTTTGAGAGAATGCGTTTAGCACAATTTCGGATGATGTTTTATGCGCACGTCCGAAATTAAACATGTATTTTCGCCAACATATCGATAGTAAAAGTCAGCACCAACTATAACTGTGTGTAAAAGGATCCAATTATTGTTTCATTCCGGTTGACAACAATGACCTCTGCCAATACTAACTCACAGGAACTATCTACTTCAATTTCGCGACAAGATAAACTACTTTGAACAGCAACAAAAATGCCACCGCCAAGCGTGTTCAGCCTATCCTTTCGGAACACCGTTAGGTTCTTCGCAAAAATTTCGGCTAAGCTCATCTCCGGCTTTAGCCAGCTTTCAGTCCCTCTAATGATTTGAGAATCAGTGCTTTCTATTAGTGTTTGGAGCTCTGGTACTTTCCCGACACAGCTACGACAATTTATAACTGTTATACAGATGTTTCTAGTATCTACGTCCTTCCTGTGTTCGGCCTGCACCCTTTGTCACTGAAGCCCTTCTTGTGTTTTCCCGAGACCCTCTAACCTAAACAACCGCCCAGTCGACGCCACAGTAGCCGCCTCCTACGTACAGTGGACATCTGACCTATTCAGTGGAACCCGAAACCGAACCACCATTTGGCGCAAGTCGAGGAATCTGCAGCTTACACGGTCGCAGAACCGTCGGAGTCTCTGATTTAGACTCTCCACTCGGCTCTGTACCAGAGGTCCTCAGTCGGTCCTGTCGACTACACAGCTTTAACACAAGGTGGTGGTGGTGGTGGTGGTTAGTCTTTAACATCCAGTCGACAACGAGGTCATTAGAGACGGAGCGCAAGCTCGGGCTAGGGAAGGATTGGGAAGGAAATCGGCCGTGCCCTTTCAAAGGAACCATCTCGGCATTCGCCTGAAACGATTTAGGGAAATCACGGAAAACCTAAATCAGGATGGCCGGAGACGGGATTGAACCGTCGTCCTCCCGAATGCGAGTCCAGTGTGCTAACCACTGCGCCACCTCGCTCGGTTTAACACAAGGAAGCCATCGGTTCAGTCTTTCCAAAACACTGGACACCGCCATCTCTAGATCAAAAAAGTTTTTGACGTTCGAGTGCTGGAGATAAACGGATGTGTCACCTGATTTCACACAGAGTGCAGAGTCATTGTACACTGTTGTAATGGATCGAGTTACAGTAGCACAGTAAATGTCCGGTGGAGGACGGCTCGGGTCATACTCAACGGTCAACTGCTACTTGATAAACGCTTTTGCAAGACACAGTTCATTCCATTCCACCTCCGTAAATGGCACTTTAATTCTTTTAGCTGCATTCTCGATCTCTATCACAATACGCCACTCTCTGTCTGCGGTGGCTTCTATACCAATATGTAAACGTTTCGAACCTCTAGCGGTAAAATTATACACTTAAGAGAAGAGTAGTAGTGCACAGGGCTTAATTGGTATCTTCTCATCCACTACATCCTCACTCTGTCCATGCAGTATCACTGGAATATTCTGCGACAGCGCCTGATGGAGGCCAGTACCGACCTGCGTTATGCTGATTGGGACCCCCGGTACACCTTAGCGAGTCAGGGGCTGGGTGGGTGTCTTCAACCGGCAATAACAGCTGACTGTCCTGTTGGATCAAGCCGACAAGGTGCACGACAAGATCATAGGATGCTGCCGCGGGTCCCGACGGGTTGGGACATTTCGGTGTTGCAGGCCCCGAGGGGCTGGAGGGCATCGCATCCGCTGATGAGCAAAGAAGGAAAACCGTTACAAGTGATGATAGAAGCACAAAGACCCTCACACGGCAGTAAACACAGACATTAAGCACGGGTACTTCTCTTCCGCGACTTCTTCCTATTCGGCTGCTGCTGTGGCTGGGCGGCGCTGGATGGTCTTGGCTGGCACTCCATTCTGACTGACTGACTGACTGACTGCAACTAAGGCTGCAGACCTGCTGGGCTGGCGTTATATCCCGATTGTGATCGGCTGCTGCATTCCTATTGGCTACTACCAATTTCCGATGCCTCTGGTGGTCTAATTATGATTATCTGCTGAACGGTATTCCTCTTCTTCTTCTTCAGGCACTCAGCCAATATAACTTCTTTCCATTCTGGGTGCAGTCCTCGGCTGTATACTTACAGGCAACATGGCTGTTAAACTACTCCTAGTCAGACACCAGTAGCGTTTCCATAGAACACATTCCGTACTGCCGCGAGGAAGGGTTGGTGATAGGTGAACTCGATGGGGATAAACAGTTGAAGCTATTCAGTGGTATACATCACATATACGAATATGCTTCCACTGAAGCGAATTAGCATCAACTGCCCGCCTCTTCGGTTTTGGAAGAGTGAATACTTCATGTGGAATATCTCGGCAGTTTGCGAGTGCGCATGACCATGTGTCGGTTACGACATGCATCTTGGCTCCGTCCCTCTGCATTGTCGCAATCTGTTGAAGTGAACTCGTCTGCTTCTTTCTCCTACACTCTTCCATTATCATAGTCTTCCATTCCCCATGTAGTGAACTGTGGCTACAGTCCTCCTTCGAATGTACACATGTAGTACAACTATTGAAAGGTGCTCCATCTTTTACATTCATCTCGTTGATTGATCACATCGCGATGCTTCCAAAATGACAACTCAGCATAGTCTGAAAGTATCCCACCAATTTGGTCATGTGAGCGGAGAAAAAAAATGCATTCCCAAATTTGTATTTTCCGCCAATTCCCAAGTGGGTGGTGGGTGGTTGGTGTTGGTACGTCAACACTGCCTTGGGACAAAGAAATTCCCAAAAGAATTCGACATTCCCGCGAAAATTCGAAATTACCACGAATTGCCCACGTGCAGGCTGAGAAAAACACGTGACGTCATCCCGGGGTGGGGAGGGGAGGCGTGGTCGGGGGGTGATTAATTGATCAATTTATTTAATTTGCATATCAATTTGATATCAAAATTGGAATCGTGCCACCAGCTCCCTATTATTATCGTCAACAGACGACACTAGTGGCGGGTGGTATAGCAGTAACTGTGTTATGCCATCATCACTCCACTAGATTACCGTATTGGTAGATAATTCTTAAAAAAAAAAAAAAACACTGAACACAAACTGAAGAAATTTGTTGGAAGGTTAGTGTTTCAAAAAGTGTCTACTGAAAAGATAGCTGGCCGTAGGCAATCGATATTATTTCTATACTGGGGTTTTGGGTAAGGCCACTGTAAACCACACAAGGCCTGGCTACATTGGCAAAAGCATAGCACTTCATTAGCTCCATCTAGTGGCCAATAGGTCGCCATCTACAGCCAACAGATGATGTGTAAACCAGTTTTATTTCACACAGAACTCTACCTATACACGAACAAATAAACGCCGTGACCAATTAACCGAAATGGAAGTGAGGTGTGAAATTGTCACTGCCTTAGAGAGAAGGAAGAGAGAAAAACAGTGAAGCAGCTCACTTTCGATGATTCCAATGCAAATGACATGGACAAGGCATTTGCAGACTCGGAATTGAGTACACCCTATCAGATGATGAAGGTGGCTCAGATGTTATTAATACAAAAGCCGCCACTAGCGATTCATTAAGTGCAATAACTGATTGGCTCTCAACTTTTGTTTTCAGAAATACGAAATGTATTCAGAGAATCACATATTTTTTTGAAAAATGTATATTGGTTACTGAAGCTTTATGAAACATGCGTCTTCAACTTGCGTGAAACGTTGTTTGCTCTCAACTGGCTTTATAAACAACTTTATGCAGGTTACTATGTTTAGTATTTTGACAAAGAATGATTAATGAAGGTTGGCAGTGGAACAGGTTTCTGTAAATTTATATTAATGAAACACGTTTTTCACGATCATTTGCAGGGACTGAAGGAAAAAACGAGTGTCGGATGACAAGGCAACTCAAATTTATTCACAACAATATCTCACAAGAAGGAAAAGTTTACTGTGAGGTGGCTTCACAGTTTGTCTCTTCGAAGAAAAGTAGACTGTGTAACGCCGAAATGAAAAATTGTTTATGAAACAGAGATACAGGATTCCTGTGATTTTACAGTCTCAAAGTAGCAATCGCATTAAATTACAAGGAAAGAATATCGATCTGGAGGTCATGTGTGTAACATGAGGAGCGTTTCTACTGCGGTACTTAATATCCGTATTTACAGCGCATTAAAGCACAATCTTGCAGAAATTCCTACAACTATAGGTGATAGTAGGCTGATTATTAGTCATAACTGGAACTTCAAGTAACCTATTGAGGCTCCGTCTGGCTGTTAAGGGCATAATTTGATTCGTTCCACGTTTCTACATCACATGGTTCAAATGGCTCTGAGCACTATGGGACTTAACATCTATGGTCATCAGTCCCCTAGATCTTAGAACTACTTAAACCTAACTAACCTAAGGACAGCACACAACACTCAGCCACCACGAGGCAGAGAAAATCCCTGACCCCGCCGGGAATCGAACCCGGGAACCCGGGCGTGAGAAGCGAGAACGCTACCGCACGACCACGAGGTGCGGGCACGCGTTTCTACATGATTTCCTTGATTAGTGGTGTTTATGGACCACGATGCTACTGTGAATGAGTGAATTCCAGACTGAAACAGAAAGAAAGAGGGTAAATGAATTTAGTAATATCTGTGCCTTTCACCATGCAGGGTAAACCGGCCTGTGAAGTAAGGATACAAACGTAAATTTTGATATCTACTCTCTTCACCTCCCTATTAGGAAGTTTTACCGAATGAATAGATTCATTACTAATCCCATTCTGTTTTTAATTACGGTATACGTCATAGCATTTATTATTCTCAACGTCTGTTATTCTGGCAACCTCATCGTCCTTGCT
This sequence comes from Schistocerca serialis cubense, assembly GCF_023864345.2. Taxonomy (NCBI): domain Eukaryota; kingdom Metazoa; phylum Arthropoda; class Insecta; order Orthoptera; family Acrididae; genus Schistocerca; species Schistocerca serialis. The sequence continues at coordinate 400,844,102 of NC_064640.1, read as the reverse complement.
GTCTTCATCTTTGTTGCCAATTGTTTAATGACATGTAATATTTTCTGCATGTAAGTGGACACCTTACACTGTTTAGGCCCATAGTCTCATTGTTTCATTCAAGATACTGCTTGTGTATTTTCCATTTCTTATAGCGTTCGTAATATCCTTATTCCACCAGGCTGTTTCTTCGAAGTATGGTATTCAGATCTGTTGCTCATATCACACTTAGGCCGCTAAGTTAAGTGATATTCAAGAGGCACGAAACGAGGGAGGCAAGTTACGGTAAGAACATTTAGCCACGTGATTCAGGCCTGTGAAGAGATTTTTCTCTTAAACTTTCCCGTGGGTTTGTTGCCATCCTGTAGAACAGAGTGTACTACCGGTGGTCCATGTCTCCCAACACGATGTCCTGACGTCATAGCTCGGCACCTTCATCCGGTGTTTCCTGAGACTGGAAACACCCGACGAAGACGCCGAGTTTCGGCGTCGGAACATCGCGTTGGAAGACGCAGACCACCGGTAGTATACCCGATTCTACGAGATGGCATTTGAGGTAACTGGCTATTGACCACGCGTAGAACGGCAGTGTGGGATGAGATGCCCTCGAATTGCAGTACGTCTTCTCATGTTTGCTACACCAAGGATCAGATCTCCACGTTGGCCTATGGCGAGGTCTAACGTTGTAGGGACAAGCGCCATGTGAAAGTTAGGAACGTTCCACGATGGCGGTGTTGTAGCTGTAGTCCTTTGGCGTGGACCTTCAAAAACGGTTCAAATGGCTCTGAGCACTATGGGACTTAACAGCTGAGGTCATCAGTTCCCTAGAACATAGAACTACTTAAACGTAACTAACCTAAGGAATCACACACATCCATGCCCGAGGCAGGATTCGAACCTGCGACCGTAGCGGTAGCGCGGTTCCAGACTGTAGCGCCTAGAACCGCTCGGCCACTCCGGCCGGCGTAATTCATTCGCAAAAGAGGCAACTTGTAAATGTAGTGTCTCACTGTCTGTAGAGAAATGGCTGCCCATTCCTCCTCACGAACCGAAATCAGAGCAGGGAGTGATGTTGGACGCTGGGGGTCGGGAGAGAAGAGGCTCCGTCAACACTGTGGTTGACATGCGGTTGGCTTTGATATCGCTGTTAACGGTATACCATCATTAAACGTGTTCCAAGTCATCATAAAGGCGAAGGGTGGACATTCCCCATATTAATTCCCACTAATAGGTGCCTTGATACTTTTGATCAGATAGTGTATTCCAGTAAACCACTTATTCCTTAAAGAACCGAATTCGAGTTAATGTTTTAAATATTTTACGTGAGGCACGTACGCGAGAAAAAGTTTACGAAAAGTGTGCCAATATACTTAAAATTTGTTGTAAGTCGCTAAGTGCTTTCATTATCAGACAATGGATGAGTATATAGCGGGTAATTTGCACTCCGTTTCAAACAAAAGCTACATTTTCACACTTCTCGATATTTATGACATACACTGCTGGCCATTAAAATTGCTACACCACGAAGATGACGTGCTACAGACGCGAAATTTAACCGACAGGAAGAAGATGCTGTGATATGCAAATGATTAGCTTTCCAGAGCATTCACACAAGGTTGGCGCCGTTGGCGACACCTACAACGTGCTGACATGAGGAAAGTTTGCAACCGATTTCTCATACACATGTGTACCATACGTTTCCGACTTTGATAAAGATCGGATTGTAGCCTATCGCGATTGCGGTTTATCGTTTGCGACATTGCTGCTTGCATTGGTCGAGATCCAATGACTGTTAGCAGAATATGGAATCGGTTGGTTTAGGAGGGTAATACGGAACGCAGTGCTGGATCCCAACGGCCTCGTATCACTAGCAGTCGAGATGACAGGCATCTTATCTGCATGGCTGTAACGGATCGTACAGCCACGTCTCGGTCCCTGAGTCAACAGATGGGGACGTTTGCAAGAAAACAACCATCTGCACGAATAGTTCGACGACGTTTGCAGCACCACGAACTATCAGCTCGGAGACCTTGGCTGCGGTTACCCTTGACGCTGCGTCACAGACAGAAGCGCCTGCGATGGTGTACTCAACGACGAACCTGGGTGCACGAATGGCAAAACGTCATTTTTTCGTATGAATTCAGGTTCTGTTTACAACGTCATGATGGTCGCATCCGTGTTTGACGACATCGCGGTGAACGCACACTGGAAGCGTGTATTCGTCATCGCTATACTGGCGTATCACTCGGCGTGTTGATAGACGTCTCGGTCACCTCTTGTTCTCATTGACGGCACTTTGAACAGTTGACGTTACATTTCAGATGTGTTACGACCCGTGGCTCTACCCTCTATTCGATCCCTGCGAAACCCTACATTTCAGCAGGATAATGCACGACCGCATGCTGCAGGTACTGTACGGGGCTTTCTGGATACAGAAAATGTTGGACTGCTGCCCTGGTCAGCACATTATCCAGATCTCTCACCAATTGAAAACGTCTGGTCAATGGTGGCCGAGAAACTGGCTCGACACAATACGCCAGTCACTACTCTTGACGAACTGTGGTAACGTGTTGAAGCTGTACGCTATCCAAGCTCTGTTTGACTCAATACCCAGGCGTATCAAGGCCGTTATTACGGTCAGAGGTGGTTGTTCTGGGTACTGATTTCTCAGGATCTATGCACCCAAATTGCGTGAAAATGTAATCACATGCCAGTTCTAGTATAATATATTTGTCCAATGAATACCCGTTTATCAAATGGTTCAAATGGCTCTGAGCACTATGCGACTTAACTGCTGAGGTCATCAGTCGCCTAGAACGTAGAACTAATTAAACCTAACTAACCTAAGGACATCACACACATCCATGCCCGAGGCAGGATTCGAACCTGCGACCGTAGCGGTCGCTCGGCTCCAGACTGTAGCGTCTAGAACCGCACGGCCACTCCGGCCGGCACCCGTTTGTCATCTGCATTTCTTGTTGGTGTAGCAATTTTAATGGCCAGTAGTGTATCTTCTGATCTACGTGAGACGTTCAGTAAGTAATGCAACACTTTTTTTCTCGACCAATTTCGGTTAAAAAAATGTGGAATTTTTTGTGGGACATCGTGGAATATTTCCGCTTCAGTCCCTACAGTTTGATGGAGTTCCGCTAGGTGACGATGCTACATGTAGCTTTCAAAACGGTGTCTGTAGCGAAGTTGCGTTCCAAGCAGAGACAAGTCATTGGGTTTCATTTGGCGGAAAACCAGTGCATCGCAGACGTTCCCAGCCATTTGCAGGTTGTCTACGGAGTTCTGGCAGTGAACTAAAGCATGGTGAGTGGTTGGGCGAGGCGTCTGTCATCATGGCAACAATCCCACGTAAACCTCTACCGTCTCCCACATGCCAGCCGGCCGCACGCAGCCGTGACTCCTTCAGTGCTGGACTTCAGGGTGTTCGTCGCCACAAAAATGGAAACGGACTTCTCCTTCTCCACGACAATGCAAGGCTTCACACAAGTCTGCGCACCCGAGAGAAGCTCACATAACTTCAGCGGGCTGCTCTTCCTCGTCCACCCTACAGCCCGGATCTCGCATATTCCCACTCCCATCTGTTTTGTTTTGCTCAATGAAGCATGCAGGCCGTGGGACGGAGTACGTGGATGATGGGGAGGATATGTTGCAGCAATACGTTGGCTCCGATGTCCACGAGCAGACTGTTGGCATGGAGGCCTCCAGCTCCTCCCAGTAAAGTGGCGTGAGATCGTCGCATTGAATGAAGATTAAGTTGAAAAACAGTGTAAGAGTGGGGAATTATGTGGAGCGTTGGAGTCCTGAATAAAACCGAACTGATTTCAGAAAAAAATTACTTATTGAAGGCCCCTCGTATTTGCCGTAAAATGACATAATTTTGCAACTATATTCAGAGCTATATGTGGATAATGTCTGTAAAATGTGTTGCGAATAGAGAGGGTAGTGAAGAAGTTCTCCATTAATACTTTATTCCTGGTGCTGAAGTTCAGGTGATAAATTTTTTTACCTTTAATTTTTTATTTTTTATTCTTTTAATTTATTGTTTTTTCTTGGGGTGGGTGGGGGGCGTGATACAGCTGTGGTGTCAGCGAGAAAATGTTTCGAAATGGTTTGAAATAATATGTAAAGGTTATTGGAACTCTCAAAGTGCTTTGTTTCTCTAATACTGGATGAATAAAGTCTGGGTAATTTGCGCGCCGTACGTTACACTGGCACCAGACTTGTGAAAAGAAACTAATTGTAATACTTGACTTACTTTTTTGAACCTTTAACACAAGATTACAACCTCTAATGAGAAGATTATGACAGCATTTTAAATTTGTAAATGCAGTCAATAGCTATGTGAAAAACTGAAAATCATATTTTTGTTGCCTCTACAGTCCAATGAATGAATGGAGGTGGTTCGCTCAAGTCGAGGTACTGACGATATTTGCGTTGTTGCCGGTTCCAAGCGACAGTTGCGGTATGAGCATGCACGTGATTTACGCTTGAAGAAAGCGTGTGTCCTGCAAATTATGTCTCTCGGTTGCTTACGTAGAATTCGTCGTTTAACACCAGTAGCAGCAATGACAACTCGCAGCAAATGGAATAAAAATTCACTAAATAACTCGCTACGATGACGTTTAGTGCTCGCATTGTCTTCGACGTTCATAGCAGAGCGCTCAGAACACTACTGAACGCTCAGTGGCTGTCGCAGAATGCGTGACGTAGGTGTGCAGAGTAAGCCTTAACTCGCCTGCCATCGTTCGTGACTCCAACTATACAATCCGTGATACAGGCAACCCGCTGCTGACAGTGGGTTTCCGTGGCCCGAGTTACCCGTTTAGATACTCTGCAACCCACTGTACAGTCCATGGCAGAGGATACATCATGTTGATATCACCGATTTTCTTTCCTATTTCATGATTGTTTACATCTCTCTGGAAGAATCCAAGTATCTACTGTCTTATTCTCGTTGTCCCTAGGCGAGATGTACGCATAACGACCATACAATCCATACCAACAACAGGTTCTCTAAATTTACACAAAAGAGTTTCGCGAGAACTGTGTCATTCTCCCGAGGATTCCCATTTACTTTCCCTAGCATTTCCGTTACACTTTCGTATGGGCTACATCCTCAGGGGCAACGTGGCCTCGGTTATGTAAAGGTGATGACTACACGATGCGGATGGCGATACGAAAGGACCGTTTCGACTGATGAGTAACTGTAAGAGAATCTAGGAGTTTCAATGACTTATAATACTCGCGAATGGATGATTTGAGGAGCAGAGTCGTACTTTCAGGAGCTGCAATGTCTCCAGGGAGCAGGGTGACGTGAAGCTGGGTACAGTTGCCGGCCTGAGTATTAAAATGCGAGTGCCAGGGAAGCGTGTTCTCGTTATTGCCGTGGCGCGCTGCACTCTATTTTTGCTCCGTGTGAAATCCGAGGCGCGACGCCGGGCGGCCGTTTGTATACAGTTGCAGTGGCGAACACCAGGCACACGCGCTCTGCACTCGCTTCAGCTCACTAACTATATCCACTGAAGTCGACGAGATTTCAGCACGCGCACTGACAGTTCCGGTGGCGTATCTTTCACTCATCTTTCGAGTGGCTCGAGAAGTACCTCTCTAATAGAACTGTTCGCTCTGATGTTTGCAGTCAAGTAGTCAGCAATGCAGGCACAGATATTCAAAGTGACACATGTAAACATCCAGTGCCCAAGACACTGAGAAAGTGGCATTCTGTTAAGAAAGGAAATAACAAAAAAAAATGGTTCAAATGGCTCTGAGCACTATGGGACTCAACTGCTGAGGTTATTAGTCCCCTAGAACTTAGAACTAGTTAAACCTAACTAACCTAAGGACATCACAAACATCCATGCCCGAGGCAGGATTCGAACCTGCGACCGTAGCGGTCTTGCGGTTCCATATTGCAGCGCCTTCAACCGCACGGCCACTTCGGCCGGCAAAGGAAATAACATTAAGAGCTTAATGTGTCATCGATGACGAGGTAATTTGAGACGGAGCACAAGCTCGGATAGGGGTAGGAACACACAATTTCTGTATCCGGACCTTTTCTCAACCCTTTGCTTACCAACAATAAAATATTTTTGAGAATTATTATGTTATTAACATTGTTACAATCAAATACATGCAAAATTATTGTAAGCAGAAGTATATTCAGAAAAAAGTGTTTTGCATTCTGCCGCGCGGGATTAGCCGAGCGGTCTGGGGCGCTACAGTCATGGACTGTGCGGTTGGTCCCGGCGGAGGTTCGAGTTCTCCTTCGGGCATGGGTGTGTGTATTTGTCCTTGGGATGATTTAGGTTAAGTAGTGTGTAAGCTTAGGCACTGATGACCTTAGCAGTTAAGTCCCATAAGATTTCACACACATTTGAACATTTTTTTGTTTTGAATTCTCTTAATCGTGAGTGATTTGGAAGAAAAACCACTCGTAAATCATGGATTGTTCAGTTTTTTGCTGTAATCCGCAAGACAATTCTTATTATCACTCAAGCAGAGTGCAACGCACTTCAGGCTTATCAACTGTGTACAATGTGTCTTCCCTTTGTGTGCGTATGTGCTGCTTTGCTTGCCCTTTAGATTATGGTATGGTGGCTCTGAGCACTATGGGACTTAACATCTGTGGTCATCAGTCCCCTAGAACTTAGAACTACTTAAACCTAACTAACCTAAGGACATCACACACATCCATGCCCGAGGCAGGATTCGAACCTGCGACCGTAGCAGTCACGCGGTTCCGGACTGAGCGCCTAGAACCGCTAGACCACCGCGGCCGGCTATCACATTATCGGTTTGTTTGGTAGTCTGTCTAACAAAGGTGGCGTAACACAGCAACAACTAGTGAACAAAGGATTCCAATTTAGAAATAACCACGACATTATGTTATAAGAAGCAATTGAAAAGTTCTCGCCTGAGAGCATTGCTGCAGTGTATATACAACGTACCGTGACTCTGATGCGCGTATATCAGCACCGACATGTAGGCAACTGTTTAGTGCGGAATTCGTGTCTTTCCAATGTGAGTGCCGTAAATGCGGAAACGTGAACTATGGCGGTGTAAGTACAAAAGGCATCCAAAACGGATCAACGTGTTGTTATTCTTTTCTTGGCTGCCGAATGAAGAATGTGTATGGGGCTGCATATCCGTCGAAAACTACCATTGTGGAATGGTGCGTCAAGTTCCGTGCTCGTCGCGATTCGACGCAAGACGCCAGCCGATCTGGGAAGCCTGCTTCGTCCATTACAGACACCCTGGTGCCTTCATCACTGAGGAACGATGCTGCACAACTCTGTAGAAATTACGCCTTGCAATTAAGGCGAAACGTCCTCGAAAACTGCAACAAGGGGTGCTGCCGCGTCATGATAACGTACGTCCCCATATCGCAAATGTCATCACGTATAAGTTACGCCAACACCAGAGGGAGACACCCAAGTACCCGACCCATAGCAGTGATCTCCCCTCGTGTGGTTATCACGCCTTCGGTCACTTGAATAAGGCCTTGAAGGGTCGACAGTTCCTGTGGGACGAGGATGCGCAGCAGGCAATTTCGGACTTCTTTACGCAGAAGGACACGGTGTTTTAGCAGACGGGTGTCTTCAACCTATTTCGCCGGCGGTATGATCACCTCAGTGTTCACGGCGAGTTTGCCTGATTGGCATACTGATTAAGGACTGTACGGCACACAAACTGAAACTTTTTGATCGCCCCCTTATATAACAAGATAGTCTGTGATGGGGATGATAACAATCACTGTGTTTTTAGTAATCTCAGATACCTTCAGTAGAGAGGTTGGTTGGTTGGTTTGGGGAAGGAGACCAGACAGCGTGGTCATCGGTCTCATCGGATTAGGGAAGGATTGGGAAGGAAGTCGGCCGTGCCCTTTCAGAGGAACCATCCCGGCATTTGCCTGGAGTGATTTAGGGAAATCACGGAAAACCTAAATCAGGATGGCCGGACGCGGGATTGAACCGTCGTCCTCCCGAATGTCAGTAGAGAGGAGTTCCATGCTTTTTGAAATGAGTATAGGTCATATCCACCTATGAAAAACTGGAAAATTGTTCAAAAAAATGTTCAAATGTGCGTGAAACCTTATGGGACTTAACTGCTAAGGTCATCAGTCCCTGAGGCAGGGCTTAACAACTGTTCGGTTTTGAGCGCGAGTACTCGCGTCTGCTCAGGCCCGTGCTCGCGAGCAGGTGCAACGTCGCGGAGTAGGGAGGGAGGGGAAATGCGCGCGCACGTTTGAATAGGGCCGCAGCGTGCCTATTGAATTCGCGCCGACTCTGTAACGTTTAAAGTACTACGATCAGCTCTAACAGTCACTTCGCTGGTTAAGAATCATGTCAAGTCGCCGTTGTGTAACCCCAACCATGCTTTCGCAGTTGAACCCCCACTGGGAGGAATTGTATCTGTTTACAGAAAAAGATGGTGTTGCAAAATGTTTAGTATGTCACGAAACGCCGAATTCTTTTAGGAAATTTAATTTGCAGCGACATTATATGTCGTACCACGCGAAAGACTACGGAAGTGGAAAATGTGATGGATCAGATCGTGCACAGGAAGTTATTGAACTTAAAAGGAAGCTATCCGAAGATCTGGACGACGAAGAAAAATCAACTGAGGCAGCTCTAAGAGTGAGCTACAAAACTGCTTTGCTTTTATCAAAATCCCTGCGCCCCTTCACTAATGGCGATTTAATAACAGAATGTTTGGTAGTTGCAGCGGAACATTTGTGTCCCTCTCAAGTTGAACAGTTTCGGATTGTGCCATTATCTAACATGACTATTATGCGTCGCATACAGGACATGGCAGACAACGTCCAGAGCCAGCTTGCAAATATCTGTAAAGATTTTATGGCGTATTCTCTAGCTCTGGACGAAAGTGTTGATATCACTGGAACAGCGCAGCTTGCCATATTTATTAGAGGTGTTAATAGAGATCTTCAGGTGAGGGAGGAGCTCCTCGATGTAGTAGCCATGAAGAACACTACAACCGGAGGTGATATTTTAAGTAGTGTTGAAGAAAGTGTTGAAAATATAGGATTGTCGTGGAATTCTTTAGTTTCAGTGTCTACAGACGGTGCACCAGCGATGACAGGGAACAAATCAGGTTTCGTTACGCTGTTGAAGGAGAAAATGCAAAAACTGACCGTGCCGAATGAAATAAGGGGCGTTCAGTGTGTGATCCACCAGGAAAACTTACGTGCAAAGAGTATCACTCTAAAAAATGTGATGAGTGTTGTTGTTCGTGCAACCAATTATATAAGTAAGCATGGGCTACAACACAGGCAATTTAAAAGCTTTCTTGAGGATGTAGAAAGCCAGTATGGTAGCCTGCCTTATTACAGCGAGGTCCGCTGACTTAGTCGTGGCGAATTATTAAATCGATTTTTTTCCCTAATAGATGAGATAAATATGTTCATGGAAATAAATAACATGTGTGTTCCTGAATTGAAAGAGCCTTCATGGAAATGTGATCTTGCGTTCTTAGCAGATTTAACTAGCCATCTGAATGCTCTGAACATTTCACTACAAGGTAAAGATCTGCTAATTACTCATTTCATAGATCGAATACGAGCTTTTAAAATGAAATTGACACTTTGAGTGAGTCAGCTGGAAACAGGAAATCTAGCTCATTTTCCTAAATTATCATCCATGCAAGATGTTCACAAAGACTGTGAACGTTATTCACATAGTTTAGTTGCCTATAAGGAAGAATTTGATCAATGCTTTCAAGATCTGACAGCACTAGACAGTGATTTTGATCTTTTCTCCTCTCCATATTCAGCGAATATTGAAGAGATTCGTCCTGAGCTGCAACTAGAAATTATTGACCTGCAGTGTGACAGAGAATACAGAGATAAATTTCAGAACAAGAAAAACATTTTGGATTTTTACAGACACTTCCCTCAGGATAGATTTCCTCGTTTGCACAAACTGGCGGCTACAATAATAGCAATGTTCGGTTCCACGTATGTTTGTGAACAACTGTTCTCTGCAATGAAATGTAACTAGACGCGCCTGAGAAACGCATTGTCTGATCGAAATTTAAACTGCACGCTGCGCCTACGATGCACAAGAACAATTACTCCGAACATAGACGCAATTGTAAAGGGCAAAAAGTACAAGATAACCGAGAACCCCACACTTCAGTGACACCTTTTATTGTGTAACAGTTCACAAATTAATACGAATGTAGATGTATACACTAAGCTAATAAAATTATGTGGCACGTGTACATTCTCCTTTATTTGTTTCATTTGTCGCAGTAATAATTCGTGAGTGATATCCCTGCGGGTGGCCGCGGATTTACGTTGACTGGCGCCAGCCGTTGTCTGCCCCACGTGACTCTCCCCACTCTCCGCTCTCCGCTCTAGTCCGCGCTGCTCCGTGCTCGCGCCTTGCTGCTCACAGCTTGCTCCGCGAGCACGTATGTTGTGAAGCCCTGCCCTAAGGTTACACACTACTTAACCTAAATTATCCTAAGGAAAAACATACACACCCATGCCCGAGGGAGGACTCGAACCTCCGCCAGGACCAGCCACACAATCTATGACTGCAGCGGCCCAGACCGCTCGGCTAATCCCGCGAGGGCTGGAAAATTGTGAGTAGCAATCGCGCTCCGAGGGTACAATGAAAAAAAAAACTTAATTCTGTATATAGATAGTTCATCTATAGGTTTTGATGAGTGAGTTTGCAAATATCAAAACATGTGATGTAAGTGGCCGTATCTCTTGATTTCATATACTTAAATGCCTTTTTTTTTCCTTTTACACTGTCAAGGACTGTAACCTTAGTATTTCATATAAATTCAAACTTGATGCGTCTCTACTCGCTCATGAGAAAAACGGATCTTAACAAACGGACAGAAACAACATAGTGATCCAATAACGGTTCCGTTTTTATCGAATGAGGAACCCTAAAAAGGAGGTAAATTAATCCACAGAACTAGCGTCTTATATAACTCACCTCTGTTGATAGCTTTTGGTCAGTGTCACATTGAAGCCTTCTAAAGAATGAATCGCAATTGTAGCCAATCGCGCTGACGAAAAGATCTCGGGTTTCCAGACGACTGGCAGTCCTGGGAAAAAAAGGAAAGAAAGGCGGGGTAGGGGGGGGAGGAGGAGATGTAGTACTCGTCAAAACGTGCATAGTTTTTCATCAGCGTCACCCAGCGTGAAACCTTCATTAGCAGTATACTCCGTTAAAGTCTACATTCGCACAGCTACTTACGTCACACAAATATTTCGTAGTGACCGTGCGTAGAGATATGAAACAGAACAACTACATACACACAACCATACCTAAAGCAAGTGAAAGGGTACGATTCATTGGTAGCATACCGTGAAACTGCTGTCTGTCCAATTAAGAAACTGCGTACAAAAAACTTGTACAGCCCACATCTGAATTCTGCTAAAGAGCATCTGAGCCATATGAGGTAGGACTAAAAGAGTACATCAAGCGGCCTCAACAAAGAGTGGTTCGAATAGTCACAGGCTGTTCTGACTGGCTAGAAAGTGCAACAGAAATCGTAACTGACAGTCACCGGAAGAAATTCGCCGTACACTTTACGACAATCAGTTTGAAAATTTCAAGATTTGGTGTGTGTGCTGGTGACGTTCATTTTGATTAAACTATAGTGCAGTGTGCTCCGTAATTTCCGATGAAAACAGAAATATCTTTTGTTGAGAGTGAGCGTTACGATGTCACAGTTTTGCTGTAGTCTGTTCTTTCAAGGTACTGTGATCAGCTTCTATGTAGGAACATCACACGGGTCATGTGTATGATTGACAGCTGAGTTATATTTGTTAAATAATTTTCGTAAATTGATGAGCTTAATACAAAAAATACGCGCGTAGAACGAGGGAGCTGTGAGACACATGTATTTTGTACCTGGATTGAGGTTGAGACATGTCTGCCATTATGTATGGAAAGCAGTAGGTAGGCATTTCGACAGCCGTCCTCAATGCAATATTTACCAACTAACACAGTGCGGAGATTCAGAGTTGAGTTCCTAATTACAAAGCGCCAATCACCTTTTCCAATGATAATAAAAACAGTAATGACTCAACTATCTGGCGCAAGCTATTTAATTGGACGCCTCATCGGCGACTTGAATATCGCTAGCCTACTCCGTAATCCTACCGGGGAAGCGGAACGTACAGTTTAATATGGAATCTGAAACATGTGAAGTTCCCTGCGACTCATTGCATCATGGTGAGATGAAGCCTAGGTTAAAGTCGGACTGAAATATTCCTTGGTTCGCCTTTTGTTTCCAGGCATAACCCCTAGATTACAAGGCCCGATCTGTTCACGATGTTTGAGGACCCTGTGATGAACTAGTCCATGAAGACTACGAATAACCATTTCACAGCTACTGTTGGAGTTTTTTTAAAACCTGCTGATTTACGTGAGCGATTTCGAAATAATCAGTTTAATTATAAACCATACGCTATCGCCGGCCGGGATAGCCGAGCGGTTCTAGGCGCTACTGTCTGGAATCGCCCGACCGCTACGGTCGCAGGTTCGAATCCTGCCTCGGGCATGGATGTGAGTGATGTCCTTAGGTTAGTTAGGTTTGAGTAGTTGTAAGTTCTAGGGGACTTATGACCGCAGCAGTTGAGTCCCATAGTGCTCAGAGCCATTTGAACCGCTACGGTCGCAGGTTCGCATCCTGCCTCGGGCATGGATGTGTTCAAATGGTTCAAATGGCTCTGAGCACTATGGGACTTAACTTCTGAGGTCATCAGTCCCCTAGAACTTAGAACTACTTAAACCTAACTAACCTAAGGACATCACTCACATCCATGCCCGAGGCAGGATTCGAACCTGCGTCCGTAGTGGTCGCGCGTTTCCAGACTGTAATGCCTAGAACCGCTCAGCCACTTCGGCCAGCCATGGATGTGTGTGTTGTCCTTAGGTTAGTTAGGTTTAAGTAGTTCTACGTTCTAGGGGACTGATGACCTTAGAAGTTAAGTCACATAGTGCACAGAGCCATTTAAACCGTACGCTATCGTTACGTCGTTTGTCAACTTTTTTTAGGTTCTAACCCTGTTATGAACTAAACTATAAATGAATAAGGGTAGAACATAAAAAAAAGTGCTGCGGTACTGTGTTACTTTGCCTAATTTTTGAATCTGCTAGTGATCCCCCTAACATTTGCTAACGATACTGAGTATTTCTAAATCGATCGTGTGAATAAATAAATATAAAAGAAATTGTAACAGTGACTGTAAGAGGATTATTCCTTGCCTTTCTGAATTCCTAATTAATTGCAATCACAGCGCAAACGATTAACAGAAAAACGCTTAACACGAACGTTCGGTTGAAACGAAATAATACTATGACTGACGAAATGCTACGAAATTTGATTTTTTTTTTTTCGAACGAAACAAATATCTTTTAACACGAAAATATTTAGGTTTTCGGACGAAAAAATCCACGTGCTTGCTACAGTCGTAATTTTAGCCAGATTTATTTGCTTAAATATTTTCATTAGACAAAAGAAAGTGAATAACGGTTGCTTCTGTAAGCACTTGTCTCGGGGTACTGCCACTCTCAAAAAATTTGAGTCAGTTTTCGATTTCGGTGATGTGCGGAAGTCGGTGATTTGTGTACGAAGTCAGTGAATTTTGTGTCGAAATCGTTCCTGGTTTTATGTTTCTAAATGTAGGTACTGCAGTTTGCTTATGAGCAACCCCAGAGAAACTGGGAAGAAAAGAAATCGCTATGGAGATGGAGCTGCTTAAGGCACTTGATGAGAAACGGTGGTCAAAATCAAAAGTCTGTAAAGAATTTTGTTTTGCTTACTCTACACTGTAGGTGACAATTAAAAATTAGATCTAATTTCGGCTAAGTTTGAGAGCAGTATGTTCGAGCCAGGAAGGAAAACTATCAGAATGTCTAAACTCAAAGATGTCGAGAATGCATTGATTGATTGTTTCAAACACGGTATAGGTACCAGAATGTCACCGTATCAGGAACGTTATTGCTGGAAACTGCTGATTAACACGACAAAACAAATTGGCACAGAATTTTCTGAAAATCCAAGCTGGTTGGAACATTTCGACATAAGGAACACTGATTGCAGTCGACATTGTCCTCAATTCTCGAACAAAATGACGCGAAAACTATCTTGAACACTGATGAAACAAGCTTATTTTACCGCTCCTTCCCCAATAAAACTTTATCGTATAAGGGAAAGTCACGTTAATGAGGGTAAGATATAAAACTGCACCTGTACTCCTCAACCTACGTTACGGTGTGTGGCGGAGGTACTTTTGGTAACACTATCCTCCCCTCTTCCCCGTTCCATTAGCGAACGGCGAGTGAAAGGTATAATTGTCGGTAAACGTCTGTATTAGCTTTAATTTCTCGGATCGTCTCATTATGGTCATTTCATGAGATGTATGTGGGCTGAAGTATTATGTTTCCCGGCTGTTGTCGGGAAATACTTCCTCGGAGTTTTAATAGATAATCTTTCCGTGATTCACAACGTCTCTCCTGTAGAGTCTGCCCTGGAGTTCGTTGAGCATCTTTGTAAAACTGTCAAGACTCCCACAGATCTCCTACAGATCCTTTGGTTTCATGATCACGCTTCAACTCTCACTATACAGAGTGTTACACAAAGGTACTGCCAAACTTTCAGGAAACGTTCCTCACATACAAAGAAAGAAAACATGTTATGTGGACATGTGTCCGGAAACGCTTACTTTCCATGTTAGAGCTGATTTTATTACTTCTCTTCAAATCACATTAATCATGGAATGGAAACACACAGCAACAGAACGTACCAGCGTGACTTCAAACACTTTGTTGCAGGAAATGTTCAAAATGTCATCCGTTAGCGAGGATACATGCATCCACCCTCCGTCGCATGGAATCCCTGATGCGCAGATGCAGCCCTGGAGAATGGCGTATTGTATCACAGCCGTCCACAATACGAGCACGAAGAGTCTCCACATTTGGTACCGGGGTTGCGTAGAAAAGAGCTTTCAAATGCCCCCATAAATGAAAGTCAACAGGGTTGAGGCCAGGAGAGCGTGGAGGCCATGGAATTGGTCCGCCTCTACCAATCCATCGGTCACCGAATCTGTTGTTGAGAAGCGTACGAACACTTCGACTGAAACGTGCAGGAGCTCCATCGTGCATGAACCACATGTTACGTCGTACTTGTAAAGGCACATGTTCTAGCGGCACAGGTAGAGTATCCCGTATGAAATCATGATAACGTGCTCCATTGAGCGTAGGTGGAAGAACATGGGGCCCAATCAAGACATCACCAACAATGTCTGCCCAAACGTTCACAGAAAATCTGTGTTGATGACGTGATTGCACAATTGCGTGCGGATTCTCGCCAGCCCACACATGTTCATTGTGAAAATTTACAATTTGATCACGTTGGAATGAAGCCTCATCCGTAAAGAGAACATTTGCACTGAAATGAGGATTGACACATTGTTGGATGAACCATTCGCAGAAGTGTACCCGTGGAGGCCATTCAGCTGCTGATAGTGCCTGCACACGCTGTACATGGTACGGAAACAACTGGTTCTCCCGTAGCACTCTCCATACAGTGACGTGGACAACGTTACCTTGTACAGCAGCAACTTCTCTGACGCTGGCATTACGATTATCGTCAACTGCACGAAGAATTGCCTCGTCCATTGCAGGTGTCTACGTCGTTCTACGTCTTCCCCAGTCGCGAGTCTTAGGCTGGAATGTTCCGTGCTCCCTAAGACGCCGATCAATTGCTTCGAACGTCTTCCTGTCGGGACACCTTTGTTCTGGAAATCTGTCTCGATACAAACGTACCGCGCCACGGCTATTGCCCCGTGCTAATCCATACGTCAAATGGCCATCTGCCAACTCCCCATTTGTAAACATTGCACACTGACTGCAAAACCACGTTCGTGATGAACACTAACCTGTTGATGCTACGTACTGATGTGCTTGATGCTAGTACTGTAGAGCAATGAGTCGCATGTCAACACAAGCAACGAAGTCAACATTACCTTCCTTCATTTGGGCCAACTGGCGGTGAATCGAGGAAGTACAGTACATACTGACGATACCAAAATGCCAACATGGAAATTAAGCGTTTCCGGACACATGTCCACATAACATCTTTTCTTTATTTGTGTGTGAGGAATGTTTCCCGAAAGTTTGGCCGTACCTTTTTGTAACACCCTGTATACTGAGAGACTAATAACATACCAAGATAGGAAAGACGGAGTACTACATTAGACTGCAGGGAGAGGTGTTATGAGTTGCGTCATTGTCGCGATGAACACAATAATCCAGGAAGTGTAGAAATGTTTGTCTTTATTTCTAGTTAAGAATAGCAAACAACTAGCCGTAGATGATTGGTTTTGGTCATTAATTTGAAGAAGAACAGCTGCGAGAGAGGTCCATAATCCACGAATCTTAATTTCCGACCATTGACAGAAAATAGCGAGATCCAGGTCGTAAGCAGATGTTCCCGAGACAAAGGTAACTGTTATCTGGTAGTGATGTAGCAAGCGCAAAAAACTTTATCTCTGCACTGAGAATAACACTGTAAGTGTTGGAATTTCTTATTAACTTCTTTTCCGACGTTATTTGAAAATTATTTTTCTGTCGGGTCTCAATCGATCCAGCATTCGAGACGTCGTGCGAAGCGAAACACAGTTAAAATACCTATCATCTTTCTTCTGCGATCAACGTCATATGATATAACAGCTTCTACGCTTAAATTGAAGATACGTGGAGGCAGATCCCCAGCTAGGGCGTAAAATGAGGGGGCCTGCCGTTCCCAAACAACTTTATATCAGTAGCAGCAGAAGCTGGCGCTCGGGTGCTGTCCGCTGTCTCTCTAGCAGAAGAAACGTCGGTTATCCGGACCCAGCCAAACATACTTCGTCTCTCAGACTACAGGATCAGTGTAAGTAGCGTCGCCGGTGTAACTGCCGCCACAAATTTTCAGATAAGAGCTTACGTTAAAGCACTGTCACGTCATCGAAATAATCTCTCTCTCTCTCTCTCTCTCTCTCTCTCTCTCTCTCTCTCTCTCTCTCTCTTTATCTGCTTCCGCCCCTCCCATTAAAACACGCGCACAGGAAGCGCACGAAAAGAAAATGAAATTCCTTAATGATAAGCTTATAAAATACCGTGTTATTGAATGAAAGAGCATGGAAAGCGTAATAAACTACACTACTGGCCATTAAAATTGATACACCGCGAAGATGACGTGCTACAGACGCGAAATTTAACCGACAGGAAGAAGATGTTGTGATATGCAAATGATTAGCTTTTCAGAGCATTCACAGAAGGTTGGCGCCGGTGGCGACACCTACAACGTGCTGACATGAGGAAAGTTAGCAACCGATTTCTCATACACAAACATCAGTTGCCCGGCGTTGCCAGGTGAAACGTTGTTGTGATGCCTCGTGTAAGGAAGAGAAATGCGTACCATCACGTTTCCGACTTTGATAAAGGTCGGATTGTAGCCTATCGCGATTGCGATTTATCGTATCGCGACATTGCTGCTCGCGTTGGTCGAGATCCAATGACTATTAGCAGAATATGGAATCGGTGGGTTCAGGAGGGTAATACGGAACGCCGTGCTGGATACCAACGGCCTCGTATCACTATCAGTCAGGATGACAGGCGTCTTATCCGCATGGCTGTAACGGATCGTACAGCCACGTCTCGGTCCCTGAGTCAACAGATGGGGACGTTTGCAGGACATTAACCATCTGCACGAACAGTTCGACGTCGTTTGCAGCACCACGAACTATCAGCTCGGAGACCTTAGCTGCGGTTACCCTTGACGCTGCATCAAAGACAGGAGCGCCTCCGATGGTGTACTCAAAGACGAACCTGGGTGCACGAATGGTAAAACGTCATTTTTTTCGGATGAATCCAGGTTCTGTTTACAGCATCATGATGGTCGCATCCGTGTTTGGCGACATCGTGGTGAATGCACATTGGAAGCGTGTCTTCGTCATCGCCATATTGGCCTATCATCCGGCGTGATGGTATGGGGTGCCATTAGTTACACGTCTCGGTCACCTCTTGTTCGCATTGGTGGAACTTTGAACAGTTGACGTTACATTTCAGATGTGTTACGACCCGTGGCTCCACCCTTCATTCGATCCCTGCGAAACCCTACATTTCAGCAGGATAATGCACGACCGCATGTTGCAGGTCCTGTACGGGCCTTTCTGGATACAGAAAATGTTCGACTGTTGCCCTGGCCAGCACATTCTGCAGATCTCTCACCAACTGAAAACGTCTGGTCAATGGTGGCCGAGCAACTGGCTCGTCACAATACACCAGTCACTACTCTTGTTGAACTGTGGTATCGTGTTGAAGCTGCATGGGCAGCTGTACCTGTACCCGCCATCCAAGATCTGTTTGACTCAATTCCCAGGCGTATCAAGGCCGTTATTACGGCCAGAGGTGGTTATTCTGAGTACTGATTTCTCAGGATCTATGCACCCAAATTGCGTGAAAATGTAATCACATGTCAGTTCTAGTATAATATATTTGTTCAATGAATACCCGTTTATCATCTGCATTTCTTCTTGGTGTAGCAATTTTAATGGCCAGTAGTGTAATACAGTGATACGAACGGTGCAGTATATCCAGCGTCTCCCAGGAGGTATGGTCAGTACTCACGGATATGGCAGGAACGGTTACTCGGAGCAAAAAAATCTAGTAAACATGGGCTTTAAAATGAATAGACCTACCTTAAGAGCTATGCTTCATCTTTTATACTGTGAAACAAATTTCTTCTACTGCAAGCTCTTTGCTTTTCGTATTTTGGGAGAAAGTAGTGCATGTACCAAATAAATCAATAAGAGATTGTACTGATCCCCCAAGGTAGACAAAACAGGTCAGAACACTGTTGTAGAAGCAACGAAAAAAGCATGCCAAATTTAAAAGAACGCAAAATCCCCAAGAGCGGCGAGGTTTTACAGACGCTCGGAATTTAGCGCAAACTTAAATGCGAGATGTTTTTCATAGTATCCACAACGAAACTCTGTCTTGAAACCTGGCAGAAAACCCGAAGAGATTCTGGTCGTATGTAAAGTACACCAGCGACAAGGCGCAATCAATACCTCCACTACGCGATAACAGTGATGGTGGTGCTGATGACAGTGCCATTAAATCACAGCTACTAAACATAGTATTCCGAAATTCCTTCACCGAAGTAGACGAAGTAAATATTTCACTATTAGAATCAAGAACAAATGCCAACATGAGTGACTTAGAAGTAAATATATTTGGTGTAGCAAATCAGCTTAAATCACTTAATAAAGGAAAGGCTTCCTGTCCAGACTTATACCAGTCAGATTTCTTTCAGAGTATGCTGATACAAAAGTTCCGTACCTAGCAATCATAGACAACTGCTCGCTAGTAAAAGATCCGTACCCTAAGACTGGAAAGTTACACAAGTCACACAAATACCCCAGAAAGGAAATAGGAGTAATCCACTAAATTACAGACCCGTATCACTGACGTCGATTTGCTGCAGGAGTTTGGAACATGTTCTGTGCTCGAACTATATGAATCACCTAGGAGAAAACGATTTATTGACAAATAGCTAACACGGATTCAGAAAATATCGTTCTTGTGAAACGCAACTAGCTCTTTACTCTCATGAAGTGGTGAGTGTTCTCGACCGAGAGCGTTAAAATGATTCAATATTTTTAGAATTCCAGAAGGCTTTTGACACCGCTCCTCACAAGCGACTTCAAATTTCGGCCGGCCGTCTTGTGAAGTCATCAGATGATCAAAACAAATTGCAAAATGATTTAGACAAGACATCTGTATGTTGGCAATTCACTCTAAATAATGTGAAGTGATCCACATGAGTACTAAAAGAAATCGGCTGTATCTCGTTTACACAATAAATCACACAAATCTGAAGGATGTAGATTCAAATAAATACTTACGCATTAGAATTACACATAACTTAAATTGGAACGACCACATAGATAATGTTTTGGGGAAAGCAAAGAAAAGATTGCGATTTATTGGCATAACACTTAGAAAATGCATCAGGTCTACTTAAGAGACTGTTTACACTACACTTGGCCTCCCTCTTGTGGAGTATTGCTGTTCAGTGTGGGATCCGCAACAGTTAGAGTTGACGGAGGACATCAAGAAAGTCCAAAGAAGGGTAGCGGTATTAACAAGAACTAGGGGAGATTGTTCCACGGATGTGATACGTGAACTGGGGTGTGAATCATTAAAGCAAAGGCGTTTTTCTTTGCGGCAAGATCGTCTCATGAAATTTCAATCAGAATCCTTGTCCTCAGAGTGTGAAAATATCTGGCTGGCGCCTACCTACATAGGGAGCAATGATTATCATAATAAAATAAGAGAAATCAACTCGCACCGATTGGTTTAGGTGTTCGTTTTCCCCGCGCCCTGCTCGAGAGTGGAACGATAGAGAAATACAGTGACGGGTAAAAGGGTAACAATACCAAGAAGTAGCTGTGCGACTTAAACGAAAGTTGGTAGCCGTTCTTTCACGATGATGTTTATCCAAATTTCAAATCAGTTGCTAGTAGCGCCTCTATGAGGATTTAAATCAGGTTTGCATTAAATACACACTGCGACGGTCGTGAGTATTCGTTACCTTTGAGATTGGACGTGGAGAGGTGATGTTAGCAACACTTTGAACGAGGTCGTGTAATAGTGCTACGAGAAACTGGATAGACCTTCTGCGATATTGCATAAAAAACTTGGCATTAATGAAACCACCGTTCAAGAGTGCTGGCAGCGGTGGTCACGACAACGTGCGTTCGGCTCCGGACAGCCGCATGGCACTACCGAGAGGGTAGACCATCGTGTTCGGCGTATGGCTCTAGCGCATCGAACTGCATCTGCAACAGCAATCTGAGCAGCAGTTGGCACCACAGTGAAGCAACAAACTGTTACAAATCGGTTACTTCAAGGACTTTCCCACCCAGACACATTTCGCTACCCCAAACCACCGCCATTTGCGAGTTCAGCGGTGTCAAGTGAGAGGTCATTGGGTAGAAATCTGTTGTGTTTCCTGCTGAAAGCTGGTTCTGCCTTGACACCAGTGATGGCTGCGTGTTGATTAGAAGGAAGACAGCTGAGGGCCTGCAACAATCCTGTCAGCGTTGTAGACACAATGGACCTACACCTGGAGCTATAGTCGGGGGTGCGATTTCGTAAGACAGCAAGGTGTTTATCCCACGTACTGTGACTGCAAATCTGTACTTCAGTCTGGTGATTCGACCTGTTGTGCTGCCGTTCACGAACAGCATTCCAGGAGGTTTTTCCAACAGGATAACGCTCGCCCACATACCGCTATTGTTCCCAGATTGTCGATATATTGCTTTGGCCAGCTCGATCACCAAATCTGTCTCCTATCGAGGGCGAATGGGACATCATCGGACGACAACTCTGTCACCCACAATAGTATTAACCGCCTCTGTAATGACCTATCAAGTCCAATAGGCATGACATTCCATCCCACAAGCTGACATCCGGCAGCAGTAAAACAGAATGCTTGCTCGTTTACATGGTTGCATTCAACATTCATTTTCAATGGCTTGTCTCGGGCTTACGTTAACCTGTGATCTTGCAATGTTAATCACTTATATATTGTACCTGATGTATATATGTATTCCCGAAATTTCATTACTTTTCAATAACTATTTTTTGATGTTGCGATTTTTTTCCGTCATTGTAGCTTGAAGAAGGTTCAATGATCCCTTTGCCAGTCACTTAATTGTCAATTTCAGAGTAATCACGTAGATGTAGACCAAAAGAAGAAAGAAAGTCAAGTAAACAAGGCCTCTAAATTGCTTTAAGAGCTATCAGTACTTGTTTTACAGAAGCGAAGATGACTAAGTGCTAATGTCTCTTAAGGTATGCATTTTAGAACCTAAGTTTACTAGAATTTTTTGTGCGAATGATTCATCAATCATATTTCTGAGTACTGAATATTCGTCCAGCGACACCCTGTATAATTGCTATATACAAGGAAATATTTGCTTAATTTCAATCCATTTGGAACTTAATAACTTATGGCCAATTTATAAGAACAAGTAAGGTCTCACGTGAGAGGGTATTAAAACGGCCACAGACTAAGGTACCGTATTTGGATTTGCCGTAGCAGGTACTACATGGGATAGATAATAAATTTACCAGTCATTTGGTACCCAGAACATTTTAGCGGTAAGAGTAGATAAACAGAAAATTTGCCATTAATTAGAACAGTAATCAACGAGAATAAACAGCAAATTAGTGGCTGACATCCGAACAGCCGGCACACGAAAATCTGTTATCCTTCCATTCAGTCTCGCGTATTTCACTTTATATAATTTTGAGAACATAGGTTCGCCGGCCGGATTGGGCGTGCGGTTCTAGGCGCTACAGTCTAGACCCGCGTGACCGCTACGGTCGCAGGTTCGAATCCTGCCTCGGGCATGGATGTGTGTGATGTCCTTAGGTTACTTAGGTTTAAGTAGTTCTAAGTTCTAGGGGACTGATGACCACAGCAGTTAAGTCCCCTAGTGCTCAGAGCCATTTGAACCATTTGAGAACGTAGGTTCGTTTTTACTCACGTCAGATTCTGTTGATTTTCAGAGAAAGCTGAATTAATGCTCCCTAAGCAAATTTTCCCAATAACGTTCTGCTGTCGCATATTAGATTTATCACCCAGAAAAAGTGCAACTGGTAGCGCCATTACGCTTAACTCTGAGCTGTTGCTTTTCGGACTAGGTGTGCTGTTGTAAATCGTCGTTGACAGTTGAAAAAGGGTGGCTTATCTGAGAACATAAGGAGGTCTCGTAGGTTCCTGCACACAGAATGTGTATGTGGGCTAGATAAGTGGTGAATGGGCCATACGGGTTGGGGAATTTGTAATAATATTACTGGGAAGCTACTTTTACTACAACTTAGTGAATTTTCGGTTTTAGCGAGATTTTATTTGAAGGAGAGCGTTGGGACTTTACTAGATTCCAAGGAGATTTCTCACTTTGAATTTTCATAGACAACTGATGATTGAAGTCGTGATGCTTCCAGAAATTTAAATGTTTTTGTAATTCACCGATATTTCACGCTCTAACGGTTTTAAACTCATAGAAAATGTCGAGTAAAACGTTAGTGTAGCTCAGAAGCTTTTCGTTGGCTGTGACGTGAGAAGAGCGCAGCGAAGGTGGGCGTCGGCGCGGCGTGTGACGTAACAAACACGGACGGGCATCCGTGTGTGAGGCGCGAGTGCCGACATAGCGGCGACTGCAACTCCAGGTGCTCCTGTCAGATCTCGCCGCCACCGGAAGTCACAGAGCGACCGTCGATTGCGTTGGACCACCAGTCCTTAGTAATACCAGTATATTTTATACCACAACAACCTTACGAGATGCTGAAAAGCACGATACAGCATTCTGAAGAAAAAAAAGACACTTGAACAGTTTGATACGACATTCATAACTATCAGTGATTCATCAGTGACGTAACTAAGGTTTTGGAGGGGCCCTCTGCAAATAAATTTTGTGGGCCTTGTTTACTAGTAAATCTTCAAAGCGCAAATACAAAAACATTAGACATTCACACGCCACAAATCAAGTTAAAAGTGAAAGAAAAAACTCCTCTTTGGAAGCTTTCCTTGTAGAACAAACAACTTCTTCAGTTTTGTGAAGTGAGGCTACATGCTGCTAAAGCACACACATTTTTCCATTTCTCCTACGCGTAGCACTCAAAAACTTTTCGACATCATCATCCAATTAAAGAGTACGACATCTTTCATGACAGTGCTTAAAACTCCTAAAACACTTAATCTTGACTCGGACATAGAGTTTCTAAGAAACGTTTTGATTAGTTCCAATTTAAGAAATGATCTTTCCGTCGTGGCGGAGTCAAGTACAGCTGAAGGACTGTGCATAAACCAGAGAGACTACTATCTAGAAATGTGTTTTCAACAAACAAAAATTTTTGCAATATCTTTAACTGACAACATTTTTTCTTTCTTTCTAAATTCTTTCTATAGTCGTATAACTGTTTTAGGCCAATAAGTTCATGCGAAAATTTATGGTGATATCTGATTCTTACTTTCTACCCATGCTTTCTGCTCTTTTCTGAATATCTCCATTTTCTAACTACACAATATGAACAGGACATATGTTAGAAACATAATCATTAATATTCTAGAGGCTGCTAAAACGTTTGTTTAATAGAGTTAAATTAAATATGAATAAAACTATTCAGAAATGTGACTTGAAAAGACTTTTGTGTATGCACAACTCCATGATCTGCAGAAAGCTTGTCCAAAGATTTCGTAACTTTATGAATAAGTTTTTAGGTCAAATTTGGACCAATACCCCAAACTTTCACTTGTACTTTCGCTTTCTCTACAACAACTTTAAAACTGTTTCTTAATGTGACTAGATTGTTTTTTGTAGTTTGAAGAAGTTGAGAAAAGTCTCTTTATTAGCATTAGTACACTGCATTAGTTTGGAAAGTAGGTTAATATATTCCTAAGTCTGACTACAATAGGCAGGACAAAATCAATAGCTCTCACATTTTTTTATCAAATTACGAGCCTCTTCTTTCTCTGGTTTCCTCTTGCTCTTTAAAGTGATATTGGATAGACACTGCAGAATTTGTATGAAAATCTGATTGATAACAATGAATCAAACCTGGAAGATCATCTGGTTGGACACAGTTTCTTTAGAGTCCTTGTATCTCGTCTGTCGGTTGCAACAGATTCATTTATTTGTTTTCATCTAAAGAGATGACATGAATGCATTGATTTTCTCACGAAACTGTTGCAGTTCCGCTGTAGTCATGATGTAATTATTTAGTAAGGAAATAAATTTCTGTGTGGAGCTATACATAAACTCCACATTTAGCACCTGTGCTTTGATTCTTGACTGCAAACCCGAGTATTTGCTACACATAGATGCAGCACCATCGTATTCTTTACCTCTGCATCTATCCAGTTGTATGTTCGTACATTAATATCCACTAAATCAGTTATTATTTCTGTTTTAAAAACTCTCGGCAGCATGGTGCATTATTTACGGAATCCTCAACCCCATTCCTTTAACTCAAACTCCTTTCTACCTGTTTTGCGTAACACTAAGTGCAAATATATTACAACAACGATGCTAACTTGGGCCTTTCTTGATACAGCAGTGCTTGGGCCAAAAAGAAGTGAATAGAATGGCCGCTGTTTAATTTCAATGATGATCCTCTCTAAAACGCCATCATTCAACAGTTGTATCATCCAATTTTAAATTTGTGGGCTCACATAGTTTGTTTTAATTTTTTCATTTGTAACATATGCCCTCAGATGAGGATTATATCTGAAGCTTTATCTGAAAAAAAGGTACACTAGGTGATCAAAAGTATCCGGACACCCCCTAAAACATACGATTTTCATATTACGTGCATTATGCTGCCACCTACCACCAAGTACTCCTTATCAGCGGCCTCAGTAGTCTTTAGACATCGTGAGAGAGCAGAATGGGGCGCTCCGTGGAACTCACGGACTTCGAACGTGGTCAGGTGATGGCGTGTCACTTGTGTCATACGTCTGTACGCGAGATTTCCACACTGATAAACATACCTACGTCCACTGTTTCCAATGTGATAGCGAAGTGGAAACGTTAAGGGACACATACAGCACGAAAGCGTACAGTCCGACTTCGTCTGTTGACTGAAAGAGACCGCTGACAGTTGAAGAGAGTCGTAATGTGTAATAGGCAGACCATCACACAGGAATTCGAAACTGCATCAG
The DNA here is from genome assembly GCF_023864345.2 of Schistocerca serialis cubense. Lineage (NCBI taxonomy): Eukaryota > Metazoa > Arthropoda > Insecta > Orthoptera > Acrididae > Schistocerca > Schistocerca serialis. The sequence goes on along the minus strand of NC_064640.1, from coordinate 400,818,341 downwards.
GATCCACAGCAGGAACTATGACAGTTAGGCGGGAGGTGAAAAAACTTTGATTTCGTGGTCGAGCGGCTGCTCATAAGCCACACATCACGCCGGTAAATGTCAAACGAAGCCTCGCTTGCGGTAAGGAACGGAAACATTGGTCGGCTGAACAGTGGAAAAACGTTGTTTGGAGTGACGAATCACGGTACACAACGTGGCGATCCTATGGCAGGGTGTGGGTATGGCGTATGCCCAGTGAACGTCGTCTGCCAGCATTGTTGTGCCAACAGTAAAATTCGGAGGTGGTGGTGTTATGGTGTGGTCGTGTTTTTCATGTAGGGGGCTTGCACCCCTTGTTTTGCGTGGCACTGTCTCAGCACAAGACTAAATTGATGTTTTAAGCACCTTCTTGCTTCCCACTCTTGGAGAGCAATTCAGGGATGGCGACTGCATCTTTCAACAGGATCGAGCACCTGTTCATAATGCACGGCCTGTGGCGGAGTAGTTATACGACAATGACATCCCTGTAATACACTGACCTGCACAGAGTCATGATCTGAATCCTATAGAACACCTTTGGGACGTTTTGAAAGGCCGACTTCGTGCCAGGCCCCAACGACCGACATCGATACCTCTTGTCAGTGCAGCACTCCGTGAAGAATGGGCTGCCATTCCCCAAAAAACCGTCCAGCACCTAACTGAACGTACGCTTGCGAGTGTGGAAGCTGTCATCAAGGCTAAGGGTGGGCCAACACCATATTGAATTTCAGCATTACCGGTGGAGGGCGCCACGAACTTTTAAGTCATTTTCAGACAGGTGTCCGGATACTTTTGATCACATAGTGTATATTATAACTAAGAAATTGTCTCTTTGTTTCCCTATTTGAACATTCATGATAACCGCGGAGAGTAATTTGACATAGCACTAATCCCTTGTTACTTCCAGTATTCTAGAAATTATAGCTTTAATTTAGTTATACCCTTCATCTTAAAGTGTATTGCTAGTTTTGTTATGTTTCCTGTAAGTAACACAAGCATTTAAATGTGTAGCGCAAGTGACATGTCCTTCTGTTTTCTTGCTTAAACCATGTCAATCATTAATTTGTCCATCACGTCATGCATTTTCCCCCCTCTCCAAATAACCAGCACACTACACAATATACTGCGTTTAAAACAGGGGAATAGCAGAGCCAAATTCTTTCAATTTTCTGACCTGTTTTAATATAATTTTAATAATAATCACAGCTAAACGATCTTATGATCTTTGTGTGTCGAGGGAAAGGCTTGCATGGTATGCTACTTTTGTTAGTTTAGCCTCTCATTCAGTTTAAATTCGATTTATCCTCTATCAGTGCTAAAAAGCGCATTTTGCTGATTATATTGTAAGTGAGAAGAAACATCTGGAGAGTTTTAATCGGTGTCTCTTGCTAGTGGTCCATTTTCAAATTGAGCATCATTGGAATTTGCATCCGATTCATTTTCACAGCTGATATTGTGTCCTCTGTGAACTTAGAAACTGTCAGAATCTTCCCCCGTTTCGTTTTTGTAGCGTTATTGACTTCCATTTTGAACTTTTAAATCGTCAGACTTTTCTGCAATTTCACTTTCGTTATCAGTTTTAGGACACATCTGTTCTGGGCAGCTGATCACTCGAAGATTGTATATATCTTTACTGTCTTTTATCTTCTTCGTTCCCGCAGGCTTTTCATTTTCTGTTTTGAGCACCAATTAAATTTGACGTATTTCTGGACATTGTGGTTTTAACTTAACGCATACGTTTAAGAAGAGCGTGTATCATAAATCGCAGCAATACGTTTTACATTGACTCAAACAGAGATTACATGAGCTGTAATATTCGAGTCACTTTCTAATAGCAGTTCACTTGCACTATAATACTGCGTCCGTCATAGACATACATAAAAAACTTAATGGATTGTTAATAGGAGAGCCTAGTATTTGCAACACCATTTGAAAGAAATAAATAATAAAGGAGGTAAAGCTTTCTAGAGCGCCTGCTGGCGCACTGGTCACTGTGTTTTGTAGAAAAGTAACACTACATCTACATCTACATCTATACTCCGCGAGCCACCTTACGGTGTGTGGCGGAGGGTACTTATTGTACCACTATCTGATCCCCCCTTCCCTGTTCCATTCACGAATTGTGCGTGGAAAGAACGACTGCTTGTAAGTCTCCGTATTTGCTCTAATTTCTCGGATCTTTTCGTTGTGATCATTACGCGAGATATATGTGGGCGGTAGTAATATGTTGCCCATCTCTTCCCGGAATGTGCTCTCTCGTAATTTCGATAATAAACCTCTCCGTATTGCGTAACGCCTTTCTTGAAGTGTCCGCCACTGGAGCTTGTTCAGCATCTCCGTAACGCTCTCGCGCTGACTAAATGTCCCCATGACGAATCGCGCTGCTTTTCGCTGGATCATGTCTATCTCTTCTATTAATCCAACCTGGTAAGGGTCCCATACTGATGAGCAATACTCAAGAATCGGACGAACAAGCGTTTTGTAAGCTACTTCTTTCGTCGATGAGTCACATTTTCTTAGAATTCTTCCTATGAATCTCAACCTGGCGCCTGCTTTTCCCACTATTTGTTTTATGTGATCATTCCACTTCAGATCGCTCCGGATAGTAACTCCTAAGTAGTTTACGGTCGTTACCGCTTCCAATGATTTACCACCTATGGCATAATCGTACTGGAATGGATTTCTGCCCCTATGTATGCGCATTATATTACATTTATCTACGTTTAGGGAAAGCTGCCAGCTGTCGCACCATGCATTAATCCTCTGCAGGTCCTCCTGGAGTACGTACGAGTCTTCTGATGTTGCTACTTTCTTGTAGACAACCGTGTCATCTGCAAATAGCCTCACGGAGCTACCGATGTTGTCAACTAAGTCATTTATGTATATTGTAAACAATAAAGGTCCTATCACGCTTCCCTGCGGTACTCCCGAAATTACCTCTACATCTGCAGATTTTGAACCGTTAAGAATGACATGTTGTGTTCTTTCTTCTAGGAAATCCTGAATCCAATCACAAACCTGGTCCGATATTCCGTAAGCTCGTATTTTTTTCACTAAACGTAAGTGCGGAACCGTATCAAATGCCTTCCTGAAGTCCAGGAATACGGCATCAATCTGCTCGCCAGTGTCTACGGCACTGTGAATTTCTTGGGCAAATAGGGCGAGCTGAGTTTCACATGATCTCTGTTTGCGGAATCCATGTTGGTTATGATGAAGGAGATTTGTATTATCTAAGAACGTCATAATACGAGAACACAAAACATGTTCCATTATTCTACAACAGATTGACGTAAGCGAAATAGGCCTATAATTATTCGCATCTGATTTATGACCCTTCTTGAAAATGGGAACGACCTGCGCTTTCTTCCAGTCGCTAGGTACTTTACGTTCTTCCAGCGATCTACGATAAATTGCTGATAGAAAGGGGGCAAGTTCTTTAGCATAATCACTGTAGAATCTTAAGGGTATCTCGTCTGGTCCGGATGCTTTTCCGCTACTAAGTGATAGCAGTTGTTTTTCAATTCCGATATCGTTTATTTCAATATTTTCCATTTTGGCGTCCGTGCGACGGCTGAAGTCAGGGACCGTGTTACGATTTTCCGCAGTGAAACAGTTTCGGAACACTGAATTCAGTATTTCTGCCTTTCTTCGGTCGTCCTCTGTTTCGGTGCCATCGTGGTCAACGAGTGACTGAATAGGGGATTTAGATCCGCTTACCGATTTTACATATGACCAAAACTTTTTAGGGTTCTTGTTTAGATTGTTTGCCATTGTTTTATGTTCGAATTCGTTGAATGCTTCTCTCATTGCTCTCTTTACGCTCTTTTTCGCTTCGTTCAGCTTTTCCTTATCAGCTATGATTCGACTACTCTTAAACCTATGATGAAGCTTTCTTTGTTTCCGTAGTACCTTTCGTACATGATTGTTATACCACGGTGGATCTTTCCCCTCGCTTTGGACCTTAGTCGGTACGAACTTATCTAAGGCGTACTGGACGATGTTTCTGAATTTTTTCCATTTTTGTTCCACATCCTCTTCCTCAGAAATGAACGTTTGATGGTGGTCACTCAGATATTCTGCGATTTGTGCCCTATCACTCTTGTTAAGCAAATATATTTTCCTTCCTTTCTTGGCATTTCTTATTACACTTGTAGTCATTGATGCAACCACTGACTTATGATCACTGCTGGAATCCGTGTGCTGCGCGCTGTGCTGGCCGCCATACGCTGTAGCATTCTTCTTAAGATTAAACTAGAAAGAATAGGAATGCTGGCACACTTCTTTTCGTTTCTTCTTAATGATTTTACATGGATAAACTGAATATAAGAACGAATTTTTATAGAAAGTCAGTTCGGTGTGCCCCAAAATACTGAGCCCCTTTAGCACGTACCCACCTCCCCCGCCCCCCCCCTCCCCCCTCCCCCCCCCCCCCCCCCCGAACACCTTGATCCCACCTGCATATACCCACCGCTTTTGCCTCGTGATGACTGGGTGTTGTGTGATGTCCTTAGGTTAGTTATGTTTAAGTAGTTCTAAGTTCTAGGGGACTGATGACCATATTGTTAAGTCCCATAGTGCTCAGAGCCATTTTGAACCCACCGGTTTGCATAGTATGCAGAGTCGTTATTTGTTATTTACGCCAGTGTGATTCATTATGCTGAAGAGAAAGGTGACACACAAAGGTTTCAAAGTTAATTATTGTTTAACCGAAGGAGACACAAAAATGATCAAGGTTGCAGATGAAAGAGCTTTGCGAAACGTATCAATAGTTGGAAACACCAGATTTCACCAGTAAATGGCAGTTATATGGAAATATAAACCAAAAGCAGTTTTGTTAAATGAGGCAAGACACCTAAACATATTAACAATACTGCAATTTCTGAGGAATCTTCATGCACACAACACACTAACTTTACATGATTTATTTGTTGTTTTGAGCTGATAAATGTTTTTGGAATGAAAATCATCTATAATATAAATTATATTAACTTTATGAGCAAAGTGGTAACATCGGTAAAAAGGATAAGTAATTTACATTAAGAATGTCCGAAAGACTACACAAGCAATTCTGAGAAGAGCAAAGAGGAAATACATAAGCAATATCATCACTGAAGCAGAAACAGACTTCAGAGGACAAAAGACGAGGGAAATGTTTCTGAGGGTGAAGTACCTCTGCAAAGGTCACCAGGCCAAGCAGAAATTTGTCGAAGATTCCCGTGATAAGATCCTGACGAACGATAGGGACATAGCTGAGAGATGGAAAGAGTACTTTCGACAGCTGCTAAATTCTGATGAACCCGAACTGCAGTTTGATTTCCAGTACCCAATTACAGCCGATGCAGACTATCCCCCACCTACCCTGGATGAGATAAAAACCAGAATCAGACACCTTAAACAGAATAAGAGTCCAGGTGAAGATGGAATACAGGCTGAAATGATCCTGGCAGGAGGAGAGAAACTTGCAGAAAAAATACACCGACTGATACAGGCAATATGGACCAAAGAAGAACTACCAGGGGAATGGAAAACAGCCCTGATTTGTCCAATACATAAGAAGGGCGACAAACTGAAATGTGACAACTACGGAGGAATCGCCCTGCTTAACGTCTGCTATAAGATCCTGTCCAATTGCCTCATACATAGAATTCAGCCAGTGGCAGAATCGGTGATTGGGGAGTACCAGGGAGGTTTCCGGCCAGGACGGTCAACAGTAGATCACATCTTCAGTCTCCGGCAGCTCACTGAGAAACTGGGTGAATATGGTAAAGATTTGCATATTTTATTCGTTGATTTTAAGAAGGCCTATGATTGCATACATCGCAAGAGCCTGCTCAACTGTTTAAGGGAGTTTGGCATAGCAGAGAAACTCATCAGTCTGATAAAGATCTGTCTGAACGAAACACATGCAAAGGAAGATGGGAAATCGCGTAACTGAGGAATTTGAAATTGTGACAGGACTCAGGCAAGGAGATGGGTTGTCCCCTATCCTGTTCGACTTTGCCCTCGAGAAGATCGTACGCGAGACCTTCCAAGAGAATGAAGGGATTGAAATCGAAGGAAAGAGACTGGCATACTTAGCCTATGCAGACGACATCTGTTTACTCTCTAGGTCGGAAGAGAAGTTGGAGCAAATGACCAAAGCACTAAAGGAGGCTGCCAGCAAATTTGGGCTAAACATAAACGAAGCTAAGACAGAGTACCTCGTAATGACGCGTGGTCATTGTCAGACTGCTGATCATCTACAATCACTGCAGGTTGGGGACCATTCCTACAAGAGAGTGCAAGAATTCAAATACCTAGGGGCACTTTTCAATGAGAACTCGTCATGTGAAGCAGAGATCAATGCCAGAATACAAGCAGGAAACCGATCTTACCACAGCCTAGCACAACTGCTTCGGCCCAAATCTCTCTCCAGGCAGTTCAAGATTCGACTGTACAAAACCCTGATCCAGCCTGTTGTTCTATATGGCTGTGAGACATGGAGTATCCGGAAACAGGACTTCCATAAGCTCCTTGTCTTTGAGAGAAAAGTGCTTCGGAAGATCTTCGGTCCGGTTCTGGATGCAGATACAGGGGAATGGAGGATCAGATACAACCAAGAGCTTGAGGAACTATACCAGCAGCTCAACATAGCAGGAGCTGTCAAAGCCAAACGAATGCAGTGGCCCGGCCATGTGGCCCGGATGGAGGATCACAGATGGCCTCGGAAGCTCCTGGATTTCACACCTACAGGAAAGAGACCGCCAGGGAGACCCAAGAAACGTTGGAGGGATGGACTCCATGAAGATTTAAAACAAATGTCAATAGATGTGGACGAATGGCGGATAGCAGCAATGGACAGAATACTGTGGAGGAGGAAACTTGTAGATGCGTGCGGTCCACTGGGCCTGATCACGTAGTAGTAGTAGTAGTAGTAATGGTTCAAATGGCTCTGAGCACTATGGGACTCAACTGCTGTGGTCATAAGTCCCCTAGAACTGAGAACTACTTAAACCTAACTAACCTAAGGACAGCACACAACACCCAGCCATCACGAGGCAGAGAAAATCCCTGACCCCGCCGGGAATGGAACCCGGGAACCCGGGCGTGGGAAGCGAGAACGCTACCGCACGGCCACGAGATGCGGGCAGTAGTAGTAATGATATTATGCTTTATTAATACTAAATTTCAGGCACTACTAATAACATATGAAATTCTGGTGCATTAATAACAGATGCAACCGCTAGAATGTTGAGTGCAAACGAGCATTCATTCTATTGTACAGGTGCCAGATGTCAGTTTTTGAGATGGAGTTCCATGTCTGTTGCACTTGGTCGGTCAGTATAGGGACGGTGAGTGCTGTTTGTGGATGACGCTGGAGTTGTCGTCCGATGATGTCCCATATGTGCTCGGTTTTGGACAGATCTGGTGATAAGGCAGGCCAAGGCAACATATCGTCATTCTAAAGAGCATGTTGGGTTATTTGGAAATTTGTGGTAAGGGCTTATGGGACCAAATTGCTTAGGTCATCGGTCCATAAGCTTACACACTACTTAATCTAACTTAAACTAACTTACGCTAAGGACGATACACACAGCCATGCCCGAGGGAGGACTCGAACCTTCGACTGGAGGAGCCGCGCGGACCGCGACAAGACGCCCCAGACCGTGCGCTACCCCGCGCAGCCCATGTTGGGTTACAACAGCGGCATGTGGGCGAGCGCTGGAAAACACTCTCCGGAATGCTGTTCATGAATGGCAGCACAACAGGTCGAATAACCAGACAGACGCACAAATTTGCACTCAGGGTCTGTGGGGTAACCACCGAAGTGCTCGTGCTGTTACACGAAATCTGACCGCAGACCGTAACTCCAGGTGTAGATCCAGCGTGTCTAGCACACACACACAAGGTAAATGCAGCACCTCAATTGGCCTACTCCTAACCAACACACGACCACCGTTGACACCGAGGCAAAACCAGATTTAATCAGAAAACACAACAGACCACCTTGCACTCCAACGAGCCCTTGCTTGACACCACTGAAGTCGCAAATGGAACTGCTTTGTGGTCACTAGAACGCACGCTACAGGACATCTGGCTCAAAGCTGTTCTTGAAATAATTGACTTTAACAGTTCGTTGTGTCACTGTGGTGCCAACTGCTGCCCGAATTGCTGGTGCGGATGCAGTACGATGCGCCAGAGACCCACACCTAACACGACGGTCTTCCCTCTCGGTAGTGTCATGTGGCCGTCCGGAGCTCGGTCTTCTTGCGAGCGTACATTTTCGTGACCATCACTGCCAGCAGTCTCGTACGGAGGGTACTGTCCTGCCTAGTCTATTACACGACCTCGTTCAAACTAAATGAGGTGCTGATAGTCACGTCTTTGTCGTCTTAAAGGCATTCTTGACTAACATTAACACATGACCTCCAATCTCAAAGTTAACTAACGCTAACGACCGTTATATCGTGTGTTTGAAGCAAACCTGATCTGCATTCTCACAGCGGCGCTACTGGCGCCACTCTTATGCTACTGTACCGAAATATGAATCGACGCCGGCCGGAGTGGCCGTGCGTTTCTAGGCGCTACAGTCTGGAACCGAGCGACCGCTACGGTCGCAGGTTCGAATCCTGCCTCGGGCATGGATGTGGGTGATGTCCTTAGGTTAGTTAGGTTTAATTAGTTCTAAGTTATAGGAGACTGATGACCTCAGAAATTAAGTCGCATAGTGCTCAGAGCCATGAATAGACATTTCAGATGTTGAAACACTCGTGGCCAACTTTCGTTGATGTCGCACAACTTCTTTCCGGAGTTGAGATTTTTTTCCGTTAGTGTATATGGGTTGACCGGAGGTCTCGCATTCAGTTGTGGACCACGAAGGACGTTGAATTTACGACAGTCTGCGCTGCAATGGAACCGCACGTTTCCTTTTGATTTTGTGTTTGTCGCGTTTATGCTCTTAACACTTGGAAAGATTTTGGTATTGAGTCACGGTGTGGAGTCTGATTTTAATTCGTAATTCCTCGAAAATTGCCGACTTTTAGTGTATGTGGCTCGGAGAACTCTTAATATTTTCAATGGTATTCGCTGGTCGGGTGTCTGAACGTGTCGTTTATTATCGCAGTCGGGGCTTGTATTATTTATTTGCGCCTGGTGGATAAGTCAAGATTTGTATTTATTTGTGTTAGTCACATCTGTAAATTGTATTTAATTATAATTTGATGAACAATTAGGAGTTATATTTATTTTTCGACTGCGGAACAGTGATTTATTTTAAGCTTCAGTGCTCAGAAGTTACAAATTTTATTATGTTGGTCACACTGTCTGGTGGCTCAGTCCACGGAGTTAATAATTTTTGTTGTTTTAAGCACACTTGGTACAGGACTTCGCTGAAAAAGCTTAGTTAGTACCTAGTTCAGGCTCACAGTGTACAGCAGAGAATAGTACTTGCGATATTTGTTTAAATAAACGTTCAGTTCTTTTATTACAAATCGTTCGTCTCGGCTACAGTCATTTTTAGTAGCTTGCCCATCATCTTCCTGAAATGAGTTTTTGCGCATTTTTAGAAATTCTGAAATTTTCGGATTTTATGCGAGGATTCGTGCTCATCAGTAGCCGACAGGTGGCAGGATGCTCGGTGCCGATACAGCCGTCTGCAAGGAGCAAACCTTCCGGCCCGGGTCTGTGACACCGCGCTCGGCTTCTTCCCTGCAGACCTGAAAGCCACTTTCTTTTTTATCTCAGTCATCTGCCGCTAATGTGTTGCTGACCTCGATTTTCGAACTGGCGCTATTTCTGGTGATCCTTGTAGAGATAATCATGACTGTGATCTGCTACTTTCGATGACCTGTTCCTTGTTATGCTGATACTAAATGTGTAACACGTTCGTGAAATAAAGAGGTAGCAAATAAACAAAAAAAGACAGGATTGTTCATATAAAAATAGCGAGTGTAAGGAGGAAGTAATCATAGAAATTTCAAACTTTTGATGATCTTAACATTATTTCTATCACTCTGCGGCTGAAATAGTTCAGGAAAGTAATTAATATTCCTAACACGGTCACTGTCAGGATTTTTTTAATAATAAAAGAAGTACAAGCAGTTTTGGTTCAAAAATTACGCGCAGTTTTTTTCTCAGAAAAATGCTGCATGTGCTCTTTCCTACTGATTAATAAAGTACAAAAACTTCCACGCATTTAATATGTTAAGCTCAATTACTTTACTAATTTTACACCACATTTTTGTGTAGCTCAGTACAAAGAAACTGTCAAGAAACCATTCGTTTATACCAAGTGTGCACATTCTTCTATATTGATTTTAAGTAAGTTTGAGAGGTTAGAAGCATCTTGTGGCCTGTCTCTTCTCATTTTTCTCAACATTTTTATTTTATATCATTTTTAATGTGACTCAGTGGAGCCAGAGAATGGTCATTGCTGTAAATGAAAGCGATAATGAGGACTCCGATTTTTATTCGTGATACTTCAACTGATGTCGGGACAACGTTTGATCTTCTTCCTATGTGAGTGAGCTGGGGCCAGACTCGTGCCATTTGCATTGAGTGCGACATAAAAACGTGAGGTAGTGCCGGGCCGACTTTTCTGCGAATACGTGATGGAATGGACAATAGCATGTGGCATCTCCTCAGGGCGGCCGACCTGCTATAGTTCTCGATCATTACATTAGGCATGAAGCGACGGTGAGCTCGATTTTCTGGAGCCAGCGATAAACGTTTTATTGATGTTTACCGTCTGGGCTTCGCTTGGCGACACCAGGTGTTAGTATTGTTTTCAGTGGTTCTCGTAGTCTGAGGCCTGATTTTACTCGGCGCCCGACGTCCCAGCGCCAAGTGTGCGAGCGATACATGGTTCGTTTTTGGCGACGGTATTCACGGCTGCTTCCACGCGTCCCGCGAAATGCAGACAGCAGTTTGGTTCGGCAACTCAAGAAGACGCGATGTGAGGTGAGAGAGCCTTACTGAAAATTTGCGGCAACGACCACGATGGATACAAAAAATGTTGTTATCTAGCTTGTTGGGATTTTGCGGAGTGCACGAAACACAGAAAATTAGCGCATTTTTCCGCAGTCTCCTATGCTTCGAAACATTCGAGACTGGTGGAGTCGCGAAGCACTAGTTTTTGGTGTCAGTGCGCTACGCACAAGAGAGAGAATCTCCTTTGGACCGCGAGGGAGGATAAGTGTATTGATAGCGCCTCCTTCACGAGATAATCTTGCGCAGACTTAGGAGGAAGACTGTCTAGGTGATATGGACAGAAGTTTACATTGCTTCTGGATCATATGTCATCGGGTTTTATCCGCGGTCATTCATTTTCAGAGAACCCAGCAGTACAGAGGCCAGTAGCTGCACCATCTGACGGCAGCTTGCTGACTACACACTGCCTGAGATCTTTGTGGTAAAGTTCAGAGGTTCCATGCCCTCTTTTGCATGCCGCCTCTCATTTTCATATTTTATTAATGACTTTTGTTATTGCATGGCGGTAACAGGTCGAATAAGTTTATTCTAATGAGAGTATTTGTACTGAGAGCTCAAAGTACTTTTCACATGGTCTTCCTTTTAGTTTCCTCTGTTACTTCCCTGGGTGGCCTGTGGGAGGCGAGCACCGGGGGACGTGGTACTCTGCGTTTCTGGTGGGGGGCTGCACTTTCGCAAATACTGAGAGGGTCCTACATCAATGGGCTTCAGCGACTGGCGGGACGACTGACCTTGGTAGAGTTTCGCCTATTGTAGGCAGGGCAAAACGAGATGGGAGCCATCTGAGTGTCACCACAGTTTGTGTGTTTACCGTTCCGCTGTGTCTGGAACGAAGAGTGCTGGCGCTGACTGACTGCATTGTCCTCATGAATCTGAGAATACTTGTGGACCGTGCCCTTATGGGAGCGATTGTCTGCCGCCAGGTGGCCGGTGGTCTAGGCATGTCGTTTTCATGGCCGAAAAACGGCAAGTTCAGAGCCCCGAGGTAAGTAGCAGAGGCATGATTGGTCAACTTAAACCGAGGCCAGTTGACATCATAAAGCCCTGTTCGAAATTGGAGGGAACGGTCGCTATTGGCACGAATTATGTTCTGATATAGTGTGGGAGAATTTTAGAATCAGCACTGAATGCTGATTCGCCGTTTTTGTGGGTAGTGGGGAGTTGAGTAACGTTGACTTCGCTCTTGCGCTGTGCGGGCGCAGGACATTCGGGATCTGATCTTCGTCAGAGTCGGACGGTCTTGCGACTTAGTCGCACTTTTTCGGCAGAACTTAGAATTCTCGGACAGCCTTCGAGGCCAGAGATTGAAACAGAGTTGCTGCATAGCAGAAATCGGCGCTTACATCATCAGAACGCTGTCTACCAACGACCTGCTGCAGGTTTCAGGACCGGTAAAGTATTTTGCGGCTTCGGCATTGTAGGACCTCTCAATTTTATACTGAAGTCCTCAGCAGCATGCGCACTCGCTTTGCTACAAGTCCACCTTGCTTGTTTCTCGATGTGATCCCATTTGGGCTCTCGCTACTAATCGCGATACTGCAATATAGTCGGGGGAGTAATATCTGATTCGATTAGGACCTCCAGTCATTATCGTCAGTGTATTGCATCACAGAGAGTAGGATCCCCTTGTTCTGGAGCCAACTCTTATTCTCATAATAGTTCAGTATGACCCACTCTTTAGCCTACAGTTTCTATTGACAATCAAGTACCTTTGTGTTCTGGTTTATAATAAATCACATCGTAATACTTAATTCGCATATAATTTCATAGATAGATGTAGAATCCCATTTCCTGTCGTTTATTGTGATAAAATTCCCTTTTTCTTTAATGAGTAGATAATAATTTTTATTAAATTATTCTGAGTGTGTACTCCTTATTTTACCAACTAGCAGAGTCCACCATCAATTCCTTTCGTTACCGTTGTGCATATAATCAATTAGGTGGTAGGTAAGGAGGGGGTCGAGCGTATGTCCAGTTCTCACGCAAAATTCGAACGGGTTAAAGAGGTACAAACTCTTCTCCACCATGGAACCTCACAAAGTATTTGCAGCACTGGTGCTACAAGGATGTGTAATTCTTCTCTGATGCCCTCAACAACTTGTGTTCTCGTTTTTGCGCTACAGTACCACGATTTTGCATTTGGAGTTTTCACAGAGTTCCCATTCCCGATCTCGGCATTTTGTCGCACAGTCGATGTTTATCATTATCTCTGTTGACTGATCCACTCAATAACTACCGTATTCAGTATTTCAGAGTAGGTGCGCATTAAAAAATAAAATAATAATAATAATAAAAATAATAATAATACGACTGCCAACCACTTATTCTCAACACCATTATTTTTTGCCCTTGTTCTATTGAAGTATTGTGCAGTGACTCGAATATTCATATGTTTATAGCTAAAATAAATCATTTTATGGTGCTTAATTTTTTATCATTTAGTAGTCAGATTATCAATTTCATTTCCTGTCCATTTTTATAACCATTGAGCATGAAGATTGATTAGTAAGTTTATTACATTATAGCACATGTGCAACCCTTTTTACTACTCATCTACAGCGTCATTTTATTACTTTCCTTAGCGTTCATTTCGCCATTGTGCGTAAGTTAAGGTGGTAGGGAAAGGTAGGGAAACAGGGGCTGAGGGCATAAGCAGCTCTCATGCAAATTCAGTTGTATCCAAGTATTACACACACTTCTCCATCCCGGCACGTTTCAAACCTGTATATGACATATCTGAAATTATTTTATCATTTATATGTCACACAGAAAATACATATCTACATTAATATAATATACGACAAATGCCTAGTTAGGTGTAAGAAACGGTCTTATAACCTTGCTAGAAAATTTTTTTTAAAAAATAAAAATAATAATGTTTGCAAAGAATAGTCATTATTGGTACATTACGCACAGAAATCGTACTACTCTCCTACTTCTGGTTGTGCGTTTTGTCTTATCCCTAACACAGGCTGATTAGTCTTGGTGGATGTGGCGTTCATTATGGTATGTATAATTAATTATCGAACATTTGTAATTTTACATGTTTTGTTGGCAAGACACATTTATTACTTCAAATGTAGTAATTAATTGTGATAGCTCTCCTCTGTGATTATCGTAGAACACACTGTTTATGTTGCACCCCAGCTGTGTCTACGATCAGTTCTAAAGTGACCGTATTGAATAATTATCACCCATTAGTTACCTACATCTTCTCATATGCACTGACGGAAAGAAAATCGCAACACCAAGAAGGAATTGTGCGATATAAACGAAAGTTGGTAGGCGTGTTTGTACATCTGAAAGATGATTTCTATTCAGATTTCGCGCCAGCGTTAGTCACCTTTGAAGCTGGGCGTGGTGAGCTGATGTTAGTCAAACATTCCTTCAAGACAACAAAGACGCAATTATCAACACCTCAGTGAATTTGAACCAGGTCGTGTTCGGCAGGAATGTAGCCACTGTAGATGACTGCTGGCAGCGGTGGTCACGCACGAAGACTGTGGCACAACCGAGAGGGAAGACCGCCGTGTTCGGCATATTGCACCGCAGCATCGTACCGCATCTGCAGCAGCATTTCGAGCAGCAGTTGGCATAGCAGTGACACAACGAACTGTTACAGATTGGTTAATTCAAGGGCAGCTTAGAGCCAGACGCCTTATAGCGTGTATTCCACTGACCTTGAAACCACTGCCATTTGCGAGTTTAGTGGTATCGAGCGAGAACTCATTAGAGAGCATGATGGAGGTCTGTTGCATTTTCTGATGAAAACTGGTTCTGACTCGGTGCCAGTGATAACACACTGGACCTGCACTTGGGAGTTATGGTCTGAGGTGCAATTTCGCATTACAACAGGAGCACTCTCGTGCTTATCCCACGCACCCTGACTGCGTGCTTGCATTCAACATTCTGCCGATTACACCAGTTATCAATGTACTGGAATTTCACATTTGCCATGGCGTATCTCGCGCTTACATTAACCTATGGTCTTGCAATGTTAATCCCTAAAATATGTTACGTAGACAAATGTATCGCAAAAATTTCAGTACTCTGCACTGATTATTTTTTGGCGCTGCAGTTTTTTCCGTCATTGTAGCTGATGTGTCCAATCAACTGATACACAACAAGAGATACCTTTTTTCGCTTTAAAATTACGCCTCTGTACTATTTATGGATTGATGTGTTTCCCCGTTTCTTACAGTGGTTAATGCAGCTACTGAGCAGTTTACCGTCGTTTCATAAGACACATTCGTGTCTGCAACTGCAACGATCCTTTGCCGACCCTGAAGCTTCACGTGACCTTACACTACTTTACGTGATACGGCACTACGAGGACGCCAGGTCTCATGACTTCGACACCTAGAAGCTGCGAATCATTCACTCTTGGCAGAACTAGCGGCTCGTATTGTCAGTTCGCTACTGTGAAATCGTCCAACTCTACTCAGAAAACCATTCAGACGTTGGCACTGACACTTGAGATGTCTCGAGTTGAACAAAAATATGGAAACACTGCTATAAATGGATTGCTGAACGTAAATGCAGATGTTAGCCAAGCCCGGAGGTGGCGCTGTTGTATTTAACCACGAATGGCACCTGTGCAGTGCCCTTAATACCTTGCAAAAGTCAGTCGTGGTCAGAACAGAGTTCTCTAGTAGTGAGTGCATTATACCGCAGCTAAGTGAATTCTAACGTGGGCACATTGTTGGTGCTCGTATGGGTGGTGTTTCTGTAAGGCGAAGTGTTTGGCGTTACAAGAGGTCACGTGTAAAAGATCTGTACTGTATACAGGGAAAGAGAAAAAATTTCGGCCACCAAGTAGCAAGGCAGACGGAAGTATGTGTTAAGTGGTCGTGACCCACTGCTATTGAAAAGGACTGTGACAAAACATAAGAGGACGAAAGCTGCAAAACTCACTGCAGAACTGAATGTCGTACTCGTGAACAGCCAGAACCAAAACAACACGAAAGGAGCTCCATAAGCTGGGAAATGCAGGGCGAGACTCATCAGTGTTGCAAATCCCCTAAAAGGAAAACGTGATGCCGAAGACACAAAACCTAGACTATGGAGCAATGGAAGAATGTCATTTGATCGTATAAGTCTTGTTTCACTCACTTTTCCTACTGGCCAAGTTTGCTCCCAAGAGTGAATCATGACTGGGGTTCTATGATGAGTTGGGCAGCCATATCGTGGTATTCCATGGACCCCATGGCTCCTCTGCAAGGTCGTATTACTCCCAAGGCTTATGTGACAATTCTGACTGATCAGATCCATCCCATGATATAATATTTATTCCCAAATTGTGATACTGTGCTCCAAGACGACAGAGCACCTCTTCGCATAGCTCGCATCGTCCAGAACTGGTTTTGCGAGCACAAGAATGATCTGTTGCATCCTCTGGCTACCACAGTCACGAGATCTCAATATTATTGAGCCTTTCTGGTCTGCTTTGGAGAGAAGGGTGCTTGATTGTTATCCAACTCCATCATCGTGACGCGAAGTTGCCACTATTTTCCAGGAAGAATGGTATAACATTCCGAGACGTTTGGAAGCTGTTTTGAATGCCAAATTTTTTCCTTCACCGTATTAGGCATGGTAACGTCTTGTGTTTTTCGTGTTTCCTTACTTCTGTCCAGCCCTTGTAACTCTACTATCTTATTATTCCTTCAAAAATTTCGTTTCATGGCCAGTACGTATGCTGTGAGTATCAATTAGATGTAAGTGCAACAGTTCAAATAATGCACCGAGAAAAGATCAAACTATCAACCTATTTCGATTATAACAATCTTTGGTTTTCTTTAAGACTTTTACAGGAAGCTCTTTGTCTGTGACCTCAGTTTTACAATCACCCTCCAAGAACATCTGTGATAAACTTTTCCCACATTACATATATACTTGAAAAGTGATGGTCTCAGTAGAGTTTTGAGTAGCTTTTACATCTTTTTTGGTAGTAGTTTCCTTTCACAAGTTATAAACAGCTATTAGATCATTAATTCATATGTGTCTCCAATTTTTGAATCATATTAATTATAACCGGACTTATTGCGGTCGGTTGTTTAGTTCTGTAATGCAGTTTAACGTTAGTAACAGAGACAGAAACCGTAAAAAAAAATTACTTATGCACAGAGGTGTGAAGCAGTCTGGGATTACAGAATAATTAACTCGTTTATCGTTCATCTATCTGGATTAATTCTATGATACTTTTAGCGCTTCTTTCTTTAAAAATGTTTTGTATGACACATTGCGCCACTTTTATACGGGGTCACAGGATTGTTAGTTTTGTTGCACGAGAAACTGATAAAATGGTTCAAATGGCTCTGAGCACTATGGGACTCAACTGCTGAGGTCATTAGTCCCCTAGAACTTAGAACTGGTTAAACCTAACTAACCTAAGGACATCACACACATCCATGCCCGAGGCAGGATTCGAACCTGCGACCGTAGCGGTCTCGCGGTTCCAGAACCGCGCGGCCACTTCGGCCGGCGAGAAACTGATATTTCCAATTTATTATGTATATGAAATGACCAACGACAGATTAAATTACTCAAAAGTATGAAGACCATAATCAGCAATAACTATATCACCTGATGGGTTAAACCACAGTCTACCGTGAGTACATCTGAGCCAATCTTGTTCATGTTGACCTCTCATACAACGTTGGACTGTTCACTTCCACACTTACAGACCATCGGATTCAACAACTGGATCCCGCTGCAGTCTCCTGACGCCAGCTCCAAGCGTCAAGTACGTCCATCTCTCTCCACAGCAGAATGTGGACTCTGCAGATTCTGCTCTATTCTTTCTTTGAAAAGAGCATTTTCAGATAAAACAATTTTTCGCCCAACAAATGATAATGTCTCAGAATGCTTATTCCAGCGAGTTGAATTTCTTACATAACATTCATAATTATATAGTTATATTTAGATTAAAATGTCACTTCCTTCGTTAAATAAATTTCCGTACTATAATAATAGTTAGAAACTGAAAGACTAGTCACATTTTCCATGAACCCGTTCAGCTACCTTGCTAACAGATGAAAGACATGTTATTTCATCTAGTATTCCATGACGTACGAAGTTCATACAAGTTTCTCTCAAGAGCCCAGTTAAAGCAAACCATGAAAAAGTAAAAATGCGTAACACTGTTCGGATTCCAGTTAAGAGAGCTGCTCCGTAACAACGTTTGCTTTGCTAGAGATATGAAAACATGAGGATACTGAAACAAAGGTTTCCATCACCTGTTTATATGATTAGTATTCAAGGACAAACTAACCATATCACGCATCATTTGTAACAGTGTCCAGACATTTATAACCTCCGAACTGTTCTACTGTACTCAGCACAAAATACTGTAAAATTTGTTCGCATCCCCGCGCGATCGCTGCGGTCGCAGGTTCGAATCCTGCCTCGGGCATGGATGTGTGTGATGTCCTTAGGTTAGTTAGGTTTAAGTAGTTCTAAGTTCTAGGGGAGGAGGAGATTAGTGTTTAACGTCCCGGCGACAACGAGGTCATTAGAGACGGAGCGCAAGCTCGGGTGAGGGAAGGATGGGGAAGGAAATCGGCCGTGCCGTTTCAAAGGAACCATCCCGGCATTTGCCTGAAGCGAGTTAGGGAAATCACGGAAAACCTAAATCAGGATGGCCGGAGACGGGATTGAACACCGTCGTCCTCCCGAATGCGAGTCCAGTGTGCTAACCACTGCGCCACCTCGCTCGGTAGTTCTAGGGGACTGATGACCTCAGAAGTTATGTCCCATAGTGCTCAGAGCCATTTTTGCTCGCATCCTTCCGCATTTAGCGTTTTATTAAGAGCAATAAAGGGGCCATATCCTACCCAAGGGAAATTCCCCATACCGTAACACCACCACCACCGCACTTGACTGTTGGCACTACACTTGATGGTAGATAACGTTCTGGTTATATCAGACTGCGCAGGGGATAGCGTCATTCATCACCTCAAATCACTCGTTTCAGTCATACACCTTACAGTGGATTCGATCTTTACATAACCTGATGCATCGCTTACACTGGCCACAGGAATGTGTGGCATGTGAGAAGCCGCTCGACCTCATTCTTCTTAGCACTCTACTCACAGTCATTTTGCTAGCTGGACTGCTGGTAAAATTTTGGTACTCATGATTGATTCCTTCCACATATTTCATGCGATATTTTACACTCATCCGTTGCAGTATTCGACGGTCCCTGTCCATTAGCACATGAGGTAAGCCTCTTCTCGGTTTAGCTGTGGTTGTTCCTACGCATTTACACTTCATAATCATGTCACATGAAGTCACCAAGGGCAGCACTGAAAGGTTTTGAATGTCCTTGGGGGATCTCATATCCACGTGACATCCAATGACTAGTCCACGTACGAAGTCAGTCAGTTCTCACATCCGACCCATTCTGCCGTTCCTGATTCTCTACTGAGAACACTTTACTCCTCGTCTATTTTTACATTGCCAGGTCCGCCTCTCGTAACATCTATTGGTCAATTCCAAATTACATAGTGCCGGTCGGATACTTTTGATTAGAGAGTTTATCTGTTCCAACACTTTCAAGATACACTATATATCAAGTCTCTATGAGTGTATAATGGTCAGCAAATTCACATGTGTCATAAATGAGATATTATTTGGCAAATAGCTGAACTTTTGCTTGAAACTAATACACAGTCCACTCACCACATTAATGTGACCATCACCCATGTTCAACGTCGACATGCAGTAACAACTCGGGACAACAGTATAGTCGTTGTAATGCAGAAATGGAGTGATTTATCTGACGTACAAAAGGGCATGATAGCCAACTTTCGATCCAAGGATGGAAGTATTTCTGAAACTGCTAAGTTTATAGACCGTCCGCGTGCGGCCGTCGTTCATGTTCATCGTGCATGACAAACTGGAGCTTCCCAAAACTGGTGCCGAGGCAACTGTACTGCAACATGAGCCCTACATAGCGACGGCTGCGAAGCTGTGTATGGGCGAATAGACGTGCAACTGTTGAGTAAATGACCGCTTAGATGAATCATGCGGCTACCAACAGTGTCTCATCAGTTACCATTCAGAGAATGTTGCTGTGCGTGGAATTCTGCAGCAGGCTCCTGGTTCATGCACCACTCCAGTTCATCAGCGACGAAGGCTGGAATTTGCACGCTGGTACCGCAACTGGACGTCCACTGAATGACGATAGGTGGCCTTTTCAGAGGAATAACATTTTATAATCCATCGGACAAAGAGCAAACACCCTGCAACAGCCATCGTAAGGGTACAGGCCAGAGGATAAAGCGTTATAGTCTGGGGAATGTTTTCGTGGTAATCACTGGGTGCTCTCGTCATTCTGGAGGGCACAGTGGGCCAACACAAGTATGGCTATATTCTAGGGGACAATGTCCACCCCTATACGCAGTTTAATTTTCCTTGGGACGATGGCATCTAAGAACAAGAAAACACTACGTGTCGCACAGCTCGCAGTGTATGTGAGTTATTGGAATAGCACCACGATGAGTTTACCGTGCTTCCCTAGCCATCAGACTCTCCGGATTTAAACCTAATCTAGAATCTATGGGATGAACTCGGCAGGACTGTATGCGCCATGAGTCCTCACTCGAGAAACCTAGTGCAGCTGGCCACAGCACTGGAGTCGGCCAGGCTCCACATTCATGTCGATACCTTCCAGTACCTCACTGAACTGTTCCAGCACGTCTCGTAGAGGTCTGCGCTGCAGAAGGTAGTTATTCAGGCTTTTCACAGGTGGTCACACTGATGTGCGTGGACGACGTATGTGAACACGCAATTGTGTATTGTGTATTGAACTGGTGACCTAGAAACGACGGAGAGGCTTCGTCCTGTCGTGGCCCTTAGTGACTCACATCCCCACAACATGCAACAGCAGTCCACCCACCCCACCGCCGCCCCACACTGATGTGTTCAAATGTGTGTGAATTCCTGAGGGACCAAACTGCGGAGGTCATCGGTCCCAAGACTTACACACTACTTAAACTAACTTATGATAATAACAACACACACACACCCATGCCCGAGGGAGGACTCGAACCTCCGGCGGGAGGGGCCGCGCAATGCGTGACATAGCGCCTCAAACCGCACGGCCACTCCGCGCGGCGCCCCACACTGAACCCAGGGTTATTGTGTCTCAACGTGGTACACGCGATCACAGCGCCATCCAGCGGCAGTTGTCGGCTGTATCTGGATCGCAAATCACACTGTATACGAAATGTACCGGCGTACTGTTCCTATGTTCGCTCTATTAATACATATATTTCCTCCCTTCTACAGATACTAGTCACGTTGTTCTATCTGTAATATACAGACATAAACCCTTCAATACCAATTAACATAAGGCAAAAAAGAATATACCATGTCCAGACAATAAGGACGCCGCATTATGTAAGTTACATTACAAATAGTGAGATACAAATTTACAATAGTTCTCCACATAAGATAAAAAATAGTTCATCAGTCTCATTTTTTAGTAAAACCCTAAGATCATACTTACTTGATCGCTGTTCCTATTCAGCGGCGGCGAGTACTGTTTGTATAAAGCGTTTATTTTGCATTTTGTTTACGACCTTCCACTAAGGAAGGGATTCTATTTGTGTTTATCTGCTCTGCATAGTAACTAACAGTTCTTGATAAAACTTTACGTAGTTTTCGTGTTACATTTCTTAGTGTTTTCTTGATCGTTTAGAACAGAAAGCGCCCTAAAACCGTCTTTTGTTTGTTTCGCGGCCGTTAGCCACTAGTCACTTGAATCAGCAGTTGTCTTGCGACAGCCAGAGCGACAGCACCAGCAGCAGCGAGTACTGTTTGTATAAAGCGTTTATTTTGCATTTTGTTTACGACCTTCCACTAAGGAAGGGATTCTATTTGTGTTTATCTGCTCTGCATAGTAACTAACAGTTCTTGATAAAACTTTACGTAGTTTTCGTGTTACATTTCTTAGTGTTTTCTTGATCGTTTAGAACAGAAAGCGCCCTAAAACCGTCTTTTGTTTGTTTCGCGGCCGTTAGCCACTAGTCACCTGAATCAGCAGTTGTCTTGTGACAGCCAGAGCGACAGCACCAGCAGCAGCGAGTACTGTTTGTATAAAGCGTTTTTGTACTTATTTGCTGTGCTTAGCTTTTAAATAGTTTTTCTGGGAAAACCTAGCGTAGTTTTCGCGTCTCGTATTTCAGTGAGTGTTTCTTGATTATCAGAGTAGCTCATCAGAAGATTATCTTGGGAATTTGTCACCGTATAGAGTAGGGTAAACATAGTCATGTGTAGGGACTGTGGTTGTTGTGAGCGGACGCAAGGAGAATTGGCCACTCTTCGGGGGCAGGTGGAGGCTTTGTCTGTTAGGCTCATCGAGCTCGAGGCGCAGGCGTCGGCTCGTAGTGGCGTTGGGGCAACTGTGGTGAGACCTATGCCTACTTCGGTGGCCTTGGAATCACATGGAACCCCTGATGTCGCTGCGTCTTCCGGCAGTGAGCATCTTACCGGTCAGCCATCACTCCAGGGTGAATGGCGGACAGTGGTGGGCTCGCGCGTGCCTGGCCGAAAGGCGAAGGTGGGATCTGGCCGCGTGGCAGCTGCCTTACCCCTTTCCAACAGGTACGGGGTGCTTCCTAGTGGTGATGACATCGTTTCCGAGCCACCACAGGGTGCCTCGCCTGTTGGGCCAGTGGCCGATTCTCCGGCAAGGTCCCGACAGTCACAGAGGGCGGGCCTATTAGTTATAGGGAGCTCCAACGTTAGGCGGGTTATGGAGCCCCTCAGGAAAATAGCGGGTAGGTCGGGGAAGAATGCCAGTGTGCACTCGGTGTGCTTGCCGGGGGGTCTCGTCCGTAATGTGGAGGAGGCCCTTCCGGCAGCTATTGAACGCACTGGGTGTGACCGGCTGCAGATAGTAGCACATGTCGGAACGAATGACGCCTGCCGCTTGGGTTCTGAGGCCATCCTTGGTTCCTTCCGGCGGCTGGCTGATTTGGTGAAGACAACCAGCATCGCACGCGGAGTGCAAGCTGAGCTTAATATCTGCAGCATAGTGCCCAGAGTCGATCGCGGTCCTCTGGTTTGGAGCCGTGTGGAGGGTCTAAACCAGAGGCTCAGACGACTCTGCGACTATAATGGTTGCAAATTCATCGACCTCCGTTATTGGGTGGAGAACTGTAGGGCCCCCCTAGACAGGTCAGGCGTGCACTACACACCGGAAGCAGCTACTAGGGTAGCAGAGTACGTGTGGCGTGCACACGGGGGTTTTTTAGGTTAGAGGGACACCCCCTGGGGCGAAACGATAAAATACCTGACGGCTTACCAGAGAGGACATTATCATCGTTGATAAAGAATGTCCGTCCTCAGAGACCAAAAACAGGAAAAGTTAACGTAATATTGGTAAACTGCAGGAGTATCCAGGGCAAGGTTCCTGAATTAGTATCTCTTATTGAAGGAAATAGTGCGCATATAGTATTAGGAACGGAAAGTTGGTTAAAACCGGAAGTGAACAGTAACGAAATCCTAGACACAGAATGGAATATATACCGCAAGGACAGGATAAACGCCAATGGTGGAGGAGTATTTATAGCAGTAAAGAATTCAATAATATCCAGTGAAGTTATTAGCGAATGCGAATGTGAAATAATCTGGGTTAAGTTAAGTATCAAAGGTGGGTCAGATATGATAGTCGGATGCTTCTATAGACCACCTGCATCAGCAACCGTAGTAGTTGAGCGCCTCAGAGAGAACCTGCAGAACGTCGTGAAGAAGTTTCGTGATCATACTATTGTAATAGGGGGAGACTTCAATCTACCAGGTATAGAATGGGATAGTCACACAATCAGAACTGGAGCCAGGGACAGAGACTCTTGTGACATTATCCTGACTGCCTTGTCCGAGAATTACTTCGAGCAGATAGTTAGAGAACCAACTCGTGAAGCTAACGTTTTAGACCTCATAGCAACAAATAGACCGGAACTTTTCGACTCCGTGAATGTAGAAGAGGGTATCAGTGATCATAAGTCAGTGGTTGCATCAATGACTACAAGTGTAATAAGAAATGCCAAGAAAGGAAGGAAAATATATTTGCTTAACAAGAGTGATAGGGCACAAATCGCAGAATATCTGAGTGACCACCATCAAACGTTCATTTCTGAGGAAGAGGATGTGGAACAAAAATGGAAAAAATTCAGAAACATCGTCCAGTACGCCTTAGATAAGTTCGTACCGACTAAGGTCCAAAGCGAGGGGAAAGATCCACCGTGGTATAACAATCATGTACGAAAGGTACTACGGAAACAAAGAAAGCTTCATCATAGGTTTAAGAGTAGTCGAATCATAGCTGATAAGGAAAAGCTGAACGAAGCGAAAAAGAGCGTAAAGAGAGCAATGAGAGAAGCATTCAACGAATTCGAACATAAAACATTGGCAAACAATCTAAACAAGAACCCTAAAAAGTTTTGGTCATATGTAAAATCGGTAAGCGGATCTAAATCCCCTATTCAGTCACTCGTTGACCACGATGGCACCGAAACAGAGGACGACCGAAGAAAGGCAGAAATACTGAATTCAGTGTTCCGAAACTGTTTCACTGCGGAAAATCGTAACACGGTCCCTGACTTCAGCCGTCGCACGGACGCCAAAATGGAAAATATTGAAATAAACGATATCGGAATTGAAAAACAACTGCTATCACTTAGTAGCGGAAAAGCATCCGGACCAGACGAGATACCCTTAAGATTCTACAGTGATTATGCTAAAGAACTTGCCCCCTTTCTATCAGCAATTTATCGTAGATCGCTGGAAGAACGTAAAGTACCTAGCGACTGGAAGAAAGCGCAGGTCGTTCCCATTTTCAAGAAGGGTCATAAATCAGATGCGAATAATTATAGGCCTATTTCGCTTACGTCAATCTGTTGTAGAATAATGGAACATGTTTTGTGTTCTCGTATTATGACGTTCTTAGATAATTCAAACCTCCTTCATCATAACCAACATGGATTCCGCAAACAGAGATCATGTGAAACTCAGCTCGCCCTATTTGCCCAAGAAATTCACAGTGCCGTAGACACTGGCGAGCAGATTGATGCCGTATTCCTGGACTTCAGGAAGGCATTTGATACGGTTCCGCACTTACGTTTAGTGAAAAAAATACGAGCTTACGGAATATCGGACCAGGTTTGTGATTGGATTCAGGATTTCCTAGAAGAAAGAACACAACATGTCATTCTTAACGGTTCAAAATCTGCAGATGTAGAGGTAATTTCGGGAGTACCGCAGGGAAGCGTGATAGGACCTTTATTGTTTACAATATACATAAATGACTTAGTTGACAACATCGGTAGCTCCGTGAGGCTATTTGCAGATGACACGGTTGTCTACAAGAAAGTAGCAACATCAGAAGACTCGTACGTACTCCAGGAGGACCTGCAGAGGATTAATGCATGGTGCGACAGCTGGCAGCTTTCCCTAAACGTAGATAAATGTAATATAATGCGCATACATAGGGGCAGAAATCCATTCCAGTATGATTATGCCATAGGTGGTAAATCATTGGAAGCGGTAACGACCGTAAAATACTTAGGAGTTACTATCCGGAGTGATCTGAAGTGGAATGATCACATAAAACAAATAGTGGGAAAAGCAGGCGCCAGGTTGAGATTCATAGGAAGAATTCTAAGAAAATGTGACTCATCGACGAAAGAAGTAGCTTACAAAACGCTTGTTCGTCCGATTCTTGAGTATTGCTCATCAGTATGGGACCCTTACCAGGTTGGATTAATAGAAGAGATAGACATGATCCAGCGAAAAGCAGCGCGATTCGTCATGGGGACATTTAGTCAGCGCGAGAGCGTTACGGAGATGCTGAACAAGCTCCAGTGGCGGACACTTCAAGAAAGGCGTTACGCAATACGGAGAGGTTTATTATCGAAATTACGAGAGAGCACATTCCGGGAAGAGATGGGCAACATATTACTACCGCCCACATATATCTCGCGTAATGATCACAACGAAAAGATCCGAGAAATTAGAGCAAATACGGAGACTTACAAGCAGTCGTTCTTTCCACGCACAATTCGTGAATGGAACAGGGAAGGGGGGATCAGATAGTGGTACAATAAGTACCCTCCGCCACACACCGTAAGGTGGCTCGCGGAGTATAGATGTAGATGTAGATGTAGATGTACCAGAATCTCTACACTGAGGTGAAAAAAGTCATGGGATACTGCCTGATATCGTGTCGAACCCAGCGTAGTGCAGCAACTCGAGGTGGTATGGACTCAACCCCTTGGAAGTCCCCTGCAGACATACAGAAATACCGAGCCATGCTGCCTCTACAGCAATCTATCACTGCGAAAATGTTGCCGCTGCAGGATTTTGTGCACGAACTGACCTCTCGATTCTGTCCCATAAATGTCGATGGGGTTCATGTCTGGCGATCTGGGTGCCCAAATCATTAGCTCGAACTGTCCACGAAGTTCTTCAAACCAATGACGAACAACTGTGGCCTGGTGACATGGCGCATTGTCACCCATAAAAATTCCGTCGTTGTTTGGGAACGTGAAATCATTGAATGGCTGCAAACGTTCTGCAAGTTCAGCTGGACCAGAGAACCCAGTTCACTCCTTGCAACCGCTGCGCACACCATTGTGGCTTGCACAGTGCCATGTTAACAACTTGTTTCGACTGTTCGCGGGGTCTGCGTCATACTCAAACCCTACCATCAGCTCTTTCCAACTGCCTTGTTTACACGGTACTACCGCCGTCACTATGTGGGTATATCGCTATCCCATGACTTTTGTCACCCCAGTGCGCAGCATGTGAAACACTATACTTGAAATAAGAAAGTGCAAAGTAGCTTCTTGCAAGCAGTGCAAGCTGTCTTTTAGATCAAGCTAACCGAACACACGAATTCCTCAGAAATATCTTCGTAAC
This sequence comes from Schistocerca serialis cubense, assembly GCF_023864345.2. Lineage (NCBI taxonomy): Eukaryota > Metazoa > Arthropoda > Insecta > Orthoptera > Acrididae > Schistocerca > Schistocerca serialis. Next base: position 400,791,431 of record NC_064640.1, on the reverse strand, counting down.
ATCGAATATTATACAATATACTTCATTAAGCTAATAAGGAAGTACCTCAACCTATTAGAAATCGCGAGGGTTAGTAAAAAATATGAGTATTTGAAATTAGTGAGACACGAACCAGCAACGAACTGTAGCGTCGCAAGTTGTCCCGAGCGAACGTTTGTTTTAGGATAGCTTGCTGTATGTGACTTCGGGGGCTGACATCTAGCGGCCTACCCGGGAGACACACATGCATCTGTCACTGCCTGCCGTGGGATAGCTATTCTATGTCTTACTGAACGCGTACATTCACCACCTATAAGAATCTAAATAAAGGACAGTAGTTTTTGTGTAATCGCTTTCAAAATTTGTATACTGCACTTTGTTATTAATAGAAAGGTGGAGTAAAAATCTCAGCTTTCTAGCGCACATATTTCAGAGATCGAAAACTTTACTTTAAAGTTAGAAAAACTATACTTAAGAAAGGAAATTCGCCTGGGAACATTTATGACTTGTTTTTGGTTGTCAAGTGAAATAGTCACCTGAAGTATCAGGGTACAGAATTATTTAACTGAGATTTAATTTAAAAATTTCAAATACTTTACAATTTTCGTTGCGTGAAATCTAGAATAACTTCAGAAAGAACTATTAAAATCAATATTTATTTTATGATGTGTTATGTGAGGCTGTGAGTGAATGAGAGTGTGTATGTGGGACATGCCTCAAATTTCAGTATTGCATTATACACCGTCTTAAGTAACGTGTAAGAGTTACACAAGCCTGTCGTGGGAAAATGATCCTAGGGGATTTATCCAGTTTGCTGATGACGTATGTCTAGGTGTGACTGCTATTGTAACAGAGCAGCCACAAAGTCAGCTGGAGTAAAATCTGTATCTAAAGAATATTTCCAGGATTATTGTCTTTTCATTTTCGTTTATTTAACATTACTATAATATTTATATGTCAGATTGACGCAAATGCGTCTGTGTATAAGGATTGGTGCAGAGCAGTTTTGGCGAGAGTATGGTCACTAGCGAGTATTCTGATTGGCAGTGAGTATGGTCAGCCAATCAGAATTTAGACGGTTCCCGCTCGTTACCTGATAGTTATACTGGGAGTGAGGCTGGAAGAAGGAAGTCACTCGCTAGCGTTGATCGTGGACGGTCATGTTACTAGTGCCATTAAAAATAATGTGTAAGATGAAGAATTGCTTGGCGTTTGAGTTATTGGTGAGCTAAGTCGATAGAAGTTGTTGTTGAGGACTGCTTGGTGAAATTTCAGAGGTTTTGACTAAATCTGTTGGACAGATAATCGCGTGTGAAGTATTGGCCTTCATAGAATCCGCGTGGCATGTTTCAGTATTAAGCTACTGAGCATTTTTGGCGCGCAGTTTCTTTTTTAGAAATCCACAAGAAGGACCGAATGTAATAACTCATATTAGTGGTGAAATAAGTGACTGTGAAACCGATGTTTAATTTGGGTCGGGTTTGGACAGATTTCTGGATGCTGTGCGTGTGAAATGCGTGTATGAATCGTGAACTGGAAGGAAATAGCCCATAATTTAAATGTGGACTGAATAGTACCTTTTCTTTGGTTATTAAGAACAAATTAAACATTATTGTGTGGAAATGTCGGACATTATTTTTCAGAAGCTAATCCATTTTCTTACTGCCCAATAAAATTGGATGATAGTATTTCTACAGAACTTTCTTTCATAACTAGAGTTGCGCGGCCTCCGTAATTGTAGATACGAGGTGCATTCAAGTTCTAAGGCCTCCGATTTTTTTCTAATTAACTACTCACCCGGACTCGATGAAACTGGCGTTACTTCTCGACGTAATCGCCCTGCAGACATACACATTTTTCACAACGCTGACGCCATGATTCCATGGCAGCGGCGAAGTCTTCTTTAGGAGTCTGTTTTGACCACTGGAAAATCGCTGAGGCAATAGCAGCACGGCTGGTGAATGTGCGGCCACGGAGAGTGTCTTTCATTGTTGGAAAAAGCCAAAAGTCACTAGGAGCCAGGTCAGGTGAGTAGGGAGCATGGGGAATCACTTCAAAGTTGTTATCATGAAGAAACTGTTGCGTAACGTTAGCTCGATGTGTGGGTGCGTTGTCTTGGTGAAACAGCACATGCGCAGCCCTTCCCGGAAGTTTTTGTTGCAGTGCAGGAAGGAATTTGTTCTTCAAAACATTTTCGTAGGATGCACCTGTTACCGTAGTGCCCTTTGGAACGCAATTGGTAAGGATTACGCCCTCGCTGTCCCAGAACATGGACACCATCATTTTTTCAGCACTGGCGGTACCCGAAATTTTTTTGGTGGCGGTGAATCTGTGTGCTCCATTGAACTGACTGGCGCTTTGTTTCTGGATTGAAAAATGGCATCCACATCTCATCCAGTGTCACAACCGACGAAAAGAAAGTCCCATTCGTGCTGTCGTTGCGAGTCAACATTGCTTGGCAACATGCCACACGGGCAGCCATGTGGTCGTCCGTCAGCATTCGTGGCACCCACCTGGATGACACTTCTCGCATTTTCAGGTCGTCATGCAGGATTGTGTGCACAGAACCCACAGAAATGCCAACTCTGGAGGCGATCTGTTCAACAGTCATTCGGCGATCCCCCGAAACAATTCTCTCCACTTTCTCGATCATGTCGTCAGATTGGCTTGTGCGAGCCCGAGATTCTTTCGGTTTGTTGTCACACGATGTTCTGCCTTCATTAAACTGTCGCACCCACGAATGCACTTTCGACACATCCATAACTCCATCACCACATGTCTTCTTCAACTGTCGATGAATTTCAATTGGTTTCACACCACGCAAATTCAGAAAACGAATGATTGCAGGCTGTTCAAGTAAGGAAAACGTCGCCATTTTAAGTATTTAAAACAGTTCTCATTCTCGCCACTGGCGGTAAAATTCCATCTGCTATACGGTGCTGCCATCTCTGGGACATATTGACAATGAATGCGGCCTCATTTTAAAACAATGCGCATGTTTCTATCTCTTTCCAGTCCAGAGAAAAAAAATCGGAGGCCTTAGAACTTGAATGCACCTCGTATTAGGTGGTGCTTTTTATCAACGCTGCTTTTACATCATCTTTTAAGTATCTACGTTGCCGAGTGGAGGGACTTTGAGCAGACGCCGTTCTGAGATAGGTGAATTTTAATTTGCCGCCTGCACAGTGACAACGATGAATAGACACAAGAAATTAAACTCCGACCCGCCGCAGCATCAGCTGATGCTTTATAATCCTGCATCGCTACTCATTAACTGCACCGTTCATGGATGACATACGGCCATACTTTGTCTCTTACCATCTCCTGAAAGCTGTAAACATAAATGTTATTAACTGACCTTTCATTACAGCAAATTATAAAAAGAACAATGCACTTTTGATGGATCCTCAATGTGCTGTTTCCGTCAGTTTGTAGGGAAGCAGCCTACTCACGCTTTAGTAAATTTACATCAGTTTCCATTGTGTGCCAGCCAGTCTGCTGTAACTAGCTCTGACGTCATAAATGTTGCGCAATACCTTAAAAATCAAGCAAATGACCTAAAACTTTTCTAGCATGTCAGGAATAATACTAAATTAATGTGTGTTAAATATCAGTTCGATAACTTCAGCCATTTTCGAAATTTGGACGTTTTTCTGAAAAAATCATTGGCGCAACAGAAAAGAGCTAGAGACTTCAAAATTTATATTTAGATTCATCTTTCATAATGATTTAATAAAAACAGTACTTTGGATTTCACAAATTAAGACTTTAGTGGAAATTCATGATTTTCTGGTTTTCGTCTCAAAACTGAAGGAAGCAAGATAGATTAAGCAGGCTAATAAATAAGGCTAGGATGTTTAGATTTAAATAGGTTGGAGGTCCGCTATGACTATGAAGATGTGAAAAGTTTCTCTTGAATACCTATAAAATTATAGCGATAGCGGATCTCAAAAGGGCCGGTTCAGAGCTCATCTACTGCGTGCAGTGTAATTTAATTAATTCTCTCGCCCAAAATATTTAACTTAGCCACGTCAAAATTTTATTATCAATACTTACTTGCGTGCTGAATGCACGTTTAAATTAAGAACTTCATCGGCCATCAGCAAAAAAGCTATAAATTATTATGTAACTTGAAGTGGTGCGTTACTAGCCCAGCGGCTAGTCGGGAGAGCCGATTTGATCAGGCGTTCCCTTAGCCGTCCGCACCGCGGCTTTATATATAAGAACGTTGCGCGAGGAAGCAAGGCCCCAGTTCTCTCCAGACGCTGAATGACACGCCATCTGTGTCGGGAGTCGCGTAGCATCGGTATCACTGCTACAAACAGCCTCGGGTGCCGTATTAAGTTACTAGAGATACGCGGAACCATGAAAACATTTCAAGTGAAGTGTTAATTCTGGGATGATTTTCATTATCTAGCTTCAGTTTGCGTATTGTCGTATTTTCACGTGCCGTCGCGGGACAGACATTCTACCAATTATTTAGCGTGGCGTTTGATGAAATAATCTCATCAAATTATGGCGAGCATTCTTTTTAACATTTAATTCGGACATTTATAGTTGCATCAGCGCATTAGACTCTGAACTGCTCTGTTAGTTAGGTTGTAGGGATACTTGTGTTTTTTTTATCATTGAATTTCAGAATATACTCAAATATTTTGGAAAATCGTTTTTGATTAGAAATCCCGGACAATCTCCTAATTCCTCAGAGCTATAAGCTGCAGCTATAATGGTATTCTCAGATGAAGTGGGCACTAGGAACTCTATTTACAGGCTTCACGTTTTGTTAAATCACTTTCTGGGTGCTAAAAAAGTAAATAGAGAGCCAGTGTTGAGAACGGCGAAAGACAGCATTAACAACATTCTAAAAGCCTGAAACGGATTCAACATGCAAGCATTTATACAGCAATTTATATTTTTACAACTTATTCGCCGCCCCACAAGTTTATTACAACAAATCGTACATATAATGACGGACTTTTCTCAATTAGCTGGTGCTTAGAAACGGCATATATACATATGGGTTTGAACTGAAATCTGATATGGCGTCTCGTGACTGCGCTGAAGAGAGATGGCGTCATGTGGTATTAGAGACATTACTCCAACTCATTGGTCTACGTTCAGACGCATGTTCAGAGTATCTGACATGCTATATATTGCTCTACAAGTTCAGAAACACTCCTCAGCGAGCTTCTTCCACATTATGACGTCAGAAACTCGGCACACTCAACACTCAACGATCGTATGCACCGTCTGTGCGCGGATGGCTTAAGTAACTTTCACACAGAGGAATCGAACAGTGTGAACATTTGACAGAGGAAACATATGGCCATGCCACATAATTTTTGTTGTATCCGGTCCAGTGGATATCTAGTATCAAAAGCCACAGTGGTTACATTATCCAGATCTTTGCGACGAGCTGTTCCATTCCACAATGTTTTAATCCATTTAGGGACTGCACTACAATGGCGAACAGACGCAGGAGATATGAGAACCTAGCTGCCTCATTGTGGGGAAATACGATTCTGTAAGTATTGCACGTGTAAATGTTTAGCTTTTTGTCAAATAATACCTTTTACGACTCTTCTGAATCTGCCGGCCATAACAGTCTATTTCAAGGAGTTACTTCTTCAGCGTGTTCTAGTCTTTAGATTCAATAACTTTCAAACTAGAGGTTGTACACAAATGCAGAGTTTTGCAGATAAATGATCTTCATAGATTGTTGACACATACGTTTCTCTATAGAAAGAATGTGTGAAAGAAGAGACACACGTACGTATTTTAAAATAGTTTTTATTCGGTTAGATATGTGGTGTCTTTCTTGCAAATAATGTCCTGTCGGTTATTTCAGAAACACATTTTCATTCAGCGTTATTCATACTAAAACTAATTGTTGTAGTTAGGCAGAAAAGCAAAATTCTGTCCTCATACTGTAATGGTGCCACACAAGATATGCATTATCGTGTACTTACCCACAGTATCACCTATGATCCAGGTGTATAAAATATATTTTCATGATGGGATGATGATTTAGTGTCTGGCCTCCAAGAGAGTGTCGCAGTTGTAATAAACATCTCTCTATATAATTTGGGGTTTTGGTCGATCTTTTCACCACGTGGTCAGAAAGAAACAAACCTGAAACAAAATAACCATGGTAAGTTCATCTGTCTGTGAAGACATAAAAGGTCTTCCAATAAAGAGGCTAAGAAATGGCACATAAGCAATTAAAGCTACAGACAAAACTGGATTTAGTGGGAAAATGCTAAACCGCTGAACATTAAGGCCAGAGGTCAACGCCGAACATTTTAGCAGTCACACATGGTTGCTATTCAAACGGCTAACAAGAAACGAAAAGAATAAAATTGAAATCCCACATACCGTTAAATAACTGAGTAGTACTTCTATGGAGGAGACTGAAAGTTAGTGAAAACGTGGTTCTACATTGATGTGACAAAAATCATGGGATACCTCCTAATAGCTTACAGCAACTAGAAGTGGCATGGACGCACCAAGTCGTTGCAAACTAACGGGCGCTGATGACCTCACTGTTTAGAGCAGTGTACATACCACCACCACCATCACTGGAAGTCCCTTGTAGAAATATTGAGCCATGCTGCCTCTATAGCCGTCCATAATTGCGAAAATGTTGCTTCGGCAGCATTTTGTGCACCACGTGACCTCTCGATAATGTTCCATAAATGTTTGATGGGATTCATGTCGAGCGCTCTGGGTGGCCGATACATTCGCTCGAAATGAATGTCCAGAATGTTTATCAAACCAGTCGCGAACAACAGTGGGCCAGTGATAAGGATCATTGTCATCCACAAAAGCTCCATCATTGTTTGGGAACATGAAGTCCATGAATGGCTGCAAATGGTCTTCAAGTAGCCGAACATAACCATTTGCAGTCAGTGATCGGTTCACTCTGACTAAAGGACCAAATCTATTCCATGTAAATACTGCTCACACCACTATGGAGCCATCACCAACTTGCTCAGTGCCTTGTTGATAACTTGAGTCTATTTCTTCGTGGGGTCTGCGTCACACTCGAATTCTACCATCAGATCTTACCAACCGAAATCGGGAATCATCTGAGCAGGCCACAGTTTTCCAGTCGTCTAGGGTCCAAACGATATGGTCATGAGCCCAGTCGAGGCGCTGCAGACGATGTCATGCTGTCAGCAAAGGCACTCGCGTCTGTTGTCTGCTGCCTCGGCCCAATAACGTCAAGTTTCGCTGCACTGTCCTAACCGATACATTCGTCGTACGTCCCACGTTCATTTCTGCAGTTATTTCACACAGTGTTGCTTGTCCGCTAGCAATAACAATTCTACCCAAACGCCGCAGCTCTCGGCCGTTAAGTGAAGGCCGTCGACCACTGCGTTATCTGAGGTGAGAGGTAATGTCTGAAATGTGGTATTCTCTCCACATTCATGACACTGTGGATCTCGGAATATCTAATTCCCTAACGATTTCCGAAGTCGAATATCCCATTCATCTAACTTCAACTACCATTTCGCGTTCAAAGTTCGTTAATTCCCATCGTGGGGCCATAATCACGTCAGACTCCTTTTCTGATGAATCACCTGAGTACAAATGACAGCTCCACCAATGTACTGCCGTTTTATACCTTGTGTGCGCGGTACTGTTGCCATCCGTATATGGTCTTATTGCTATCCCATGGCTTTTGTCACCTCAGTGTAGAATTACAGTATTAGTATGTGAAGAAATCGCTAAAATGTAAAACAACATTTACCATTTTGACGGTTTACAAAAACACTTGTATCAAGAAAATGGTGCTGATCCCTGAAACAGAATAACAAGATTCAGGCACAAAAAGTAAGGCTGTTTAGGAATGCATGAGAATTTTATGTATCTGTGTTCAGTTTAACACAAAAATAATCGAAGAATGAAAATATAAAAATAAATTTTGAAATAATATTTCCATTAACTTAATAACTTCTAAATTACAAGAAAAAAAACATTGTGCATGTAATTATTTAAAGATATATTGGAAAAATGGAATGTTACAAGGGATCAAAGCTGTATTAACAACAATACACCTTGCTGTCTCAAGAAACAGCTTTATTCTCCTCACTATTTCTGTTGAAGATTAAGGAAGTATGAAGTTAATTCCTCAGTGCTTAATGCTGTAATAGATTAGAGGGATGAAGTCTTCCTATTGCCTCTTAAAGGACAGAGAACGTATATTTCAAATAGGTAGCGAATTAAATTATAAAAACCGTTTACTGTAAGAGCTGTACAATAAACCCTATTGTAGGAACCCATAAAGGAACTGTAAGAACATTCGCTACTGGAAATCTGTTACCAGGGACAATAGATTTCCTGGCTTCTCATCTGATATTACCCACTGAAATGGTAGGATGACTGAATTTTACGCACTGAAATACCTAAACTACAACTATTAAATATTTTACGGTATGACACACGACAAGCTACAATGTACGAAGCGAAATTACGTATCTCAAAGAAAAAATGAAGAGTAAGTTTTATCTTCCCGTCGACGATGAGCTTGGAGGTTTTTACAGATGGAGCACATGTTTGGATTGGTGGAGGAAGGGGACTGACGCTGACGCTATAAGACGAACCTGTCCTTGGCTCGAGATGGTGCAGTTTAGACGGAATTGTCATTCCTGCGGTTTTTAAGGGGGAGAGAATAGATTTTACCTGTCTTCTTGATTCGTCCTTGCTGGTAGAATATTTCTTTCCCCTTCCTTCACAGGTTTCCGTGTCCTTTTAACAGAAATAATCCCGTGGTGATTGGAGGGCCCCGCCCATCATGTTCCGAAAGTTCTCAATTGGGGAGAGTTCTGGCTACCTTGCTGTCCAAGGCAGGGCTTGGCAAGCATGAAGACAAGCAGTAGAAACTCTCTGTGTGTGCCAAGGGCATTATCTTGCTGAAATGTAAGCCCAGGATGGCTTGCCATGAAGTTCAATAAAACGGGTCGTATAATACCGTCGAGGTACGCTGTGCTGTAAGGGTGCTGCGGATGACGACCAAAGAGGTCCTGCTATGAAATGAAAAAGTACCCCAGACCATCATCACTCCTGGTGGCCAGGTGGGGTATCAGGTTGATATCGCACCACTGTCAAGGGGTTCTCCAGACACGCCTTCTCCCTGGAATCTCACTGGCTAGAGTAGAAATGTCTTTAGTGACGACATCTCCTTCGAAATGAGCCCTGATGACCAGACAGACGTACTTAGGGACGCTCCGGACAATGGTGGGATACCAATCCGACTGTCTCCCGGGATACGGCCCGACGACCAGAAGCAATGGTCTGTGGTGCCTTTTCACTTCATAGCAGGATCCCCTGTTCTACGTCGACGATACTCTACGCCCCGTTTTGTTTCCCTTCATGACATGCCATCCTCGGCTTACATTTCAGCAAGATAATTCCCTTAGGCAAACGGCAAGAGTTTCTAGTGATTGTCTTGATGCTTGCCAAACCCTGCCTTGGCCAACGAGGTCGCCGGAACTCTCTCCATTTGAGAACTTTTATAACATTATGGCAGGGTCCTCCAACCACCTCGGGATTCTGACGATCTAACGTGCCGATTGGACAGAATTGGGCACGATATCTCTCAGGTAGATATCCACCTAACCTGTCAACCACTGTCAAGCCAATTAACTGCTTGCACAAGGGCCAGAGATGGATTAACGCGTCACTGAGTTGCTCAATTTGTGAAGCTCTCCCTCTTGATTAAATAATCCAATTTGTCTGAAATTTTAATCATTTTGTTTGTCTGTACATGTGCATTACCTCTACGGATTGCCGCCCTATTCGGATAATTATAGCCTGGTTTTTTATTCCTTAGAGTGTACATCGAGATAAGTGACCACGGGATACTAAACTGACTAAATTCTCTCAACAGAGGGAAGGCAACTGAACTTAATGGGATACCTATAGGATTCTACATATAGCGCGTGAAAGAACTCTTTTCTTCTCTAACAGCAGTCTGTTGTAAGTCGCTGGAGGGACGAAGTGTTACAACTATAGACTAATATCGGTGACTTCGATTTTTTTGTAGATGTTTAAACACATTTTATGCACGTTCATCATGATCTACGTGGAGTACGAAAATCCCTGTAGGAATCAGTCACGATTCCGGTGACAACTATATCATGAAACCTGTTCGTATACGATGTCGAGAAGGACCATCTTTGTGGTACGAGTACCCAGAAAATAGAACACAGCATGTCCTTAACGGAGAGGAACGCTGACGTAAAAGAACGAGGGGTGTCCAATAAGTAATGCAGTACTTTCCTTTGTGAAAGCAGGTTTGTTTTATTCAGGTTTCCAATACACCACATTATTCTCCACTCTTTCGGGTACAGAACCTTATTTTTCAACGGAATCTGCGTTCAATGTGACGGCCTTATGCCACCTGCCTGGGAGAGACCGTATACCCCCGTGGTACCACTCTGCTGGTGCCGGCCGGGGTGGCCAAGCGGTTCTAGGCGTTACAGTCTGGAGCCGCGGTACCGCTACGGTCGTAGGTTCGAATCCTGCCTCGGGCATGGATGTGTGTGATGTCCTTAGGTTAGTTAGGTTTCAGTAGTTCTAAGTTCTAGGGGACTGATGACCTCAGAAGTTAAGTCCCATAGTGCTCAGAGCCATTTGAACCATTTTTGAACTCTGCTGGTCGACGCCAGAGTCAATGTCTTACTGCACCAATAAACAGCCCATCATCCACGTACTGCTTCCCACGGAGTGTATCCTTCGTTGGGCCAAAGAGATGGAAGTCGGAAGTTGCGAGATCCTGGCTGTATAAAGGGTAAGGAAGAACAGCGCAGTAAAGTTTTGTGAGCTCCTTTCGGATGCGCAGCCTTGTGTGAAACCTTGCGTTGTAATGGAGAAGGACAAGTTCAAAATGGCTCTGAGCACTATGGGATTTAACTTCTGTGGTCATCAGTCACCTAGAACTTAGAACTACTTAAACCTAACTAACCTAAGGACATCACACACATCCATGCCCGAGGCAGGATTCGAACCTGCGACCGTAGCGGTCACGCGGCTCTAGATTGTAGCGCCTAGAACCGGACGGCCACTCCGGCCGGCAAGGAGAAGTTCGTTTGAATTTTTGTGCCGACAAATATGCTGAAGTCCTTAGTTCAGTTTCCTGGGAGTGTGTGCGGCCAGTCGGCACTTGGGAGATCGGACAGGTTTGCGAGACCTTGTTCCGGTAGTGATAGACGCCTAGCCCAACGACTCGCCGCGCTTTTGTTCACTGACAGGTCTTTATAGACATTCTGCAAATGGCTGTCAATATATGCGATGCTCTGATTTTCGCCCAAACAAACTCAACGACAACGCTCTTCTTGGAACGCACCTCCGTTAGAGACACCATTTTAACGAATTACGTGTAGCTCCGTCACCTATCGGAACTCATGAAACTATAGGGGGCTGAAGCGGGAATATTCTACGACGTCCCACAAAAAATTTCAAATTTTTTCAATCGAAACTGGCCGATAAAAAAATATGTTGCATTATTTATTGAACGACCTTTCTATCTTTGGATTATCCGAAGGCAGTGTTTTATGACCACTACTGTTCATACCATACCTAAATGACCTACTGGATAATGCCGGAAGATCCATGACGCTGCTCGCGGATGGTACTGTTGTGTCTACAGATGTCGTACCGCTAGAAAATTGTAGCGAAGTGTAGGAATATTTGCAGAGCATCACCGATTGGTGAAGGGATCGGCAGTTGACCATCAACCAAAAAAGTAACGCACTACAAGTGAATAGTTGGAAAGATCCGTTATTGTTTGATTGTACGATTGTCGGACGGTCATATATCCATTAAATATCTTGGAGTATACATATGAAGCTATTTAAACTGTAAGAACCATATAAAGTTAATCGTAGGGAAGAGAGATTCCAGGCAGATTCGTTGAAGTAATCCTCAGAAAATGTAGTCCATTCGAGGAGGAGGCAGATTACAAAAACCTAGTTCGATCGATACATCAGTATTTCTTATCAGTCTGGTTCTTGTACTAGGTTGGACTGACAGAGGAAATGGAATAGATACAAAGAAGGGTATTTCATTTGTCACAGGTTCGTTTATTTAGTCCAAAAGCGTAGATGCTCTTCAAACTTCAGTGGCAGACGATACATGAGAGGCGTTGTGGCATTGCGATGTGATTTACTGTTACAATTATGAGAGTGCACGTTTCTAGAAGCGTCAATATGCTTTTCTCCCGCCTATTTGTATGTCGTGAAAGGCCATAAAGGTGAAATTAGAGAGACTGGAGTTCACACAGGCCTACGTGCTTCCCGCGTGCCGTTCACTGCTGCAACAGAAGAAGGGCGATGTGGGAGGGAGTGACGGGGTAGGGGGAAGAGGGTGTGGGGGGGGGGGGGAACAGATGCATACCACAGTAATCCTTCTGCGTCCCTGGAAGAGTTGTCAAAGCTGCACTCCCCCCCTCCCAACCGTAATATAAAATTTCTGCAACGCAAATTTAGCAAATTTCATAAACTTGCAAGTAGATGTAATAAAAATATAGCATTAATGAAACATATTTCTTAAATGAATTATATGTATCGCAATAGCAAAATAATTAAAAATTGCTAAAAAGACAAAGTAAAACATAACTTTATCCCATTGGTTTTAAATGTCATTTTCGCCAGCGACTGTATTGTTTATTACAATTTCCACTACTCAAATTTCGACCTAAGATCATTATCAAGTAATAAGGTACTGAAAAACAGCAGTTATCAACTCTAATAAAATGAGTGAAAGTGATGAGAGCCTCTGTGACTTACGTTGGCATCATCGGAATGTGACAGTTGCGATTAAATCTCTTGAAACAACGCCGCGCAGCGCAATTAAAGGATCACCCCTTCGAAGTCACGTCCGTCACCCTCGGGCTCGGCGATGCTTCAGAGAGCAAGATGGCGACATATGTGAGGAAAAAAAAAAGAAAAGAAAAAAAACAGCTCAGAAGTTGAGGTTACATGTAATGTGGGTTAACGATTTCAAAATTTCTCCACAATTCCGCCCAACGCCACAGTGGACGTGGCAACACGAGGGGAAGATTGTCACCCCTTTCTTACCCACATTTAACCTATTTTTTGAAGCCCCTATGATGGAGGTCAGAAACGCGACGCCCAGCGTTGAAATCGTACGGTTTTCTTATGCGTTGCCGAGAAAACATTTCAGATACACCGTCGTTCATAATCGACTCGAAAAGGTCTCAGGAGATGGCATGAAGGGCGTCACTGAACCCACCAAGGGAAGCTTAGAGCGTTGATTGTCACACATTTCGGGTCGGAAACGACAGTTTGCTGTGCAATGAGCAACAGAAGAAGATCGTGACAGCGTTTGACACTACTGACACTCCCGGATGTTTCAGCCATCAGTGTAGAGCCACTAGGGACCACTTAAAATCTTTCGACGAAATTTGAACGTGATCGGAAGCAGCAAAAATGTTTATTCTTTTTCAGCCTTGCTATTTCGCGCCCTCCTGTTGCGTGATCTCGGAGACGGGCGGGTGCTACACACACCCACACACCTTTATTGAACACTTCAAAAATGTACCTGTACAGAGTCAACTCAGCACGGATTCCTAGGCACCTGTAGGCAGGCAGTGCCTTAATACCCTGTCAGTGAGCAGTATCTGCTGGCTGCATGTGAAATGTAAGGGGTGTTAAAAGGCATGCCTGTCATCCCAGAGCTTAGGAATCATTGAATGGGCGTCTTTCTACATAATCATTTTTAAGTGCCCAACAATGATGTGCGGGTGGTACCGAGGATGTTGCCGAACTGGTGGGGTCTCAGAGGGATCCTTTACCGCTTTTTTCACGCATGGGTCAATGTCCTACCCCTTACCCCCCCCCCCCCCCCCCCCCCCGCCTCTCCCCCTGTGAACACGCCACAGGAGGGTACGAAACAGGAGGCCCGAAAAAGCATGAACATCCCTTGCTACTTCAGATCGCGTTCAAATTTCGTCGAGTGGTTTTGCACTGTCCCTAGTGGTCTTACCCCGTACACCACTACAAAAATGCGATCGCGCTATACTCCAAATGGATTCGATCACGTTCAGTGGGGCTGCAGGCCCACTGTGTCCTTAGAGAATGGTAGGGGGATGTCAGCAGCATTGAAGGTTGTCAAGAACGTCGTCCTGCTGCACATCGCACTGCGAACTGTCGCTTTCGTCTCCGAAATGTGGAGGCATCAGCGCCCCAATCTTCCTGCCTTTTCGTGTATTCTGAGCGGTGATGGGTCTGAAACGTTTTCTCTGCCACCCATCAGAACACAGCATGTTGTCAACGGTGGTCGTCGCGTTTCTGACCTCCATAGTAGATGCTTCAAAAAAGGGGTTAATGTGGGTAAGAGGTAGTGTGATGACCGTCCCATAGGTGGCGTTGGGCAGAAATGTGGTGAAATCTGGTGCCGATGTGATATCATTAACCAACTTACACCTCACATGAAACTCTGACCTTTGTTCCCACATGTCGGCACCTCGCTGTCTGAAGCGTCACCGAGCCCGAGGGTGACGTCTAAGGGCGCCATGAGTTTGCACCATTACAGAGGAAGCTTTCAAGTACTTTCGAGCCACATTTCAAACTCCTGCACGCAATGGGAGACAGTTACGGGATTTCGAAAAAGTGATTCTTTCATTGTGTTGCTCAGTGTAGGTTTGTGTATGCTGTTCATATCAGCAACCTACACCGTACTTATTGTTTAACACATCTGCTGTCATGAGTTTGAGGCTGATTGATAATGAATAAGAGTGTTTACTTTCTACTCAAATTGTTAATAGTGGGTAAAATATTTATTAGAAATGAAAGAAAATGGGCTATTGGGCTATAACTAAGAGTCGAGAGAACTACTTTTGGCAATAAATGAGTTATTAATGTAATCATATGATTATATCACTGAAGTCACGTTTAGCAGCTGTGTCGTATTCCAAGGACAATATACTAAATTTGACGACCAACAACGCCCGTCATATTATCAATCAGTCATAGGGGGCTTATTATCGAATTCTTGTTTATTCACACAACAGATCGTAGCAAGCAAACTATGGAAGAAGCAAAAGTACAGGCTGGAGAGGCAAGTAAATTACGTATCCCCTCAACATTTTTTACTCGAGTCCTCCACTTTCGTTCCTCGCTTCAGTGTTCAGTCAGCACAAATAGGAAAAAATGGAAACCTTCGCTCATATAGCGAATTTGCTTCGACACCTATGATATAATGTACCGAAGTAGCAGCAAGAATTCCACTGTTGAACATGAACGAGCTGTGTAGACAGCTGCTGTGTGAACCATTGCCATGTTATCAATAGGCGGCTATTCGGTAGTAGTTGTTTCTTTATGTCACTTCTTCGAAGAAATGACACTATGGAGATGACATTGTGAAAACAACGTGCGTTTCAGGCGCTGACCGAGGGTAAGGCTTTTTCTTACAGGCAGAAGACAGGAAGACGAGGGGGCAGCAGAACTCACTTTTCTCTCCCGGTTAATACGCAAACCGTCCTTTTTTTTGATCATTTTTTGCACCCCCTCCGAGCCTGTGCCCTTGGCGGGGGCTCTCTGCCCCCCCCTTCCCCTCCTACAGTATGGCACTGTGTGTGTGTGTGTGTGTGTGTGTGTGTGTGTGAGTGTGTGTGCGTGTGTGCGCGCGCGCGCGTGTGGACACATCATGTACCCTCCACTAAACACCGCAAGGTGGCTTTCAGAGTACATTTGCAATTTTGCTGAATTCCCAGGTAAATCCTCGATAATAACGAGCAAGACATAAATATCCTTTCAGCTCTTTACTCGTTCATGATAAAGGATAACATTTCATTTAATCAATACATCTCCCACCCGCTCCCAACCCGTAAATCTGTGATCTAAAATTACAACTTCTTTGCGTTGAGACTTACACTTACCTGGATGTAGTTTCAAATTACTCTCTCCAAATCTACCTAAAACTTCGCACAACTTTGCGTTATGTTCTTGCAGACAGCTTCCAAACAAAATAATATTCTGCAGACAGACTAAACCTCGTGTTCCTTGAAACTCAATGCGCACTACAACTTTCATGAGACGCCTGAAGAGTACTTCGTGCACCAGTGATTCGCATCGGCATACATGTAAATTTCGTGGTACTGGTAATTAGCATTGAAAGACGTCTTCTCATGATCAAAAAAATGGTTCAAATGGCTCTGAGCACTATGGGACTTAACATCTGAGGTCATCAGTCCCCTAGAACTTAGAACTACTTAAACCTAACTAACCTATGGACAACACACACATCCATACCCGTGGCAGGATTCGAGCCTGCGACCGCAGCGGTCGCGCGGTTCCAGACTGTAGCGCCTAGAACCGCTCGGCCACACGGCCGGCTCTCATGATCAGATTCATTTATTACATGTTCTGTCTAAAATAATTCAGCATTTCACAGCTTATCTAATACCTTTCAAAAAATTAAGGTCGGAAGAGCATCTCAATGCTTCATCTGATTCATTTTCTTAAAATCAAAAACCATTCGGTATTTCACTTTTTCTCTTACATTCGACTTCCTTGGTATCACTATTATTGTTACATTCCGAAGACTCCCAGTAGTCATAGTGATGTCGTCTTTTGTCATATATTCTATTTATTCCTAGAGTATTTGTTAGTGGGTTTTCGGCTTTCAAGCGGTCGTCCGTTTTTTATTTCTTGTACGTTTTCTGGTTTAGCTAAGGTAGTATTCTACACTTACGTCGTCCATGTAAAACCGTTCCTTTCAAGCGCAAGAGAGAGAGAGAGACAGAGAGAGAGAGAGAGAGAGAGAGAGAGAGAGAGAGAGAGAGAGAGAGAGAGAGAGAATGCTGTGCGCAATCTTTCTCGAAGCTTTTAGGTTCACTTCGAGTAACCTGGAGTTTCTGATTTCCTTTTATCTGAGTTACCTCTATTCGTGCCGTTTTCGTCTGGCTATCATTGTTATCCTGTGCATTCCTTATGCTCGTCAAATCTTCATTTTTACTTAATAGAATAACCATTTTCGTTCCCTGCTTCACAGTATAATTAAAGCCTAAAATTACTGCAACTGCTGTGTTCGGATGCAGGCTGAGTTGGCATCCCTTCGCTCCCAGCTTCAGGCAGTGTTGGCTTTGGTCACAAAGCTTGAGGCTGTTGCCAATGGGCATCACTGTGGGGGTCCGGATGGGGGTTTGTTGGGGACGGCCAGCTCGTCCCACGCATCCCCCGATCGGACTACGACTGTGGCTGCCCGGGATACTGCCCACATTGAGGCTGATCCCTCACCTGTGGTAGAGTGAGAGGTCGTCTTGAAGTGTGGCAGGGGGCGAAAGACATTCCGGAGGGCTGAACGGAAGGTCTCTCCAGTTTGTCTGACGAACCGGTTTCAGGCTCTGTCTCAGGCTGATACTGATCTTCGGCCAGACATGGCTGCTTGTCCTGTTCCAGAGGTTGCCCCTCAGTCTGCAAGATCCGGGCGGTCGCAGAGGGTGGGCTTACTGGTAGTTGGGAGCTCCAACGTCAGGCGCGTAATGGGGCCCCTTAGGGAGAAATGGTAGCAAGAGAGGGGAAGAAACCCAATGTGCACTCCGTGTGCATACCGGGGGGAGTCGTTCCAGATGTGGAAAGGGTCCTTCCGGATGCCATGAAGGGTACAGGGTGCACCCATCTGCAGGTGGTCGCTCATGTCGGCACCAATGATGTGTGTCGCTATGGATCGGAGGAAATCCTCTCTGGCTTCCGGCGGCTATCTGATTTGGTGAAGGCTGCCGGTCTTGCTTACGAGATGAAAGCAGAGCTCACCATCTACAGCATCGTCGACAGGACTGACTGCAGACCTTTGGTACAGAGCCGAGTGGAGGGTCTGAATCAGAGGCTGAGACGGTTCTGCGACGTGTGGGCTGCAGATTCCTCGACTTGCACCATAGGGGGGTGGGGTTTCGGGTTCCGCTGGATAGGTCAGGAGTCCACTACACGCAGCAAGCGGCTACACGGGTAGCAGGGATTGTGTGGCGTGGACTGGGCGGTTTTTTAGGTTAGATGGCCTCGGGCAAGTACAGAAAGGGCAACAGCCTCAAAGGGTGCAGGGCAAAGTCAGGACATGCGGGGACCAAGCAGCAATCGGTATTGTAATTGTAAACTGTCGAAGCTGCATTGGTAAAGTACCAGAACTTCAAGCGCTGACAGAAAGCACCGAAGCTGAAATCGTTATAGGTACAGAAAGCTGACTGAAGCCAGAGATAAATTCTGCCGAAATTTTTACAAAGGCACAGACGGTGTTTAGAAACGATAGATTGCATGCAACCGGTGGTGGCGTGTTTGTCGCTGTTAGTAGTAGTTTATCCTGTAGTGAAGTAGAAGTGGATAGTTCCTGTGAATTATTACGGGTGGAAGTTACACTCAACAACCGAACTGGGTTGGCTCCTTTTACCGACCTCCCGACTCAGCAGCATTAGTGGCAGAACAACTGAGAGAAAATTTGGAATACATTTCACATAAATTTTCTCAGCATGTTATAGTCTTAGGTGGAGATTTCAATTTACCAGATATAGACTGGGACACTCAGATGTTTAGGATGGGTGGTAGGGACAGAGCATCGAGTGACATTATACTGAGTGCACTATCCGAAAATTACCTCGAGCAATTAAACAGAGAACCGACTCGTGGAGATAACATCTTGGACCTACTGATAACAAACAGACCCGAACTTTTCGACTCTGTAAGCGCAAAACAGGGAATCAATGATCATAAGGCCGTTGCAGCATCCCTGAGTGTGGAAGTAAATAGGAATATAAAAAAAGGGAGGAAGGTTTACCTGTTTAGCAAGAGTAATAGAAGGCAGATTTCAGACTACCTAACAGATCAAAACGAAAATTTCTGTTCCGACACTGACAATGTTGAGCGTTTATGGAAAAAGTTCAAGGCAATCGTAAAATGCGTTTTAGACAGGTACGTGCCGAGTAAAACGGTGAGGGACGGGAAAAACCCACCGTGGTTCAACAACAAAGTTAGGAAACTACTGCGAAAGCAAAGAGAGCTTCACTCAAGGTTTAAACGCAGCCAAAACCTCTCAGACAAACAGAAGCTAAACGATGTCAAAGTTAGCGTAAGAAGGGCTATGCGTGAAGCGTTCAGTGAATTCGAAAGTAAAATTCTATGTACCGACTTGACAGAAAATCCTAGGAAGTTCTGGTCTTACGTTAAATCAGTAAGTGGCTCGAAACAGCATATCCAGACACTCCGGGATGATGATGGCATTGAAACAGAGGATGACACGCGTAAAGCGGAAATACTAAACACCTTTTTCCAAAGCTGTTTCACAGAGGAAGACCGCACTGCAGTTCCTTCTCTAAATCCTCGCACAAACGAAAAAATGGCTGACATTGAAATAAGTGTCCAAGGAATAGAAAAGCAACTGGAATCACCCAACAGAGGAAAGTCCACAGGACCTGACGGGATACCAATTCAATTCTACACACAGTACGCGAAAGAACTTGCCCCCCTTCTAACAGCCGTGTACCGCAAGTCTCTAGAGGAACGGAAGGTTCCAAACGATTGGAAAAGAGCACAGGTAGTCCCAGTCTTCAAGAAGGGTCGTCGAGCAGACCTATATCCCTGACGTCGGTCTGTTGTAGAATTTAGATCATATTTTTTGCTCGCGTATCATGTCGTTTTTGGAAAACCAGAATCTACTCTGTAGGAATCAACATGGATTCCGGAAACAGCGATCGTGTGAGACTCAACTCACTTTATTTGTTCATGAGACCCAGAAAATATTAGATACAGGCTCCCAGGTAGATGCTATTTTCCTTGACTTCCGGAAGGCGTTCGATACAGTTCCGCACTGTCGCCTGATAAACAAAGTAAGAGCCTACGGAATATCAGACCAGCTGTGTGGCTGGATTGAAGAGTTTTTAGCAAACAGAACACAGCATGTTGTTATCAATGGAGAAACGTGTACAGACGTTAAGGTAACCTCTGGCGCGCCACAAGAGAGTGTTATGGGACCATTGCTTTTGCAATATATATAAATGACCTAGTAGATAGTGTCGGAAGTTCCATGCGGCTTTTCGGGGATGATGCTGTAGTATACAGAGAAGTTGCAGCATTAGAAAATTGTAGCGAAATGCAGGAAGATCTGCAGCGGATAGGCAACTGACCCTTAACATAGATAAATGTAATGTGATACATAGAAATAAAGATCTTTTCTTGTATGATTATACGATAGCGGAACAAACACTGGTAGCAGTTACTTCTGTAAAATATCTGGGAGTATGCGTGAGGAACGATTTGAAGTGGAATGATCACATAAAATTAATTGTTGGTAAGGCGAGTACCAGGTTGAGATTCATTGGGAGAGTCCTTAGACAATGTAGTCCATCAACAAAGGAGGTGGCTTACAAAACACTCGTTCGACCTATACTTGAGTATTGCTCATCAGTCTGGGATCCGTACCAGATCGGGTTGACGGAGGAGATAGAGAAGATCCAAAGAAGAGCGGCGCGTTTCGTCACATGGTTATTTGGTAACCATGATAGCGTTACGGAGATGTTTAGCAAACTCAAATGGCAGACTCTGCAAGAGAGGCGCTCTGCATCGCGGTGTAGCTTGCTCGCCAGGTTTCGAGAGGGTGCGTTTCTGGATGAGGTATCGAATATATTGCTTCCCCCTACTTATACCTCCCGAGGAGATCACGAATGTAAAATTAGAGAGATTCGAGCGCGCACGGAAGCTTTCAGACAGTCGTTCTTCCAGTGAACCATACACGACTGGAACAGAAAACGGAGGTAATGACAGTGGCACGTAAAGTGCCCTCCGCCACACACCGTTGGGTGGCTTGCGGAGTATAAATGTAGATGTAGATATTAAAGCTTCTTGTATGAATACAAGGGTTATTGTTTCCTCTTCCGGCATGATTATCCACACCCTCCATGCCCCACCCCTTCCCGTACTTTGCTGTGATCATTCCGCAAGTACTTCATAATATACTTTATTTCAGGGGAACTGCTTTCTGATGGCCTATGGTACTTACTGAATGCCTGTTCCTCTCCTCCGTCTCTGTTATCAAGGGAATTCCTCGTTCACTTACTCCCTTTATTCAGTATTCACAGTCAGATGTTACTAGGTTAAGCTGTTAACGAGTGTTACAACTTTCAAGAGAAAACAGAATCACGACACTGTCATCGTTGCCAACCACCCTATATGCCGCTACACTGTGGCTATGTGTGGATTTGGTATACAGAAAAATTTAAAATTGAGCAGCCGAAGCTAGATTTGTTTACGCAGTTAATCCTGCAGCTCCAGAACCGTTATATATAAACGAAGTCTATTTAAGCTGTGCACTGATACATATCGCAGTATTTCTGTATTTAAGTTATTTGCAAATAAACACAAATTATAAGGAAAAGATAGTTACATTTTGTCATTATACGTAGCAGCTTCACCTCTGCTGTGTCGTGTTATCCATCAGAGGAATGAGTTCTTGCAAAACACATTCATCACTTTAATGGTAATCACCGAGCAATGAACGTGATCGATAAGGCTGAACTAAATATAAAATATACTGAAAGAATTACTCTTTGGAACAGTTTTACTATAGTCTAGTCATTATCCAACTATGAAGATGTTTGTAAAAACAAACTTCCGGAGTTTGTAACGCCTACGCTCACCCTCCAGTAATTGAGTCTCCTAAGTTCGTTTTCATTAACTCTTATCCTCTTTACTAAATATATATGGAGAAGGCACTGTGTTGCTAAGGATACGGACCGCGTGTGGGATGCTGCAGGCGAACACATTCTGATGGCCAGACAGTAAATTCTTGTAACACTCGCCGGTGATTGATTGTGAAAGACGTATCAGTGGACGCATTTTGTCAAAAATGGTTCAAATGGCTATGAGCACTATGGGACTTAACATCTATGGTCATCAGTCCCCTAGAACTTAGAACTACTTAAACCTAACTAACCTAAGGACATCACACAACACTCAGTCATCACGAGGCAGAGAAAATCCCTGACCCCGTCGGGAATCGAACCCGCATTTTGTCCCTCCGATACCAGAACACCTCCGTCAACTTTCTGGGTGGAGCTCTTTTGGCATGTATCGTCCCATGTGGCTTCCGATGTACTCATACCTTGCTATCGGCATGCGCCACCGTGTTCGCGATTCAACAGCCCTGCCATCCAGTGTTTTACGTCGAACATTTACTGACGGTATTCCTGCGCCATTGTTTATCTCTGAAACTTGCTACGTGCCGGTTACAAAACCTACCCGTGTGCGATGGTGTCTAGTATACCCTATGTCAACGAGAGGATAGGTATGGTGTGAAGCAGTCGCACCGTGTGGCTGCTGCCCCGTTTGTTTCCGTCCAGCATTGTTTTGGTGAACCATTTGTGGCATCGTGATCCGTCTGTCCGCGTGGTAGTCGGCAGCAACTTCTGACAACAACACTTTGCTACCCACTCCTGTTGACTCTGGCGGCTTGCCTTCACGTTGCAATCTTGAAACAGTGGGAAGTGAAGTTCAAAAATGGCTCTGAGCATTATGGGACTTAACATCTATGGTCATCAGTCCCCTAGAACTTAGAACTACATAAACCTAACTAACCTAAGGACAGCACACAACACCCAGCCATCACGAGGCAGAGAAAATCCCTGACCCCGCCTGGAATCGAACCCGGGAACCCGGGCGTGGGAAGCGAGAACGCTACCGCACGACCACGAGATGCGGGCGGGGAAGTGAAGTCCCAGTGTCTGAATGACCTATGGGATGAAGCTTCTTATTCATCGACCATCCTCGATCTCGCCTCGATCAAGTGCACTGACATCCATACATACATCACTCGTCGGTACAAGATTTGGGAACACGGCTGTCACGAGGTACGCTGAGCTATTCCACTCGCCGTGGCCATGGGAGGGCTCTATCTCCAACACAAAAGCTGTCTTTCACTTATAAGGATCAGCAAAAAGTTCGTTAAGTTCCACGGTAATGTCTTTCTTCTTCGTTTCAATAATAATTCTCTAGTGGTGCCATAAAATGAGAATATTTTGATGAAATTTCTTACTTGCGGAGTCGTGGGAATAATCCTACGAGATATCTGGAGTAAACGAACATTCGTCACGTTATATATTTTCAAAGCTATGACAGACTTCAGGCGCGCTGGGTAGAAGAGTGCTTCATTTGTCATTGAAGATGCATTGTAGGACAGAGATACAACTATAATCATAAAACTATTCCTTCTCTGGAGATGATTTCAGCTTGGGTCTTAAGCAGTAAACATGCAATCCTTTTTTAATACCTTCTGTAGAATTAACTGTAATCTATCTGTTTCTATTATTATTAAGATACGTGAAATAAATGAATGTTTGCTCTGCCGCTTATTATCAGTACTGTTGGAGTTATTTACTTTCTGGAATTTCATTTTTTCACATTTTCCTGTTTTCATTTCTTTTCTTTTAATTACAACTGTCACCTTATGAGCTAACGTGTTGTGCACTGTTTCAGATTTCCAACTGAATAAAAATAATGTAAATATCAGATACTAGAGACACGGGTTTGGCTCATGAAATACGAGCAAAGCAATTATCCTAGTGCTGCTGCATGCAAACCTGTAATTAGTTCGGATGTAAGACCCAGTATCTACAACAGAGAACGAACTATGCAAATAAATACGCTAAAATGTGAGAGAACGTAGCAGCATTGATTGCCCAACTTAAAAAGGCTTTTATAAAAAGGAAGTGCTATTAACATAAAAAAATGTGAAAACTTTGTTGCCAGAAAAAGATAAGCGAAAAGCCATGTTTGCAGCGTAGCCCTGTACGGGTGCGAGACGTCGACAATGTGAAAAACGGAGAAGAAACGATTGGAAGTCTCTGAAATGTGACTGATGTTTCAAGCGTTCCGTACAGACGCGGCTAAGCACCGAGACAGGCATGGCTGAGCGTGCGATCTGTTTTGACAGGTGACAGGGCGCGACGCGTGCGGAGTCTTGGCACACACAAGCAACGGTCGCAAAGAGGAAGCCGCTGGAGCTGTCTGCTAACTTGTACAGGACGACATTTTCAGATCCTGAAATTGGCGGAAGCGAGAGACCAAAGTAGTAACATGACTAGCACAAAGGCATCAGGCAGTGTGGTGTGATACTGCCTGGGTTACTGCCGATGGGAATACCCAGTCGGTTGGCGGTTTGGTTAATTTTCACCACTTTAACCTTCCCGTATATTATATATATATAATGATGTGTAACCTTCCCGAACAGAAAAAAGTAACCATAAATTTGGATAATTAAATTCTGACGTATGAAAATTGATAAATCTTAACTCATGAAAAACTGACAAATTTTGACGTAAGCAGCGCGACGCCATGGCCCTGTGAAATCAATCTGAATCTGTCCGTGAGAAAAAACTGAAAAATTCTTACCTCGTGATGGTGTCGCCAGATAACGCTGTCTATATATCTGCTCGTAAATGGCACAGCTTAGTGCAATGCTGGCCTATCTACTAATACTAGATAACATTTGTCTGAGATCCGAATTACGAGAAAAACTGACTTTACTTAGTGACACAGCTGCATAGCTGGTCGTCTCTAATTACTAAGGAACACAAGACTATGATCTGAGAAAAATTCTGGAATATTTTAATGTAGATAAATGACTGGATCGGGGCTGGCAATGACTTACGATGAAATTATACTTTTATAGTTGACAGGTAAAAACAATTATATTCTGAAAATTTTTTACGTTATTGATAAAGATCTACAATCCATTACATGGGAAAATTGAATATATTACAAATCTGGGTCAACTGGTGCTGACGAATCACAAAAGAAGAGATTGAAACAAATTCATATTAACATCTCAGACTAGTGACTTAACTACGTGCATGCCAATAAAAAATGATAAAATTTACCTTACAATAGATGGTTGACTTAATTACACTGTTGATTTTTCATTATATTAACAATTATTCATTTGTTCATCATCATCTCATTCCATGGTATCATTTAGCTCTGTAGCTGATCACAATTATTATTCAATTCCATATAATAAAATTTTACAATTTTTTCTGCACTGTGACTTTAACAACTACGAACTATAAACTGCGCTTACCAGGGACAGACTACAACTACACTGTAGCAGCGAGTGACTGCAACTGCTCTGACCTGCGACACTATTGCAGCTATCTTTTAACAGGGGCAAAGATATTTTATGTCTCAGGCAGCGCCTGTGAACTGTCGTTCTAGCAAGTGAGCAATACATCGAGATTACATTTGCTACAGCAGGGTGGTGGACCCCTTACACAACTGACCATAATCTGCCTGCAGTTATAAGCTATTGAGGATGTAACACACTTCTTGTATGATGCGATGTCTGTGATCGTCCCTCCCCACAAACTTTATGCATAATTTCGAAGCTTGTCACTTGATACGATTTCGCTGTTGTTGCAGTAAGACTTCAGCGTCACACATTATGTTTTAATTTATTACTTATTTACTACCGATTTCACTCGCTACACAGTTTGCAGGCAGTATCTACATATATCACTGATTGTACCGGCAAAATATGTCACTGTACGACACCCAGTTCAGAAGATACGTCATAAACATTGAGATGCATGAGAAACCGGCTTCTAGTAAAAGTGGAGTACACATGAAGCACACTATGTTCATCCAGTGTTTCGTAATGAGAGTACATAGTGATTTCCAACAGACTTCAAGCTTAACTTCAAACCTTTTCAAAACTTCTCTCGCTTACGCGCTTAACGTCAATCAACACTAACTCATTGGTAAAGTAATCAGACGGTTCAAGCTGTTTTATACATGAGTGTTCGATTCTTTAAAGAACGGGGATTTACTGGTTTACTAACTAAAGCATGGCTGTTAAATAAATTACATTGTAACTATCAAAATTCCATTAATTTGTTAAGATAATAATCTGCGCTACAGAAAGAGCACTGCAGCAGTGTGGTCAACATGTGGTACGATACGTGCAACTTTTGTAAAAAACTGTCGCCGTGGCTAAGTACAACCGTCCGAATTAAATACGTTTTCATGTTCGAGTAACACGACTAAAAATAACACTCGAAATATAAACACTCACGTATCAGCAATAATGAACTTTTATTAACACAAACAGAACATAGAATAAGACATACGGTACACACTTGAGACTAGAGACCGTTAGATTATCCGTAGTCCAGTTCTGTCTCTACTAGCAAGGAGGTCATAACAGTGACACTTTTCACGGAACGTCGCACGGAGCACGAAACAACAGCGCCTCTGGCGGCTGGTGCGCGAACTCTTTGAACAGCTGTGATAGACACAGTAGTCGACGATTTTGCCTGCTGCATAATGTATTCTAGAAGGTATGTGTTGTAATTTTTGGAAATATACGGTGAGGAAAAGGAAATTTTTAGTCTAACATGCAGATCAGCAAGTATAAACTAAGACCGTGGCAGATGATAACGAAGATTAAAATCTAGAGGTTTAAATCACCTTTATAATCTAAATACTCTCAGTTTCTACTCCCAACATCGCTACAAAGCATACCTCTACGCTGTCTCGATCTCTAGCCAATTCCTTGCATGTTGCGAATGATTGTAGCAGATTCAAAAATTCTTGCAATTAGAAATTCACTGTTGTAGACTTCCGGTCTCCCGTCACTGATTAGCAACCGTCTTATCGCCATAGCTCTGTCAAATTTGGTCGATGTGACGCCCTTTTACCCAAATGTAACCTTATTACTTGTGTCTGCTGCACCCTGTATTTCATTGCAGAATGGTGCTGTTATAATGGTTCTATACAATTCAATGAACAGTGTGTACTCAGTTTGACACCATTTCTACTGTTGCTACGTAATTCTGTTCCTCTGTTATGTTTTCGGGATATACAAAATTTTGAGTATACATACAGAGTGTTCAAAAACAGTGTAATACTTTGAGAGGTGATAGTACACATCGAATCAAGAAAATGAGTCAAATATGCATGGGTCTAGAAATGCATACTTTCTGCGATAAACTCGTGTTTACAGGAGGAATTCAGTTTGACGTCCATTCATGAAATACATCCCTCTGCTCTCCTACGTAGGAAATGACGCGCCCTTTGAAGTATGCCCAGCTGTTGTTCTACTGCTGACACGCATTGAAGACGCGAACTTGTAGTGTACACATCGTTGATTGGCATGGCGTAGACCAATTCCTTCAACCGAAATTCTATTGGACTGAGGTCTGGGGAACGAGTAGGCCAAGGTGTGCCCACCTCCCCCGTCTCCCGACCTATCCAGCGGTCCTGAAATATCTGCGTCAGATGTTCGCGCACTTTGTGACAGAAGTGTGCTGGTGCGCCATCATGCATGAACCATATTTGTATTCGTTGCTACACTGGCACAGCTTCCAGCGAGGTAGGTAATACATTAAACAGAAAGTTCAGCTAATGTGCCCCAGTTAACCTATGTTGTAGAACATATGGTCCTATTACTTTATCGCCAAGTACGCCTGCCCATACGTTGATTGAGAGTCGGTGTTAATGCCTTTTTCCTCAGCTGCTTGGCGATTTACATCTGCCCATACATGCTGGTTATGGATTTTCGCAAGACCATCTCTTGTAAGTCCTGCCTCATCGGTAAATAAAATCTTGGATGTGAACAGTGGATCTGGGACACACTTCTGCAACAGCCTTTGACAGAACCGCCGTCTGCCATGATGATCCTGTGGTCTTAGGGCCTAAGGGCGCTGTAGGTGATATAGGTCCAGCAATTGTTCGTGAAGCAAACCTCCCCCCCCCCCCCCCCCAGAGAAATGAATGAGACATGCCTTCTGCTGCTAATCATCGCACACTGGTCCCAGAGGTTCCTTCCACCGATCGTAGCACAGGCTCCTTCACGTCAGGCGCACGGATTGTGCGAGCCCTTCCATTGTTAGAGTTCCTAGGTGCAAGGGTACCTGTGTCCCTCAGACGCTGGAAAAGTCTGCCGAATAGCTAATCAGTGGGCACTCTGCACTGTGGATACTTTTCAGCGTAGGGGGCACGGGCTCGCAGGCAACGTCCATTTGATACACCATAACAGAATATCATATAAGCCATTTCACCTGCCGAGTAGTAGGCCTCCATTGCTGACAAGTGGTGGGAGAGACAAAATGTGAATATACTACACTATTTGTACGTACAAACAGCGCAATAACAGTGAACACACATAATGGTTCAAATGGCTCTGAGCACTATGGGACTTAACTTCTGAGGTCATCAGTCCCCTAGAACTTAGAACTACTTAAACCTAACTAACCTAAGGACATCACACACATCCATGCCCGAGGCAGGATTCGAACCTGCGACCGTAGCGGTCGCGCGGTTCCAGACTGTAGCGCCTAGAACCGCTCGGCCACTCCAGCCGGCTGTGAACACACAAGTGGATCTGCGTTTGGAAGAAGGTGAAACACCACGATACGTACCCAGGGTTGACAGTGCAGTACAATAAAGCCCACCAACATGATGATAACTAACGAAGCCTACAACATGACTCAAACCACACAGCCGACTGCAGACCACCTAATGGTGGGTGGAGTACTGTGAGTAAGAAATCATAATACACTGCCGACACACAAAACGTCTCGCAGCACTTCCTATAAACACGTGTTTAGCTCGGTAGGTATGCGTTTCCGGACCCATGTTTATTGGACTCAACTGTCTTTTTGCTTCGATAAGAAATACCACCTCTCAAAGCATTCGACTTTTTTTTGAAAATCCTGTAGATGTGAATTTGTACTGAAAACTAGATGTCCTACTTCGTACTCATATAGCTAGATTATAAAACTTACTGGGAGATTAAAACTCTCTGCCTCGAACCCCAAACCTAGACCTGCGCTGAAATTTATCTTTCCGACATAGATATCAATGCAGGAATCATATTCCATTCTCACAGTTCCAGTTCTGGCAGTACGTCTCTCCTAGTTTCTACACTTTACCGTGTCTCTGCTGCATACCTCGCTAGACTAGCATTCCTTCAACAAAGGATATCGCGGAGAAACGGCTTAGCCGCAGTGCAAAGGTTGTTTACAGAAAGAGTCCGGGTCTAGCAGAGGAAGTTTCGGAACAGCGCACATTCGGCTGCATTAGAAAAGGATTCCTTCTGAATAGCTACATTGGTTTTACTAATGTTATCCATACCGTATTTTTCACTATACTGTGGAAGAAAATACTACACGGTGACGAAAGTCATGGATAGCGATATGCATATCTATAGATGGCGGTAGTATGGCCTACACGAGGTATAAGAGGACAGTGCATTGGATGAGCTGTCATTTGTACTTAGGTGATTCATGTGAAAAGGTTTCCGACGTGATTACGGCCGCGCGACAGGAATTCACAGACTTTGAACGAGGAATGGTAGTTGGAGACAGACACATGGGATATTCGATTTCGAAAATCGTTAGGGAATTCAGTAGACCAAGACTCACAGTGTCAACAATGTGCCGAGAGTATGACATTTCAGGTATTATCTCTCACCACGGACAACGCAGTGGCCGACGGCCTCCACTTAACTACCGCGAGCAACGGCGTATTCGTAGAGTTGTCAGTGCTAACAGACAAGCAACACTGCTTGAATTAGCTGTAGAAATCGATGTGAGATGTACGAAGAATGTAACCGTTAGGACACTGTGGCGAAATTTGGCGTTAATGGGCTATGGCAGCGTGACACGTGTGTCTTTGCTAAGAGTACGACATCGCCTGCAGCGCTTCTCCTGGTCTCGTGACCATATTGGTTGTGCCCTAGGCAACTGGAAAACCGAGGCCTCGTCAAATGAGTCCCGATTTCAGTTGGTAAGAGCTGATGACAGAGTTCGAGTGTAGCGCAGACCCCACGAAGCCATACACCCAAGTTGTCAACAAGGCACTGTACAAGCTGGTGGTGATTCCATAGCGGTGTGGGCTGTGTTTACACGGAATCGACTGGGTTCTCTGTAGATTCGGCTACTAGGGGGCCATTTGCAGCTATTCATGGACCTCATGTTCCCAATCAACGATTGAATTTTTATTGACGACAATGTGGCACGTCACTGTCCCACAATTGTTCGCGACTGGTTTAATGAACATTCTAGACATTTCAAGCGAATGGTTTGGGCACCCAGATCGCCCGACACGAATCCCATCGAACATTTATGGGGCATAATCGAGAAGTTAGTTGGTGCACAAAATGCTGCGCGGGCAACACCTTCGCAATTATGGACGGCTATAGAGGCAACACTGACTCAATATTTGTGCAGGGGACTCTCAACGACTTGTCGAATCCATGCCACATTGGGTTGCAGCACTTCGTTCGGAAAAAGTAGGTCCGACACGATTTTAGGAGGAATCCCATGACTTTTGTCACCTCAGTGTACAGTGTGCTCGAATATCTAAGAGTGCGTGTCTTGTAAACTGCTCATGGAAAGCAATACGATTATTTTTTAGAGGATGAAGGAAAACTTTAACATTACTCGAGGCTGTAACGTGCAGACTACTGAAATTTATTTTAAAAAATAGTGGTTACTATGTGGTACTTAATTATTAATTGATCAGTACTGTAATTTGTAATGTGCGTGTTACATCAAATACTCAAATTTATATTCTACTCAGCACCTTTTTTTATATGAAATACAAAGGCAAATGGTATAGACAGAATTTTTCATTGTGCAGCAGAGCGTACACCGATATGAAAATTGGCTCTGAGCACTATGGGACCTAACTACTGTGGTCATCAGTCCCCTAGAACTTAGAACTACTTAAACCTAACTATCCTAAGGACATCACACACATCCATGCCCGAGGCTGGATTCGAACCTGCGAGCGTAGCAGTCGCGCGGTTCCGGACTGCGCGCCTAGAACCGCTAGACCACCGCGGCCGGCGATATGAAAATTCCTCGCAGATTAAAACTGCGTTCTGCACCGAAAATCGAACTCGGGTCCTTTGCCTTTCATGGGCAAGTGCTCTACAAACTGAGGCTCAAATGGCTCTGAGCACTATGGGACTTAACATCTGTGGTCATCAGTCCCCTAGAACTTAGAACTACTTAAACCTAACTAAACTAAAGACATCACACAATTCTATGCCCGAGGCAGGATTCGAACCTGCGACCGTAGCAGTCGCGCGGTTCCGACTTGAGCGCCTAGAACCGCGAGACCACCGCGGCCGGCTACAAACTGAGCTCCCAAGTACGGCTCACGGCTCGTGTTCACAGCTTTACTTCCACTACCACATCATCTCCTACCTTCCAAACTTTACAGAAGTTCTCCTGCGAAAAGTCTTGCGGAGTTCGAGTCACGATCCAGCACATCGTTTAATCTGCCAGGAACTTTCACAAATGCCGTAGCTAATAAGATAGAACTACGTTTGGAATTACTCTCCTTTTTCTTGTGCCGTTGTCCCGCATCGACGCAGGATCAGCATGGTTATTAATGATTTTGGCATGATCAGTTTAAGGGAGGTAGGACGTAAAAAATTTAAAAAAATCGATTTTAAAAAATATGCTTATTTTGTAGCGCACATCTTCGTGAATAATTTGATGTATAAAACATATATATTTGAGGAGTTATAAGGTACGTAATTTGGTCTTAAGTGTATGAAGGTGCAGCGCCACGCCCCTCTGCACAGCATTCTTATGTCAAACCTAAGTGTATTCCGCTCTGTAGAATTCGAATGTAATATTTGTGCCCAAGATAGTCATACGTGAAACAAAGAACTATCGATATCGATACTTTCTCTGCAGCTATCGACATGCATTGTTTTGATCGCTGGTTTTGTTTGTTCTATGTTTTGAAAGGCGTGCAGTGTGGTGCTGTGATCTTCAACACAATTTTCATTTTTCTGTGTTGTTTTGTTCTCGTTTGTGGCATATTATCGCACAGGATGCCTAGAATTCGTTGCTTCAACAGTAAACAACGTCACCACGGCAACAGATACACAGTAAAGCGTGTTACAACAAATTATACACCAGTGGCTGAAGACTGCAACCTCTCAGAGCCAGTAAACAATTCACCACCGAGTGCTTCTAGAAGGAAACTTGTTTTTGGTGCGAATGAAAATGGAGGCTGTGAATCCGAAGGTTCATGTAATATTATCGTTAATGTTAACATACTGTCACAATTAATATTGGACAATGTTATGTGCAAGCATTGCTTTGGTGGAAGATAAGAGTGCTAGGAAAGGCCTTGCTGCGAACTTATCTGTGCTATGCAGCAAATGCAACGTTGGCGCATCTTGTATGACGTTTAAAATCGCAAACAAAGGTTTTGATGTGAATTTGAGGGTAGCATGTGGCATGCGCTTATTGGTAGGGGACATAAGGCAGCAAGAATACTTTGTGCAGTGATGAATCTTCCTCCTCCTCCAGCAAAGTTTGAGAGGTATTATGGCTTACTGATTGTGGCTGTAAAGGAAGTTGCAGAATCTTCAATGAAAAGTGCTGCAGAAGAATATAGTGTCGAAAATGATGGTGACAGGGACATAATGGCTGCTTTTGATGGTACCTGTCAAAAAAGAGGGTACACTTCATTGAATGGTGTTGTAACAGCAACATCTGTTGACACTGGTAAGGTACTATATGTTGAAAAGCTGAGTAAATTTTGTCATAGCTATGTGAAAGGGATTGCAGATCATGTATGTAATATGAACTATAAAGGCTCAAGTGGAGGTATGGAAGCGCAGGGAGTTGTAAGTTTGTTTACCAGATCTGTTGCCTCCCGTGGCCTGCGTTATGTGAAGTTCCTTGGCGATGGTGAGAATAAAGCTTTCCTTGAGGTTCAAAAGTGTGCACCATACGGAGCTGAGACTATTGTGCAGAAGTTAGATTGTGTGGGACATGTATAGAAAAGACTTGGCACTAGACTTAGAAGGCTGAGACAAGATTTGTCATGAAAAAAATTATCTGATGGGAAGGGAATAAAAGGGAACGGGCGACTGACGGATGCAGAAATTGACAAACTACAGACATATTATGGTTTGGCAGTAAGAAGGAACACAGGGGCTTGAAAAATATGAAGCAAGTAGTTTGGGCCCTATACTTCCACAAAATGTCCACAGACAATAACCCTATCCACAACTTATGCCCAAAAGGAAGTGAATCATGGTGTGGCTACCAAAGGTCAATTGCTGGCGGTGAAGAATATCATCATAGGAATTCTCTACCAACTGCTGTAATGGAAGCCATCAAATCAATATTCAGGGACCTTGCAAATGAAAACTTACTGAAGAAATGCCTTCATGGTGGTACCCAAAACCCAAATGAAAGTTTTAACCAATGTGTATGGGAAAGACTGCCAAACAACGTTTTTGTGGGAAGAAATGCACTTGCTATTGGTGTTTATGAAGCAGTTTCACGTTTTAATGACGGTGTGCAAAGCAGGAAATATGTATTAGAGAAAATGGGAATTAATTCAGGAGTGAACTGTATCAAAGCTTTGTATGCGATAGAGAGCGTGTAGTGAAAGCAGATAAATCATTTTTGGAGGTCATAAAGTCAAGAAGAGTGCATCATAGGAATGTGAAGAGGAAGGAAACTGATATTGAAAACGAAAAAGAACCTGCTTATGGTGCTGGACAGTTCTAAAACTATGCCAAATACAAGCAGAAACTTTAAAGGCCATTTTCCGCAAAACACAATTTTCTGTACTTAGGTACATGTAGCATCCAAAATAAATATCCTATTACTCTCAAACTTGGTATGCTTATTAAACACAAACTTCTTAATGCAAAACTCTAGAATTTTCCAAATATATTAAAAATTGTGGTAAAAACTGGGATAATTAACTATAAAATTTGAGTTTTTTTTAAACATGAAGTTTAAAATGCATTAACTCAGTCATTTTTTCATAAATTAAATAAAATCTAGAGTTTCATACTCCTTTAAGTATGATTTGTATGCTGTGGAAAATTCATTGAAGAATCTCTCTTACTTATGAAGAAAAGTGTACCTAAAGCAATTAATGCAGCCAATGGTAACGGAAAAAATGGTCGGATTTCACATATAAAACAAATTGCTTTTGTTATGTTTTTCAACGTCCACTGCTATCAGTGTGAATCCTGAATACTTCTTGGTCATGCTAACAAATTTTTATGCATTTATTTGTAAAAGTATAGAAGTGTAAATTAAAATGTCCTGTGGTGCCTCTCCTGCTATAAGATGACCTGTTTGACGTCCTACCCCCCTTAAGGGCTGGCTGGATGCCTACCTATCACCGCCCCATTACCGCCTGGGATGGAATATGTGACCCCAGGTGTCTGCGTGTAGTTCTATCCACATAAAAGTCAGCAAAAATTTTCTAAATGTTTGCAAATGGGGTGAGACTTGGGTACCAGCCTGGTATTCACATAGTGAGGTGTGGGAAAACGCGTAAGAACCACATCCAGGCTGGACGGAACACCGACCCTCGTCGTTAATCTGCTTGTCAGATTCAATCTGGGGCCGGGGTACCCCCCACCCCCTTTCCCGCGCCCACCCTCCTTCCGGAAGCCGCACTGAAACACGTACGTCTATCCCGGCGTATAAACTACATTTGGAATTAAAAATTTTTCGAAAATTTTCTTTTATGTCGCAGAAACAACAACTCAACTATAAACGTAAAGATTTAATTATGATGTGGAGAACTCTGAGAATGGAATCGGTAACTACTCAGCGATATCTATACTTTCCATAAAAGAAGCAAACTGAACATTTCGATTGTTTTTTAAAAACCTTGTCTATGGCTACGTTGTTCCTCACGCGGATTATCATAGATGCAAGTATATCGCTACTGGTCGCTCGAAGCAAGGAGGAAGGATTTTTTTCCTTTATGTAAATAAAACAATATGGGTCTCTTCAGGCTTTCCTGGGTAATCTGGTGAATATAGGGCGCAACGATCTGCCGCTAGATCACGTCGTGTGGACCACTCAGTAGTTCTACGGGGCAAAAGCTCAGGCAGTCCCTGATGGTTACATCAGAAGTAGTATTGCGGAATTTGCACAACTTGATCTGATGTAAGACCCGGAGAGCCGTGTATTCGATGAAAGAATTTTTTTTTCCACGTAGGCTGCTTCGTCTATTATTTCGTCACGACTAGCGAGCTTCGGCCTTATGGCCAAATTCAAGTGACACCCACAAAACATCTAACGTATAAGCAGGGTAAAGTTATAGAGAGCTCCATGATATTCTCCGAGTTGTTGTTTCCATTTCATACATAAAATGCAAACAACAGCTCGGCAGAAAATCGGAAGCACTGCATTAATCAATCATGCCAAGAAAACCTGAGAGATCAGTACAAGAAACATAACCATACCAATAAGTACAGCACTCCAGTGCATCGTCATTAAAATTAATAAGTGTTATGGGAGCAGTTACATGTATCACGTTGATACGTCATTTTTCAACATACCAAACCATCTAAGGGCCATATATGACAAATACTGAACAGAAATAAACAGACAATCCAATATACAGGTGAATTGAAGCAGAAGGAATTATTTGAGATACCGCTAAACATGTTAGATAATCGTGGAAAGAGTGTCAGACAACGTTGATTTGCATAACACATAATCGCAACCGGTAATGTTTTAAACGATTTGCTTCCACGCTCGTAAGTAGTGTAATCGATACGTGAGAACGTAGTACAGTTCAAAGACAAAGTCACCTCGGCGTATCATTACACAGTATCGATATAAGTCGAAGAATACAACTTAAGTCCGTCCAATCGATCTACACAGCCTAAAATCTGGGTGAAGTAAAAAATTCATTGCAGTTAGGTTCACTCTACATCAGCAGATGGCAGAGAACAATTAAGAATTTAGAGTAAGTGAGGAGCACATTCTTATTATTATTATTCTTTGTAACAGCTGTTTTTAACATACACCGTTATCTTGGTGAGGAATTGCTTAGAGTAAATACTCTTAACTAAAAAGTGGTTTAATGTACTTCTCTAATAAATAATTACATAGTTTCAAAGTAGTAAAATCATCTTATCTATGGCTCCTAGATTACTTTAATACGTCGGGAATAACATTTCTTACGCAGTAGTAGTGAGAAAAGACACGTTGTCCAGTGCTGTCTGCAATTCATGTCAAATTCATATAATACTATCTGGGGCACACGGCTTCGATCAAGGAGTTGATGTGAGAGTGTGTGGTAGTTATGATAAAAGGACAAACTGTAAAGTACAATAGGTAAAAAAGTTATTGAAAACGTAACTATTTACAATACTTGTTTATAAACAACATTTTTCATTTTGTTATTCGCGGTATACATGTACAAATATTCCTAATTTCGTATTCGAGTGCATGCTACTTACGGTTGACCTTGAGAGCAACAGGAGTCTTTGGGTTGGTGCCGCAGTATTTTAAAGTTTGCCCTTGCGCTTTGTTAACTGTAAAACTGTATGCTAATTTGATTGGAAATTCCAGTCTTTTAAATTGGAATAGCAGTTCAGTAGAGATCATTGGTATTGTGGGGATAAATAGTCTGTGTCCTTTGAACTTTCGTAAGTCCGGATTCGATGATGTTATTCGATAGCTGTTTGACGCTCATCCTTCTTCCATTACATAGTTTTAGTGAGTTGAGATTTCTGAGTAGTATGATCGGAGATCCAACTGTAAGTCGAAGGAAGTGTAACAGTATTCCTGGTACTTGCAAAGAGTTGAGAGATTCTGTAGGGAAATTGATACTTTCTTCTATGTTTACCATCGCGTCGACCGATTTGTATATGTTCTCTTCACCAGGAATTTTCTTTTGAATATTAAACGTGGTATCGTCCACAATATTATTTTTAGTTGCCAAAATTGCCCTTTCAAATAGCCAGTCCGGATTGGTATAGTTGTGAACAATGTTTGAATAAATTTGGTCAATGAGTTAGTTTTCAGCAGTGGCTATGCTGCAGATATCACTGTTGCGTTTAATGAGGCCAGTCGCCTGGTCAGTAGGATATGTGCCTTCGCCTATTTCTAAGAGTTGTTGAGCGAAATATGCTGTTGTTTCGTCTTAAGACAATTCAACTCTCAAAGTTTCTTAGTCGCAGTATTTGTATGTGCGGCCAGAGATGCCATTTTTTAAAGCATGCATTGTTCTCGTCCCCTGGTGTTGACTTGGAAATAACTGGAACTGTTTGTCGAAAATCTCTTGAAGAGTACGAATAGAGTTCCTCCCATCACTTCAGAATTTCCTCGCAAGTCTTGTAATGTTCTGTCTATAGCTTCGAGTGATTTTTATGTGCTATTGAGCATTCGTCCCAAAAGATTATTTTAGCTTGCTTTGTAATTTCACCCCGTCCAGATGCTCTTGACATTTTAAATACCGGTAATTGTTCTTCGGCTATATTCAACGGTAGTTGTAGGGTGGAATGGGCACTTAGTCCTCCTTCCATAATTGTGGCTGCAGTGCCGGATGATGCCGTGCAAGTGGGATGTGTCGTTTAGCACGTATTTCCACCACTAATAGATTTATTAGAAACGATTTCCCGATGCCACCTAGTGCGTCCGAATAAATAATTGCGCCAATGTTGTCGTCGAACCCGTCCATGATAACGTTGTAGATTTCCTCTTGACTGTCACTGAGAAGTGGTCTGTTGTAAGCAATGTACTGAAGTAGTTCATTGATGTTGCAGCTTTTTCCTTTGTAATATCGATGTTTGGTACATTGATAGCATCTTTTCCTGGTGCTTGCATCCCAAGTCGTACAAGGTCTGGTTGTTTACTGCTAAACATTTATCTTATAGGCGAATGAGTGTTTCATTGAAGATGTTGCAGTTGAATTCGATTGTCAGTTCAGGATGATCTTGTCGGATCTGGTACAGTATGTCATCATTTATACTCTTTGAAGGGGTCCCATAGCTGTTTTGGATTCGATGTGTTACATGTTGTTAGAATTATGGAGAATAAGTCATTTGTTCAGCTGAGGCTGTGGTTGTCGTTTTCCACTAGTTCTAAACGTTGGCATGCGTCTCTGTAAGTCTGGCATAGGTAACCGTCAACAGTCTTGAGATCTGTGAAACTTAGTGGTCCCCGCATTTCGTGTAGCAACATCGGGAGATAGAAACATTCGGCGTTGTTCGAATGTACGATGTATATTCAGCCTAGTGCGTCGGTTTCCATGATTGCTGGATAACCTTCTATTGGAATTCCTTGTTTTCCTGCTTGAAAGATTTTCTTGTTTTGTTCCACGTGTAATAGGTAGGGACGTCAAAATATAGTAATGTTTTCGCGAATGGATCCGTTTGGCATAGTTGGTAAAAAGCTGTTAATGTTTTGTACTGAGTGATTCGCTTGCAATTTCTCTGGAGGTGTCTTTTGCAAAGTAAGCACTCTGTCCATTCTCCAAATGTATTGCCAGATGTTGCAGAGTTGGCTGGCGTTAGTGTAAGGGAAAACGGAAAATCCGCCACTCTGCTTCGTTACTGTTGATGTAACTTCCCATTTCGAACATGACGATTTCGTTGCTTCTGTTTTGTTGTTCACTGTCCTTGGCTATTTTAAATACTGCGATGTCACTGCCTCTTTTCTACAGACTACAGACAAATTTGATGGATTTTAAGCCGGCCGGAGTGGCCGAGCGGTTCTAGGCGCTACAGTCTGGAACCGCGCGACCGCTACGGTGGCAGGTTCGAATCCTGCCTCGGGCATGGATGTGTGTGATGTCCTTAGGTTAGTTAGGTTTAAGTAGTTCTAAGTTCTAGGGGACTGATGACCACAGCAGTTAAATCCCATAGTGCTCAGAGCCATTTTGATGGATTTTACCGAATTGCAATATTCTACGTTTATGTGTGCTTGAATCATTTTGAAGAGTAGTCTGCTATATGGTGCAACCCGTTGATTATCTGTTCGCTGCCTCGTATTCGTATTTTTGCTGTGAAGCCACCGTTTTGGGGTGATTTTCTTCCGTATCGGGGAGAGCCATCAGCACCGGTTGTCGTCGAAATATGGTTTTGGGTATCTTTTTGTACATTTTCCATCACTCGTACATGGCGAATTGGAGTTTAATAGCCCGCATGGCCCGTGAATCATGTTTCCCATTAATATGTCGTCCTGTTCCGGATCTTCTTGTGGATTGGGAAATTCAGACTGGATGATTTTTTTGATGTCCAGGCGATGGAGTCTGTCATGCAACCATATGAGATTGTGTGAGTGAGTCTGTCTTCGTTTTTGCCATTGGATAGTGTACATCCAACATCTAAAGGATCCAAAGATGCGATGTTTTGTGATGATTTCAATAAATCTCATTTGTTTTTGTCGGAAAATTCCAGCTATGATGTCGTGTTGATGCATGGGAGCTTGTCCATATCTTAGTTCTTTGATTTCTGGCCACGATGAGTTGCTTGTGGATCTTATGAAGAGGTCAGGTCGTCCATATTTTCTTATGTAGGTCATGTCATCTTGAGTTCATATGGATCAAATGGCTCTGAGCACTATGAGACTTAACATCTGAGATCATCATTCCCCTAGAACTTAGAACTACCTAAACCTAATAACCTAAGGACATCACACACATCCATGCCCGAGGCAGGATTCGAACCTGCGACCGTAGCGGTCGCGTGGTTCCAGACTGAAGCGCCTAGAACCGCTCTACCACAGCGGCCGACTCATCATGAGTGTATTCGTGCATGTGTCCCGGACTTCCTATATATGCTGAGTGTAAGTTTACCATTGTTCCATTGCTGTCAGTGTTTCCACCATTTATGATTGCGTCTCGGAAGTGGATGTGTTCTTCGTGCGTAGTTTCTTCTGATTCAGTCTTATGCAAAAGAGCCTTTCCGCTTCTGTTTTTGCATACAAATCTGCCAGGAAATGTTGGAATAAAAGGCGAGCGTTGAGAATGTGATTATATGTTTCATTGTGTCTGATCATTAAGCTCGTTAAACTTGTTGGGAGTGACTTTTTTGTTTGTTTCTACCCATGTTTCATGTTGGATTTGTTTCAAATTAAAATTATATCTGTCCTCTCCGTGGAGAAGTATTGATAGCTATTGGAGGGCATCACGTGAACGGTGTGTCTCTCCAATGCGGTGTAGTCCTCATTATCTTCGTTGTGCAAATGATATCACGGTTTGACTTTTCATTGTCCGCAATTACAACGCCGACTTCGTCTATCTGAGGTGCTTTAAATCGAAGTTCGTATTCTCCAGGTGCTCTTTTCTTGGTTCGAATTATGACTTTACACTCATCACAAATCATTCGGTCTAGCGCTGTTTCAAATATGCGAATCAGTTGACTGTATTTTTGTCCGATCCTCTGTACATCTTGGACTGCTTTTCATTTCAGTGCAATGATATTTGTGCATCGTTGATCAATTTGTTTCTTCATTTCCGATTAAACATACCTTATGGTCTTCGTTGGGTAGTGGTAGTAATGATGCCACGTTCTTATAGATTTGTCCGTGGATGGAAAGAACAATCAATTTCATCTCTGTTAGTGTTGATCGAAGTGACACCGAAAGAAGTCAGTTGGCAGCAGACGTTGTACACTTTTATACTTTGAAGGAATTGTTTTGATTCTGGAGTTTCTTCGGTCATATAATGTAAACAATTCCTGCGGAAGTTGCTGCGCGGGATTAGCCGAGCGGTCTAGGGCGCTGCAGTCATGGACTGTGCGGCTGGTCCCGGCGGAGGTTCGAGTCCTCCCTCGGGCATGGGTGTGTGTGTTTGTCCTTAGGATAATTTAGGTTAAGTAGTGTGTAAGCTTAGGGACTGATGACCTTAGCAGTTAAGTCCCATAAGATTTCACACACATTTGAACAACATTTTTTTCCTGGGAAAGTTCTTCCAGTGGTGACAATCGAATTTTTCTATTCATGCAACAGTAGCCTCGTGTTTCTCTACTGAAATTTTAGCGTTGAAAAATTGATAGATGTTATTTTTCCGATTACGCCGTGTTTGTGTTTTTGTATTCTTTCGCCGGTTCGTGGCGGATGCTTCATTTGTTAGGCTGTGCTGTTTACTTGTGCTCGTCCGCGCTTTCATTATGGAGCTATTTTCATGGCTGACTTGAGTT
Organism: Schistocerca serialis cubense; assembly: GCF_023864345.2. Lineage (NCBI taxonomy): Eukaryota > Metazoa > Arthropoda > Insecta > Orthoptera > Acrididae > Schistocerca > Schistocerca serialis. The sequence goes on along the minus strand of NC_064640.1, from coordinate 400,750,502 downwards.
CGCAGTTTTGTATTAATTCTTGATACTTTAATTCGTTCATTTCGTTGTTCTCCGGTTTCTCTGCTTCTTACGGTGCTGATTCTCGTTCGGTGAGAACTTAAACGTGCTTCGTGCTCATAATTTGTTTCGTTTCTTCGCTGTTATTTTTGTTTTTGCCGTTTTGCTTCAGAACTGGCAAGGGCTCCTCCTCTTTTACTTTTGGGCATTGTCAAAAATGTGAACCAAATCAACTTTTTGTAAACTAATACACTAAGTACACTTTACACGTTTTTCACACTTCATTTTCGACTGATATTCAGTCACTGAATCACTTTGACTTCTCACACTTCACTGCTTGTTTTTATCTACTCACTGCACTCCCTTCGTCACAACAAACTGACGTTCGAACACACGACGGGTCTTGCTTTATATACCCAGACCAATGGTTAAGCGCCACCAGTGGCGAATTTCAGAACATACCAAAAAGGCTTCGAATGTTTCGCAATGTTCCAGAACATTCCACAACATTCGAGAGTATTCTGGAATGTCCCACAATGGTCTTGGATGCTCCCGAACATTCACGACTCTTCCCGTATGTTCCAGACTATCCCCGAGCATTCCAGAACATCCTGGGTCATTGTAGAACATTCCGGGACATTCTGGAATATTGTCGAATGCTCTCGAATAGTCTCGAATGTTCTGAGATGCTCTAGAAATTTCTAGATGGTGAAACTTCCCCGCTTTCATATTTTCAAAAGCACGCCTTCAGGTAAAAGGGCCGCGCGCAGTAGCCGCGCGGTTTCGGGCGCCATGTCGCTGACTGTGTGGCCCCTCCCGCCGGAGGTTCGAATCCTCCCTCGGGTGTGTGTGTGTGTGTGTGTGTGTGTGTGTGTGTGTGTGTGTGTGTGTGTGTGTGTGTGTGTTTTGTTCTTAGCATAAGTTAGTTTAATTAGAGTGTAAGTATAGGGACCGATGAACTAAGCAGTTTGGTCCCTTAGAAATCCACACACATTCAGGTAAAAACGCAAAACTTCTTCATGGATTGGGGATAAAGGGCTACCACACTATATAACTCCCTAGATCGTACCGGGACTCGTTTCAAAGTTTTAGTGGCAAGTACATTGTACACTTACTTTTATAACAGAAGATAAAATATTGATTATGTATACATCATGTGAAATATTGTGCGATTTGTTGATTATAAATCACTACTACAGAAAGTGAATGATTTCTTTCATCGGAGCACATTAAAACTGTTGAATAAATGAAGTAATAAACCAACTGCTGCTGTTATGATGTTCAGTTCGGGGACATTTGCACCTCTTTCCTGTAGTCGATTCTTCGACTGTCTCTCCATTACAAAATTAATTTGTCCTGTGAGGCTGGTTGGTTGGTTGGTTGGTTGGTTGTTTGGGGAAGGAGACCACACAGCGTGGTCATCGGTCTCATCGGTTTAGGGAAGGAAGTCGGCCGTGCCCTTTCAGAGGAACCATCCCGGCATTTGCCTGGACTGATTTAGGAAAATCACGGAAAACCTAAATCAGGATGGCCGGACGCGGGATTGAACCGTCGTCCTCCCGAACGCGAGTCCAGTGTCTAACCACTGCGCCACCTCGCTCCCTGTGAGGCTGTCTCTCCCATTAGTCACGTTGTGGCATAAAGCTCTTATCTCCTCACTTCGGTGCAATACGTCTTCCTTAGTTATCTCGTCCACCCATCTAATCTTCAGCATAGTTCTGTAACACCACTTTTGAAAAGCATCTACTATCTTGTAGTCTGTTCTATTTATCGTCCACGGCTCTCAAAATGGCTCTGAGAACTATGGGACTTAACATCTGAGGTCATCAGTCCCCTAGAACTTAGAACTATTTAAACCTAACCAACCTAAGGACATCACACACATCCATGCCCGAGGCAGGATTCGAACCTGCGACCGTAGCAGTCGCGCGGTTCCGGACTGAAGCGGCTATCATTCACGTGTCACATGTATACAAAGCAGTGATCCAGGTAATCAGTTTCAGGATACACTTCATTATACTTAAATTTATATTCACTTTTAACAAATTTCTGTTTTTTATTGCTAGTTATGTTACGAGTACATCATCTTTACACAAAGCTGCCCAAATAGAAGAACTCATCTACTACGTTTAATGTACCATTTCCGAATCGAACTCCCTCAGCATTGCGTAATTAAGCCGACTACACTCGGTTAGCCTCGTTTAGCTTTGTTAATGTTAATATTTTTTCAAAACACTGTCAATTGCGTTGAACAGATCTTTCAGTACACTTCGTTACTTACGAATTAAACCATATGTGGTTAGTTTACTCGGGCAGTAGTTGCTGGATAGGAGAACCGGTCCAGCACGAAAATTTTCATCATGTATTTTCACGCAGAGACGTGCTAACTGATATTGGCCAAAAATTTCGCGTCTCTCTGTACCTGGTTAGCCATGACGATCGTTGGCAAATGGAAGAACTGATCAGGCTCTAAAGTTCTCCTTGGTTAGCATTGACTATAGGTGCTGGGTTTGAATCCATTTCAAGAACAAAACAGTACATCATGTCATTTGTAGTTCAGACATGGGCACAATTAGTTGTTCATGAACCCCTTTGATATTTAATGTCGCTTTCTGCTAGATAACAAGGGCGATAGAAGTCTTTCGAACTGTACATAGGTCCACCTGCCGTCATGAGTACTGTGAAATAACGATTGATACGATGTTGTTGTTGAGGTTTCCGTAGGGCGCTTACCACTGTTAACTGCGGTTTTTCTAACTGATTAGTTCATTAATCAGTTTATATAAAAACTTATGAAGCTAAAGACAGGTAGTAGGTGGTTGGAAAATCTTTTAGAGACCAGGAGTGCGTCGAATTATCATAGAAGTTAGTATCCCAGATATTCTTGTAAAAACTCTTATTCACAAAAAAATTAGTTCTGGCTAAGGATTACTGAAAGATTTGTGTGATAGAGTTACGACCATTAGTTATCTCAGAAACTAATGACAGTTGTAACGTTTTTGAAATGTCACCTACTGGAATAAATTTGAGTTTACAAGCTTTAAGGACTCTCCCATCTCTAATAGCGTGTTTCTTGATATTTGGAATCTCGTGAAAGTCATTTACATCTGAGTTTATTCCCGTAGAGAGTAGTGTTTTCGGGAGTCTCTTATGATAAGGATTGTATAGTCAAGCTACTGTCCGAAAAGAAATTAGAGGAACGGCAACAAAGTTACGTAATGTGGGCTGCATGCCCATCAGGTGAAACCCATTTCAGGTCGTTCGGGTACTTTTGCTCATGATAATAGAGGAGAGTACTGTACGTAGAGGATAGTGTACCTAGGAACCGACGATGGTTATCGGTCCTTACTGCAATCTATTGATTGAGGCTAGAATCATATGAAGGAATATGCACTAGAAACCGCCTTAAGCCATTTCCTACAATGTTTAGAGTTGTTAGACATGAGGTTGTGTTTAGGGGCGTATCTGCAAATATTTCACGTTCTATATATTTAAGTGTTCTGTAATGTATTACAGGTATTTGGAATATGTTGTTAATTTTTCAGGTACAGAATTTCATGGCGAGTAAAATGCTATATATTTTTAAAACTAATTGTATAACATGTGGACAGTTAAGCCATACTTCGTCGATCGTGTGCCACCTTGCACAATGATCCAGGAAATCTTTCTCCATGTAACATGTAATACTTTTCTTCAATATCTTAACAATTTTACCTGTCTTGAACACGGAAATTTTTACCAGTTTCCAATTGCTTCTGTCTCAAAATATATTTAATTTTCAACTGTTTTTAATGATACTGCTGTTTCATTTGATTACTCTTACTGATTATTGATGTGTAGTAGGGCAACAGTTAACATGTATGTTATTAAATACAATAGCAACAAGATTCTATGGATTGCAGTACCTTTTAAGTTTGAGTCAAATATTTGTTCATAGGCAGATAATCATATTGAATGTTAGAACACGGCCGCGCGGGATTAGCCGAGCGGTCTGTGGCGCTACAGTCATGGACGGTGCGGCTGGTCCCGGCGGAGGTTCGACTCCTCCCTCGCATATGAGTGTGGGTGTTTGGCCTTAGGATAATTTAGGTTAAAAAGTGTGTAAGCTTAGGGACTGATGACCTTAGCAGTTAAGTCCCATAAGATTTCACACGCATTTTGTTAGAACACGTCTTCCCATTTGGAAAAACTTTAAGAAGAAAAGTTCAACATCTATTACAGGACTGGCTAGAGGCTAAAGGATGAGGTATATCAAGGTACAATATTCTCCCCTACGTGACCAAAAAGACAAAAAAGAAAGAAACGTAGCGCTGCTTCTCGGCGAGCATTTGTGCTTTTGCTAGCTTTTGAATCAATTTGGCAGTTGAGGCCACCCGTCGGCGTAGGACTTCCATCGTAATGGCACTGATCCGTATTTCAGAGGAATTACCCGGATGGGACGGAAATCGGTAGATGTGATGCAGATGTACTGACAAACAACTGATTACTATTTTTAAAAAATTGGGTAATTTATTCCAAAGAAAGAAATTCAAAACTTGAGAAAGTCAATAACGCTTTGGTCCAGCTCTGGCCCTTATGCAAGCAGTTATTTGGCTTGGCATCGATTGATAGAGGGACATCGTGTCAAATTCTGTCCAACTGGCACGTTAGATCGTCAGAATCCCGAGATGACTACAGGGCCATGCTCGTAATGTTTCAAATGTTCTAAATTGGGGAGGGTTTGCCAAGTAAGCCCCAAGACAAGCAGTAGAAACTCTCGCTGTCTGGGTGCGGACATTATCTTACTGAAATGTAAGCCCAGGACGATTTGCCTCGAAAGGCAACAAAAAGGGGGGAAGAATATCGTCGACTTACAGCTGTGCTGTAAGGGTGCCGCGGAACGCAATGGATTCCTACTATGAAATTATATGGAAGCACGGACCATCACTCCAGATTGTCTGGCCGTATGGGGGCGGGGGCGACAGTGGTGCTGGCATCCTTCCGCTGTCTGGGGAGTCTCCAGATACGTATTTGGCCTGGAATCACATTGACTGCAGTAAAACTGACTAAACTGATGCGTCCAGATTCGAACTGAGGCCCGATGACCGGCGAAGACGTCATCCGTAAAATGCTATAAAACGGTCTATCAACCGAATGTAACACCGAAGTAAAAACTGGCCGAAAATAGTGTGGATGTGTTCCATTATCCCGAGTACCTGCACTAAGCACTGGGATCCGGCCGGTGTGGCCGTGCGGTTCTAAGCGCTTCAGTTTGGAACCGCGTGACCGGTACGGTCGCAGGTTCGAATCCTGCCTCGGGCATGGATGTGTGTGATGTCCTTAGGTTAGTTAGGTTTAAGTAGTTCTAAGTTCTAGGGGACTGATGACCACAGATGTTAAGTCCCATAGTGCTCAGAGCCATTTGAACCATCTAAGCACTGGGAGCGTCAACGTCAATGTTGTGTTATGTTATTAATAACGTTGTGTTTCATTGACTGGTACACTGTGATACATTTTTAATAGGTCTTTAGGAGATGAAGTGAATTACCGAATAACAAATACAGGGCGCCATTTAAAAAAGTTATACCACTTTGCAAAAACACAAAGCTACAACGAAGGCAATCATGCTGATTGATGCTCCCCTGGCGGCTAAAACACCTTTGCTGGGAAACATTTTGTAATTTGCATCTGGACAGACAGTTATTTAGGGTCGTCAAAATAAATGGAACACCCTGTATACAGATGCAAGGTATCAAATTGCAATGTACGTGCCCATATACGCACACACTCGTACATCTAGTTGTAGGCTCAAGTAGAATAAATTAACAAGAAATATGAAATGTGGAAATGTTCTAACACGGGATCTAGAAACTTTTAGTTAGGTCACCACAATTCAGTTCAGGACCAAAGAAAAAAAAAGAAAGGAAGATTACTGTTTAACGTTTCGTGAATTACTAAATGATTTGAGACGAAGCATGAGTTTTGGTTAGGGGAAGGAGGGGAAAGGTAATCAGCGGTGTCCTTTGAAAGAAATCATTGCGGCATTTGTCTTAAGTGATTTAAGGAAACCACGGAAATTTACATATGGTTTGCCGGGCAGGGATATGAGCCACCGTCCTTCCGAATAAGAGTAAAGTGTGCTAATCACTGCGCCACAGCGCTCGCTGAAGGCTCAATTCGAATACGAAATATAATTTTTAGTAAAGTCTCATTTGCCACAGTCGGCTTTGACAGACGTCTGTGGTACTTCCCACGCTGTAACTACACATATCTTCCAGAAGAAGAAAACACCATGCTACATAATCATTTACTTTTATCACTCTATTCACCACGATACTTAAGATTTCACAAACTCAAATTTTTAGAACCAAACACTGAAGAAATTTTCATGTACACAGTTTTCGTATTCCGTGGACTAAATGTGACACATCTTACTGTATGGTTTCTCAGCTTCCCTCTGGGAACTGATTAGCCGCAAGAAAACGTAAGTTAGGAGGGAGTTGTATAACTTGCAGGCAGGGTATCACGTGACGTAGTAGCTTGCCGCCATGTTAGATATCACCTTGTGTCTTGGGTGCAGGGTTTCTGTTGGCCGGATCAATCCATTAGCCAGACTGTTGTGGCTGATTTATTAACGGACACGCGATACCCTGCCGCCTCACCTAACCGGCTGTTGCTTCAAGGCTGACCAACCTGCTATGGCTACCACTGCGTTATTCGACACAAAAACATTTCAAGAATCCTAGGTGACTGCACAGATACCTCGTTAGTAACAATCTGTTGTTCAACGCGATATGTTTGCTGGTTTTGATCAATGGAAACGACGAGTATTTACACTATATTTTAGGAATGAGCTTACATTCATAGCGGCACAGAGTTCGCAAAATAAAAACCATACGGAAATGCAGTAAGAACTACCTTAAGGAATACCTGAGACTACACGAGACAAGAAAACAAAGGCAAAAAAATGGCTCTGAGCACTATGGGACTTAACATCTATGGTCATCAGTCCCCTAGAACTTAGAACTACTTAAACCTAAGTAACCTAAGAACAGCGCACAACACCCAGCCATCACGAGGCAGAGAAAATCCCTGACCTCGCCGGGAATCGAGCCCGGGAACCCGGGCGTGGGAAGCGAGAACGCTACCGCACGACCACGAGATGCGGGCAAACAAGTTACTGTCCCATAAATATGACGCTACCATCATAACAGGACTGTTCCTGAAGCTGCGACATCGTCCCGAAAAAACACAAGAGACCCGTATATGTAATAAGTTTCCTTTAATTTACGTCTATGGTCACAGTCTTTTAAGATTGTGACCATAGACATAAATTAAAGGAAACTTATGACTGTTCCTGTTGAATAACGAAGCTGATTACTCATATCGCACAATAGTTCCTGCAACTACTGTGCTTCAGACATTTTGAGTTTGAAAATGTCGACAATAGCTGTGATACGAATAACACTGGAATTGCAGTTAATATGAAAATTAAAACGAGCCTTTTTCGTATTCATGTGATTTCGTTTACTTTATCCATGCTCAGTGGAGCTCGGATGCACTGGACTGCAGCCATGATGGTTCCAGTTAATGCATAAATTGCTGCTACTCACAGTTAATTATTGTCGTGTGACATTCGGTGAGATTTATATGCTGATGGCTTCGTCTCCGAACTAAGTTATTTTGTTCCATGAAGTCAAAGGTTGAAAGAAATATCCCAGTACAACTGGAAAGAACGCAGGTCACAATGGTTTAAAAATGGGTAAAAGAATGGAAACACAGATTTACAGACCAATAGGGCTAACGTGCGTGTGTTACAGGATCGTCGAGTATATTTTAAGTTAAAAAGCTGAGACATCTCTGATGCAATAGAAGCCACTTTCGAAGGATCAGCTGGCAATCAGGAAAACAAAAATCAACATTTTTATTCATACAAAATACAGGAGGAGGACAAAAAGTAGAAACAACGCGAGAAATGGTTGCTTGAACATAAATGCAGATGCTATCCACGGCTGCAGGCTGCGCTGTTGTATTTGAACACGAGCGGCACCTGTGTAACGTCCCCAACACGTTTCAAGTGTTAGAAGTAGTCAAAATGGTGTTGTGTGTGTAGTTGCGACAGCATTATGTCAGAGCTAAGTGGAGTCGATTGTGGGACAAACTGTTGCTGCTCGTATGGTGGGTGCTTCCGTAACCAACGCAGCGATTAATTTGGTGTCTGAAGAGGCACCGATGGAAGATTTATACCGCATACGGGAAAAGCGGAAAAACATCATCCACATCTACATTTACATACATACTCCGCAACCACCGTACGGTGCGTGGCGGTGGATACCCTGTACAACAACTAGTCGTTTCCTTTCCTGTTCCACTCGCAGATAGTGAGAGGGAAAAACAACTGTTTACATGCTACCGTATTAGCACTAATTTCTCGTATCGTATCTTCGTGGTCGCTACGCGAAATCTATGTTGGTGGCAGCAGGATCCCTCTGTAGTCAGCTTCAAATGCCAGTTCTCTAAACTTTCTCGGTAGTGTTCTTCGAAATGAATGTCTTCTTCTCTCCAGGGCTTCCCACTTGAGCTCCCGCAGCATATTGCTTGCATGATGATAGAACCTACCTGAAAGAAGTCTAGCACCTCCCCTCTGAATTGCTTCAATGTATTCTTTCAATCCGACCTGGTTCGGATCCCAAACACCCGAGCAGTACTCAAGAATAGGTCGCACTAGCGTTCTATATGCAGTCTCGTTTACAGTTTAAATACAATTTCCTAAAATTCTTCCAATAAACCAAAGCAGACCATTCGACTTCCTTAACGCAATCCTCACATGCTCGTTCCGTTTCATATCGCTTCGCAATCTTACGTCCATATATTCAAACGAAGTGACTGTGTCAAGCAGGAAACTACTAATTCCATATCCGAACATTACTGGTTTGTTTTTCCTACTCATCCGCATTAACTTGCATTTTTCTACATTAAGAGCCAGCTGCCATTCGCCACACCAACTACAAATTATGTATAGATCATCTTGTATCACTCTACAGTCACTTGTCTTCGACACCGTCCAGCAGACCACACCATCTTCAGCGAACAAACGCAGATTGCTGCCCACCCCGCCTGCTAGATTATTTACATATATAGAAAATAGCAACGGTCTTGCCGGACGGTGTGGCCGAGAAGTTCTAGGCGCTTCAATCTGGAACCGCGCGACCGCTACGATCGCAGGTTCGAATCCTGCCTCGGGCATGGATGTATGTGTTGTTCTTAGGTTAGTTAGATTAAAGTATTTGTAAGTTCTAGGGGACTGATGACCTGAGATGTTAAGCCTCATAGTGCTGAGAGCCATTTTGAGCAACGGTCTTATCACACTTCCCTGGGGCACTCCTGATATTATCCCTGTCTCCGTTTAACATTCGCCGTCGAGGACAACATACTGCGTTGTATTACTTAAGAAGTCATCGAGCCGGTTCCGCTAAGTCACAACGCGGAAAAAGGGTGTGTTGAGTGATCGTGATGGACTGTCATTGAAGAGGACTGTGGCCAAAAATAATAGGATGACAACTGCAAAAATCATTCCAGAACTGAACGTTGTACACTCGAAACCTGTCAGCAACAAAAAAACGCTACGGGAGCTCCATAAGCAGGGAATTGTAGTGTGAGGCGGAATTCTGAAACTAATATCAGTGATGCAAAATGTCCATAACAGGAAAACGTGGTGCCGAAGCCTTAAAACATGAACCATGGGCAATGGAAGAGGCTTATTTAATCCTATGACTCTTGTTTCACACTGTTTCCAACTTCTGGACGAGTTTGCATCACAAGAGTGAAAATTGGCGAGTGTTGGCAGTCACATCGTGGTATTCCATGGGTACTCTGCGAGCCTGAATTACTGCCAAGGATTATGTGATTACTTTGAAGGATCAAGTCCATTCCATGGTGCAGTGTCTATTCCCCAGTAGTGATGCTACGTTCCAAGGTGACAGGGCCCTTGTTCACACGACTGGCATCGTTCAGGCTTGGTTATGTGAGTGCGAGGCTGAACTGTCGCATCTCCCCTGCCCATCACAGCCACCGTTCCCTATATTATTGAGACTTTGTGATCTACCTTGGTTATCTGAACTTGCCACTGTTTCAAGAAAGAGTGGTATAGGATTGCCTCGAAAACCATACATGACCTGCATTTATCCATTCAGAGATGGCTGGAAGCTGCGTCGAATGCCAACAGGTTTCCTACACCGTGTCAAGCGTGATAATGTGTTGTGGTTTTGGTGTTTCCATATTTTTGTCCGGTCCCTATACCTCCCACTAAGCCATTTATTCTAGGTTGTGAAAAGAAATTATCACGTTCTGTTTGTGTGTACAGGGTGTAAAGCGTGTAAGTGCAGATATTTTTATTGATGACCCTTTGTACTGAACATCATTGTGTCAGTATTTACTTCATCTGGAGACTAATAATTATAGCTATTAGGAGTAGTATGTTTCCCGGTTGGATAATACGTGCAAGTCCATGTGGCAAGAGCAAGCCATGAATGCTTATTTTTCCCTGGGCAGCAGGTCAGGTGTTGAAGTGTGGATGCATTGGTGCAAAACCGTTAGCGTAGACTGACAGGCATAGTCCACTTAGTGGTGCAGTTACGATCATGCAGGAAACACCAGGTAGTACAACAAGTGATGTGTTTGTGGGAAGATTTTTTGGCGCCGAGTAAAAACAACCAGGAGACTTACTTGTACATATATTAAGGTACCACACATTAAAATACACTCCTGGAAAATGAAAAAAGAACACCATGAATTCGTCAACCCAGCAGAGGGAAATTTTATTGACGTAAACAACACACGATTACAAAGACAGAGCCATGCCCACGTGAGTAAAGTCAACAGAGCGTGCGCAATTCGGCGCTAGTAATGAGTATACCCTTATTTTGCAGCAATTCAGGCTGCAATTCTCCCATGAAGACGATTGTAGAGGTGCCGAACGTAGTCTTGAGGAATGGCCTGCCATGCAGTGTCCACCTGATGCCTCAGCTGGGCCAGACTCCGTGCTGGTCATGCAGACTAGGTAAGATGACATTTAATCCAGTCCCAAATAAGCTCAATGGGGGACAGATCTGGGGATCGTGCTAGCCAGGGTAGTTGGCGTACACCTTGAAGAGCACGTTTGGTGGCACGGGAGACGTGTGGACGTGCATTGTCCTGTTGGAAAAGCATGTCGCCTTGTTGGTGCATGAACGGTAGCAAGACCGGTTCAATAATGGTTTCAATTTACCGTTCAGTGTTCAATGTACGCTCTACTATCACCAGTGGAGAGCGGCCAGTGTAGGATATGGCTCCCCGCACCATGACTCCGGATCTTCGTCCTGTGTGCCTCTGTCGTACACACTCCAGATTTTGGTGCTTCCCTGCATGACGTCACACACGTGTTCGATCGTCATTGGCACCAAGGCAGAACCGTCTCTCATCACTGAAGACGACACGTCTCCATTCGTCCTTCCATAAACGCCTATCGTGACACCACTGGAGGCGGGCTGAGCGATGTTGGGGAGTGAGCGGAAGAGGCGCTAAAGGCATGCGGGATCGTAGCCCTGCTTCGCGGAGACGGTTGCGAATGGTTCTCTATAATTCCCCCGGAGCAACAGTGTCCCTAATTTGTTGTGAAGTGACGGTGCGGTCCTGCACGGCACTTCGTAAGATGCGACGATCTTGGCATGCATCTTTGCGTCGTCGCTGTCTGGATCCAGGTCGACGGGCATGTGCACCTTCTGCTGACCACCGGCGACAACATCGACGCACTGTGGAGACCTGTCGCCCCCACGTGTTGCGCAATTTTGCAGTATGTCCATCCGGCCTCCCGCAGGCCCACTATACGCCCTCGCTCAAACTCCGTCAGTTGCACAAACGGTTCACGTACAGGCTGCCGCGACATGCTGACAATGTTGAAGACACACAAGGAGCTCCGTGTACTACGGCTAACTGGCTGCCACTGGCTCTGGCGGTGAACAACCGCAGAGCAGCTTACGGCATTCCACGAGTGATAACGCAGTTCCTGGTGTGTCCGCAGTGTGGCGCGTTTGATCACCACATGCACTGCCCTCTCATAGTGTCCCTTGCATATATAACAGGTCTTATTCACTTGCGTCAATGTGTTCTTTTTCATTTTCCATGAGTGTATATCCACTTATACCCGTTACACCATAATGTTCGCGGAAAAAATTGCAACACCAAAAAATAATTAATGGAGAATAATGAAATATCTGGAATACAGTTGTCCAATTAACTTATTTAAACGATTAAAACTGCAAGTTCACAGGTTAATGTAAGTGCGAGATAAGCCATCGCAAATGTGAAATGCTGGTACAATAATAACCGGTGTAGCCGTCAGAATGATGAGTGATTTGTGTTGCACAGGTGTCAGATGTCGGTTTGTAGGATGGAGTTCCATGGCTGTTACACTTGGTTTGTCAATACAGGGACGGGTAATACTGTTTGCGAGTGACGCTGTAGGTTTCGTCCGATAATGTCTCGGATGTGCTTCACTGGAGACAGATCTGGTGATCGAGCAGGCCAGGGCAACATGTCGACACCATGCACAGCATGTTGGGTTACAACAGCAGTATGTGGGCGAGAATTATACTGCGAAGAAACACCCCTGGAATGCTGTCCATGAATGGCAGAACTACAGGTCTAATCACCAGACTGACGTAAAAATTTGCTGTCAGGGTGCGTGGGATGACCACGAGAGTGGTGGAAGACCAGTGTGTCTGGCCGCCTCCTAACCAATACAACACACGGCCATCACTGGCACCGAGACAGAACCAGCTTTCATCAGAAAACACAACAGACGTCCACCCTGCCCACTGACGTCCCAAACGACGGTGGTTTGGGGTCAGCTGAATGTTCGCTACAGGGTGTCTGGCTCTGAGCTGTCCTCGAAGTAACCCATTTATAACAGTTCGCTGTGTCACTATGGTGCCAATTGCTGCTCAGATTGCTGCTTCAGATGCACGATGCGCCAGAGCCATACGCCTTCATGATGGTCTTCCCTTTCTTGTTCTTTAGGAGCCCGGTCATATTGCGACCATACATTCTAGTGACCATCGCTGCGAGCGGTCATGTACAGTGGCTACACTTCTGCCTAATCTTTATGCATTGTCGCAGAAGAAATATCCAACTTCTCCTAGCTCTGTTACAAGACCTCTTTCAAAGTCAGTAAGCTGCTGATAAAGGCATCTTTGTTTCCTTAAGGGCATTCTTCACTAACATCGACTCACCACGTCCAATCTCGAAGACTGGCGCGAAATTTGAATAGATATTATCTTTCAGATATAGAAATACACGTATCAGCTTTCGTTTATGTTGCAGAAGTCCTTCCTGTTGCTGCAAAATTTTCCGTTAGAATTGAAGACTTGGATTAGTTAGAAGGTTTCTGGGAAAGTGCATTACATCTGTAAAGGAAATCGCAAAGAAGACGCTACTGCGACCAACTGTAGAACATCGTCCATGCATGTTGAATGCTCACCAACTGACATGACGGCAAATATCGAAGGGATTGGTAGTCGCACAGCTATAATAGTGAAAGAACGGTACAGCCCGTAACTAAGTGTAAAACATATATTTGGGGAACTTGCACGGTCTTCTTTGGAAAGAATGGGACGCTGTAGTTCGGTAAACTTAGAGAGCCGTTTTTCGAGCAAGATTGTGTAATTATTTTGCTTCCACCATCGTATAACAGCTGTAGGGATCCTGAGAATAAGGGAAAAGAAATTGGACTTACACAGGCATACAGATAGTCCTTTTTCCAGGCCATGCGTGAGTAGACTGGGTCAGGTAATTACTAGTATTGGTAGGGAGAACAGTCCACCATGGACAATACAGTGACTTGCGAAGTATACATGTATGTGCAGAAGAATGTAGTTCTTCACTGTGGATGAAAATAACTTAAATACTGTCGATAGTGTTTGAAACGCTTCGCGGATCATGTTGTTCTGTACAGTTGATTATCGATATTTCACATCCATATTATGGTGCGCTCCAAATAAAGTGTCACGGAAGGTTTCAGATTATACTCAATGTTAGTTACAGTCTTTTTCAGAACCGCTTTTCTTGCTATGCCTCTCTGTTGTTGTACTCTCTTCTTTCATCGTCAGTTGTTTTACTGCCAGAACACCAAAATTCATGTATTACTTTTAGCTTCTTATTTTTGAAGTAATCAACCCAGACCTGACTTCGTTATTGATGTTCACATTATAACCAGTTTTCAAGACACTGTCCACTCCGCTCAACTGATCCTACCGTCTCACTAAACTAAACTATGTCCGAACAGGCCTTGGAAGACCCAACGGTACCGACCGGCAGCCGTGTCATCCTCAGCCGACTGGCGTCACTGTATGAGGATATGGAGGGGCATGTGGTCAGCACACCACTCTTCCGGCCGTTGTCAGTTTTCATGACCGGAGCCGCTACTTCTCAGTCAAGCAGCTGCGCAGTTAACCTCACAAGGGCTGCGTGCAGCGTTCGGCAGACTCGGACGGTGACCCATCCAAGTTCTACAGACGCCCGACAGCGCTTAACTTCGGTGATTTGACGGGAACCGATGTTACCACTGCGGCAAGGCCGTTGGTTGTTACTATTACATCTGCGAACATTAATGTTTTCGTTTCTCCTCCGTAAACTTTAACTCATTTTCCCTATTTCTGCATTATTTCTTGTATGGTTTGGCGTATTTACAAACTGAATAACATGAAGGATGGGCTACTAACCTGCATCACTACTTAAGTTACTGCTTTCCTTGCTCCCTTAGATTGGTAATTGGACTCTGGAGTCAAGACAATTTGTAAACAGCCTTCTACTTGTTGTGTTCTGTACCTGATAACTTTAGAAATTTAAAAAATCTCCAGTGAACATAATCAAAAGCCATTAGCAAATCTACAAATGCTGCTGAGTTTTTTTTTTATTTTTTTAACCTACCTTGGGACATATGTCGTAGAATCAGTATTGCCGAACTGCTCTGCACTAGGCGCGTTTCTACTAGTCATTTTACTCTTCTGTAAGCAATTCGTGTTTGTATTTTAAACCATTAGTTATTAAACTGATGGTTCGGTAATACACCTAAAGGCATTCGCCCTATTTCGAATCAGAATAAAGAAGTGAACAAAATCGTTCTTGTCTCCTTTTCAAAGAAGAGGTCCCACAGTTCGCCTTTATGCACTTAAGGAAACCAGTGAAAATTTAAACGAGGATACATGCAGGGAATTTTGAACATCAGAATGCTAATACAGGAACTTAACCACTTCACCACCTCGCTCGATGTGATCTTATTCAGCTATGGCTAGCCATGAATCGTGCAAACAAAATTGGTGAATTTGGTAATTTTGAAATCAGTCTATTTCACTTTCTTTAATTGACTACAATAGTCTGTTTCACTTCCTTTCATCTCATGCATATAAATATTAATGTAGTTGTTTTCTTTCTGTGTAACTTCAGTACCGACCTCAGTCATCCTAAGATCATTGAAGCACCCAGAATCCACGCTCCGACAATGGAATCTTCGGTGAGCCGCGCGGGATTAGCCGAGCGGTCTGTGGCGCTGCAGTCATGGACTGTGTGGCTGGTTCCGGCGGAGGTTCGAGTCCTCCCTCGGGCATGGGTGAGTGTGTTTGTCCTTAGGATAATTTAGGTTAAGTAGTGTGAAAGCTTAGGGACTAATGACCTTAGCAGTTAAGTCCCATATGATTTCACACACATTTGAACTTTTTTTTTCTTTGGTGAGGTTTTCCGCATTTAAGAGACGGGTACACGAGCCGGATTCCATTCTAGTCTGTTAGCTGGACCCAGCTGCGTGTTGTGGCTGTCTTCTGAAGTAGCAAGTATCCCACAACATATTAATGCAGTCTGTACTATGTTGAATGGTTGAATGCACTTTGTGTGTTTCTGATGCGCCAATTTACATAAGCCGGGTGTCTCTCCTAAGAGTCGTAAGGTGTATTTTCAATGGCGTCTCGGCAGATCTTTGGAATTTCGTTTGTGCACTGTGTTGCCGGTGTTATCCCAAACAAATATTGCTCATCACATCTATCACGCGACGCCCTGTGTTGATGGCACGCTCGGTTTATTTCCCGTTAAAAAAAAAAAAAAAAAAAAAAAAAAAAATGATCCCTAAAGCGGGCCGGCCGCTATGGTCGAGCGGTTCTAGGCACTTCAGCCCGTAACCGCGCTGCTGCTACGGTCGCAGGTTCGAACCCTGCCTCGGGCATGGATGTGTGTGATATCCTAAGTTTGGTTAGGTGTAAGTAGTTCTAAGTCTAGGGGACTGTGACCTCAGATGTTAAGTCCCGTAGTGCTCGGAGCCATTTGAACCTAAAGCGGAATTATACATGCCCGTTCGATAGAGCTGTCCCAAATTAGTCTAGTGTGATATTCGTTTAATCGACATTAACAGGCACAGTAAAACTCGAAGAGTAGACACTACTCCAGTAACGACTGAGCAGCGCTGTGGGATAGCGGTGGCAGTGAGCGCAGGCCAGGGCGGTGCTGGCGCTGCTGGAGTATTGGTTACTCTTCTGGATCTACTGTTCCTGTTAATACATATCGATAAAACTAATATCGTACTGGACTAATTTGGGGCCGTTCTATCGAACGGACAAGTAATTCTGCTATAAAAATTATGTAGTTCGTAACGGAAAAAAATGGTTCAAATGGCTCTGAGCACTATGCGACTTAACATCTGAGGTCATCAGTCGCCTAGAACTTAGAACTAATTAAAACTAACTAACCTAAGGACATCACACACAGCCATGCCCGAGGCAGGATTAGAACCTGCGACTGTAGCGGTCGCTCGGTTCCAGACTGCAGCGCCTAGAACCGCACGACCACTCCGGTCGGCTGTAACGGAAAACAAATAGACGCTTCTGTTGGCACTGCAGGTAGCATGGAAGACGTGATGAGCAGTATTTGCTTGGAGTAACTGCAGCTAGACTTTGCAAAAACGAAATTCAAATGCCAAAACCCCAGAGGAAATGCGCCTGGTGTCTCTTAGTAGAGGCACCCTCTATATGAATAACATGAAGTCTTTGACAAACTTGTGTTACAGCTTTAGCAACTATCTTTATCCTTTGTTTTGAACCCAATGCATCATTATACCCCTAAGTTTAGTCTAAGTGTTTCATCCTCGTTCTGTTCAGAAGCTTTCATTTAAAGTGTAGAAAGTAACAGTTTCATTTGAAATAAAGCACAAGAGTTTAGGTAAGTTACAAGTAGTCTTGCATCATCCTGTAAAAAAAGTAGATATTACCCGAAGTGTTTCAATATGGGTCATGTAGTCGGTTGTGACACAGATGGCACCGGTTCAAAATGAGTGAACTTACTGAGAACAACCTTAAATTTCTATCATATGATGGCTAATTGTCTACACATGTTATGTGGCTCTGAGCACTATGGGACTTAACATCTGTGGTCATCAGTCCCCTAGAACTTAGAACTACTTAAACCTAACTAACCTAAGGACATCACACACATCCATGCCCGAGGCAGGATTCGAACCTGCGACCGTAGCAGTCGCGCGGTTCCGGACTGAGCGCCTGGAACCGCTAGACCACCGCGGCCGGCACACGTTATGTAACTAGAATTATATTAAAGGTATTGTCCATCCAGAAATTTGAATAAAGAGCTCGTAGTGGTAACTGGGGAGAGGAAATATGTTGTGAGTGCCCTTGTCGAACACCAACAACACTTGCAACCGATAAGTTCATCCACATATTCTCCACAACAGAGTCGGTACTGAGAGCTGAATCATTATCAGCTTAAAATAAAAATAAAGGGAGGAATTCAATGACATCGTAAGAGACAGGGCACGAGATCGCATTGCGGTTGCATAGGATACGAATTCTTTCGTGTCATTCTGGCAGAAAAAATCCCGGAATTTGTCTTAAGCGAGTTACGAAAACAGTGAATACCTATAAATAGATGACCAGATGATAATTTGAATCTTTTTAGTCGCGAATGCGAGTTCAGTGTCTTTACCACTACGCCATTTTGCTTACAAGGTAATGTCATTGCAAAGAAACAACGGAAGTATAGCCAGATACATGTATTCATATAGTTCTTATTTGTAACCGGCACTACAGAACAATAATAGCACCAAAGGTATATATAGTTTCTGAAGGTGCAAGATAGATCACGTATAAGTCAACGCCAACACAAAAAAGAAAACGCCGCACCACAAAGAAATAATCCGAATGGGATGGAAATCGGTAGATGTGATGCACATACACAGACAAACAAATGATTACAATTTCATAAAAAAATGGATGATTTATTGAAGACAAAATCTTCGCAAATTGAGCAAGTGAATAAAGTGTTACTCTAGCTCTATCCCTTATGCAAGCCGTTATTCCACTTGGTATTGTTTGATAGGGGTGGGGGTATAGTGCCATTGTCCAATTGGCGCGTTAGATCGTCAAAATTCCTCTGGTTAGAGGGCCCTGCCCACAATGCTCCAAACGTTCTCACCTGGGAAGAGATCCCGGCGATCACGCTGGCCAAGGTAGGGTTTTGCAAGAATGAAGACAAGCAGTAGAAACTCGCTCCATGCGTGGATGGGGATTGTCTTGCTGAAATGTGAATCCAGGATGGATTGTCATGAAGGGCAGCAAAACGGGGCGCAGAATATCGTCGACGTACCGCTGTTCTGTAAGGCAGCCGCGGTTGACAACCAGAGGGTTCCTGCTATGATAAAGAAATGGCACCTCACACCACTAATAAATAGTATATATTAAACGTATTCGCAACTGCGAATATGGACAGCCATCACTGTAGAATGGAATGATGATAATGGCAATTTGTACCGGGCCGGGCCTCGAACCCGGATTGCTTGCTTATCGTGAGCGGTCGCCTTACCATTTGGCTATCCATGCATGACTCACAGCCAGACTCAAACTCCCATATGTTGTTAACCATGCGTCTACAAACTTTACTCCTACATCTATTACGTTAATTCCCATACAAGTGAGACATTTTACTCCAAAGTCGAGCCGGTCTGTTTGGCCGAGCGGTTCTATGTGCTTCAGTCTGGAACTGCGCGACCGCTCCGGTCGCAGTTTCGAATCCTGCCTCGGACATGGGTGTGTGTGATGTCCTTAGGTTAGTTAGGTTTAAGTAGTTCTAAGTTCTAGGGGACTGATGACCTCAGATGTTAAGTCCATAGTGCTCAGATCCATTTGATTCCAAAGTCGCTTGCCCGGTGTCAGCGGATAAATACGATACTGTAGTGCCTGTGCTATTCTCAATTACGATGCAACTTTGCATGGTAATACAGAATAATACAGGCACTGCAATAACGTATCGTACCACTAATGGTTGTCGGGCTTTATTGCAGGGGACCGTCAGGTTGGTATCCCACCATTGTCCAGGGCGCCTCCAGACACGTCTTCCATCTGGAACCTCATTGAATGAAGTAAATTTGTCTTTAGTGATGAGTCCCGCTTCGAAGTGAGCCCCGATGACAAGCGAAGGCGCGTCTGGAGACGCCCAGGCAGCGCTGGGACACCAACCTCACTGTCACCACCACACGGCCCGACAACCAGGAGTGAAGGTCAGAGGGGCCATTTAATTTCATAACAGGATCTCTTTGGTTGTTATCCGCAGCACCCTTTTTCAGGACAACGGCACTTTGACGCTATTCTACGCTTCGTTTTGTGGCTCTGCATGGAAAGCCATCGTGGGCTCACATTTCGGCAAGACAAGCCTTGCCCGCACAAGGTGAGAGTTTCTACTACTTATCTTTGTGCTTCGAATATTCGTCGTATTTCTACCAAATTCAGACTGGAGCATATTGGGTAGGGCCCTCCAACTAGCTCAGGATTTTCACCATCTAACGTGCCAATAGGACAGAATTTGGCACTAAATCCTTCATGAGGTCTTCCAACAACACTATCAGTCAAGCCAAATAACTGCTTGCATAAGGGCCAGAGGTGGACTAACGCGTTATTGACTCTTTCCATTTGTGAAGCTCTTTCTCTTGAATAAATCATCGGATTTTTCTGAAATTGTAATCATTTGTTTGTCTGTACATGAACATCACAGCTACCGATTTCCATCCCATTTGGATAATTCCTCCGCGGTACGTCGTAGTTCTTTTTTCTTCCATCTTAAAGTGTACGACCATTTGCTTAAAACACGTTGAAGGTGATCTGATGCAACGACATTTTTCTCTTGCACTCGTCATTGGTGTATGGTTCACAGACTTGGTACAAATGGCTCTGTTATAACGTATTCTTGGTTGTGATTAAAGGTTTGGATATGTTGAGTTCGTAAGGTGTTCATCGCCGATTCTCATGACATGAAGTCAGATTCGTTACATGGTTGGTTACGGTTATCCTCTTCCATTTTCGGCGGTACCAAAATTAATGTACTGGTTCTCGTCCTCCATAAATCTTGTGGTCATAGTTAATTGCACTATTTTGTTATTCTTTGGGGCATTGCTCGTAATATTAAGGCATGCGTGGATAGCTCAATCAGCCCGCGGAAAACGAGGTTCCGGCTTCGAGTTCCGCTTCGGCACGGCGTTTTACTCCGCCAGCAAATTCTATAACAACGCACATTCCGTTACAGCGTGGAAGATTAATTCAGGAAACATTCATCACCTGACTGTTAGTTAATTTTACTTTCTTCGTACACTGTTTCACGCTTGGTAGGCTTATGTTGCTCGTACAGTCAAATAATGTTCATCAGTAGCAACTAAGAATGAAGTAACGAAAGTGAAGGCGAGAAACTTTTTCTCGAGGTTTCGCCATTTCTGTGTGCTAATGTGTGTGTGTGTGCATAGCTGCAAAACTAGACTCGTTAATAAACGTTTCTCAGCACGTGAATGCGCACCCTTATCCTCCTCAGTTCTGTGCTTGGGTCTTATGAGAGAAAAGTTTATATTCGTGGTCAATGCATTGTTCTTGGGCGAAAAAAAAAGAATGAAACACGAAATTTTTTAAAAACTTGTGTGATTCACAAAAATTTTAGAACATGTTCAAAGTAAATACTATTAATGTTACAAAATAACTGGAATATGTGCAATACTCGGAAAACTCAATATCAGACACCTAAAGATAAATATCAGTGGAATGAGAAAATACAAGGCATTGCCAAATGTAGTCCCACTGCTACATCGAAAACAGTATATCACTGTACTGTTGTGGCGAAATAAACAATCACTTATTCCATAGTTTAGGATATATTAGCACGTTAAAGCATGGCCAAATACATTGTGGTCCAAAATTACTGCAAAAAAACGGAAACTACCTTTACCCTTCGAAGGTGCACTGACAGTGCGATAAACAACTTTTCAAGCAGATGTTGCTACCTGCTAGGAATGTGCAGAGACGAAAATAAGTGATGCGGTGAAAGCACACGTTACAATTAGTCCAAGCGTGTTTGGTTGATTCTCTGATCTAGTAAAAAATAGAATTTGTATGTAGCATATATGCTACACTGGGACTGAAGAGGTTATAGGCGGTAACTCCACAGACTCAGGACTCTTGCTGACACACGCGTCAACCTCAGAGATTACACTAAACTGTTATTTATCGAATTTAACTATCTAATCTTTCGAGAAATCCGCGAATATGTGGGCAGAAATATGCTGAAATTTGTTTGTGAAGAAAGTTCCTTTCTGAATCTTACTAATTAACATCTGGTGACAATGGAAGAAAAACTAACTGTACACCGGGAGAAGGATCATTCGATACTTTCACTCAAAATGGCGACGGCAAAAGCAGTTACTTTGCCTACACGTTCTACTTACCAAAGCAAAGACAACAGAGAAACGCCTAGAAATGAAAACCAACTGTTTTAGTGTTTTTGTAACATAGCTATGTATGGTAACGAGTATTCTTGCAGCAACTGTGATTAATTTAGAGTAAATTAGATTAGGTAAGCTGTTCGTTCCATAGATCGATAATAAGGGGATCCTTGATGATGTGGAACTTATCAGAGAAAAAAAGATATGTAATCCATACTTGAAAACGATGCAATACACTAATATTTCTTTCACTGATCGTAAGTGAGATGGTTCCTTAAAGACGCGGAAAAATTCAAAATATTTAACTATTTTTTCAGTCACATATTGATTGAAAACCTTACCACAAGCAAATAAATCAATACATGCTAAAGGGCATAAGGCTGTTGCAGTCAAACAAATTGGAATGGCTTACAGAAGCAGATCCCGTTACTGCACTAAAACGGTGCCAAAGCTAGGGTTTGTTTTATGTTTAGTAATAAGAACATCAATCGGTTACGCTATGAAATTAATCAAGGTGTAGGAGCTGCTCAGAAAACGGCTGTTTAAAATCCTCTTAAACTGTACCTTATTAATAATTAAACATCTTGCGACTGCTGGGATGCGGTTGAAATGTGTATTCCCGAATAAAATACACATTTCTAGAGCAAAGTGAGTTAATTTAAATCTTGTTCAATGAGATTTCGGGATTGCAGCCGGATCACGTTGACTTCTTGCCACGATATTTCGGCTGGCAATCGTCCAGCCATCTTCAGGTGAATATCCGTCACTGAAGACTGCAAGTTTTTTTTTCTTTATTGATTTTCAATTCCCCCCGAAGGGGGCGGGCTGGCAGCAGCTTAGTACGCTGCTCTACAGCCTACAGACTTTTTTAAAAACGGAAGAAGAAAAGAAACAAGAAAAACGGTGACTTAAAGTGTAAAATGGCGGAAAAATGCGGAAAGTTAAAACAGAAAGCAAAGGGGTTGGCAATGTTAATAAAATACACAGGAATCAGATAAGTAACATAGTAGACACACAATTAAAAAACATGGTGACAGTCTGGTTTCTGTTCGCAAGAGATAAAAAATCACACCCAGCGACAGTATGATGGCCGTTCGCAACACTTCCCAAAAGACACAACACGGAACACTCACTGTAGAACACTCACTGCAAAACACTGCACGAAAATGGCGGCACAAAATGACACTCCCGAGCCAAAGGCAGATTGGGGAGGGGGGGGGGGGGACCTGGAGGAGGGAGAAAACAAGGAGGGAGGAGAGGAAGAAGACTGCAAGTTCCTGGGGTCAACTTTATATCAAAAAATTGGCGCGAAAACGCATGCGCATTGGCCTCCGTCACAGGAGCGCCTTCTATCGAAATCCGTGCCGTCTGGGGCTACTGTTTTATCTGTGGCGCGCAGGCGCATGCGAAAAGGTGGAAACTACATGTCCGCCCTCTGTCGGAATGCGTGTCCGCGTCGCTAAAGGTCAACATGATCCGGCTGCAATCCCGAAATCTCATCGAACATTCAATACGCCGGGAAAACTTCAAGAATCACAATTTAAATCTTTCTTGGTATAATTCCTTCGACTGACATTAACGCCGTGGACTAGGCTGTCGGTATGAAGAAAAATGTACTACATATGGTAAATATCTGTAATGAATAGTTACTCTGAGAAACAACAGACAGTATACCAAATTGTTTGAAGAGGTTTCATGAAGATGTCTTGAATTTATTCCGTAAATAACTCATATTACATGATTTTTGACTCCGAATACTTCGACTGAATTGATGAGTTGTACTGAATTTAGACACCGTAGGAATTGGTTTGTGATAGTGACATTAAATTTTATTTAAGCTACATAACTCCGTTGTTCTTTAGAGTCAAAGAGACGGCACATGTAAGACAGATCGTTCCAACGAGATGTCACAGAAAGAAACATGTGGGCTCTCGGTCCCGGGATGTAGGGCTCCTATTGCATCGCGAGCAGCTGGCAGACGAAATGCCACATGTGCTGAAAGAGTGTGTGTGGGAGGAGAGGATTGAGGCGGGCAGCCAGCTGCAGCAGGCAAGAGTGGTGGGCAGGCATCGCGACACCACGGCATTTGGAGGCGAAACCTCTGGCTTAATCACAATTTAGGACACTCAGTAAGCAAATGAACAGTCTCCGACACCGTGGACAATCTTCATAATTTAAAGAAAATTGTAAGTTCAAACCACAGGTACAGAAATTACATCGAATTAGAAATAACAGAGTAAAATAACCGAAGCGTTCGTATAGAAATAAAGCTGTTTTTTCTGACACTTGCATAATATTCAATATAGATACAGGACCAGTCGCATTAATGTGACCACCGCCTACGTTCGACGTCAGCAAGCGATAACCACTTTTAGACGCCGGATGGCAGCACTAAAAGTGGAGGGTACGTAAAGCGTCTACATCTACATCAACATACATACTCCGCAATCCACCATGCGGTGCGTGGCGGAGGGTACCTCGTACCACAACTAGCATCTTCTCTCCCTGTTCCAATCCCAAACAGAACGAGGGAAAAATGACTGCCTATATGCCTCTGTACGAGCCCTAATCTCTCTTATCTTATCTTTGTGGTCTTTCCGCGAAATGTAAGTTGGCGGCAGTAAAATTGTACTGCAGTCAGCCTCAAATGCTGGTTCTCCAAATTTCCTCAGTAGCCATTCACGAAAAGAACGCCTCCTTTCCTCTAGAGATTCCCACCCGAGTTCCTGAAGCACTTACGTAACACTCGGGTGATGTTCAAACCTATGTTCTCCCTCAATCCGACCTGATAGGGATCCCAAACGCTCGAGCAGTACTCAACAATAGGTCGTATTAGTGTTTTATAAGCGGTCTCCTTTACAGATGAACCACATCTTCCCAAAATTCTACCAATGAACCGAAGACGACTATCCGCCTTCCCCACAACTGCCATTACATGCTTGTCCCACTTCATATCGCTCTGCAGTGTTACACCCAAATATTTAATCGACGTGACTGTGTCAAGCGCTACACTACTAATGGAGTATTCAAACTTTACGGAATTCTTTTTCCTATTAATCTGCATTAATTTACATTTATCTATGTTTAGAGTTAGCTGCCATTCTTTACACCAGTCACAAATCTTGTCCAAGTCATCTTATATTCTCCTACAGTCACTCAACGACGACACTTTCCCGTACACCACAGCATCATCAGCAAACAGCCGCACATTGCTATCCACCTTATCAAAAAGATCATTTATGTAGATAGAAAACAACAGCGGACCTACCACACTTCCCTGGGGCATTCCAGATGATACCCTCACCTCCGATGAACACTCACCATCGAGGACAACGTACTGGGTTCTATTACTTAAGAAGTCTTCGAGCCACTCACATACTTGGGAACCAATCCCATACGCTCGTACCTCAGTTAGGAGTCTGCAGTGGGGTACGGAGTCAAACGCTTTCCGGAAGTCAAGGAATATGGCATCCGTCTGATACCCTTCATCCATGGTTCGCAAGATATCATGTGGAAAAAAGGGCGAGTTGCGTTTCGCACGAGCGATGCTTTCTAAAGCCGTGCTGATGCATGGACAGCAACTTCTCTGTCTCAACGAAGTTCATTATATTCGAACTGAGAATATGTTCGAGAATCCTGCAACAAACCGATGTTAAGGATATTGGTCTGTAATTTTGAGGATCCGTCCTTCTACCCTTCTTATATGCAGGCGTCACCTGCGCTTTTGTCCAGTCGCTCGGGACTTTACGTTGGGCAAGAGATTCGCGATAAATGCAGGCTAAGTAAGGAGCCAACGCAGTAGAGTACTCTCTGTAAAACCAAATTGGAATCCCAGCAGGACCTGGCGATTTATTTATTTTCAACCCATTCAGCTGCTTCACAACCCCAGGGATGTCTATCACTATGTCCTCCATACGGGAATCTGTGTAGGTGGGATGCGGAAAAAAGTGCAGTCGTTGTCCTCATGCGGCAACAGAGCGATTTTCTGGTGTCCCAAAAGGCATAGTCATTGGTTTTCGTACCAAGGGTGTAACATTTCCGAAATTGCTCATTCTGTAAACTGTGGCGCCGTGGTTAAAGTATACCGTGCATGATAAGATGGCGCTATCCGAAACCGGCGCCGAGGCAACTGTGTTGCACCACGGGCAATAGATGAGAGGGGTGAACGACGTCTGCGGAGATGTATACGAACGAATAGAGGTGGAACTCTTGAACAACGGATCGGCCAGATGAACCAAGGGACTATCAACAGTGTCTACTCAACGACCGTTCAGCGAACTTTGCTGCGTATGGCCTCGTAGGAGGCGCCTAGTTCTTGCACCCATGCTGACTGCTGCTCATCACTGGCTGCAATTTGCACACCAGTGTCGTAACTGGACGTCCACTGAGTGGCAGAAGGTGGCCTTTCCAGATGAATCACGTTTTATGCTCTATTTGACAGGTGGCCATTGGCGTGTATGGCCCTGCCACAATCGCCGGAAGGATCCGGGCCGGAGGAGGGAGCGTTATGGTCTGCGGAATGTATTCGTGGCATTCCCCGGATGATTTCGTCATTCTGAAAGGCACAATGGATCAACATAGGTATGCATCTATCCCTCGGCACGATGGCATCTACCAGCAGGACAATGCAACGTGTCACACAGCTCACAGTGTATGTGCGTGGTTTAAAGAGCACCAACATGGGTTCACCGTACTCTCCTGGGCACTAAAATCCCCGGATTTAAACCCAATCGAGAATCTGTGGAACCACCACGGTCGGACTGCACGCGTGATTCATTAATATTCAACCAAGAAACGTTGCACAGCTGCCCACGATACTGGATTCGGTGTGGCTCCACATCCCTGTCGGTGCCTTGGAGAACCTCATTGACTCTTTTCCTCCACGCACACGATGCTTATTCAGGCTTTTGATAGGTGGTCACATTATGACCGGACCATGTATAGATCAATGAAATTAACGTTACTCGAGGTCACCTCACTTAAATGGAATAACAAGCACACTGAACAAAACATTTGCCACCCATGATGCCGTGTAACATTTCTAAGCTTCATATTTGTCTCAGATCGGCGAGTAAGACAGTCTACAAATTTCTTTAAATTTCTTCAGCTGTGCTACACCTAGCTGAAGCCTCTACTTGATGGTTAGGTCTCGTAAAGCTATCAAATAGCGGCTATATTAACTGTTACGTTTCAGCCTGTGCTCCGAAAAGTTCCAAATATTTTCATGGGATTAGTATGTGATTATTAGGTAGGCCACTCAAGGTTGGTTAGTTGATTGGGGTTGAAGGGACCAAACTGCAAAGTCATCAGTCCCTTGTTTCAAATGTGGTCCATTCAGACAGATTGACGTCTCAGAAAAGTCAAAACGATAAAAGGTAAAAGGCTAAAAAACGTAAAAGTGCAGTCGTGTTGTCAATGGTGAGAAAAATGAGAGAAGTCAGCAAGTGAGCAACCCCAAGGCTATGCTAGAGGCAGGAAATATCCCAACTCTGATGCAGCGCAGGCAAGACCACCTGCCATTCAAAAACGTTCAACCACTAGTATGTAGAAGTGCGTATTGTAAAAGAAGACTAACCAATTCTAAAAAGTGATAAAAACAGAATAAAAGGGAAAGAAAAGAGGATCTTGGCCAGGGAGGGGAGTCAGGAATCACCCAACACAGCCTACAGTGGGATACACTCCAATCCTCACCGGCCTGCCCTTACTCGAGAGTGAGATTAAAAACCTTAAAACTGAGAATAAAAACCACTTGCAAGGAGGAAACTGAGAACCATTTCGACTATCCGGGAATCGTCCGCCAATATTAAAGGTAAAGTGCGGGGAAGTCCACTTAGTACGCAGAGCCAAAAGAAGGGGGCATTCCACCAGAATGTTGGCTACTGACTGAAAGGCTCCACAACCGCCACTCAAGGTGCGACATGGTGCCCTAGTGTATGACATACCAAAAAAGTATACGTGTAGCCCTGTGAACAAGGCTGTCGTTATCTTGGAATACGGGAATTCCTTCATCAGACTCGTCATGAAGATGTAGAAGATAGATAACATATGATACCAGAGAAAGATTGGGTCTACATACTGGTTCCTGTTAGAGGTAACCTGAGTTTGTAGGTCCTAATATGGTTCTAAGCTCCCCCTCAAAACATCACAGAATAGCCTCCAATCTGAACTACAGTCCTCACACGTTGCGGATTAAACGCCTCACTGTGTCGTCGGTGCACTCAACGCATTACTGCATTAGAAAAGAGGCAGACAGTTACTGGTCAGTTTTCTGTGTCGTTTAGTCTGCTGAAGACCCAGTGCTCTGGGGCCTACATCGTCTTTCACACTTCATACTGTGTGGCTGTGGGCAGTTTCATGTTGGTCAGACTGTAGGTACTATTTAACAGCGTCGCACAGAACGTGAAAGGTGTTTTCGACTACGCTACCCCGAAAAATCAGCTGTAGCGGAGCATGCTCTGGAAAACGGCTTCTGCCATAGCTTAATGCATGAAGCAATAGGGATCTAACTATCGGACAACACCATCAGTAATAATGGTGCATTGCAGCTGACGACGGCCTGGGATCCCGTGATCGGAGAGTTTAAGCGGGTGAGGTGGTCGTGCTACCAAATCATTGCCGTATATGGGACGGGACAAGCACCAGTGACGTCACTGACGGCGGTGCAGCTATATAAACACGGCAGCGGCATTCAGACGATAGTTATCGATGACCACCGGAACCGTGACTGGGCTGGCTTTGTGACCACCCTGGACACGACCGATGGGAGTGCCTGGCGGACCGCCAAGCGCTTCCTCCGCCGCCATCAGCGGGTTCCTCCGCTCCACGCCGGCGGCGAGGTTGTCTGTACCCCGGACGCCAAGGCTAACGCCCTCGCCGACGTGTTCGCCGACAAATTCCGCCCCATCGCGGACGTCTTCGATGCCTACCACGACCGTCTCGTGGAAGACCGCCTGCCGGTTTTCCTTGCCGCCAGGGCCGATGACGATCTGATCGCACCTATCACAGCCTATGAGGTTGGACTCCAGCTCCGCCACCTCAAGCCCAGGAAAGCGGGTGGCTCCGATGGTGTCACGAACCGCCTCCTGAAGTTACTGCCGCCGGAACTCCATCAATCGCTGGCGGACACCTTCAACTGCGTTCTCCGCTCCGGGACCTTCCCTTCCGCGTGGAAATACGTGGATGTGGTGGCTATCCCCAAGGCCGGCAAGGATCCGCGTCGGGCAGAGCACTACCGGCCGATCAGCCTGCTCCCGTCTCTCTCCAAGATCTTTGAGAGACTGTACGTGGAGCGGCTGTGGCGCCACGTCACTGCCGAAGTGCTCCTTCCGGAGGAGCAGTTCGGGTTCCGGCGGGGCCACTCGACCACGCAACAGCTACTACGCCTGGTGGAACAGGCGATGCGGGCGCTGGAGACGCGGGAGTACCTTGGGGCGGTACTCCTCGATGTCTCCAAGGCGTTCGACTGCGTGTGGCACGAGGGCCTCGTGTACAAGCTCCTTGTACATGGGGTCCCGACGTCACACGCCCTTCTGCTGCAGTCCTACCTCGCGGGCCGCACCTTCCACGTACGGGCTGCCGGCGGCACCTCCACCGACCGGCCGATTCGTGCGGGGGTACCGCAAGGGTCGGTTCTCGGCCCCCTGTTGTACTCCTTGTACACCGCTGACGCACCGCGGGTGGCGCGCGTGGAGTTGGCTCTTTATGCCGACAACACTGCGCTGTTCACCCGCAGCATGAACGTGGTCGCGATGTGCCGGCGACTCCAACTAGCGTGCAACGTCCTGGGGGCGTGGTCCAGCAAGTGGTGACTCAAATTTAACGCCGCCAAGAGCCAGGCGGTCGTCTTCACTCGGAGACGACTGCCTCCTGCCCTGCCGCCTGTCACGATCTCGGTAGGCCCCATCCCGTGGTCACCATCCGGCAAATACCTCGGTGTGACGCTGGACAGGCATCTCACCTGGCTGCCGCACATCCGAGACATCAGGGGGCGAGCGATTGGGCGTCTCCGGGCGCTTTACCCGCTGCTGAACCCCGCATCCACCCTCCCACCTCGGCACGGCCTGACTGTGTACTTGGCCCTTGTCCGGCCAGTACTCGAGTACGCCGCCATAGTGTGGGGGAATGCAGCTCCGTCGCACGTTGCGATGCTCCAGCGCGTCCAGAATCGGGCGCTAAGACTCGCTGTCCACAAGCCGCCTCGTTACTCGACGAGGCTCCCTCATGAGGAAGCGGGCGTTCCGCTGCTGCGGGATCACTTCAGGCAGTCAGCCAGGGTGTTCTATGCCTCTGCCGAACACTGTGGCAGTCGTCTTATTCGTGGACTGGGACACCAAGTCCACCACAGACCGACCACGCGTTGGCCTGATCTGATGCGGGAGTAGTTTCTTCCGCAGCCCCGATGACGCTTTTGACGAAGCGTCCGCATACACGCGTCCGCTCACATAGGACAATCCTACCCGTGAGGCCCGAAATAGTTCTTGAGGTCCACACAGGAACAGCAGCTTCGCTGCTTAGCCTGTCTCACTCCTGGTAGATGTAACCAGAGATTTGCAGTGCAGTGTGCAGTCAGACGATAGTCAATCTCTTGACAATGGCAGAGGAGATCCTTCCCGAAAGCTCGTGGGCAGTTAACCACTAGACGCGGCTTAAAACTCGAGAATATTTTATTAATAAGAAGTTAGAAAGCCACTGCAGAGCGTTGCGTTAGCAAAAATGGTTCGAATGGCTCTGAGCACTATGGGACTTAACTTCTGAGGTCATCAGTCCCCTAGAACTTAGAACTACTTAAACCTAACTAGCCTGAGGACATCATACACATCCATGCACGACGCAGGATTCGAACCCGCGACCGTAGTGGTCGCACGATTCCAGACTGTAGAGGCCTATAACCGCTCGACCACTCCGGCCGGCTTGCGTTAGCAGCCGCGAGTCGTAGCCGCCAGTGTGGCAGCACGTGAGTCACATTACGAGAGACAGAGAGGATTACAAGGCAAGGATAGCCGAGCGCAGCAATAAACTGCAATGCACAGCGGTAACCGTGTAGCAAGCAGGACAATGCTCACAACACAAGACCAAGTCTCTTGTTATGCAGAACGTGACTAGCTGCCGCGTTTTAGTGAAACAAATGCGCACTAGCTGTATGTACATAAGCCTGGATTTTGAAACGGACGGGTTGGCGGCACTTCTCACTGCCAGACTTGCCAGAGACCAGGTACACCACCAGGACACCAGAGCTACACCGGACAGCGAGATGACTGCGTACCGCCAGCAGCAGCCATGGACTCAAGACCAGGCTGCGCCTGCTGCCAGCACTACGTCCTTCACAGGACTTGGTGCCACAGCCCCGCCTGCTGCCACCGACGCTGACTTCCTAGTTGGACTTGGTGCCACAGCGTCAACCGCCGTCCGCCTCTTGCCAGAGGGCAGCGAGGCGTACTCCACGCACAATCGTCTCCGCGTGGTGCCGGGTGATGAGAGTGGAGCGGGTGGCAGTGAAGGCTCCAAGACGCCAAGGGAAGCAGTGCACCGACGTCAATGGCCGTGGCCTCCAGTCTGCCGAACTATCACGGGCGTTCCGTCACCATGGCGGAAAGCCAGCTCAGCAGCCAGGGCAGAAGCCACCGGGAAAACGTCAGCGCCGGCCAAGGACAACAGAGCGAGGCGTGTTTGTCTCGATACGTCATGTATTGTAGTTAATAAGGGACCTTCTTCACTGTCAACAGTGTTTCCACTGGATCTCCCTTCTCACCCCACCACTCACCCCATGGCCCCTTCAGTTCATAAGGGTGTCATCATTACTGTATTAGACCTAACCTGAACTGTATTTGGTTATTACTTGCCTAGTAAATGTGTTTTTGCTCAACAAAGCCGGCCGGAGTGGCCGTGCTGTTCTAGGCGCTACAATCTGGAACCTAGCGACCGCTACGGTCGCAGGTTCGAATCCTGCCTCGGGCATGGATGTGTGTGATGTCCTTAGGTTAGTTAGGTTTAATTAATTCTAAGTTCTAGGCGACTGATGACCTCAGAAGTTAAGTCGCATAGTGCTCAGAGTCATTTTTTGCTCAACAAAATATTTAACAGACAAATAATAGCCAATAAGTTCAACAGCACATATTTAGTAGGCAAGTAACAACGAAATACAGCTCAGGTTAGGTCAACTATACCAATGTTGGCAGGCTGTATTAACATTGACTTGTAGCTGATTTCTGTTGGCCGCCACGGAGTACAAATAATGTATAAAAAAAAGAAACAAGAAAAGAAAAGCATTGATGATGCTACAATTCTCATGTGCTTGTCTAGGGAGTAAATGAAACAAAAGAAAATTGTCCTCTTGGGATATGGTGGATCCTCTTTAATTCGTTATTACTTTCTGCATTTCAACAGAGCCTAAAATTCCATTATGATAATTAATGCCTTACATATAGCTATTCGTGAAGGAATGATAAGTACAGAGTAATCCTCCAATCAAAGACAAACTTCAAAGTTTTTTTGTGAGACAAGCCCGGATTTGGGGGAGGGAGGAGTGGATGGGGCAAACCGGGTTGTCAACCCCGGGCGGCAATTTCAGGGGGGGGGGGGGGCGCCAAGTACATATTCTTGAAGACGAAAACTTTGTTTCACAAAGCACCTATATACAGCGCACGTTAGTCTATCGATTATTCGTATGATTTTGAAATGCGTCCCTGTTGGTTTTTCGAACATGTTTGAACAGATTCGAAGTTGATTTCTGAACGAATCATAAGTTGATTTTTGAATGCGTGCATAGTGTACGTAATATCTCTGCCAGGGAAATCGTCGTCGCATTAAGAAATAAAAAACCTTTCTCACAGACAAAAGGGGACGAGGCTATACGAGCTGAGCCTGATAAACCCCAACGGGTGAATACCAATCGCTGTTTGCTTATGTGTTTGGCTGGGTGTGCGAATGATAAGCGTTGTTATAATTATTAGCGAAACCCATAGATTAAGACTACCAGAGAGAACATAGACGACTGACAGGAATAACAGGTAATGGTTCAAATGGCTCTGAGCACTATGGGACGCAACTGCTGAGGTCAATAGTCCCCTAGAACTTAGAACTAGTTAAACCTAACTAACCTAAGGACATCACAAACATCCATGCCCGAGGCAGGATTCGAACCTGCGACCGTAGCGGTCTTGCGGTTCCAGACTGCAGCGCCTTTAACCGCACGGCCACTTCGGCGAATAACAGGTAAGAAAGATGACATATTATCTTATCGGTGTATCTAAGAAAATCAAATTTTGACAGAAAATTTTTGCCAGGTCGCTAGACTATTAAGGGTCAGTTGTACAGTCCCTGTATAGCAGCCGCTTAAGTTCTATTCTCGGTACACCGCGGAAAACGCGTTGTACGAACACGTAATAACGCCTAACCGGAGAATAAACTAGGGATAACTAAACCAATGATTCTGGCAGAGTTAGTGAAGTTAACCGGAGAATAAGTTTTGACAATGGCAGAAATATTTACAGAATTGGTAATGACAAGATTGTTAGAACGAGGAAGGAGAAGAAACGGGGACATGACACAAATTATACGGAAGAATACGAAGACTCCAAATTTATATAAAAATTTCGTACTACTACTACTACTACTATTCGATCTCATGCTTGAAAAACTGGAGCATATGAATGAAATGTAAAACTATTTCCTGACTTAAAACGTTTTGCCTTAATGGGCCTAATAGGCAATTGATAGTGGTGCTTCGTGAATTATGTGCTGTCGTGTTATTTATGTAAATGAGATTGATAAAAATGACCACTTGTCCAAAACAGTGTTGCTCATTTGGCGTGTGTTACAATTGCTGCGATATTAGGAAGACCTATTTCGTTTTATCTGGTTGTGACAAAATAGACATAATCAAATCGAGAAACCGCACCACTCTTGAGCACTATTGGTACTAACAGCTTTTTCAATATTAGACAACGACGTATTGATTTTCCATGTAGCAAAACGTTTGACGAACCTTGATGAGGTAATAGGTGTTTTCGCAGAAAGGAAAGCACGCCGTATAAAGCTGTAGCAAGGCAAGATAGAAAAAAATTCAGGAATCTAAGGACTGAAGAAATGTGTACTGTCTTCCTTATCTCTTGTTGTCTCTTGTCTTTACTGGTTTTATGTCTCCTATATTCAAAATTATGTCACACAAAAGAGAAAGTTATTAGCTTATAGGCAATAAAGAGTGCAAATTTTCTGAAGAGTTCTTATTCTTCCGGTCACAAATGATCGCACCCAGTATTAAACGTAAGTTTTTTTAAAAGGGGGGCGGGGGGGGAGTAGAATGTCAAACCGGACGATTGGGAGTAGAAGAGGCACCACAGAATATTTTAATTTCCACTGACACGAATATAGGTGTGATGGCTTCCATTACAAAGTATACCTGTTGGAATTCCACAGATCGAAATATAGTGGTGTGAGATAGAAAAATGCTGTGTGAAGAAGCGTGGAACTGCGCTTTGACACACTTAAGCCCAAACAACATGTCTTACATTTCCCTGAACGTATATGTTTAATATGTCAAACTATTCAGAAATACGTGCGCTACAAAATGAACATACTTGGGAAAAACCGATTTTTTAAAAATTTTTGACTTCTTATCTCAACCGCTCGAGTGGGAGAGGAGGGCGGAGCTCCACTGTCAAGTTTTTACCTGGGTTCGGAAATATCTTAGATTCGGGACTGGGGGGACACATGGCTATTCGTGATGGAATGATAAGTACACAGTAATCCTCCAGTGAAGGCAAACGCAAGAGTATTTTTGTGAGTTATATTTGTTAATGTTTAGCGCAGTGGCTAAGACACTCTAAATTCATTCGGGAAAATGGTCTTCTCACTCTCCACTGCAGATGAAAGACGGGATGGTTGTTTGAACATAGCCAGCGTTAATTTTTTTCTCCATAATTGTTGATCTGCTCTTGATGACATTGAAATCGACGAAATGTTTACTTTAATCTTTTTTCCTTTGCATTTCGTTATCCGAAGCACGTCTGATGACGTGAGTGAACGAGGCTCTTTGAATTGGAAGGAATCGGTAGGAAAAAATCTGCTTGACCGCAGTATGGCGTAGTAAACGCCGCTCGAAGAGAAAAAGTGTAATTTCACTGTAGACTTACCTTCGTAACAGTGGAGCGAACGGTTAAATCCCCAGAACGTAACTCTTCAGCAGTGAACGAACAACGGCCAAAGTAAAGTATCAGCTGAAAGGTTGCATCTACACACACACTACATTATTATTATTATTATTATTATTATTATTATTCTGTAATTCACAAGTAAGATCCTGGTGGAGGGTGCTAGAAATCACTTTCAAAATATATCTCTACTGTTACACTCTCGAATAACTGGCTGGGTAACAAAGGTAAATCTCTTCGTGCGAGATACTTCTCTTATTTCATCACGATAATCATTCCTTTCTACGCTATTGGAAGCCACTAAATATTTTTGCGGAGGAGTGGGGAATCGACGAGACAGCTGTTGACTGAAATTTCATGAAAATATTTGGGCGCAATGAAAAATGCCTTTTTTACAATTATTACAGTCCCAACTGACTTATCAAATCAGTGACACTCCCTCCCGTATTTTATGATAAGCCAAACCGAGCTGCCCTCCTTTGAACTTTTTCCATGTCTTCCATCAATCCCACAATCTCATTCTGTGTAACAACACTAAAAAGACGACGACCTAGCGTAGTGTAAGCAGTTTCTTTGGTGGATCTGTGTGACCTTCTAAGTGTTCTGCCAATCCCTTTCAAAATTTTAGGAAGGGGAGAAGCATCTGTTCACCTGAGTCTTCTGTTTCTCGGAATAAACGAAAATCTTTCTTATACGAATGTTTGCTCCTGAATCCGAGATAATTAACGAGAGAAGATACTTTTCCTCAAGGAACGTCTTAATATTTAAGTTCGGAATATTCCCTAGGATCCCCTATCATACGAACGTTAGCGATGTTGTTGTTGTTGTTGTTGTTGTTGTGGTCTTCAGTCCTATTGATGCGTAATTCTTTGTTTTCTTCGAGTCGCCAGTTAACATATTCGGATTACAGGGAAGTCCGCAGAATCAGTCTGCCCTGAAGACTTTGGGATGTCACTAGTCCTTACGTGGCCATGTTCGCTTCGCATGTTCACTTTCACTCCTGTCTACAACATTTTCTTTGTGATCAATGCAGTGTAAGTTGTTTCTGATAGTAGTCCCTAGATTTTTAGTTGAATGATCAACTTTTAAGACATTGTAGCTAACTATGTAATATAAATTCAACGGAATATTCTTAGTACTCATGTGGAGGATATACTTCTTTGTTTTCTTCTGTTGACTTGATTAGATGGTAAACGATTTCATTGTCTGAAACAGTCTTAGAAGATTACTCAGATGGTCTCCTAAATCATTAATGTAAATGAATAT
The DNA here is from genome assembly GCF_023864345.2 of Schistocerca serialis cubense. NCBI lineage: Eukaryota > Metazoa > Arthropoda > Insecta > Orthoptera > Acrididae > Schistocerca > Schistocerca serialis. Next base: position 400,714,328 of record NC_064640.1, on the reverse strand, counting down.
AAGCAAAGAGCCCATCACACTTTCTTGGACAACGCCAAATACAGCTTCGGTTTCACTAGATAAATTCCCGTGAATTACTACGTACGTTGACCTTCCTGATACGAAATCATGGAGCCAGGAACATAGCTGGGTTTAATTCATTTGACATATAATTTGTTTAGAAGTCGGCCGTAGGGAGCGTAGGGAGCCTTCGGGAAATCTAACAATATGCGATCCACTTGAAATCCTCTATCGATAACACTCATTTCTTCGAGGCTGGAAGTGTCCTATGATGTATGTATCACTATCGACAAGACACCGTAAAGGGGCATGTCGTGAACGAGGCACACGGGACTGGCAACTGTAATGTTCTTTGAAAAGTCACTATTTTTCGTAGAAACAGTCTACTACCGCATTTATGGCAAGAGAGACAGGGAACTATGCAAGGCGAATGTGGCCGCATAAGGACGACAGACATCCCAAAGTCTTGATGGTAGAATGATCTACGGCCAGTCCCACAGACCTCCCTGTGATCCAAAAATGGTCATTGACGATTCGAAGAATTACAGACCAGTGTCGCTAAAGTTAGTATATTACTAGATCCTAGAGAATACTATAAACCCAAAAATTTGGACGTTCCTTGAGGAAAAGTATCGTCTCTTGAAAATTACCACGGATTCAAAAACAAACCTGTATACAAAACCAACATTCTCTATTCCGGTAAGATGTCTAGGAAACAGAAGACGCAGGTGAACAGGTACTTCTCTTCCTACAATTCATGAAGGCATTTGACAATATACCACACTGTTGACTTCTAACGAGGGTAAGATTGTACTAAATATCTATAGATATGCACTTGCCCCAATGACGGTTTTGCTAATAGAACTCGGTACACAGTACTATACGGCGAATATTACACAGAAACATACGTAAGATGGTGAGAGCCTAATGAAGCGTAAGAGAGACGAAAATGTTAGCCTCCTCCTTTCTTCTTTTTCCTCGCCTTGTCTCGTTTCTTCACAGGGTCGGCATGTTAATCTGGATTTGGCGATGTTAGTGGTAGAGGATGCCATCCCAGAATGAAATTTGTGTAGCTTACACAATCTGTCTGCGTCTTGTTTTATCCCATGTGGAAGTGTTTGAAATTTTTTCGAAAATGTTTGCGAATTGTTTAACTGGAGCGGGACGTGGTTACCATCCCAGCATTCACCTAGTCCGATATGGGAAACCGCCTAAAAACTACGTCCAGGCTGGTCGGCGCACTGACCCTCGTCGCTAATCCGACGGGCGGAGTCGATATGGAGTCGGCGCTCCTCTCTGGAGCTAACACGCACGGCTATGTATGCGGGTCTGAGTATCAAATGTTAGTTAGACAAATAATTGTATTATTGAATGTCTGCAGCACTATCACAACGTTTGGTGACGATGCTGTTAACCACAGGAAAATTTCGTTGGTGGACGATCGTAAGGAAACGCCGAAAGATGGCGGCAAAATTTCTACTCGGTGTTGTGAATAACAGCTCAGTTTAAATGTGGATGAATACTAGATAATGGCCGTAACATAGACAAAGAATCCCACATTAGCGACTTTGATGAAGTGGAGATTCTTATATCCTGGCGCCTCAGAACGAACATCTCAGAAACGACGGTGCTGGTCCACTGTTCGCGTGATAATGACTTGAGCGTCTATGGAAATTGTTTTCAGTACAGTGAATCCACGACAAGGCGACTAGGTACTTGACGACCACCTCTGATCACAGAATGTGGAAGATGAAGGCTTGTCCGTTCAGGACAGGCGGCGATCCGTGTTAAGTCTGACGACAGAGTGCAATGCTGGTTCAATGCCCGTTTAGAGCACGGGGTTCCGCAGCAGACGACCCCTGCGTGTTCCCATACTGACTCAAGATAGCGTCAATTACGAATGCAGTGGCCACGGCATCATCGAGATTGGACTGTAGATCAACGAAAACCTGTAACTTGATCCGATGAATCACGTTTCTTGTTGTACCAGGTCGATGGTCGATCCAGATACATCGCCAGATAGGCGAACAGCGCCTCGAATCATGCGGCGCGCCATGGACGCAGGCCGGTGGGTCCAGTATTATGAAAATGGGAGGCTGTTGAAGACGAGGATGTTAGAGACTGTGCACAAGCTCGGATTAGGTAAAGATTGGAAAAGAAAACGACCATTCCCTTTCGAAGGAACCGTCGCTGCATTTGGCTTAAGCAATCCTTAGGAAATGACGGAAAACCTGAATCTGGATAGCCGGACTTGGATTACAACAGTTGCCCTCCACAATATAAGTCCGGCATGCTAACCACTGAACCACCTTGCTAGATGGCAGTATTATCTGTATGCCTATTCAGGCTGTTTTAGTTTTATTTCTAGACGATGCCTTCATAGACAAATTATAGATTCGGGTATATCTTCTGAAGAAGGCTCAATTATTTGAGCTGAAACCTAGGTAAAGGTAGGTTTCATTACCGCAATCGAGGCTGATAGTTTCTTATATATTAAACATGCATTTAACATCGTTAGAAAACCAACAGCCACAGACACAATAATACATTCTACGTCTAACCATCCCCACAACCAGAAACTTAGAGCACTGAGACGTATGTTACATAGATTGAACTGAATCCCACTTAACAGGAGAAACTATGAAAAAGAAATGGGTACAATCATACGTATAGCTAGGAACAATGGGTATGACACACGTGTTGTATACAGGGTCAATCAAAAACTAAAAACACAAATACAAAACGAACACAACATTTCCAGAAGACAAGAGAACTCACAAGCTGCAAACTCACAAACACACTCAATAAACACACACAATGACAACACCACACAGAAAAGAACCAGACGGTACACCATGACTTCCACACATAAAACAACACACAGAGTGGCTAACATCCTAAAGAGATAGGGCTTCCAAATAGCATGTAAGACTGGGCGAACCCTCCAATCGCACATAGGCCAACGAACTACCAAGAGGGACAAATTCCAACAATCAGCAATATATAAACTTGAATGCCAAAGTTGTGATGCAGTATACGTAGGCATGACATGCAGGAATTTTAAAACATGATAAAAAGAAGGTGTTGGAAGTACGAAACAACCCATTCCGCATTTACAGAACATTTAAAACACCAGAATCACCATCCTACAAATATGTAACAAGAAATGAAAATAATGAGAATAAGCAACCATGACAAACAACTTATACAAACGCAAGAAAACTTCCACATTCAAAAAGCCATCGCTGGAAACAAATATGTGATAAATGAGCAAACACACATCAGCACAGGCTCCCTACTACACTTGATAAAAGAAATGATAAGATAAAAATCGTCCCTCTCACACAACCAGGGAAAAAATCCTCCCCCCCCCTCCCTTCGCCTTCTGCGCGCGCGCGCGCACACACACACACACACACACACACACACACACACACACATACACACACACGAAACAGATCACAGATACTTCAATAATTACACTCTAAAGTTGGTAATAACATTCGATCTTTGGCAATAACATCTGACAGTCGGCAACACAGACCAAAACATTGCATCAAAACACGTTTTCAGTTCCTAGTGCTGTGAAATGTGGACAAAAAACCGCAAATTGGCATGTATAAGAAGAGGAACAACACCGAAAATGGAACAGGAGCGTAATATGTAGTAAATCGTCCACGCAACCTAAGTACAGTACAAAAATATTACTACATAATAGCAAAAACCAACTACCAGAACTGTTTATAACCTATAGGTACATTGGCCAAAATGTAAATTAAATATCAAAAACATGTACATATTCCAGGCCACTGAAGATGCCTTGCAGAAAATAAAAGCGAAACGAGTATGGCACTAAAATTGTGTTTCATTCAGTTGTAGTCAGACGATCCATAAAGTAAAAATTATCAATATACCGAAATAAATCATACTTGAGGATTCGGTGCAACATGACATTGAACAATCTTCAGAACTGGGTGGTAAACGACGGTCATTACCATGTCGAAAAAGTAGGCTCTCTATGAACTGAGCCGGCCGCGGTGGCCGAGCGGTTCTAGGCGCGCTTCAGTCCGGAACCGCGCGACTGAAACGGTTGCAGGTTCGAATCCTGCCTCGGGCATGGATGTGTGTGATATCCTTAGGTTAGTTAGGTTTAAGTAGTTCTAAGTTCTAGGGGACTGATGACCTCAGCTGTTAAGTCCCATAGTGCTCAAAGCCATTTAAACCATTTTTTCTATGAACTGAGCCTGAAGACACCAACTGAGATGAATACTGAAAAATAAACCTAGCTACACAAAATTTATTGAGCGTTATCTTTGCGTTTACACCTATGAAGGTATCTTACAGTTCCGTAAGTCAAAAACGTTAGCCGCGAATTTAAATGTGTATAGAAAGTATTTTTACACATGTTAACTTCTTTGTTCTTCGACCTTTTGTTAATATCACATCATTTAATTTTCGATGAGTTCATCGAACTGACATTCCATTCTTTTCAAACATCAGAAATAGCTGCTTCCAGGTTTTGGGTGGAGGAACATGGAATGACGCAGATGCCCCAGTTTATCCCTCCACCACGCAACGTGCAGTGGCTTGCGGTGTATTCATGTAGATGTAGACCCTGAAATGTTCGGCGACGTTCAGATTGAGGCTCAGAGCGTGCCAGAACAGTAAGTCCGCCAGACTGTCGTCGAACTAAAAGGCGATATTCTTGCTTTGTATGCAGGATCATTATCATTTTGATGTAGAAAATCGCTATATATTCAGATTACGAGTAACGGTTATCTAGTTGGACTTATCAAGTACTTCTCTGTTGACAAACTGTTCTTTAGTCTTAACCAATCATGGAACATTGTTCAAAATGGTTCAAATGGCTCTGAGCACTATGGGACTTAACATCTGTGGTCATCAGTCCCCTAGAACTTAGAACTACTTAAACCTAACTAACCTAAGGACATCACACACATCCATGCCCGAGGCAGGATTCGAACCTGCGACCGTATCGGTCGCGCAGTTCCAGACTGAAGCGCCTAGAACCGCTCGGCCACCATGGGCCGGCTATTAAATTAATCACACTCCTTTTCCAAACAATTAATCAGGAACACACAGTTCCCAGAAGTAGGACTTCCAAAGGATACATTATTTATAAGAATTTGCCGTGTGAACTTGAATCCAAAATGACGAAAGTCAGATCACTTGCTGTTGCCCGTGCCACCAGCGCAACATAATCAAAAATGTGTGAAATCTTATGGGACTTAAATGCTAAGGTCATTAGTCCCTAAGCTTACACACTACTTAATCCTAATTACCCTAAGGACAAACACACGCACCCATGCCCGAGGGAGGACTCTAACCTCCGCCTGGACCAGCCGCACAGTCCATGACTGCAGCGCCTAAGACCGCTCGGCTAAACCCGCGCGGCCCAACATAATCAAGGTTTCGCCCTGTGAAGGCTTTAGAGCGTGCTACAAAATATGTGGCAGGTTTAATAAATTGTATTTACAGTTCAATATTATACCAAAACAGTGGCTGTTATTATTAATATTAGGCATATTAGACCCTACTGAATCATGCAAAGCTATTATGTTCTATCTTCGGAGTTTCCAAGCATCTCACATTTTTCCACCGAGAACTATTTTCCTTGCTTCAGTCTACTTTGTTCGTGATTTTATGGTGACTTCATTCTCTGGCAGTACATCCCATTTGCTAATTTTCTGTCTGTGTAAGTTTCTGCTGAAAATATCTGACAGATTTACGCGAGCCTTTTCGAAATCCTTTTTGACCTGCTGAATCGAGAGTACGGTTTTGAGTTGTTATATGTATGTCGTAATTTTGTGAATGAATCAGTCTTGGTGTTGGGAGTCTGTGGATATGTTCGTAAAATTCAGTATTCTATTTCTTATATTTGCCGCTAGTTTCCCGGGTTTGTAGCCTGTATCTACCTTCTGTTCCTTAGGGACCCAATATCTTTCTTGGAATTTTGCTTCTTTCTTTTAGGATATCTTCCAGATCACCTCATCTGTGAAGTTTACCCATTTCGGAAACTTACAAGAGTTCATGCTTGAGAGCTGTGTTTTGGTGCCTGAGCTTTGTGTCTATGGACATATATTTTTGTTGTAGATTTTACGTTAAGCTCTCCTAAGTTTCTGCACTCGAATTTTTTGTGCCATTTTCTCTCCCCCTGTAGGTTCATGAATTTTACCGGAGTACTTAAGGAACGGAACTTCATCGATTTGTGCATATTTTATGATAGGTTTATCAGTATGATGTGTTGAGCAGATGTACGTGGTTTCTTGGAAGGATATTTTGAGGCCAACTCACTCAGCGCACTGTTTCTATCTGTGTGATTGTTGTCGTCTCGTCATCTGCTAATATTGACAAATCATGTGCGAAAGCTAGGCGAGAAATTAGGATGTCATTTTTAGGTCTTCCAAATCGTATGGGTTTCCAGTAGTTTTGGTTTTTAAGTTCTTAAGTTGTTATGGCTGTTGTAATTTTAGATACATGTCCAAAATGGCATCTGAGTAGTCTCAAACCTAGACTCAGTGTTTCATTGGCTGCGAAACCGTCCGTTTCACCTTTACTTTGCGAGAGAATGTCTTTAGACGACTAGCGGGCAGTTGCGTCGAAGCCGAAGCGAGGAAACGGGGAAACTCGTAATGAAGACGCGATGACAGGCGCATTAGACGCAACCTTCATTAGTCCTCGTACGTGTATAGCGTTTCTGCGGCGGATGTCAATAGAGCGCAAGGAAGAGACGCGCCGGCTTCATCACGCCTAATGTGTTTGGCACCTTCTGTAAATGTATGAATTCCTCTTCAATCCAATATGCCCTTGGTGGCTAAATGGATGCAAAGGAGAGCTCATAACGCAAATTGCCCACCGCACCTCTGTATTTCCTGCGCCTAATGAGCAACCTGGAAACGACATAGCTTTCTTACTCGCACGTCTCTTGTCGCGACTAATATTCCTAATGTTCTGCGTATTGCTTCCGGTGTCACCGGGAAATACAGAGCGAGGTTTACACTATACTGTTCATCGGACGGTGTAAAGTTATATCCCGCAGCAGAGAGCGGCTAAAATTTCTTACTGAAATTAAGATAGCAACCGATTACCACTAATTGTTGTACTTCTTTTGGACATTTGAAGTTTGGTATCAAACAACAGAAGACGTTTCATACATTTTATTGTTGACTTTGTATAGAGAGTTCAAATTGTTACTAGCAATTGTTCGTGTAAGTTGCTGTATGGCATGTGCTAGCGCGAGTAAATGCAGAAAACTGGTCCAGGCATAAAAATTAAATGTAAGAAACCGTAACACTTTCTACTTAACTACTTAATATTTGTACAGACTACGTACGTACAAAATTTTGTGATTATGCTAAACGACTGTGGGATCGTGGAAGAAGCTCTGCAGTGTGACTGTCGAGAAGAAGAAATTTATAATCTCTTTTTCTGGTTTCATCTGATGATTTCAATGAATATTTTTTGGCACAAGTCAGTCCCTAGGCTGCAATAACCTATCGCCAGACAGAGCCTCCAAAACATATTTCTGCCAGAAACTTTCCACTCAAAAGCTGTACAACATACACACAAGAAATTTAAAGCAAGAGTGATGAATATCACTTCGGAAGCAAAAGGCGATGTCCTCCTCAGGTTAACATTAATCAATAATGTTGTGAAGAGTTTAATGCCAATACAGACAGATATATTTGTGTTCCCTTAAACGGGATACATCCCAGTGACGGTAAAGGAAGCATAATCCAAACCCACACATAAGAAAAAAAAGCCACATTTGTCTCATGATTACCGGCCAATATATATTTTTGCATGCTGTGTCCAAAATTTTGGAATATACTGATCATGATAAATTGACTGCGCATTACGCAGCACGACAAAAACATCAGCGTAGTCCTCGTAAGCGTTATAGGAAGAATACTACACTATTAATGTAACTCACGATTTGATATATGCCACGAACAAGCAAGAAGAAACAGTGCTAATATAACAGAAATAAGCAAAGCGTTTGATACAGCCACCTTTCACACAATGCTCACAAAAAAGCAAATTTCCCAGACAGTGCCCTAAAACGGTTTGGAAAATACTTATAGTTCTAGGAATGAAAAGTAATCTCGATAAATACTGCTCTCGTGAGTACAGCAGGATTCAGCCTAAGGGCCCGCTATTGATATCCTTGTATGCCAACGATTTATTTCTGTACTGTCCACTTGTAGACACTACATCTTGAGTTTAGTTTTTAGGAGAGTTGCAGAATATACACCAGAAATTAAGTTCGAGGAGTTCCAGGTAATTTCAGTATTTCATCGGACGTTAATCAGTCCTAAAATCCATGCTTACATGCCCCTAGTTCTTCTTGACGGCATCCAAATATGAAAAAGGTAAAAAGAATCAGTGTGAAACTTGGTCGCCATGTGCAGGAAGGCTTCCGCTTGTCTCTGTGTCCTTAGAAAAATTTCGAGTACAATATCACTGGCTTTTAAGCAGAACCAGAAACTTACACAATCCCCCTTCCTGTAGAACCACCAGTTGTTCAGTGTTACCCAATATGACACGGCTAGCGAAAACTCTAGACGGTTAAATCAAACCATGTGTGCTTTTATATCATACGTCTACAGAATCCGTCGGTTTGACCGAGTGACTCATACTCGCAGGTAGTATGGCCGCAACTACGGAAGGTATGTGTCTACCAGGCGCTGTTCTCATTCAGCGGTTCTGCATTGTGCTCCTTACACTGTTTTCTGTATCACACATAAAGTGCTTGCCATCACATCATAATAGCAACACACGTTCTCACTTATCTTGGATTCTAGATTATTTCATCCATCAAACAAAAACACTCACAGACTCCTCCAATGTTCCCCTCCGTTTCCTGGAATAAGTTCCCCTGTACTCTACACACAGTTCAATAATCTGTTGCATTTAAGAAAACTTTATGTAATGCGCGAATTTCCACTGTGAAATTTAACAATATAGGCCATCTTGAGGCTTCCCCGTGCTTCCTGCGGAGGAACCCATTGTCCCTTAAATTACTATTTTCTTCGGTTGAAGAGAAAACACGTTTACATTCTTAATATCCATATTCTTCTGAACATTCGTTGGAAACAAAGGGTTTAGGATTGGTGTGGTATGGCATCTATGGCTATTGTAACTGAGTAACATCTAATAATCAGCTGAGCCACTTTGTTCAGATTTTGCTAACAGTAGTTGATTGTAAAACATGCATTTCTAATTGTGTATTTGACTTAACCAGCAAGTTGGGAATATTTACACATGAATAATGCTTTAACAAAGTTTCAAAGTCAAACCTATTTTTTCTAGTAAAAGTTACTCTCAGTTGGAAAAAGGCGATAAGCACTAAAAACTAAATACGCGGGTATTATTACAGATGTTATATTAACTGTGTTTGCCGTAAGATACCTTTTTTCCTTTAGCAACCATATGGCACATTTAGTCTTCACAACAGCAGTACTGAGTGGCCGAGCGGTTATAGGCGCTTCAGTCTGGAACCGCGCGACCGCTACGGTCGCAGGTTCGAATCCTGCCTCGGGCATGGATGTGTGTGATGTCCTTAGGTTAGTTAGGTTTAAGTAGTTCTAAGTTCTAGGGGACTGATGACCTCAGATGTTAAGTCCCATAGTGCTCAGAGCCATTTGAACAGCAGTATTGAAGTCGCAACGTTCAATCCGGTCCAGCAGTGAAGGAAATGCTACTTCTTTCCAATACACTGCTTTCTCTTTCCTTTTTTCAATCACATTATATTGTTTCCTTTGCCCTTCTCTTCGTTATTTGTTTCCCCAATTTGCGCATGTTCCTCCATCTTTCCCTCTCCCATCACTTTCATAGTGTCCGTTGCTACCGTAGTCCAAAGCGACTTACTTATAAATTATGATTCTCTTCTTAACAGACAGTGCTTTTATCACGTTTTTGTTGGGTCACGTTCTTTTCTGTCTATATGTTCGATACAAATTTGCAATTAATTTTAAACTAACTCCGCAATGAGCTACAGATTTTAAATATTAAACATGGCTCATAACCTGATGACAGTCCAATACTAACTTACTTCCTTGTAAGTCTGTTCAGTAGAGGCTGAGGTGGGGGTAAGGGTTAAAAACGTTCACAGAGCTTGACATCTAGGCTGCCCTGCAGACCGACGTGTTGAGCCGGTAGTACTGGAAAGCGTTTCATGGGGGATATGCGCGGACGGGCACTGCAGAGCAGCGAGAGGTGGAGGATGAGAAACAAAGATAGGAGGTAGGAAGAGATGAATACAGAAAGAAGGATGAGCAGATAGCTAGAGAGAGGGAACGAGGAGATGGACAGAGAGAAGGGAAGGAGCAGATGTGACATAAGCATGTAAGGACAAACTTATTGGTATAAAGATAGTACTGAAATAAAAATTTTATAAAAATCATAAAATGAATTTCACTTGCTTCTTTATTTTATTTTTTTAGGAAAATAACATAGTTTGATATACTATTCGAAGGTAGGTGAAACACTTATGTTTCAGATTTTTGTCAGGTCAAAAAACACTTAAACAAACCTGAAATTTTACGGATGTCTCTCTTATTATCTCATCAATTTATTTCAAATCTATTAAAAATTTCGTACCCATAAGACTAAAAAGCAAATGATAACTATTTTCGAAAAATATATTTCTTTAATATACTGTGTTTTTAAATTGGAATAAAAAGTATAAAATTATTTCTCCTAGCCCCACATGGATTCCTAACTCCACACCGACAGTCCTGAAAGTTTGTGACTGAGAATTTTTGACAGCTTTAAAAACAAGTGAAGTCGTATGGCATTAATGCCTCGGAGACCCCGAAGGGCAGGTTCAGCCACCAAACTGGAAAGGTTAGGGGGGTGCGGGTGGGAGAGGGGACAGAGAGAGAGAGAGAGAGAGAGAGAGAGAGAGAGAGAGAGAGAGAGAGAGAGAGAGAGAGAGAGAGAGAGGGGGGGGGGGGGGGGGACGGGAGAGAGAGACTGGTGATCAGTGACCTTACGCCACTACCTCTTCTGTCCGCTCTGCCGTAAAGGCACAGGGAAAATAATTGACAGGACGCAGCGTACTCGGACGGTCGCCCATCCAACGCTGGCAACGCCCAATGGTGCTTACGTACGTGATCTAGTGTATCCATCTTGGCACAGCCGTTGAGGTTAGCAGCTACCAAAATACTTGCAAGGTTTTGATCGAAAAACGTGGTGTGCATGAAATATATACTTGATGCACAAATAGTTAATCTCATTTATATCTACTACAGGCGAGCCACAGTTTTAGTTTTAAATCCTACAAGTATTATCATAGTTATTAAAAATTCGCAGTCACATATTTTCACAACTATCTCTACGGGGTAACGAATATACATGGGGCCAGGAGAAATTATTTTATACTTTTTAGTCCAATTTATTACTGTGGTATATTAAACATTTTTTTGCCTAAATTATCAGTGGAATCTTAATTTGCCTCTGACCTTTTGCACTGAATCCTGCTGAGTATCTATACCATGGGCGGCCAAGAATTCGGCACGTGAGCCATGTCCTGACACGAGTGCCATAGGGCTCAGCCTGGCTGCAGTTTCCCCTACCGCCACGGCATGCTGTCTGAACTTGACGAGGGGGATGATGCTTCGGTGTTATTTGATCAATCTGGTGCGCTTAAGACGTAATATAATTTTAATCTGGTACAGACTGTCGGCATGAGTCAGACGCAGACAGTTTCAGAGATTCTCGCATTCAGATTGTCAAGTAATTTTGACTTATTTAGTTTCAAAAATGGAAAAGGGCTTTTCACATACATAAGTTGATCGAAATATTGTAGCACGATGTGGACGTCCTGCAGGGTTTTAAAGTAAAAGCATGTGTTTTCAAAACAGGAATCACAGTGCACATCAGTTACATCTACATATGCACGGGGGTACTTTCAACTAACACGTCATTACGCCTTTCGTAAGACGATACCTTTTACATTTAGTCAGTTTAGTGGATAGTTCCTTATGCAAATATTGTTCTTTTATTTTCGCTGCGTCTTCTCTATATTAATGTGTATTTTAGTTTTATGACCATCGTTCAATTACACTGGCCACAAACAATGAAAAGCTGTTTTTAACTATGTTGTGTATGGATGTTGCCATTTTAACAAATATTTTAACTATGTGTGAAACCGTAATGGCACAAACATTAACCTAGGATGATATTTGGTGTGTGTTCTGTGATTAATTAGTGTATATACTCTTGAATCCTGCTACAGAATTATCTGCAGTTCTGTAAGCTTTTGTATATTGTCAGCATCAGTAAAAAAATCTGTTTTATATCTGAGATCTGAAGACGCCTAGATTGTTAGCCGATTGATTGATTGATTGATTGACTGATTGTTTGATTGATTGATTGATTGAGATAGTATGGGACCAAGCGGCGAGGTCATCAGTCCCGCGACTCCAAAGTGGGTTCCATAAGAAAGATGGTCTGCTAAAAGTGGAAGGATTCAGTCAGAGGAATGAAATTATTAGAGAATGAACATTAAACACACAGTAAAAGCATAAAAGGTGATACCAAATCTACAAACTGGAGCTAAGAGCCTGCACCAACTCCCATTCAGCGAAAGGTGCATTATAGGGCTCAAAGTGGTGCGGGATGAAATGGTGGGAGGTCTGTTAAACTCTGCATTTCTGTTGGAGAAAGGTAGGAGGGTAGGAAGCGGACGACGATACCATCACAAAGTATGTTCTAAGGTGTTCCGCTAGGGCCAATGGATCAATGCACAGAGCTCCTTGGAGGTTCAGACCCTGGACAGTTGACTGTTGCTGGCGGCCCAGAACCCTATGAAGCTATGACCAAACCTGCGAGAAAGAGGCATACATCCCCAGGGAGGAAACATAGCGCTCCCAGCATTCCTTTTTACTCCGCTTAGTAAGGTAACGAGCCTTAGGTCGGAGACGCTTAAAAGTGAGGAGGTTGGTCTGGGAGAGGTGTAGCTTAAATCGCTGCAGCGTCCGTCGGCAGTCCTGGACAATGCGATTTCCTTGGTCCACCACGGTATCGGCCGATGACGAGGGGGCCCTGTGGATAGAGGGACAACACTGCTAGCAGCATGAAGAAGAGCGGCAGAGATGCCTTGCACGACCACAACTACATCAATGGAATTCGAGAGGGAGGTGTCAAAGTGGACAGCAGACATGTATAAAGGCGAACTGGCCCTGTGGAATGCCCAACGTGAGGTTCTGCCTGCCTGGCGGCAGCAGGGGAACGAGAGTGTCACTGGAAAGTGGTCACTGTCACAAAGGTCATCGTGGGATGACCAATGTAGGGAAGCCACGAGGGCAGGGGAGGAGATCGTGTGATCGATAGGAGAGAAGGTACCATGAGTGGCACTGAAGTGGGTAGGAGAACCATCGTTGAGGAGATACAAATCGAAATCCATGATAAGTTGATCGATTAGGATACCATGACTCGTTGAAGTGACCCTCCCCCACAGTGGATGGTGGCCATTGAAATCCCCACGGAGGAGAAACGGGGGCGGGAGTTGCAACATAAGCAAGTGGCTGACCTGGTGGGAGGTAGATATTGCGAAGGGTGATTGCCAGAGTCGTTTGCACTCTAATCACTATCACTTCCAAGTTGGTAAGTAGGGGGCTCCAGTCACTAAGGACATCAGAGCGAACCAAAGTGCAAACCTCACCAGATGCTATCCCAGGGCAGGATGGTTCTGACAGAACGCCTGATAGCCATGGAAAGTTGAAGAGTGGTCATCATGGAAATGCATTTCTTGGAGTACAAGACAGAATACAGAATAAGATGAGACAAGACGTACCAGTTCCGGTAGGTGACGATAGCATCCGTTCCATTCCACTTGATGATCGTGTGGCTTGAGTCCAAGGTAGGCATGAAGGAGCCGAGGAGGAATTCAGGTCACTTGGTCAGTAGTTGTCACCAAGGATGGGGTGACATCCATAAATGTAAGACTCAGGTTGCGAGAGGGCAGTTGGGACCTCTGGGGGCACTGGGGGCCCCTTGTTGTTGGAATTATGTTTCTTCTTCTTCTTCTTCTTCTTCTTCTTCTTCTTCTTCTCCTCCTCCTCTTTCTGAGGTGGAGGAGGGCAGGACACAGGGGGAGTACAGGCGTCTGCAAGATCAGGGACCGAAAGAAAGCGGGGGACCTTGAGGCGCACATTTCGGCCTGACAGACGCTGGGGAGAGAGTTCCTGGATGGGATCCCGATCACCGGCAGATGCCTACAATGGGGGGCACTTCTTCGGCTAGGGAGGGAGAGCGAATCCCTGATGGGAGGTCGTGGGAACTCCAGGGGAGGTGGAGGGGAGAGTGGAGTGGGGCTGGAGTAAGGACGAGGGAGGAGGAGGAAATGAAGTAACAGAGGCAAAAGTTAAAGATAGTGACACCGGATGGAGTGTCTCATACGTTTGGCGAGCCTCATTGTAAGACAGAAGATCCAGGAACTTGTATTCTTGTATCTTCTTTCTCTCTAGTAAGCCGAGCAATCCGGCGAGCGAGGGGAGTGGCGGTCAGCAAAGTTAACACACACAGGTGCCGGAACACAAGGGCTTCCCTCATGGACTGGATGGCCACAGTCACCACACAAAGGGTCCACCGTACAGTGGGAAGGCATGTGCCCAAAACGCAAGCACTGAAAGCACCGCATACGTGGAGGGATGTACGGCTTCACGTCATATCTCTAGCACATAACTTTGACCTTCTCTGGGAGGGTATCCTCCTCGAAAGCCAGAATGAAGGCGCCAGTATCGGTGCGGTTGTCTTTGCGACCCTTCTGGACACGTCGAACAAAATTAACGCCATGCCGCTCCATATTAGCCCGGAGTTCCTCATCAGTTTGCAGGATGAGGACCATATGAAAAATGACACCGTGGACTATATTCAGAGATTGGTGAGGAGTGATAGACACTGAGACGTTGCCAAGACGATCATAGGCACGAAGAGCTGCGGGTTGGGTGGCAGAATAAGCTTTGATCAACAGGGAGCCCGACCGCATCTTACTAATGGACTCCACTTCACCAAACTTGACTTCGATATTTTCCACGAAGAACAATGGCTTCGTGGCGGTGAAAGTGTCCCCTCCGTCCTACTACAGACGAGGTAATGAGAAAAGGGTTTCAGCCCAATACAGCGAGCCTGGCCCTCTTCCCATGGGATAGCCAGGGAAGGGAAGGCTGCCAGGTCATACAAGGCAGCATTTAAGGATCCTTCACCATTCTAAGAGACGGCCGTGTGATAACGGTCAGATTTTTCCATCTTGATACGCTTCATGCACCAAGCAACCCCCCTGATACCACCCACTCCGACCAGGGGCTCTCCCCACAGGTGCCACCCAGCCACAGGAAGGGCCATCTGGCACGGCAGTCGTTGCCAGGACTTCCGATTCTCTAAGAAGACAAGCAACCACTCCTTGGCATACACGGGGAGGGAATAGCTCAGGTACCAGTAGTGCGATCCCTGTGTTGTCAGGGGGCTCAGCCATATGGGTACATAACCGCCCCACCACACAAGCCATGATGGTGACCTAGCAGGGTGGAAGGGGGCTACAGTGGGGAAGGGAGAGGAGGAGGGAGGGGAGAGAGGAATCCACAGCATAGATGCTAGGGAGGGAGTTCTTCCCCATATGGCTCACACTAAAAACAGGAAATTTTGAAGTGGAGGTTAAACCGCAAGTGGGGACCGAAACGCCAAAAGGGTGTAAAAACAGACAAAAGGAACAAAATTGCAACCAGTACAGGAAACCTGGGGAATATCCAGGTCGACACAAATCAGATCACCGAGAGGGGAAGGAGGTGGTAACGGGAAAGGAGGGGTAATAGGGAGTTAGGGGGCAGGGAGAAGGAAATGGAGCTAGGGAATGAAGAATGAGCTGCAATAGCTCAGAGACCCATGTGCGCCACGCGCGTACTCACGAAAGAACCGTGAGCATCCTGGGGGGGGGGGGGGGGGGGTGAGGGGTGATTGTTAGCCGAAATTAGTAATCCATCCAAAAACCAAAAAATAAAGATGATTTCATGTCATGAGCTGTCAATCCCTAAAAACTAAACTAAACTCCGCCTGAACAGCCCACGAAGGCCCAACGATATCGACCGGCCCGCCGTGTCATCCTCAGGCCACAGTGGTCACTGGATGCGAATATGGAGGGCATGTGGTCAGCACACCACTATCCCGGCCGTATGTCAGATTACGAGGCCGGAGCCGCTACCTCACAATCACGTAGCTCCTCAGTTTGCCTCATAAGGGCTGAGTGTACCTCGCTTGCCAACTGGTGTTACCACTGCGGCAAGGTCGTTGGCTTTCAATCCCTAACATAAATAAAAAATTTAAAAAATTAACTCTTTCTGTTAACCCAACCTGGAAGTATTAATTGGTTTTTATGTTATTATTTTGATACATATTTTTTCACCTGCATTCTCTGCATTCACGAAATATGTGCTACGGGTGCTGCAAATGGTGTTTGCCTAAAACTGGTCGCTTTTAACAGCAGATTACAGTGTTATATGACATTTTATTTCTAAAGCTTCGGCAGTAGTCCTTAATACTCACGAACGCTAATCAAGATGGAACAGGAAGGCATAAATATCATAGAGTTCTATATCTTGGCAAGATTTATGACTAAGTTGGCAGACGCTTCCGGTCGAAGAATATTGAGCCTGCGTACTTTATTCCTAGAAATCTATGTTCAAAACACAGACACAGTGAACACGTTACTTTGGATAAATAACTACTGGTGTTTACTGTATCACATATGACCACCGTCCGATGAGATTTATCGGTCAGACAAGTAGGAGCTTGTCAACTTGGCAAATTCAAAATCGGCCTTAAGCTCTCACCTTCTCGAATACCGTCATTCTGTTACAAGTCTTTCAAACAAACTACAAAGTTTACACTGAGAAAATTGAGATATTACGTTAAACATTTTTGCAGAGGTAGAGATCATACGCTCATTGAAAAGTTTCCCCGAGTATGCACTTCATGAGCAAGCAGAGCTGAGATGTCACAGTGTACTGGCCAAATTTGATTCCCTCAACAGTAATTGTTTTAAACAAATCTACTACGTTCACAGTTAACCGTTCTAATCCATCCTAACTCACTGATTTTCTGGTATTATCTCATTCCTGATATTTCCTCCCACTGGTATCTTAACAGTTACAAGTGTAGATTCCTTCTCGGCCCCCTCCTTACACCCCAGCCCTTTTTCTTTTCCTCCACGCATCTCTTCAGATCGGTCAGTATGAGGTTCCTTTTTTTAAAAAAGTACCATCACTTAATTGCTATTCGTGGCTGAATTGGATTCCTGCACGTTCTCATAGAATCAGCGAGTCAATAATTTTCCGGTATATACGGCTATTTCAGTTTTTGATTTTTCATTTTAATTTTACGTGTAAACCATAAACTGTACAACTTTAGTGCTTTTCGATGTTTCGACACTTCTGTTTCTTCTCATAAGTCATCCTAGATTTAGTCAGGCATATCATAACATTTAATATCAATTGAAAGCGATCTACCCAGCCGTCTCTTCTTTCCCTCGAGAGCTCCGCACTCACGTTCCCTATTGTTGCCGCTCCCTTGTCCGTGCGCACATTCTGATAGCTGGCCGGTTACTCACGTTTCTCAGTCATTGCTTAGGCATTCTGGTGTGCACTTACCACAACGGTGTCTACCTCAGTTTTTGGTAAGCTTCTTCCTTTGTTATCAGTCTTTATCATACCTTCCATATTTGCAGCATATCATCCTATTTCTGGGTACGATTTATTTTACTTATTGTCTTTCGTGCACTACCCTATAGTATTTCTCTCTCCATCTGTCTAATTTTCGTACCACTTGCACGTTATCTGGATTGCTAGCTAAACATTCAGGCCATGTATTACACCTGCTTGCTATAGTATCGTTTTTATTTTAGGTTTTAATGGGAATGCTTACAGTGCAGTTCATTTTCCTCGCCATACTGCTATTATGGCGGCAAAAGTTTTTAGCCGGTTGACTGTCACCTAGACACCACGTGATAGCAGGTGTTCGTCTGTACATGTTGACGTGCGATGAGCGGGTCTTACATCTCCCTTTTATCCATTGTGACGTTACGTACAATTCCTGTTTATTATTTTTGTCCATATCCGTAGGATTTACGAGAGCTTCCTCTACCATACCTTGTTACTTTTAGAACTTCCACCTTTTTGTGGATAATCTGTTTTATAGGACTGACTATGAACGCTGGGTTTTCCCATAATATGTTACGTACATCATCACTTGATTCCAGTGCCTAAGTTTCGTGTTACTCTTTCATCTTGGGATTATTTATTTTTTCTATATGATTGTTTTCCACTTATGCCTATATACAAATTTGCATCTGATGATGCAGCTGTGAATGCTGCAAAACCGGAAGTGCCTAAGAATGACAGGATTTTACAGCTGAAGCGGTTTCATATATCAACATGATGTATCGCGGCTGTGGTTAGCCAGATTATTAAGTTTTCTGCACACAATTGCCGTGTCTTTAACGTCGTTTCCCATAAGCATTCCAACAAACCTAAGCCTTCCATTCTTCCTGCCTCCTACTGATTTTGTGTGTTAGTCCTATTTTATCTCTTCAGTATTGTCCCTACATATTTAAATGATGTGACAGGCTCCAGCAACTCACTAGCAATGTTGTAGTCCCATGCTATCTCTCGTATTTATTGGTTTTAATGCACATTTAAAGACAGCTATTATTCAGTACAAGAAATTCCACATCTTCACTCCGAAAGCCACCATATGGTGCATGTTGGAGTCTACTTTATGTCCCACAGTCACATTTCATCTTTCCTGTTCCATTCACGTAGTGTGTGATATAGAATCTCTCTGATTTTACCTTCGTGGTCTTTTCGCGAAATCTACGCAGGAGAAAGCTATATAATAGTTGCCTCTTCTAGAAAAATTCACTCGCGGAATTCTAACATCAAACCTCACTTGATGCACAACGCCTCTCTTGCAACGTCTGCCACTGTAGTTGGATGAGCATCTCCGTGACGTTTTGATGCTCACTAAGCGAACCTGTAGCGAAACGCGATGAATTTCGTCGGATCATTCTATTTTGTCTATCAATCCCTTCTGGTACGGCCCCAGATTGAAGACCAGTATTAAAGTATCGATCGAACAAGGGCTTTGTACGCCAACTCCATCGTGCGTGGACTACACATCCTGAGGATTCTTCAAATGAATCTTAGTCTGACATCTGCCTTTCTTGCGAATAGTTCCTTGTGTTCGTTCCATTTGACATCGCTTCCAACGCATACTACAAGACATTTAGTGAGTATGTCGGCTTCCACTGCTTGTTCGGAAGTCGTGTAATCATGCCAAATTGGAGTTTTCCGCAATTTTTGCGCAGTACATTATATTTGTATCTGTTAGTCAACTGCCAGTTTCTGCTCCGAGCAGGTACCCTGCAGGACTTTCTGAATTTCGCTATAATTTTTCAATCTCTCTGTACACAGCAGCATCACCCGCGAACAGGCTCATTGAATGGGCATTTTGTCCATATTGTTTTGCATTTCTATACAATCATCCAGTTGTAACCCCGGAAATGCATATCCTCCTATTTCCATCTATTGTACTATAAAATTTCTCCTTATTTTGTTACCTGAAGATATGACATTTCTGTGTCTTTATATATTGTAACTGTTTTACTATTTGTGTATATATATATATATATATATATATATATATATATATATATGCATTTAAGTCGATGTATAATGGGTGTGTTTTGTAAATACTATTTGTATTTTTACGCTGGGTCTTGCCTAGGGAAAACTATGCTATCGAACGATTACATCGATAGGTCGTGTGAAGAACCAAAGTGAGTAGGATCTTTGGCAGTGTTGGCTCTGCCGCGTGGAGCGCGGGCAGAGCAGAGTCTGGCTGGAGGAGGGCAGTGGAGCAGCTGTGTTGTGTGACGCTCCCGCGAGTTGCCGCGCTTTCGGGGTTTGGCAGCATGTAATTGCGCTCGACTTGCTATGTTAGTTTCTGACATGGTGTCGCGGACGGGAAGCGTTAGCTGGCACACATCAAGAGCCCGTTTCGGCTGGAGACCGTGTCAGGAAGAAGGCGCGCCAACATCCACCTTCTGCAACAGCTACGGCCGACAATTAGTGATTGTCGCCACCTCCTCGACCGACGACTTCAAACCTTCAGTCAACCAACAAGGAAGACTGGAAGCACGTAAAGTTTTAGAACTTTATGGCAGATCTCAGCTTTTAAAATTGTTCCATTTGCCTCACAGAATTACAGCAACTTAGCATGAATCTTTGTTGCTCATTGTCCCAATTGCATTACCAAGCAGGGTCCCTTCCTTTTCCGGAATGAACCCGAATGTCGTTGAAATTCAAACGCCAGCATTGAAGTAATATTATTCGATTTCACTGCTTTAATTTCAAAGCTCAGTAAAGGTATTCATAGCTGGCTACAATATTTAGATTACACAAGCACAAATTAAGAGTGCGAGTTTTGTTACCATATTTTAGCATACCTGTGACTGCAGCTCAGCTTGGTACGTACTAAATTTTACTATTGTTAACTGTTCAGAATCATTTAATTCAAGTTCAAAGTTTAATCTCTTATTTCTAAATTGTGTAGCTTCAAGTAGCTTTTGAAATGATTGTTGAGGTAGCCCAAGACCAACTTTATTTTTCTGAATTTCGTAGTGCTTCAGAAACAAAGCTCACTATTAATTTCAGTCACTAAATTGACTTTCTATTTTCCGGTTTTATTAATTCTTTTGCTAAATTACGTCAGAGTGTAGCGAAAGTTATTACTTCTGACAAACATTCAGTTCTCACACAACACGTGTTAACCTTCAGTTGCCACGCTTTTAGTGCTAATTACATGTGCAATAACCTTTCTTTTTCAGTTATTATAGTAGTTGTCCATAGGACTGGCGACCGTAATTTTCCCCAAATCTCAGTTATCTAATTAACGCTAGTTAATTGTTAACGTAACGACCGCACATTTACTTTATTAACTTTACCCCTTTTCAAAATTAATTTCCACCAATTTCATTTGCATTTTTCCTTTCATTTAGATGTAACCCTTTCCTCTCTCTTTACCGACAGATTAACTTCGGTGACGATTGCTTTTCCTAAATTTCCATTAGGTACACGCGGTTTAATTTTTACTGCCATTGAGGTCGGTAAGTGAGGGGGAGGTTACACAGTGACGCAACTTTCTGCGAACATCTTCATCCTGATAGAACAGTCTGACAGTCCGCAGCATTCTCTGGTAAACCTCTTACACATTTTGCAAAGATTAGCTATCTTATTACGCTTCCTTTGAGCACATACTGTGTTACCCCGTTTCAGCTGAATAGTCACCATCCAGTCTCACGTACTCGGTTCTGTTGAACAAACGTTCTTCGGGCCTGTTCTATAACTGTGCAAATGCCTCTTACGATCGTATCTGAACTACCAGCGACAATGTGGTACAGTGTCGAAAGCCTTTCGGAAATTTAGAGAAGACTACAGAAAGGCTGCAGAGATTTAACATTCCACCACCGACGAGGCCTCGCGAGTGGACACAGGCTCGGATTTGTCCAGTAAGGAGAAAGATACCGACCGTGTTCTTTTAATTTGACCCATCCCAGAATTTGACTTCAGCAATATATATCCTACATCAAGATGGCAGAACGACAATCTAAATTAGTGTCCTTTTGAACGTGAGTTCCGTGTTGTACCACTGCGCCACTTCGCATGGTCGTTTGTGAATAAAGCAAGCTGTGTTTCACAAGAGTAATTGTTTCTGAACCAGTGCTGTACTTTGAGAGAATTCCATAGCACATGGATGCCAGCAATATTGTTCTGTAATTCTGTGCAAGCTTTGTTTCACCCTGTTTTGTAACGTATTCTTTTTCTCCGAAAGGAGACTGTTCCCCACATGAGAGTTTACGTATGATCAGAACTTCCTAAATAATTCTAATAGATTTTCTTCTTAAACGAGATTGGATACTGAGTTTAAACTGCACAGGATAGTTTTCTTCCAGAGACGGACACCAACTGTGAAATAAAAGTATGAGATACTTTAAATCCAATAGATGGATGGCGTTGTAGTACTTAGTGAGATCTTGAAATATCAGGTACTTGATCTGTGATGTGAGGTTCTGGGATGCGTGTACAGTGAGAAGTCGGTGTAGTAGACATAGCTTACGACAGTCACGTAATTACTCTGGCTACAACTGTTCTAACTGGGTCTGTGACTCATTGACGTTACCAAACAGTTGGATGCTGCCGACATATCCCAAGCAAGCATACATGGTTAGTTCTCATACAGTCTTGCATTACAAAGAAACAGTGAAGATTTGATGTAGTTTTGAGTTGACAGTCTAGAGGAATAGGGTGCAAATGTTCGTAGAAATTCACTTAGCACGTCCGACGTCATCTGAAAGACACCATTCCAGGATGTTGGATTGGAAAAGTAGGAGCAGTAGATGAAGTTCATCGCCGATGGCTTCCCAGGTCTCCAATCTCACAACTTGTGACTTTTGTCTGTGTCGTATCGTGAAAGACCACGCTTTTATCCCCCCTATGGCTGACACTCTTGTAAGTTTGCGACATCGCATTGTTGAAGCTGTAAATTCGATAACGAGAGACCAGCAGCTTCGTGTGTCGCAGGCAATGAGCTACCGTTTTGATATTTGCGATGTGACGCATGGTGCTGACGCTGAATGCATAAAAATTTGAACCTGTCTCTTTCCAGGAACGCTGGAACTGTGTTTCGTCCTTTTGTAGTTTGGAAGCAATGAATGTTTGAAATCTGTTCCTTCTTTTTAATAGCCCTGTATATGTGGTATTTTAATGGTTATCAGTAACATATAAGAACGCAATGGAAAAAAAGATTTGCCACAGGAAAGGTAAGTAATAGCAAATGTAGGCTCCAAATAACATAATGAAATTACGTTTAGATATTAAATGATATTAACTTGATAACCAAATACACTTTAATATCATTTAGTTGTAGATGACAAGCTACCATTGCCCAATAATGTATAAAGACTCCTGCATGACGGTATAATGAAGAATTAAGCTAATGGGAACTACAAACAAAAATTGCAGAGTGCGCTGATCATTGATCTGCCTTTTTTTCAGCTGTCATATAGACATTTTATCTTTCATAGGTAATTTATAGGTTGCTACAGGCAATGTATCACGTACATTAATTTTTGACAGTAAATTCACCATAAAAGGGTCGGACCTATTCTCTTCATATATTTCCTTTTAATAATTTTCTATGGGTAACTGTATTCGTCTTTTACCGCATCACAATTGGTTTCTATGATAGTTATCAATCTTTAAAAGTCTGCTACATATTTTTACCTAATGTGTATTTATCAGATTATGTTTTTGCATAAATGATGACCACATGTAAGCCCACAGTAGCGAAATCTAGGTATGATGCAGGCAAACAGATTTCTGGTAGCTACTGTACTTCAGTAGCCAGTTGCAAAAAAAAATGGTTCAAATGGCTCTGAACACTATGGGACTTAACATCTGTGGTCATTAGTCCCCTAGAACTTAGAACTACTTAAACCTAACTAACCTAAGGACATCACACACATCCATGCCAAAGGCAGGATTCGAACCTGCGACCGTAGCTGTCGCGCGGTTCCAGATTGAAGCGCTTAGAACCGCTTTTTTTCTTTTTTTTTTTTTTAACCGCTCGGCCACACCGGCCGGCAGCCAGTTGCAATAATGACTGCGTAGACGATGTGGCCCATTCTACACCTTATTTTAGATCTATGCGACGATGCTGTGCTGATTATTTTTATATGTTTTGACGATGTCATTATGGCCTTATCACTTCAGGACATGTGTTTATGTCTTTATTTACCATAAACAGTCAATTGCATCGGTATTAGCATATTCACAGTAGTTTCGGCGGTCGTAAGTATGAATACCATTTTTATAAGGAACTGATGACCCCGTAGTTTGGTCCCTTTGCTCCCCAAACCAACCAACCATTTTTATGTTTCTAAGTTGATAGGCTCTGTATGTCAGTGAACAAGTGAATAATGATGTGAACATTTACCGACGGCCTTTCAGGGGCTCGTCTTAAGAGCTGGTTTTGTGTTTAGCTAGTATTTGTCACCTGTGGATGTAGTTTTCTTATGTCTTTTGATATAAGCGATGGTGAATTCAATTTACAGTAACATTTCCTACAATATAAAATACAAAATCGATACAGGAGTCGTTTGTATTTACAGCTAGTTTTCTTCCACGTCTTTCACGTAAGCAAATAGATTGTCCTGAGTTCATTTGCTTGTTACATTCAATTTTACGGGTTATGCTGTGTAATTTTTCTTCTGATGAAGAATGAACGCTGCAGATTCTGTTTGAGATGTTAGCCGCTGAGGTTATATAAAGTATTTCGGCTTGCAATGCACATGCAGGATGATCACTGAAAACATGCAGTATGACGAAAAAGAGTTTATGCGTGACCTTAAATGAAATAGGCTTATATTTACTCATTTCTGATTGACTTTTATAATCAGAAGAATCATATTAACATTCATGAATATTTTGTTAGATTTAAATGAATGACTTCACGGAAGTGCATTGTTTCATGGCAGATGAGGTTCTGGTGTATCGCGTAATGAGCTGCTGGGCCGAGGTTGCGGCACGGCATACAGAAGATTCAGAATTTGGAGGAGATGAATCTACTGTTTCTACAGTTTGAAAAACTACTGCAGTACTGATGATAGTCTGGATAATACATTGTCAGGTGGACCAGTGGGTGAAATGTCTAGTACACGTGCAGCAGGTAGGATATACTGTTTGCCTGTGTTTGAAGAAGCATTTCAGGAAAGTCGTGAAACTGACTGATACTGAAGTAGATGCACGTTTGGCTATATATGCAAGATCTACAGTTGATTGTGAACCCTAGTTTTTTGGGAAATTCTTCCTCCTGAGGATGTTTACCGAAGTTGATATTGTTAAGTCCCTGCAACTTTTTTAAACTTTCAGCACAGATTTTATGCTCCTGGTTCATTGGTATGAATACTTGCAATTGTGTAACAAATAATGTACTTATAAATACATAACAAATTGAGCAGTTTTATTGATTACTATTCGCAAAGATTACGCATTGACACAAATGTCATTCTCACAAACTGCGACACTGCCGCGAATAAAAACAGTGACCCGTATATGTAATAAGTTTCCTTTACTTTACGTCTATGGTCATAAACTTTTGTTAACAGATTACCGTTTTCGGTCTATAATGACCATCATCAGATATGCAGCAAAAAATGTGAAAAACATAAATACACTCGCAGATTGTCTACAGCTTAAAAACAATACACAGACCATAATGAGAAGTTCTGCTGACAATATAGTACTACTGTACAATATACTGTATAATATATTGTCAGTAGTACTTCTCATTATGGTCATGTATTGTTTTTAAGCTGTAGGCACCCATTTTTTGCTGTAGATCTGATGATGGTCATTATAGACCGAAACCGGTAATCTGCTAACAAAAGTTTGTGACCATAGAAGTAAAGTAAAGGAAACTTATGGCAAATTTCATTGTTATGCCAGATAAAACATTTCGTCTCTTAAAGGATTAATGAAGAATTGTAGAAAATAAGTTTGTTATGGATACGAAGCGTTGTCGGATCCAAGCCCACACATTCTCTTCTTTGAAGCGTGAGGAAAGTATCCTGAAGGTATGGCCGCTCCGCCACCCCCTCCCTTTTTTCTTTTTATCTTTTTTGTTACACGTTGCATACCGCGGCGTAAAACGACGACTCGCGGCAGCGATTTTCGCGTGTCTGGTTCACTATGACAGGGAGAGGAAGGGGTGCAATCGGACACAAGGTGTAATTGATACGTGCTGGCAACTGGAACACTGGCGCTGTAAGGAGCATGTGAATGAGATAACTAAGATTATTTGGGCGCAGCGAGAAGGCCATCATTCAGTAGCCTGTGGGCAAGCGAGCCGTGCCAGGCGGATCAGGTTGCAGCTGATGGAAGCAGGGATCAGATATCCTGCCACTGACAGACACATAAACAAGCCTCCTGTGTCTGTTCTAACCTC
The DNA here is from genome assembly GCF_023864345.2 of Schistocerca serialis cubense. NCBI lineage: Eukaryota > Metazoa > Arthropoda > Insecta > Orthoptera > Acrididae > Schistocerca > Schistocerca serialis. Next base: position 400,688,246 of record NC_064640.1, on the reverse strand, counting down.
GCAGACCCGCGCCTCACAAAACCTACGCCAGCGTCTTCGAGAAAGTCCCATGTCCTCCTATGCCACACCGTGTCTAAATACTTCTGCTCTGGCATTTCACATCTGTTCAAAGTTACTAGCAAACAGCTTTCGTTATCGTCTGTTGTTAACAATATCTTAACGGTATTCTTAATCCACGGAGAACGGTACCGCGGGAGGTGGCGCAGTGGTTAGCACACTGGACTCGCATTCTACATCTACATCTACATTTATACTCCACAAGCCACCCAACGGTGTGTGGCGGAGGGCACTTTACGTGCCACTGTCATTACCTCCCTTTCCTGTTCCAGTCGCGTATGGTTCGCGGGAAGAACGACTGTCTGAAAGGCTCCGTGCGCGCTCTAATCTCTCTAATTTTACATTCGTCATCTCCTCGGGAGGTATAAGTAGAGGGAAGCAATATATTCGATACCTCATCCAGAAACGCACCCTCTCGAAACCTGGCGAGCAAGCTACACCGCGATGCAGAGCGCCTCTCTTGCAGAGTCTGCCACTTGAGTTTATTAAACATCTCCGTAACGCTATCACGGTTACCAAATAACCCTGTGACGAAACGCGCCGCTCTTCTTTGGATCTTCTCTATCTCCTCCGTCAAACCGTTCTGGTACGGATCCCACACTGATGAGCAATACTCAAGTATAGGTCGAACGAGTGTTTTGTAAGCCACCTCCTTTGTTGATGGACTACAGTTCGGGAGGACTACAGTCCAAATCCGTGCCCGGCCATCTTAATTCAGGTTTTCTGTGATTTCCCTAAATCTTATATGGCAAATAGCAAGACGGTTCCTATGAAAGAGCATGGTCGATTTCATTCCCCATCCTTTCTTAATCCGAGCTTTCCTGCGTCTCTAGTGACCTCTGCGTCGACCGCACGTTAAACACCAACCTTCCGTACTTCCAGAAAATGGTGCAGGTGGATTTCTGATTGCGAATTTCGTGTAGGCCGTTGTTCAGGTGTCATCGCTGCACATAAACCCCATTAAGGGATTTGTTGTTGACTGTTTTGACACCTGGAGAAGAAACTGCATCATCATTTAGTGAATACTGGACGGAAAACGATTTGCATTTGGATGACACTTCCTTAAGAGTTTTACACTACTGAGCAGGTTTTATTTTCCATAGGCTTACAGCTAAAGTGAAAGGAGTTGATGATGAAGTCCAAGTCCTCAAATCTAAGCCGCAAGGTTTCCGTGTTGCTAATTTCTTCTGGTCTGTCCAGGAGTTTCTCGCATTAGTTGATAACTTTTCTCTGTAATGCGCTATTTATTCGTACACTCTCCCACAAATGTTTCGCGTTTTACTAATTTTTTCTCTATAAATCTTCGAATCAGCATTCTGTAAAAAAAAAAAAAATACTAACTCGTTCCATCACCAAATAGCTTTGACTCGCATGGCCTCACAGACCCTGATAAATAAAAAATATATATAAAGTAAAAAAGATTGACAAATAAGACCACAAATAAAACGTTCAGGACTTATAAGTAAACCATGTCGTAAATTACGTCTGATGATGTATCTTAAAGAAGTTGATTTTCATTACTATGGCACATAACTGACCAACAACAGCTGTTTAACGTAATACGAAGACACAGTAACTCAGTGGGTCCAAATATCAACACCAAAAACCAATATCATGATTGTCTCAAGTCACTGGTATATATTTCACAAATATCGCTGGCATCGTTCGATTCCTCCCCGATCGAGAATGCTCCGGAATGTGTCAACAGGACTCCACCTCCACCCACGAATCCGCGGGAACTGCGTCCTCAGATGCAAGTGGCATGGGATGGGCTATCACAGGACTACATCCGAGACCAGTAAATATCCATGCCACGATGACTGGATGCTTTTATTAACATCCACGTCGGCCCGATGACATACTACCATGTACGCTTTGTGGCCGTGTAGTGCAATAAACGTTAGTCCTTCAAAGTTGAAATACTAATCATTTCGTATGAGTGGTACCATCTACCTTCCTGACAGTAATGATCGAAGTCCTCCTTGCACTTCTGGGTTCAGGTCTTTTTATGACGATAGGGGTATTTCACAAAAAAAGGAGAAAAAAACAGTAGTGAATGCTGGGAACTGCTTATGGCGCTCTGTAGTGCGCATTACTTCGTGTCATTCTAAAAGTGGTTCTCTAGATTCAGACATCGAAGAGCAGCCATCCTTTATTCCTTGTAACACTGTCCTCAAGGTACAACGCTCCACCCTTCGAATACCACTAGTTATTACTGTATTCCTTACTGCCATAAACACGCCTCCACCACCGGCGTCAAACCTATCTTTATGGTATTCACGGCACAAAGGAATGAAATGGTCACAGTCTTGTAACCCCGTCGTTTTCCCCCATTGTGACGCGGAAGTGTGAAATTAGGCTCAAAGGCACATACAGCCGTTCTCTGTAGTGGTAGAAAACCGCGGCTGTCTACTACATCTCCCTCAGGTTTGGTGTAGCGTCAAATAGCAGTCTGTCGGCACATACCAGAAGAAGGCCCAAACGCAGAATTTCATGTGAGATATAAAGTGGGTTATAATGTTACACCGGTACCAAGTTTCACTACCGTTCTGCCCAAAGCCATCGTCGACGTGTCATACGATGACAAGCTCGTCACGTCGTGCCCCCTTATCAACATCTCACCTCTTCTCTTGACGCCTCTCCGATGGAGGCCAGAACCGCCATGTCCAACGTTGAAATATCGTGGTTTTATTATGGGCGGCCAAGAAAAACATTTTATAGATACCGCCACTCAGAAGAGACACGAAAAATGCTTCAGGAGGTGGTCAATAAAGCGATCCTTTCCCTTGAGCATTCATTTGCAGACATTTCGCAGACGAAATTCAAGTGTGATATGCGACAGAACTATATTCTTATTCTTGACAATCTTGACACTGCTAACCCCCCCCCCCCCCGCCCCCGCCGGACAATTTAACCCATTTCTAAAGACATTATGGGGCTGAAATTTCATTGAATATCATTTTACTCCTTTGTAGTGTATCGCGACTTCAATTTTTGCTCTGGTATACACGATGGAATACACTTTTTAACCACTGAGGTCTGTTCGAGACCATTAAATGAAATTTGAACGTTATCTGAAGTAGCAAAGAGTGTAAGCTTTTTTAGTCGTCCTCTGGGGTGATCACGGGAAGATGCGACACTGATACGTGCGTGAATAAGATAGTACAGGGTCCTTCAAGAACCCCCTCCCCCCTCCAGATCACCAACACCCACAGTGCCACACACGCACCTCTTTTGAGGAATTTAAAACTTGACCGACTGCTAGGTGCCTGCAGCAATGTATCTCTTCGAAACCGCAAACTGAGGGGCCCTACGCTGCTGCTCTAGCGCATACTTGGGGGCATTCGGAGTCTGAAGGGTTTTATTTATATTTCATGCACTTGTCAACGTCTTCCCCCCTACCCGTGATAATATGATGCTTCGGATCAGGTTCAAATGTCGCCGAATAGTTTTTAACGGCCCCTAATGGTACCACACGGTATACTACAGTAAAAATTGCGGTCGCGCAACGCTCCAAAGGTGTCAGATCCCGTTCAGTGCGGTTGAAACCGCATGATGTCCTTAGGGAAGTGTTGAATCGTCCGGGAAGGTGTCAGCAGTGTCGAAGGTTGTCAAGAAAGTTGTCTTATTGCTCACTGCAGTGCAAACTGCCGATTTTGACCGCAAAATGTGCTCAAATGATAGCCCCAACGCAAGGAGTGATATCATTGACAAACTTTATGGCATCACCTGAGACCTATTCGTGTCGATTCTAAGCGGTGGTAAGTCTCAAGTGTTTCTCCATAAGAAAACCGCGTGATTTCAAAACTGGGCGTTGCAGTTCTGATCTTCACCGCAGAAGCGTCAAGATAACGGGATAGGTAGTGGTCAGACGACCTTCCCATCGTGTGACATGTCGACGGTGGCGTTGGGCAGAATTGTGGGGAAACTGGGTGGCAATGTGAAGTAACCCACCTTAACACGTAACGTGAACTTCTGAGCTGTGGCCTTTTTTAGCATGTGTCGACCACTTACTGTCGAGATCGAGGATGATGCCGCAGGGCTCTACACTTTTGTATTATTACAGAGGGCGGTTGTAGGCACCTTTGAGCCCAATTTCACATTTCTGTGACGAGATGGGGAAAATGGCGGGTGTTACAAAGAAGTGACTGTTTAATTCTTTTGTGCAAATGTACATTCCGTACATTTAGTATTTCATTGCTATTAGGATATTTACGTGTATTTCCGAGGTCTTTCTGCGAAATCGTCTGTGGAAATCATATTTTTAACCATTTTGCTATTTTTGTTTATGTGGCCTCTGGCATTTGTCATTATTAACTCTGTCGTATTTTACATGTCTGCATGTTCTATATCCTCCTCCCTCCTTTCTACCCCCCCCCCCCCTCTCTCTCTCTCTCTCTCTCTCTCTCTCTCTCTCTCTCTCTCTCTCTCTCTCTCTCTCTCTCTCCTCTTCATCAGTATCCTACAATATACCGACAGTTATTGTATCTTTGTCTTCTCTGTTTTTCTAAACCGAATTAATTTATTGTGTGACAGATTCCGTTATTTTTGTACCGCATAAACTGAAAATCACGCACTGTTTCTTAAATCGAACAGTATCATTACATATCTAGTTTTGTATTTTCACTTTCATCTTTCATTTTAATATTCTGGATTTTTATAATCAGTATCAATACATGTTCATTAAGATGGATCAAGAAGTGGTTATCTGATATCTGAGACATTAGTTAAAATGATTTACCTTTGGCCACGAACATGAAGGGGAGCTATCCCCAGCTCAATAATTAAACAAAGTCGACGTCATCTTGTTATCCAAACAAATATCAAGAAGGATAGAAGCATCTTACGAAGCAGAATCTACTGCATAGTTGGTACAATGCAAAGTACAAATCCTCATAGAGCCAGAAGTTACCTCAAACTCTCTTGGCTACCACAAAGAAACTGCATGCTGCATTCAATAGCTGAAATAGAAAAATATTGTTGTAGGACTTGTCCCGAAGCCCTAAGAAAAATCAGTCCACTTTAAGGTTATCAGTGCTAAAAGCATAGAATACACATACCTATTGAAGTGACAGGGACCGGAACAGATAATGGCAAAAGTAATTCTGAAATAATAGATTCTGTTTCCAAACGTTCTTTCAAAAAGACATATCAAGAAACGTTGCCACAAATAATCTGTTGTCATGTCAGTGCAAAGAAGAGACAGGGAGATATATATAACCTGGAAAATAACAGCTGTAGCTCCATAATGCTGTTTGCAGAAAAAGACGGTTATGTACTCGGAGGTGACAACTTTACAAACTTGCACAAAATGCAAAGAAACTTGTCGATGATCAGTAGCTGATGCCAAGGTTATCATTTTGGCCTCAATTTAAAAAAAAATATAAAACATTACTCATAAACAAAACTAAGGGTCCGATATCACTTGAATACGCGACCGGCGATCAATTACTGCAGTGCCGCAACCATTAGGTCTCTATGAGTAATGCCTAGAGTGATTTAAGGTGAAATGGAAACATAAATTCAAGCGAAAGAAATACAGATGGCGGACTCCGATTTCTTGGAAGATACTAAGAAACTGTAATTCACGCACGACAATGGCGGCTTAGAAAACACTTGTTTGACTAATTCTTCAATACTGTTCGTCGGTCTATGGCCCTTACCAAGTTCAGTTGACGGGAAAGATAGCAAGAACTCAAAGAACAGGCGCATGATTTTGTCACAGGATTGTTTAGTCACCGTGTCACATAAATCTTTAACGAACGTGTAAGCGATTTGTCGGTATATTGAAACTGATCTGCTTCCATGAGTACTTATCTGAGGCCCTGATCTATCATGTTATGCTGTAATATATGATTATTCATCATCCAGCATTTAATTGAAAACGCACCCTGACAGCAAGTAAGTCAAGAAATTCGTGACAAAGACTCACACCCTTACTTAAATTTGAACAAAGAGAAATGAAATTTGGTTTGTTACGTAATTTTGCGTCAAACAGTGTGTGATTATTCATAAAGTTCTTCCAACAACTATAGAATGTGAGTGCTTTCAGCTTATGGCCAAAAGTAGTGCAATGAATATGTTTCCTCGTGAATGTAATTACTGAATTTAAACTCGAAGAGATTTATCTCTAAAAATGGTTCAAATGGTTCTGAGCACTATGGGACATAAATTCTGAGATCATCAGTCCCCTAGAACTTATAACTACTTAAACCTAACTAACCTAAGGACATCACACACATCCATGCCCGAGGCAGGATTCGAACCTGCGACCGTAGCGGTCGCGCGGTTCTAAACTGAAGCGCCTAGAACTGCTCGGCCACTCCGGCCAGTGATTTATCTCTGAAATACTTTCTAAATCAACAGAATCATAACATAGCTTGAGGACATAATTTGTACACAGTAGTGAACAGCTTCGCTATCATATGAAACACAAAATCTATCGTTGTTACATGAATTACGCACTGCATAGTCTACCACAGCTATCAGCAATCTGGCTACAGCGTGTAACCTTACATTTCTGCATCTGAAGATTCATCATGCATAGTGTTGCCGAAATGAAGGAGCTGTGTAAGACTGAAATATCTGATTGTTCGTACAGCGATTAATCACTGACGGGGCAAAGATGTTAGCAACAGATGTCACAAAATGCCGTCACATTAAGTGTGCAACAACAATGCGCAACAAAATAAAAGTATCACTTTTTCAAACCCCGTAACTGTCTCCCCCTACGACGCATAATTTTGACATTTTGCTGAAAGGTTGCTACAGCCTTCCTCTGTGACGATACAAAATCATGCCTCCTTGCGACGTCACGGGCTCAGTGGCGTTTCAAACAGCAAGCTGTCGACACATGCGGAAAAAAGCCCACAGCTCCGAAATTCATATGAATTTCAAGGTGGGTTAATGATGTCACATTGGCACCAAATTTCACCACAATTCTGCCCAACGCCATCATAGACGAGTCACACGATGGGAAGGTCATCACACCCCTTCTTAAGAACATTTCACAGTACGATGTTCTTGACTCTGTTGACACCCCCTGAACGACTCAACCCTACGCTAAGGGTATCGTGAGGATGCAACGTTACTGAAAGTGATCTTACCCCTTTCGAGTGTAGTGCGACAGCAGTGTTTACTCTGGTATACAGGTTGGAATCTCTATGGACCCTTCAAAACCATTCGACGAAATTTGAACATGAGCCGAAGTAGCACAGGATGCTCATGTTTTTCCAGTCCTGTTTCGAGTCCTCCTGTGGCTTGATATTGGGGGGCGGGGGGGGGGGGGGAACCAGGGGGGGGGGGGGGGGGGGGAGCAACAGCGACATGCACATGGATAAACCGGTGAAGGGTCCCTCTACGATTTCCCCCTCCTGCCCTCTACAAATTTTGGTAACATCCTAGGTGCCACCCATGCACCTTTGCTGATCACTTTAACAATGCACCTGACAGATAATCCGATCCCAATTCAGCTGAGCAGCGCTTAAGGACAGGCAACTCCTCCTGAGAGGTGACAAATTGTTGCACAAGGATTGTGCAGTGCACAAGTTCTCATAAAAGCAATGCAACTGCGTGTTCTCTACATAGATCTTCAAGTGACGCATTAAACTAACCTTAATACAGAAGATTATGACAAGACTCAAGACTGAGTGTATAATGCAACGGACAGAATAAACGAAACGCGATCTCGTAATCAGCTCACAACTGACGAACACGAGCAATATCTGAACCTTTGTTAAGTCACGCGCCTGAATACCAAATCACATCACAAATCGAAACCTCGGTGTATACAGTGGTAAGAAATAAGTTTCCAGAATGAGATTTTCACTCTGCAGCGGAGTGTGCGCTGATATGAAACTTCCTGGCAGATTAAAACTGTGTGCCCGACCGAGACTCGAACTCGGGACCTTTGCCTTTCTTGGGCAAGTGCTCTACCAACTGAGCTACCGAAGCACGACTCACGTCCGGTACTCACAGCTTTACTTCTGCCAGTACCTCGTCTCCTACCTTCCAAACTTTACAGAAGCTCTCCTGCGAACCTTGCAGAACTAGCACTCCTGAAAGAAAGGATATAGCGGAGACATGGCTTAGCCACAGCCTTGGGGATGTTTCCAGAATGAGATTTTCACTCTGCAGCGGAGTGTGCGCTGATATGAAACTTCCTGGCAGATTAAAACTGTGTGCCCGACCGAGACTCGAACTCAACCTCATTCAATGTGATTTTCTTTATTCAGACTAGTCATTGTTTTGAAATATTTCGTCAGTAACGATATATTTTCAAAATGGTAAATTCTATCCTACATTTTATTCTTAAAAATTCAATTGGTACTTAACATTGTTTACTTGCAAATTGAGTTCACGTAAGATGCGTTAGCACTGACTTACTACTGTTAACTCGCTGGGCGAAACACCACCACACTACCACGGCATCTTTCAAAAACGTAAATTCAAAGATCCGAATTGTTTCAGTCTTGGTCCCTAGGGTTTGCATTGACATTTTCTGCAATAATTAAGTATAACCATTTCAAAAATTAACCTTTATTCAGCACATATAAAATTAATTTTATCAAGCACTTAACTACAGCGTTAAGGACGATCGCTAACATTTCGACCATGAACTTGCCACGTAAATTCACTTAAATTATGTTAAGAAACACAACATAACATTGTTTACCTGCTTAAATAAATATTCACATTTATCTTACGAGCAACAACAGTTGAAGTTCAGGATATTGATAAGAGTGGAGGCTACTCACATCATCATCATCATCAGATTCGTACGAATCATCCCTGAAACGCATTTTTCTGGTACACCACCACATGCTTTAGTAATACTGGCAGCCATGTTTTTGGTACATATCCATTATTACGTACCCATACCCTGACAATGTTGCCATTAGCAAGAATCTGAAATTAGAGACAGAGCTTCTATCTCTCAGTTTATCATGGAACTATTAACTAATATTAATAAAATACATCACTTACCATTGTTTACAGCAGAGGTCATCAATTCATTAAAAGTTCTGCACGCAGAATAACTGCGAAATAACTGTGCAAATATTTGTGTCACAGGATTTAAATGATGTAAGCATCGTCTACAAACAGCCATGGCAAAATAACTGGAATGAATCTCACATAACCTCCAACATTGCGAACATCACCTGCGACGGACCTCGCTTCGAATCCCGTAACAGAGCCCTATTCAAGTACACATGGCCTCATGATGTAGGCAAATGCCAATGTCACTGATTGGCTGAAGGCCCCAGCAGCATAGCAAAGATGAAAACTCGCTTCAGCGGTGTCACAAAGAGACAACTCAAAGAGCTTGCACGACTAATTGGAAGTGATCACTGGACATCCTGGCTGAATATTACACAAAGACTGTTTCGTGCCGTAAATAAAAGCAAAAACTGTGGGTAGAAATGAAATTATAATATAATACGCTATTTTCAAACTGTAGTGGGAGACGTTACAAGAGGGAGGTTGTGCATGGTGGACAGCCCTAATCGAAAAGACAAGTAGAAAAATATATCACGTGCAAGTTTCGCGATGCTAAAATCAGATAAATAAGGTCTCATACGGTATTTTAGCAGATTAATACCCGCGAATGGAACACCCAAAAACAAAATGATAGTAATACTCAGCGTAGTCTCCGCTACACACCGTACAGTGGTTTTGCGTTCTACAGATGTAGATGTATAAGATTCCTTGAGCAGGGAAGTGTCCGCTGAGATAGAAAAATAGCAAAAGTCGCCATCTTAAAAAATGTCGGCATATAGGATGCACTGATGTATCGTCCTATATCTCTCACCTCCATTTATAGTATAATTTTAGAACAAAGGAATTCAAACTTGAGCTAGCTTAACAGAATGGGAAACAGCATGATTTCTGAAACATCGATCATACAAAACTGCCATGGATAAAGCTACGCAAATGGATTCTATGTTTCTTGAGTATCGACAATAACGTCTACTAAGGAAAGTAGGTTCGTATGGGGATTTTAAACAAAATGGCGAGTGCATTAAACATTTCTTGAGAGGCAGAACGAAGCGTGTTTTAGTGATCAAAATATTGAAAGACACAAGACGCAAGGCATCAACACTTGCGGGCAGTGACACTTGCAGCAGACGGAACTTTAAGTCTGCTCTTCACGCTTCGTTTAATTTTTACGTTAGCAAAGCCTAGTTTTAGATATAACTCTTCTACTACGTTTTGTCTTTGAAAGGGATAGATCCACGAGCAGATATGGTTAGGGTTTATGATCGTTGCGAGATCATAATAAAGGAGTTGGCTACCGTTTGCGAGCAGCTGCAAGCTCCGTTGGCAACTGTTGGCCGGCTTCATATGACCGCAGCAAATTGCGCCGGTGATATAGTGGCAAGGCGGTCTCCTGGTGCGAAGCGTGCCGTATACTCTTGTTGCCGACGTGGATACTTTTAAAGAAGTAGAGTATAGGTCATATCATTACATAAATGGCGGGCAAGACCGCATTTAAACCAGTGGTCGTCTTTTATCCATACATACTATAAAGATGGATTTACATACAGACATTCGTAAGTATATTTGTATGTATGTTCCAAATCTCTTCCTAAACCACTGGACCGATAACTTACTGTCTGTAGAGAATCTCTGTGCTTGTAATAACCACCTACCTATCAAAGGGGTGGTGGTGGGGGTGAAAAAGTTGAGTAGCCCATGATGTGAGAATACCCCGAATTTATTCACCCAGTGTTTGAGAATGAGAGCACTTAATGACTTGCAACAAACTTTACACATAATTTCAAACCAACATTACTCGAAACTATGAAAGGGAAAAAGTTTAAAGCTTACTACATTTTCGCTTTTCATGTAGTAAAGCTGCCGCATCAGGTATGGGGTTTTAATTTATTAATTCTTTACTAATTACTGTATTCGCGACCCATTTTGCAGATAGTATTCACATATACCACTGAATGTATCTGCAAAATTATATCACTGTACGACATAGAGAGCCGGCCGCGGTGGCCGGACGGTTCTAGGCGCTTCAGTCCGGAACCGCGTGACTGCTACGGTCGCAGGTTCGAATCCTGCCTCGGGCATAGATGTGTGTGATGTGCCTAGGTTAGTTAGGTTTAATTTTTTTTTTTTGTGGTTTTAGGGCGCACAACTTCAACGGTCATTAGCGCCCAGACTACGTTAGGAATGCACCGCGAGGCACAAGTTTAAAACAGCAACTAAAAGGGAAAACACGATAAAAGATCGACGGGCATAGGATTAAAAAAACAGCATAATCAAATGTCCTTAGACAGGTTGGTCAATTTGATAAAACGAAGAACGCGAGCAGCTGCTCCTGGGTCATCCGCTAAAATGGCATCGAGAGTACATAGCAGGCCAGGATCAAGACGCAGTGTAGTAAAATCCGGACAGGACGTTAAAATGTGGCGGACCGTCAGCAATTGCCCATATGGGCAGAACGGCGCCGGCGCAGCCGTCAGCAGATGGCGATGGCTGAACCGGCAGTGTCCAATTCGTAACCGGTCCAAAACTACCTCCTCCCGCCGAGAGGGGCGTGAGGAGGACGTCCAAGCCGCGGGAAGAGGTTTCAAGGCCCGAAGCTTGTTGTCCGTAAGTGCAGCCCAATCGGCAAGCCACAGCGATAAAATGCGCCGACAAATGACACTGCTACAATCTGAGGAAGGGACACAACAAGAAGCTCTCCGAGGCTGGAGGACCGCAGCCTTGGCCGCGGCATCTGCAGCTTCGTTCCCAGGGATACCGACATGGCCAGGAACCCACACAAAGCTAACCGGAGAACCGTCGTCCACCAGCTGCTGAAGAGAGCGTTGGATCCAGTGCACGAAAGGGCGAACCGGATACGGATCACTGAGGCTCTGGATGGTGCTCAGGGAATCGGAGCAGATGACATAAACAGAATGTCGGTGGCGGCAGATGTAAAGAACAGCCTGGTAGAGGGCAAAGAGCTCAGCTGTGAAGACCGAACAATGGCCATGGAGCCGGTATTTGAAACTTTGTGCCCCGACAATAAAAGAACAACCGACCCCGTCATTGGTCTTAGAGCCATCTATATAAATGAAGGTCATATTAATGAACTTCGAACGAAGTTCGACAAAACGGGAGCGGTATACCGAACTGGGGGTAACCTCCTTTGGGAGGGAGCTGAGGTCAAGTGGAACGCGAACCCGAGCCTGGAGCCAAGGTGGCGTGTGGCTCTCGCCCACTCTAACGGTTGCAGGGAGTGAAAAATCAAGGTGTTGAAGGAGGCGACGAAAGCGAACTCCAGGGGGTAGCAGGGCAGAGACATACAACCCGTATTGACGATCGAGAGAGTCGTCAAAAAAGGAACGATAAGACGTGTGGTCGGGCATTGACAGTAGCCGACAGGCATACCGACAAAGCAGTATATCGCGCCGGTAGGGCAGTGGCAATTCACCGGCTTCAGCATGAAGACTCTCGACGGGACTAGTATAAAATGCTCCGATCGCAAGACGTAAACCCCGACGTTGTATGGAGTTGAGGCGGCGTAAGATGGACGGCCGTGCAGAGGAGTATACGAAGCTCCCATAATCCAGCTTTGAGCGGACGATCGACCGATATAAGCGAAGTAGGACGGTTCGATCCGCTCCTCACGACATACCACTGAGAACACGGAGGACATTTAGAGAACGGGTACAACGGGCAGCCAAATAAGACATATGTGGAGACCAGCTAAGTTTCCTGTCAAATGTAAGACCTAAAAATTTTGTTGTCTCCACGAATGGGAGAGCAACGGGACCGAGTCGTAAGGACGGTGGGAGAAACTCTTTGTAGCGCCTGAAGTTAATACAGACCGTCTTCTCGGCAGAAAAACGGAAGCCATTGGCGGCACTCCAGGAGTAAAGATGGTCAAGAGAACGCTGAAGACAGCGCTCCAGGAAACATGTACGCTGCGCGCTGCAATAGATGGTAAAATCGTCCACGAAAAGGGAGCCTGATACATCAGCTGGGAGGCAATCCATTATTGGATTGATCGCTATGGCGAAGAGATCGACGCTCAAAACTGAGCCCTGTGGCACCCCATTCTCCTGGCGAAAGGTGTCCGACATGACAGAACCCACACGTACCCTGAATTGTCGATCCATTAAAAAGGAACGAATAAAAAGAGGGAGGCGACCGCGAAGGCCCCATGTATGCATGGTGCGGAGAATGCCCGCCCACCAACAGGTGTCGTAAGCCTTCTCCAAATCAAAGAACACAGCCGCGGTCGGGCGCTTCCGCAAGAAGTTATTCAGAATGAAGGTCGACAAGGTAACCAGATGGTCAACAGCAGAGCGGCGCCTACGAAATCCCCATTGTACATTGGTAAGTAGGCGTCGAGATTCGAGCAGCCAAACCAAACGAGAGTTAACCATTCGCTCCATCACCTTACAGACACAGCTGGTAAGCGAGATGGGTCGATAACTGGAAGGCAAGTGCTTGTCCTTCCCCAGCTTAGGAATCGGTACAACAATAGACTCGCGCCAGCATGCGGGAACATGTCCCTCAAGCCAGATGCGATTGTAAGTACGAAGAAGGAAACCTTTACCCGCAGGAGAAAGGTTCTTCAGCATCTGAATATGAATAGAATCAGGCCCTGGAGCGGAGGACCGTGACCGGGCAAGTGCATTTTCGAGTTCCCGCATGGTGAAAGGGGCATTATAACTTTCACGATTCGAGGAGCGGAAGTTAGGTGGCCTAGCCTCCTCTGCCTGTTTTCGGGGGAGGAAGGCAGGATGGTAATGAGCGGAGCTCGAAACCTCTGCGAAAAAGAGGCCGAAGGCATTGGAGATGTCCTCAGGGGCCACAAGGACGTCGTTCGCGACCGTCAAGCCAGAAACTGGTGAGTGGACCTTAGTGCCAGATAGACGGCGCAGGCTACCCCAGACAACCGAAGAAGGAGTAAAACTGTTGAAGGTGCTTGTGAAAGCAGCCCAGCTGGCTTTCTTGCTTTCTTTAATAATACGACGGCACTGCACACGTAATCGTTTATAAGTGATACAATTCGCCACTGTAAGGTGGCGTTTAAAGGTGCGTAAAGCACGTCGACGAGCACGAAAAGCATCTCTACATGCTGCGGTCCACCAGGGGACCGGTGCGCGACGTGGAGAAGAAGTAGTGTGAGGGATGGAATATTCAGCAGCAGTGAGAATGACTTCCGTGAGGTGTGCGACCTGACTATTGCAGCTTGTGAAGGTTTGATCCTGAAAGGTCGCCCTGGAAGAAAAGAGCCCCCAGTCTGCTTTGGAGAAGTTCCAACTATCTGAGCACGGAGAGGGGGTATGATGCAGGAGATGGATGACACAAGGGAAGTGGTCGCTCGGATATGTATCAGAAAGGGCATACCACTCAAACCGGCGTGCCAGTTGGGTAGTACATATAGAGAGGTCTAAATGGGAATAGGTGTGAGATGTGTCCGAAAGAAAAGTAGGGGCGCCAGTATTGAGACAGACAAGATTGAGCTGGTTGAAAAGGTCTGCTAACAGGGAGCCCCTCGGGCAGGATGCTGGAGACCCCCAAAGGGGATGGTGGGCATTGAAGTCTCCAGTTAACAAAAATGGTGCAGGTAGCTGAGCAATAAGTTGCATCATGTCTGACCTGGTAACGGCAGACGACGATGGAGTGTAAACGGTACAAATAGAAAATGTAAAAGTGGAGAGAGTAATTCGGACGGCAACTGCCTGCAGGCCGGTGTGCAATGTGATGGGATCGTTGTAAATATCATCCCGGACCAGCAACATAACCCCTCCATGAGCCGGAATACCTACCACAGGGGGTAGGTCAAAACGCACAGAGGTGTAGTGTGCCAAGGCAATGTGATCGCATGGGCGTAGCTTCGTTTCCTGGAGGGCTACGACGAGCGGACGGTGCAAGCGGAGCAGCAACTTCAAATCCTCTCGGTTGGAGGGAATGCTGCGAATATTCCAGTGAGTAAGTGCCATCGTGAGAAGAAAAGGAAGATGAAAGAAGGGGTCACCTCGAAGGCCGCTGAGGGCCTGGCTTCGAGCGAGTACTGCCGCCGCTATCAGTAGGCGGACAGTCATCGTCCATTGGTTCTATAGGTTCATCGGCCATCTCGTTAAGATGGCCGGGAGGAGGAGCTTCCTCCGCCGGTGGACGGCCAAATGTTCGGCTACCAGCGGTGCGGCCAGGCGAAACGGATGACGGCCTGGGGCGGCAACCGCTAGGTGGCGCAGGATAAGAAACGCGCCGTGGCGGAGAAGGAGAACTGCGCTTCCTATGAGCCTTCTTAGTGGAAGTACTGGTCGACGGCTGGGAGTTCGAGGTACGTAGGATGTCTGCACGGGACGGTTCCTTCTTGAAGGCCCGTGCATCTGATTTCTGGGTCTTCGTCTTGGCAGAAGCTGATGAAGGTGCTTGTGTTGGAGGGGTGACGGGAGGAAGAGGAGACGTCGACCGCGCGATCTTAGCACTGGCCGAATGGACGACCGTGGTGCCGAAGGTCAGATCGCATGTCTGCGTCGCCACCTCCCTGGTAGTCCGAGGAGAGGCGAGGACAGTACTGTATTTTCCCGCTGGGAGCAGCGTGGGCTTCCTACTAGCAAATTGCTTGCGAGCAGCCGAGATGGACACTTTCTCTTTGACCCGAATTTCTTGGATACAGCGTTCTTCCTTGTAGATGGAACAGTCGCGGGAGGACGCTGCATGGTCACCCTGACAGTTCACACAACGAGGAGACGGAGGTGGACAGTAACCCTCATGGGCATCTCTGCCACAAGTGACACATTTAGCCGCATTGGAACAAGACTGGCGAGCGTGATTAAAACGCTGACACTGGTAGCAGCGCGTAGGTGTCGGGACATAGGGGCGAACAGAAATAACCTCGTAGCCCGCTTTGATACGCGACGGCAGCTGAACACTGTCAAAGGTCAAGAAAAGTGGCCGGGTCGGTACAAGGTCATTGTTGACCTTTTTCATGACCCTATGGACAGCCGTCACGCCCTGCTCAGCGAGGAAAGACTGAATCTCCTCGTCAGTCAATCCGTCGAGTGATCGAGTATATACCACACCACGAGACGAATTCAAAGTGCGGTGAGCCTCCACCTGGACAGGGAACGTGTACAGGAGTGTGGCCCGAAGAAGTTTTTGTGCCTGAAAGGCGCTCTCAGTTTCTAGTAACAAGGTACCATTACGCAACCTGGTACACGACTTAACAGATCCGGCTATGGCATCTACGCCCTTCTGGATAACGGAAGGGTTGATTGAGGAAAAATCCTTGCCGTCCTCAGATCGAGAAACTACGAGGAACTGTAGGACAGGCGGTAGTACTTTCGTCACTGGTGGCTGGTCAAGTTTCCGTTTATGGGCAGAAGTCGAGAGAGAAGAAGAAGAAGAGAAATCCATTGCGGAGGAATCCCCCATGATTGCCAGCGTCTCCGATGGCGCGCTCCTTCCTTGTGGGGACCCTCTCAGAGGGCACTCCCGCCTTAGGTGAATGTTTACACCTCAGGTCACACCTCCCGAGAAACAGACGGAGGGACCAATCGGCATGGTCAGAAGGTATCAGCTCAGGCAATCACCCCTCCCTGGGCCTGGCCTTTACCAGGGGGTACGTGCGTGCCTTACTTGTCTACCCAGGGCGGGGAATTACGCGTTACCCCGTCACCGGCTACGCGTGCGAACGCGTGGGTCGGCCTTCAGGCGCGCACAGGGAGGAAGGAAGAAGAGGAAAAAGAAGAGAGAGAGGGAGAGAGAGGAGAGACTGTCTCAAACGCCGAGGCGGAGACCAGAGAAGGCAAGGAGAAGAAGGCAATGGAAAGAGTAAGGAAGACATTGAGATGGAGAAGAGAAAAGAAAGGAACCAACCAAAGGAAGGAAGAAACGAGAGGAAGTGAAAAAGCAAAATGACCGCAAATTGAGGTCGTGGACCCGTCCGTCTCCGGACTCAGGCGCTAACTACCCCCATGAGGGGGAGGGACTCCTTTTAGTCGCCTCTTACGACAGGCAGGAATACCTCGGGCCTATTCCTATCCCTGGACCCGCACGGGGGTGTTAGGTTTAAGTAGTTCTAAGTTTTAGGGGACTGATGTCCTCAGATGTTAAGTCCCATAGTGCTCAGAGCCATTTTTTGAACGACATAGAGATTAGACGCCATAAACATGAGCTGCGTGAAAACGGAACTGCAGGGTCAAATTCGCTAGAGATATTGGTGAAATATGTGAACAAATGTGTGTGTAGTATGTTAAGTACATGTGAAATATGTGTGAAATGTGCATACACGGGCAAAAACAAGAATAAAGAGTTCCGTTTATGCCCCCAGTTTGATTTCAACCAACCTTGGTATACATACTACCGGACTAACTACCGAGAAAGATATACTGTGAGGGTGGGAACAGAAACCTCTATTGGGAGTATGGGTGATAACGTGGAGAGACAAGAGGGTAGCAGGTGATGGATATACCAGGTGATCAAAAAGTCAGTATAAATCAGAAAACTGAATAAATCACGGAATAATGTAGATAGAGGGGTACAAATTGATACACATGCTTGGAATGACATGGGGTTTTATTAGAACCAAAAAAAAAATACAAAAGTTCAAAAAATGTCCGACAGATGGCGCTTCATATGATCAGAATAGCAATAATTATCATAACAAAGTAAGACAAAGCAAAGATGATGTTCTTTGCAGGAAATGCTCAATACAGGTATGTCCACCATCATTCCTCAACAATAGCTGTAGTCGAGGAATAATGTTGTGAACAGCACTGTGAAGTATGTCCAGGGTTATGGTGAGGCATTGTCGTCGGATGTTGTCTTTCAGCATACCTAGAGATGTCGGTCGATCACGATACACTTGCAACTTCAGGTAACCCCAAAGCCAATAATCGCACGGACTGAGGTCTGGGGACCTGGAAGGCAAAGCATGACGAAAGTGGCGGCTGAGCACACGGTCATCACCAAACAACGTGCGCAAGAGATCTTTCATGCGTCTAGCAATATGGGGTGGAGCGCCATCCTGCATAAACACCATGTCATTCCAAGCATGTGTGTCAATTTTTACCACTCTATCTACATTATTCCGTGGTTTATTAAGTTTTCAAATTTATACTGACTTTTTGATCACCCGGTAGATAGGGAGGTGGAAACGAAGAACAGAGAACGAGAGAGGGAGAAATGGACAGAAAGAGAAGAAGAGATGTACAGAGAGAGGAAGAGATGGACAGCTAAAGGAAAGTGGGGGAGACAGGCAGAGAGAGGGCGGAGGAAGAGATGTACAGCGAGAGGAAGGAGGAGGAGATGATGAAAGAGGGGAAGGGGGAAATGGGCAGGATTAGCAAGAGGAGGAGATGACAGCGAGAGGAGAGAGAAAGACGTATACAGAGAAAGGATACAGGAGGAGATGGACAGAGAACGGAAGAGGAAAGGAGTAGATGAACAGCGAGAGGAGGAGACAGAAGGGGAGGAGGAAATGGACAGAGGTGGAAAGGGCAGATAGACGGAAGGGAAAGAAGCAGATGGAGAGACATGAGAGGAGGTGATGGATAGAGAGGAGGGAGGAGCAGATGGACAGAGAGAGTGGGAAGGAGGAGGTGAAATAAGAGAAGACTGGAATAAATACATATCCGGGAAATGCCGGGTACTCAGCTAGTTGAGATATAAAATGTAAATTGTTGGTATACGTTTCATGCACATACGGCCCTGAGTTTCCTTGTTGAGACACTGAGGACGACGCACAGTATTACGGCCGGCTCTCCACACCCTTCTTTCACGAGTGTAGCAGCTATTTGGTTTCCCTGCATTTCCACACAACTAGACACCCAGCAGGATGCCACGACCTTTCTTGCTACTGTTTCTTGTTAGGGACATAACATTAACAATTTGCAAGCGTTCTTCCGTAATATTACGAAAACTTCGTCCCTAGTTGTTGTGTACATAGTTCCGCGTAGTCAGTGCGTACACAACTTTCCCACTAGAGCGCGCCCCGCTAAGCACTACAGCGCAGGAGCAACGCTAGTCCGTCTCCCCACTACGAGATGGTGCTGTCATAGAGACGGACCAAATTCTGCTTCCGCCGATCCGCGTATTAATATGTAACGCAGCCAATGAGACTGCTGCTAACGTAGAACCTTTTCTCCTCGCGGATCACACTCGCGCAGTGATACCTGAACGCTCGAGGTATTATAACGAGTGTACAGACCTCCGATTAGTGAGACTGCATTAGTCTGCTCTAGTCTGCATTAGTCTGCATTTGCCTGTACCAGTCTATAGTCAAGTTTCAGTCTGCGCCTAATAAGATTACCATATTCCTGTACATAGCCATGAAGATAAATTATTAGACACTTTGTCAAGTATCAGAGATATGTGAGAATAAGATTAACGTACCAAGACCAAAGGAAGTTCAGATTGTCAGTTGTAAATAGCATCCAGAATCAAGTTAAGTAATTGTATGCTTTTTATTATTTTAATAAATGTGTGTGGAAATTAATCAAGTTCTGATTAAAGTTGGTGACCGTCAATCTGCTACTCTAAGCGTGCAAGTGGCATTTCTATCGTCTGACCAAACGGCAGAAGATAAACACGCCACGATAAAACCACGAGACATATTACTGACACTCGCCTACTTCGTTAGAGCGACAAGTCCAATAATCTGATGGTGTGTGTACCGAAGGTCTTACAGTACGCACACCACACTAGTATAGCACAGATTTTATACCAATTGAACTCTGACGTAAGGAATAAATATTGTCACAAGACTGCAATAGAGCATCACTGTCTTTGTAAGATAACTTGTGTACAGCGCCAGGTGTAGGTGCATACACGCCAAGGAATCGTTTAATCATTGCAACCGACGCTTTAACAGGGCACGGTAGTAAGGATCAAACCCGAGCCTTAGGCTGAGCAGTCTCGTGCGCTGTCATCTGTACTATGAGAACAACTGACACTAATTTTATCTCGCAGGCCGCTTAAATCTGCGCACCCAACAGCCTCATTGGCTAACTTCAATGCTAATTAACTCGGAAGTAGCGCAAAGTATCGAATTTTTTGCTGAACAATTATTGCTCAGCACAGCCTACCCTACAACACACTTACAAGCTTTCCAGACTATTTCTGAGCCGCGCGCGATTAGCCGAGCGGTCTAAGGCGCTACAGTCATGGACTGTGCGGTTGGTTCGAGTCCTCCATCGGGCATGGGTGTGTGTGTTTGCCCTTAGGATAATTTAGGTTAAATAGTGTGTAAGCTTAGGGACTGCTGACCTTAACAGTTAAGCCTCATAAGATTTCACACACATCTGAACATTTTTGAACTATTTCTGACCACCCAGTATAGTTTATAAATATTTATTACAGTTGGCTGAGCTACGAATACGATAAACTGAAGTCCCTTGCCGCAGTTTTCTGTCTGTATGTGAAGGCCGTTCACAGAAACTACTCCAAGGATATTCATATAGTTTTTACTAATAGACTGACTGATCCACGAGTAATGTTTGTGCATAAAATTTATTACAGCTACGCCGAACAACTCGTTCGGCAGTGCGAAGGCAATGCTATTGATATACTGAATCTGACAGAGAAGGTAACAAAGTGAGAGTTCAACGTCTCCTTCACTTCGCGATAAGTAATGGCAGAACAGTAGATCATTGGGGAAATAATATTGCTGAAATTAATTAGCCTGATTATGGGGCCGGCCGGGGTGACCGAGCGGTTCTAGGCGCTATAGTCTGGAGCCGACCGACCGCTACGGTCGCAGGTTCGAAACCTGCCTCGGGCATGGGTGTGTGTGATGTCCTTAGGTTAGTTAGGTTTAAGTAGTTCTACGTTCTAGGGGACTAATGACCTCAGAAGTTAAGTCCCATAGTGCTCAGAGCCATTTGAACCTGATTATGGGCAATTCGGGCGTTTGTCCGAAACGGTAAGCCATCGGAAACCAAATCAGCGTAGCTAGGCAGGAATTGAAAGGTACAATATTCGCAGTATATAATTATAAGAATGGGTGTTACAGTTTCGTATGTTGGACTCAGTTTATTTACCATTTTTCTTTTTGTATATAACTTTTACTTCTAGCCGTATTGTTCACGCCATTATTTAACCCTTTATTTGAAACTGCTCTAAAAGTTGAAGAAGAAACTGTTGAGTATTTTTTCAATATATGTGGCGTTCTTAACGCGATGAAGTAATTAAATGTTGCGACGAACTTCAAGGGGTTGTTGAGGGTGTCTTGAGGAACACATCGAGGATACGAACTCACGCCCGGAAAAATTATCCGACGACGCTACAGAGTGTCGAAGTTACAGGCGGAGGCACTTGCCACTTGGCCACCCCATCGGCAGCAAACGTGACGTACTGACGGTCCGAAGATGGAACGTCTCGCAATGTTCGGTATTCAGTGATCGTGGATGATTGCTACGATCGCCAATGGAGAAGATGAAGCTGTCTCCTGCGTAGATAGGCCTTGTCTGCTATGAATGCGATGCTTTGTTGTCTTTGGTGGATGAGGTTCAAAAATGGTTCAAATGGCTCTGAGCACTATGGGACTCAACTGCTGAGGTCATCAGTCCCCTAGAACTTAGAACTAGTTAAACCTAACTAACCTATGGACATCACAAACATCCATGCCCGAGGCAGGATTCGAACCTGCGACTGTAGCGGTCTTGCGGTTCCAGACTGCAGCGCCTTTAACCGCACGGCCACTTCGGCCGGCCGGTGGATGAGGTATCGGAAACGGATTTCCATGTGCAATCTATTTTTCACCTGTGTCCCGAAAAAACACTGGAGAGTTTAGCGGGTTCCGGGAGAACGTATCGAGCCCTATGGTCAGGGTCCGCCGCCAGCTCGGGATTTTCACGATCTAACACGCCAATTGGACAGAATTTGGCGCGATATCCCTCAGGAGGACATCCAACTACTTCCTATCAGTCGATGCTAAGACAAGTAACTGCTTGTATAATGGCCGGAAATGGACGAACGCGTTATTGACTTGCTCAATTTGACAAGCTCTTTCTCTTGAATAAACCATACAACTGTATAAAACTGTAACTTTCTTTGTCTCTACGTGTACACCATATCCACCGATTTACCGATCTCCGTCTCATTCGGATGATTCCTTCGTACTGCTTCGTTTCTTTTTTGTCTTTGTTTGGAATACATATTCTTGCTCTTAAGTTGGGTTGGGTTGTTTGGGGAAGGAGACCAGACAGCGAGGTCATCGGTCTCATCTGATTAGGGAAGGAAGTCGGCCGTGCCCTTTCAAAGGAACCATCCCGTCATTTGCCTGGAGCGATTTAGGGAAATCACGGAAAATCTAAATCAGGACGGTCGGACGCGGGATTGAACCGTCGTCCTCCAGAATGCGAGTCGTGTCTAACCACTGTGCCACCTCGCTCGGTGTTGCTCTTAAGTACCTAATATATTATTTTAGTTTTATGTAAATCATTGTAACCGTACATGTACTAGTAGATGTTTTATAAAAGTGAACTGACGAAGTCTGCTTAGAAGTCTTCCAGTATTCATAATCAAACTAAATGAAAAAAATATTATTTAAAAAAAATCCTTTTCGTCCTGTAGTACACGGTTCTTCCGCATACCGTGATATATGTGCCATCTAGTGACAAAATACCGTACTAAATGTCAGACACAGCCAAATTTTCGCAGACAATGGATGACAGAGCAACAACGTCAGTGCTCGTACAATGGTGGTTGGAAATCAGTGATCAGTGTTGCTTGAAAGGAAGGTAGTCATTAAAAAAGTTAAGTGAAATAAACCTAGGCCTACTTCAGTTTTTGTGCAAAGGTTCTAAAATGCCAATGGAATGAAGAGACACGTGTATCCTCAAAGAAGGCACAGTTTCCTCGAAATAAGCTCGATTGAGAAAGAGTGAAAACATAGCACAGTGTCTTAGCTGAAGAAAGCTGATCCGAGGGGTACAATGACTGGATAATGCTCGGCTAGCGGTGGCTCAGAACGCAGCTTAAGGCGCGAGGCGAGCGGAGAAAGGAGTGAGTTGGGCCGCAGGTGCATGACGCCGAAACCCGACACCCGACACGCCGCCGCCCTCTGTTTATTCAATGCCCTCCCAGCCGCTGCATCTCAACTTAATTTGAAATCTGATCCCTTGTAACGAAATTCGTGCCACAGCCAACGATTACATGATATGCCGCTGCCCCATCGGTATACCGGTAGCCCGCCCACCGCAGCAGCGCGGAATAAATCTGCCCATGGTCTAATTACAGCCCACCAGCAATTACCGACCGCGCAAAAGTCGCACCGCTTCTTGCCTTGCGAGGCTACTCGACCAGATAGCACAGTTACGTTTCCGCGAAAGCCATGCTTCTGCCGCACTGTAGTGGAGAAGAGGTGGAGGATCTGTGCTCTTTGGGAGAGTGAAAGAATTAGCTGAGAGGAGATACAGGAGTGTGACGATAGAAATAGCCTATCTATTAGTTCCTCTACCAAATGGGACCTACAGAATGACGTACTGTTCCAGGCTGCCTCAGAAATATCATACTGGAGACTACGTGCAGCTGTTTATGAAGACGTTAAATGGTACCCGGATTAATCAAGGTTGATCATGGATACGTAGGTGACCCATAAGGGCCACACGACAGTCGCAACATAGGCAAGAGCTCAAATTCGACGAGTAATTGAAATATGTTGTGCAACAAATATCTGCAAACTAATGTTTTGCACTGTAAAAGAAGGAAAAGAATGCGTTAGTATTGGAGATCAGGATTCACTTGTCGAAAAAAAAAATCAGTTTTGTAAAAAGCTTCAAAATGAATATCTTCTGATAATTAGAAAGGCGCTGTTGTGTTGAGGGGAATGGTGTATATATACACACTAACCATAAGAAGCGCCAGCTCCTATCCGTGATTTCCTATCAGAAAAGTCATAGTCCGTCTTAACTGTCGGAAGGTCATGGAGTAAAACAGAAATAATATCTGGCGTTCTCCAAGAAAGTGTTATAGGCCCTTTGTTGATCCTGATCTACATAAACGATTTAAAAGAGAATCTGAGCAGTCCTCTTACATTGTTTGAAGATGATGCTGACATTTACTGTCTTGTAAAGTCATCAGATAATCAAAAGCAATAACAAAATGATACAGACAAGATGTCTCTATGGTGCCAAAAGTGGCTGTTGACTCTAAATAATGAAAAATGTGCAGTCATATACGTGAGTACTAAAATGAATCCGCTAAATACCTATTACATAATAAATCACAAATCTAAAGGCTGTAGACTCAACTAAATACTTAGGGATTAGAATTACAGGAACTTAAATTGGAACGGTCACATGGATAATGTTGTGAGGAGAGCACACTAAGAACGCGGTTTATTGGCAGAGCACTTAAAAAATGTAGCAGGTTTCCTAAAGAGACTGCTTATACTACGCTTGCCCACTCTCTCGTGGAGTATTGCTGTGCGATGTGGAACCCGTATCAGATAGGATTGACGGAGGACATCGAAGAAGTTCAGAGAAGGTCATCTCGTTTATTACTATCACGAAATAACGAAGAGAGTACCATGGATATGATACACGAATTGGGGTGGCAATCATTAAAACAAAGCCGTTTTTCGCGTGTGGCAGGACCTACTCATGAAATTTCAATCACCAGCTTCCACCTCCGAGTGTGAAAATATTTTGTTGGCGCCCACCTACATAGGCAGAAATAATATTCATAATAAAATTGGAGAAATCAGAGCTCGCAAGGAAAGATTCAAGCGTTCGTTTTCCCCACGATCGGTTCGAGAGTGGAACGGTAACAAAGTAGTTTAAACGTGGTTCAAGGAACCCTCTGACGGGCACTTGATCGTGATTTGCCGAGTAATCATATAGATGGGGATGTAGATGGAAGACGAGGGCGTGTTACCCAACCTATGACTGGGTGGTTGGTTGATTTGGGGGATGGAACCGAACAGCGAGATCATCGGTCCCATCGGATTTGGAACGGATGGGGAAGGTAGTCGGCCGTGCCCTTTCAAAGAAATTATCCCAGCATTTACCTGAAGTGATTTAGGGAAATAACAGTAAAACCTTAATCAGGATGGCCGGACTCGGGTTTGAACAGTTGTCGCGAGTCCAATGTGCTAACCACTACGCCAGCTCTCTCGGTAACCTATAGGCGGTAGCAGTTGTGTGTGTAGCGGTAGACTGCTCACCGACAGTTCATCTTCCGATCACGTATATTACGAAGGTAATTTACGATTCACGAACGGTGAACATTATGATCTATGTAGACGATCTCCCCTATCTTCAAAGTGCGTGAACTCTCGGTGCGATACTTACACAAAGTCCGTTGTGTTAGACACTAACTACACGACCGAGAAGCAACATGTTGACAGTGAAAACTGCGTGTTAAACGGGCGTTTCCAGTCCTTAAATAATTTAAATTAGTTTTATATAACAGCCACGGTCTGCAACCACGTCTATATATGACGAAATTGCTTAAACCATTTGCTTTCAGTAACTCCCGAACTCGTCTTTGCTGATTATTTGCGGACATGTTTTGTAACCAGTATCGATATATACCGTGTAGATTGTTTGAGATGTGAGTCTCTAAAATGTTGCGGATGAAGCATGGTTACCTTAGACCTTTTCCGGGAGCTTCCAGCCAATCAGTGCGCCGGCAACTGAAACTGCATGTTTACCGTCTATGTCCGTGACCGAGACAACGCGTTATACGTGCATCGCATAGTGCTTCGTGGTCTTCCACAGGGTGCGATGTTGATTCCCTTACTTTACATACTTTACGCCCTTTATGTCGCCGACCTTGAGACTGTATTTAGCCCCAGCGTCAAAGTTCTTGAGGAAGCGAATGTTTGTAACACTCATTCACCGTGCTTTTGGGTGACAGGATTGTAGCTTCCCGACGCATGTATCAGGCTGTCCAAATGGGAGTAAGGAAATGGACTCATTTTGCCGCACGAAAAATCTGCTGTGGCGATATTAACGAGAAAACGACGCAGTTAATTCTCATCTAAGCTTCAGTTTTACCCATACAAACTTCCTGTTGAGCCACATGCTAAGCTACTTGGCGTCTACTTTGACTGCAAACGAACGTGGACATGTCATGTTGCGTACCTCATAAACAAGCGATCATGACCTGGATCGCTTGTTTACGTGACATTGACCACAGCATGCTTGCTCCAACAGTGAGGCGGGCGTCGGATATGCCTTTTTCAGCTCCTCGAGCAACACATAGCAAATGTTCGTACTGCCACCTCAATCGTCTATCTTCACGGTGGGCAATTGGTGATTGGTGGGCAATTCTCGTTGGTGACTGAAAGGCAATAGAAAATCGACAGCTTGTATGTAGGGGATGGTAAGTGGCGCCGCCGGCCGGCGATTTTGTAGACATCCTTCCTGTTCATGTTGTTGACCATGCCTGTTAGAGTTTGGTGGGGAGCGAAACCGACAGTCCTATAAACCCTGTATAAGGTCTTGATCTGCTCTGTTTTCAATTATGGCAGCATCGTCTATGGCAACGCAACGAAATCGTCTTTGCGTAAACTCGATGTCCTCCCTTATAAGATGCTTAGTCTTGTTCTTGGAGCTATCAAATCAACGCGCACCAACGCACTGTTAATGGAAGCGTGTGCAACGCCGCTGACCATACTTCGGCAGATGCTGTCCGATAATTTTCTCTTTGGTCGGTCTTTCATATTTGCTTGTGTTTCCACTAAGGCGGCTGTTCAGTTCTGGGGCCTCACGCACGTATCTTACAGACGAAGGACGAACGTAAACCCCCTACTGATTCGCAGCTACGAAAAATAGCGACATATTTTACCGCTAATATTAAAAAGACTCGAAAGCCCTTGATTCCACTCTCCGTTTGGTATTTTCTTCACCTAGCCTCGGTGTCGTACTTGCCATCCGATTTCAGAACGGGTACGAACATTAATCATGACCTGGATCGCTTGTTTACGTGACATTGACCACAGCATGCTTGCTCCAACAGTGAGGCGGGCGTCGGATATGCCTTTTTCAGCTCCTCGAGCAACACATAGCAAATGTTCGTACTGCCACCTCAATCGTCTATCTTCACGGTGGAGTTACTAGCCATCACGGAAGCTATTTATTATTGCAGGCAGACTTTCCGACTCGTACTGATCCTCAGGAACTCCCAACCAGTCCGGTTCGAAAACTGTTAGTGTCTTTCCCTTGCATTAGGAAATTATTTTCGTAAACGATACCGTTCTCCGGGTTTCAGTTGTAAGTTTCTGTGGATGTCATTCACCTCTGGAACCGGCCCAGTTCGAACCCTGTCGTAATTCTGTTTTTTAATTTATATAACGATCTTATTTTTGTACTTCGCACAACTATCATTGTTGTATTGTGAGAACTGCACTAACGTTAATTTGGAACTGTTGTAACTACTGCTGGCTGTATGGTTTTCGTCTTTTAGTGATTTATTTTATATTAAGAACTAATGTTTATACATCGCACTCTTTTTATTGTTCTACTGTGGAAATTGCAATTACGCTAATACGGCACTTTTGTAACTACTGTTGACCGTATAGTCTTTGCCGCCTAAAGCAAAATATAAATAATTTAAAAAAAAACGCATGTTCGCGGACAACTTTGAAACACAGTTGTTCTGCTTGCTACGGACGATTGGAGGTTAGATGGGGCGCACCATATTTGCAGTTACTGGTGAGAACGTTTCATTTATTAGAAGTGGTTGCTCATAGGCAAGGTTTTGCAGTTAGTGTTTGTATCCAACAATTATTCTCGATAATTTCGCGTGTTCGACTTGCTGTTAACTGCGGAGGTAAGCTGATATTCAAGAGTTTGCTGTTACAATATTTCGGCAGCTTCGTGCTTTCAGTAAGCTTGAAGCTGGCCACAGGATCACGTTCTGGTCCTTCAGTTCGAAGCTTTATGCATTCAGTTTCATGCCTCTCCCCATCACTTTAGGTTATTCTGAGTTTTCCTTCAGTTGTGAATACGTATTTGTGTCTTTCTGACTGCTAAATATTCCGATTTATGTTGCGTAACTTGAACGCTAGGTGTCTTGTGTCCTCTGTTTGCTTCACTTGAAATCAGTATACAATTTATTTACATTTGCTGTTTCACGTTTGTACTCTTCTGCGTCAGCTGTCGAACAGTAACGTATCCACAGAGTCAACAGCGTGTCGAGAAAACTAGATTTCAGGAATTACCTCTCACCACGGACAACGCAGAGGCCGACGGTCTTCGCTTAACGACCGAGAGCAGCGGCGTTTGCGTAGAGTTGTCAGTGCTAGCAGACAAACACCACTGCGTGAAATAGCCGCAGAAATCAATGTGACACGTACGATGAGTCTATCCGTTAGGACAGTGCGGCGAAATTTGACGTTAATGGGCTATGACAGCAGAGACCGGCGCGAGTGGCTTTGCTACAAGCGCTAAATCACCCGCAACATCTCTCCTGGGCTCGTGATCATATCAGTTGGATCCTAGACGACTGTAGAACCGTTGCCTAGTCAAATGAGTCCGGATTATAGTTGGTGGGGTGGCTGTAAGGTCCGCTATTGTCGGTGCTACTCTGGTGGCGTTTTAGAAAGGAACTGTAGTAAGTAATTGGCAGAAAGTAACGTATCGTCTGTGTGGTGTCACCGCCAGACACCACACTTGCTAGGTGGTAGCTTAAATCGGCCGCGGTCCGTTTAGTACATGTCGGACCCGCGTGTCGCCACTGTGTGATCGCAGACCGAGCGCCACCACAAGGCAGGTCTCGAGTTACGGAATAGCACTCGCCCCAGTTGTACGACGACTTTGCTAGCGACTACACTGACGAAGCCTTCTCTTATTTGCCGAGACACAGTTAGAATAGCCTTCAGCTAAGTCCAGGGCTACGACCTAGCAAGGCGCCATTAGCCTTACATAGTTTGATAGTTATCGTATGAAATGTCTCATCAAGAACGTTGTAAACCAAAGAACTATATAAAAGTTAAGTATTCCCAAAGCAACGTACTTTTCTTGCTACCATTCACTACTTATCCTGTTCCAGAATTCACTCCCGTCTGCGTTAGATAGCGTGCATTTCGGCCTCCTCTATCTACAAGGTGTTGGCACATTTGCCAACACATCAGTCTGTATATTGCCTGTACCACTGTGGTAAGTGATTGGTGGGCAATTCTCGTTGGTGACTGAAAGGCAATAGAAAATCGACAGCTTGTATGTAGGGGATGGTAAGTGGCGCCGCCGGCCGGCGATTTTGTAGACATCCTTCCTGTTCATGTTGTTAGAGCGTTTATTATTTCAATACCCTCTTATTTTCCGTTGCTGTATCCGCGGTTGCGATTAAGCACGCGAGGTTCTTGAAAATCGATAGGATGGTCACATTACTGGTAGTTTTCGGAGCATGAAAATTATGTACGACTGGGACAGAACGACAAGTCACCTGCAGCGGAACAGCACCAGGAACGTGCCCGTCTTACATCTACATCATACTCCGCAAGCCACACAATGGTATGTGGCAGAGGGTACTTTCGGTACCACTATGTCCGCATCCCGTGGTCGTGCGGTAGCGTTCTCGCTTCCCACGCCCGGGTTCCCGGGTTCGATTCCCGGCGGGGTCAGGGATTTTCTCTGCCTCGTGATGACTGGGTGTTGTGTGCTGTCCTTAGGTTAGTTAGGTTTAAGTAGTTCTAAGTTCTACTGGACTGATGACCATAGATGTTAAGTCCCACAGTGCTCAGAGCCATTTGAACCGGTACCACTATCTGATCTCTCCAACCCTGTTCCACTCGCGAATAGTGCGTGGGAAGAATGGCTGTCGGTAAGCCTTATCAACATTCAAGAACCTCTTGTGCTTGCTCGGTAGTCGTGGATGCAGCAAAGAAAAGTAACAGAGGCTACTGAAATAATTAAACGACCTAACAACATGAAGAGGGAGGATGGCTACAAGTTACTTGCAGCATGACTGCCGACGATTCCAGTCCTACAAATCGCGCGTGTTCGCGACGCCACTTGACCTGTGTTTGACAGTGTAGACGGCGGCCGCGAGAGAACAGCTGTGAGGCCTTAGCGCCTCGCTGTAGGAAAACACCATCCAATGGATACAAGCTGCCGATTTGTTATTGCCTTCCAGTCACCAACGGAACATGCTCACCAGTCACTTACCACAGTGGCACAGGCAACATACAGCCAATACGCTACCTTCTACCAGTCACCTAATACAGTTGTCTTGCAACCAGCCACCAGGGTAGCACAGGCAATAGTGTACCTTACAGCCTCCCCTCCATAACAACCTCTTCTAGTTGTCCAGTGACATTTCAGGTATGAGACGTCGGTAGCTACCAGATAACCGAAAATGGTAGTATACAGGGTGTTACAAAAAGGTACGGCCAAACTTTCAGGAAACATTCCTCACACTCAAAGAATGAAAATATGTTATGTGGACATGTGTCCAGAAACTCTTACTTTCCATGTTAGAGCTCATTTTATTACTTTTCTTCAAATCATGTTAATCATGGAATGGAAACACAAAGCAACAGAACGTACCAGCGTGACTTCAAACACTTTGTTACAGGAAATGTTCAAAATGTCCTCCGTTAGCGAGGATACATGCATCTACCCTCCGTCGCATGGAATCCCTGATGCGCTGATGCAGCCCTGGAGAATGGCGTATTGTATCACAGCCGTCCACAATACGAGCACGAGGAGTCTCCACATTTGGTACCGGCGTTGCGTAGACAAGAGCTTTCAAATGCCCCCATAAATGAAAGTCAAGAGGGTTGAGGTCAGGAGAGCGTGGAGGTCATGGAATTGGTCCACCTCTACCAATTCATCGGTCACCGAATCTGTTGTTGAGAAGCGTACGAACACTTCGACTGAAATGTGCAGGAGCTCCATCGTGCATGAACCACATGTTGTGTCGTACTTGTAAAGGCACATGTTCTAGCAGCACAGGTAGAGTATCCCGTATGAAATCATGATAATTTGCTCCATTGAGTGTAGGTTGAAGAACATGGGGCCCAATCAAGACATCACCAACAATGCCTGCCCAAACGTTCACAGAAAATCTGTGTTGATGACGTGATTGCACAATTGCGTGCGGATTCTCGTCAGCCCACACATGTTGATTGTGAAAATTTACAATTTGATCACGTTGGAATGAAACCTCATCCGTAAAGAGAACATTTGCACTGAAATGAGGATTGACACATTTTTGGATGAACCATTCGCAGAAGTGTACCCGTGGAGGCCAATCAGCTGCTGATAGTACCTGCACACGCTGTACATGGTACGGAAACAATCGGTTCTCCCGTAGCACTCTCCATACAGTGACGTGGTCAACGTTACCTTGTACAGCAGCAACTTCTCTGACGCTGTCATTAGGGTTATCGTCAACTGCACGAAGAATTGCCTCGTCCATTGCAGGTGTCCTCGTCGTTCTAGGTCTTCCCCAGTCGCGAGTCATAGGCTGGAATGTTCCGTGCTCCCTAAGACGCCGATCAATTGCTTCGAACGTCTTCCTGTCGGGACATCTTCGTTCTGGAAATCTGTCTCGATACAAACGTACCGCGCCACGGCTATTGCCCCGTGCTAATCCATACATCAAATGGCCATCTGCCAACTCCGCATTTGTAAACATTGCACTGACTGCAAAACCACGTTCGTGACGAACACTAACCTGTTGATGCTACGTACTGATGTGCTTGATGCTAGTACTGTAGAGCAATGAGTAGCATGTCAACACAAGCAACGAAGTCAACATTACCTTCCTTCAATTGGGCCAACTGGCGGTGAATCGAGGAAGAACAGTACATACTGACGAAACTAAAATGACCTCTAACATGGAAATTAAGCGTTTCCGGACACATGTCCACATAACATCTTTTCTTTATTTGTGTGTGAGGAATGTTTTCTGTAAGTCTGGCCGTACCTTTTTGTAACACCCTGTATAAAGGAAGACATTCGCTAGTGTACACTAGTGAACCACTCTGAAGAGGACCGGAGCAAGTCGGTCGACACGTCGGCAATTTAGCTGTTTCTGTAGTTACAATGAGGCGGACCAATACTCAAAATTGGTTTATCCAGAATTAACCATTTAGTACCTAAACCTAGATAATCAGAAGAAATGTCGCTAGAATGGGGCAACAAGTACGTATGAATAAACAGCCGAGACAGCTAATTCTCCACGCATGGTCCACTCACATTAATGTGACGACCACCCATGTTCGATGTCAACATGCAATAACCACTCACGATGGCAGATTGCAGCACTAGCAGCGATTTACATGACGTCCATATGGCCATTATCGTCAGCTTTTGGGCCAAGGCTGGAGACATTACCGAAATGGATAAGTTTGTAAACTGTTCACTTCCCGCCGTCGTTAAAGTACATCAAACATGGCAAAACGGTGCTATCCACAACCGGCACTGAGACAACTGTGCTGCACCACAGACCATAGATGACAGGGATGAAATACGGCTGCAGACAGGTGCACAGGCGAACAGACGTGCAACTGTTGAGCAAATGATCACCCAGATGAACAAAGGGGCTATCAGCAGCGTCTCCTCAACGACTGTTCTGCGTATCGGCCTCTGCTCCAGGTAAGTGGTTCATACACCAAGCTGACTGCCGTTCATCGACCAAGATGGTTGGAATTGTACTTCAATACAGCAAATAGACATCCACTGAGAGGCTACAGCTGCCCTTTTCAGATCAATCAGGTTTTATGCTCCATCAGACTAATGGCTGTCGGCGCGTACGGCACTGCAACAATCGTTAGAAGGGCCCAGGCAGCATGAGGGGCACAGTGGATCAGCACAAGTATGCATCTATCCTTGGTGGTCATGTCCACCGCTACATACATTTTGTTCTTCCTCGAAGGATGGCATCTACTAGCACTACACTGAAACGTGCCATACAGCTCGCAGTATATGTGTGTGATTGGAAGAGCACCAAGATGAGTTTACCGTACTCCCCTGCCCACCCAGTTTCCCGGACTTAAGCACAATCGAGGTTCTGTGAGACCACCTCGACCGGGCTGTTCGGGGAATGGATCCTGAAGAAGCCTAGCGCAGCTGGCCACGGCACTAGAGTCGGCATGGCTCCCAGTCCCTGTTGCTGCCTTCCAGAACCGGACTGACTCTTCTGCACGTCTAGCAGCGGCCCACGTCGCAGAATGTGGCTGTTAGTGCTTTTGAAAGATTAATGTGCCTGGACCGTGTAGAGGGACGAGACTTAAACTATATAATCTAAAGTAACCGGACACCACGAAAAAACATACGTTTTTCATATTAGGTGATTTGCGCTGCCACCTACTGCCAGGTACTCCATATCAGAGACCTCAGTCGTGACATCGTGAGAGAACAGAATGGGGCGCTCCGTGGATCTCACAGACTTCAAATGTGATTGGGTTTCACTTGGGTCAAACGTCTATACGCCACACTCCTAAACATCCCTAGGTCCACTATTTCCGATGTGATAGTGAAGTGGAAACGTGAAGGGACACGTACAGCACAAAAGAGTACAGGCCGACCTCGTCTGTCGACTGACAGAGGCCGCCGACAGTTGAAGAGGGTCGTAATGTGTAATAGGCAGACATCTATCCAAACCACAACATAGGAATTACGAACTGCATTAGGATCCACTGCAAATACTCTGATAGTTAGGTGGGAGGTGAGAAAACTTGGATTTCATGGTCGAGCAGCTACTCATAAGCCACACATCACGCCGGTAAATGCCAAACGACGTCTCGTTTGGTGTAAGGAGCGTAAACATTGGACGACTGAACAGTGGTAAAACGTTGAGTGGAGTGAGAATCACGGAATACACTGTGGCGATCCAGTGGCAGGGTGTGTGTATGGCGAATGCCTGGTGAACGTCATCAGCCAGTGTATGTAGCGCTAACAGTAAAACCCGAAGGCGGTGGTGTTATGGTGTGATCGTGTTTTTCATGGAGGGGGCTTGCACCCCTTGTTGTTTTGCGTGGCACTACCACAGCACAGGCCTACACTGATGTTTTAAGCACCTTCTTGCTTCTCGCAGTTGAAGAGCAATTCGGGGATGGCGATTGCATCTTTCAACACGATCGAGCACCTGTTCATAATGCACGGCCTGTGGCGCAGTGCTTACACGACAATAACATCCCTGTAATGGAATGACCTGCACCTGAATCCTATAGAACACTTTTGGGATGTTTTGGAACGCCGATTCCGTTCCCCAAGAAACCTTCCAGCACCTGTTTGAACGTATGCCTGCGAGAGTGGAAGCTGTCATCAAGACTAAGGGTGGGCCAACACCACACTGAATTCCAGCATTACCGATGGAGGGCGACACGAACTTTTAAGTCATTTTCAGCCAGGTGTCCGGATACTGTTGATCACATAGTGTAAGATAATGTCAGGCAGAACAGAGTAGTGTCTTGGGAGTATCAAATAGTAATTTATGACATTCTGGGCCATATAATAAATTAAAATATCCGATCCTTCGCGTGTCACATTGCAAGATGGGTTCCACCAACCGTATGAGTAGAGATAAGAAAATTCACAAGAAGTTGTGGGTGCAGAGAACGTGTATACTTAGAAAACTGTTGGATTTAGAACACGGAGAAGTGTTACAAGAAGAATGATCTGTAGTTAAGTAGCATTACGGAGCGTCGTACAGGCGTTAAGGTACGATGTGTGTTGGGGAAGTCCGCCTCCGTAGCTTAGGGGCCGGTGCGGCTGACTGCCACATGAGGGAACCAGGTTCAATTCCCGGTAGTGTCAGAGATTTTTACTTGGTGGGAGGGTGGAACTGGGTGCACTCAGACTCATGAGGCCATCGGAGGAGTTACTCGACTGTTAATATCGGTTCCAACGTGCAAAAACCCGTCCACGACCGTGAGAGCGGTATGCTGGCTACATGCCCCTCTGTACAGCATCCAATTACATCCTTGGCAGAGGTTGACACGGCGGTCGATCGGAGCTGATTAGCCCGTCTAGGACCAGAATGTGGAACATTACCTTACCTTTCTCTGTGTGTTGAGAGAAGAATCGCAAGTCAAGAGTATGTTTAAGATTCGTACAGAGGTTCATCTCGGTGGTTGAAGGGTCGTTCACAGAAGGATGCTGTAGTGCCAATAGATGGTGTGCTAAACAGTTCTGGTAAGGATGGTGTGCATGGTAATAATGGTAACATACGAAAGATGGATCCTCATATGTTTGCACAAATGTGCGCATTGTAAAACGCCATTATTTTGCGACGAGGAACTATGCGCGTAACTATGTCTCCGATGACGACCGGTGTGGCCTGTTGGGCTGGTAACGCTCCAGGCAATAAGAAGCTGGAGCTATACTATGTGCACCCTACAAGTAAATGGAATGTGCTAAGGAAAGGTTTATTGAGTTCATTATTTGAAGTATAGTACATGGGGCTGCGGCCACTAGTGGTCTGATGATTGAAAAGAAGCGGAAATACCTTTTTTATGTCGGTACACCTGCAAGCTTATTTGAGATTCTAACATGTTGCTGCTATTTGTATATTTTTTTCTCTGACTTACGTCTCCTTAAACAGTAAAGCAAGTTTTTCCTTACTGATGTATAATGTTTTGTGGAAAGCTTTTGCGTTCATGAAAAAGTCGTAAAATATTTCAGATTTAATTAGATTAATCTAATTCTCACCGTGGAACACAAGTAATCATTAAGAACATCTAATTGCACTGCTGCATGTTGTTGAAGCGACAGAAAGCGTCCGGAGCCTGCAACTGTTTTCTGAGCAGTATGAGCGAATAACCTGTGTTTTCCAAACTGAAAAGTACAGTGCCGAAAAGAAAAACAGAACACACTCTCAGAGGTTTCCAACTCATTCAAGATTTATTGTTGCAACGGTGCATATGGAGTACATGAAACGATTACATTTACAGAAAAAGACCACAAGCGGTTCTGAGGCACCAGGTATCGACCGATGCTGAAACACCCATACTAGTATGTGGTGTAGCCTCCACGGGCTACAATGCAGGCGCTGACTCCGGCAGGCAGTCGATCGTACAGATGGTGAATACTGTCCTGGGATAATGTAACGGATTGCGCGACCCTCCCGCTGGAGGTTCGAGTTCTCCCTCGCGCGGGCGTGTGTGTGTGTGTGTGTGTGTGTGTGTGTGTGTGTGTTCTTAGCATAAGTTAGTTTAAGTAGTGTGTAAGTCTAGGGACCGATGACCTCAGCAGTTTGGTTCCTTAGGAATTCACACACACATTTTTTTCTCCTGAGATACGTTATGCCTCGTCTGTTCAACTTGTTCACGTAGTTCTCTAAGGGCTGTTGGTTGACAAGTCGCACGATTCACTTCTCATTCCACCGTATTCCACTTGTGCTCAATTGGCGACACGTCTGGAGGTCGTGCTGGCCAGGGAAGTTGCAGCACGTCACGCAGAGCACGATGAGTTGCACGGGCAGTGTGTGGACGAGCATTATCCTGCTGGAGCATCACATCACCTTCCTGTTGCATGAACGGCAAAAGAACGAGTCTAATAACATTCTGCACATACAGAGCGCTGGTTGGCGTGCCCTCCAGAAACACCAAAGATGAACTAAAGTTGTAGATTATCGCATCCCAGACCATAACGCCCGGGATGAGGCCAATGTGTCTTGGACAAATCCACTCTACGAGATAGTGTTCACAAGATCTATGTCGTACAAGCAAACGACCATTACTTTCCTGCAGGCAGAATCTGCTTTCATCGCTGAAGACCACGGCACGCAATTCCGCCTTCCAAGCGATCCTCTGACGGCACCAGTCGAGCCGTGCACGTTGATGCTAGAGGAGGAGGAGGAGGAGGAGGAGGAGGAGATTAGTGTTTACCGTCCCGTCGACAACGAGATCATTAGAGACGAAGCACAAGCTGGAATTAGGTAATGATGGAGAAGCAATGCGGCCGTGCCCTTTCGAAGGAACCGCCCCCACATTTGGCCTAAGCGATTTAGGGGAATCACGGAAAACTTAAATAAGGATTGCTGTACGCGGGTATGAACAGTCGTCCTTCAGAATACGAGTCCATTGTGGTAACCACTGTGCTACCCCGGTCAGTAGTCGAAACTGTGGCGTGAGTGGAGACTGGCAGAGGTGTGCGTGCAAATAGTCCCACTGCTAATAACCAGTTTGCAACTGTTCGTTTTGACATATCTGGGCTCACAGGCCCTCTTATCCATGCTATAGTAGCTGAACGATCTGAGATTGATGCCCTTAAAATACGATGTTCCTGGAGGATGTCTGTGCTGCACAGACGCCCAGAACATCTCCTGCGGGTGTGAGAACGTTCATGTGACCACTGATCGTTGCACAACTGGTGCAACCCGTCCAGATTATGTCACATTTCTTCGAAATAACCGTCCCGCCACTAGGAAGGTCACAATTTGACCCCTTTCAAACTCGCTCAGGGAGCTGTAGGAAGCATGAGTGCATCTCCGTAGCATGGTGCCTGTTTACTTCACGCGTATGCACCATACTGATCCTACTGGCTGTGAGCATGCCCTATAAAACGGCAGACACAGATGGCGGACTGGTAGCTGTGCCACTGCGCTATCTGTTGGCGAACCACGTTGAAACCATTATCAGTTCGTTAAAAGGTGTACCAGAATGCGGTTAAATTGCAGCATGGGAGATATTACTGCGTTGAGGAAGCTGATTACTGGAGTTTAAGCCCTGACTGAGATAATTGTTTCTCTTTTTTATCTCCGAAAGTGCGTGAAAATTCAGAGGAATGAAAAAACTGGAGTCAAGTGAGATACAGACTCAGTGAGATTCAGCGCGTGATTGATGAGATTGACAGTAAAATCAAAGCTTTAAGCGTCACTTATGTTAACAGGACTACGAAAGTCTTTATTTATTTCTATGATCATGATATTAGAGCTGCCCTTTTATAGAAAAAAATTGCTGGTTTGTGTGATGTGCTTTTCCGTTTCCAAAAAATGTTGATTAAGAAGCAATTTTGGAAGATTAGGTTTTAAATTTTCGTCAGCGTCGCTGTCACTGGAGGTGTAGTTTGGGCAAGGATAAGGGAAGCAGTCGATAGAGTATTTTCCAAATGTTTGTCACTGTACCTTAAGCAATTTCAGGAAACCACGAAAAACTACAATATGGATTAACGGGTCAGGGATCAACCGAAAAGTGCGATATGCGAGTCCAGTAAATGAACATGGGCCCCACGTCCGTCAGTGAAATTGTTATGTAAGTGGAAGACATTACTGGAAATCTGATAAACAGTAAATATTACCTCGCTAAAAACTGAATTAACAAGGTTATTTGTAAAGTTAATATACAATGCAAAGTAAATCATAAATGGATCTAAGACTAAAACGTATGTAGTGAGCAAGATTGTGACGGATGTGAATGACCTGACGTGGGTCAACAGCAGCGTCGGGAAGCTGCGATCAAAATGAGGAGAGCTTCATTACAAAACTACATGAAATCAAAGCCGCCTTGAAGATCAAACGCTGAACGAAGTCAAATTGAACATAAGCAGAGTTACTTTTTAGAAGTCACGGTGCTGCGTAAAATCAGTAAAATTATTAAAATCATCACCCCAGGCGCTCAGTAAACATCCTCGTCTATACTCCGCTAGCCACCTCACCATCGCCCCATTCGCGAGTGTTGCGTGGGATGAACGAGTGTCGATAAACATTCATATGACATCCAATTTTTCTGATTTTCTTCTCATGATCAGTCACCGAAACGTATATTGGAAGAAGTCATAAATTGCCCGACTCTTCTTGAAACGTCCGCTCCCGAAACTTCAACATTGAGTCTCTCCCTGATACACAACGACTCTCTTGTGGTGTTTACAGCTGAAGTTTGTTGGTCATCTCTGTAACGCTCCTGAGCTTACTAGACGATCTCATGACGAAAAGCACTGCTCTTCGTTAGATCATCTCCACCTCTACTGTTAATCCAATCTTATAAAGGTCCAGAGATGAATAATACTGAGGAATCGTTCAAATGAGAGTTTAGTCCATCACTCACTACATGCAGACCGACCTAACTCTGATCATTGAAGACAAAAAAGCACTATTCCACTCTCCAGTCAACCCTTTCATGACATCAGAGCAGCCATCATTCGCGGTTTCTTTGTGTCAGTGGTAGCCCGGCCAGAGTTACGCGTAGTCTTAGTCCTTCGGCAAGCACACCGTTCCTGAAGGTCCCTGATAATACAGGACGTGCAACGTGTGCCTAGGTTTCGTCCCTGGGATGATGAGCGGTAGGCCATTGCTCCTCACGCAGTGTGTCGATCTTGAAGTGCGTCTGCTCTACGCAGGCATCCAGAACCTAGTCGTCAGGTGTGAAAATGTTCCACACATCACTGTTGAAATCAGCGACACATCGCTGTCACATTTTTCCCAACATGTGCAGCAGTCCGTCGATACGTCTATCCAGCTTCCCGCATATACACTCCTGGAAATGGAAAAAAGAACACATTGACACCGGTGTGTCAGACCCACCATACTTGCTCCGGACACTGCGAGAGGGCTGTACAAGCAATGATCACATGCACGGCACAGCGGACACACCAGGAACCGCGGTGTTGGCCGTCGAATGGCGCTAGCTGCGCAGCATTTGTGCACCGCCGCCGTCAGTGTCAGCCAGTTTGCCGTGGCATACGGAGCTCCATCGCAGTCTTTAACACTGGTAGCATGCCGCGACAGCGTGGACGTGAACCGTATGTGCAGTTGACGGACTTTGAGCGAGGGCGTATAGTGGGCATGCGGGAGGCCGGGTGGACGTACCGCCGAATTGCTCAACACGTGGGGCGTGAGGTCTCCACAGTACATCGATGTTGTCGCCAGTGGTCGGCGGAAGGTGCACGTGCCCGTCGACCTGGGACCGGACCGCAGCGACGCACGGATGCACGCCAAGACCGTAGGATCCCACGCAGTGCCGTAGGGGACCGCACCGCCACTTCCCAGCAAATTAGGGACACTGTTGCTCCTGGGGTATCGGCGAGGACCATTCGCAACCATCTCCATGAAGCTGGGCTATGGTCCCGCACACCGTTAGGCCGTCTTCCGCTCACGTCCCAACATCGTGCAGCCCGCCTCCAGTGGTGTCGCGACAGGCGTGAATGGAGGGACGAATGGAGACGTGTCGTCGTCAGCGATGAGAGTCGCTTCTGCCTTGGTGCCAATGATGGTCGTATGCGTGTTTGGCGCCGTGCAGGTGAGCGCCACAATCAGGACTGCATACGACCGAGGCACACAGGGCCAACACCCGGCATCATGGTGTGGGGAGCGATCTCCTACACTGGCCGTACACCACTGGTGATCGTCGAGGGGACACTGAATAGTGCACGGTACATCCAAACCGTCATCGAACCCATCGTTCTACCATTGCTAGACCGGCAAGGGAACTTGCTGTTCCAACAGGACAATGCACGTCCGCATGTATCCCGTGCCACCCAACGTGCTCTAGAAGGTGTAAGTCAACTATCCTGACCAGCAAGATCTCCGGATCTGTCCCCCATTGAGCATGTTTGGGACTGGATGAAGCGTCGTCTCACGCGGTCTGCACGTCCAGCACGAACGCTGGTCCAACTGAGGCGCCAGGTGGAAATGGCATGGCAAGCCGTTCCACAGGACTACATCCAGCATCTCTACGATCGTCTCCATGGGAGAATAGCAGCCTGCATTGCTGCGAAAGGTGGCTATACACTGTACTAGTGCCGACATTGTGCATGGTCTGTTGCCTGTGTCTATGTGCCTGTGGTTCTGTCAGTGTGATAATGTGATGTATCTGACCCCAGGAATGTGTCAATAAAGTTTCTCCTTCCTGGGACAATGAATTCACGGTGTTCTTATTTCAATTTCCAGGAGTGTAGATCCACAACATGAACCGCTTCAAATGAAGTCGGTGGGGCACAGTTGTTTCTTAGGATCAATGTTGCTAGAACTGTTCACCTCTAAACTCAGCACAGTTTCCGCCTGCAGAATCAAAACAGAGGGTCCACAGACAAGCCTCCTATCAGTTACCCGCTCGCCGGTGACCGTGAAAACATGAATCACTAACACTACAACCCCTAAGTATGTACATTTTATATCTTAGTACCGCTGAACACAGCCCTTGAGGGAGTTTCATTTTCTTTGCCACCAACGTATCTTTTGATTGGTACTACTGCCAGTGGTTTATCGCCTGTAGCCTAATTGAAAATTGATTAGTCTCTTCTTCTATTTATGTGAAATATGTGACACTTACTTACGTTCGGTGTCGCTGTCAGTCCCTGCACTATTTATCGATCTTCCGGAGTTGTTCTTACATTTCGCTACAGTCATCTGGCCTTGAAACCTTCCTAAAGTCAACAGCATCGTCTTTGGGCAGCCTCATGGTGCTTCCAACAGTATCCACTAAATAATTTATGTACATTTAAACAGCAATGGTCCTATAATACCCCTCTGGCATAGACCCGAAATTTTCTTACATCTGTCGATTTCATCACGTTAAGAACAATGTGTCAACTATCTGCTACAAAATCCTGGATGTAAAGAAAAAAATTGGAAAATTGTGGTAAGATCTTATGGGACCAAACTGATGAGGTCATCGGTCCCTAAGCTTAAACACTATTTAGTCTAACTTAAACTAACTTATACTAGGGACAACACACACACCCATGCCCGAGGGAGAGCTCGAACCTCCGACGGAGGGAGCCGCGCGGACCGCGACAAGCTGCCCCAGACAGCGCGGCTACCCTACGAGGCTCCTGGATGTAGCCACAAATGTTGTGCGGTACTCGGAAGGCTTGTATTTTGTACACTCAACAATGCAGAACCGTACACAATCCCTTCCGAAAGCCAAGGAACACGGCATCAACCTGGTTGCCTTCGTCTGCGGCACTCTGAAGTTCATGGACGACCAGAACGAGCTGTGTTTTGCAACATCTCTGCCTAGGGAATCCCTTTTTATCTTTGCAGAGGAGATTTTCATTCTTCAAAAATTGCATTATGCCTGGTTGGTTGACTGATTTGAGAGAGGGGACCAAACTGCGAGGTCATCAGTCCTATCGGATTAGGGAAGGATTGAGGAGGAAGTCGGGGGTGCCCTTTCGAGGGAACCATCCCGGCATTTGCCTGAAGCGAATTAGGAAAATCATGGGAAACCTAAATCACGATGACCGGGCATGGGTTTTGAACTGTCGGCTTCCCGAATGCGAGTCCAGTGTGCTAACCACTGCGCCACCTCGCTCGGCCATTATGCCTGAATATAAATCATGTTCCATAATTCTGTTACAGATTGACTTCAGTAACATGACTCTAAAATAGTGCACGTCTTTCCGAGGGTCCTTCTTAAAACCTGGAGGGGCCTACGTTTCACTCCAGTCGCTTGATATCATTCATTATATGGACTACGAGGACGTCCTGAGAACTAATACCACCGCATTCTTTATGTGGAAACTCTTAAAGCTTTTTAAATATAATAAACGTTATTAACAAAAAAAATGGTTCAAATGGCTCTGAGCACTATGGGACTTAACATCTGAGGTCATCAGTCCCCTAGAACTTAGAACTACTTAAACCTAACTAACCTAAGGACATCACACACAACCATGCCCGAGGCAGCATTCGAACCTGCGACGTAGCGGTCGCGCGGTTCCAGACCTTACCGCCTAGAACCGCTCGGCCACACCGGCCGGTCGTTATTAACATTCTACATCTTCATTATTCATGCCTACATATTATTTTTCAACACAATCAGCCTGGCAACGAAAAAGTTCCTCTCAACAAGAGATCAGTTTGTTGATACCGTCACTGTAGAATGTTTAACTTTGTTGACGGAGCCACAGTTTCACCTCTGCTTGCACCGTTTCATCATTATCAAAGTGAAGTTCTCGAAGGTGTTCAAGATTTGGAAGCAGATGAAATTCGGACGGGGTGAAGTCGAGACTGTATGGAGGATGATCAGTGACAGTGAACGCAAGGCGTCCGATTGTTGCAGATGACGCAGCGCTGCTGTGTGATCTGGCGTTGTAATGCTGAAGGATAGGGTGCTCCATATGTGGACGATTAAAAACTCGACTACAGCCCGCTGTTTCTCATGCAATGACATACATTCTCGGAAAAAAATTAGTATACCCTTTTAGAGGTTTCCAATTCGCCCACTATTTATTGTTGCAACAGCGCAGATGGAGAATATGAAATGATTACATTTGCAGATCAAGCGCACAAGCGGTCCTGAAGTACCAGGTATCGACCCGTGCTGAAACACCCATATTACTACGTGGTGTAGCCTCCACGGGCGGCAATGTAGGCGCTGACTCCGGCAGCCAGTCGATCGTACAGATGGCGAATACTGTCCTGGGATATGTTATGCCACGTCTCTTCGACTTGTTCACGTAGTTCTGTAAGAGTTGTTGGTTTATTAGTCGCACAAGTCACTTCTCATCCCACCGAATCCCACTTGTACTCGATTGGAGACACGTCTGGAGATCGTGTTGGCCAGGAAAGTTGCTGCATGCCTCGCAGAGCACAATGAGTTCCACGGGCAGTGTGTGGGCGAGCATTATTCTGTTGAAATAACGTATAATCTTCCTGTTGCAAGAGCGGCAAAAGAACAGGTCAAGTAACATTCTGTATGTACCGAGCGCTGGTTGACGTACCCTCCAGAAACACCAAAGATGAACTAGAGCTGTAGCTTATCGCAGCCCAGACCACAACACCTGGGATGGGACCAGTGTGTCTTGGACGAATGCGCTTTAAGAGGCAGCACTCACCAGGTCTACATTGTTGCGTGCAGGCAGAATCTGCTTTCACGCTACGATGCGCCATTCCATCTTGTGACGGCACGAGTCGAGCCGTGCACGTCGATGCTGTGGCGTGAGTGGAAGATGGGCTAGACATGGGCGTGCCCGTAGTCCCACTGCTAAGAACCGGTTCGCGGCAGTTCGTGTTGACATGTGTGGGCTCACAAACGCTCTTATCCGTGCTGTGGGGCACCTATACGATTCGCCACTGCTGGTCTTGCAATACGACGATAGTGGAGGGCGGCTGCGCTGCATGGACGTCCAGAACCTCTACTACGGCTGTGAGTGTGTTCATGTGACCACTTATAGCAGCAGCGTTGCGTTACTGACGCAGCACGTCCAACTTGTGTCGCATTTCGAAATGACCATTGTGCCACTAGGAAGGCCAACATATGACACCTTTCAAACTCGCTCAGTTGGGTGTAGGAAGCATGAGTGCTTCTCCATGGCATGGTTGCCTGCTTGCTTCACACTTTTGCACCACAATGAGCCTTCTGGCTGGGTAGACACAGATGGCACTTTGGTAGCTGTGCCACTTCGCTATCTGTCGGCGGGCAACGTTGACACCATCATCAGTACACCCACTGTCCCCCAGGTAGCATAAC
Source organism: Schistocerca serialis cubense (assembly GCF_023864345.2). Taxonomy (NCBI): domain Eukaryota; kingdom Metazoa; phylum Arthropoda; class Insecta; order Orthoptera; family Acrididae; genus Schistocerca; species Schistocerca serialis. The sequence continues at coordinate 400,643,917 of NC_064640.1, read as the reverse complement.
CTATGCAAAAGCCCACTGAAACCGAGGATGATACAGAAAAGTCAGAAATATTGATTCGGTCTTCCGAAACGGTTTAACTGACGACGTTCGTAATACGGTTCCTCCTTTCATTTGTCGTACGAACGCCGAAAAAGTATTTTTTACGACATTTTATGTCGAGTGGTCCAAACCAGTTGCGAGCTGGACTTCGGTGCTTACGTTTCGGCTGTTATTTGGACAGTAAAGGTACATACAAAGAGATAAAGAAAACCAGACGGCTGCTACATGTAAGCGAAAGTTAAGTGATGTGGACTGGAGTAGCAATGGCGGCCCGTATTGAGCACTGAGAATAGCGGAATATCAACAATACCCAAAATTTATAAGAAGATCGTTACGAGTGTCAGTTGAGTTGCGGTAACATAAGGTAAAGCAATGGAAAGGAAAATTCAAATTGCAGTTTCTGAATGATTCGATGACCTCCTTAAGAGCTATTCTAGTTTTAAGATACATAATTATGTAAGCTACTAGAAATGAATTCATGCTCAGGCCAGCAGTAGATCAACTGATTACACTTTTCGTGGTGTACAAAATAATGTAGAGATATCTGCGATACATTACCTCAATTATACGCCGAATGTTGCACACCGCTAACGAACTTAGGTAATTAATTCACAGCTAATTATAAATAGAGAAACAAATATGCGTAACAACATGTGGTACGGCTGGCAAACATTGATATTAACAGAAATTTACGTTTATAGAGATGTATTTGTTTGGTATAAATATCAACTGCAGGAATTTTATGACATATATTAAATACTGGCAAAAAATGTGAGATAGGTAAATTCTGAATGCACCACAAAAAAGACATTGAAAAATCTCTTCATTATATACAACTGAATATCTGTCTACTGTTAATTACAAACATTTTTCCTTTATTGTTAAAAATCTCGCTAATGTAGGACATGTAATTAACCACGTACTACAAAATCCTGCGGGGGCCTAGAGATGGGACAGTGGTTTTGTCTTCCGCCGAAATTACGTTAAAATTCACTTCAGACAAAAAGATTGCGGTTGTTCGTGTTGTCCCTAGTTCACTTAAGGAACTGCTACGATGATGCTCTTAAAAACAGCACGACTGATTTCCCTCCCCCTCCTTTGTCAATAAGAGTGTTTACTCCGTCTATGATAACTTCTGCGACGATGCATAGTGAAACTCTAACTTTCCTTTCTTTCTTTAAAACACAAAGCATGGTAAGACTAATGGGATTGGTAAAATTATGACCAGCGATCAGCGCACTCGTTCTGGTGCACTTACATTTAACGTGGTTTTTGTAAATTGCCGGCCGCGGTGGCCGAGCGGTTCTAGGCGTTTCAGTCCGGAACCGTGCGACTGCTACGGTCACAGGTCCGAATCCTGCCTCGGGCATGGATGTGTGTGATGCCCTTAGGTTAGTTAGGTTTAAGTAGTTCTAAGTTCTACGGGACTGATGACCTCAGATGTTAAGTCTTATAGTGCTCAGAGCCATATCTGTAATTTAAATTCTATTATTGCACTTACTTACTGATATACTGAGCAGTAGAGTGTCCAGACGTACGCTAGGCTTAGTGCCTGTACAGTTTAGAAGATGGGTGGAATCTCAGATCGACAGCAGAGAAGACAACCAAAAGAAAGGACGTCAAAACTGACCGACAAGAACGTCTGAAGATACAGTCCAGAGGGCTAAGTCCTCACAAAGGAACAGTAACCAAGGATTCCCGCCAAGAGAATCATCTCGAGAGACAGAACAGAACAGAGCAGAGCATATCAGAGCAGAGCAATGTCGTTAGTGAAACAAAGAGGCATCTCTGCAATGCCGGATGGTTGAAGAACCGTAGGTTTTTCCTGGACTTAACGTGAATCCAGATTTGGCAGTGTGATTCCTGAAACAAATTCTCTTACTGACGATTAACTCACCACCTAAAGTTAGTTCAGCAACGATCCTACATTTTTAATTTGATAACAGCACATAATTCCAGTGACATATTATGGTGGTCTTGAAAGGAGGATATAAGATGAAGATCAACAAAAGCAAAACGAAGATAATGGAATGTAGTCGAATTAAATCAGGTTATGCTGAGGGAATTAGATTAGGAAATGAGACACAAAGTAGATGAGGTTTGCTATATGGGTTGCAAAATAACTGGTGATGGACGAAGTAGGGAGGACATAAAATGTAGACTGGCAATGGCAAGGAAAGCGTTTCTGAAAAAGAGAAATTTGGTGACATCAAGTATGGATTTACGTGCCAGGAAGTCATTTCTGAAAGTATTTGTATGGAGTGTAGCCATGTATGGAAGTGAAACATGGACGATAAACAGTTTAGACAAGAAGAGAATAGAGGTTTTCGAAATGTGGTGTTACAGAAGAATGCTGAAGATTAGATGGATAGATCACGTAACTAATGAGGAGGTACTGAATACAAAGGGGAGAAGAGGAATTTGTGGCACAACTTGACTAGAAGAAGGGATCAATTGGTAGGACATGTTCTGAGGCATCAATGGTCACCAATTTAGTTCAAATGGCTCTGAGCACTATGGGACTCAACTTCTGAGGTCATTAGTCCCCTAGAAATTAGAACTAGTTAAACAGAACTAACCTAAGGACATCACAAACATCCATGCCCGAGGCAGGATTCGAACCTGCGACCGTAGCGGTCTTGCGGTTCCAGACTGCAGCGCCTTTAACCGCACGGCCACTTCGGCCGGCTCACCAATTTAGTATTGGAGGTCAGAGGTGAGAGTAAAAATCGTAGAGGGAGACCAAGAGATGAAATCACTAAGTAGATTCAGAAGAATGTAGGTTGCAGTAGGTACTTGAAGATGAAGCTTGCACAGGATAGGGTAGCATGGAGAGCTGCATCAAACCAGTCTCTGGACTGAAGATCACCACCACCACCACCACCACCACCACCACCACCACCACCACCACCACAACAACAACAACAACAACAACTATGGTGGTACCCACCCAGACAGATGTGCATATTAAAGCGCCCGTTTCCGGTACGATTCCGTCCTGTAGGGTGAAAGTGAGATGATCTTCGACGTTTAGCCACCTAAAACCCATACTCAGCAAAGGCAGCAATGTGATGGTTCATTTTATTTATTTATCATCTAGATCCAAAGCTGTTTGGTCATGGAATAAGTCACTACGTAGTTTACAGAATGCTGATTAGAAAATTTATAAATAAAAGAATTTAAAAAATTAATAAAACTCAAAAACAATTGTGAGAGAATGTATGAATATATAACAAATTACAGAGAAGTTCTTAATTACTGTGCGGAACGCCACTAAAGAATAGGGGTGTGCCACAAAGAAAACTTTGAACGTGGTTATGTATACCTTGGATTCATTCCTCAGATTTTTCAATTCTTCTGGAAGCCTACTGAAAGTGAAACCCATTGAATAGTGGGCACCTTTCTTTGTAGTGTTTATCCAACTCCATATTTTTTTCTAGTGTTCTCTAAATGAATGTCCACGTTCTTCTGAATAAGTCAGTATTGTCAATAAGATATCCCATAGTTAAATTTATATACAGGGATTGCAGAGTCAAAATTTCGAGACGCCTGGACAAAGGGGTACACAAAGTTCGTAAACTGACACGGAAGATCTGCCTGACTCCATTTTCTGAGCTAAGAATATTCTTGGTGAGTGCACAGAGCTGCCCCGAGGTGATACAGTGTCAGCAAAGTAAACAAGCCTTCGCATTTCTGTGTCTGAAAAAGAGGTAGTCATTCATACAGTGAAGATACTTCCAAGAAAATCATCCTTCTACTTGTAACATTACACCTACAGGGTGACCGTTATTGAACTATACGAAATAAAATCATCATAACTTCTGAATGGTTTGCGTTAGGACGTTCAAACTGCACGGTTGGCCGCGGGGCACGTTGGGAATCAGTAAGCGCGTGCGCAAGAGCCTTGGCGTTGTCGGCCATTTGCAATTGAAAATGTCACGGAACAGCTTGCATGAGCGTATAGCGCTTGTGAAAGCCTACTATTCGAGCAATAACAGCCCAACTGCGGCTCAGAGGAAGTTTGTGACCGAGTTAAGCTGAAAACAACCGATCCAAGTGTCCTAACAATCAGTAATATGATTCACATGTTGGAGAGAACGGGTAGTGTTCGTGATGACAGAGTTGGCTATGTCGGTCGTCCAAAAACGGTGAAAACGCTTGAAAACATCAAGAAGACACGGGCTGTGTTCCAAACCAGCCCCAGAAAATCGATCAGACGAGCTGCACAACAGGTGGGAATCAACTGGGAGACACTACGACAAATTGTTGTTGAAACCTGCATCTCTTCCCATAACAAAACTCAAACCCATCAGCCATTAAGCCCCAGAGCCATGGAACAGAGGTTGTGTCTGACCAACACTATTGTCCACAGAACTATCGAGAAGTATTTTGATGTGAATATGATTTTTTCATATAGTTCAATAATTATCATCCTGTATTTAGGCTAGCTAATCGGCCTCCTGTAAGTGGTACAAGGTAATTTGAATTTGTTGTGCAGCTGAACCATTGCGGACCCAAGGGCTCTGGGCGCGCCGCGGCAGTTCCGGCTTCCGGCTAGGTACCCGGTACAAGCGAGTCCAGGTGCAGAGACAATGAGCGCGTCGCCGGAAACAGGTAAATTCCAGAGCTGGAAATTTGGACGGCTGATGCTCGCATTGCCTTTGTGCAGAATATTCTCTAGTAAATGGTGGGGTCTCAGATACTCTTAAAGGTGGCTAAGTTACAGTTCTTTGACATTAGACAATAAATAACATCAAATATTAATGCAAATCTGAATACATTTGCGATCTCAGAAATATGAGGCGCATCCAGTGAGACAATAATATCTCAATATCTTCAAAACTACAGAGGTTAATATCTTACAGCGTATAAACATTTTCACAACGACCCTTTGAATTAACAACTTTCAATCGCTTCTTGCGATTTCAACAAGAGTTATCTCAGATGATACAACTGCACTGTAGCTTTCATCCCTAAATACCACGTATTTGTATGTATTTTATTTATTGACTTACGACCTCTTTTATATATTTTTAACTACGCAAATGTTTGTCAGATCATCATAGTCTCCACACTTACACAGCATCAGTATGAAAATTAATGCCCCAAACCAGCTGCAATAATGTAGTACGTTTTTTAATCTTTTACACGACATCCTGTTTCGGCTTATTGCCACAATCAAGTGGCCTGCGAAATAACGTTAGTAAAATTATCTGTACATAAAGTGTGGCTGTTTCACGCTTACATTTGCTCTGGTTGGTTGGTTTAAAAGAGAGGGGGAAAGGACCAAACTACGAGGTCATCGGTCCCTTGTTCGTAATAAAACAATGCCACAAGTGTTACAATAAAACAGACGAGACATATAACACAAAACGGAAAGAAAGGAAAAACCACAAGAATGAAGGAAAGGCGACGAACACTAAAAGGAACAAAAGAGGACAAGAAAACAGAGACGCTAGAAACAGAAGAGAGTAAAACAAGAAAGATTGCAGTCACTAGCCGACCACGAGAATAAAAAGGAAAAGCCAACCACTCTGCAACACATTAAAATCTCCACGATTTTGGTCCCTTTACTCCTCAAACCAACCAACCAACCAACCTCCACGATAAAAGCACTAGGGTGGAGGATACAGAGGGACAAAGGACATGCGCTAAAACTTAGATCAAATGATAAAACCCACCCTCGGAAATAAAACGTAAAACTAAATCAGCGAGTGAGGAGTTGTTAGATAAAATGAGCGGCAACGAGTCCGGTAACGCAAGATTTCGTCGCTGGGCAGTCAAAGTGGGGCAGTGCACTAGAATATAGGCCACTGTCAACCGGGCGCCGTACCGACTCCGATGCTGGTCTTCACGGCGCAGGAGGTAACCGCGGGTCGCCCAAGCATGGCCAATGCGAAGCCGGCAGAGGACAACTGATTCCCTGCTAGAGGCCCGCAATTTGCATTGGTACTTACTTATGTAACGCACTGCTACATAGCCTACAAAAATGATTCTGATCCAGATGTAGTAACAAAATTGTATTAAAAAAAAATAGACAAAACCGTGACCCATCAAGATACATAATGACATACATCTTACAAGAGAAACGTTAACAAAACATAGAACAACCCACATATCTTCAATTTATCTAGGACGAATATCAAATAAGATAAATGCACTATTTAAATCCATCCAAATACCACTGTCATTCCATATAAACAACAATCTTATAACGAAAGTATGTTCAAGAAATACCAAAATCTCAGAATATGCCAATTGTGGAACACACAAAATCAACTGTGACGATTGCAACAATTTCTGTATTGGCCAAACCGGACGAAGTTTTAATACCAGATTTAAAGAACACAATGGAAACAGTGATAGTAATTCTTCAAGCTACTATTTACACTTGAAAACTCAACACCACAAAGTGGAGAAAACTGAAACTGTGTTAGAAATATTACACAAAATACTGAAAGTACTTACTGAGAACATTCTCGAAGAACTGGAAATTTATATTCAAACGAGGAAATATCCACACAGTATTCTAAATGAAAACACATATTTTAAACATAAATACTATCTATACAACTTCATTGACATAACAGAACACGGAAAGACATAGTCAAATGGAAAACAAAAGTTACACGGACCATAGTTGAAAACTGAAGGAAAATAAGAACAACGACAAGTAACATCACCTCAGGTAAGCTGTATATATTTTGGAAACATATGCCATCATAGTAAAGTATTGTCAGAACTGAACTGTCAAAATATCTGACAAAAATCTATTTTACGCTTCATAACAACAAGAACTATTATAGTTTAATTGTTTACTGAACCAGGGACCTAGAAACGACTGAGAGGCTTCGTCCCGCCGTAGCCCTAAGTGGTTTACAACCCCACAAAAGGCCACTTCACTCCACCCACCTCACCGCCGCCCCACAACGAACCCAGGGATATTGTGCGGTTATGCCCCCAGTGGACATCCCTGGGAACGTCCCATACCAGACGAGTGTAACCTCAATGTTTGCGTGGTTGAGTAACGATGGTGTACGCGTACGTGGAGACAGTGTTTGCTCAGCAATCGCCGACATAATGTAACTGAGGCGGAATAAGGGGAACCAACCCGTATTCGCCGAGGCAGATGGAAAACCGCCTTAAAAACGATCCACAGGCTGGTCCGCACACCGGACTTCGCCACTAATCCGACGGGCGTATTCGTGCCGGAGACCGGCACGACTTGCCGCTCGGGAAGCAGCGAGTTAGACCGCGCGGCTAGCCGGGCGAGCACTATTATAGTTACTTTGATGTGACAGAAGGTCGTTACTATAAATGCAATGGTCTTCATTTCCAATTAGACGTAAGTACCAGTCTACATTTAAACGTAAAACAGCCACAGTTTATGTACAAATAATCTTGCTAATGTTATTTCGCAGGGCACCTGATAACGGCAATAAGCCGAAACTGCCCTGTCGTCTAAAATATTAAAAAACGTATTACCTTATTGCGGCTGGTTTGGAGAATTCATTTCCATTATGTCTTATACCGAGCTTAAAACACCATCAGCAACTCACATACTGTTAGACCTACGTTTCTATTTTTTTCTCAATGAAGAGTTTAATATTTTGCCGGTAACTTTATTATATATTGATTGTAAGTGATATTAAAAAAACTACGCTGATTTGAAAGTTGTCAACTGCATATGTTAGCGGACACAACTGAAAAAGAGTGCCAGAAGACAATTCCGTCAAGCAGGTATAAATAACTGTTACAGCAGTTTTGAGTGACAATAAGTTGTCATTTAATGTAATTTTGAGCTGATGAATGTCTAATGTATTATGATAACGAAATGGACTTAGTTTTCGCAAGCCTTTGATAACTATATAGTTTGGGGATTTTGCTACGATTTTCGTAACCCTCCCAACGCAACTTTACTTCATTTGATATGGGTATTTTCCCTCTGTATTTTAAATGAATATTATAGGACCACTTCCCGCTTATCTGAGATGTCCTTTCTCGACTAAACATTATTCGATATAATTCTCTCTCGTCTTTCTTAATTACAGGACTTGGAATCAACCCTTTTTATTAAAAATTATTCATTTATCTTTTCTTATTTGTGAATTTTATTAATTCGCAATTCTAGCCCACGCACAGACTATTTGATTGCAGGATCACAGTTACAGGTAACTATTTGCAGCGAATTAGCTGCGGGGCATGAAAGCAGGCGTGCACGGCTCGATTGCTGGTTAGAAGACCAATTACTCAGGAGTAACCTTAGGTATAGTCGCATACCCTCAGTCCTAATAATTTAATTAGTGGACTCCTGTTTCACCATATGTTGGCGAAAATACATGTTTAATTCCCGTGATCTGCATGAAACATCATCCGAAATTGTGCTAAACGCATTCTACGAAAATTATTTCGAGGAGTTAGTGCATTAGCCCACGCGAATAGTAAACGGTTGTGAAAACACACTTGACCTCTTAGTAACAAATTCAACTAGATAGCTACGAATTACAATTATGAACAACTCAAATTGGAAGGAACACACAGAAAATGTTGTGTGGAAGGCTAACCAAAGGCCGTTTTATTGGCAGGACACTCAAAAAATGTAACAGGTCTACAAATAAGACTGCCTACATTACGCTTGTCCGTCCTCTTTTAGAATACTGCTGTGCACTGTGGGGTCGTTACCAGATAGGACTGACGGGGTACATCGAAGAAGTTCAAAGAAGGGTAGCACATTTTGTATTATCGTGAAATGTGGGAGAGCGTGTCACTGAGATGATGCAGGATTTGGGCTGGAAATCATTAAAAGAAAGGCGCTTTTCGTTGCAACGGAATCTTCTCACGAAATTCCAATCACCAACTTTCCCCTCCGAATGCAAAAATATTTTGTTGACACCTACCTACATAGGGAGAAACGATCACCACGATAAAATAAGGGAAATCAGGGCTCGTACGGAAAGATATAGGTGTTCGTTCTTTCCGCGCGGTATGCGAGATTGGAATAATAGAGAATAAGGAAGGTAGTTCGATGAACCCTCTGCCAGGCACTTAAATGTGATTTGCAGAGTATCCTTGAAGATGTAGATCCTGGGGCAATAAAAATTTGCCTTTACGACAGTTCCACCTTACAAACTGTGCGTTTTGTGGGCATTTAAGCGTTAATCTGTTTCCTAAATGGCACGTGCTGATGTTACGGATTACCCCATTAGCTACATTACTTATATTACATCCCATGACTTTCATAGCAACACTAGTTTCGTTTGCACAAAGAAAATTTTCTCATTGCTTTGTCATCTTTTGCTACAGATTCTTGATTTATGTACATCGACCAGACCCAGAAGACAGACCCTTGGTGCATTTCACTTCTTTTTATACATACTTAATTTACCGGATTTCGGAATGTTTCCATACAGCGGCCTCAACCGTGAAATGTCAACTGCGACGATACGAACTTAAGGACCACGTAACACCCAGTTGCCGAGCGTTGAAAAATCCCCAACCGACAAGGAGTCGTACGTACACGACGCATACCAAAACAGTAGCACATTCATAATTGACTGCTCTAGCTGTAACGCTAGTTACACCGGGAAAACTTGCAGAAATTTCTAAACGCGATAGAAGGAACACGTGTAATTAAAAAGAGTAAAACCTACGTGCAAATACACATTCGTAGCTCACCTAGAACAAGATACTAGATACACAGTTTTAAAGAAAACTTCATGCTATGAAGAAGGGCTACGTTATGGACATAATGAAATTTGCGCTCACCTGAAAAAAGCCAGGAGAAGACGCGTAACAAACAATGCACATTAAGGAACACCAGTTTCTTGCATATCTGCCGCCCAGTTGTTGACAACTTCACTTAAAGATTTCCATCAGGTTCACACCTGCAGTTAGTTGTTTGTAAACACACTTCTATAAGCAATCGACGATGCGTCCGAGCTATGATAGAGCCCTCAATAGTTCCCGATGGTTCAACTTTTACTCGTTAGAGGTCGTACCTTTGCGCTCGACTTGGACACCTCGTCCACTGCAGTTATTTTACACTTTTATTAATTCCAAATAATTTCATTCATCTTTTATTTTTGAAAACATGCAGTTGTAATTCTGAAACACATCAGAATATAACTCTTTTGAAGCAAACAGGTTTTCGAATTGCACTTCTTTATAATTACGACACACCCAGTTTCTGATCACGTCAGCCGGCCGCGGTGGCCAACCGGTTCTAGGCGCTTCAGTCCGGAACCGCGCGACTGCTACTGTCGCAGGTTCGAATCCTGCCTCGGGCATGGATGTGTGTGATGTTCTTAGGTTAGTTAGGTTTAAGTAGTTCTAGGCGCTTCAGTCCGGAACCGCGCGACCGCTACGGTCGCAGGTTCGAATCCTGCCTCGGGCATGGATGTGTGTGATGTCCTTAGGTTAGTTAGGTTTAATTAGTTCTGAGTTCTAGGCGACTGATGACCTCAGAAGTTAAGTCGCATAGTTCTCAGAGGCATTTGAACCATTTTTTCAGTAGTTCTAAGTTCTAGGGGACTGATGACCTGTGATGTTAAGTCCCATAGTGCTCAGAGCCATTTGAACCATTTGATCACGTCAGCAGCGCGAAACTTTTTTAAGTCAACTTGACTTCGCTGTTTTATCGTTTCCTTTTTGTATTTTATCTTAAAAAACGTACTATGTAATTTTAAAACAACGAGGTAACACTTTTTAAGCTAAGCCCTTTTAACAGTTTTTAAGTATCGGATTTACGGTTTATCATTACGACACCCCCATTTCTCATACCGTCACTGGGCGCGAAACTTTTTTAAATACACTTAAATTCTGCTATTTTTATTATTTGAAGTTGCTTTTCTGCAGCATAGCCTAAGTTGTACATTATATCTGGACTTGTACTGTACATTTATAAGCATTCTCCCTCATCTCCCATTAAAAATGAAACAAAAGTATCTATATTCCCATCATATTCCATATTAACATGTGACAGTTTCCGATGCATTTGAAAATGGCCTAATGTAAATGCCGAAACCGGTCGGGTGAACTTAATAAAGTTCTCAAAAAAGAAACTGGAGCGGCTTTTCATTAATTTATTCAAAAGTATTGCATGGTCACCGGAATCAAATGCTTTTGTTAAATCACATGCTATTGTCTCATACTCCAAAGAATTAATTGCCTTTTCTGTGGAAACTCCTTTCCTGAAGCCCAACTGCGAGCCTCACAGCAAATGGTGTACTGAGATGCGGCACTACACCCGTACCCACTTCTTTCTCAGAAACATTTGAAAACACTGCTAGCAAAGGAATTGGCCGTTGGTTGTATACATTATCTCTTCTATCATTTTCACAAAATGGTTACCCAAACGAGTTTTTATAACGAAACTGATCACACCAGAAACACACATTACACAGGTGACTGACAGCGAGACCTAATGGCAATCGCATTCTTTTTTATTTATTATCTTTATGGTAAGTGAAGATACTAACAATCGTACAAAGCTATTCGATGCAACTCTCAAAAATTCTCGAGAAAACTGACTTTTGTCCGCAGCTCGTGGTCGTGCGGTAGCGTTCTCGCTTCCCGCGCCAGGGTTCCCGGGTTCGATTCCCGGCGGGGTCAGGGATTTTCTCTGCCTCGTGATGACTGGGTGTTGTGTGATGTCCTTAGGTTAGTTAGGTTTAAGTAGTTCTAAGATCTAGGGGACTGATGACCATAGATGTTAAGTCCCATAGTGCTCACAAGGGAACCTCCCCATCGCACTCCCGTCAGATTTAGTTATAAGTCGGCACAGTGGATAGGCCTTGAAACACTGAACCCAGATCACTTGAGAAAACAGGAAGAAGTTGTATGGAACTATGAAAAAAATAATCAAAATTTACAAACTGACTAGTCCATCTGCAAGATAGGCAACATAAAAGATAGGGTGAGTTCAGGATCGTCGTGGTCCCGTGGTTAGCGTGTGCAGCTGCGGAACGAAAGGTTGTTGATTCGAGTCTTCCCTCGAGTGAAAATTTTACTTTCCTTATTTTCGCAAAGTTATGATCTGTCCGTTCGTTCATTGACGTCTCTGTCCACTATAATACGTTTAGTGTCTGTGTTTTGCGACCGCACCGCAAAATCGTGCGATCAGTAGACGGAAGGACGTGCCCCTCCAATGGGAACCGAAAACATTTGATCGCAAGGTCATAGGTCAACCGATTCCTCCACAGGAAAACACGTCTGATATATTCTATACGACAATGGTGACGGCATGTGCGTCACATGACAGGAATATGTTGTCGACCCACCTAACTTGTACACTTGGCGAATGGGTAAAAAGATTCTTCTACGCTGCCCGATTTAGGTTTTCTTGTGGATGTGATAATCACTCCCAAAAAAAGTGATGAAAACATAAGAGTTTGTCACATAAACTGCAACAAATGAATGCAACAGTTTCACAGTCGCTCAGTTTTCCCTGTGCTCTGTCAAAACATATGTTTTTAACGTTTTCAAATTTTTCCGTGTGTAGACCGTCAAATCCTGCATATGTTCAAGCAAATCTGAACATGCCCTGGAATTTTGGAGATCGAAGTTGATTTTGTATGAGTGCCTGAACTTTGATAATTGTCTGAAAATAAAAAATTAAAATTTTCACTCTAGCAAGACTTGAACCAAGGACCTCCCGTTCCTCAGCTGCTCACGATAACCGCGAGAACACGGCGCTCCTGAGCTCTCACTATCCTTGATGCTGCTTATCTTACACATGGACTACTCAGTTTGTATATTATGCCTATTTTTTTCCTAGATCCACACAACTTCTTCCTGTTTTCTCCATTGATCTGTGTTCAGTTTTTCAAGGCCTATCCACTGTGCCAACTTATAACTAAATCTGAGGGGGGTGCGTTGGGGAGGTTCCCTTGTCAGAGCCATTTGAACCATTTTTTTTAAAACTGACTTTGAAGTTTTCCAGGCTTCTGTAATACTGTAAAGTAAAATATTTTTTCGATAGTTATAATGACTCTGTGGTAGACTGTTCGTGGGCGGCCGCGGTTCGATTCCCGGTTGTGGCAAATTTTCAAACAAAGGTGCAAGTTCTACGAGCATTGCTGTGAAGAGTAAAATACATAAGGATGCAAAAACGAATCTGTAATGTTCTTTTTAAATTTAAACTACCTTTATTAGCAGTCTTTTATAAAATATCGGCAATTATGAATTTATTTTTGAAATGAAAACTGGATTTTTGTATGAGATGTGTACGGTCATTAGAAATAAGAAGATGTGCATTTTTCTTAAATATGACAATTTAATACGAGTTAATTAGCTATATCTGAACAATAGTATATTTACATGACGTAGATATTCGATATGAACGAAAAAAAAAAAAAACGAAACAAATAACGACTGAAATGAGACGCGAACCTGCTATCTAGTGATTACCAGTCTCCAACTTTACCGATTTTTTTCATCTTTACTTAGTCACGGAAATGCTCGTAGGACATGAACCTTTGTTTAAAAACCTGCATCCGCTGGAATTCGAACCCGGGCGGACGACGATCCATGCTGCCTATTGAAAATTCGACCTTGCTTCGCACTTTCAAAGATGCTCGTTTAACTTTAAAGTCGATTTTTTTTCAGAATTGTTGGAAGTTGCATGAAACTGCTTTATGAGATGGGTCTCTGAGTTTTGAGCTTTACGTACCATATATATATAAAATTACAAAAATCCAACTACCGGGTGGTCTCTTTGTGAGTGCAGAATTAATGTAAGGTGCACCAGTCTTCATAATCCTACTTGAAATTTCACCATACCAGTGGGAGTATTTGCTCTTTAGTGTTTTAAATATTGATTCAATTTCATTTCAGGTTGTTTCCTGTATATAGATGCATTGTAACTGCCTCGGAACAGTTCAGCGTATTTACCTGCACCAGCAATATTTTGATTTAACTTTCTCATTAATGACTGAGTTATTATTAAATATTTTGCACAGCTCTGGTGGATCTCTAGTAGCAAGTCACATCGCGGGCGTGCATTGTTCCACCGACCACCTGCCAATTTTCCAAACACTTCACTTTATTATATGGTGTAATAACTCACGATTCATACTGATTTTATAAAAGACGTTGCTCCCCTTCTAGTCGTATCTAACCCCCGACATTATGGGAAAACAGGGAAAAGTCGTACCAAATAATGTAGGGAATCCCAGGAGTTAAAGTTCAGGCTGCTGCTTACATACATTGCTGTAATAGACGGTTCTTCAGCACTCTGTCTTCCAACCATTCACTCTCCTCCCCCTTTGGAAATGTGCTGCAGTGGCGCCATGGAACAGGCTGTTTTCTTTCGGTTGTCCATCTTCATCTCCTTCTTCAGTAGTCCTTCTGGTACCAGTTATATAGGTGGACGTGGTTTATGCACGATAAAAGGGTAATGGTCTAAAATAACGCTGATAACGCGTATCGCAGTTAAAGGTAATCAACATCACCTACTAATTTGTCCGCTCAAGTGCATGACGCTATGATTGTGTCACACGTTGATACTAAAGCGAACGTGATGTCTTGCTTCCGTGATAACTCTAGCATTTGTATCTTCCCAATGATAATTATTGTAATATATTATCCAACTTTTTGTGAACTCCGCCTAATTCGTAAGGCTGCATATTGTAGATCCTCAGTGCTCCGTCTTAGGGTCCGTTGGCAGAACTGTAATATGGTACGGTGGTCTTGTGGCCTGGAAGCTTCCAAACGCTGTAAGTAGTAAGGATAAAGTAACTGCTCGTGCAAAGCTGATTACGCAAGGGCATGGTTTATGCTTTCAGCAGCCCCAGTTCTCCGCACATTTATTTCAGGATCATATTTCACTCGTCACAAAATTCGCTCCTTCTTATCCCATATCTGAACTGTGCGACGTCTAGCGTGATTCCTAATTTTAATTGTGAATGATCCCAAGCCTGAACGTTGCTGGAACGACTTGCTGAAAATTTATCAGTTGGAATACGACGTTGATGACGTTCATTGCAAATGACACGTGTCTGTTGATTAATGCTGTTGGCTAAATCGTAGGAAAATAAAACATCTGTCATTTCCCGTGTGGAATGATAAGACTCCATTTTACTGTTTACGTTGTTCACATTCCACAGAATCATTCATTATGTTCAGATGTCATCACAACATCAAAACGATAAATACGGAATGGCTGATACAGAAAAGAGTTGAAAGCGCTATGTTTAACACCAGATCACAGTGAGTAGACAAGTGCAAAAAAATGGTTCAAATGGCTCTGAGCACTATGGTACTTAACTTCTGAGGTCATCAGTCCCCTAGAACTTAGAACTACTTAAACCTAGCTAACCTAAGGACATCACACACATCCATGCCCGAGGCAAGATTCGAACCTGCGACCGTAGCGGTCGCGCGGTTCCAGACTGTAGCGCCTAGGACCGCTCGGCCACTCCGTCCGTCCGTTCTTGTTTGTTCCTCGAGTTCATTGCCACTTGCTAGTCAGTGTGTGACAGTCCAAGCAGGCTGGCCGGAGTGGCCGAGCGGTTCTAGGCGCTTCAGTCTGGAACCGCGTGACCGCTACGGTCGAAGGTTCGAATCCTGCCTCGGGAATGGGTGTGTGTGATGTCCTAAAGTTCGTTAGGTTTAAGTAGTTCTAAGTTCTAGGGGACTGATGACCTCAGAAGTTAAGTCCCATAGTGCTCAGAGCCATTTGAACCATGTAGTCCAAGCAGTATGTTGTGAGTAGACCATGAGATTTACCAATGCAGAAAAATCCTACATTCTCATTATGTATGGAGAGTGTAGAAAGAATGCAGTTCGTTCTCGTACAGTGTGTGCGGCAAGATATCGCAACAGACGTCAACCCTCTCGGCAATTATTTATCAATCTCTTCAACCAGTTACGTGAAAGCGGTTGTGTAACACCTAGACAACGTAACAAAAGGAAATAAATGACGACAGAAGAGGGGGAAATTAATGTTCTTGCTGTTGTTGCAGTTGATCCACACGTTAGCTTCCGCGCAGTCGCACGATAAAGAGACATGAGTCAGGCAAGTGTCCTACGCATTTTTCATCGACATAGGTTCTATTATTATCATATCTCTCCCCAGCAGGAACTGCATTGAAACGATTATGAGAATCGTGTTAACTTCTGTAGCATTAAGACAGGATACTCCAGAAGTATCATGCACCTTGGTTACTGATGAAGCCACATTTACCAATCATGGCCAGGTAAACCGCCAAAATATGCACTATTGATCTGTTGACAATCCCTGTTGGCTTCATCAAGTGGAATGTCAGCGTCCATGGACTGTAAATGTGTGGTGTGGCATAGTGAACCATCAGCTCGTAGGTCTGCTTTTCACAGACGGAACACTTAAGGCTCAACAGTTTCGCAGCCTCCTAAGAGACCAGCAGACTAGGAGTAACGTCTGGTACCAAAATGGTGGCTGTCTAGCCCAAAGTTCACTAAGTACTATGGCATGTCCTCTGAATTGGTTCTAAATCGTTCGACTGGACGCAGAGGACCTGTACATCGGCCTGTCCGTTTCCCAAATTTCACATCTGTACACTTTTTTCTGTGGGGAAGACTTAAAGACGCTGTCTACAAGGACATACCTACTAGACCCGGTGACGTGCAATGACATATTACTGCAGCCTGCTGCGACATCTCCGCTGAAATGCTACTACGTGTGCACCAGTCGTTCAGTGCAGGATTGGAGGTGTGTATTGCCGTTGCCGGTGGTCATTTTGAACTCCCTGAAATGTTCACTTGTGTCGTTACTGGTCAAAGTCCACATAACTGGTGTACGCTCTTGTGTTGTTCTTCAATATGTGCTACCACGTATATTGTACATTTGTCGGTGTGAGAACATTTCAAAATACGATATCTCGTAAACGACTTGCACTAGAATCCTTCAACAAATACCACTGACATCTCTCATTTATCCTACTTTTAGTCTCTTACCGCCAATAGCCATTGTTCCATTTAAAAAGTCGATTTATGATAGTCCCCTGGACACAGCAAAAGCGAGGATATATATATATATATATATATATATATATATATATATATATATGTGTGTGTGTGTGTGTGTGGGTGTGTGTGTGTGTGTGTGCGCGTGTGTGTGTGTGGTGTCTGGACATCATTTTTATACCGCAGCCACTATGAATTAAGACCCAAAAGAATTCCAGACGTTGGCTGCGAGTGGGCATTAATTTAAATCAATGGGAAAAGTTGAAAATTTGTGCTGAACTGGGATTCGAACCCAGATCTTCGGCTTACATCTCAGACGCTCTGATCACTGAGCCATCCAGAGACAATAGTCATCACAGCTGCATGGACTACAGTAGCTCGCACTCTGTTAGACAAAAATTCTCGACTTATCCACACACTAATAATACTATCAGTAATGTGTGGGTAAGTTGAGAATATATATCAGATGGCCAGTAGAGATCACTTTCATTTATTACCGGATTAGCAACGGTCGCATACCCATTGTCGGAGGCATCTGCAGTGCAGAAAACAAAATAACTTTCAAAATACATTTATCTGTAGTGTACATAGTTTCAAATAAGTTAATGTGATTGCTACTTTTTCTTATAATTGAATCTGCTTTAGATACTTGCTTCTTAGCACATGCCAAAGATATTTGCCAGTAACAATCATCTAATGATATGATAGTTTCAATCAATTTAATAATTTTAAATATTACGTGCTTGTCATTGGTGACGTCCTTAACATCCAAAATTATTGATTGAGCTTTAAATTACACAGATTATAACAATTAATTTATAAACTGTATTATGTGTCTTAATAATTTTTTTAAGGAAAGTAATGTATTTCAGTACAAAAGATTTAAGGGGAGACTGGTGTAATGTTCATGGGTTTTTTTTTAAGTCGCTCTCTTCCTTCAAAATAAAGTCACAATGTTTGGTTAAATATGTGCATCAGATATGTGATGATTTCTATTTCTCCCAGAATACTTTTATGCTACCGTTTCCGACCATGCGGAGGATTGAGAGGTACTGTATTGTCTTATGTCACTGGCTGTATGATTTTGTTATTTCAGCAACAGGGTGTTTCAAAAATGACCAGTATATTTGAAACGGCAATAAAAACTAAACGAGCAGCGATAGAAAGACACCGTTTGTTGCAATATGCTTGGGACAACAGTACATTTTCAGGCGGACAAACTTTCGAAATTACAGTAGTTACAATTTTCAACAACGGATGGCGCTGCAAGTGATGTGAAAGATATAGAAGACAACGCAGTCTGTGGGTGCGCCATTCTGTACGTCGTCTTTCTGCTGTAAGCGTGTGCTGTTCACAACGTGCAAGTGTGCTGTAGACAACATGATTTATTCCTTAGAACAGAGGATTTTTCTGGTGTTGGAATTCCACCGCCTAGAACACAGTGTTGTTGCAACAAGACGAAGTTTTCAACGGAGGTTTAATGTAACCAAAGGACCGAAAAGCGATACAATAAAGGATCTGTTTGAAAAATTTCAACGGACTGGGAACGTGACGGATGAACGTGCTGGAAAGGTAGGGCGACCGCGTACGGCAACCACAGAGGGCAACGCGCAGCTAGTGAAGCAGGTGATCCAACAGCGGCCTCGGGTTTCCGTTCGCCGTGTTGCAGCTGCGGTCCAAATGACGCCAACGTCCACGTATCGTCTCATGCGCCAGAGTTTACACCTCTATCCATACAAAATTCAAACGCGGCAGCCCCTCAGCGCCGCTACCATTGCTGCACGAGAGACATTCGCTAACGATATAGTGCACAGGATTGATGACGGCGATATGCATGTGGGCAGCATTTGGTTTACTGACGAAGCTTATTTCTACCTGGACGGCTTCGTCAATAAACAGAACTGGCGCATATGGGGAACCGAAAAGCCCCATGTTGCAGTCCCATCGTCCCTGCATCCTCAAAAAGTACTGGTCTGGGCCGCCATTTCTTCCAAAGGAATCATTGGCCTATTTTCCAGATCCGAAATGATTACTGCATCACGCTATCTGGACATTCTTCGTGAATTTGTGGCGGTACAAACTGCCTTAGACGACACTGCGAACACCTCGTGGTTTATGCAAGATGGTGCCCGGCCACATCGCACGGCCGACGTCTTTAATTTCCTGAATGAATATTTCGATGATCGTGTGATTGCTTTGGGCTAGCCGAAACATACAGGAGGCGGCGTGGATTGGCCTCCCTATTCGCCAGACATGAACCCCTGTGACTTCTTTCTGTGGGGACACTTGAAAGACCAGGTGTACCGCTAGAATCCAGAAACAATTGAACAGCTGAAGCAGTACATCTCATCTGCATGTGAAGCCATTCCGCCAGACACGTTGTCAAAGGTTTCGGGTAATTTCATTCAGAGACTACGCCATATTATTGCTACGCATGGTGGATATGTGGAAAATATCGTACTATAGAGTTTCCCAGACCGCAGCGCCATCTGTTGTTGAAAATTGTAACTACTGTAATTTCGAAAGTTTGTCTGCCTGAAAATGTACTGTTGTCCCAGGCATATTGCAACAAACGGTGTATTTCTATCGCTGCTCGTTTAGTTTTTATTGCCGTTTCAAATATACCGGTCATTTTTGAAACACCCTGTACATGCCAATGAAAAGAAAATAACACACAGTGTTATCCTAACAAAACCACATGATTAGCACAGCATCAATGAAGATTATATTAAATAAGTTAAATTATACAAAAAGTAGTTATCACAGTAAGCATTATGAAACAGTACATACTAGTGTTTGTTGATAAATAATTCTTCTGCTAGCAATAACGATTTTCTTTATTTTATTTTTCACACGACGCGTTTCGGGAAATGATTCCTATTTTCAATTGCGTTTTTTCTGTTTGTTATGCCATTTCTATGTGATGTTGTCAATGTGTGAGAGTCTGCTTCATTTCGTTGACTTTAAGTTTCCTTATGGTCCATTTGTGCAGAGTCTCACACACAATAAACATCACACACAGCTTGCTGTACACTTTAAACATCGAAAATATCTTACATAAACAAAACAGTTACAAACATGTTCCTATGAGTAGTCAACAGAGATGATATTATAGGTCTTCCACAGAGTATGATATGCTTTTATGCAGAGGTTATTTACCTTAACAGTTTGGATCATAATTTACTTATATCAATGTTACAGTTGTGCTTACATCTCGGTGTTACTATTTTTATTTAAGTATACCATCGAAATATCTGAATAAATTCACTGATTCACTTTCAAGTTCTTCGTTTAATGTTTATCTTCATATTTTCTGTAATGTGAATATATCTCCAGTTCTTCTAGCAAATCCTTTTTATGTCCTTTATTTAGTCGGTGGAGTACTTTCACATTTTGCTCTATTTTTCCAAATGGGTGTCCTGTATTATGTGTATACAGGGTGAGTCACCTAACATTACCGCTGGATATATTTCGTAAACCACATCAAATACTGACGAATCGATTCCACAGACCGAACGTGAGGAGAGGGGCTAGTGTAACTGGTTAATATAAACCATACAAAAATGCACGGAAGTATGTTTTTTAACACAAACCTACGTTTTTTAAAATGGAACCCCGTTAGTTTTGTTAGCACATCTGAACATATAAACAAATACGTAATCAGTGCCGTTTGTTGCATTGTAAAATGTTAATTACATCCGGAGATATTGTAACCTAAAGTTCACGCTTGAGTACCACTCCTCCGCTGTTCGATCGTGTGTATCGGAGAGCACCGAACTACGTAGGGATCCAAAGGGAACGGTGATGGACCTTAGGTACAGAAGGGACTGGAACAGCACATTACGTCCACATGCTAACACCTTTTTATTTGTCTTTTTCACTGACGCACATGTACATTACCATGAGGGGTGGGGTACACGTACACACATGGTTTCCGTTTTCAATTACGGAGTGGAATAGAGTGTATCCCGACATGTCAGGCCAATAGATGTTCAATATGGTGGCCATCATTTGCTGCACACAATTGCAATCTCTGGCGTAATGAATGTAGTACACGCCGCAGTACATCTGGTGTAATGTCGCCGCAGGCTGCCACAATACGTTGTTTCATATCCTCTGGAGTTATAGGCACATCACGGTACACATTCTCCTTTAACGTACCCCACAGAAAGAAGTCCAGAGGTGTAAGATCAGGAGAACGGGCTGGCCAATTTATGCGTCCTCCACGTCCTATGAAACGCCCGTGGCCCGTGTTTGTTACAACACGCAACTGAACGTCGGAGGTTTCAAGCGTCAACTTTGGGTTACAATATCTCCGGATGTAATTAACATTTTACAGTGCAACAAACGGCACTGATTACGTATTTATTTATATGTTCAGATGTGCTAACAAAACTAAATTGGTTCCATTTAAAAAACGTAGGTTTGTGTTAAAAAACATACTTCCGTGCATTTTTGTATGGTTTGTATTAAACAATTACACTAGCCCCTCTTCTCACGTTCGGTCTGTGGAATTGGTTCGTCAGTATTTGATGTGGTTTACGAAATATATCCAGCGGTAACGTTAGGTGACTCACCCTGTATATTGCTATGGCTGATGTAGTGTGTCTGTTGTGTGTGTAGGCTTTTTTGTACTCTATGTACCTGGTGTTGAAATTTCGGCCTGTTTGTCCTAGGTAGGACATCGATAATTCCTGGCATGTTACCTTGAATATTCCAGAGTCTGAATATAGATCATGCTTACACTTTATATTATGTATTAGCTTATTTTGCAGTTTATTAGATGTAGAAAACCCAATTTTAACTTCGTGATTTTTGAAAATATTTGCAATCTTCTGCAATACATTGTCAATGTATGGGATACTAGATACACATTTGTTTTTATCTTTTTCTTCTGTGGTGTAGTTTGTACCTGGGTCTTTCTTCACTTTGTCTAGGATTGTGTCAACCATGGAAGCATCTGAACCATTTATAATGGATCAAATCAGAGTACGTATTAGAGATAAAAGTATTCGGAAAGATAGTTTGCCTTCTATAATGCAGATGCTGAAGATGATGGGCATACTCCGATGCTAATCCGGCAATAAATGAATAAACGTAATGTCTGTTCGGGATATTACGTCATTATGTACATAAAAATGTCGTATTTCTAAGGTATCGTATTGCTTGTGGAAAATCTTCCTTACTAAAAGGTTGACTGAAGTAATGAGTGATGTGTAAACACAACGTCAACTGCGTTAGAAAGGAGTGAGTTTTCTGAATGACATAAAAGACCAAAGAAATCGACAACACTACTGGATGTATCACTGATTCTTTTTTCTGTGGATTTACGAACTAAAATATCTGTAACAACCGCTACAGACACTTCAAGTGATTGAAATATAAGTACGGGAATGGGGTGCATTTTTAATAAATTTATTGAGGGAGGCGTGTAGGAATCCGGATTGACTTGTTCTCGCAGCCTGCCAATTAGTTTGCTGGTCTATATACTATTTCTGCAGCCGACTATTTAGACCAGAAGTCATACAAGAGAAGCCTACTGAAACGTTTCTTGCTATTTGCCCGTATTTTTTGGAACCACGTAATTCGCAGTGTCCGATGTGTACGTTACTACACACAGTGGTGATTACGAGTACAGAAAGCAGTTCCATTGAGCCGACATGGGAGTGTTTTGCCGTCGGTGTAAGCGGATACATGCTGGGATGTTGTCTGTCTGTCAGTGCGGCAGCTGTCGCCTCAGGTTGGGTTTCACGCTGTCAGGCTTTTTCTGACGCTGACTGCAGGTAATGGATGTCCCAGGGGCCACAGCGTAGATACTGGTACAATAACAAGCTTACACGTGACTGCACACTCGTAGCCCCGGGAGTGGGAGTTCAGTTACGTCAAAGCTAACAAGATTAATGAAAACAAAACAAGTTTCACTGGCATCAAAATAGTAGTAATAAGCTGTTAATTACGATGTATTGTATGCATGACTGGGAACCATTGCATTAGAGTCGTCTGCTCTTCGAAATAGATAACATGCTGTCCATCGACGTATGTATCGAATCGATCACCAACAGCCTCAAACCCGATTGGAACATCTCGGTCTATCGAGTTCTTCGATTATATTGTTTACCTCGTAAATATCGATAATTTTTGCAGCAGAACATATATTTCTGATATGAGAATTAGATTACTCCTAAGTTGGAGAGTATTTTGCTATCTGCCCCCCCCCCTCAAAAAAAAACAAAAAACATTTACGATTCCTGTTGTATACGTGCATCAAATTTTCAACCGCTGTTTTTAATTACTACATTCTCTCTAAGATTACTATCACATATTGAACGTGTGAAGCACTCATCGAGCATAATGTGATAGTAGGATTTATGGGGGAAAGCTTCCACATGGTAGATTTTTCAAGTGGATATTCAAAAACCAAGACAACGTTTTGAGCATATATAATTTTCAGAAATTTATATTACCCATCAGTCGAACGAGTTGCACAAAATTTCAGCTGATAATTTTGTTTATATTTGGATTCACGGCCTCCAAATATTTCATCCCACTACTAAGAAAAGGAACAGCAGGAATGGGAGATCTGATGATCCAATCACAGTAGCAACGGAACAATTGAGCAAAAAGGCTAAATATAATGTGTTACCCCTTTATGGACATAGATAATACAGCAAAAGTGTTTCGTAATACTAAGGTGCACTCACAGTGAGCTCAGTAAGATACTTCACCATTACGTACAGAAGGTACAACTCTTTAGGCAATCTGGTATTTGCGAGATTAAGTTGAGTGTTTGTGACAAGATCTATGCACAACAGACGGCTAGGAGCTTAGGTACGAGATAAGGTAACACCTAAATACTAGTGAACATAAAAAGTTATTATTTAATGCCCTTTTACGCAATTCCACGTGTAATGCTACTAATACTTATACATTGGAAGTTCTGCACAGGCTCAGTAAAGGCAGGTTAACGAGTATTTTCGAAGAAATCGAATTTTATACAGCCAAAGTGTGTTTTAATGAACAAACCGAAATATATGTTGCATTCAAGACTGAAACACCAGCGAGTTGGTATTCGCTATGACAGGTGTGTAGTACTTTCCTCGTTTGCTCTCACTCTTCCTTACTGGAATTATGAGTGCGAATGATAAAATTAACATTAGTGTTATTACATTCTGGTTATAACTTATTTGGATACTATGTTTACATAGCAGGCAAGATAGAATATGAATTGAGCTCTTGGCTTTTATAAGATGAATTAAGGCCATAGCCTTACTCTATTGTTATTTAACAGGTTTATCTTGTTGATGTCCATAACGGAAATATTTTGGTATGTAGTATCAGCATCTTATTGTTAACCTTTGTAAACTGTAACGTTACCCTAACGTTTGTTTCCATATTTAATTTATATGTTCCTCTATTTTCCATTAATTACACTTCAGGGACTACTTATTTTAGATAGAAATATGCACTAAAGCAAGGGAATAGAAGTTGTTATTTGTACCTGTTGCTGTAGTCACTCTTTTTCTGTTCAATAATCCTTTCCAGTCAGGCGAAGGATGCACTGTTACGTTTTGCATCACCGACATATACTCATATGTAACGATACTTGAAGTTTATGCAGTACATGAGATTACAGGCCACTGAAGTTAAAATGATGTTTTTTACCCACAACGTAATATGCAATCAATATTTACGTTGCATGTACCATTATTTGAGAATGTATTTATGATAACGTTACTCGTAATTTGTGCTTGAAATTATCTTCCCCAGCTGTACCCACGACATTCTTTGTAACCCTCGGATGTATATTATCACTCTTTCAGTTATAGGTTACTCTTATAGTTGTACTTAGTGGATAAGTAAGTGACATATGTTAGTTTATGTAACAGAAACAATTGAAATTCGAACTATGGTGACACATATCTGTTACAATGTTACGTACACTATAACCTTAACGATCAGTTAATAATGACCAATCCTTCCTGTTTCTCGTTTCCTATTTGGCTAGAGTAATGTGATACATATTACATAGTACTAATGCGCTATGTAATTCTAGGAACTGTCGAGAATCAGGGCTGCTTAATAGAAATGTACACTGATCACAGTTTTCTCACTATATGTAAATATTTTTCACAGTCATGTTGTTAGGTTTACACCATTTTGAGCTGGTATTACTTTCCACACAGTCCAAAATAAAAACCCACCAGTACCAAATATATCACTGAGTGATGATAAAATCAACTATGTAAAGGAAACCAAATTTTTGGGGGTTACCATTACTGATACACTTATATGGAAAAGTCATGTTGATATAATCTGCACCAAATTGAGTAAAGTATGTTTCATGATTAGACAAATAAGAAATATTGTTAATACCAGCACCTTCACATCAATGTACTCTATACTAAGTTACAGATTTATCTGTTGGAGCCACAGTGTAGAAGCAGTTCAAATTAAAAAAAGAAGTAGTTAGAATAATATTATTCAAACAGCAGAAAGAATCCTGTGAACCAATGTTCCAGAATCTGAACATACTACCACTCCCATGTCAGTACATACTGGACCTACTACGTTTCACCAAGAAAAATATAATCAACTTAGATATAAGCTCATACTGGCACCAACATGATACAAGGTCAAAGAACTCCCCATTCAACAAAACTATACAGTGAAAGTGTCAAATATATTGGAATAAAACTCAACAATCAGCCCCAAATAGCAGTGAAGAACATTACACAAGTGAAGGATTTTAAAGTAAAACTACGGTCACTCCTAATTAAACACTGCCTCTGCATCATACAGGAATTCCTCGAAAACAACCTGCTGTAAGGAACTGCTCAACAAAAACATCAGATAATGGATCCCAAACTAGTGACCTTATGTAACATAACTTTATTGGTGTAAATGCTAAATTGTGCTACAGAATAAATATAGGACCTAAGTACATTACACGTGTGATATAACTATGTAATCATTTTATAGATTTGTAGACACGTACCTCTTCTTATAAATGCCTAATATGTATCAAATGACTTGTCCTGTATCATGATGTGCATTCCTGTACAATGTATGATTCAGAGGAACAAAATACATAAATAAATAAAGGTTGTGACAGATGTTACATATAATGTATTTCAGAATGTAATATTTAAGTATCAGTAATCTGAACGCCAGAAAACTATGTAACATCAATGGTCATATAAAATCGATAGATTTGTATATTGTTTTTGAGGGTATCTTTGGCAAGTTAGAACACATGATTATTACTTCAGTCTGTAGGTTTATGTTACCAGTGGATTAGTCGTGGTTCGCACGTGATGTGATGTGGTTCTGTAGTGAATGGACGGAATCTCTGTCTTCAAGTTACACTGTATACGGATCTTTCACTTATATTACTGTACTTCCGTTTGCATTCAATACCAATTCGACCAGTGTCAACTGCAGCACCAGATGACTCTACATTAGGCAACAGTGAAGGAAGGATCCACTTCAAACAGCTGGCGCAATTGCAAGCACATTTAATAGGACTGCAACCTCACGCTACATAGCGGCACGGCAACTGCACAGTGATGGCACTGCCTTCACTTTTATGGATGACAATGCGTGACCGTATCGAAGTGCGCAGGTGGAGGAGTTCTTGGAACGAGAGGCTATCAAGCGAATGGACTGGCCTGCCCGTTCGTCGGACTTCAGTCCCATCGTGCACGTGTGGAATGCCTTGGGGAGACGTATTTCAGCACGTCCACATGCATCAACGACCTTCCAGCAGTTGTTAACTCCTCTAATGAAGGAATGGAACGTACTGTCACAAAAATTTGTTACCGACCTTTTGGCAAGCACTGAAGTACATTGCAGAGCAAACGTTGCCGTCTGTGATGGTCACACCCCCTACTGAGAGACATGGCATGCCTTTTGTAATGTCCAGGGGTCCATCGTGATTCGTAGTCACTTCAGCGTACTACTGTCTTTGAAAAAAGAACGTGTCTGTTTGTCTCTTTGCCTATTTCTTTCAGTTACCCTTCTGTTCTATTTTTTTTTATTCCGATTTTGGCCGTCTAGGGACCGCGTTAAACAACTATTTTTCAATGTACATTTCTCTTATTGCTCTCCTCCTCTTTTCTCTTCTGCCAATATGTCTTCATCCTCTCTCTGTGCTGCTCCCTTCGGTCTTCTGTCCACACTGTTCCTCCAGTTCTTCTCCTCTTCACTTCAAATCCTTCAAAATGTTGAATTTTGTCTCTCATTAAGTCTCTGTTGGTTATATCATCTTCTCCTATACCCATCTCCTCTAAGTCTGCTTTGACTTCTTTGAACCAGGTAATTTGGGTTCTGGGGTTCTTGTCAAAAAACATGAATATTTTCTTTGTCAGCCTTCTGTTCTATACTGTATATTTTATTTGCCTGTACGGTCCAAGTTTAATCGAACTTTGTTACTTGGCAGTGACACATCATGCAAAGCTACTTTCGTCCTTCGTTTTTGCAGACCATTTTATACTCGATGTTAAGATCGGAACTGTTGACAATTCAGTAATCAATGTGTTCAGTTGACATCATGATAAAAAGTGAACAGTCATCAATAAAAACAGTGACATCTAAGACGCAGTTTCATTTAAAACAATAAGTTCCTATACCACAGTAACAAGCCCTCAGTCACCATGTACGTGGTGCTGATCGCGTGGACAGCTTGAACTGCACCTGAGGAGTAACAACTATTCACTTTTATGAGTGAAGGATATAGAATGTAGGTTGGCGATGGCAAGAAAAGACTTTCTCATGAGGAGAAATTTGTTAACATCAAATATAAATTTAAGTGCTAGGAAGTCTTTTTTTAAGGCATTTGTCTAGAGTGTAGACTTCCATGGAAGTGAAACGTGGTCGATAGGAAGTCCAGACAAGAAGCGAACAGAAGCTTTTGAAATGTGGTGCTACACAAGAATTCTGAAGATTAGATTCGTCAATCGCGTAGCTAATGAGGAGGTACTGAGTACGACTGGGGGAAAAAAGAAACGTGTGACATAACGTGACTAAAAGAAGAGAAAAGTTCATGAGAGACGTTTGAGACATCAAGGAATCTTCAGTTTAGTGATGGAGGAATGAGTAGGGGGAGGCGAGGGATAGCAGAGAGAGACTAAGTGATGAGTGCAGCAAACAGGTTCAAATGGATGTGGGTTGTAGTAGTTATTCGGATATGAAGACGTTTGCACAGGACAAAATAGCGTAGAGATCTGCATGAAACCCGTCTTCGGACTGAAACAACGACAACAACAAGATAACTGGTTGAGGCTGAAAGTAAAATGTACCAAAACAGACACTGGAGGCTTGAGCTGTTTTTCATCTATAATATGATGAAGTCCAACAACTAAAACAGTTAAATAGAAATGATGATCTTCATATCTGTACATAGGGTAAACAGCGTCGAGTAGTATAGCTGACCAAAGAATGGAGGGAAGGTTAAGGATTACCGCCTCGCAGATATACAAGGTCATAACGTGCGGACTACATACTTACTTGGATAACGAGAATGGAGGAATTGAGTCGCTTTCTTGAAGAAGCCATTCCGGCGTTCGCCTGACATAAAAAGTACCTCAGAAGTGCTTGGCGCCTCTCCTCCACACTCCACAGCACATGCGACACTGGGACAGCATAACATTAAAAACTGTCAGAGGCGGATGTTATGTCAGTTCTGTAATCCTAACCATTTGTGTATCGTTATGCAGTCTTTCGCTCTTTCTATTCAATATATGCATCGAAGAAGCAATGACTGAATTGAAAGAAAGGTTCAATAGTTGGAAATTCTGGGTAAAAGGATATCAAGGATAACATTTACTGATGACATTGCTACACACAGTGAAAGTTAAGAAGAATTGCATGATATTTTCTACGGAATGGAGAGACTAATGTGTACAGAATATAAATTCAGAGTAAACCCGGAAAAAGACAATAATAATGAGAAGTAGCGGAAATGAGAATAGGCAGAAACTCTCCATCAAAATTGATGAACACAACGTACGCAAAGTTAAGGAATTTTTCTACCTCGGAAGCAAAATAATCCATGACGGGCGAAGGAAGGAGAACATAACAAGAAGACTAGCACAGCAAAGAGTGCGTTTCTGGCCAAGATAAGTCTATTGGTATCAAACATAGGCTTTAAACTGAGGCTACTTTTGGAGCACAGCATTGTACGGTAATGAATCACGGATAGTAGGCAAAGTGGAACAGAAAAAATCGAAGCGTTTGAGAAGTGGTGCTAGAGAAGAACGGTGGAAAACAGGTGGATTCATAAGCTAAGGAATATGGAGGTTCTCCGCAGAATCAGCGAATAAAGGAACATATGAAAAACACTAGCAAGAAAAAGGGACAGGATGACAGGACATGTGTTAAGGCATCAGGGAATAACATGCACGGCACTAGAGGGAATTTTAGAGGATAAAAAATTGAAGGGAAGACCGAGATTGGAATACATCCAGCGAATAATTGAGGACGTAGGGTGCAAGTGCTACTCTGAAATGAAGAGGTTAGCGCAGGAGAGGAATTGGTGGCGGGCCGCATCAAGCCAGTCAGAAGATTGATGGGTAAAAAAAAAAAAGCACATATAGCCACTAGTGTGGAGATCATTTCATTAATATGGATCCTTAGTGCAGCAATTTTCATAGTAGGTGCGTTACATTGCCAATTGTCTTTTACAGTGCTATGAACCTAACCTCCAATTTACCGGGCGCTTTAGTGCCCTTTCCTGGAATTTCAGTTAACAGCTTTTGAAGGCTGCAATTCCACGACGAGAAATGTAAAATGGTTCAAATGGCTCTGAGCACTATGGGACGTAACATCTGTGGTCATCAGTCCCCTAGAACTTAGAACTAATTAAACCTAACTAACCTAAGGACATCACACACGTCCATGTCCGTGGCTGGATTCGAACCTGCGACCGTAGCAGTCGCGCGGTTCCGAACTGAGCGCCTAGAACCGCTAGACCACCGCGGCCGGCGAGAAATATAAATCCCTGGTAAGTTGCAGATAAGGTTCGTAGTTCTACAGAAGGGAAGAAGAGAGTTCAAAAATAATAAACAGAACTTCAAAAATTCAACGAAAACTGCTATAATGATACACAAAATAGTTAAAAACAAATGAAGAAATTTATCAAAAGATTGTAGAGGAATCTCTAAGAACCACAGGTAAAATACACTCTAAGAAAAAAAGGCGATGACCACGAAGGAATGTCCGAATGGAGCGATGTATGTCATGTACCGTACATTTGCCGATAAACAAATTGTTGCAATTTCTGAAAAATTTGACGATTTATTCAAGAGAGAGAGCTTTACTTATTGAGCAAGTAAGTAACACGTGGGTCAACTTTTGTCCCTCATGCAAGCAGTTATTCGGATTTGTACATATTGAGAGAGTTGCCGGATCTCCTGGTGACGGAGATCGTGCAAAATTCTGTCCAACTGGCGAATTAGATCATGAAAGTCCCGAGCTGGTTGAGGGGCCCTGTCCATAATGCTCCTAATGTTCTCAACTGGGGAGAGATCCAGCCACCTTGCTGGCCAAAGTAGGGTTTGGCAAGCACGAAGACGACCAGTAGACATTCTCGTGGTGTACGGGCGGACATATCAACCAAAAGGGTCCTGCTGTGAAACGAAATGGCACCTCTTACCATCACTCCCGGTTATCAGGCTGTACGTTGGGTGACGCTCAGGTCAGTGTCCCACCTCTGTCTGGGGCGTCAACAGACACGTCTTCGCTGGCCATAGGGACTCAGTTCGAAGCGGGACTCATCACTGAAGACAATCCTACTCCAGTCAATGAGATTCCAGGCCCCGACAACCAGCAGAATCGTGTCTATAGACGCCCCAGACTGCGGTGAGATACCAAGCTGATTGCCACCCCCATATGGCCCGACAGCCAGGAGTGATGCTCTGGAGTGCCATTTTCTTTCATAGTAGGACCCCTTTGGTTGTCATCCGTGGCTCCTTTACAGCATAGCGTTGGGTAGACGATATTGTACGCCAAGTTTTGTTGCCCTTCATGGCAAGCCATCCTTCGTTTATATTTCAGCAAGATAATGCCCGCCCATACACGGCGAGAGTTCATACTGCTTGCCCCAGCTGAGAAAGTTTGGAGCATTATGAACAGGGCCCTCCAACCGGCTAGGGATTTTGGGAAATTAACGCACTAATTGAACAGAATTATGCGCGGTATCCATCAGAAGTACATCCAACATCTCTACTAATCAATACCTGTCCGAATAACTGCTTGTAGAAGGGCCAGAGGTGGACAAACGCGTTACTGACTTTCTCAATTTTTGAAGGTCTTTCTCTGGAATAAATCATCCACTTTTTCTGAAGTTGAGATCATTTGTTTGTCTGTAAATGTACACCGCATCTACCGAACCACGTCCCATTCGAATGATTCCTTCGTGGCTCGCCGATTTTTCTGTCTTAGAGTGTATATAAAACAATATCTAACAGAGGGCGAATCAAATTCCAGTTCGGCCATGTAGATTGAGGTTTTTCGTGGTTTCCCTAGATCGATTAAGGCTAACGAAACGATGGTTCATTTGAAAATGACGTCAGATTTCCCGAACCATGCTTCCACAGTTGAAGTCTATGCTTCGTATCTAATGACATCTTCATCAACGGAATTTTGAACCTCAATATCTTCTTCCTTTGCCCAGATGGTTAATTGTTGTAGCCGAATTCGTCTGCAGACTAAGAATGGTCTGGTCGATAGCTACCGGATTTTTCCTTCTACTCAGCCGCTTTTCTGCCCTTTTGTCGTTATTCGATGAAAGCAGACAATCATTATATTGTATAATTATTCTGTTTAATTTATTTTTAATTACCTTGGCTACTCAGCAAGGATACATTTCAGAATGCTACAGCAAAGAAAAAGGTCAAATGGATCTGAGATCTATGGGACTCAACTTCTGAGGTCATAAGTCCCCTAGAACTTAGAACTACTTAAACCTAACTAACCTAAGAACATCACACACATCCATGCCCGAGGCAGGATTCGAACCTGCGACCGTAGCGGTCGCGCGGTTCTAGACTGTAGCGCCTAGAACCGCTCGGCCACTCCGGCCGGAGAATGCAACTGCATCTTCAGCAGAAAATCTGAGTAGGACACTGAAACCATTTGCTACCAGGGAACTTGTACTGAAAACAAAAGCAGTTCTGTGTTTCTTAGAACACGCATTACTTCATTTTTGTTACTGCTGAGTACTTGTCACTGAGAATAGCATATTGGAATCTTAGTCAGAAGTTACATCTTAAAAGCTGTTCCGTATATTTTAATTAGTTATCAGCTCAGTAGGTGTCGAACGCCTTTCGCATACACTTTGTGATCAAAAATATCCGGACACTTACTGGTGTAAACTCGACTGCATAAAAAGCGGGCCACTGCTGGATTCCAATGTTTGGGCCTCACCTGACTTTATGCAACATAATATAGCTGTGTCACAAGTCCTCCAATCCCTCTGCAGTACAGTCGTTTGACTACACACAATGGAGAAAAAAATGTTCAAATGTGTGTGAAATCTTATGGGACTTAACTGTTAAGGTCATCAGTCCCTAAGCTTACACACTACTTAACCCAAATTATCCGAAGAGCAAACACACACACCCATGGCCGAGGGAGGACTCGAAGCTCCGCCGGGACAAGCCGCATAGTCCATGACTGCAGTTCCCTAGACCGCTCGGCTAATCCCGCGCGACCACAATGGAGACCACTAGAGAAGACTGCTCATTATGGCAGTCATTCTAGATGTAAACTAATACCGTGATACACCAAATATTAAAAAACGCGTTATTAGAGATGAGGCAGTCTTCAAAGCTTGTAAATGGAACGTTGCACTAAGAGACATAGCAGAAGTCTTTTCACACTCATTCAATGACATGACGAGTTGTTGTTGGTGATCCCAGTTTGTATCCACTATTAACGAAACAAAGCTTGTGTGTCTGATCAAGACTCGGCTAGGCATAAAGACGCGTAAGATATTGAAGTATTCAACACAATCAGTTTACAAGGCCCAATGTCTGAACCTGGAAATAAATGACGATACGTTTAGCACTGCACCTGGAACCCCATGAAGCTTATATTTCCACTGAGAAGTAACCACGAAGGGTATGTAATGAACTGCTATGTCCAAGTGTGAAACGCCATGAAGTAAAGGTGTGGTGACGGGCGGGGAGTAGAACCCAGTACCTATATAAACTGTTAACTAAGCACAATCAGATGTCAGATATTAAATATGTTCATCAAAAGCGTAATAATGGAACGCTAAACGACAATGCAAATGATTTTTTACTATCAAGAATTCGAACCCGTCACCTTTCACTATTGCCTTATAGCTACAAATACACATGAAATATTTATCGTTTCTTCACCAGTAGCAGGATGTGCACGTGTTCGGGTAGAGGTAACATAACAAATAGTTCTGTGCTGCCTGGGACTCCAACCCCGTGCATATCGCCGTTGTTGGCCCAACACGAAGAGGTGTCAACTATCAAATTCTGTTTCACTAGTAGCTAGGATCGCACCGTTCGTAGAGACGTGGAGGAGTTTGGCACCATGAGGAAACAACAAAATGGTGGGACAGAATCATCACGATGGTTTCAAATTCAGAGAAAATTTGGAATCGGAGCTCCAATCACAATCCAGTGCCAATGTCACTTTAAATAAGAAATGGAGGTCCTGTGACTACACACGACGACTGCTTCGTGAACTAAAATAACATTCAGTGTAAGAAAGCTTACTAGAGCCACAGTTTCTGCAAGCAGCGACTGCTGCCTCTAACAGCCAAAACTAATCCAAATCTGTTCCAGTCAATACCAAATGGACAAGTTTAATGCTGATTTGGGGCTACGGCACAGTCCTGCGTTCTTGACTTGGTGTTACTGAGGGTGAAGAGGGTATGTTTGTGGCTGTTAAAAACTGGTACCCGCAGCGGGTACCAGTACAAGGTAGCCTCAGTCCAACCAACTACCAAATTTCACATGTGTTAGCGTCATGTTTTGTCATAATGGAGTATACAGCACATTGTATGAGAAGCGTTGCCTTCCACTTGAGCTGTTGTTGTGATTACCCCATTCGTGGTCTAGTGTGTGTGTGAATTCCTAAGGGACCAAACTGCTGAGGTCATCGGTGCCGTGGTCTAGTAGTCAACGGTATGGAAAAGAATAATACTCAGGAAGGACTGTCTCCATCCTTCCTACGAACATCTAAAACACAGAATAGCAGAATTGCGATGATGATCAGCCATCATAGTGACCCTTTAAGAGTATAAAAGGAGGTGTAACAGCGCAGCAGGATGCCTCGGTTTGTTGTTATTAGTGGAGAATCTAGACAATATTGTTATGAAAGACCGGTAATATAACTTGAATCGAAGACGTTATGCTCTTTAGCAGGATGAATTTAAAAGTACCTACATCTCCTACACAATGGTTTTGCGACGTGTTTTTAGCACTTCACGGGTGTATAGCACTGACGAAAATAACGTATAAGCGGTTGAAATCGAGACTTCGCGACTGGTAATATGCATACATAGTTTTATATGTATTTGGCGATGTCAGCGGTGGATGGTTGCAATTCTGATGCATAACGTGCCAACTATTTGTCTATAAATTACGTTCCCTGGGATGTGCACTCTGTAGGTACGGAAAAGGGAAACTCTCACGTTCCAGGATGATAAGTGCTGTCGACACCCAGTCAACTAACGAATAACTTATTACTAAGATAAATAACCGAAATCAACAAAAAAAATGGTTCAAATGGCTCTGAGCACTATGGGACTTAACAGCTGTGGTCATCAGTCCCCTAGAACTTAGAACTACTTAAACCTAACTAACCTAAGGACATCACACACATCCATGCCCGAGGCAGGATTCGAACCTGCGACCGCAGCAGTCGCGCGGTTCCGGACTGCGCGCCTAGAACCGCGAGACCACCGCGGCCGGCCGAAATTAACAGTTTATAGATGTCGTGATATGGTTGTGTGGGCGTATTACAGTTGGAAGGTGTAAACAGAGGTAGCGGTGCTCATCTGGTAAGCAATAAGTGCATATAATTATCGGAAATAAAATATCAGAGCAGCAGCAGACATCAACTCTGTACACATGTCAACTAACTGTTGCAGATCTCTACACAGTAGTGAGGAAATCATATGAACGTATAGAACTGTGCCAGATTTTCAGTTTACATCAAGTGCATCGCTACATGAGTCTGCAGACAGGCTCTCTGATGTGCCATAGCAATACATGGATTTGTTTCCAGACTACGAGTTTCCAGTATGCACCATTCGTTGAGTCTCATCTAGATACGAGTCGATTGTTACTATACTTTCTCTGATCCCTCTGTCCAAAACGCATGCATGTAGATATCATCGGGAAGGGGGGAATTGGTTCAAATGGCTCTGAGCACTACGGGACTTAACATCTATGGTCATCAGTCCCCTAGAACTTAGAACTACTTAAACCTAACTAACCTAAGGACATCACACAACACCCAGTCATCACGAGGCAGAGAAAATCACTGACTCCGCCGGGAGTCGAACCCGGGAATCCGGGCGTGGGAAGCGAGAACGCTACCGCACGACCACGAGCTGCGCACAAGAGGGGAATTCTTAGGATTTTTTTTTTAGTAGGCTGGTGTATAGGACACGCAAATATCTTCGTATAAAATCAAACAATTCATGGGTATGCAAACAATTTGACCATATACATACGCAAATATCAAAAAATATGAAAAAAGAAATGAAATCCGTAAAAAATCGAAGAAAACTCTGTGTAATTACGACAAATTGATGGCAAATGCGTAAAATTGAGGGAAATACGACGAAATATGTAAAACCGCGAAAAAGTTGCAAAATTATGTAAATTGACCGAGAATACATAAAATTAAAGAAACAGTTGCACGAAATGCGAGGAACTGACGTGGGTTGAGGTACCAGGACACTAAAGACCTAGAAATACTTAAAAATTATGCTCTGGTTGCATTTGGTTTTAATCCTCCCCCTCCTCCTGAAAACTACGTGGGTTTTCGTAACAAAGGCGACGACAGTAGTACAAAGAGGCGCTATATTAAAGCATGCAAAACGTATGTATCCCAGTCCATAAGTGTGTCTTCACACATGCAGTTGTATATAGATATTACCAAATTACGGCTGGTTCTCACAAACAATGTTATTCCTTAAGTATTAAGGAGAAGAAACAATGCGTTTATCAGACTTAATCCATTCCCTAGAGTGTTCTGTAGAAGAGTGACCCATGTCACATTTATATAGCGTGAGGGGGGTGTACTCGATAGGTGTGTTAGCACGAAACTGCTATATTATCCTACACATGAGCAAAACTATCTAACAGCAGACCAGGACTTCTTTGTGCAAGAGGAATGCTACCAAACCTGTGGTGATGCTCCTTTGGCTACTGATCGTGCTGCTTCTTCATGTGCATTTTCGCGCAGCGGGGTGCGAGTGGTACCTCAATTTATCAGCTGTCGAAAATATTCATGTTGGTTATTCCTCGCTCTATTTCCTTGTGAGACATAGCCGCAACCGTCAAAACCGATACTACTACTAATTATAAGCACGACTGATGCGAGAAGTATGACTGAGGTTACATAGGTTTCCGACTTAAAAAGACATATAAAAAACACTAATTTCCTAGGAGACAGAACAGAGGTCTCCAAACTTCGTTCTAGTCGGTTCATAAGCAGCTCGAGGAGTGGATATAGCAGGCCTGTGTGGCCGAGTGGTTCTAGGCGCTTCAGTCTGGAAACGCGCGACCGCTACGGTCGCAGGTTAGAATCCTGCCTCGGGCATGGATGTGTGTGATGTCCTTAGGTTAGTTAGGTTTAAGTAGTTCTAAGTTCTAGGGGACGGATGACCTCAGATGTTAAGTCCCATAGTGCTCAGAGCCATTTGAACCATTTTGAGTGGATATACAGTGGTGACGCCATCCTAGGACACCAGAATAGTGAAGAAGGAAGTAGTTTTATCATTCTAAAGATTGTCACTATAGTGATTGGGGTAGGAAACTTGCAGGGTGGTTGCATGTCTGATGTTGGACAAATACACACATCAAAAATGTACATGTAGCCTGGGCGCTACTGAGCATTCCTTATCGCATAAATATGCATAATACTTGGCTTAAACACATGAAGGGAATGCATATATGCATTACAATCTCTGGAATGAATGGAAAAATTCCAACTAAACTTGACAAATACACGCATCAAACAAAGTTTTGCATCACCTCGGTTCCCAGAACTCCTGACGACAGACGTTGACTGTGGATATTGTATCACAGACACAGCTCCTTGGACTGTTCAGAAATGTCACTAAACCCGCCCAAAGATGTAAACAACCAGCGCCTATTAGACGGAAGGGGTCCGACAACCGATCAGTTCCAGTCATTCCACCAGGAAGGTGGTACACGGCTCGTGTTGTCAGTAGTTCAGCCATGTCTAGACGGTCAGTACTGCGGTTCGATAGCGTCCGTGTTGTTACTTTGTGACATGAAGGGCTCTCAACAAGGGAAGAGTCCAGGCGTGTCGGAGTTATGTTGTTCGGACATAGAGGAGATACAGAGAGAAAGGAACTGTCGATGACGTGCCTCGCACAGGCCGTCCAAGGACTACTACTGCAGTGGATGACAGCTAGCTATGGATTATGGCTCTGAGGAACCCTGACAGCAACGCCACTATGTTGAATAATGCTTTTTGTGCAGCCACAGGACGTCGTGTTACAACTCAAACTGTGCGTAGTAGGTTGCATGATGCGCAACTTCTCTCCCGACGTCCATGGCGAGGTCCATGTTTGCAACAACACCATGGAGCGCGGTTCAGATGGGCCCAACAACATGCCGAATGGTTCAAATGGTTCAAATGGCTCTGAGCACTATGGGACTTAACTTCTGAGGCCATCAGTCCCCTAGAACTTAGAACTACTTAAACCTAACTAACCTAAGGACATCACACACATCCATGCCCGAGACAGGATTCGAACCTGCGACCGTAGCGGTCGCGTGGCTCCAGACTGTAGCGCCTAGAACCGCTCGGCCACTCTGGCCGGCATGCCGAATGGACCGCTCAGGATTGGCATCACGTTCTCTTCACCGATGATTGTCGCATATGCCTTCAACCAGACAATCGTCAGAGACGTTTGTGGAGGCACCCGGTCAGGGTGAACGCCTTAGACACACTGTCCAGCTAGTGCAGCAAGGTGAAGGCTCCCTGCTGTTTTGGGGCGGCGTTATGGGGGCCGACGTACGCCGCTAGTGGTCATGGAAG
Organism: Schistocerca serialis cubense; assembly: GCF_023864345.2. Taxonomy (NCBI): domain Eukaryota; kingdom Metazoa; phylum Arthropoda; class Insecta; order Orthoptera; family Acrididae; genus Schistocerca; species Schistocerca serialis. The sequence continues at coordinate 400,605,655 of NC_064640.1, read as the reverse complement.
GCCCCGTAACGGCTGTACGATACGTGAACGCCATCCTCCGATCGATAGAGCAACCATATCGGCAGCATATAGGCGAGGCATTCGTCTTCATGGACGACAATTCGCGCCCCTATTGTGCACATCTTGTGAATGACTTCCTTCAGGCCGCGCAGGATTAGCCGAGCAGACTAAGGTGCTGCAGTCATGGAGTGTGCGGCTGGTCCCGGCGGAGGTTCGAGTCCTCCCTCCGGCATGGGTGTGTGTGTTTGTCCTTAGGATAATTTAGGTTAAGTAGTGTGTAAACTCAGGGACTGATGACCTTAGCAGTTAAGTCCTATAAGATTTCACACACATTTGAACATTTTTGAAGTTCCTTCAGGAAAACAGCATCGCTCGACTAGCGTGGCCAGCATGTTCTCCAGACATGAACCCTCTCGAATATGCCTGGGATGGACTGAAAAGGGCTGTTTATGGGCGACGTGACCCACCAACCACTCTGAGGAGTCTACAACGAATCTCAGTTGAGGAGTGGGACAACCTGGAACAACAGTGCCTTGACGAATTTGAGAATAGTATGCCACGACGAATACAGTTGTGCATCAATGCAAGAGGACGTGCTACTGGGTATAAGAGGTATCGGTGTGTACAGCAATCTGGACCACAACCTCTGAAGGTCTCGCTGTATAGTGGTACAACATGCAATGTGTGGTTTCCATGGGCAGTAAAAAGGGTGGAAATGATGTTTATGTTGATCTATATTCCAATTTTCTGTTCACGTTCATGAAACCTTGGAGGCGAGGTGAGGCAAAACTTTTTTTGATGTGTGTATATCCTGCATTAGAGTAGTAAAGGCGTGGCATTCTGTACGCCTAATGCTTCGGAAACAGTATGGCATTAACAATATAGTATTTTTTAGGTGCAGTACCTTGTAACTATAGAATTGTGTGTTTATGCTCTACGATCATTTCTCTCTTGCCGGTACCTTCCTAGTGCTGCCTCAGCATAGTGGAATAATGCTTCAGAATTGATAGCAAGGTTGATTTACGTGAAATGTTTCAAACTCCATCAGTGTGGAGCTTCATCATGTACTCTGAAGCAGCAAAGGAACTGGTATAGGCAGGCGTATTCAAATACAGATATATGTAAACAGGCAGAATACTGCGCTGCGGTCGGCAACGACTATGCAAGACAACAAGTGTCGGGTGCAGTTGTTAGTTCGGTTACGGCTGCTACAGTGGCAGGCTACCAAGATTTAAGTGAGTTCCAAGGTGGTGTTATAGTCGGCGCACGAGCGAAGGGACACACCTTCTCCGAGGCAGCGAGACAGCGATGAAGTGGGGAATTCCCCGTACGACCATTTCACGAAAGTACCTTGAATGCCAGGAATCCGGTAAAACATTAAATCTCCAATATCGCTCCGGCTGGAAAAAGATCCTGCAAGATCGCGGCCAACGACCACTGAAGAGATCCTTCAACGTGACAGAAGTGCCACCCTTCCGAAAATTGCTGCAGATTTCAATGCTGGGCCATCAAGTGTCAGCGTGTGAATCATTCAACAAAACATCATCGATATGGGCTTTCGGAGCCCAAGGCCCACTCGTGTACCCTTGATGACTGAACGACACAAAGCATTGCCAATTACAGCAGGACAATGCGAGACCCCACACGTCCAGAACTGCTACAGAGTGGTTCCAGGAACACTCTTCTGAGTTTAAACACTTCCGCTGGTTACCAAACTCCCCAGACGTGAACATTATTGAGCATATCTGGGATGCGTTGCAACGTGCTGTTCAGAAGATATCTCGACTCCCTCGTAATGTTACGGATTTGTGGACAGCCCTGCAGGACTCATGGTCTCAGTTCCCTCCAGTACTGCTTCAGACATTAGTCGAGTCCATGCCACGTCGTGTTGCAGCAGTTCTGCTTGCTCGCGGGGGCCCTACAATTATCAGGCAGGTGTACCAGTTTCTTTGGCTCTTCAGTATAGTATACAGAAAAATAATATTGTAAGACGATCGTAAAGAACTGCAGAAAAAGCCTGAAAGAATTTCCGGTTGTCGTAGCGACTGACAGCTCGCTTTAGGTGTGGATAAAAGTGGGATAATGCCTAAAACAATGAGCGGTATCCCCATACTGTCAGATTACAAGATTAGTACCGAATTAATGGAGCACATAGCAACGTGTCAATTCTTAGGGGTAATAACAAGAAGTGACGTGAAATGGAACGAATAGGGAAAAACAGTAGAAGGAAAGGCGAATGGGAGACTTAGAACTATAGGAGGGATTCGGGAAAAGTGCAGTGCACGTCTTAAAGAAATCGCATATAGAATTCTAGAGTCACGAAATTTAGCGTTTCGCTTCAGGTTTCGGAGTCCTTATGAAGTAGTGAGGACGGTAGATACTGGAGGCCTTCAGAGATGATCTGCTAGAGCAGTAATCATTTGTACTTACCAGTTGTACCTACGAAAGCGTAACGGCAATTCCCGTTGAATTTATATGGGAATCTTCCGAAGAAAGGCAACCGTGGTGTCTCAGAACTGTGACATATTATGGCAACACGCCTGATACTTAACTGACAGTAATACCAGTATACAGCGTCTATCCGAAAAGGGTCTACACTGATTTTATTCTTGGTGTATAACAGACGCCAGCGCAGTAACTACGATGGCAGCTTGAAGTAACAACTGCAAACAATACGTGCACATCCGATCTGTCAGTTAAGTATCAGGCGCGTGGCCATAATATGTCAACGCTTTTGTGACGAATATCGTAGTGGGGCAACATCTCTTAATCAAGAGTTCAAGACATTCTTCAGAATGTTTAGAAGAAGAGAGAAGTTTGTGCTCAGTTTGTTCAGCACATCTTGACTCCTCAACAAAACCAACGACTCATGGACGCAGGCCGCGACTTTATTGAAATGCAAAACGCAACAGTACCTTCTTGGAAAACGTCATCACGCGCGACGAGGCCTGATGTTATCAACACAAACCTATCACTAACCGACAAAGTGCACAAATTCAAGCCAATGTGACGCGCGAGTTGAACAACATCGCAAAGAAGGATTTTTCTGACAGTTTCACATGGGTGTATGAACGTTCTGTATGTTGTACTCAAATGGAACCTCAAATGGTACCTACCTGAAGCATTAAAACCAGCATCTTATCTTCTCTCTATTTTCTTAATCTAGTCTTTTTCTCCACGCTTAACGCGTGAATGGAATACGACAGGAATTCGCCAATACTGGAATGAAGTATACTCTGTCACGCACTGTACAATGGCGTGTGGAAGGTACAAGATGTTTAAAAAGAAAGTCCAATATTCTTACAGAAGACACTACTGACCAAAATTGGAAAACTAAATACTTGTTGATATGTAGTCCATTGCTCTTGTGTCGAGATTAATCGGAACGTCAGTAGTGCACGCCCGTTGACATTCGTTACTTGCTTCTGTACACCATAGTCAGACTTTGACACCGTCTATTACATCACCCATTCCGTACGTATGGTTTTCAGGTTGAGACGTCATTAGAACAGCATTAATGGTTTGGTGGACTATGAACGACGTAAGCAGTTAAATGGAGTCCCATTATTGCAAACGTGGTATTGCGTTATGTTTTAACCAGCTGCGTTAATCGACAGGTACGTGTTACATACTCTGAATGATGTCCTGAACGTCGCATTCCACCAGAAAAACATTCAGCAAGTTGTTTCCGTGGTTTGCAGACCCGGGATCACTCTCAACAAGGGCAGGTGATCGCGGCAGTATTCACATTGTTCGCAAGCCAGATGTGGGATATTGCGGCGCGCCCGATATTGTAGTCAAACAAGTTTTCAATGAAACTTCCTGGTAGATTAAAACTGTGTGCCAGACCGAGACTCGAACTCGGGACCTTTGCCTTTCGCGGGCAAGTGCTCTACCAACTGAGCTACCCAAGCACGACTCACGACCCGTCCTCACAGCTTTACTTCTGCCAGTACCTCGTCTCCTACCTTCCAAACTTTACAGAAGCTCTCCTGCGAACCTTGCAGAACGACTCACGCCACATCTCCCAGGCTGTGGCTAAGCCATGTCTCCGCAATATCCTTTCTTTCAGGAGTACTACTTCTGCAAGGTTCGCAGGAGAGCTTCTGTAAAGTTTGGAAGGTAGGAGACGAGGTACTGGCAGAAGTACAGCTGTGAGGACGGGTTCTGAGTCATGCTTGGGTAGCTCAGTTGGTAGAGCACTTGCCCGCGAAAGGCAAAGGTCCCGAGTCCGAGTCTCGGTCCGGCACACAATTTTAATCTGCCAGGAAGTTTCATATCAGCGCACACTCCGCTGTAGAGTGAAAATTTCATTCAAGTTTTCAAAAGCCTGGAAATGGTGAAAGCGTAAGAGACGCTTTTGTGTGATCAGTTCTAAACCATCAGTTTCTTTATCCGTATCAGTTAACGGTATGAGCAAGCTCTCAGAGCGCAAGACCAGTGCTACATTATAGTTTTGCCAATGGATTCCAAGACGTATCTCTGACGTTTGTGGGTACGGTGAGATTCTCACAGGGTACAATAATAAATTACTACAATAACTACACATGTAAGACACAAATCCTTCAGCGAACATGGAAGTCAAGCGTTAGGTTCGTTTGAGTATCAATGTCGGGTGGAAATTGTGTGCGAAGAACTGATTTGTCGAAAAAGTCATACCCTTTCACCTGGCGTCAATCTTTATACAGGGGTTGGACAACACTAAGGAAACACCGCGAGAAACGCTTGCTTGAAAATTAATGCAGATGCTAACCAAACCTGCCTATTGCGGTGTTGTATTTGACCACAAACTGTACCACAGCAATGTCCTTAATACCTTGCAAGTGTCAGCCGTGTTCCGAACAGTGTTCTCTGTAGTTGTGAGTGCATTATGTAGGAGCTCAGTCCAATTGAACGTGGGCGAAAAGTTTGTGTTCGTATGAGGGATGCTTCCGTAACCAAGGTAGCAGAAGCGTTTGGTGTTTGACGAGTTACCGTAACGAAGATTTGTGCTACATTCGGGGAAAGCGGAAACACGTCAATCCGCTAAGTCACAGTTCGGACGAAATTGTGTATTGAATGATCGTGACGGACGATCACTGAAGAGGACTGTGACGAAAAGTAAGGGGACGAAAGCTGTTAGAGTCACTGCAAAACTGAATTTAATACTCACAACCCTGTCAGCACCGAAACAACGCGAAAATAGCTCCATAAACAGTGAAATGAATTATGCAAATGCCAGTTAACAGGACGCCTTAAAACTCTGATTATTGAGCACTAGACGAATGTCATTTTATCGGATGAGCCGATGTTTCCAACTTCGGGGCGAGTTTACGTCCCAAGAGTGAAACATGGCGGGAGTTCGGTGCTGTTACGGATTATGTGCCCATTTTCGCTTATCATGTCCATCCCATGATACAATTTTTGTTCAGCAGTTGTGATGCTCTGTCCGAAGACGACAGGGCCCCAGTTCACATAATTCACATCGTCCAGGATTGCGAGCGCGAGAATGAATTGCCGCATCTTCTCTGGCCCCACTTCACAAGATCTCAGTATTATTGAGCCTTTATGGTCCACTTTGGAGAGGAGGGTTATGTCGCTATCCACCTCCATCATCGAGCCCTGAACTTTCCACTATTTTCCACGAAGAATGGTATAAGATTCCCTTGAAAACCATGCAGGACTTGTATTTATCCATTCCGAGACAACTGGAAATTGTTTTGAATGTTAACAGTTTACACGTCGTATTAGGTACGGTTTGTGGTGTTTCCATACTTTTTTCGAATCCCTGTATTTCATTCCATGGGTACATTTAAAGACAGTGGTGCACACCATGCCCATTGACAACGTGTACACGTTGCAGAAGCTTGTGCCCCATGCACGAACTGATAATTCCTTGAGAAGGCGGGATGAAGAATGCGTACGAATGACTATTAAGACACGTTGAGCATCTTCTGTGGCCTGAACAGACACAGCTATCAAAGAACTAATATTTGTCTCCGGACATGTGTCGATAGAATTTTTTTTTTTCTAGTTTGCCCTGAACTCTATCCTGTTTCTTACAGACCCTTTACATGCGAAGTAACGCAATCTGTTTTGCTCGACTAGTGTGGCGTTGGCAGCTGACAGAGACATGTCTCTATTGCTCTGCCTCACAGCACATAGGAGGCAGAGGCGTGGTGCGAGGTGCGAGCCTACGGCAGGCCGTCATATCTCAGTAACCCGAGCTGCCGCGGGGAGCGGCAGCGGCAGCAGGACGCCTTCAGAAATGGGAACCACAGCTCCTACCGCCTACCCTCCTAGCTGCACTCAGACGCAAATAACACTGCCACTAACGACTCCGGCCAAGCGAAAGCAAGCCTAGAGCTCAACTGCCCGTCCACGTCGTGTTTGTTTGAGAAGGAGCGCTAGCTGAGGAGACTGGCCGTACCGTGTCGGAGGACCCTGTACTCAAAACCACCCCTCTTACCCCGATGCTCCCCCCCCCCCCCCCACCTCAAAGAATAAGATTTCTGTGACGTCCCATACCAGGTTGAAAACTTCTTCCAGTTGTGGAAAGCTGAGGCTGAATTATGAATTTTCTGTTGAACATAATACACGATGACATCACGTGCTCGTAACACGGATGAAACAGAGTATAAAATTATACAAAATGAACAGCTGTCTGTTTGAAAAGTGGAAATTTAGCGTTTCCGGACACATGTCCACATAACATATTTTCTTTCTTTGTGTGTGAGGAATGTTTCCTGAAAGTTTGGCCGTACCTCTATATATATATATATATATATATATATATATATATATATATATATATATATATATATATATATATATATTCGGCCCCACCCCCCCGGAGGTTCGAGTCCTCCCTCGGGCATGGGTCTGTGTATTGTTCTTAGCATAAGTTAGATGGCTCTGAGCACTATGGGACTTAACATCTATGGTCATCAGTCCCCTAGAACTTACAACTACAGGGTTATTACAAATGATGGAAGCGATTTCACAGCTCTACAATAACTTTATTATTTGAGATATTTTCGCCGGCCGAAGTGGCCGTGCGGTTAAAGGCGCTGCAGTCTGGAACCGCCAGACCGCTACGGTCGCAGGTTCGAATCCTGCCTCGGGCATGGATGTTTGTGATGTCCTTAGGTTAGTTAGGTTTAAGTAGTTCTAAGTTCTAGGGGACTAATGACCTCAGCAGTTGAGTCCCATAGTGCTCAGAGCCATTTGAACCATTTGAGATATTTTCACAATGCTTTGCACACACATACAAAAACTCAAAAAGTTTTTTTAGGCATTCACAAATGTTCGATATGTGCCCCTTTAGTGATTCGGCAGACATCAAGCCGATAATCAAGTTCCTCCCACACTCGGCGCAGCATGTCCCCATCAATGAGTTCGAAAGCACCGTTGATGCGAGCTCGCAGTTCTGGCACGTTTCTTGGTAGAGGAGGTTTAAACACTGAATCTTTCACATAACCCCACAGAAAGAAATTGCGTGGGGTTAAGTCGGGAGAGCGTGGAGGCCATGACATGAATTGCTGATCATGATCTCCACCACGACCAATCCATCGGTTTTCCAATCTCCTGTTTAAGAAATGCCGAACATCATGATGGAAGTGCGGTGGAGCACCATCCTGTGGTACGTTTAGCTCCCTGCTTGCTTTATTCGTTGACTTCCGTGGGCTACGCGTGAAACTTGCCCGCACACGTTCAACCGTTTCTTCGCTCACTGCATGCCAACCCGTTGATTTCCCCTTAAGAAGGCATCCAGAAGCTTTAAACTGCGCATACCATCGCCGAATGGAGTTAGCAGTTGGTGGATCTTTGTTGAACTTTGTCCTGAAGTGTCGTTGCACTGTTATGACTCACTGATGTGAGTGCATTTCAAGCACGACATACGCTTTCTCGGCTCCTGTCGCCATTTTGTCTCACTGCGCTCTCGAGCGCTCTGGCGGCAGAAACCTGAAGTGCGGCTTCAGCCGAACAAAACTTTATGAGTTTTTCTACGTATGTGTAGTGTGTCGTGACCATATGTCAATGAATGGAGCTACAGTGAATTTATGAAATCGCTTCAATCATTTGTAATAGCCATGTACTTAAACCTAACTAACCTAAGGACATCACACACATCCATGCCCGAGACAGGATTCGAACCTGCGACCGTAGCAGTCGCGCGGCTCCGGACTGAGCGCCTAGCATAAGTTAGTTTAAGTAGTGAGTAAGTCTAGGGACCGATGACCTCATCAGTTTGGTCCCTTAGAATCTCACACACATTTGAACATATACATATAAGGTGTACAACTTTGCTTCCGCCGTTTTTCCCCAACATTTGAGGCTTTAATGAAACAAATTGGTTACACATGTATCATTCAAAGTATTTTCCATCGCTGGCCACTACTTTCTCCCATCTTTCGGGCAGTGTACGAATCCCGGGTCGAAAAAATTGTTCATCTTTTGAAGCGCTCCACGAATCGATCCAATTTGTGACGTCTCCATGAGATCGGAAGTGTTGGTCAGCCAGGCCATGCGCCATTGATCTAAACAGGTGATAGTCAGAGGGAACAATATCTGGAGAATACGGCGGGTGGGGTAGGACTTCCTATTTTAACGTTTCCAAGTACGTTTTGACCTCTTTTGCAACGTGGGTTCAAGCGTTATCGAGATGCAAAATCACTTTATCGTGCCTCTCGCTGTATTGCGACCGTTTGTCTTTTAATGCTCTACTTGAAAGCATTAATTGCGTTCGATAACTAGCACTTGTGATTGTTTCAATTGGTTTTAACACCTCATAGTACACGACGCCGAGCTGGTCCCACCAAATCTTGGAGCCGTGAATATTCGGTTTAGCCGTCGACGTGCAAGAATGGCCAGGATATCTCTATGATTTTTTGCGTTTAGGGTTATCATAATGAACCCATTTTTCGTCCCCAGTCACAATGCGATGCAGAAATCCCTTCCGTATTTGCCTCTGAAGCAACTGTTCACAAACAAACAAACGCCGTTCAACGTCTCTTGGTTTCAGCTCACACGGGACCCAAGTTCCTCCTTTCTGAATCATGCTCATAGCCTTGAGACGTTTTGAAACGGCTTGCTGTGTCACTCCCACTAATCGTGCCAATTCTTGTTCAGTTTGACGCGAGTCTTCACTCAGCAATGTCTCCAATTCTGCATCTTCGAAAACATTCTCTCTTCCACCACTATGCCGGACTACGACATTAAAATCACCGTTCTTGAAGCGTCGAAACCACTCACGACACGTTCTTTTACTAATAGCGTCCTCACCATACGTACTTCAGAGCATTCGATGAGACTCGGCCACTGTTTTCTTCATACTGAAACAAAACAGTAACACCTCTCACAAATGACGACAATTAGGCTCGTAAACTGACATTTTCAATCAAGGACAACTTTACGATAACGTTCCTTTTCAAACCCATCATATGTCATTTCGGGACGCCGTTCCGATACGAACAGTTCACTGCAAATTAGCCCATATATACGGAATGTCCGTTCTAAGAGCCGTCAGGGGCATTTTCTCTTGTGTTTCGACACATATTTGCAATTTCGCTGTAGCAGGAGTCATCCCAAACGAATATTGCTAATCATGTCCTTCATTCGACGCCCAATGTCGACGGAAAACGTCGTTTTGTTTCCCATTACCAGCAAAATGATTTTTAAAGCGGAATTTTACGTGCCCATTCGATAGAGCGGTTACAAATTAGCCTAGTGTGATATTCGTTTTATCGGTATGTAGTAACAGTAACGTTAAAAAAAGAAAAATAGCCAGTACTCCAACAGCGGCAGCACCACTCTGGCCCACGCTGACTGCTACTGCCGCGCAGAGGCACTGCTCACTCTCTGGTGAAATACTTGTTGTTCTTAGTGTTTTACTGTCACTGTCGATACATACAGATCACAAAAAAGCATCGCACTACACTAGTTTGGAGCCGCTCTATAGAATGAGCTCGTAAGGCTCCAATTTAAAAATAATTTTATTTGAAACGTGAGACAAACCCATTGCATTTCATCGACACTGGGTGTCGGATGAAACACGTGAAGAGCATTATCTGTTTGGACTGAATTCAGCTACACGTTACAACAACGAAATTGTAAACATGAGCCGAAACATCAGAGGAACTGCGCCTGACGACTCTTAGATGGGACACTGTACGTACACCAACTTTCCTTACCAGGCAACAGGCAATAATAAAAGATTGAATGACTAAATTGTCAGAAGAAGAAATAATGGCTGACATCGCACGTCAATGACCAATACCCAAAGTCAAACGGCATGTTATGAAAGTCTTGGAAAACGGACCGATTAAGGAAAAGCAGTGGACAGTGCGTCTTTTAACCTTCAAAGCGCAGAAACGGCTTGACTCTGCGTATATACGTGGTGAGCGCTGTTCCGGTAAACAGTACGTGAGACATGATCGGCATTGCTTTAAATCCCTGTGTTACGGTCATTCCAGTAAACAATGTTGTAGTATACAACACTGCACTCACGCCTCTGGGTCGCACGACATCAACGAGTGCGACTAACGAACACCTGCATTTTATGTCCACTGCTCAGAAGGGCATCCGATTAATTCTAGAGAGTGTGTCCAGAATATGTCTGACAGAGAAAAATTAACCAGTGAATTTCATTAGGAGGCATAACATACCGGCAAGGAGCCTCATAAATACATTTCGAAACTTACGCCTTCTCCCACATTTGCACGCACTCACTAGTCACCTAGTATAGTTACTCGCCCGATACATCCGCACACCACGAAAACAATAAATGGCATGAACAGTTTTTACGCAAGTCAGCCGCTTCAGCAGACACAACGTGTGAATTTTAAAATTTATCCGGTGAATTAAATGTTCAAACAAATTTCGGGCTTGCGACCAGTCGCCATTCTAAAAATTCTACAGTATTTCAACTAGGCACGTGCCAGTCATCCTCAGGTGAGCCATCGAAGACATCTTTCGTTCTGCAACATACAAAATGTCTCTCCTTTGGGTCTTCAGGTACATTTTCTCTGGTGTTTCGGCAGATAAATGCAATTTCGTTATTCCAACGTGTAGGTGATGGCAGCGCGAACAAATTCAGCTGATCTCGTCTTTCATAAGACGCCAAGTCCCAAAGGAATGCGACGGTTTGTTCCCGTCTCAAACAAGGTGATTTTAAATTGAAATTTTCCGATAGAGCGCTGCCGGATTTGTCTAGTGCAAAATTCTTCTGACAGATATGTACTGACAGGTACAGCGAAACACTACAGCAGCGAGCTACTACATGGCGGTAACAGTCACCTCAGTCTAGTGTGGTGCTGTCTTTGTTGGAGTTCTCCTCGTTATTCCTCGTATTTTGCTGTCCCAGTTAATACGTATCGGTAAAACGATTATCACACTAGATGGGAACACTCGCCCAATGGCCTCGTAAAATCCGTTTTAAAAATCAGTTTGTTTGTAACGGGAAACAAACTGACATTTTCCATCGAGGCTCGGCGATGCGTGAAATACGTGAAAAACACTAGTTGTTTGGACTGATTGTAACTACACGTTGCAAAAACCACATTGCAATTATCTTCCGATACACCATAGAAAATGCGGCTGACGACTCTCACTAGAGACATTCTCTATAGCCCGCGGTAAGTATTGCGTGCATCCATCGGCTTCATGTTGACAGACGGACAAGAGTACCTGGCGGCAGCGCCCACTCTGGTGGAACTGCGAAATTCAACTGTCCTCTGCGTTGCTTGCCTTGGCCGTCGGTGCACTCTCTCGTCTTAGATTAGAGCAAATCGTGGAGAAGATAGGATTACATGCTTTATACAGCTGGTAACTGCTGTCACGGTTCATGAACGATACTGCTCGGGCCAGAATCATTGTTTTATTATACTCTACTAAATATCCAGTGGATATACACTCCTGGAAATGGAAAAAAGAACACATTGACACCGGTGTGTCAGACCCACCATACTTGCTCCGGACGCTGTGAGAGGGCTGTACAAGCAATGATCACACACACGGCACAGTGGACACACCAGGAACCGCGGTGTTGGCCGTCGAATGGCGCTAGCTGCGCAGCATTTGTGCACCGCCGCCGTCAGTGTCAGCCAGTTTGCCGTGGCATACGGAGCTCCATCGCAGTCTTTAACACTGGTAGCATGCCGCGACAGCGTGGACGTGAACCGTATGTGCAGTTGACGGACTTTGAGCGAGGGCGTATAGTGGGCATGCGGGAGGCCGGGTGAACGTACTGCCGAATTGCTCAACACGTGGGGCGTGAGGTCTCCACAGTACATCGATGTTGTCGCCAGTGGTCGGCGGAAGGTGCACGTGCCCGTCGACCTGGGACCGGACCGCAGCGACGCACGGATGCACGCCAAGACCGTAGGATCCTACGCAGTGCCGTAGGGGACCGCACCGCCACTTCCCAGCAAATTAGGGACACTGTTGCTCCTGGGGTATCGGCGAGGACCATTCGCAACCGTCTCCATGAAGCTGGGCTACGGTCCCGCACACCGTTAGGCCGTCTTCCGCTCACGCCCCAACATCGTGCAGCCCGCCTCCAGTGGTGTCGCGACAGGCGTGAATGGAGGGACGAATGGAGACGTGTCGTCTTAAGTGATGAGAGTCGCTTCTGCCTTGGTGCCAATGATGGTCGTATGCGTGTTTGGCGCCGTGCAGGTGAGCGCCACAATCAGGACTGTATACGACCGAGGCACACAGGGCCAACACCCGGCATCATGGTGTGGGGAGCGATCTCCTACACTGGCCGTACACCACTGGTGATCGTCGAGGGGACACTGAATAGTGCACGGTACATCCAAACCGTCATCGAACCCATCGTTCTACCATTCCTAGACCGGCAAGGGAACTTGCTGTTCCAACAGGACAATGCACGTCCGCATGTATCCCGTGCCACCCAACGTGCTCTAGAAGGTGTAAGTCAACTACCCTGGCCAGCAAGATCTCCGGATTTGTCCCCCATTGAGCATGTTTGGGACTGGATGAAGCGTCGTCTCACGCGGTCTGCACGTCCAGCACGAACGCTGGTCCAACTGAGGCGCCAGGTGGAAATGGCATGGCAAGCCGTTCTACAGGACTACATCCAGCATCTCTACGATCGTCTCCATGGGAGAATAGCAGCCTGCATTGCTGCGAAAGGTGGATATACACTGTACTAGTGCCGACATTGTGCATGCTCTGTTGCCTGTGTCTATGTGCCTGTGGTTCTGTCAGTGTGATCATGTGATGTATCTGACCCCAGGAATGTGTCAATAAAGTTTCCCCTTCCTGGGACAATGAATTCACGGTGTTCTTATTTCAATTTCCAGGAGTGTACAATGTTCGGCAATAGCACACTTGCTTGGCTGCAAAGGGCGAGTGCAATGTTAATGTTCAGTGAAGCATTCTTTTACAGTGCGTGGGGTCTGACTTACGTAAGTCGTACCACAGTGGCAAGGTATTTTGTAAATTCCGGCATTCAACAGTAACAAATCGTCCTTCACTGATTCTAGAAAGTTTACAATCTTAGATGGTGAGCCGAAAACCACTTTCACCTGAAATCGACGGAGGACTGTTGCTATCTTAAACGAAATGTGGCCACGAAAAGGCAGAAAAGGTAGTGATTTTGCCTGTGTGTTCTCCTCTTTATCCACTTTCTGGTTCTTGGCTTTAACTGATAGTGCCCTGTTAATATTCCAGGTAGAATACCCATTTTCGCTGAACACTTTATTCAGGTGGGCAAACTGTTTAGACAAACTATCTAGATCTGGGACTGTGTGAGTTCTGTGTGCAAGTGTTTTAAGTAGGCTAGTAGTCTGTAACCGGTGATGACAAGTCGATGCTTGTAGATACAAATGAATATGAGTGGGCTTACGATAAACTGAGTGCCCCAGTGAACCATCAATCATCCGTCTAACCAAGACAGCGAAGAAAAGCAGGAAACCATCTTTGTCTCTTTCCATAGTGAACCAGATGTTGTTATGAATGGAGCTGAGGTGATGTATAAACACTATTAATTTTTCGTTCCCATGGAGCTACACTATGGACGTATCGTCCACACACCTCCAAAATGCAGTTGGTTTAAGCGCAGCTGATTCAAGTGCTCTATGTTCTAAATCCTCTACAAACAGTTGGCCACCAAGTAAGACAGATGGCTGCCCATGGCGACGCCGTCCCCCTGTTCAAAATATTCTAATTTGATCGTAAAACAGGCTGAGGAAAGAGCGTGCCGAAACAAATTTATGATGTCCACTTGAAGCTTATTACCAAATAGTGCCAAAGAATCTACAAGAGCGACCTTTGTAAAAGAGATAACACGTGAAAGCTAACTAAACTGTGAAAACTGCTTACACTATTGGTAAAAATCAGTTTGAGTTACGCATGTGATGTGAGCATTTGGCGACTAATGGTCTCAGCAAAGAAGCATGACGCTTGGCTAAATCGTATCTAGTAGCTCCAATGTTTCTCATAACTGGATGTAAAGGAACACGCTTTTTATGAATTTTTGGAAGGCCTTACGGTACTGGTGGTACACAATCACGTGGATGTTAACCTCTTGTTGATATCTTGAAGTAAGGAGGAGGAATTCAAGAATTGCAGAAGTTTTATGTTGAATACATTCTATTGGGCGTTATCAATACTCCTATATATAGGACCGCTTAGCAGACCATGCCTATTATCATTATACACATTACTAGGCACGGATACTAGAATATACGTTAGTGGTCAAGCGCAGGCGGTCTGTGAGCTGTGACGTCACCGTGAGGGCACACGCCATGCCGCACAGCACTGTAGCGTATAGGCACACGGCTCACACATGTTTAACTCATATGCACATACGAAAGTAATCAAGATTTTCCATGTTTTAGTGTATTATTATTATTATTATTATTGTTGTTATTAAGCTTTATATTAGTTAGACTATTGTTCTATATGGTCGGTGACATGCTAGTGTAAAGCCTCCGAAGGACGTCAACTTCTTTCAGCATCTCGGTGGGCACTGCTTTTTTCCGGGAGAAGAGGATCACACAGACTTAGACTACATAGACCTGTAGTACGGAGAAACCTCCGATAACGTAATTTTAAACTCTTTAACTTTATTAACAGGTTTTACTTTTTTATTTTGGGTAGTTATTTTACAACTTTTTCCATTTTTTGCGGTTTTTGTCTTTGTTCACTCTCACTTCCCTTTCTACTTTTCCTTCTTTTTCTTGTTGACAACTTTCATCCTGAAGAAATTATGTGATCCTACGAAACACATTACAACAAAGTCCTGACAGAAGGTAATGCTTTATAAGACAGGCATCGTGCTAAAGTCCCAGTCTTAGCAATAGCTTCAGATGTCCAGTCAGTTCACCGTCCTGTCACAGCTATTTGTTGTTAACAGTCACAAAAAGAGCCTTGAATCACGTTTTAACATGTTTTAATTTCAGCAACTTCTCTATCTCTTTTATGAGCCCTACCTGGTAAGGGTCTCAGACTGACGAGGACTACTCAAGAATCGAGAGAGGCATACTGTAAATCCATATTCTTTTGCTTAAAGTCTTTTATTTCTGTCTCCATAATTTCTAATTGTTGGCGTAAGCACGCATTGCCGAATTAACAGAAGTGTTTTCTTTGTGGTTAACGTTTTGTCCAGTAGTAATTTATTCATTAGCTGGTAATGTACACTCCTGGAAATTGAAATAAGAACACCGTGAATTCATTGTCCCAGGAAGGGGAAACTTTATTGACACATTCCTGGGGTCAGATACATCACATGATCACACTGACAGAACCACAGGCACATAGACACAGGCAACAGAGCATGCACAATGTCGGCACTAGTACAGTGTATAGCCACCTTTCGCAGCAATGCAGGCTGCTATTCTCCCATGGAGACGATCGTAGAGATGCTGGATGTAGTCCTGTGGAACGGCTTGCCATGCCATTTCCCCCTGGCGCCTCAGTTGGACCAGCGTTCGTGCTGGACGTGCAGACCGCGTGAGACGACGCTTCATCCAGTCCCAAACATGCTCAATGGGGGACAAATCCGGAGATCTTGCTGGCCAGGGTAGTTGACTTACACCTTCTAGAGCACGTTGGGTGGCACGGGATACATGCGGACGTGCATTGTCCTGTTGGAACAGCAAGTTCCCTTGCCGGTCTAGGAATGGTAGAACGATGGGTTCGATGACGGTTTGGATGTACCGTGCACTATTCAGTGTCCCCTCGACGATCACCAGTGGTGTGCGGCCAGTGTAGGAGATCGCTCCCCACACCATGATGCCGGGTGTTGGCCCTGTGTGCCTCTGTCGTATGCTGTCCTGATTGTGGCGCTCACCTGCACGGCGCCAAACACGCATACGACCATCATTGGCACCAAGGCAGAAGCGACTCTCATCGCTGAAGACGACACGTCTCCATTCGTCCCTCCATTCACGCCTGTCGCGACACCACTGGAGGCGGGCTGCACGATGTTGGGGCGTGAGCGGAAGACGGCCTAACGGTGTGCGGGACCGTAGCCCAGCTTCATGGAGACGGTTGCGAATGGTCCTCGCCGATACCCCAGGAGCAACAGTGTCCCTAATTTGCTGGGAAGTGGCGGTGCGGTCCCCTACGGCACTGCGTAGGATCCTACGGTCTTGGCGTGCATCCGTGCGTCGCTGCGGTCAGGTCCCAGGTCGACGGGCACGTGCACCTTCCGCCGACCACTGGCGACAACATCGATGTACGGTGGAGACCTCACGCCCCACGTGTTGAGCAATTCGGCGGTACGTCCACCCGGCCTCCCGCATGCCCACTATACGCCCTCGCTCAAAGTCCGTCAACTGCACATACGGTTCACGTCCACGCTGTCGCGGCATGCTACCAGTGTTAAAGACTGCGATGGAGCTCCGTATGCCACCGCAAACTGGCTGACACTGACGGCGGCGGTGCACAAATGCTGCGCAGCTAGCGCCATTCGACGGCCAACACCGCGGTTCCTGGTGTGTCCGCTGTGCCGTGCGTGTGATCATTGCTTGTACAGCCCTCTCGCAGTGTCCGGAGCAAGTATGGTGGGTCTGACACACCGGTGTCAATGTGTTCTTTTTTCCATTTCCAGGAGTGTATTTACCAGGAAGATATTTTCTACTTCTTTACAGTAGCTTCGTTTTTGTGCCCGAATATTTGCGTCATTATTAGATTCGTTACTAAGCTCTAAATCAGCACCAGAGGATACTAGATTCTGACTTGGAACAGCATCGGTCTTCAACTTGCGTTTAGTAGGAATATTCAAAAATTCACTTTTCAAATCCGTTTCATAATCTGAATCAATAAAATAAATTGAGCAGACATAAGCATCTTCAGCTGAAAATGAATTTCAAGTTTGCGAGCATTTAACCATTTTTGTTTTATGTCATTGTTTATAGGAAATATATGAAAGTCAATTCCTAACTTAGTTACTTGTCTGCTGTGGTTAGTACAACTGGCGATCGTACAGCAAACCATCATTTTTCGCTTAAAAAATTACTCTAAAATCCCCCAATACACTAATAATTACGGTGTAACTCTGTACTAAATCGACAACGAATAATAGAAATTTAAACTGCCGTAAGCAACCTTATTTTCGCTCGCAAACGCAATTAAAACATACTACGCTATGGTAATTGCGGGCTACTGAGCGCTGGCTGGGTTCACTCTGACGCCAGCGCCACGGCTTGCTACAGCGCGTAGACTCCGTGATCTCTACCATGTATCCGTGCTCCGGGGTAACAAAACGGTTGCATTACCTTTGTCAGCTTTCAGTATCACTACAACAGGGCCCTCTTGTAGAGTTCATAGTGCAGCCCTTTCTTCAGAAGTTAAGTTACTGCGTTTAGGAAGAGCCTTCAAAATAACACAGCTAATTTCCCTTCTCATTTCTTCTGCAGCATCCAAAAGAAGACACCTTACGGCAAAACGTATTAAAGATGGTGCTCTAGGTGTACGTGCATAATTGGATCACGTCAGCTCCACTGATGCCAACATCTGCTTCACTATGAAAACGGAGAAAGATGGTTGTCCGCCCTTCTTGGATGCCTCGGCTCTCTGGGCAATTCAGCTTATCGTAAACCCACTCACATTCATTTGTATCTACAAGCATCGATTTGTCATCACCGGTTACATACTACTAGCCTACTTAAAACACTTGCACACAGAACTCACACAGTCCCAGATCTAGATGGTTTGTCTAAATAGCTTGCCCACCTAAATACAGTGTTCAGCGAAAATGGGTATTCTGCTTGGAAGATTAACAGGACACTACCAGTTAAAGCCAAGAACCAGAAAGTGGATAAAGAGGAGAACACACCTTTTCTTCCTTTTGGTGTCAACATTTCGTTTAAGATAGCAAGAGTCCTCCGTCGATTTCAGGTGAAAGTGGTTTTCGGCTCACCATCTAAGATTGCAGACTCACTGGTGGACAACACGACCCGTGTAAGTTCAGTCAGTGGTTTAACAAAGAAAGTGCCTGCTAAAACACAGTGAAGGCATGCATCTACATCTGTACTTCCCAAGCCAACTTACATTGTGTGGCGGAGGGTACTTCTGGTACCACTACTTTTTCTACACTTTCCTGTTCTATTCTTCCATAAGGCGTGGGAAGGATGGGATTGATAAGCTTTAGTATGATCCCTAACATTCCTGATTTTCTTATCGTGATCGTTTCAGGCGATGTATGTGGAAGGGAATAATACGCTTCTTAGAATGTTTGCTCTCCCAACTTTAAAAGTAAGCCTATCTGTGATGTGCAAACATCTTTTGTAGCGTCTGCCATTGGAGTGTGACGAGATGAAATGCCCTCGCGCTTACTGAACGAAACCATGACGAAACACTTCGCTCTTTTTTTAATCTTCTCTATCTCTTTTATGAGCCCTACCTGGTAAGGGTCTCAGACTGACGAGGACTACTCAAGAATCGATTGAACGAGGCTTTTGGTTCCTATATGAGTTACATTTTCTTAAGCCTTTCAAAGTTACAATTCTACTACTGGCCACTGAAACTGCAACACCAAAAAGATTAGCAAATAACGAAATTTTGCTTATAAAGGTCGCTCAAAAAGTTTCCGTTTCAGCACGTTCCTGCAGCGTATGTGCAACGTAGCCCAACTCCAATGCATATATAAGCATTGACGTTTAGGCAAGGTATCAGTGTGGCATTCGTGTCTTTCCGACAAGCATGCGGTTAATACGGAAAGATGAACTATGGCGACGTTATTATCACATGCGTTCAAACAGGACCAACGTGTTGTTATTCTTTTCTTGTCTGCCGTAGGACAACCTCATGTCCGGCTCCGTAGTGACACGGTCAGTGTGGTGAGTTGCTAACTGAAGGGGTCTGGGTTTGACTCCTGGCCAGGTCGGAGATTTTCTCTGCTCAGGGCTGGATGTTGTGTTGTCTTCACGTTCGTATCGTCGTAACTGACATTCTACTATTGAGCTAGCTGTATGGACACGCCCCAAAAACCAGTAAATTAAAAGATAGAGAGGGACAAACATCGGTGTACATCCATCAGAGAATGTATAATATGTATGGGATAGCGCGAAAAGGACAGCTACTGTTTCATCATAACTCATTTCCACATATCGTGAATGTCGTGGCGCAGATGTTACGCCAACTCAAGTAGGAGGCACTCGAGCACTCACCCTATAGTCCTTCTCTCTTCCCATGCGATTATCACTCCTTCGGTGCCTTAAAAAAGGCTTTGAAGGGTCGAAGATTCCTGTCGGGCGACGATGTGCACCAGGCAGTTACGTAGTTCTTCGCGCAGAACGACACGGTGTTTTAGCAGACGGGTACCTTCAACCAGATGCGTCGGTGGGATGATTGCAACAATATTCACGGTGATATTGCCTGATTGGCATACCGATTCTGGACTGTACGGTCTTAGAAAGCAAACTTATTGATCGCCACTTATATTAGGCCTGTACAGTATAACAAGAAGGATACATGATTAAATTTGTAGTTGATCTCCGGGCATAAAGCATGAGAAATTTAGTACCCAGAGTTGCCACCTTCTGTAGCAACACAGCGGAGCATCAATTCGAACTGAGGTTGGATCGCAGATACGGCTACCTCATTCCACGCTGGCACAGCTTTGTGCCAGCGTTCGTCAGTCGCAACGGCGAGTGGCAGCGTATCGGTCTCTAGGCATTATGAGATATATGCGAACAGGCTGTCCAGGACAACAGTGGGACAGCCTGTGCAACGCAATATGTGAGGACACCACTACCAATATCCAATGTTTTGTTATATTGTTTAATAATAATGCCACAGTGACTTCGATAGAAGGGCATATTTACCGTCCTTAAATTATCAGAAAGACATCGGCTGCTGTCCACATTATCGCCTCTGAGAAGACGTATTCGTGTTGTGTAACCAATTGCCCCCATGCCATCACGCCAACTGTTGGTCATGTATGATGAGGAGCAGTGCAATCAGTCAACGTCCGTTCTCTTCGGAGCCTGCTCACACGGGTACGTTCAGCGTGATGCTGTAATCGTATTTCGAACATGTCTACTAACGCCGACCCTCTATTGCCGCGTAAAGGAACAGCCCCAAAAGTCGCCGAGCTGGCAGATTGTGGTGCTTTAGACGTGGTCGCACTGTCTGTGTGGATATTTGTCTTGCAATAGACAGGTTTATTTCTCGATTCAAGGTATGTTCCGTGGCTGCAAAATCCTATACGGCCGAGTGAAAAATGTGCCTCTCCTTCAGGCTATATGGTTGTGCCAGACCGCTGACATCCTGCACAGCCCTGAGTACGGCCCTCTTCAAACCATCGATGCCATATTCCCTTCACAGTCGTGGGGTCCCGAACAAAATGAGCAGCAAAACAGCGGAACGATAAATCTGTCTCTATAAGGCATGATACCGACGCTGTCGAACTGATGGTTGACGTTTCTCCGTACTACATGAGACACTACACGATTGTACGAACAAGTAACTTGCAAATGAGTTTTCTGAATGAGAAATTTGTTGCGTAATATTTCCTTGTAAATAACATGTAGACGGTGTTACTCCTAACTACTTTAGCGGTCCCGCTAAATTTGCATATACGAACAGGTAGTATCTTAATGTTAAATTGATATTTGTTGCATGCCGCCTTCACTGAGTTGCAGTTTTAATAGCCAGCAGCGTAATTTGATGTGGACGTTTTAATTTAGTTGGCACAGTACCTGCTACAGGTCTTCCTGCATAATGATAATGAATCATTTAAGGTAGCGGAGTAATCTTCAGTTCGGTGGTCACCGCGCTGTCCTTTAGTGTGCTGCAATCCATGTTAAGGTGAGACTCGTCTGTAACTACGACCTGCTGTCAATCACTGTGGCTGTTTTTCTTGCTATACTTTTTGTATTTTAAGTAGTGATTGTTTCTCCAAACTGGATTCGTGTGAGGCGTTTCGTACGGCGGTCCGTAATATGACGGACAACACGATTTATGTCCACAACTGTAACATAGAATGGATGAAGGAACAGTTAACGCAACCGAAAGTGACGCAAAGATCCATTTCCCATCTGTGGCTGCCATTAACTTGGTAAAAAGAGTTTCACCATATCACCGTCTACGGTGCTCTAAATTTAAGAAACGTGATGAGACAGCTGTGACCGTGAAAAGTTGAATGTATTGCCAGTAATAAACAAGCCCGCCCGATTGGCCGTGTGGTCTAACGCACGGCTTTCCGGGCGGGAAGGAGCGCGTGGTCCCCGGCACGAATCCGTTCGGTGGATTTGTGTCGATGTCCGGTGAACCGGCCAGTCTGTGGATGGTTTTTAGGCGGTTTTCCATCTGCCTCGGCGAATGCGGGCTGGTTCCCCTTATTCCCCCTCAGTTACACTATGTCGGCGATTGCTGCGCAAACAAGTTCTCCACGTACGCGTACACCACCGTTACTCTACCACACAAACATAGGGGTTACACTCGTCTGGTGTGAGACGCTCCCTGGGAGGTCCACCGGGGGCCGAACCGCACAATAACCCTGGGTTCGGTGCGGAGCGGCGGAGGGGTGAAGTGGACTGCGGTAGTCATCGTGGGGTTGTGGACCAATGCGGCTGCGGCGGGGACGGAGCCTCTCCGTCGTTTCTATGTCCCCGGTTAACATACAATACATACAATACTATATTAAACAAAATAGTATGGAAGTTTCGTAATTTCTAGTGTAGTTCACATATTGCCCATGCATCCACCAAAGTTATTAAGGTCGGCCGAAGTGGCCGTGCGGTTAAAGGCGCTGCAGCCTGGAACCGCAAGACCGCTACGGTCGTAGGTTCGAATCCTGCCTCGGGCATGGATGTTTGTGATGTCCTTAGGTTAGTTAGGTTTAACTAGTTCTAAGGTCTAGGGGACTCATGACCTCAGCAGTTGAGTCCCATAGTGCTCAGAGCCAAAGTTATTAGGGTTAGTACACAATATCGTCTAGTGCCAGATTAAAGCACGTCTGACGAAAAAAACGCCAGATACATTTTCAATTTGAAGTCCCAAAGTATAGAACCAGTTGCAGTATATAGAAGGACTTCATAATATAGTAATTTTATACCACTGATCCAATAATTTTAGTCTGAATCAGAATTAGTCACATATTGCGCTAATTTCAAGCACTGATGGCTATTATTAATTACATTTTCACAAACTCGTGTGTATTATAAACAATGAATTACACAGTTTTTTCTAAGAGAAAACGTGAGAAATGTGTAACACGTAGACTTACTACAGCCGCAAATTAGCAGCAGTTGAAACATCAGACTGAGCCTTCATGTCAATACTAGGAACGGCACTGTATAGAAGTACAGTAATATTCCATCACGACAGTGGTATTGCCTTGGAATATATTATAAGACTCTTCTCTTGATAATGTTCCACCTCCGCTTTTATCATGGAAAATTTAGACTTACGTTACGATGGAATGAGCGACCGCTGCGCGAGTGTGGCGGACATGTGCGCAGTAATAATATCATCATCGACTGCCCTTTCCAATTATAAAAAACAACTCCTTTTGTACTGTATCTAGTATAGTGGGGAAACAATTTCCCTGAAGTATGAAGACATTGTTAGCAACTAATGGTATGATGGTATACAAGCATGTAATCATCTTTTTCGTCAATTAGTGAATAAATTAGTAAATAAGACAACAAGACGACCACCACGTACGAATTATCCAAATCGGGATGGAAATAAGTTGATATAACGTACATGTTCAGACGAACAGATGATTACAGTTTCAGGAATAATGGATGATTCCTTCAAGGAAGAGATCTTCACAAATTGAACAAGTCAGTAACGCATTGGCTCTTCTGTATGCTGTTATTCGGCTTGACATTCATTGACAGAGTTGTTAGATGTCCTCCTGAGGGATATCGTGCCAGTTGGCTCGTTAGTTCGTTATCGGCCTATAATCTCAATGACTATAGTAGAACTGTTTTCAGTGATGTGTCCCGCTTCGAGCCGAGCCCCGCTGACCGACGAAGATATGTCTGGAGACATTGCAGACAGCGGTGGGATACCATCCTGACTGTCGCCCGCTATACGGCCCGACTACCAGGAGTGACGCTCTGGGCTGACATTTCTTTTCATAGTAGGACCACTTTGGTTGTCAGCCGCGGCACTCTTACAGCACAGCGGTACGTCGACGATATTCTTCGCCCTGGGCTTACATTTCAGCGAGATAATGTCCGCCCGCACATGGTGAGAGTTTCTACTGCTTGTCTTCGTGATTGCCAAACCCTACCTTAAAGGTTGTCGGATCTTTCCTCAATTGAGATTGTCTGTAGCATTATAGGCATGGCCCTCCAACCATCTCGGGATTATGACGATCTAAAGCGCCAATTGGAAAGAATTTGGCACGATATCCGTCAGGACGACTTCAGCAACAACATCAATGAATGTCAATCCGAATAACTACTTACATTAAGACCAGGGGTGGACCAATGCGTTGTTGACTTGCACAATTTATGAAGCTCTTTCTCTTGAATAAACCACCATTATCTCTTAAATTGTAATCATTTGCTCGTCTGTACATGTCCGTTGCATCTACTGATTTCCATCCCCATTTGGAAAAGTCCTTCGTGGTGGTCGTTTTTTGTCTTAGAGTGTACTTATTCTATATTTTGTGTAAGACACTGCTTTCGATTATCATCTATTATAAGCTGTCCCAAAAAAAATTAGAAAAAAAACGAAGTTGATTGGTACCACTGAAAATTTCCTTAGCTCGGGCATAAATTTTCATCTGGAGAACTCGCCCGATGCGGCGAGGAATATCAAAACAACTTTAAGCATAGCCACAGTAAGAAAAGAGCTAAATTCCGCTAGCACGCCCAGAGGAGAGCGCGATGCCGACCCGCCACCGTGTCGTTCTCTGGTTATTCGTTTGCGGTATGGAAGAGCATGGGGTCAGCACAGCCTTCTCCCGACAGTTGTCAGCTTTCCAGACGTTGGAGCCGCTATTTCCCAGACAGGTAGCTCCTCGGTTGGCATCATGACGTTGAGAGGATCCCGCTGCAGCCCTTCCAGCTATGAAAAATTCCTTGCACTAGCGGAGACTGAGCCCGAGTTATACATATGATAGTCAGACATGCTGACTGCTCAGATATGGAGACGGATCATAGCCACATTTTAGCAGGTGTAATTAAAATCAGCTAGCGAAATTATAAATGAGAAGCAGAAGGCTTGAAATATCGATAGGGAGTTTAGGAAATAATGCTGGAGCCAGCTTCGATGCAAATGCTTTTGTAGAAGCAGCAGCATGATCGCTCACCAGATGTCAGCAGAACCAAACCGTAGGTCGCCGTCAGCGCCGGCTTTGCCATCGTCTGATAGTAACACCACTTGCCTGAAAATGGATACAAACAGTTGATCATCAAAAAATTATGCACGCTAAGATGTTCCAAATTCAGCCTAAGGTTATCATTTACCCTTAACTTAGTCAACATAACCTTTAACGCAAGAAAATGTAATACCTATTAGTAGGTTATCAGTGGGCATGCTGACTGTGATAATGATCTTATCTGAGGGTCACTAATAATGACTTCTGGGATCAGGTTACACAAAGTCATTCTGCACTCCCCTCCGCATTGGAAACCACCGGGAAACGATCAAGGTCATCCAGGGGAACAACCGCACAACTTAGGCAATGGAGCAAGCTATATTCAGGTCATCCAGGGGAACCCCTGTTGCACCCATCCACCTTAGGTATATTAAACGCCATAACCAACGTTATAATCAAGGGCGTGACGTAACTAGATCATGATATAAAATTGGGGGGAAACCCCTGGGCCAATGTGAGAATATTAAAACGGCGGGAAACCCAGTGGTCCACTAAGATTAGAGCTCTCCTTTCTCCTCCTTATCGTCCGTTATAACTAGCACAGCTGTGTAGGCCTCTTCATTCGAGGTCTGTTCATCATGGGGGAGAGTTTCAGGTTGGTTGTAAATGATAGCAAATAAAGAACCTGCACCAGGCGAACGGTCTACCCGATGGGAGGCCCTAGCCACACGACATTTCATTTCATTTCTGGATTATCGACAACTCACACGAGAGTCAACTACCTGACAATGACAGAGGAGATCTCTGCCGAAAGCTCGTGGGCATTAAACGACTCGACGCAGCTTGAAACCCGAGAATATTTTACTAACAACGGTTTTACCTGTATATAGTTCAATTGTCGTCTGTAGTCAGGGGGTCAGGTTCGTCTGTAAATAATACCACTGACATAAAAAATAACTGGCTGTCTATTGAAAATAATTTTTTTTTCGTATTTTTATTAGACAATAGCATTTTATTAATTAATGTCTTATTTACAAAATATTTGAAAGGTTGAAACTTCCTGGCAGATTAAAACTGTGTGCCCGACCGAGACTCGAACTCGGGACCGTTGCCTTTCGCGGGCAAGTGCTCTACCAACTGAGCTACCGAAGCACGACTCACACCCGGTCCTCACAGCTTCACTTCTGCCAGTATCTCGTCTCCTACCTTCCAAACTTTACAGAAGCTCTCCTGCGAACCTTGCAGAACTAGCACTCCTGAAAGAAAGGATATTGCGGAGACATGGCTTAGCCACAGCCTGGGGGATGTTTCCAGAATGAGATTTTCACTCTGCAGCGGAGTGTGCGCTGATATGAAACTTCCTGGCAGATTAAAACTGTGTGCCCGACCGAGACTCGAACTCGGGGCCTTTGCCTTTCGCGGGCAAGTGCTCTACCAACTGAGCTACCGAAGCACGACTCACGCCCGGTCCTCACAGCTTCACTTCTGCCAGTATCTCGTCTCCTACCTTCCAAACTTTACAGAAGCTCTCCTGCGAACCTTGCAGAACTAGCACTCCTGAAAGAAAGGATATTGCGGAGACATGGCTTTGCCACAGCCTGGGGATGTTTCCAGAATGAGATTTTCACTCTGCAGCGGAGTGTGCGCTGATATGAAACTTCCTGGCAGATTAAAACTGTGTGCCCGACCGAGACTCGAACTCGGGACCTTTGCCTCTCATTCTTATTTGAAAGGTTATTTTAAAATAAATTAATTTTTTGTTAAAACATTGTTTCTATGTACATATGTATATATCTTTAAAACTTATACTGTCAGGTACATATATACAGAAATACTATTTACACTAAAACTGGTAAAAAAGAAGAAGAACCTATACACTATGTTGCCTATATAATCATTAGTTTCTTATTTGTTTTAAAATTTCATTCAATACATAGAGTATTTACATTTCTTTCTTGATCGACACTATTTACATGTAATCGATGATCTCTTTCTGTCTACATTTCAATCATTTCTTTGCAATATACAGTATATACATGTGAAATGAGGACTAGCAGCATCAGGTTAAGATAAACTCACACGCCACACAAATATACGATGGTTGGAACTTAAATAGTAGCAACTATTTATTCACAACCTATACAAAAGAGTTACGTGTTTGGACCTGTTACTGTCCTACAAAGTAGTCACCAGCGTTGTGTAGAAACCGTTGACAGCGATGTGGAAGGCGTAGTACACCGTTAGCAGAGCCTGTTCCGTTGATGGTGCGGATGGAGCGGTCTACTGCCTATCGAATCTCTGGAACAGTTCTGAAGCGAATGCCACGAAGTGGTTCCTTCATCTTTGGAGTCAAATCAGAATCCCAAGGACTTAAGTCTAGGGAGTATGGTGGATGGTACAGTACTTCCCAGTCCCATCGACCAAACAGAGCCGCCACAGCTTGCGCTGTATGCGCCCGCGCATTGTCGTGCAAAATGATGGGTGGGTTGCGCGGAAAGTGTCGCAAACCTGGTCGCAGGTGATGCTGCAAAAACGAACAGTAATACTGTGCATTGACGGTCTGCCGTGGAGGAACGTAATGCGTTAGGATAATACCATCACAGTCGTACACGAGAATCACCATAACTTTTACTACACTGGGGCTCTGACGCACTATCGACTTTCGCGACGACACATAATGACGCCATTCGTTGGACTGGCGTTTCAGTTTTGGCTCGTACGATGTGGCCCACGTCTCATCCAGTGCTACGATACGGCGTAAGAAAGCTTCTCCTTCGCGCTCATATGGCTCCAAGTGCCTCTGAGCAGCGTCGTAACGCATCCATTTCTGCATTTCAGTGAAGTCATGCGGAACCCATCGTGATGCCTTTTTTCACATGCCCAGGCGTTCCTTCAGGATGCGAAGCACAGTCGTATGCGCTAATCCTATTTCGTGGGCGAGCTCACGAAGCGTAATGTGTCGATCACTGTCCACTAACGCGGTAACAACATGCGCTTCTTCAGAGATGGTAGGACGACCTGCCCGATGCATGTCTGCCACAGTTTGCCGACCTTCGTTGAAGGCTTTTACCCAACGTGCCGCTTCTCTGTACGGCAATGCCGATTCCCCGGACGCCTCTTGAAGACCTTGATGACACTGTCGTGCTGTACGACTCCTGGCACATTCAGTCTTGATCCAACTCCGTTGTTCCTGTTTCAAAAACATAAAATGGCTCTGAGCACTATGGGACTTAACAGCTGTGGTCATCAGTCCCCTAGAACTTAGAACTACTTAAACCTAACTAACCTAAGGACATCACACACTTCCATGCCCGAGGCAGGATTCGAACCTGCGACCGTAGCAGTCGCGCGGTTCCGGACTGCGCGCCGAGAACCGCGAGACCACCGCGGCCGGCTTCAAAAACATAGTGACACCGTTACTTTAGACCGCTCGCTCAAAAGTGACTGTGTTTCCCTCGACTGTGCGCACGCCGGTGACGTGGGACGGGCGAGTCAATTTGCTCGGAAGTAATGTAGGTATGTCAACAACGTGTGCTATCAGCGACAATAGTAGATTCCATTGCACAGTGTCTCCACAGCAGTGTTGCCACTATTTAAGTTCCAACCTAGGTGTGTATATATACACACACAGTGTGCAGTTGTGTAGATTGGTACAAATTATGTATACTATACGTAAATTATGTATACTATATGGACACACAGTGTGCAGTTGGGCATTCACACTCACACACATAAGGATGACAAGCGATTCATCCAACCATACCGCACACAACCGCACATACGTATCAAATATCTACAAATAAATATGCAGTCAGACACACAGTCACTCCAATGAATAGTTTGAGTATGGTAGGATGCTGGCCCTGTCCCAATAGATGAACCATTTGTCGTCACGACGGGTAAGCCATACTTTCTGTTGTGGACTGACAAGACAGCCAGTCCACAGTGACGGGTAACCGAAAGGCACGCGCTTAAACTCACGCAGGCTGGCGTGAGGTTTGAAACAGGATACGTAATGAATGCTATAAAGAAAAGTACGTAGCTGCTGGAATACTTAACTTTAATCCACAACTGGTGAACATTGGTCTTGTTACTGTACATGCTTCATTAGATACATAGCAAAGGATAAATGGCGCCTTGCTAGGTCGTAGCAATTGACTTAGCTGAAGGCTATGCTAACTATCGTCTCGGTAAATGAGAGCGTAATTCTCAGTGAACCTTTCCTAGCAAAGTCGGCTGTACAACTGGGGCGAGTGCTAGTAAGTCTCTCTAGACCTGCCGTGTGGCGGCGCTCGGTCTGCAATCACTGATAGTGGCGACACGCGGATCCGACGTATACTAGCGGACCGCGGCCGATTTAAAAGCTACCACCTAGCAAGTGTGGTGTCTGGCGGTGACACCACACTTTCAGCTGCAGTGGAATATGTACCTCACGGCCTCTCGATCGAAAGATTACTTGGCACACAATTTGTGTAACTGCGCCAGTGCCCTCGATGAGGTACCTCTTGTAATGCTCATCGTGAGAGCTTTGAGATCGCGCTGTGCACACCCCTAGCCTGCCTCGGTGTGTGCACCGGTATGTATATGGTATGCATACACATTTAAACTTGAGTCCTGCATATTCAACAATTTGCAACCCATTCGCATTGTGTTTTATCAGGCCGATAACATTCTTGTTCTGATGTGTTATGCCGTAAGAATTATTGGCGATATATCAAGACGTGGCGAATTTCTCAGAATTGTACCTAATTACTTCGTATAGATCGCAACCTTTCACCCAGAAGATGAGGCTGTCTGTATCCATTCCAAGTAATTTGGGCTCGACGAAGTTTGTCTCCGCAAGGTCATAGTGAAAACGGTTATTGTGGAGTTTGGATATGCCCAGAAGACACATACCGATATATACAGGCTTCGTGAACTGCACAGAGACCTTGGCCATCTGCACAGTGACCAGTCCTTCATTGAAGATATTAATATGTTTGAAATTTGGTCTGGTAATGTAATCTCTTGCGGTATCCTCTAACATTCTCCATGGTTGCTCCGGAAACTGTTCGGCATTAACATCACTGTACTCCTTCAACCAGCACCGCTGCTTGAAAGAGATTCTGCAAGTGCTACTAACCAGTTCCATCCCCAAATGAAACAATGGTGGAGCTTTCTGTAGTGCAGAATATAACGTTGTTTGTTCCACAATGTTGTCAACAGCTTCGCTATGGAAGCAGTTCACAGGACTAGGCATTCCCGACATAGCGGAAAGTTGCTGTGCTCATCATGCAAGTGGTTGGGATATTCCAGTTCTGCCTTTCACCAGCATACTCAGCCGCATTTTTTTTATCTTTTCCTTAAAACTGACAAGTCACTACTCAGGCACCATTGGAAAACTTCAAATGGTAGACTTTGTTGCACGACATACCCGTAGAGGGAGTTTTACATCGAGGTAAACGATGTAGCTTAAATCGTCAGATGGCCTGTACTCCTCAGTCATTCACACGTTACTCGCCTCAATGTACCTGAACATGCACTGGCAAAGCCCATAGCGAATAACGCATTCCAAGAAGAGCAGCATGTCAACCTCGGTCAGCAGTTCTATGCTGACACGTGTCTTCCTTAGCACTGTCTCTCACGAAAGCACTGGTACGGTGAAACAGGAAGCAGTATCGAGACAGTACGCACCGAGGCCTACAATCCAGAACTTTCTGAAAATGTCCGCGAGCAAGTGTACATATCTGTTAGGATTTAATCTAGCATATTCTCCTAAATCAGGGATGCCGTACTCCTGGCAAACACACACCATGTGCTCAAACTCTGCAACCGTTATGGCAGTGCCTGTGCCTGGCGGCGCATGAAAAGTCCTAAGGGTATGCAACGTCGTACCAGGGTACGACTTTGAAGTACTATATATCCTGCGTTGTCAAACAAACACTGTCGTATCGTCTTTCCATTGTTGAGATGGCTGAATGGGAACGAACCTAAACCCAAAAACTTTAAAAAACTATGGTTTTGAATTTATTCCATTTCTACTCCACATCGTCATTCTCAGTACTAAATGTTTGCCGGCCGGAGTGGCCGAGCGGCTCTAGGCGCAACGGTCTGGAATCGCGCGACCGATACGGTCGCGGGTTCGAATCCTGCTTCGGGCATGGATGTGTGTGATGTCCTTAGGTTAGTTAGGTTTAAATAGTTCTAAGTTCTAGGGGACTGATGACCTCAGAAGTTAAGTCCCATAGTGCTCAGAGCGATTTGAACTGAATGTTTGATATCGACTACTCAGATGTTGTTGTTGTTGTTGTGGTCTTCAGTCCTGAGACTGGTTTGATGCAGCTCTCCATGCTACTCTATCCTGTGCAAGCTTTTTCATCTCCCAGTACCTACTGCAACCTACATCCTTCTGAATCTGCTTAGTGTATTCATCTCTTGGTCTCCCTCTACGATTTTTACCCTCCACGCTCCCCTCCAATACTAAATTGGTGATCCCTTGATGCCTCAGAACATGTCCTACCAACCGATCCCTTCTTCTGGTCAAGTTGTGCCACAAACTTCTCTTCTCCTCAATCCTATTCAATACTTCCTCATTAGTTATGTGATCTACCCATCTAATCTTCAGCATTCTTCTGTAGCACCATATTTCGAAAGCTTCTATTCTCTTCTTGTCCAAACTATTTATCGTCCATGTTTCACTTCCATACATGGCTACACTCCTTACGAATACTTTCAGAAATGACTTCCTGACACTTAAATCAATACTGGATATTAACAAATTTCTCTTCTTCAGAAACGCTTTCCTTGCCATTGCCAGCCTACATTTTATATCCTCTCTACTTCGACCATCATCAGTTATTTTGCTCCCCAAATAGCAAAACTCCTTTACTACTTTAAGTGCCTCATTTCCTAATCTAATTCCCTCAGCATCACCCGACTTAATTAGACTACATTCCATTATCTTTGTTTTGCTTTTGTTGATGTTCATCTTATATCCTCCTTTCAAGACACTGTCCATTCCATTCAACTGCTCTTCCAAGTCCTTTGCTGTCTCTGACAGAATTACAATGTCATCGGCGAACCTCAAAGTTTTTATTTCTTCCAGATACTCAGCAATATCTATCGTGTCACTCTGGCTGAACAAAAATATTTCCCTTCCTTTCTTAACACTTCTTGCAATATTCGTAGTCATAGTTGCTACCACTCCGTTGTGAACACCGATACCATCCTCTGCGTTTCCTAAGTCGGTATGTTCACGTCTGTTTGTTAGTAGGAGGTCTAAGACGTTACCTCCCAATCTATGGCCGGCCGGTGTGGTCGTGCGGTTCTAGGCGCTACAGTCTGGAGCAGAGCGACCGCTATGGTCGCAGGTTCGAATTCTGCCTCGGGCATGGATGTGTGTGATGTCCTTAGGTTAGTTAGGTTTAAGTAGTTCTAAGTTCTAGGGGACTGATGACCTCAGAAGTTAAGTCCCATAGTGCTCAGAGCCATTTTTGTCTGAAGCGCTCTAGCGGTCTATAGAAGCATCCGATTACCATTTTTGACTGACCTTTGATGCTTGACTTCACACACATCAATTCAAATTCGGAAGGATAACCTCGGTAGATGTTATCAAATTCCTTACTGCAATAAATACGTCGCCACCATTGGCGACTAACCTTATCCTTGCAGTAAATATTCCAATCTAAACTAAGGATTTAGTTGCTATTCACTTCTGGTTTCAACCAACTTTCTGTTCCCACTCGTACCATGTGAACCCTGGTACCGAAGTGTTCTGCCTTTTCAATTTCACTCATGACGGTAAAGTAACTGTCCGGTGATAGACTCTCATTTACTCGTTTAGATCCACACGTAGTAACTTTATATGTGCTGGCAAACAGTAGTACTCTTGAATGAGATTTCCACTCTGCAGTGGAGTGTGCGCTGATATGAAACTTCCTGGCAGATTAAAACTGTGTGCCGGACCGAGACTCGAACTCGAGACCTTTGCCTTTCGCGGGCAAGTGCCCTACCAACTGAGCTACACAAGCACGACTCACGCCCCGTCCTCACAGCTTTACTTCCGTCAGTACCTCACCTCCTACCTTCCAAGCTTTACAGAAGCTCTCCTGCGAGAGGAGTTTCAGTAGTACTCTTGCTGGAGGACTAGCCTGCCGTTCTGCGAGCTGTGTAGCGCCAACGGTGGTGACTGCTGTTGATGCTGCGGCTGCGGCGGACGTACAGTATAGCTAAACAACGGCGGCGGCTGCGGCTGCTGTGGTACAGTGTAGTTGATCGACAACAGACCCGATAGACCAGGAATCTCATGTGTTGACTGTTGTTGTGGCAGTGCGGCCAATAGTATTTGCGTATCTGCGTTCACCACTTCTGCTACCACCGGATCGGGGGCGCGTTGTGTTGCTGGAACAGTAACAAACTGCAGATGTACACCGTGATTCAGCTGCCCCTAAAGATGTCGTTTTATGCAACCTGCAATTCTGTTTCTGCTCTTCCAAAACCACGGGCGAGATTTTCATATTCTATCGATTGCTACAAGCTAAGTATTAGTCCTAGAGAAAAGTTGAACAGGAACGTTTTGTAGGAAATTTAATGTGGTTAAATCTTTTACTGGCATACGTTTTCGCCAGAGGCCGTAGTTTTCTAGTTATTCAAGAAAAATATACAAAAGTGACCCTCAAAGGCACACACACAGCCACACCGATCAGCATATCTAGTATGTTGTTAATGATACTTCTTCCTACCACTGTACAAAAATATACGACCGCACGAATTACTTCTCACATGCGAAATTTTTGGACTTCATTGACTTGCCTTATTACGCCACTGGCTGAGTCGAGTACTTAGAAATTGTAAAATTGACGTTTGTGTAAAGTTTACCTAACAAATTTGTGAATTGCAACAGAATAAAATAAATAATTAAATAGTTGCATTCGTCAGGCCTCCTGACTACGGAACTACTCTGTTTGTAAGAGTTAAGTTTCTATCTAATTGTCAACGTAATCAGTTTTACGCGTAAAATTTACAAAATTCGATTTCCTCGCCTTTCCCTCATGGGCATGTTTACATTAACAATGTAAAATCTCGCCCGTGGTTTTGGAAGAGCAGAAACAGAATTGCAGGTTGCATAAAACGACATCTTTAGGGGCAGCAG
The DNA here is from genome assembly GCF_023864345.2 of Schistocerca serialis cubense. Lineage (NCBI taxonomy): Eukaryota > Metazoa > Arthropoda > Insecta > Orthoptera > Acrididae > Schistocerca > Schistocerca serialis. The sequence continues at coordinate 400,571,789 of NC_064640.1, read as the reverse complement.
ACTATGCTGGTGGCGTAATAACGCAATCAACAGAGACCAAAAAAGGTCAAATATCGGGAAAAGTTATTGTAGTCGGAAATTTTTGTGCAGTGTTAGGAGGGAGCGCCGCGAACAACATACTAGAAATCCTGACTGGTGTGGCACAAGCGTGAGGCCGCAGGTGTGTATGAAGGTCTCTTGTGTACGTTTTTCTAAAATAACGCGTAAACCGCGGCCTCTGGCAAAAACGTATCGCCGTACGAAATTTAGCTAAATGGAATTTCATAGAAAAGGGTCCTGTTCATTTTTTCTATGACACTAATAGTCTGGGTGCAGCGAGCGACATAATATGAAAATCTCGCTCTTGGTTTTTGAAGATCAGATACATAATTGTGGATTGCATAAAACGACGTCTGTAGGGGCACCTGAATCACCTTGTATATTCGAATATACATTTGTTAATAACAATATTAATAGTCATAATTTTACTAATTGCTTTCAAATCTAAAAATTTTATTCCTCTTGTGTCCTTAGGCGGTAGCTGGTCCTTGCTGTTGCTGCTGACATTTCATCATCTTTTAACTGAAAATACCGGACCTCTACTCGGGCGACACGGACAGCTGAATCCATAATGTAATAAAGGGGGGGGGAAGGGGGGGTTGGGAGACCACATTCCTTATTGGGGCAGACGTCCTATTGATTCGTGGGCAAGCAGAGGGGGAGGGTACAGGGAATGATTTCCCCTGAATGACTTTTATCAATTGCTGGTGGTTCCCCACGGGCTGGTTGGGGAGGGGGGAACATGAATATAAGTCCTGCCGGAAGTAGTTGTCAGTGACATTGAGCTAAAATTGCTTTGGCGGGCTGTATTCCCAATGATAAGCTGTTCTTGTGAGTTGACTTGTTTGTGTTTGTTTGTAATAAGTGTTTAGAATGCTCCGAGTATGAACTGGAAACAACATGTACATATCTTGTATAGAAAAATGGTTCAAATGGCTCTGAGCACTATGGGACTTAACATCTGTGGTCATCAGTCCCCTAGAACTTAGAACTACTTAAACCTGACTAACCTAAGGACATCACACACATCCATGCCCGAGGCAGGATTCGAACCTGCGACCGTAGCAGTCCCGCGGTTTCGGACTGCAGCCCCTAGAACCGAACAGCCACCGCGGCCGGCACACATTTTCCAACATCTGGCCGAGTTTACGTATGGTGTACGCCGTTCCAAGCCTACAATGCAGACTTCTTGCTGCCTAGAGTGAAATATGGCGGTGGTTCGGTATTGATTTGTGTAGCCACAATGTGGTATTCGGTGGGCCCCATGGCTACTCTGCAAGTTCACATTAATGCCGAGGGTTATGTGACCGTTATGGCGGTAAGGTCCATCGCATGTTATAGTACTTGTTTCTGAATGATGATTGTGTGTTCCAAGACGACAGGGCCCCTGTTCACACAGTTCGTATCTTCAAGGGCTGTTTTTGTGAGCACACCACAGTCACCAGATCTCAATATATGAACTATATTCGCAGTTGCGAATATGGACAACCATCAGCTGTATAACGAAAAGACGACAATGAAAATTTGGACCGGACCGGGAGTCGAACCCGGATTTCCCGTTTATCGCGAGCGGTCGCCTTACCATTAGGTTATCCATGCAAGACTTACAGCCAGACACAAACTTCCATATGCCGTTAACCATGAGTCTACAACCTGCACTTGCGCATCCATTTCGTACACTGAGGTAACAAAAGCCGTGGGGTACCTTCTAATATCGATTCGGACCTCATTTTGCCTGGCGTAGTGCAGAAGTGTTATGCACTCAACAATTCGTTGGAAGTAGCCTGCAGAAATACTGAGTCATGCTGCATCTATAGGCGTCCATAATTACGAAAGTCTTGCCGGTGTAGGATTTTGTGCAGAAACTTACCTCTCGAGCATATCCCATAAATGTTCGATGGGATTCATATCGGCCGATATGGATGGCCAAATCATTCGCTCGAACTGTTCAGAATGTTATTCAAATTGATCTCGAACAATGGTGGCCCGACGACATGGCACATTGTCATCCACAAAAATTCCAACTTTGTTTGGTAGCGTGAAGTCTATGAATGTTTGGAAATGGTCTTCAAGTAGCCGAATATAACCACTTCGAGTGAAAGATTTGTTAATCTGGATCAGAGGACCCAGTATATTCCATTCAAACACAGCCCACAGCGTTATGGAGCCAATACAAACTTGCACAGTGGCTTGTTGACATCTTGGTTCTGTGCCTTCGTGAGGTCTGCGCAGCACTCGAACCCTTCCATCAGTTCTTACCAAATGAAATCGGGTCTTATCTTACCAGGCCATGGTCTTCCAGCCGTCTAGGATCCAACCGTCAGAGTTACGAGCCCAGCAGAGGCTCTGCAAGCGATGTCGTGCAGTTAGCGAAAACACTCGTGTCGGTCGTCTGTCTGCTGCCATAGCCTATTAACGTCACGCCGCACTATCCTAACGGATACGTTCGTCGTCCACCCCACATTAATTTATGTGGTTATATCACGCAGTGTTCCTTGTCTGTTAACACTGACAACTCTACGCACACGCCGCTGCTCTCGGTCGTTAAATGAAGGCCGTCGGAAACTGCGTTGTCCGTGATGTGAGGCAATGACTGAAATGTGGTATTCTCCGCACAGTCTTGACACTGTGGATCTCGGCATATCGTATTGCCTAAGGTTTTCCGAAATGTTATGTCCCATACGTCTAGCTCCAACTACCATACCGCGTTCAAAGTATATTAATTCCCGTGGTGTGGCGATATTCACGTCGGAAAACTTCTCACATGAATCACCTAAGCACAAATGGGTAACTCCGTCGATGCACCGCTCTTTTAAGCCTTGTGTACACGATACTATCTCCATCTGCGTATGTGTATATCGCTATCCCACGACTTTTGTCACCTCAGTGTATATTCCCGTTAATGGAGACTTTTTAAATGAAAGTCGCTTGCCTGGTTTCGGCGGATAAATACGATACTGCACTGCCTGTGTTGTTCAGAAGTATGATGCTAGGTTCATACTGACATGAATGCATGGGACGATTTTCCTATACCGTATTAGGCATGGTAATATGCTATGACTTTGGTGTTTTCATATTTTGATCCACCTCCTGTACAGAAAGGAACAGACCACAATAAAAACGGTCCATTAAAACCACGTAAAAAGTCGGTTAACAAGAAACGTGCGTCTAAGGCGTCCCGCTCTCATTGATAAAAACTGTAGCTTTTCACAACCATTAAAGCATCGCTCCTAAATGAACTAGTGAATGGAATACCAAAATGTCAAACGCAAAATAATGAACGGAAGAATAAAATGAGATATGGGGAGCTTATGACTGTAGGGAACATAAGCAAGTATACGAAAATTTTCATTTTGGTGAAAGTATAACTTTTTGGATTTGTCGTTCTGGCGTTATTGAGAACTACTGACACTAACAGAAAACGTAAATCAGTACCTGACTTTGTGAAGAAAGGATTCATACAGGTGCAAAGCAATGGAACACTATACCAACACGACGTGAGAGAGAAAAACCATTCATTTCAAGCCGTCACATGTTTGAGAAGTGTATCACCGTGCACGAAGTCACCTTCCACATATACTCCTTGCATTGATAAGGTTAACAAAACCGTCTAGGTGAGAAACTTTATTTTCTCTTTTATTTGCAGAAGACAATATGTCAGCTTACTTGAACGGGGCCATGATGTGGCAGTCAAAATGGTTCAAATGGCTCTGAGCACTATGGTTATGGTTAATATTGCAAAAAAAAGGAATATTTGCATCGAGCACCAAGTTTTACCACTTTGCTCCCCTCTTTCTACCATCTCCTTGACTAATTTTAAACTCGGCTGTGCGCCGTTACTGTACCAGGTGGGACGGCACATAGCAAAATTTTACTTATTATACGTAAGCAGTATAGTATGAAGTTTACGTCATTAAATTTGTGGGTGATTCGGGAGTATATCAATGGCTGTAACCTGATTGGACATCAGGTAGAACTGGGCTCGAATGACAGAGACGGGTACGACGTTCCACGCTGCCATAGAGTCCACCAATCACAGCAGATGGCGAGTGGCGGCGGGCGAGTCTTTTGGTAACCCATGGGCAGAGGTGAGAGATCAGGAGGACGTAAGCAGTATAGTATGAAGTTTACGTCATTAAATTTGTGGGTGATTCGGGAGTATATCAATGGCTGTAACCTGATTGGACATCAGGTAGAACTGGGCTTGAATGACAGAGACGGGTACGACGTTCCACGCTGCCATAGAGTCCACCAATCACAGCAGATGGCGAGTGGCGGCGGGCGAGTCTTTTGGTAACCCATGGGCACAGGTGAGAGATCAGGAGGTCGTTCGGGCCAGGTCAACACTCTAACACACTCTGCATCGATATACGGCAAGACACCATGGGCAAGGCGTATTGCGTTGTCTTGTTGAAAGATAGAGTCACAGAGTTCACGAAGATAGGGCCCAACCACCGACCTTAACACGTCACTAACGTAAAGGCTGCTGTCCAATTTACCGACTACCCGACTCCACACAAGGAACGTTCGTCGTGATACTGCAGCAGAACCGGGGCTCGTCAGAAAACTCGTGGTTCCACCCCTGCCTCCGTCGTTGTCGTGAAGCAGTGCACTATCAGCGCTTGTCTTTCTGCTCCTACTCGTACGTCAAGTGAAGCCGTGACAGTGATCACCATGCTATGCTGACAGTCCGTGACGCTCCAGACGTCGTCACTATGACCCTGTGACTATTTTTCTAGTTGCTAACAATCCCATTTCCTGACTTAAGGTGCGTGACGTGGCTGTACGATCTCTTACGGCCTCTCGGGCTCTAGTCGCCTTGGACCGCTGAGATTTTGCATGGCGTTGAGTGTAGCTCTCTTGAAACCACGAACCGCATATTCGCATGACAGTCGTGGGATCCCAACCAACGTGAATAGCAATATGCGGAACAGAAAACTGCGCTCACGACAAGCCATGATCCTCCCACAGTTCAGCCCATAATGTCCCGGGTAATATTTTTGTCACACGCTGTCCCAGGGCAGTCCCACAGACCGCTATATTTAAATAGCCATAAAAATTGCATTCAGCCATTTCAGCGAAACAATTCACTTTTCATCCTGGGTATTAATAACCGCTTCAGCTGTATTTAGTTCGTTATTACTGCATCACAATAGGTTTGGTTCAAATGGCTCAGAGCACTATGGGACTTAACATCTGAGGTCATCAGTGCTCTATAACTTAGAACTACTTCAACCTAACTAACCTAAAGACATCACAAACATCCATGCCCGAGGCAGGATTCGAACCTGCGATCGTAGCAGCAGCGCGGTTCCGGACTGAAGCGCCTAGAACCCGTCGGCCACACGCGGCTGGCCACAATAGGTTTCGTGGCACTAAAAGCCACATCTTCATATGAACATATTCAGATGATGACAGAGCACGCGGTCGCGTCCCCTGTATGGGGTTCCGTATAGATCGGAAAAGCGATCACTATGGTACGATTTGTTTTGGACCCATCCGCTATAATGACATAACGTCTTTTAGCGGTGTTTTGTTTGGACGGGCAACAAGTGTTGGGTACAAAGATGCCGAGCTTTTCCGCTCTAGTGTTTTAATCATATGTTCGTCTGAAGATGTCGCTTTTGGTGCCACGAAACCGGTTGTGATCCAGGAATGAAGGACTAAATGCAGCTGAAACGGTTATTAATACCCAAGATGAGTACTCATAGTTGTGGCTGCCCCATCTACAAGGTTGTCTGCAATTCAGTTTCTTATGAAAAGGTAAATTAATACCACAAAAAATATATTTGAATAAATTTTAAAATTTATTTTTAAGAAAAAAAAGCATTTAAACAGAAAACTACACAAAATGGACATATCATTATATGATAACGTTAATACTATAAAAACTCATATACCCTGCACTCTAAATTTTCCTTTTTCCTATACTTTTATTGTTTATAATACAATTAATAACAAAAACGTAAGAAACTCCCACTAAACAGAAAAAATAAAAATAAAACTAGTACTTTTTAGGTTCTGAGTTTCCTTTTCAGAAGTTTTCTTTGAACTTGCTGCAAATTTTTGTAGAGCATTCAAGGCAGGTTGGCTTCTTGAAACAATGCAATCATAAGGTGTCCTCCTCTTCTTCTTTTGGTCACAGGTGTAGTATGTTTTGCGTTTTTCTAATCGTTCTCCGATTCTTCTCTTGGTTCTGCTACACCGAACACACGACGAATGGATGCACGAAGTTCACGGGGTAAGTCCATCTCTGATGTCAGCAACGAGTATGCAAGCTTCTTCAAAAAATTAAAGCACCTTACTTGAGAACTATCTTTGAAGGAGTTGTGAAGAACAGACGTATTCACCCCAATTATGTCCAACATGCAGAAAAACGATTCTGTTGGCCAACGTTGCGTATATCGCACAGTTGAATACACGGCACATTTCTCATCTTGGGCATGAAGTCTACCTTTAGTATGGTTATAGTATGAAAATCTTCCTGGTTTACCTATATCAAAATCAGAATCACAACCCTACCCTAATTTGGCACAAATGGAAATTGGAAATGCCGTGTTGCTAGAGCCTCCCGTCGGGTAGACCGTTCGCCTGGTTTAAGTCTTTCGAGTTAACGCCACTTCGGCGACTTGCGCGTCGATGGTGAAGAAATGATGATGATAAGGACAGCACAACAACCAATCCCTGAGCGGAGTAAGTCTCCGACACAGCCAGGAATCGAACCCGGGCCGTTAGGTAAGACATTCCGTCGCGCTGACCACACAGCCGTCAGGGGCGGACATTTGCCACAAATGAAGCTAGACTTAGATAATGCGTGAAAGCGTAGATTGCACAGCCAACGTTCTTGCTTTTCGCAGGTAAGAACTCTATTGGATTTTCCTTCAACAACCACACGAATGTCACTCATTTTGAGTTGACATATGTTGCTAATTCGATTGAGCTAAACCAACTGTCTGCAGTGATACTGCGGTTAGTCTGTTCAGTGGGTTTAGGTAGTTAAATCACAGCCTGTGTTGGTTTCTGGAAACTTTTTTCTACTAAACTTTGCTTTTGTACATCTGAATTCCTTTCTGTGTAAAGGCACGTGACTTTTAAGCCATACTTGCATGGCATGTTCGGCATCTACATTTTCGATCTGCATTTACCAGGATGTGATACCAGCATTTCATCGATACATACACATTCTCCAATTCTGCAACATTTGACAGTTGCCAATAAATTTTGTGAAAATTTCTGGCTGTGGAGCTATGGGATCGTTTGCCTTGCATTCAAATCGACAGAAGAGTCATCGAATTGCAAGCGTGTCAGAAGTACGCCAAAAGTGTTTTTGGGTGTAACCCATCTAAATATATCACGTCTGCTACCACTTGTGACATAAAACGATTTTAATCTTCTCTGTTGGATTTGAAAATAGCTGAATAAAATAGTGAACCAAAATGTTGTATACATAGTTCCGTGTAGTCAGTGTGTACACAACTTTCACAATAGAGCACGCCCCACTAAGCACAACAGCGCAGGCACAGCGCTCGTCCGTCTCCACACTACGAGATGGCGCTGTCTTAGAGACGGACCAAATTCTGCTTCCGCTGATCCGCGTATTAATATGTAACGCAGCCAATGAGATTGCTGCTAGCGTAGAACCTTCTCTTCTCGCGGATCACACTCGCGCAGTGATACCTGAACGCGTGAGGTATTATAACGAGTGTACTGACCTCTGATTAGCAATCGCCACCTGTGTTTTTATAACTTTCTGGTGACTTTTTTTCACTGTCCTCCATGAACATCTCTGTGTTAGTCTATATTTTTTACCTCCACTTTCTCCCATTATTCTGTTTTAAGTTCCCCTTTATCACCTTATGTATGTACCATTTTATTCTTATTTTAAGTTCATGTCACTCGGCTGAAGAGCGGCGGATTGTGCCGCTGACAGCCCTCCCCTGCCCATATGGGGCAGGGGAATGAAATCACAATAAAGGGGGAAAAAAAACTCCGCTTAGCCAGTCTGCATTTATCTGCACCTGTCTGTACCAGCCTGCATTTCTCTGTACCAGTCTATAGTTAAGTTTCAGTCGGTGCCTAATAAGATTACCATATTCCTGTACATAGCCATGAATATAAATGAATAGACACTTTGTCAAGTATCAGAGATATGTGAGAATAAGATTAACGTACTAAGACCAAAGGAACTTCAGATTGTCAGTTGTAAACAGCATCCAGAACCAAGTTAAGTTATTTTTATGCTTTTATTATTTTAATAAATGTGTGTGAAAATTAATCAAGTTCTGTTTAAAGTTGGTCACCGTCAATCTGCTACTCTAAGCGTGCAAGTGGCATTTCTATCGTCTGACCTAGCGGCAGAAGATAAACACACCACGATAAGACCACGAGACATATTGCTGACACTCACCTACTTCGTTAGACCGACAAGTCAAATAATCTGATGGTGTGTGTACCGAAGGTCTTACAGTATGCACACCACACAAAAAATGCATTTTCACTGCAGACGCAAAGAAATTGGTACACTCACCTAATATCGTGTAGGGCCTCCATGAACAAGGAGTAGTGCCGCAACAGGACATGGCATGGACTCGACTAACGTCTGCAGTAGTGCTATAGGGAATTTACATCGTGAATCCTGCAGGGCTGTCCACAAATCCATAAGGGTACGAGGGGGTGGAGATGTCTTCTGAATAGCACGTTGCAAGGCATTCCAGGTATGCTCAATAATGTTCATGTCTGGGGAGTTCGATGGACAGCGGAAGTGCTTAAACTCAGAAGAGTGTTTCTGGAACCATTCTGTAGCAATTTTGGACGTGTGAGATCTCGCATTGTCCTGCTAGAATTGCCCACGTCCGTCCGAATGCACAATGGACATGAATGGATATAGGTGATCAGACAGGATGCTTACATACAAGTCACCTGTCAGAGTGTATCTAGACGTATCAGGGGTCCGATATCACTCCAACTGCACACGCTCCACACCATTACAGAGCCTCCAACAGCTTGAACAGTTCTCTGCTGACATGCAGGGTCCAAACCCGCATACGTCCATCCGCTCAATACAAATTGAAACGACACTCGGCCTACCAGGCAACACGTTTCCAGTCATCAATAGTCCAATGTCGGTGTTGACGGGCCCAGGCGAGGCGTGAAGCTTTGTGTCGTGCAGTCATGAAGGCTACACGAGTGGGTCTTCGGCTTCGAATACCCATATCGATGATGTTTCGTTGAATGGTTCGCACGCTGACATTTGATGATGGCCCAGCATTGAAATCTGCAGCAATTTGGCGAAGGGTTGCGCTTCTGTCACGTTGAACGATTCTCTTCAGTCGTCGTTGGTCCCGTTCTTGCAGGATCTTTTTCCAGCAGCATCGATGTCGGAGATTTGATGTGTTACCGGATTCCTGATATTCACGCTACACTCGTGAAATGGTCGTACGAGGAAATCCCCACTTCATCGCTACCTCGTAGATGCTGTGTTCCACCGGCCGTGCGCCGACTATAACACTACGTTCAGAATCATTTAAATCTTGATAACCTGCCACTGTAGCAGCAGTTACCAATCTAACAACTGCGCCAGACACTTTTAGTCTTATATAGGCGTTGCCGACCGCAGCGCCATATTCTGCCTGTTTACGTATCTTCGTATTTGTATATGCATGCCTACACCAGTTTCTTAGGCTCAAAAATGTTCAAATGTGTGTGAAATATTATGGGACTTAACTGCTGAGGTCATCAATCCCTAAGCTTACACACTACTTAACCTAAATTATCCTAAGGGCAAACACATACACCATTGCCCAAGGGAGGTCTCGAACATCCGCCTGGACCAGCCGCACAGTCCATGACTGCAACGCCCAAGACCGCTCGGCTAATCCCGCCCAGCGTTTCTCAGGCGTTTCAGTGTAGTTCGCATAAATGAGCTTCATACCAAACATATGGATCACTGTCATGCTTTTCTTTGTTTACTTTTACGTTAAACCATTTCAGTACGATACTCAAAATATTGTTAGGAATCACCAAATTCCAAATACTAGTATGGGGATCTGTACTGTTACCTAATGGAGCAGGTAGTCGCAACTGTTGGCAAATGAATGATGTTATGCCGCCGAATACGAGGTCGCCTGAGAAGAGGTATCGACGACCAGCGATATACGACTGCACGTAGCATGAAATGCTACAGTATAGTATAAAAGGTAACTGAAACAAATATGCAGCGAGACGAACAGAAATGACTCTTTTATTCAAATACGCCGCTATACATGATGGTACCCTGGATATCACAAAATAACGGATCATGGCCCTTAAAAGGCTGTGTGATCACCACCGACGGCAGTGCATGGTCTGTAATGTGTTCCAATTCCGGCCACAAAGTTGTAATTGGGTTCTTGTGGTAGGGCATTCCATTCCTACCAGCGCGGTTGACAAGTACTGGATGGTCGTTGGTGCTTGTGGACGTGCTGCATTGTCTCTCCCCATGCATCCCACAAGTGCTCGATGGAATTTAAGTCGGGGGAACGGGCAGGCCAGTCCATTCACCGAATATCGTCTGTACTGTTAGATGCTATCGCGCATTGTCATCCATAAAAATAATGTCAGAGCCAAATGCAACCCATGAAAAGGCGCACATGGGTAAGGAGAACAGTGCCACAATAACATTGCTCAAATATTTGAGGTCAGCACGCTCATGCAACATTATGGCACCCAATGCCATAATACTTCAAAACGAAGCCGATCACTTTCGACAGTATCTGGCCGTATTACGTATCCTCTTATGGCGAGAGGTGGGAACAAGTAATGCACCCAGAAGCACTGTCGGAAATTTCAATATGACAAACAGCCAAAGTTGCAAAATAGTTCTTTGTTTCCAGCATGCTAGAAATCCGTAAACTGTCCGATATGATCGTTTTGGTGGTCCAGGTATTATGTTTGAGGAGGCATAATGTTGCATTGGCGTACCGACCTCCAAATCTCTGAACAGGGTACACTCAGCGCTCATTGTTATTGTGACACTGTACTCGTTCACCACGACCGTGTTTTCAGGGATGCATACGGCTCGGAATGCATTTTTATGGATGACAGTGGGCGACCTCATCGAAGAGCTTAGGTGAAGGAGCTCTTGAAACAAGAGGCTATCGCCTATTGGACTGGCCTGACTGTTCCCTCGACTTACATGCCATCGTACTACTATAGAATGCGTTGTGGGGACGTATTGCAGCGCGTCCACATGCACCAAGGGTCACCAGCAGTTATCAACCTTGCTGGTGGAGAAATGGAACGCCATGCCACAAGAGCCTCTTACCAACCTTGTGGTCAACAGATCATGCACTGCCGTCCGTGGTGACACCCACCCTATTCGCCTTTCGATATGTTACCAACCGCGGTGACTTCAGTATAGTTATTGTCTTTGTATAAAAATGACCCTTTTGTTGGTCTCACTGTGTACGTCTTTCAATCGCCTTCTGTACTATACAGTAGCAGTTCTTTTTACGTATAGTCCATGTTTCATCGAGTTCTGTTTCGTGGCAGGGACACATCACACTAATGTTACTATTGTCCTTAAGTTTTGGACATCAATGTACTCTACTGGCCATTAAAATTGCTACACCACGAAGATGACGTGCTACAGACGCGAAATTTAACCGACAGGAAGAAGATGCTGTGATATGCAAATGATTACCTTCTCAGGGCATTCACACAAGGTTGGCGCCGGTGGCGACACCTACAACGTGCTGACATGAGGAAAGTTTACAACCGATTTCTCATACACAAACAGCAGTTGACCGGCGTTGCCTGGTGAAACGTTGTTGTGATGCCTCGTATAAGGAGGAGAAATGCGTACCATCACGTTTCCGACTTTGATAAAGGTCGGATTGTAGCCTATCGCGATTGCGGTTTATCGTATCGCGACATTACTGCTCGTGTTGATCGAGATCCAATGACTGTTAGCAGAATATGAAATCGGTGGATTCAGGAGGGTAATACGGAATGCTGTGCTGGATCCCAACGGCCTCGTATCACTAGCAGTCGAGATGACAGGCATCTTATCCGCATGGCTGTAACGGATCGTGCAGCCACGTCTCGATCCCTGAGTCAACAGATGGGGACGTTTGCAAGACAACAACCATCTGCACGAACAGTTCGACGACGTTTGCAGCAGCATGGACTATCAGCTTGGAGACCATGGTTGCGGTTACCCTTCACGCTGCATCACGGACAGGAGCGCCTGCGATGGAGTACTCAACGACGAACCTGGGTGCACGAATGGCAAAACGTCAGTTTTTCGGATGAATCTTGGTTCTGTTTACAGCATCATGACGGTCACATCCGTGTTTGGCGACATCGCGGTGAACGCACACTGGAAGCGTGTATTCGTCATCATCATACTGGCGTATCACCCAGCGTGATGGTACGGGGTGCCATTGCTTACACGTCTCGGTCACCTCTTGTTCGCATTGACGGCACTTTGAACAGTGGACGTTACATTTCAGATGTGTTACGACCCGTGGCTCTACCCTTCATTCGATCCCTGCGAAACCCTACATTTCAGCAGGATAATGCACGACCGCATGTTGCAGGTCCTGTACGGGCCTTTCTGGATACAGAAAATGTTCGACTGCTGCCCTGGCCACCACATTCTCCAGATCTCTCACCAATTGAAAACGTCTGGTCAATGGTGGCCGAGCAACTGGCTCGTCACAATACGCCAGTCACTACTCTTGATGAACTGTGGTATCGTGTTGAAGATGCATGGGCAACTGTACCTGTACACGCCATCCAAGCTCTGTTTGACTGAATGCCCAGGCGTATGAAGGCCGTTATTACGACCAGAGGTGGTTGTTCTGGGTACTGATTTCTCAGGCTCTATGCACCCAAACTGCGTGTAAATGTAATCACATGTCAGTCCTAGTATAATATATTTGTCCAATGAATACCCATTTATCATCTGCATTTCTTCTTGGTGTAGCAATTTTAATGGCCAGTAGTGTAATTTAGAGCCTTCTGTTGTACTGCAGCTCTCGAATGCATATTCTGTCGATTTTTTTTTTTGTCGGTATTCTCTGCACTATTCATATGATGTGAATCTTTCCATAACCCTGTAGCATGAACTTACATGGTTACATACAATATGAGAAAATAAACATATAATTGAAATGTTATAGCTCCCACTGAATTGTCATCGTGTAAGAAGACCTCTGTCACTGCCATCAGCAGTGGCCGTTCTGACAAACAGGAAATCTATCCGACTGGTTTCTCTCAAATAGAGTGATCTGTCGGAGTGTGATATCTCTGTGAGTGTATGTGTCCTACTCCTTGACTGTGAGAATTTTCGGCAGTTTTATGGAATCATTGCAGGCTACGACGTAATGATTCTCATCGCTGGCGAAGGAAAACAGCGAGGTTGCATACCTTTGACGAAAAATAGATAATTTTACTAACACTTTTAGCAACACGAAACACGATTGTTTGCAATTACGAGATCCTTCGTTGCACTAAGCTAACGGCGATTCTGGTAGAGCAACAATACGACAGATACTAGTGTAAGCTAAAAAGGTAATGCAGTCCTCAGTTCGGAGTTTGGTTTGAGGATCACACTGTTTAACGAGGTGTGATCGTGTTGGAGCCGGTATGCACCAATGGAATGACTTACAGCTAGCCAGTTACAGGGCACATAAGTTTAGTTTGGCCTCAACACCACGCTGCAAGTTGGCATTTTTCACATTAAAAATCCATTACCTGAGGTACGATAAGCGACCAATTACGAAAATAAATCCCAGCACCGATTGAAGATTGAATCACCAACCTTCGCATTTTTGATCTGACACTCAACCACATAGCCACCATTGGCTAAGAGCAAAAGATTCTGCTACGTAAGTTGCACTGACAGAAGATATGTTTATGTTAATTTGTGAAATTAAAGTAAGCTATTTTGTTGCAAACAGATAGTACACTTAAATACACACAGTGATCGATCACAAATTAGAAAAATTTTACTGTGACTTCATATCAAAAATAGATCGCAGCTCGAAATCTCAGCGTACGTACTTAAATTTATCTATGTAGCATGGATTTGGCTGAGGGCTGTGACTGTATTATAAAATTCTTAAAGGAACGCTTTTTAGCTTCAGTCACGTTTATTCTCCAGTATTTATTGGAACAACGCGTTTCGGCAACATGTCGCCATCATCGTGTGCCTGACTGCTATTTTCACATAAATTTCTTTATTACTGATTCCTGAGAAGTGTAAAATTACTTTTTACTATTGTGTCAGTGTAGTTACGTTCCGGAAAAATGTTAGTCTTGTCCAGAACGATTTATTTATGTTTGTGTGCTCTATTTTGTGTGTTGCCTATTTAAATGTGGAACAGGTAGACTGGTGCACACTGACACTGTTAATCTTTCTTGACAGGGACGACAACATTACGAAACATAACCTGAGTGACATCTATGGTACTGTGCACCATGATGTGTGTTAGACAATTAAATATACAACACACAGAATGGTGCACAGTAACCAAATTAATCGTTCTGGAAGAGGACAACAACATATCGGAACATAAAGTCACTGACGCACACAGAAAAAATACTTTCGCACTTCACAGCATTCTGTATATAACACGAAGAATGGTGCACACTAACATAAATTAGTCATTCTGGACAGAGGCAACAATGTTTCGGAACATAATCTCACTGGCACAAGCAGAAAAAATATTTCCGTGCTTCCCAGGATTACATAAAACAAGCTGAAAAAGTGTTGGCTTTATAAACACAGCGTATTAGCCTGTAATAGATTCCTCGAAATCGATTTTTTGAAACTCCGATCCGGTTGTTATACAACTAAATGAACATTTAAGGCCAATTTGTGCCTAGGTGCAGTTTTAAGATAAAATTCTTATTAATTTCCAAATTCTTTCGAACTGTGTACCACAGAAGGACATTACTCGTCTGTGCAAAATACGCTTGTCATACGCATCGAGTAATTTCAACAGTTAGAGATACTTGTTCGAAAAGACACTCAACGAGATTTTTTTTTTTTTTTTTGCTTTCCAAGCAAAGGGGGAGGGGGTGTACGCTCTCTTAAGCTGACTAATTACCGACGAGTCTAATGAGGAATCTGCGCGACGTGCGCTCGGGTTTCTACATATAGTCGGCGGGCCGTCCGGCCGACTCTTTTGATAAGCTATTGTATTTCGACGCCGGGCGTCAGGCGTCGGGCGGAGGCGTCGGCGTCGGTGGCGTCGGCTATGTCGGCGCGGCGCTCGTGTGACGCCGTGGGACCGGGCTCGGGTTGCAGCGAAAGAGGACGCCGGGCGCCGCCGCTGCCGCCGACGCCGCCGCCGCCGCTGCCGCTGTGTGCAATCCGACGCCGCGCCCGCCGCGCCACGCCGCCTCACTCTAATATCCGACGTCTCTCACAGGCGGCTATTCTGTATCCCCGCGCGTTCGACATGTGGACAGCCGCGTACAAAGCATTTCACGGCGGCCGATGCAACGAGGTCGAGCGCACATTACTACAGGTTACAAATACAAATATTTATCGTACGAAGGCTGAAATTTCAGTCATTCTGTACTATGTGCACATGTCATTCGTAACTCTATATTTCCACTGTCTTCTAGATCCACCTGGCGCGTTTAATTATACCCGCAACGAACTGATTGAACCTCGTATATGAGGAATATTCGAAAAGTAAGGCCTTTCTGCCACTAAAAAAAAAAAAAATTAAAAAAAACGATCAGTAAAGCTCTTATCTGTTATTTTACTTTCCAATAAATCTACTTCACTTTTCCATATAATCGCAGTGCACTTTTAAGCACTTTTCGTAACTAAAACTAACTTCTTCAAGCCTTACATCTATCTACGCATACATATACATCCATGCTCAGCAAAACACTGTAGAATGCGTGGCAGAAGGTACACCCCATTGTACCCGTTATTAGTCCTTTCTCCCGTTGTATTCCCTTATTGATCTCAGGAAGAATGATTGTTTAAATCCCTTTGGGCGTGCTGTACTTAGTCTGATTTTATCCTCACGATCCCTATAGGTGCGATATCCAGGGGGTTGTAGTGTATTCCTAGAGTCACCTTTCAAAGCTAGTTTCTTAAAACTTCATAAGTAGCCTTTCTCTAAACAGTTTATGTCTCGCTTGAAGAGTCTGCCAGTTTAGTTTCTGTAATATCTCTGTCACGCTCCTCTGCAGAGCAAACAAACCTGTGACCATTCGCGCTGCCATCTTTCGTATATGCTTATATCGCCACATACTTGAGCAATATTCTAGGATGGGTCGCACGATTGATTTGTAAGCAATCTCCCTTGTAGATTCATTTCACTTTCCTAGCGTACCACCAATAAACCGATGTCTGCCACCTGCTTTACCTGCAACTGAGCGTAGGTGACCTGTCCATTTCACATCCTACAAACTGTTATACCGAATTATTTGTATGAGTTGACCAGTTCAAACTGTAACTCACTGATTTTTCAGTCATAGGATACGATATTTTTTCGTTCTCTGGATTGCAAAACTTTACATTTCCGAACATTTGAAACAAATTTATAATCTTTGAACCAATTAGAAATCGTATGAAGAGATTACTGGATATTTTTGCAGCTTATTTCAGACAATAATTCATTATAGATAACGGCATTCTGTGAATGTTGCTTTTAGCACTCTCTGGAAGATCGTTAATATAAAACATGAATAGCTAGGGACTACCTAATGTTTCTTCTACGTCTGTCAATGACCATCCATCCAAGGCAACTTGCTGTGTTCTCCCTACCAAGAAATCCTGAATTCAGTCACAAATTTCACTTGATAGGATCGTACTTTTAATGATATGCGTAGGTATGTTACTGAGTCAAATGCTTTCCTAAAACTGACAATTACTGAATCTTCCTGATTGCCTTAATCAATGGCTTTCAGAATGTTATGTGAGAAAAGTGCGAGTTGGCTTTCAGACGATAATATCTCCGAAAGCATTGCTATTTGGCATGGAGAAGGTCATTCTGTTCAAGATTCCTCATTATGCTTGAGCTCAGCATATGTTCTAAGATTCTACAACAAATGGATGTGAACGATATTGGACGGTAGTTCTGTGAATCACTTCTGCTACTCTTCTTGTATATGAGTGTGACCTGTGTTTTCTTCCACTTACCGGGCACGGTTTTTCGTTCAAAGGATCTACGAGACATTGTAGTTAACAGAATGGTTAACTCAGCTGCAAATTGCTTATAGAATCTGGTAGGGGTTCCATTGGGCTATGGGGCTTTGCTCAGTTTTAATGTTTCCAGTTGTTTCTCAACGCCACTGAGAGTAATATTTATATCACTCACTTTTTCAGTGGTACGAGAATTAAATTGGGTCAATACTTCTCGGTTTTCCTTTGTAACGGAGTGAAGTATTTCTGCTTTCCTTATGCCATGCACAGTTTCAGTTACTGTCTCGACCATAAGTGTCTGGACACTGCCTGCGCTGCCACTAACAGCCTTTACACACGACCAGAATTCATTTGGATTTTGTGAAAGATCATTCGACAGCATTCTGCTACGGTAGTCACTGAAGGCTTCACGCATTCCTCTGTTGATAACCAAACGCGTTTCATTCAACATCTCTCTACCTATAGCATATGCTTTGTTCTATACCTATTATGCAGTAAGTATACCATGGTGCGTCACTCCCGTCAATAACTGTTCTGCTAGTACATACCTGTCCAGCATATGGTCAACTATTATTTCAAACTTGAGCCATAGTTCCTCTACAGTCTACATGCTCTTGTTCTGAGCAAAAAGTTTCAAGTTGGTCATTGAGATATGAGGCTACTGCTTCTTTGTCTA
Organism: Schistocerca serialis cubense; assembly: GCF_023864345.2. Classification (NCBI taxonomy): domain Eukaryota; kingdom Metazoa; phylum Arthropoda; class Insecta; order Orthoptera; family Acrididae; genus Schistocerca; species Schistocerca serialis. The sequence goes on along the minus strand of NC_064640.1, from coordinate 400,553,919 downwards.
GTCTACTGAACGTATAGATCTCTCTACTTGTTTTAGTGGCCCTTTGTACTTTGTTTGATTTATATATTATGAGAGGTGGCAGTTCTGTTTGTAATATTTGCCACAGAAAGCGTATTTCCTGACTACATGTGTAGACGAGACTCCTTGGATACCAAAGTTTATATGAGCGCAGCGTTGTTAGTCTGCGCTGGCTAGCACTTTTTTGTCGAGCGTTGGCAGAATCTATTGTATAGTTTCGATCGTGCTCGTGAGGAAACTTGATTTTAGAATGCATTTGTTGCAGCTTGAAACAAGTCAAATGAGGTAATATCTGACTATGCATTCGTGGGCGCAGGTACTGTAGCAAACGAATGTGGTGTTCATGGAGCGTTTTCTTTTAAGCTTTTTCAGTATTGTAACTTGTGTTTTGACTATTTGAACATTGTCGGTTTAAGCAGTTCATAATATACATGAACTCAGGAAAGCACATAACTCTTTATCCTTTTCTTTTTAATGCACTGCTTCTATCAGGAAGTTTTGTCAAAAGTGTTCACTTCGTGAGCTTCCTATTACAGTAATTTTTCATAACAATGATAATCAATGTAGACATCTTCATAATATGCATAACACACAACTACATCACAATAGTTTTCAAGTTCTTTCTCACTGAGCCTTAACATCCCACTTGCCTATTCAAAAGTTTTTCAGTGTGATTTTCTGGACATTCGTTGCAGCTTGCGAGATCCAGTTATCCCGTAACCCATGAGGTAACTTCCTTGTAACATATAGGCCTACTACGGGGTGTGATCAGTCTAAAGTGATGAAAATTTTGATGTGCATTAAGCTGGATCATCGAGACAGGAAAGTAATCCAGTAGCTTTATAGGAATGAAACAGTAGAAGTCAAAATAAAAAACACCGATATAAAATTTAGAACTGTAAGCAAGGGTATTCGGCAGGGATGTAGCCTTCCTTATTAGTCTTCAAAATATACATTCAGGTTGCAATAAAGAAATGTAAAGATACATATGTAACACGAATAACTATTTCTGGAGAAACATAAAAATGCTTAGATTTTCAGATGATATTGCAGTGCTAGATGAACCTGAAAAATTTTTCTAAAAGGCCGTAGAAGTTGCGTACAGGGTATTTTCAGAAATCCTTGTATATGGTAAACTTCCAACAGCAGCAAACCTAAGTCTGGATGGAGGGAATCTGATGCATGTCACTAGCCTTAAGCGGAAGGGTAATAGAATTGCAGAGGATGGTGGTTCATTTCAGGAGATTAAATTCATAACTGTACTAGCTAAAAGAGCATTCACGAAGAAGAAGAAGCTACCAATATCCAAAATTATTAGTTTAAACAGTAGGAAACTGTATTTAAAAGCTTTGTTTGGAGCGTTGGCTTATATGGCTCGAGGACATGCAGTAAGGCAGCTTTTGACGCGTGGTGTTGGTGAAGAGTCCTATACATTCCACCGACAGAGAGAATGACCAATGAAGAAATTTTCAACAACATAGAAGAGAAAATATTGTTGCGGAAAACTCTCAAGGAAAGGCGGGAACAATGGGTTGGACGCCTATAGCGACATTGCCCCTTCATAATGAAACAAATAGGAGGAAAAACGCCTGAGAAGATGCACGAGAAAAACTATGACTTCGGTACATCAAGTTAATAAACGAGATCTGAAAGTTACAACATACTCTCTGCTGAAGAGACTTGCGGAAGACAGGGAAAACTAGAGAATGAGAATGTTTCAATTTGCATGAAAATGCTGTGAGTCGATGCAACCATTTGGATGCACTTTTGATAACTTTTCTCATGTCTTGAGCACAGTTTTATTTTTCTAACAACTTTACGCATTTCGACTTTACGTCATTTTCGAAGGCAGTATTATTTCAGTGATATAAAATTTTTCATTAGATCATTATATCACGTCAGCATTCTCGATCACGAGACAAACTGCCTTTGAAAATGATGTACAGTCGAAACGCATAAGATTGTTGGAAAAATAAAAGTGTGGTCAAGACATAAGAATAGTTATCAAAAGGATGAGAATGGCTGTTGACCAACCTACGGCTTGAGAACAAAAGAAGAACATATTGTTATAATTTTTCAGAAATAAGTCAGCGCACCTGTTTTTGCTCATTTTAAGAGAGCCATCTCCTGATTTATCTGTTTTGCAGATGGCTATTTCAGAGCTGTTTGTTGGTGACATATGGCCATATCCCAGTGTCTGTGCGAAACGGTCTCATGGTGTGAGCTGCGGCTTTTATGGTATAATACTGGGGTAAGGAATCACAAAATAGAAACATGCATTTAATAGTTTATACATATTATTATTACTAGCAGTAATTATGTCGAATTCATGCTCAGTTAACTACATATTTATATAAATACGTACGTAGATGCCCGGTAAATATGACACATGTGTGGATGACCAAAAGAAGAAAAACCTTTTATGTTTTTCAGTAAGCAGTTATCCGAAAACCGATTTTAAATTTTAGTGTTACAAGAACCGCCACTGCCTTGCATCTATAGACTTGGCTCCATTTTTTCTTCATATTTCACAGTTTGTGTCACATAAAACACAAAAATATGCTGGCAACTTTTGCAGCATTCGCCTTAATGGGCGTGCATAATGCCTCTTAACTGAACTAGTTGGCGCGTTGAACTACTAGTATTTCACTCCGATTAGAAACGTTGTTCGTGCCCATTTTACTTCACTGCTCTCCTTACTAAGGTCTCAACGCATTATGTTGACTGTGCATGTGCGGAAACTGCTTCTTGGTTTAAAAGACTCTGTATATATAAAAAAAAGAAATTTCCACTAACGATTTGATAGCTGTGATACACGAGATTGCTGTAGCAAGATGTATCCCCATAATTTCTATAAGAAAAGTTAGTGCTAAAATTACAACGTTTGAAAATTATGGTTGTCGCTTTCTGTTTGAAATTTACGACGATAATTTCAGACCTTAGTACTAGCAGACACTTGCATTTAGAAGAAAATATTTTATTTGTGCCAGGAATATCCATTTCCCACTTACAACAAAACTGCAATAGATTTAACATTATCCAGAATGGGAAGTACGGCGATCTCAGTATCACTTTTCAAAAACTCGTGACTCTTCATCAGTGAGCCATTCTCTAATGACATCACCGTCAAAGTGACGTTGAAACACGTACCTTCGTCCTTTTGAATACCGAACGATGTGGAGCTACACAAACAACGTGGAGGTATTCTCCCATACTTCCGTAATGGGGCTCAGTATTATTCTGTCGACGAGTGTGAAGGACTGTTGTCCTCTTCCGTAATATGGATAGTGGAACTCAAGTATGCATTCCACAAGTCAAATAATCGATAGAGGGATACAGAGTTCGTGCCGCAGGTAAACGACTTTGTGATAAATTATGAAATAAAAATCCACCGTTGTCTTCTCACGCCAGTACAGAAAACAAACATTTACTTGTTCTGCTTGGAAATATAGAGGCGAAGTATCGTTTGCGCGTTTCTGACTCGCAGGTATGATTCAAGTAACATGTTTATCAGTAAAGTACATGTGTATCAGCATGGAAAATCGTGTTTGTAATAACATGTGTTTGTTTAGCGCTAGCTTTCCTTTTGCCTTTTGACGGTATCTGGACGTAGGTTCCTCCGTAATATAATTCTAATTTTATCGAATTAATGATTGGAGGGAACACACACACAAGTGAACACCCTGCAAGCAAGAAAAATATTTTACGACGTGTAATTTCTATGGCTGTAACGTCATCTAAGAGGCGCATCTTCATACGCCTGCCGGCTACTGTGGCCGAGCGGTTCTAGACGCTTCAGTCCGGAATCGTGCTGCTGCTACGATCGCAGGTTCGAATCCTGCCTTGGGCATGGATGTGTGCGATGTCCTTAGGTTAGTTAGGTTTAAGTAGCTCTAAGTCTAGGGGACTGATGACCTCAGATGTTAAGTCCCATAGTGCTTAGAGCCATTTGAACCATTTTATACGCCTGATACGATAGGTGGCATACATGAGTGTACACATTGATATGCCAACTGTGGAATGAATTGCTGAAAATTTTGATCTCTTCACCAAATGCATGTCAGACCAGTTGAACATTTTCATTAAGACAAATCAATGGAAATAAGGGAACAGACGGCTGTAGCCCAAAGACAGTTTATCGCTATAGCGCTACGGGCCCCGTGCGATCAGAAGCACCGGCGACGCTCTGCCCCATTTTTAGCAGAAAATTAGCCGTAAGCAATTTTGAAATGAAAATAATAATACCTTTTAAGAATATGCGTGCATGATTGTGCACTGTTTTTAAGGAACTCAAAGTAAAATATGTTTGACATAAAATAGTTTTTCAAACGTTTGAAGTACAGTATATATTCATGGTAATTTTGCTTTATTAAACCATATTTTAAGTATTAAAACTTGGTGGAAGAATTTTATTTACACATTCTGTACTCCTGTTCATAGTGCATTATTACGAACTTGCGCCGAGATATTGTCATCAGAGATTGTTGTTTGCTTCACATGGTTAAGATAAATCTCATTTAAATAGCATTTCTTCATATAACTTTGCACACAACGATGTAGGCCATTAAGTGGTGATATCAGACAATCAGAATACCACCCAAGTCAGACACCAGTTTGTGTTGGTTAAGGTTTGTGATAATCCAGCTCGCTTAGTGCTGTGTTTCGGATCCTGTTTTATGTTTCATTTACTAATTTTACATTTAGCCACTGTGTGCTTTAACAGTATGATCGTCTACCACGCTTCGAGGCACTTTTTCATACATGGTTTAATGTTTGATCCATTCAGATACATCCGTGTGCTCGTTCTCTGCAGCCGAACGTCACAGGGTTAGGTTTCCACAGCCAGTGTTTCGCGACTTTTCACTGTGTGGCATAGTCGGATGGAATGTTATAACACGCCTCGTTAAATAATATTTGTACAATGGGTCATCCAAAACACGGACGTAAGCCATTTGCAGAAGAAATTGTAAGGACGTGCACGTAGTATTGAACTATTAAAATTGCACTTAGTTGGTTCTCTAGATGTTGCCTTCGTTGTCTTTTCTCACGGATGTGGCAACGTCCGCAGGTCTTGCTTGTACGAAAAAATGGTATTACTTCCAGAACTGTTACGTTCGAGGCTTCAATAACTACCAAATAAAAACAGGCTCATCGTTATATCTTATGTATTCTTATTTACTCAGATGATAGGTTCACAAAATGTTTGTTACTTCGGCACAAAACATGTCTCTTCTGACAAAATGTTTCACAAAACTCTCTTTCTCTACTGCTCTTCCCTCCAATTGCGAGGAACAAGAACAGAGGTAGTAAACATGTAACCCGAAGATTTCAATCCATTACACAGATATTCAACAGAACGTTCAAAGAATGTTACATAAATTGGTACGCAAATATTACAAAAAATTGAGTAAACATTTATGGGAACTGGTTTATAAAAACATGGGATGTTCATGTTAATTTAACTACACAAATGTTAAATTTTTATACAATAAAACGGTTGTTCAGAAGCTATAAAGATAGCTTTTTCTTTTTTTGCTTTCTTTTTTTTAAGTTTCGGTTTTATTTACACGTGGAGTGATCCATACCGAAAGGTATCGCAGATTTCATATTATATATTATGCTTGATTTCATCACAATGTGCTGTGAAATTTTGCCCTATCCAGACGCTTAAATTTTATAATACGGCCCATTTTACTTTTTAACGAGGTACGTCATAATTTGTAATCAATTTAGGTACTGTCTGTGCAAATCAGCGCCTGAAACGGAGACCAACTGGCAGTTCTGATTGTTGGTAAGTCGAACGATAGTAGAAACCTGGAATTTTAGCTACCTTCCTGTTTCTACAAGAGTAAAATGCTCTGCTAGACTAGTCGGTTTTGATGTAGACGGGCCGGCCGAAGTGGCCGTGCGGTTAAAGGCGCTGCAGTCTGGAACCGCAAGACCGCTACGGTCGCAGGTTCGAATCCTGCCTCGGGCATGGATGTTTGTGATGTCCTTAGGTTAGTTAGGTTTAACTAGTTCTAAGTTCTAGGGGACTAATGACCTCAGCAGTTGAGTCCCATAGTGCTCAGAGCCATTTGAACCATTTGATGTAGACGGGTCCTAAATGGATAGTTGTCAAAAATTTCTATCACTTTTATGTTGGACAGATTTAACCGTAAACGAGAAGCTGAAAAAACTGTTCCGAATTTTGATAGTGATAATCTAGCTACAAGGAAACTCAGCTAAATTTGTGGATGTCTTCAGCGTTTACGACACAAATATTTAGTTGTCTAAACAATGATTTTCCTTGCTATGTGAAAGGAGACAATAAAGTTCTATTGTAACGAGTAGCTTTATGTCCTGAATAACGATCGTTATGTTGGTTAAATAATGGTTGAAATACCAAAGTGCCTAAGATCTGTTAGCTCTTAAATTAGTCAAATAAAAGTTTATTAGCTGGCTGGTTGGTTGGTTTGTAGATTAAACGGACTAAACTGCCAGGTTATCAGTCCCTTATTAGCTGATACCTCCATGTACTGTATGGAAGTAAAATAACATTAAAATTAAAAAAATCTAAGTACTGCTGAATAGAGGTCCTCAAATTATAAGTGCTACGAGGTCCATGGGGCCTTTAACAGTCTCTGCTGGTGCATGTCATTAGCGTCAATAGAATTTTGACCTGTCTGCTAGATAAGTTGTTACGTATTCTTTCCGGGGAAACGGATTCCCACAATTTTGTTACTGTCCGCTCATTCGCGAAATAACAGTGTTGTTCATTGTTCCTCACTTCATTTTCGTGATAGGATCTGACGTGCTTAACTGCGAAACTTCTACAATCGGGCAGCTGGGCGCATTCTTTAGTTCACTTTGGAAGGGATAAAGGAAGACAGGTTTTCCGGTCCCGTGGACCACGACATCACTGACGAAACACAGTCTCAGACACGAGGAACATGAAGGAATAAAATTGGCGGCGTGCTTTTCAAAGTATCCATCCTGAGACTTACATTCAGCGATTTCGGGACACTACGGAAAACATAAATTTGGATAGGTGCACTGGGATTAAATCGCCGTCCTCCCTAATTTGAGTCCAGTTCCTACCTTCGCGCTACCGCGCTTGTTAGTCGCCCTGGAGATAAGCCCATTAAGGTGAAGCGCCCTCTCACGTCACCGCGGCTTCACAGGATCACTTGAGACGAATGTCGGGATGGGTCATTCGGTAAGGCTACGGTCGGCATTTTTCTCGGTCTGTCTTCAACTACATGAATGTCCGGTCGCTATCGACAATGCCTTCCTTCCTTCCTTCCACTACATGGAAACAAGAAATAGCGAATTTCAATAAGATGAGATTGACTGATTGCGAAGTGAAACGTCTGAGTTACACATTACAACAATAATTTCGAATTTTACACTGCTTGTAATGACAGTGCATCAACTTTTGCTGACGATTTCTGAATGCGTTATAAGTATTTAGACCGCACTCGTGTGAATCTTTTTAAATATACATGCATGATGTGTGAGACGTTTCCTCTCGTGCTACTTATGTGTATGTACACATGACATACAGTGCTAAGCTCCCAAAATAACCATTTTGCAGCGACCTTCTTCATCTGAATAGTCGAATCAACAAAAATTTTTGTGGTGTCAGCACAAAATGTCATCCTGTAATAAAAAGCTTGAACTGCTTTTGCAAAGGCAGTAGTTCCGCATTACATGTGCACTACAGAAGGAACCCATACAAGAAATGGTAAGGACTGCTTGTCACGGGAAGTGTGATATAACGGTCATCCGAGAACTGCTGTATTGCCAAGTAGACTTACGTCTTTTCTTAATGAAGTGAATTCCTCTCACTGTTCACAGCTCTTTTTCTTGTAATGAAACCGTTCAGAATGGTACTTAGTCATAAGACATTACCTATGAGTGGAATTGTTATCAATGTGCCGTAAATCTTTTCGGATAGAATTCATGCCAAATTCTACTTCTGCAATTCATTGATATAAACTGAATCGCGTAATGTAGAGACCGAATCACTTAGTTAATGAAAGCAATCGGACTGAATGTCCAAAAGTTTATTACCCAATGCATCTGAATTTTATGACGAAAGCAGACAAGACTTACGAATAACATTCCGAATTACTTAGGTCTAGTTTCCTTATTAATATCTTCATTATTACTGACTATTTTATACTTTTACTGCACCTTAAGCTATCTTTATACTCAGTTTGGTATCAGAAAGAAACAAGTTAAAAGACACTTTACGTTTAACTTTACTGCCAAAAGAAATAAGCCGAATTCAAATTTAGTCATTATGAACCGAAAGAATACTTCCGACATTGTTTCGCCATTATCTCGCATAATTACATGAAAGACACAGTATCAGCAATAAGGCAACGTTTGTCGGAACGAAGGATTTGAAATCAGGTAGAAGTTCGTACAAGTACTTCTTCACTGTTCACAAATGGTCCAAATGGCTCTAAGCGCTACGGGACCTAACATCTGAGGTCATCAGTCCCCAAGACGTAGAACTACTTAAACCTAACTAACGTAAGGACATCACACACATCCATGCCCGAGGCAGGATTCGAACCTGCGACCGTAGCAGCCGCGTGGTTCAAGACTGAAGCGCCTAGAACCTCTCGGCCACAGAAGCCTGCTTCACTGTACAAGCTACACTGCCTGACAATGAAGTTAAAAAACCCAGAAGCCATTATCGGATGTCAATGTAACTTGGTACACATACACACGATCGGCGGGTATGTAGATGATTAGAGCTGCAGTTCTCTGTGAGAGGTAGATCTGACACCAGAGCGCAATGGCGTTGTTCGTGTTTAATGCTGTTAGCGGATCTGATAGACGAGATTAGGTGTGTGAACAGCGTTAGATGCTCAATGATCACTGTAAAGTATACGAAGATAACGCGTATTCGTGTGCGACAGCATTATCTTCATCTGACAGAGTTTCATAGTGGACTCATTGCCGGTCGCTAATTTGCCAGGAGGACGAATCGTGTAACATCCAGAAGTGTGGGGCTTTTGGATATGACAGTGCCACGATGTTGGATTTCATGGGAACGCGAGGCCAGACATACTTGTCATCCAGGCTCTAGTCGACCATGTCTGACCATCGTAGGTAGGATGGCCATATTTTGCACAAAGCACATCATATCTACATCATATCTGCCCGTGTCTTGGGGTTTGAGGCGCCATGTCACAGACTGCGCGGCCTCTCTCGCTGAAGGTTCGAGTCCTCCCTCGGGCTTGGGTGTGTGTGTTGTTCTTAGAGTAAGTTAATTTAAGGAGTGTGTAAGTTAGGGACCGATGACCTCAGCAGTTTGGTCCATTAGGAATTCACACACATTTGAACATTTTTTGCACCTGTCTTCCGATAGCAAGTTATGGACTCCCTGTGGCATTTCTGTCATCCTGTACCAGTGGTCGGAGACTAACAGCACCCGGGCTAGCGAGTTACCTTCTCACACGGAGGCTGCCGTTAACGCCGTAACACAAATGGCTGCGTTTGGAGTGGTTTCGTGACCGGATAGGAAGCATGTACTGCCGATGAATGGCGTCACATTGTGTTCAGCAACGGTTCTACGGTACTCAGGACGACAGTCATTAGCTAGTATGGCGGGGACCTGGGGAGAGGTTCCGTTTTTCCAGTGTCTTGGAGAGACACAGCGACGTTATTCCTAAATGGCTGGTTCAAATGGCTCTGAGCACTATGGGACTTAATATCTGAGGTCCTCAGTCCCCTATAACTTAGAACTACTTAAACCTAACTAACCTAAGGACATCACACGCATCCATGCCCGAGGCAGGATTCGAACCTGCGACCGTAGCAGCAGCGCGGTTCCGGACTGAAGCTCCTAGAACCGCTAGGCCACATCGGCCGGCGAAGTTATTCCTGGCGTGGTGATGTGAGGAACCAAAGGATATGACTTACGGTCACGGCTAGTTGTGATTGAGGGAATTCTGACAGTAAAACGGTACATCACGCACATCGTGCGTCCTCATATGTTACCTCTCATGCGAAGGTATCGCTGTGCTGTTTTCCAACAGGACATAGTTCGTCCACACATGGCCCGTGTTTCTATGAACCCTTTATGTGATGTTGAGGTAGTCTCGTGGCCAGGAGAGTCATAAGATCTACCTCCGATAGAGCGGTTGTGGCTCAGGTCGAACATCAACTCTGTCACAGCCCCAGTTTCCTGGATATCAAGAACCAAGCCAGATGGGGTTCAGAGTCATTCTGGTAAGTGGGCTTCTAAATTCGACTTGGTTTTGTAATCACTGAAATAACATCATGTACCCTCTCAACCCAGGAATTTTTATTTAAGTCCCTCCTCCTCTTCTGGGAAAAAAAAGGCTCTGATCACTATGGGACTTAACTGCTGTGGTCATCAGTCCCCTAGAACTTAGAACTACTTAAACCTAACTGACCTAAGGACATCACACACATCCATGCGCGAGGCAGGATTAGAACCTGCGGTCACGCGGTTCCAGACTGTAGCGCCTAGAATCGCTCGGCCACTCCGGCCGGCTCTTCTGGCAGCTTCAGTTTTTTGTCAGGCAATGTATTTACGTACTTATACAGCCCAAATACAATGCATGACAGGTAGCATAACGGATTCTTATGTATCTACCAGAACGTAAATGAATTTTTGAACCATGTACTTGTAAATAAACAAATTAATTTACGTACGAAAGCATGCTCTCGCGGCAATATCCATTAATAAAATATTCTCGGGTTTCAAGCCATGTCAAGTGGTGAACTGCCTACGACCTTTCGGCTGCTATTGTCAAGTGGTTGACTGTCGTGTGGGTGCCACTGCCGTGGTTATACAGTCGCGCCATCGCCAGTGACCTAACTGGTGCTCAGACCCATACCACATACTACGGTAACGTTGTGGTGGCGCTACCGCCGCTCCCCCTTCAACTTCCCAATCACAGGATCCCAGGCTGTGCTCAGCTGTAATCCTCTGTCTTTATTGAGGCTGTTGTCCGATATTTTGATCACTATTGCTTCGTTCATTACGTTGTCGCAGAAGCCATTAGTCCGCTTAATAACAGAAGTCTTGTCGAATGCAGTTCTGTGCCGTTTACCAGTTAACCAACAGACGTGGCCTGAAATCCGAGAATTTGCTATTAAATTAATTTACATCTGTACGATTATAAAAATAATTATTAGTGCTAACTAAGCTTCATAACTCAATGACAGAATAGCAACATGAGAAATTTGCTGTGAATAAATCGGAACTTGGCTTAGAATGATAACTGTGCATGTGTTTAGCAGATTTTCAGTTCAGGCAATTTCATAAATCTATACTTGGCACATCTAAGCGCAGCAACACCATCATTTGAGTTAGTTCCTGGTGTTACACTGGTGAACCTTCGCTCAGTTGCATAGCTTGGCCTCTCATACAACGTCCCATTGGTCAATTCCCATCTTACACACCATCTGACTGAACAACTGAAATCTGTCGAAACCTCGCCTCGTTAACTCAAAGCACTGATCACGTCCATCACTCTCCACAGCCGCGTACGGACTGTCTTGTCTCTTCAACGTAAGTGGTTTCAATAGAACAACTACTCAACCTCTTAAAGGCATTTCTAAGCCAGTCAACAGGCAAAAATTTAATTTTTTATTTAGCATCCAGTCTGTAATAGGCATAACAGGAGTATGTAATAGTTACAAAATGAATGTGTAATATTTGATTTGCTCCTGACCGCCTCACTTTCGCATGGGTTATGTTGAAACAGACACTCAACTTTGTTTCACAAGTTGTAAGTTTTGTTCGAGCTGGGGATGGCAGCAGCCGAAACATGATATAAAACAATAAGGAGCCATTAAGCACTCAAGATAGTATTATTTGCAAGATCATAATGTTTGCGGGCCCGTTCCAGGAATTTATTTTCTTTATTAATAAAATTCCGGGGCAGTTGACATTTTAAACCATTTTACAGTTTTTGTGAACGTAGGAAATTAAAAGCGAAAGTCGAGAAACATCTTGGACGGCACAAAGACCGGTTCTTGATGACATTGACAATAGATTATCGACTGACTGTTGAGGATTACAAGAACTATAGGGCTACTGATCCCTCCATTCTGAGAGAAGCTAACTATTTCAGTTACTGCAGAACAAAATTACGCAAAACCAGATAGGTGCTCCGCGTGCCTTGTATAATATCGCTACATGGGGAGAAGGGGAAGATGTATATTCAATCGGCAGCTTCCCTCCATCCCCTTCCCTTGAATTTATCGTGAAAAACCAGACTTGTAAAATCATTTAGTCAGTAAAATAAAATACACTTGTGTGTAATACGTGAGGAGGAAAGTAACTTCAGCAAGATTTATCAGTGGCACTTAATAGAACTCGATGAAACATAGACCCTACATAGAGAAAACTGCTACAGTATAGAACGTAACTGAAATAATTATACAGTGAGACAAAAAAGAATGATATTTTTATTCAAAGGCAATCAATGCACTGAAGTCCTCAAGATTCATGACCATCACTTGGACAATACAAACGGCAAGACATAGTCCTTAATAGGGTGTGTGACCACCACGTACGAAAATACATGCTCTGCAATTTGCTCCGATATTGGCCTCTAGGTTGGTAAAGAATTCTTGTGGTACGGCGTTCCATTCCTCCATCAGTGCTGTTGATTTTGTATCCTGCTCTGCGTTCGTAAAAACACAGTTTATGAATTCGCGTTGATGGTATCTAAGAGCACTGTGGAACAATACGGATGGTTCCGGAAATGAATGACAGCAGAGACCGCGAACTAGACTAATAACCAACACAAGTTCAGAGCGTAGCCAAGTCGTCTAAAGCGTATATAACCGTCCAGGGAGAAAAATCCAGTCATAAACGTCTATCAGGCAACGTCGGAACACTGCTGTTCAGCGGCGCGTAACTAAGCTTCCAGTGACTATCAAGAGACTGGCTGCAATCGCCGGGCTGCAGTATATCGCTAAACGCTAGTCAGAGGGCGCCGTCACCTCACGTGCTTGCCGCGCCAAGCAACGGCTGTCGCCTCGAAACCGTGTATCTCTGACGTGTTCTTTCTGTTAATAGTCGGGCTACACGGAGAATCAAAATCACCCTCGGATAGTTGATAACTGCTGGATTGTCGCTGGTGGATGTGGCGTGATGCAGTGTGTCTCTCCAGTGCATCCCATAGGTGCTCAATGGGATTTAACTCGGGAAACGAGCAGTCATATACATTCAACGAATACCCTTCCGTTTCAAGGGATAACACGTGGAAAACCAACACGATCATGTTCAACCATGTTCCTGGCTACAATGTGTATTCCCACCTCTTGTCATGTAAGTTTACATCCAGCATTGTCGAACATGATCGTTTTGTTGGTCCAGACGTTACATTGTGGTGAGGCACAATGTTTCATGGCCATACTGACCTTCTAATCTTTAAACACGGTACACTCACGGTTCAACGTTAATGTGGAATTGTACTCCTTCCCCATGTCCGTCTTTTCAGGACGGCCCCGATTCTTTCTAAGGGACGGTAATGCGCGACGGCATCGAATAGTACATGTGGACAAGCTCCTGGAACGAGAGGGTTTTCGATGAATGGACAGGCCTGCCTGTTCCCCCAACTTGAAGTTCATCGAGCACATTTAGGATGCGTTGGGAAGATGTGCTGCAGCACGTTCACATGTACCGACAAAAATCCAGCAGCTTCCAAGGTCACTGGTGGAAGAATGGAACGCCCTACTGCAGGAACTACTTAGCAACTTCGTGGCCAGCATGTGAGCACGTTGCAGAGCTTGCATTACCTTCTTTGTAGATCACCCTGTTAAAAAAATGTTCCGCCTTTTGTAGTGTCCAGGGGTCTACCATATATCGCGGTGAATTCAGGGTATATATTCTCTTTGAGTATATGTGCCATTTATGTTCTTCTAATTGCGTATTTTTTTCAGTTGCCTTCTGTATTGTACTGTATTGTATAGTGCTATAGCAGTTGTTCCTATGGATGGTCCTACACTACTGGCAATTAAAATTGCTACACCAAGAAGAAATGCAGATGATAAACGGGTATTCATTGGACAAATATATTATACTAGAACTGACATGTGATTACATTTTCACGCAAATTGGGTGCATAGATCCTGAGAAATCAGTACCCAGAACAACCACCTCTGGCCGTAATAACGGCCTTCATACGCCTGGGCATTCAGTCAAACAGAGCTTGGATGGCGTGTACAGGTACAGCTGCCCATGCAGCTTCAACACGATACCACAGTTCATCAAGAGTAGTGACTAGCGTATTGCGACGAGCCAGTTGCTCGGCCACCATTGACCAGACGTTTTCAGTTGGTGAGAGATCTGGAGAATGTGCTGGCCAGGGCAGCAGTCGAACATTTTCTGTATCCAGAAAGGCCCGTACAGGACCTGCAACATGCGGTCGTGCATTATCCTGCTGAAATGTAGGTTTTCTCAGGGATCGAATGAAGGGTAGAGCCACGGATCGTAACACATCTGAAATGTAGCTTCCACTGTTCAAAGTGCCGTCAATGCGAACAAGAGGTGACCAAGACGTGTAACCAATGGCATCCCATACCATCACGCCAGATGATACGCCAGTATGGCGATGACGAATACACGTTTCCAATGTGCGTTCACCGCGATGTCGCCAAACACGGATGCGACCATCATGATGCTGTAAACAGAACCTGGATTCATCCGAAAAAAATGACGTTTTGCCATTCGTGCACCCAGGTTCGTCGTTGAGTACACCATCGCAGGCGAACCCGTCTGTGATGCAGCGTCAAGGGTCTCCGAGCTGATAGTCCATGCTGCTGCAAACGTCGTCTAACTGTTTGTGCAGATGGTTGTTGTCTTGCAAACGTCCCCATCTGTTGACTCAGGGATCGAGACGTGGCTACACGATCCGTTACAGCCATGAGGATAAGATGCCTGTCATCTCGACTCCTAGTGATACGAGGCCGTTGAGATCCAGCACGGCGTTCCGTGTTACCCTCCTGAACCCACCGTGTCCATATTCTGCTAACAGTCATTGGATCTCGATCAACGCGAGCAGCAATGTCGCGATACGATAAACCGCAATCGCGATAGGCTACAATCCGACCTTTATCAAAGTCGGAAACGTGATGGTACGCATTTCTCCTCCTTACACGAGGCATCACAACAACGTTTCACCAGGCAACGCCGGTCAACTGCTGTTTGTGTATGTGAAATCGGTTGGCAACTTTCCTCATGTCAGCACGTTGTTGGTGTCGCCACCGGCGCCAACCTTGCGTGAATGCTCTGAAAACCTAATCATTTGAATATCACAGCATCTTCTTCCTGTCGGTTAAATTTCGCGTCTGTAGCACGTCATCTTCGTGGTGTAGCAATTATAATGGCCAGTAGTGTAGTTTCATTGAGCTTTTTGCGTAACAGTGGCACATCGTGGAGAACTTATATCCGCCCTTAAGTTTGGCACGTCAGTGTAGCACCATTGGATCAGTGCGATAAGGAGTGTAAAGGAACAGAAGAGCGGCCGAACAGGCTATAAGCTTTCCTGTAGTTCGTTTTATTAGCAGGAACGTTTTTTATCTGCAAATACAAGCAAAGATACATTGCTATAGCGGAATGTAAGTACAAAATCGAGGCTGTACCTCGCAGAATATATCAGCATTTCTGGTTCACGCAAGCTACTTTTGTGATTTAGAGAAAGCGCGCACCATTTTCGATGAGAGCCTACAGTAGAGATATTTATTCGACAGCTGTGATTTTCGAAAATAGGTGTTTCGTGGATTAGCCCTGGAAAGGATTATTAGTTTGGAGCCATGTAGGAGTGCTCTGTTACTGTTAGTGCAATTTCAACCAAACTTGGCTCACCATCAACATGCTACCTCACACAAAACATGACTGTCTAACTAGGGCAGCTCTTGCCCTCCTAGGCTTTGCGTGGTGGTAAGGGGGGTTTGGGGGGGGGGGGGGAGAAGATGTGTTGATTTAAAGGAGGGACATTATGTATATCTTTGGAATGCACGAAAAATTTCAACTAAACTTGACAAATACACACACCAAACAAAGTTCTGCATGACCCCAGTTCCCAGAACTCCTAAAGATAGACGTTGACTACGGATATTGTATCACAGACACAGCCCCTTGGACTGTTTAGAGATGTCAGTAGACCTGCCCAAATGTGTAAACAACCATGCATGTGCAACGCCTATTAGACGGAAGGGGTCCGACAGCCGATCAGTTCCAGTCATCCCACCAGGAAGGATGTACACTGTTCGTGTTGTCTGTAGTTCAACCATGCCTAGACGGTCAGTACTGCAGTTCGATCACGTCCGCATTGATACTTAAAGCCACGAAGAGCTCTCAACAAGGGAAGTGTCCAGGCGTCTCGGAGTAAACCAAAGCGATGTTGTTCGGACATGGAGGAGATGCAGAGAGGCAGGAACTGTCGATGACATGCCTCGCTCAGGCCACCCACGGGCTACTACTGCATTGGAGGACCGCTACCTACGGATTGTGGCTCGGAAGAACCCTGACAGAAACGTCAACATGTTGAATAATGCTTCCCGCAGAGCCACTGGACGTCGTGTTACGACTCAAACTGTGCGCAATAGGATGCATGATGCGCAACTTCACTCCCGACGTCCAGGGTGAGGTCCATCTTTGCAACCACGACACCATGCGGCGCGGTACAGATGGGTCCAACAACGTGCCGAATAGGCCTCTCAGGATTGGCATCACGTTCTCTTCACCGATGAGTGTCGCATACGCCTTCAAACAGATAATCGTCGGAGACGTGTTTGGAGGCAACCCGGTCAGGCTGAACGCCAGCGAGTGCAGCAAGGTGGAGGTTCCCTGATGTTTTGGGGTGGCATTATGTGGGGCCGACGTACGTCGCTGGTGGTTATGGAAGGCGCCGTAACGGCTGTATGATACGTGAATGCCATCCTCCGATCGATAGTGCAACCATATCGGCAGCGTACTGGCGAGGCATTCGTCTTAATGGACGACAATTCGCGCCCGCATCGTGCACATCTTGTAAATGACTTCTTTCAGGATAACGGCATTATTCGACTAGAATGGCCAGCGTGCTCTCCAGACATGAACCCTATCGAACATGCCTGGGATAGATTGAAAAGGGCTGTTTATGGACGACGTGACCCACCAACCACTCTGAGGGATCTACACCGAATCGCCCATGAGGAGTGGGACAATCTGGACCAACAGCTTCTTGATGAACTTGCGGATAGTATGCCACTACGAATACAGGCATGCATCGGTGCAAGAGGAGTGCTACTGGGTGTTAGAGGTACCGGTGTGTACAGCAATCTGGACCACCACCTCTAAAGGTCTCGCTGTGTAGTGGTACAATATGCAATGTGTGGTTTTCTTTAGCAATAAAAAGGGCAGAAATGATGTTTGTGTTAATCTGTATTCCAATTTTCTGTACAGGTTCCGGAACTCTCGGAACCGAGGTGATGCAAAACTTTTTTGGATGTGTGTATATGACTTGCTAATTGTAAAGCATAATGTTGTGGTAAGACACCCCAAAATTGTTAGAGTTGGTATGCGAGTATGGATAGAGTGACATGTAAAAATAATAAAACGACGGATATCAGTGTGGAATTCAGAGTTATTTTCTTGTTGTTGGGGTCACTGATGACAGTCTTAATGACATTCCATCGCTGGGAATATGGTGCGAGTATATGCTGAATTGCGAAATGCAGAAAGAACCGCAGAGGATAGGAATTGGCAGATGACACTCAACATATACAGAAGTAACTTACTACGCAGAAATAAGCAGGCAAGGCCATTATTTTATGATTTCACGATTACAGAAAAATCATTGCAAGGAGTCACATCCATTAAATATGCAGGAGTATTCTTTTGCAGCTATGTGAAGTGGAATGATGACACAAAACTAATCGCAGGTTACGCAGATGAAATACTGACATTCACTGAAAGAATCCTCAGGAAGTGTTGTCCATCCACGTAGGAGGTAGTTTACAAAACCTCCTCCGACCAGTACTTGAATATTTCTCGTATCAGATAGGTTTTATAAAGGAAATGGAGAAGATTCATAGAAAAGCAGAACGTATATGTAACTTAGTGCGACTTCGATGCGGGTACATAAGCACGGACACGTAGACAAAGGACTAGTGTGGCATTCATTTCTTTCCGACATGCGTGCGGTACGTGCGGAAACGTGAACTATGTCGACGATATAATCGAATCTGTCCAACAGGGCCAATGTGCCGTTGTTCTTTTCTTGGCTGCCGACGGTGAATCACCGTAGACATCCAGCGGAGAATGTAGAATGTGTTTGGGGCAGCATGTCTATCGAAAACTCTCGTTATGAAGTGAAGATGCGACAAGGGGTCCTGCTACTTCATGATAACGCACGTCCCCATATTGCAAATGTCGTAACTCAGAAGTTACGCCAACTCAAGTTGAAAACACCCGAGCACCAGCCCTAAGGTCTTTATCTCTCCCAACGCGATTGTCACGCCTTCGGCCCCTTAAAAAGGCTTTAAGGGTCGACGATTGCTGTCGGACAAGGATATGCAGCCGACAGTTAAAGACTTCTTCACGCAGCCGGGCATGGTGTTGTATCAAACGGGTGTCTTCAACTGGTGCGTCTGTGGGATAATTGTCTCAATGCTCACGGCGATTTTGCCTGTTTAGTATACTGACTCTGGACTCTAAAGCATTCGAACGGAAACTTCTTGATCGCCCTTTATACAAACTGTACCCACAGCGACTAATTAGGTACACAAAGAAGAGAGATTGTGAACAGCTTCGAGTATGATTGTGTCCTTCCTCGAAATATCTGTTGTGGCGACAGACTAATTCGTACCATAGCCCGAAGTCTACGTTAGGTAGGAAAGTGGCAATCCAGTCGTGAGTTAACGAACCCAACGAATTTGAACATGACATAAAAGTTTTGATAACAAAAATGGTTCAAATGGCTCTGAGCACTATGGGACTTAACTCCTGAGGTGATCAGTCCCCTAGAACTTAGAGCTATTTAAACCTAACTAACCTAAGGACATCACACACATCCATGCCCGAGGCAGGATTCGAACCTGCGACCGTAGCGATCGCGCGGTTCCAAACTGAAGCGCCTAGAACCACTCGGCCACACCGGCCGGCTTTTGATAACAGACTGCTTTGTAGTGTAGCCCAAGGTTAACTTTCGCTCCTTACTGAACGTACGTTTTGTTATAAATAACTAAAATTGCACTATTAATTCAGGAAGCCTAGATTACGTAATAGAAAAATTTTCTATGACTATTTCTTTTGCATATTATATACATACTTCGCGTATAAGCTATGAAAAATGCAAGGTGAATATGGAACGTACAGTAATAACAAAGGCACTTTGTTATCGAACACTTTCCTAGAATAATGCAAGTTACAAGAAACTTTAAATATCTGTGATGTAAAAAACTAATCTCTTTTCATTTTTCTGACTTAAATATCTCATCCGTTGTGGAGGGACGTCGACGCTCTTCTCGAACAATTAAATGAGGAAGGATGAAGTATTATAATGGAACGATCGAGAGTTGGTCGTGGTCCTGCTATCAGCAGAAAGGTTGTGTTTGTTGTGTGCGCACTGTCTGGCACATCACCTAAATTATTTGCGTGCATACACTCTGATGAGCCAAAACATTATGACTACTGCGCACCAAAAGATGGCGTTGTGGGCACGTCACGTGGTAAGGAAAGATTATAAGCGGAACAGAGGCGAATGCATCTACATCTGCATCTACATGATTATTCTGCTATTAAAAATAAAGTGCCTGGCAGAGTGTTCAATGAACCACCTTCAAGCTGTCTCTCTACCGTTCCACTCTCGAACGGCACGCGGGATTAACGAGCACTTAATTTTTTCTGTGCGAGCCCTGATTTCTCTTATTTTATCGTGATGATCATTTCTCCCTATGTAGGTGGGTGCCAACAGAATATTTTCGCAATCGGAGGAGAAAACTGGTGACTGAAATTTCATGAGAAGATCCCGTCGCAACGAAAAACGCCTTTGTTTTAATGACTGCCACTCCAATTCACGTATCATGTCTGTGACACTATCTCCCCCATTTCGTGATAATACAAAACGAGCTGCCCTTCTCTGTATTTTTTCGATGTCATCCGTCAGTTCCACCTGATGCGGATCCCACTCCGCACAGGAATTCTCCAGAATAGAGCGGACAAGCGTAATGTAAGCTGTCTCTTTAATAGACATGTTGCACCTTCTAAGTGTTCTGCCAGTGAATCGCAGTCTTTGGTTTGCTCTACCCACAATATTATCTATGTGATCGTTCCAATTTAGGTTATTTGTAATTGTAATCCCTAAGTATTTAGCTGAATTTACAGCCCTCAGATTAGTGTGACTTATCGCGTAATCGAAATTTAGCTGATTTCTTTTAATACTCATGTAAATAACTTCACACTTTTCTTTATTCAGGGTCAATTGCCACTTTTCGCACCATAGAGATATCTTATCTAAATCATTTTGCAAGTTGTTTTGATCATATGATGACTTTACAAGACGGTAAATGACAGCATCATCTGCAAACAATCTAAGACGGCTACTCAGATTGTCTCCTATGTCGTTATTATAGATCAGGAACAATAAAGGGCCTATAACACTTCCTTGGGGAACGCCGGATATTACTTCTGTTTGACTCGATGACTTTCCGTCAATTAATACGAACGTGACCTTTCTGACAGGAAATCACGAATCCAGTCACACAACTGAGGCGATACTCCGTAGGCACGCAGTTTGGTTAGAAGACGCTTGTGAGGAACGGTGTCGAAAGCCTTCTGGAGATCTAAAAATATAGAATCAATTTGACATCTCCTGTCGATAGCACTTATTACTTCATGAGTATAAAGAGCTAGTTGTGTTTCCCGAGAACGATATTTTCTGAATTCGTGCTGACTATATGTCAATAAATCGTTTTCTTCGAGGTACTTCATAATGTTAGAATACAGTATATATTCCAAAACCCTACTGCAAATCGATGTTAGTGATATAGGCCTGTAATTCAGCGGATTACTCCTAGTTCCCTTTTTGGGTATTGGTGTGACTTGAGCAATTTTCCAGTCTTAAGGTACGGATCTTTCTGTGAGCGACTGGTTGTATATATAATTGCTAAATATGGAGCTATTTTATCAGCATACTCTGAGAGGAACCTGACTGGTATACAAGCTGGACCGGAGGCCTTGCCTTTATTAAGTGACTTAAGCTGCTTTGTTACACCGAGGATATCTACTTCTATGTTTCTCATCTTGGCAGTTGTTCTTGATTGGAATTCAGGAATATTTACTTCGTCTTCTTTGGTGAAGGAGTTTCGGAAAACCGTGTTTAATAAGTCTGCTTTAGTGGCACTGTCATCAGTGACTTCACCGTTGTTATCGCGCAGTGAAGGTATTGATTGCGTCTTGCCACTGGTGTGCTTTATGTATGACCAGAATCTCTTTGGGGTTTCTGCCAGATTTCGAGACAGAATTTCGTTGTGGAAATTATTAAAAGCATCTTGCATTGAAGTACGCGCTATATTTAGAACTTCTGTAAAACTTTGCCAGTCTTGGGGATTTTGCGTTCTTTTAAATTTTGCATGCTTTTTCCTTGCTCCTGCAACAACAATCTGA
Source organism: Schistocerca serialis cubense (assembly GCF_023864345.2). NCBI lineage: Eukaryota > Metazoa > Arthropoda > Insecta > Orthoptera > Acrididae > Schistocerca > Schistocerca serialis. The sequence continues at coordinate 400,532,267 of NC_064640.1, read as the reverse complement.
CCCGTTTTGTGTACCATGGCGGATAAGTACCATCACTTATTAATTTATGTGGTATATATTTCTCAATTGCTGTCGATACTATCTCTTTGAAAACATTCCACAACTTTTCTACACTTACATGATCAGATCGGAAGGAGTGAAGACTGTCTCTTAAAAAGGCGTTAAGAGCATTTTTATCAGTTTTTTTAATAGATATACTTTGCGTTTCTTTTTGATGGTTGTAGCTGTTGCGGTATTCAGCCTAGCAGCAACTGCCTTGTGGTCGCTAATCCCTGTATTCGTCACAACACTCACTATTTGTCCAGGATTATTTGTTGCTAAAAGGTCAAGTATGCTTTCGCAACTATTTACGCTTCGAGTGGGCTCATGAACTAATTGTTCAAAATAATTTTCTGAGAAAACATTCAGTACAATTTCGGATGACGTTTTATGCCTGCCACCAGCTTTAAACATATAATTTTTCAAGCATATCGAGGATAGATTGAAGTCAACACCGACTATAATTGTACGAGTGGGGTGCTTATTTGAAATGAGACTCAAGTTTTCTTTGAGCTGTTGAGCAACTATATCTTCTGAGTCGGGGGGGCGGGGGGGCGGTAAAACGATCCAATTAATAGTTTAGTCCGATTGTCAGGTATAACCTCTACCCATACTATTTCACATAAACTATGTACTTCAATTTCGCTACAAGGCAAACTACCCCTGACAGCAATAAATACTCCACCACCAACTTTATTTAATCTATCCTTTCTGAATATTGTTACATCGTTTGAAAAAACTTCGGCTGAACTTATTTCCGGCTTTAGCCAGCTCTCTCTACCTACAACTATTTGAGCTTCAGTGCTTTCTATTAGGGCTTAGAGCTCTAGTTCTTTCCCAACATAGCTACGACAATTTACAAATACAATGCAAATCGTTTCTACAACTACCTTAGTGTGTTTTACCCGCCCACTTTTAGACGGACGCCCTTTCTGTGGTTCCCTGAGACCCTATAACCTAAAAAGCCGCCCAGCTCCTTCCACACAGCCCCCGCCACCCTTGCAGCCGCCTCCTGTGGGTAGTGGACTCCTGACCTATTAAGTGTAACCCGGAAACCCAGCACCCGATGGCGCAAGTCAAGGAATCTGCAGCCTACACTGTCACAGAATGGCCTGTGCCTCTGATTCAGACCCTCCACTCGGCTCTCCACCAAAGGACCACAGTCGAATCTGTCGACGATGCTGCAGATGGTGAGCTCCGCCTTAATCTCGGAAGCAAGACTGGCATTTTTTACCATTTCCGCTAGCTGCCCAAAACCAGAGAGAATCTCCTCCGATCCAAAGCGACACACGTCATTGGTACCGACATGAGCCACCACCTGCAGTTGGCTGCACCCTGTACTCTTCATGGCATCCAGGAGCACCCTTTCCACATCCAGAATGACCCCCCCCCCCCACAATGCACATGGAGTGCACACTGGCTTCCTTCCCCCCCCCCTCCCCCCCCCCCTTGGCAGCGATGTTCCTAATGGGCCAAATTACGCGCCTAACGTTGGAGCTCCCAACTACCAGGAAACCCACCCTCTGTGAATGCCAAGACCTTGAGGGCTGAGAAGCTTCCTTTGGAACAGGCTGGACGACTGCATCCAGCTCAGAGACATCGTCAGCCACAGATAACACCCGAAACCTGTTCGTCAAACGAACCGGGGAGGCCCTACGATCGGCCCCTTGGAAAGCTTTTCACTGCCTGCTAGACTTTGGAATGGTCTCCCACTCGACCACGGGTGAGGGGTCAACCTCAGTGCAGGCAGTACCGGGGGCAGTCACAGCAGTGGACCGATCGGAGAACACGTGGGACGTGCTCGACGTCCCTTGCATCCCTGTGCTCGATCCCCCACAGTGACGCCCCATGGCAGCAGCCTCAGGCTGTGTGACAGAAGCCAACGCAGCCTGAAGCTGTGAGCGAAGGGTCGCCAACTCAGCTCGCATCTGTACACAGCAATCACAGTTCCTATCCATTACTGCAGTCGCTCCTGTTTGAAGCTCGTAAAATTATGCAACAAACGAACAGTGTACTCGCCTTATTAGCAGCGGGAAATCGAAGTGCTCTCTCACTAGCGGTTAAACCGACACTGAGCTTTTCTAACCAAACAAACAAAAGCCTGTACGATACGAGGGTCGATAGCCACAGCGGTTCTGTACACTACACTGTTATTGAAATAAAAGGTTGTGCCTAGTAAGCACTCGGACATGCAAGAAATTACAAAAATGAACTACACTCCTGGAAATGGAAAAAAGAACACATTGACACCGGTGTGTCAGACCCACCATACTTGCTCCGGACACTTCGAGAGGGCTGTACAAGCAATGATCACACGCACAGCACAGCGGACACACCAGGAACCGCGGTGTTGGCCGTCGAATGGCGCTAGCTGCGCAGCATTTGTGCACCGCCGCCGTCAGTGTCAGCCAGTTTGCCGTGGCATACGGAGCTCCATCGCAGTCTTTAACACTGGTAGCATGCCGCGACAGCGTGGACGTGAACCGTATGTGCAGTTGACGGACTTTGAGCGAGGGCGTATAGTGGGCATGCGGGAGGCCGGGTGGACGTACCGCCGAATTGCTCAACACGTGGCGCTTGAGGTCTCCACAGTACATCGATGTTGTCGCCAGTGGTCGGCGGAAGGTGCACGTGCCCGTCGACCTGGGACCGGACCGCAGCGACGCACGGATGCACGCCAAGACCGTAGGATCCTACGCAGTGCCGTAGGGGACCGCACCGCCACTTCCCAGCAAATTAGGGACACTGTTGCTCCTGGGGTATCGGCGAGGACCATTCGCAACCGTCTCCATGAAGCTGGGCTACGGTCCCGCACACCGTTAGGCCGTCTTCCGCTCACGCCTCAACATCGTGCAGCCCGCCTCCAGTGGTGTCGCGACAGGCGTGAATGGAGGGACGAATGGAGACGTGTCGTCTTCAGCGATGAGAGTCGCTTCTGCCTTGGTGCCAATGATGGTCGTATGCGTGTTTGGCGCCGTGCAGGTGAGCGCCACAATCAGGACTGCATACGACCGAGGCACACAGGGCCAACACCCGGCATCATGGTGTGGGGAGCGATCTCCTACACTGGCCGTACACCACTGGTGATCGTCGAGGGGACACCGAATAGTGCACGGTACATCCAAACCGTCATCGAACCCATCGTTCTACCATTCCTAGACCGGCAAGGGAACTTGCTGTTCCAACAGGACAATGCACGTCCGCATGTATCCCGTGCCAACCAACGTGCTCTAGAAGGTGTAAGTCAACTACCCTGGCCAGCAAGATCTCCGGATCTGTCCCCCATTGAGCATGTTTGGGACTGGATGAAGCATCGTCTCACGCGGTCTGCACGTCCAGCACGAACGCTGGACCAACTGAGGCGCCAGGTGGAAATGGCATGGCAAGCCGTTCCACAGGACTACATCCAGCATCTCTACGATCGTCTCCATGGGAGAATAGCAGTCTGCATTGCTGCGAAAGGTGGTTATACACTGTACTAGTGCCGGCATTGTGCATGCTCTGTTGCCTGTGTCTATGTGCCTGTGGTTCTGTCAGTGTGATCATGTGATGTATCTGACCCCAGGAATGTGTCAATAAAGTTTCCCCTTCCTGGGACAATGAATTCACGGTGTTCTTATTTCAATTTCCAGGAGTGTAGTAACTACACAGATAACTGAAAATAAGTCGCTCCTATTTGAAGCTCGTAAAAATATGTAGCAAGCGAACGGTGTACTCGCCTTATTAGTGGCAGGAACTAGCCGTTGAGCTCTCGCTGACGGTCTAACCGACACTCTACTATTCCAGCGACGATACGGAGAGCAAATGGGCAATTCCAATGAAATAAGTGATTTTGACAAAGAGTAGATTGTTATGTTCCGAAGTATCTTGGAAATGGCGGAGCTGGTCGGCTGTTGGCGTGTTATTGTCTTGAGCATTTATGGAAAGTGGTTGCAAAACGGCTAAACAACGAACAGACGACAAGTCGTTGAACGTGCATGCCTTATCACAGAACGTGGAGGTCTGAGGCTTGCTCGTTCAATAAAACAGTATCAGCGGCGATGTTTGACACATCCGACAACGGAGTACAATGATGGTGCAGCCACAAGTGTTTTGGAGCACATAGTTCAGTGATCGTTCAGGGACTCCGCAGCAGCAAGCGACTCCCGCGTGTTCCCATGTTGATTCAACGACATTATCAGTTACGATTACAGTGGGCACGGGATCATCAAGACTGGACTGTGTATCAGTGGAAACGTGTTGCTTGATCGGATGACTCACGTTTCTTGTTCCACAAGGTCAGTGGTCGCTCGAGTATACGACGTCATTCAGGTCAGCGACTCCAGGGAACATGCACTGCGCCATTGACGTAGACCGATGGCGAAAGTAAGAGAGTTATTTGTTTATTTAGGTCCGATCGGTCGCCAAATGGAAGTCACAATGAAAATCAAAGATGTTTTGTTTGCAACAGTTAGCTACACATTCCAGCTACTTCTCTGTGTAGTCACCGGTCCGACTTAGACGTTTGTCGTAGCGTTGTACCAACTTTTCAATACCCTCGTCATAGAAAGTAGCCACCTGTGCTTTCCGCCAGTTTTCTATGTTTGTCTGCAGCTCGTTGCCCGTGCCAAAGTGTCATCTTCATAGCCAACGGTTCATGTGAGCAGAGATGAAACTCAGAGGGAGGCAAGTGCGGGATGTACGGTGCGTGATCGAACACTTCCCACAGAAAATGCTGCAAAAGCGTCTTCATTGCCCCTGCAGTATACGTCCCAGAATTTTCATGAACAAGGAAATGCACGACAGTTACGTTATGTGGGTTGCATGAAATCAGGCGAAATCTGTCAGCAGGTACTGATTCTCTACAGGAGACACTATTTTCTAGGCATCTTCATGTAATCACCGTGAGCTCAGAACTGAAAAGAGTAACGTGATACGATCGACGGGTATACTAGAGGCACTGCCGAACACATCCGTTCAAAGCCTGATCGAATTTTCGCTGTGGTTTCCATTTCGTGACCGATCACACCTTAATAAATGAATAGCCCTCGTATTAGATTATGGCAGACATTTCAGCTGGGATTCCGTGGGACCAGTGGCAGTAATACAAGGCACCAGGCGGCTATGGACTACGTGAACGTTAATGCAGACCATCTGGATCCACTCATGCTCGATATCTCTCCTGACAACGGTGTCGTCTTGCAGCAGCGTAACTGTCCGTATCACAATGTTATATTTGTGCTTAAGTGATTTGAGGAACATGGTAGCTTGTCAGTGTATACACGAAATAGCAGAGCACACAGCGTACAAATCGTTTTGGAACTGCGCCTGTACACATGACTTATTTTTCTTTTAATGTCTAATATGACTGCAAAAGAGGATGACTAAGCAACTAAATAAAAAGTTTTACAAAATGTAAAGTCGTCTGTTGTTGGCTTTTCCCTACGACAGCTAAGTAAATACAAAAAATGGCCCACAACAATACAACAGCAGAAATACAGCGCCATGCTTTGTTTAATAAACAGTATTCTTATAGCTATTTGTGTGGTTCTGTTTCTACGCTCCACGTGAGGAGGTGGAGACCTTCACATTTCAGAATAACTGCACTGAATGCAGCTTATGAATTTTAGCGTCATATTTCTGTGAACTTTGACGTAGACAGGAAGACTGTACTACCAGATTTTTGGCAGTAGTTAACAACATCAGCTGTAACTAGGAAACATCACAGCCGGCCGAAGTGGCCGTGCGGTTAAAGGCGCTGCAGTCTGGAACCGCAAGACCGCTACGGTCGCAGGTTCGAATCCTGCCTCGGGCATGGATGTTTGTGATGTCCTTAGGTTTAACTAGTTCTAAGTTCTAGGGGACTAATGGCCTCGGCAGTTGAGTTCCATAGTGCTCAGAGCCATTTGAACCATTTGAACAAACATCACATGATCGTTTGTTGCGCCACAAGCGCCTGCTGATTTAATGCCGAATTATTGTCCAAGTATCATACCAGAAGGGCTACATGATGCCGCCAAGTTTTATTCTTCTTTCTTCGCATCATTCAGGGAAATACGACAAATAACAAGCGAAAACCAAGCTTACTGTCTCTTCGTCTTGTACGAAACTTGACGAAAATGAATAGGTTTATTTTTACGAGAGTTGCACAGAAAGTAATGCACCACTTTTCAAGATGGTACATATTCCATTCAACGGATTTTCCAAGCCCTTTGCCATCTCTGACTGAATAACAAACAAATCGGCAAATCGTGAACTTTAAATTCACTTACCAAAGTTCTGTATAGTATCTTTTACTGCTTGCTGACTTCAAGGACTGAATGACGTGGGGGATAGGGCACGACGTTGTATCTCTCCTTTCTCAACTCCTGCCACCAGGCCACGTCGTTAAACTATTATAATTACAGTCTAGTTCCTACGCAAGTTGCAGATATCCTTTTGTTCGCTGTATTTTATCCTGATAACTTTATAATTCCAAACAAAAGGGCACTATTAAAAAAAGGCACACATGCGTATTCGAGCAGCGAGAAATAATATCCTCTTGTAAAATGGTTCAAATGGCTCTGAACACTATGGGACTTAACATCTATGGTCATCAGTCCCCTAGAACTTAGAACTACTTAAACCTAACTAACCTAAGGACAGCACACAACACCCAGTCATCACGAGGCAGAGAAAATCCCTGACTCTTGTAAAAAGTTGACGTATTGGGAACCGAAGTTGTAGTATAGTTATAATGTTTGATTTAAATAAACTTCTTTAGAGAATACTTGGCAGGTTGCTGTTTAAATTATAAGTCTCACAAGATAAATAGTTTTACACAGCAACTTAAAATTGTATTCAATCGTTATGGAAGAGTGATATAGCGAATATCGTTAATGAGAGTCAGTTTTAAAGTTGCAGTTTTTAAAACCGTGGAAATAGAAGTCAATTAGATGTGTGATAAATCTACATCAGCAGCAAAGCGATCCAGCATCTAAACTACAGGAATGTTTGCCCTGACTGCAAATACGAGCAGGCCCGAGAGCATGGGAGATTCCAGCGAATATTTTATCACATTTCTTATTCTGGAGTTCGTGGAAAGGGTTCAGTTAAAAGCAATGTGTGCTCTGACTGACGAACAAAAAGAAAAGTTTTCAGAGTTGTCAATAAAATAGCTGAAGAATGTAAATAAGTGTTTTAGAAATACTTGTGAATTACTTTCGATTCTGGAAAAGCGCAGTCGCATTTCTATTCGTTATCAAACACACAATCATTTATGCTAGCACATAAGGTGACACACATATCAATGTGAGGTAAAGTCACCCTCAACCTTTCCAATTAGGCAGCTGAACTTAACCTTCGGGATCAGTCAGTTAACTACGCCATACGACTTGACTTTACTCTCAATTCGAAGACTGGGTTGAAGACCAAGGTGATTTACTAGGTATGGATCTACTGGAAGTGATATTTCCTTGTTCCCTTACTGTCTGAGATGGACTCCGAACGAGGGCGGCACTTGGTATTTTTCTTACATACTCTATCCGATCCGAAGTATCCGAACACCTACTGGTAGACATTAATATTAGTGTGTCCACCTTTCGCCCTTATGACGGCTTGAACTTTGCTGCGGACCCTCCCAGTGAGATGTCTCAATGTCTGTGGATGAACTGCAATCCATTTTGCCTGAAGGGCCAAAACAAAATACGGAAGTGACGTTGGACGCTTGGATCTGGAGTGAAGGCGACGTTCTAAATCGTCCCACAGGTTTTCCATTGGGTTCAGGTTGAGACTCCTAACAGGCCTGTCCATTTCAGGAATGTTATTCCCACAAACCGTTGCCTCACAAATGCTGCTTATGGCAGGCTCATACAATCGTCTTACCAAGCGAGGTGGCGCAGTGGTTAGCACACTGGACTCGCATTCGGGAGGACGACGGTTCAGTCCCGCGTCCGGGCATGGTGATTTAGATTTTCCGTGATTTCCCTAAATCGCTCCAGGCAAATGCCGGGATGGTTCCTTTGAAAGGGCACGGCCGACTTCCTTCCCCGTCCTTCCCTAAGCCGATGAGACCGATGACCTCGCTGTTTGGTCTCCTCCCCCAAACAACCCAACCCAACCCCAATCATCGTCTTCGAACAGTTCCTCTACTACACACAGTACACAATACTCTAAAATGTGTTCACATCCTTCGCATTTAGATTTTTCTTAAGTGTAATATGGATTACACCCTAACCAGTAGAAGCTTCCCATACCGTAATACCTCCTCCTCCTCCATACTTCACTGATGGTACTACACGTGGTAGTAACGCTCAAGTATTCGGCAAACCCAAACCTTTCCATCGGATAGTCACTGTATACAGCGTTATTCGTAACCCCAAATCGTTCCTTTACAGTTACCCACTGTTCTGTAGCGTCGCAATTTATACCACCTCAAGCGTCATGGTGTTAGCTGAACTGCTTGGTAGCAACTTGGAAGTCAACAGTGTTCTTTCTGCTCGTGTCATTCGATTTTGTACAACTATCTTCCTCAATGTTCGACAGTCCTTGCGCGTCAGTCTATGAGGTCCACCTGTTCTTGGTTTAGCTGTGGTTGTTCCTTCTCGATTCCACTTCACAACCATAACACCAGCAGTCGATTAGGACAGATTTAGGAGGGTTGAAATGTCCCTCATGGTTTTTTTTACTCAGGTGGCGTCCACGTTTGTAATCAGTGAGTCTCCTGACCTACCCATTCTGCTATTACTGCTTCCGTACTGACCACTTAATACTTTCTGTCTCTCTTTATACTGGCTAGAGGATCTCTCGTGAAATTCTGTATTACGTAAGAGTGTCCGGTTACTTTTAGGCAGATAGTGTACCAAATCATTGAGACATGTGAAAGAGCCATAAGTGTCAGAAAAAGTCCTTGGGTTGAAAACCGTTTGTTTGAATTACACAGTCTGACACTTACCCACTTAGCCATCGGTCTGCCAAAAACAGCGTATTCTACTGAAAAACAAAATAATGAAATAATTTGTAATCTGTTTATCACAGAAACACATCAGTCACCAGGCCCCGGAATATCATGAACGCCAACGGCGAACTTCGACAGACGTTTAGTAAGCCTGCAGCTCCGTAAAAACTGCTGAGATGTTTCCACACGTTTAAGGCCACACGTGTGAAACAGTAACTTACAACAATTGGCAGTGATTTCAGTACATATTCACTACTGACGAGTAGTGTCGAGTGACAAAGATACTTGTAAGCGAAAGAAGCAACGGCTTTATGCAAGTTTTGTCATCTACCAGAAGGCGAAAGAAGATAATTGTGTGCCATGTACGGTTGCCTTCAGCTATTCGGCCATACTACAGCAAATTTCAGTTCCTCTCTACGAATTTTAATTTCTCATACCTCAACGACAAAAATTTTCATAAATACTTCTTAGTTCGTGCCAGATACTGAGATATGCTGACTATGAGACAGTGCTAGTAAAAGTTTCTAGTGCCACTTCGCTCAAATCACTCCCCGTAACATGCAGCTCAAGACGTCTGAATAAGCCAAGGACATTAATTTTTTGGTGTATTGGAAACTTATTACTTTTTCGTGGGCTGTTTCCAACTCCACCTTTGAACAAATTTTGCGCTGGATGTAAATAACATTCTTCTCTCTGTCTGTGAGCCACAGAAGTGATTAACGAAATAATGAATTCTTCTAACGCAGCATGAAGTGAAATAGGGTCGCTTCATTTTCTGAGATGTATTAGACAATGTTCTACACATTTTTTGTAAGTGAAATTAATTTCACGAGATTCGTGTTGTGGTGTGTGATGTGAAATTTGCCAGATTTGAAACTTCCTGGCAGATTAAAACTGTGTGCCTGACCGAGACTCGAACTCGGGACATTTGCCTTTCGTGGGCAAGTGCTCTACCGACTGAGCTACCCAAGCACGACTCACGGCCCGTCCTCACAGCTTTACTTCTGCCAGTACCTCGTCTCCTACCTTCCAAACTTCACAGAAGCTCTCCTGCGAACCTAGCAGAACTAGCACTCCTGAAAGAAAGGATACTGCGGAGACTTGACTTAGTCACAGCCTGGGGGATGTTTCCAGAATGAGATTTTCACTCTGCAGCGGAGTGTGCGCTGATATGAAACTTCCTGTGAGGACGGGGCGTCAGACGTGCTTGGGTGGCTCAGACGGTAGAGCACTTGCCCGCTAAGGGGAAAGGTCCCAAGTTCGAGTCTCGGTCCGGCACACAGTTTCAATCTGCCAGGAAGTTTCATATCAGCGCATACTCCGCTGCAGAGTGAAAATCTCATTTTGCCAGATTTGTCTGACCGCCAGCACTCTGTTGATCGTTTAGTACCACACAGGGGAGGCGTACAGATAGGTTAAGCCTGCGAACGTGAGGGAAAGTCATTGCCATACTGAAGCCAGGTAAACCAAATGACAAGACCCAAGACCCACACCCTTACTTATTATGCTGTATAAGATCCCGGAAAGAGTGGTGTACAATAAAACGTGTCAAAAGATTTTTCAAAATATACTGGTTGAAAACGCAGGCTTCAGACCAAACCGCACCTGCACAGTTTGTAAGCTGACGGTTTTAGAGTAACTAGTGGTGGTTGTTTAAAATTGTGAATAATTAATTGATTGCACTAAAATCGCCCTGATCGCTGACAAATATGAATACGAACCAAAACTATGATAAAGAAAGATAAAATCTCGTGTGTTGTTAGACCGCGTCATATTCCTCTATATGATAATTGTTTCGATCCCTCTGTTGTGGCCTTCTTCATGATCTTGTAGTGCTAACGGTTGACTGAACAATCTGAGAAACCAGTGTTGTGTTCTCTTATAAAGGGTGAGTTTTCCCGAGCTTGTGTTGGTGAAGCCAGAATTATTGGTTAAAATTCCTGTGGCTACCATTTGTGGGTTATCATCATTCGATAGTAAACGAAGTATTCCCCCGCTAAGGCTAGAGAAATCACGATGACGAATGACGATGACCCACCAGTGGTAGCCCCAGGAATTTTACCCAATAACTGCAGCTTCTTCAGCATAAGAGAGAGATTATTCCCACTTTAAATGTGAATGCGACACTGGTCTCTGACAGTGTACAGTCAACCGTGGACACCACAAGATCCTGAAGAGATTCCATCCGGGGGGGCGAAACGCCGGTCGCATAGAAGAAATATGACACGGCCTAACGGTCCAAAATATTTTACCTTCAGTGGGAGCGGCCACAAAAGCCTGCAGGCGTACAATGAGAAAGGAGTTTCTCTTATTACTAAATTAAACAAGGATCTCAATTAACTCAGTTTATTACACGAAAATGCAAAAGAAATTGTTAACAGCCATTGACAATAATAAGCTAAAGCCATGGCAAACCTTGATATGGGATCTAGGATTTGATTCAAATCGACATGTTGTCTAAATAAAACATTTACATCCGTGAAATTTGTACCGTGACGACCAAAGGTTAGTGCGTAAAGATAGAAAATATTATGGAAGGGTATGCATTTGCATGTGTAGCTGAAGCTGAAAGCGTGTTGAACCTGTAACTACAACCAATTCAGCATGAAGGTTTAAATTATAGAACGTCGTTAAAAATTACTCGATTTTCCCTACAGTTTGCCTCATGGTTGCGACTGGATTCACCAAACTCGTAATCTGCAACTGGCAGCTGAAGTGGCTGCAAAATCTATCATTGGGTCTGCCCAATTAACTTTGTGCAGTCTGCTTCTGACAAGGAAGATTCCGTTCTCTGCGTTTTTCTGGCATGGCATAATTTTCATTTGTTGAATGATAACTACTATGAATGCTAACCAGTAAGAAACTGTCTTAAGACACTAGTCTCCCTCCCTTACTCTCATCAGTGGCAGTCACTGAAACAAAGGCTGTTTTCTTTGCGGCGAGATCTGTTTACGAAATTTCAATCACCATCTTTCTCTTCCGAATGTGAAAATATTTTTTTGACACTCACCTACGTACGGAGAAATGATTATCATAATAAAATAAGAGAAATCAGAGCTCGAACGTAAAGATTTATGTGTTCCTTTTCTCCACGCGCCATTCGAGAGTGGAATGGTAGAGAAGTAGTATGAAAAGGGTTCGATGAACCCTCTGCCAGGCACTTATGTTTGAATTCCAGAGTAACCATGTAGCTGTAGATGTAGATGTAGATTTAAGGTGGTTAACCTGTTACGAAAGTCGTTACATTTGTCGCTCCAAAACTGACAACAGGAGGCCACGACATTCGAATCGCATATTTACGTACTTTGTACACCTTAGTAAGCCATTAAAACAACTTAATGTGCCAGTGGTAAGGTGCACTATTGCGGCAGGTCCAAGAAAATCGCAAGAGAAGTTTTACGTGTCTATTATGTGCTATGTGTAACTGTGGGTAGGTGCCAGATGTTAGAGTTGATGGTGGTCAAACAGTCTGCCGCCGGCAGTGCTGCGAGGCGGTCACGCGCCAGAGCGCTGCGGGCGAGGCGCGCACGGTGTGTTTGTGTTTACTTCGGCCGCTGTAAGTGCCGTTTTCCTTCTAGACCACCATGGCGCACAACTATCGGAAGAAGACATTACGTTTCAACTTTTGTTCCGACTTCGCCCGACCCAAGGCCCTGGAGGTAGAACGATTTATACGCGATGAAGTTAAAATACCACCAACGGATCTAATTGGTATCCACTTGTCCATAGTTAGCAGTACCGTCTACGTCAAAATGATCAACGATGCGGCGTGCGACAAGGTGCTTCAAGAGGCAAAACGTGGACTGCGCTTCTGTCATTCCGACGGCAACGTCGGACCCGTTACCGTCGATCACGCAGGTCTCGGCACACGGACGATAAGGATCCTCGAACTGCCGTTCGAACTACCTGCAGACGTCGTCATCGAGGCGCTCCGTCCCTATGGCAACGTTCTCGAACATGTTTCCGAACGATGGGTCCAATTTCAGACCTATCCAGTTTTAAACGGTGTTAGACAGGTCCGCATCGAGTTGCAGAAACACGTGCCTTCCTCTCTACGTATCGGAGGCTGCCGTGCCATTATAATGTACGACGGCCAACCTCGGACCTGTTCCGGTTGCGGGAAAGAAGGTCACCTACGGTCTGAATGCATTCAACGACGTGTCGCGCAGCTCCCGTTGTCGGAAGCGTCCGTCACACCCACGATGACCGCCCTACCGGTCACTTACGCAGCGGCTCTTGCCACGTCTACAGTTTCGTCCAGTCCGTCGCCCGGTCCTTCCGATCGGCACGTCCCACCGTCCCAGTCACCAACGGACGGTACAGACGTCCCACCTGACAACCTTGCCGCCGAACAGGCTCCCGCTCCGGACGCTGAGGAGACCAGTACATCTTCACAACACCTGTTTGACAATTTCATTGTACCCACCGACGCCTTCGAACCAGGTCGACGCTTCTCCTTGCCGTCGTCCGACACTGAGGAACACGTGCGCAAACAACGCTCGCCACGTAGGCGCAAACGCCGTCGCCGTTCACCCACGGGCTCTCAAAGCGTTGCCACCCGCAACGACGACGACGACACCCAAGCAGCCGACATTTCCACGCAGAGGTCGGCGGACAACTTTCACGATGAACAAGACGTTTCGCAGGACGGGACCATTATGGAGGTCGCCACGCACAATGTAACGATCGGTGCGCCGGTTGAGACGCCTGTCTCCCCGCCGACAACTCCAGATCTCTCTCACCACGACGCAATTCCCATGGACATTGGACAGACCCACGGCACAGGAGCATGGGCCGACGACATTGAGGAAGGTACGCCCCCTCCTCCAGATGCGTTACTTCCGCCGGACGAGGCTGCCTGTTAACATCAAAAGCGAGGCATTGCAGCTGATGGGACGGGACTTCCTGTCGGTGCCCTCCTCTTACTTCCCTTGGTGATGGTAGATGCGCGTCCACCACCACTGAAACAAACATACCGGTTTGCCACACTGAACATCAACATGATCGGCACTGCACCCAAGCTGCAACTCCTATGTGACATGCTTCGGGCCTCTGACGTCGACGTCGCCCTTCTTCAGGAAGTACGCGTTGCCACACTACTACCAGTCTACGGCTACGACTCATACACGTCCACATGTGATCAATCAGGGCGTGGAGTGGCTTTTTACATACGCGAAGGAATCCCACTCACGGACACGACAATCCTTCCCTGTGGAAGAGGCATGGCTGTTACCATCTTCGACACGCGCGTCATCAATATCTACGCTCCGTCTGGCTCCACGAACCGTCGGCAGCGGTCCACTTTCTTCGGACATGACGTGGCGCCCCTGTTTTCTGGACGCTATGATCGCCTTATCATGGGAGGCGATTTCAACTGTGTCCTCCATCCGCAGGACCAAGTACCTGGTTATTCGCCATGCCCGGCGCTCCTCACCTTAATCGAAGATTTTCATCTAGTGGACGTTTGGGAGAAAATTCATGGCAATACCACCGGTTTTACCCATTATACAGCACATTCTGCGAGCAGACTGGACCGGTTTTATGTCTCTGCTCACCTCGGCAATGAAGTCGCCCAAGCTGAACGATGGCCCCTTGCATTTTCGGACCATTGCGCCGTCATTTGCTCCCTGGCTCTGCCACCTCAGTCAGTGTGGCGCAGCAGAGGTTACTGGAAGCTTAATACCCCCCTCCTTAATGATCCACACTGCCGACAATGTATTGCCACTACATGGGCGTCTTGCGAAAGACGCCTTCCGCAGTACACATCCACGTTCCATTGGTGGCTCAAATGTGCCAAACCTGCGATCAGAAAGGCCTTCATACAATGTGGCAAGGAAGCAGCAGCATGGCATCGAGACACCACAAATTTTCACTACGCCGTCCTCCGTGAGCTCGATGCACTCCCTCCATCACCTGACACCCACAGGGAACGACAACGTACTAAAGCTCGTCTCCTCTCTCTTCAACGTGCACGACTGCATGGTGTCGTGGTGCGTTCCTGACGACAAGACCTCCTCCACGACGAAACCCCATCCACAAACCATGCCGCATCCGACCATAGTCGTCGACGTCGGCTTTTCGTCCCCAACATCACGACCTCCGATGGTGTTCACCACACAACACAGGCGGCGGTCGTGTCCGCCTTTGCTGAACATTATCGCCAATTTTATGATGATGAACCGATGGCGACGCCCATTCCTGATGATCTCCGTCCTTCCCCTGATCGGACCCTCACCGTAGCGGAGTCAACGTCCATGATGTCTGCAATCACCGCAGAAGAGGTGGTAGAATCGATCAACAAAGGGGCCAAGAACAAATCACTCGGACCAGATGGTCTCCCAGTGGAGTTTTACCGGGCGTTCACCACGTTAATGCTTCCTCGCTGGACGGAAATGATTCAGGAACTCTTTACTCCGTCCTTCCCAATTCCACCTGAATTCGTCACTGGCATTCTTCTACCTGTGCCTAAACCGTTGGGAGGGTCTCATGTCTCTGCATATCGCCCCCTTACACTGCTGAATGCAGACTATAAAATCTATGCACGCCTCTTAGCAGCGCGCATACGCACCGTCTTACCTACGGTCCTTTCACCTGAGCAGACTGCACGTGG
The DNA here is from genome assembly GCF_023864345.2 of Schistocerca serialis cubense. NCBI lineage: Eukaryota > Metazoa > Arthropoda > Insecta > Orthoptera > Acrididae > Schistocerca > Schistocerca serialis. The sequence continues at coordinate 400,516,704 of NC_064640.1, read as the reverse complement.
TTGTGGGGCCACCTTACAAACAGCCCTAGGAGAATGCCGTTACCTCATTGCACTGGCGTCGGTTTGTCGCCTTCGTGCAGCACTGGTATCCGTCGATTTCATGAGTGCCTTTGATCGCGTTCGACACCCATTCCTCCTCATGGTGGCGACACGTATGGGGTTCCCATTGCTTTTTGTCGATGCCATTCGCCGGTTACTCCTTCCCGCGGTCTCGATGGTACAAGTCAATGGGAGGCTTGTAGGACCGATTCCTATACGCCGCTCTGTGCGTCAAGGATGCCCTATGTCTACTTTACTATATGCCATTGCACTTGAGCCCCTCATCACTGGACTTACCTCTAGACTGCAGGGCCTCACTTTGCGTGACCACACCTTTCACTGTAGGGCTTATGCGGACGATCTCCTCTTTCTCACCTGCTCCTCCACGGAACTCAATGACGCCATCCAATGGATCCACCAGTATGGACGTCTTTCTGGTAGCATTCTTAATGTCCGTAAATCGACTATGATGCACATTGGGCGCGGCCTCCCGGCTATGGTGCCGACCCCACTCCCAGTTAGTGCCACCCTTCGTTACTTTGGTATCGAATTTACGAGCTCCACACACCGCACAGTGGCCCTGGCTTACCGGCGGCTTTTGCAGTCGATTCGGCACCATGTCCGCGGTCAAGTGCACCGTAACTTAAACCAACTCCAACGTGTGTCCTATGTCAACATCTATGTCGCCCCTAAACTGGTACACGTCGCCCAGATCCTCCCAATGCCGTTACTCCTTGGCCGCCGCATCCAATCAGCCTTTGGATATTTCGTGTCAGCAGGGGCACTTTTCAAAGTCCGCTACAACACTCTAACACTGCCTCCTGCAAAAGGTGGCCTCGGACTCATCAACGTGCGGGCACGCTCTTCTGCACTCTTTGTCCACACTCTTGCGGCACTGGCAGGGGCCGGTCCCGTCTTTAACACGCAGTCTCTTAGATATCCTCCGACCAGCTTCTCTCGATCCACCGATCAATGTGGCACCTATTTCTCCATTATTGTACTACGTCGCCAATTGTTTCATAGAACTCAGCTACGTTCGGACCGATCTTCCAGTCACCCGTCCTCCCCGCACAAAAGATTATTATCGTTTGTTTATGCTGTCCAACCCTTGCGACCCCATGGTGCTACAGCATCCTGACATTAACTAGCGCACGGTTTGGGGGTGTGTGCATGCACCCTTTTTACCGTCGTCTGTGTCTGCACTCTGGTATGTTTTAGTCTATGGAAAATTCCCGACTAATAGTCGACTTTATCGCATAGGACTGGCCACCTCCCCACTCTGCCCTGACTGTCAGCTCGAAGACACCGACGAGCACCGTCTTACGTGCCCCCTGAAACAAAACGTATGGCTCCTCATCCAACGAATCGTGGGCTTTTACCTCCGTGCCCCGCCAACGACGGTAACCCCGGATTTCCTGTTGTTGCCCCAGACATTTCACTACCCTCTTGCTAAGCACCATACCCTAATTTGGTTTCGAGGACAGGCTTTAGAATATCTCTTTCGGAGTGGTCCGCATACAGTCCTTGACTTCTGGTACAAAGTTGTGACCGCGCATAGCACCCTCACCCGAAAACCATCTTACCGACAAACTTTTGCCTGTTATCTCCGCAGCGTCTTCCTTGACCCCCCTCAAAGTTGGGGTGTACCATGCCTACCTGTCACATGATGCAACACCCTTATCCACGTTCTCATGCATCGACCAAAAACAAACACATTTTTTTTTAAAAAAAAGGAAGAAGACAGAATATGTTATATTTTGTTGTATTTAATGTTTTTCTTTTTTAATATTTTTTTTTGTTTAACTAACAGTCATTTGTATATTTTTAAATGGTACCTTGAAGAACTCTTGCATAGTGAATATATATGTACTTTTAGTTTGTTCAATACAAATTTTTAAACAAAAACAAAAACAAAAAAACAAAAAAAGGAAAACAGGATATGTTCTAATTTGTTGTATTTCATGTTATTCTAATAATTTGTTTACCTAACACTCATTTGTATATGTTTAACTGGTACCTTGAAGAACTTTTGCTTTGTGTATATATATATGTACTCTCCGTTTGTTCAATAATAAAGATTACAAAAAAAAAAGAAAACATGGTAGAGCACTTGCCCGCGAAAAAAAAAAAAAAAAGTGGTTTGCGTTCGAGCTTCGTAAAGCGAAAGTGTATGAAGCGATGCTTCGGTTCCAGCTCAAACTTAATTTTTAATCTACGCCATAGGAAGAAAGAGAAATTTTTCAAAATGTCAACGAGGTGTTTTTTTTTACTTTACAAACTTTCAACATTCCCTGTAAATGCGGGTAAATGCATTCATTCGATGTAGTAGTCTGTATGACAAATACCATTATGCAGCGTGTGATGTCGGGAGCACATCCGACAAGTAATTGTAGATTACTCTTGTGGTCTGGCGCATTGTGACTTATTATATTATGTACCCGTGGTCTAGGGGTAGCGTCTTTGATTCATAATCAAAACGTCTTCGGTCCCGGGTTCGATCCCCGCCATTACCTAAATTTTGATAAATAATCAGCATTGGCGGCCGAAGACTTCCGTCATAAGAAGTCAGCCTCATTCTGCCAACGGCCTTGTCAAAGAGGGCGGAGGAGCGGATAGAGGTTCGGGGCACTCTCTTGTCCTAGGGGTGGGAAATTGCCCCTAAAGGCGGAAGAATCAGCAATGATCAACGACATGAGGATGCAGAAGGCAATGGAAACCACTGCATTAAAGACACGTAACGTGTATCCACAGGACATGTGGCCTGTATTTGAAGAAGTGTCATGATGATCTCTCCATTGGCAAAAGATTCCGGAATAGTCCCCCATTCGGATCTCAGGGAGGGGACTGCCAAGGGGGAGATTACCATGAGAAAAAGATTGAATAATCAACGAAAGGATAGCGTTCTACGAGTCGGGGCGTGTAATGTCAGAAGCTTGAACGTGGTAGGGAAACTAGAAAATCTGAAAAGGGAAGTGCAAAGGCTCAATCTAGATATAGTAGGGGTCAGTGAAGTGAAGTGGAAGGAAGACAAGGATTTCTGGTCAGATGAGTATCGGGTAATATCAACAGCAGCAGAAAATGGTATAACAGGGGTAGGAAGGTAGGGCAGAGGGTGTGTTACTGTGAACAGTTCAGTGACCGGGTTGTTCTAATCAGAATCTACAGCAGACCATCACCGACAACGATAGTTCAGGTATACATGCCGACGTCGCAAGCTGAAGATGAACAGATAGAGAAAGTGTATGAGGATATTGAAAGGGTAATGCAGTATGTAAAGGGGGACGAAAATCTAATAGTCATGGGCGACTGGAATGCAGTTGTAGGGGAAGGAGTAGAAGAAAAGGTTACAGGAGAATATGGGCTTGGGACAAGGAATGAAAGAGGAGAAAGACTAATTGAGTTCTGTAACAAGTTTCAGCTAGTAATAGCGAATACCCTGTTCAAGAATCACAAGAGCAGGAGGAGGTACACTTGGAAAAGGCCGGGAGATAGGGGAAGACTTCAATTAGATTACATCATGGTCAGACAGAGATTCCGAAATCAGATACTGGATTGTAAGGCGTACCCAGGAGCAGATATAGACTCAGATCACAATATAGTAGTGATGAAGAGTAGGCTGAAGTTCAAGACATTAGTCAGGAAGAATCAATACGCAAAGAAGTGGGATACGGAAGTACTAAGGAATGACGAGATACGTTTGAAGTTCTCTAACGCTATAGATACAGCAATAAGGAATAGCGCAGTAGGCAGTACAGTTGAAGAGGAATGGACATCTCTAAAAAGGGCCATCACAGAAGTTGGGAAGGAAAACATAGGTACAAAGAAGGTAGCTGCGAAGAAACCATGGGTAACAGAAGAAATACTTCAGTTGATTGATGAAAGGAGGAAGTACAAACATATTCCGGGAAAATCAGGAATACAGAAATACAAGTCGCTGAGGAATGAAATAAATAGGAAGTGCAGGGAAGCTAAGACGAAATGGCTGCAGGAAAAATGTGAAGACATCGAAAAAGACGTGATTGTCGGAGGGACAGATTCAGCATACAGGAAAGTCAAAACAACCTTTGGTGACGTTAAAAGCAACGGTGGTAACATTAAGAGTGCAACGGGAATTCCACTGTTAAATGCATAGGAGAGAGCAGATAGGCGGAAAGAATACATTGAAAGCCTCTATGAGGGTGAAGATTTGTCTGATGTAATAGAAGAAGAAACAGGAGTCGATTTAGAAGAGATAGAGGATCCAGTATTAGAATCGGAATTTAAAAGAGCTTTGGAGGACTTACGGTCAACTAAGGCAGAAGGGATAGATAACATTCCATCAGAATTTTTAAAATCATTGGGGGAAGTGGCAACAAAACGACTATTCACGTTGGTGTGTAGAATATATGAGTCTGGCGATATACCATCTGATTTTCGGAAAAGCATCATCCACACAATTCCGAAGACGGCAAGAGCTGACAAGTGCGAGAATTATCGCACAATCAGCTTAACAGCTCATGCATCGAAGCTGCTTACAAGAATAATATACAGAAGAATGGAAAAGAAAATTGAGAATGCGCTAGGTGACGATCAGTTTGGCTTTAGGAAAAGTAAAGGGACGAGAGAGGCAATTCTGACGTTACGGCTAATAATGGAAGCAAGGCTAAAGAAAAATCAAGACACTTTCATAGGATTTGTCGACCTGGAAAAAGCGTCCGACAATATAAAATGGTGCAAGCTGTTCGAGATTCTGAAAAAAGTAGGGGTAAGCTATAGGGAGAGACGGGTCATATACAATATGTACAACAACCAAGAGGGAATAATAAGAGTGGACGATCAAGAACGAAGTGCTCGTATTAAGAAGGGTGTAAGACAAGGCTGTAGCCTTTCGCCCCTACTCTTCAATCTGCACATCGAGGAAGCAATGATGGAAATAAAAGAAAGGTTCAGGAGTGGAATTAAAATACAAGGTGAAAGGATATCAATGATACGATTCGCTGATGACATTGCTATCCTGAGTGAAAGTGAAGAAGAATTAAATGATCTGCTGAACGGAATGAACAGTCTAATGAGTGCACAGTATGGTTTGAGAGTAAATCGGAGAAAGACGAGGGTAATGAGAAGTAGTAGAAATAAGAACAGCGAGAAACTTAACTTGATGGTCACGAAGTCAATGAAGTTAAGGAATTCTGCTACCTAGGCAGTAAAATAACCAATGACGGACGGAGCAAGGAGGACATAAAAAGCAGACTCGCTATGGCAAAAAAGGCATTTCTGGCCAAGAGAAGTCTACTAATATCAAATACCGGCCTTAATTTGAGAAAGAAATTTCTGAGGATGTACATCTGGAGTACAGCATTGTATGGTAGTGAAACATAGACTGTGGGAAAATCGGAACAGAAGAGAATCGAAGCATTTGAGATGTGGTGCTATAGACGATTGTTGAAAATTAGGTGGACTGATAAGGTAAGGAATGAGGAGGTTCTACGCAGAATAGGAGAGGAAAGGAATATGTGGAAAACACTGATAAGGAGAAGGGACAGGATGATAGGTCATCTGCTAAGACATGAGGGAATGACTTCCATGGTACTAGAGGGAGCTGTAGAGGGCAAAAATTGTAGAGAAAGACAGAGATTGGAATACGTCAAGCAAATAATTGAGGACGTAGGTTGCAAGTGCTACTCTGAGATGAAGAGGTTAGCACAGGAAAGGAATTCGTGGCGGGCCGCATCAAACCAGTCAGTAGACTGATGACAAAAAAAAATATTGAAAAGCATCATTCGCATCATTATTTATCGAGGTTTGGCTTGGCCTTTCCAAGCCTGTCGCTCGTCCTTGAAAATCTGATTAAAAATAGTAAATAATCAAATATCACAAATTCACTACAACTTCATGAAAATGCGCTTGTTTTTTTTTTCATTATATTGCCTCTCAAATGTCATATAAATTAAATAATGTGAACAGCGATGAGAAATATAGATTAAAAAATAAGAATTCGCGATATTCCAACTGTCGCCTCGTTCACAACCCTCTATCGTAGCACGAACGGTAACAAGTTCACAGCAAAGACTTCTTACAGGTAGCTACTTGGCGCAGGTACGTGAGTCTCGTAATAGACGTGTAAAACTTCTCTTGCGATTTTTTCGGAATTGCCAGAGTAGTGCACCTCTCTTCTTTCACATTACGTTGTTTTAATGGCCTACTAAATGTATACAAAGTTTGAAGTAAATCCGTGATCCCAACGTCGTGGCCTCTATCTCCCGGTCTGTCTACATTTGGGTACTGGCCAGTTAGGTTGGACCGCTGTAAGCACAGTCGTGTTTCTTACTCCCACTTCTACATTATTCAGGTTAGCCAATGGTCGCTGTTTCTGCATTTCGTTAAACATTCGGGTTTTTGCGTCGGGCTGAACGCGGTGGCTGTATCTCACAATCTTCAAAGTCTATTCCACTCTCTCCTAGACTATCTTATAGGCGCGTGTATTTCTAGAATTCTGACTGCCTGTGGTTTTCTCCACAATAGGAATTCTTTCGGGACTCCGTCAAAACAGCATGCATCGCCAGGCCACACACAGCTCGCTAAAAACAGTCTCCCTTGTCCCCACACATTCTAGAGATACAATCTGCAATCTGACTTTTTACAGATGAAGCTAAGCAACAGGCTCCCGCAAAGATCTGTTCTGTCCGCTATCATGTTCAGCTTGTACATATCAGGTATGTCTGAAACCACATTAAGAGCGTTTGAGTATGACGACGACTGTGCCTTGCAATGAGACAAAGCGATATTGATGTTACTGAATCAGTGTTGAATAACGATGTATCAACTGGTGGGAAATATTTCCGCAAATGGAGGTTGCATCCAAGTGTCGCTAGACAGAAGTCTCTACATTTCACCTAAATAATAAGGTGGCCAACAAAGAGCTTACAGTCTGCTTTGGAGGAAGGCTACCAAGACGTAACAGAAATCCGAAATATCTAGGGGTCACGTTTGATAGAACCCTCAGCTACAAACAACATCTGTCAAGAACAACTTCGAAAATCATAACTCAACACTACATTGTTCAGAAACTCTGCTGTGCATATAGGGTATCTTCTACAAAGACACTCCGTACTTCAGCTCTGGAATTGATTTACCCTGTTGCGGAATATTGCTCCCCAGCTTGGACGAATAGCACTCACAGAAGACTTGTTGATACAGCCCAACCTTACCATGCGTCTTACAACTTGTACAATCAGATCTACACCTACTTTCCGGCTACTTATGCTTAGCAACATACCACCTCCATTTCCGCGGCGGCAAAGTGCACTCCCCTGTTCACGCAGACATTTCAACATTAGCAAAGGAAATCTTCGTTTTCGTCACCCACCTCTGGAAACCGCAAAGATGTTCGTTGACAACGGCTTTAATATTAATTACTGCTGGAGACGCACAAGACGGACTGATGCTACTATAAAACAACTAAAGATGCTGCGCATATCGACCAAGCCCCCTGGTTTTGAATTGCCACTCTTAATCTGGTGGTCCTTAACCGAATAAGAACCAACAATGGAAAGTCTGGTATTGTGTCGATTCTCCGTACAAGTGGAAGACGGTAACTTTAATTTCTCCAGGTTGTGACTTTGGCGCTGAAAAACAGACTGTCCACGATTTAATTCAAGAATTTTCTCTGAGAGTTTTCCCTTGCTATCCAACAGGGTTCTTGGTGTTGAAGGAGGAATCAATAGATTACATTCGTGGCCTGGATATTAGTTTGTAATTTGAAACAATCGTAAATACGTTTGCATGTAGCTATACGCTAATTAATAAAATAAATAAAGAAGTCTTGAATGGTTGGTGCTCCGCAGCCTCAAGATGTTTATTAAACCACTTGCTTTAGTAAAATAAATTAATTTGCACTAGATGTTTCCCAAGATATATTGTATACTATACATGACAATCATCATCAACAACATAATCATTATTAGCCACTCCACATCCTGTGCTGGGTGAAGTCTCTTCTAAAGGTTGCTTTATGGCCTACAGAAACACGCCTCAAGGCTGCTTCCCTATGTTTTCTAGCGCTGTCTACCCAACTTCCTCTCGTAGCTGTACTAATTTTAATTGTCTTTTGCAATCTGTCAAAGAACGTCCTTATTCCATTTACTATCCATTTGCCGACTGTGTTTCATTTTAGTGAGAATTATATTTAAATAATTAAAAAATAACATCGCAGTTACGTCTTCTACTCGCGTTTGGTCCATGTACTATTGATCTGTTTTTCTATCTCTGTTACTACTTCCCAATATTCATCTCTTCATTATTTGCTGAGCAGCCCTCAGCTTTTCAATTGTTTTCGCATGAACAGTCCGTGACACATTTCTGTAAATCAATACTGGTAACACACGCTGATCGCATACTTGCCATTTAAGACACATAGAAAGATTAATTATAAATCATCAGCTCAGCCTACGAAAAGCACTATAGGCCTCCTTTATTCTTCTGCTTATTTATTTTGCTGATTATGTAAACGTTGTCATTAACTGTCCTAAATACAAAAGCTATTAACCTGTTTATATGAGTTAACTGTTAAGTTTTAATATTTTCTTGTACATGTTTTATATAAAATTATTTTAATGTCATTATAATTATTTTTCACATCTATCTCCAAACTTACTTTATTCATTTCCACGATTCCTTTCTGAAATTTATCTTCACAAGATTCAAAGAATATAATGTATTCACTGAACAAAGCTGATTTATATGAGTTAAAGATCAAAAAATTCGTCGAGGACTGCTTCGAATAGCAGAACCGCCCACTGACGAGGCATGTCGCTAAGTTAAGAGAAGAACAAATTGACGAGTGTACATGACTTTTGTAGATCCGTCGCTGAATCTAGTGTCCGCAGTAGTAAGGACTCTGCTCTCAGCATAAAAGTTAGTTTCCAATCTACTAAGAACGTCATTTATCGAATCTAAATGTGAAACAGTACACTGATACTGTCATTCCTGGTTACCTCAGGGGGGCAGCATGACTTATAATGACATAGGCAGCAATTACTTCTACAAACACTGTAAATTAACATACGCGATGTTTATAGCTCAAGTCGCATCCTCTGTCACGAAAAATCTTTACCGTCTCGTCTTTACGCACGATTATCTAACATAGGTTGTCACCTTGACAAGGATACCAGGTTATCTGTCGCACTAGCTCATACTTATATTGAGTTCTAGGTTCTAGGGGACTAATATGCTCTATCAAGCCAAGACGTCTCGCTCTCCAGTGGAGTCAGCACATCATGACAGTTACAGTGTAGTACAAGACTGAACCCCAGATTTTCACCCAGTAAATGTAACTGTTTGTATTCATATAAAGTACCTTGAGGTTAGTGAAGTTTGGGTTCACAAACTCATCGTGGAATCGCTACATGTGGAGTTTGGGACGCCCAGAACACACATACCAATATAGACAGGCTTCGTGAACTGCACTGAAACCTTGGCCATCTGCACAGTGACTATATATTCATTGAAGATGGTGGCCCCCTCAAAATTTGGGCTGTCTATGTAACCCTTCCACTAAAACAACCAGCGATGCTGATAGAAGGACATGCCGCACATAATTCTAACAAGTTCCTCCCCAATACGAGACATTGCTGGATGTTTCTGTATTGCAGAATATATCGCTGCTTATTCTCCAGCATTGTCAACAGCTTTGGCGTGGAACCATATTGTGAGGCAATGCACTCTGGACACAGCGGCAAGCCGCTGTATCCTTCAAGCAAATAGGCAGTATATGTTATTTCTGCCTCTAGAACACATCCTTCACCAGAATCAGCAGACGCATTTTGAATCTCTTTCCACAGTCGGGTGATTTCCTCATTGGTCAGCCATTGGCACCCTCCAAATCGGACAGTTTTTCGCATGCCTTGACAATAGAGGTTGTATACATCTAAGTAACGGATGTAACTTAAATCGTCAGATGATCCTTAATATTCCTCAGTAATTCGTGGGTTATTCACCTTGGCATACTTGTGCACACACTGGCAAAGTCCCCAACGAGTCCTACGTTCAAAGAAGGGCAGCATGTCACCATCGGTGAACAGGTCGATGCTGACACGTGTCCCTCTTATCATTGCATCCAAGGAAAGCCGTGGTGCAGTGCAATAGAAGGCTGGGTCCGGAGAGTCTTTGCCCAGGCACTCACTCCAGAATTTCTCTAAAGTGTTTGCAAGCAATCGTACATTCACATTTACGTATAGTCCAGCATAATCCCCTAAATCAGAGATGCCGAACTCCTGCCAAATGGTCACTATATGGTCATACTCAGCATTCGTTATAGCAGTGCCTATTAGTTTACTGGAGAATGCGGTTATATTAGGCAACGTATTTTCCAGGAGACTCTCCAGCGGATCCAGGTACTTGTTTTTTGGAAAGATCTCTTCTTCGTCAGAAGCTGAAAGTTTCTGAAGAGAAGTATGGATGGTGTGAATCGAATTCAGGAAGCGGAGCGTTATTTTTGGCGTGATTGGCTTATCAAATGAAACGCACTTTTCGTAGGTGTCAGCAATGACGTATGGTGAAAAAATCCATAGGGAAAGCAAAGTTCAAGCAGTTTAAGGACGAGATGAAGAGTGAGTTGCGAGATTGTAGACTGATGTATGCAACTTTGTCGCAAACCTTACAAGCCGCTGTGTATATCTTATAAGTTGGTCGCGTAACCATGACGCCACTTCCGGTCATTACTCCCAAAACGTTAGAGCACGAATTGACATTACGGATAAACATCTCATTACGCACTTCATTGGCTCGTGATGTTTTCGATTTGTGTGTGTGTTAGACGCTTCTCTAACGCTGCAGCAGATAACATTATATCTGGAAGTGTATCACAGCATTACAACGTTAATGTCAATATGCTGTCGTAAAAATACCCACAGTTACTCGTTATGACCGATCTAATCTATAATCATTTGTCACTTGCTTACCACGTTTCAGGGAAGGGCTCGAATTTCCAAGTGAGTTTTTCGCTGTGTGTTACGTAAAAAAATAAGTAAGGGTCCGCGATTTTCCCGTCAGCCTGAAACTGTTACCAGGTTGGAATAACGGATATGGTATATAGTTAACATGCAACACTTATTTTTAGAACACAACTACTCCACATGGCAGAATCTGCAAACTTCCTCGAGATGTCAACCAACATAATTCTAACTGCCAAAGCCAACTCAGTGTATGCTAAAACACGCACATGGATTGCTGTAGAGATGGAGTGCTGACTTTAGTCATATCTTAATCACAGTTTTTTGCCCACTGATTTTTACAAATTGTCACTCTATGGCGACATAGTATCTATTTGTACTCCGTCTCGTATATTAACAGCACACAAAAGAAAGTTCAGCTATTGCTGGCAAAGACTCGTAAAAATACTCAAAAGATGCATGATAGAAATAAAGTGCAGAATACTGATCAACTGTACCCATCAGAGCTTAGATCTAGGATGCAATTAGCAGTTTGTAATAAAAAATTAAAAATAATGTTCCAAGAACTGACGTTTTTGCCGTTATAAATACACGTAGCTCGGTTACGATACTATAAAGCATGTATTCATGGCAGCGAAACAGGTTCACTCGCTGGAGTTGCCACTAAATAAATGTAAACACAAGAAAAATACACACCATTGATGCCCGCAGTGATGTTTCGGTGACATATAGCATGTTGAAAAAGAACGAGAGTATAACAAAGGACCACAATGCGACAAATAAGCTATTGCTATATCACTCCTATATTATTAGCAATGTGTGTTGTCGTCGTTTGTTTTAAAAAATAATGGCAAATAGCAATACATATCTCACTGTTATTTACAATTTTGGCCACTTTTCTCTAAAGACACACATGTAAAAAACTGGTCACTGTAACGTTTAAGCAAATTACATCGATAACCCACTTTAAACAACTCACACGAAGTGATACTTTAACAAATGCACCTATATTCCGAGTTTAATTATAATAAATTTCGCAGTGCATCACTTATTTAGCAATTGATAAATTATTTATTTTACTTCGACGATCCTACCTCTATATACCGCAACCTTGCACACAAGCTATAGCTACTTACCATTAATCACTCTTCCACACTGTCACTCAAAAGTCAGCAAGACTTGCTTCCAGTGCTGCCAAGGGATTAGAACTGATGGATTCTGCCCATACTGTTATCCCATGCAAGTATTTGTTTAATGTTGCAAGGTGTTTATTTTTTATGTTTCATTTCGTTCTAGACCCGCAGTGTGTCATTCCTGATCAAGTTTGAATAAAACTGGTACGTGTTTCCTCAGATTAACCATACCGATTTGATGTAACCGAAACTACTCGATGGATCGAACTTGTCTGGCATAATATGATGGTGTTTAGAGAAATCCTTCTACAAAGTTAGTAAGAAGTAGGTTACAGCATTTACACAAGCAACGAACGATTTACTGCTATGAACTGCGTCCAGCAACCTTACAAAACGCGTGGGTTGACTGTAACTTTCTAATTATTATTTTTCGATCTTCGTTTTCCTTTCTAGGAGGCATCAGTCTGGTGGTACAACGATCATGGTTTACCACTGAATACGTAAACAAAATGGACATTTAATGATTCCATCATGACGGCCAGGATATCAATATGACACAATGTACCGTATATTTTTCATTGCTAATGTCTCTCAACTTTTTTTTCTTAGCACAATCGTCTCAATAAAATCATGCTGTACAGGACTAGGACTGTTAATAGTATGTCATTACTGGAAATATTCTTGGCATTTAGAGTGACATAAAAAAAGATTAGACTGCGTCAGTACTATACGAGCCATCCATTTCTTGTTACCCTGCACGCCATTCTTATAGTGAACACTTCGCACCACAGCTAACACCAGCACAGCAGGCAGCCACACACAGAAAGACCATTGCACAGCTCGGTATCTGAGGAGTGGACAGTACTGTCGGGCGTGTATCTTTAAGAATTGGTGAAACTAATATCTGGAGGATGCACATGTGACTTCGAAGGAGGCGTTCGGCCGTTACCGTGAGTGACACACGGGGCAGGAAATCTCTTACGTCCAGGTACTTGGAGCCAATGAGTGCGACGTTGGATGCATGTAGGTGCTTCCCTGGCTATACGGCTCGTATATGGTCAAAGTAAAGTTCCATTGCGTTTCACAGAGAGATGGGAACACCCCATACGTGAGACTCCACTTCCTCTCTGGGATCCACTGCGCACCGCCGTGCTACTGAGATATGCGCGGACCGCAGAGTGGCGGTGTGTAGCATACGAGTACCAACACTAGATACGTGGCATTAGTTTTATTTATCCTGGCGTGTTTGGATTGTTAACGCCAATGTTTCTTAACAATATGTCGATGCCTGCTAATAATGCAGGGCTAACATAGTACTTGGCATGTAGGTATTTGCTTTCAAATAATGCACTGCAGGAAAGGTTTACTATCCTTAAAATAAAGAGCTTTGGTAATTATTTATATGATTGTATGGAGATGCTACTACTTAGAGTTTTTCCTGTGGTTATTTACAAGTCTTGTAGTGCCGCCATACATTGCTTACGTAAGGTTTACTTGTTTGAATGTTTTGTAGTGGTAGGTTAATGGTCTTCTTCTTCCTCTCTTTTATTCCTTCTGGCTGTCCAAGAATGGCAGTGCACGTGCAATTTATACGGTATTGAAAAGCAGGATAGTTGGGGAATTGGATTCTAATTGGTCCAGAGGAGAGATCTGGCGGATGAGATAGGAGTTCTTGCCCACCCACAAATTTCTACTAACATGTCAGGACCTGTTTGCCTTTATTATCATGGGCGGGATGTCCATTCCTGAGCGCACGCTTTCAAACCAGCACCAGGACCCAGGATGACCGTGCCTGGCACGATGAAGATTAAACACTCATTGTTTGTTTGAATAAAATGTATTTCTTTGCCACTGCCTGCTCGGAATCATTTAGTTATGTCAGTGGAAAAGTGCATTGCCTGCGCTATAGGTGTCGTGTTTGACTAGTAGCAGCTCCTGTTGAGGTACATACTATATTTGTGCATATCTTGGAAACTGGTAAACCTCAGTATTTTGTTATGATGTTATAAATTTATTTATGACAATAAGAGAATGCGCTCATTTTAACTCATACACTATGATGTCACACACTCTAGTAATGTAGGTGTGACTTAAAAAGAGTTTATTTGTCTATCATCATATTTCTTTAACATTTAAAGTCTTTGTTGTTACACGTTGTGTTATTTGTTTATAAATGTGTTGTGATTGCTTTTTCACAAGAGGAGTGTATGTATTGTTAAATAATGCATTAAAATAACACTTTGACCTCCTTTTATACACTTCAACTACTTTTCAATTAGGTAATCTTTTGTAGAATAAAAACAATTTCATTTTATACATCAAAAATTTGCTTTACTATCTGTCACACAGCTATCTTATTTAGGAAAATTGTCAAACAGTTTTGCTGCCGTATATTAACCTCCTTAGTCCTTACGTAGCATACACTCTACATCCAACTACAGCTTTTTCTTGTTCAGGGAAGAAACTATATTCTCTGTGTCTGATCGCAACATGCGCTTTCTGTGCATCACTGGTTTTCGTTTCTGCGTGTTTCCAGTGGACGGCAGTATATGCTTGAAGAATGCTGTTTTTTCGCAGTGTCAGCATGTCTTCGAGAAATAAAGGTAATTTCTGTTTGTTTTTAGGAACTTTCAATTAGAATGTGTTTAGAATATGTTATAGTAGAATATGCTATAATATGCAGAAATACCCTACACTATCGAAGTGACTGTCACGACGTAGAACATATACAGGGTGTTACAAAAAGGTACGGCCAAACTTTCAGGAAACATTCCTCACACACAAAGAAAAAAAATGTTATGTGGACATATTTCCGGAAACGCTTAATTTCCATGTTAGAGCTCATTTTAATACTTCTCTTCAAATCACATTAATAATGGAATGGAAACACACAGCAACACAACATACCAGCGTGACTTCAAACGCTTTGTTACAGGAAATGTTCAAAATGTCCTCCGTTAGCGAGGATACATGCATCAACCCTCCGTCGCATGGAATCCCTGATGCGCTGATGCAGCCCTGGAGAATGGCGTATTGTATCACAGCCGTCCACAATACGAGTATCTCGTATAAAATCATGATAACGTGCTCCATTGAGCGTAGGTGGAAGAACAATGGGCCCAATCAAGACATCACCAACAATGCCTGCCCAAAAGTTCACAGAAAATCTATGTTGATGACGTGATTGCACAATTGCGTGCGGATTCTCGTCAGCCCACACATGTTGACTGTGAAAATTTACAATTTGATCACGTTGGAATGAAGCCTCATCCGTAAAGAGAACATTTGCACTGAAATGAGGATTGACACATTTTTGGATGAACTATTCGCAGAAGTGTACCCGTGGAGGCCAATCAGCTGCTGATAGTGCCTGCACACGCTGTACATTGTACGGAAACATCTGGTTCTCCTGTAGCACTCTCCATACAGTGACGTTGTCAACGTTACCTTGTACAGCAGCAACTTCTCTGACGCTGACATTACGGTTATCGTCAACTGCACGAAGAATTGCCTCGTCCATTGCAGGTGTCCTCGTAGTTCTAGGCCTTCCCCAGTCGCGAGTCATAGGCTGGAATGTTCCGTGCTCCCTAAGACGCCGATCAATTGCTTCGAACGTCTTCCTGTCGGGACACCTTCGTTCTGGAAATCTGTCTCGACACAAACATACCGCGCCACGGCTATTGCCCCGTGCTAATCCATACATCAAATGGGCATCTGCCAACTCCGCATTTGTAAACATTGCACAGACTGAAAAACCACGTTCGTGATGAACACTAACCTGTTGATGCTACGTACTGATGTGCTTGATGCTAGTACTGATGAGCAATGAGTCGCATGTCAACACAAACACCGAAGTCAACATTACCTTCCTTCAATTGGGCCAACTGGCGGTGAATCGAGGAAGTACAGTACATACTGACGAAACGAAAATGAGCTCTAACATGGAAATTAAGCGTTTCCGGACACATGTCCACATAACTTCTTTTCATTATTTGTGTGTGAGGAATGTTTCCTGAAAGTTTGGCCGTACCTTTTTGTAACGCCCTGTATACAGGGTTGTCCATTGATAGTGTCCGGGACAAATATCTCACGAAATAAGCATCAAACGAGAAAACTACGAAGTACTAAACTCGTCTAGCTTGAAGGGGGAAACCAGATGGCGCTATGGTTGGCCCGCTAGATGGCGCTGCCATAGGTCAAACTGATATCAACTGCGTTTTTTAAAATAGGAACCCTCTTTTTTTATTACATATTCGTGTAGTACGTAAAGAAATATCAATGTTTTAATTGGACCACTTTTTTCGCTTTGTGATAGATGGCGCTGTAATAGTCACAAACGTATAACTACGTGCTATCACGTAACATTCCGCCAGTGCGGAGGGTATTTGCTTCGTGATACATTACCCGTGTTAACATGGACCATTTACCAATTGCGGAAAAGATCGATATCGTGGCTATTGCGATAAAAATGCCCAACGACGCGTGTGCTATGTATGCTGTTCGGTATCCTGGACGACATCATCCAAGTGTCCGGACCGTTCGCCGGATAGTTACGTTATTTAAGGAAACAGGAAGCGTTCAGCCACATGTTAAACGTCAACCACGACCTGCAACAAATGATGATGCCCAAGTTGGTGTTTTAGCTGCTGTCGCGGCTAATCCGCACATCAATAGCAGACAAATTGCGTGATAATCGGGAATCTCAAAAACGTCGGTGTTGAGAATGCTACATCAACATCGATTGCACCCGTACCATATTTCTATGCACCAGGAATTGCGTGGCGACGACTTTGACGTCGTGTACAGTTCTGCCACTGGGCACAAGAGAAATTACGGGACGATGACAGATTTTTTGCACGCGTTCTATTTAGCGACTAAAGGTCATTCACCAAGAGCTGTAACGTAAACCGGCGTAATATGCACAATTGGGCAACGGAAAATCCACGATGGCTGCAACAAGTGGAACATCAGCGACCTTGGCGGGCTAATGTATGGTGCGGCATTATGGGAGGAAGGAGAATTGGCCCCATTTTATCGATGACAGTCAAAATGGTGCAATGCATGCTGATTTCCTACGTAATGTTCTACCGATGTTACTACTAGATGTTTCACGGCATGACAGAATGGCGATGTACTTCCAACATGATGGATGTCCGGCACTTAGCTCGCTTGCGGTTGAAGCGGCATTGAATAGCATATTTCATGACAGGTGGATTGTTCGCCGAATCACCATACCATTGCCCGCACGTTCACCGAATCTGACGTCCTCGGATTTCTTTCTGTGGGGAAAGCTGAAGGATATTTGCTATCGTTATACACCGACAACGCCTGACAACATGCGTCAGCGCATTGTCAATGCATGTGCGAAAATTACGGAAGGCGAACTACTCGCTGTTGAGAGGAATGTCGTTACACGTATTGCCAAATGCATTGAGGTTGACGGACATCATTTTGGGCATTTATTGCATTAATGTGGTATTTACAGGTAATCACGCTGTAACAACATTCATTCTCAGAAATGATAAGTTCACAAAGGTACATGTATCACTTCGCAACAACCGAAATAAAATGTTCAAACGTACCTACGTTCCGTATTTTAATTTAAAAAACCTACCTGTTACCAACTGTTCGTCTAAAATTGTGAGCCAAATATTTGTGACTATTACAGTGCCATGTATCAAAAAGCGAAAAAAGTGGTCCAACTAAAACATTCATATTTCCTTACGTACTACATGAATATGTAATAAAAAATGGGGTTTCCTATTTAAAAAGACGCAGTTGATATCCGTTTGACCTATGGCAGCGTCATCTAGTGGGCCAACCATAGCGCCATCTGGTTTCCCCCTTCAAGCCAGACAAGTTTCGTCCTTTGTAGTTTTTTCGTTTGACGCTTATTTCGTGAGATATTTGGCCCGGTCACGATCAATGGACCACCCTGTATATCGCCTGCCACCTGACTTACATCAAGCAAGGTAGGTGCTTTTTGTAGGTGACGCTTGAGTTGTAACTAAATTTGCTAGGGAGAGGTCGATAGACATAATTGCTATTCATGTCTGTCAATAAAACATTGAAGCATTCTCTGAAATGGGGTCTCCATTGATTAGAACTGAATTCTATTCGTGATATTTCTACAGTCAGTAAATTTTTCTGTCCTCTCAGTATTGTCCGATTCAGTTCAATTATTTATCATAGCAACGTTTGGCGTAGAAGTACTTGTAAGTTTATCTACGGATATTACGGAATTCTGTAAATATACGTTAACGGAATATTTACAGATAACTTAAACCAGTTTGTTTATTCCCATAAAATAATTTTCTTCTCATCTTTCGATGAGTGATGCCGCAAGGTAAAGAAAGGCGTTGTATCATTAGGTTTCTGGCAGTGCTAGCTGCGGGCTCTTCTGCAGCGAGACTTGCATGTGGGAAAGCGTGCTGGCATTATTTCCGCCCCGCTCCATGCTCGCGTTGATTTATAAGTCTTAAATACGACTAAAGGGTGGAGCAAAACGGACGATGAATTAAGCCCGTGAACGGCCATTACATGGAGGACCAACGTCCGGACCATTTATCTTCAACAAAGGACCCAGCCGCCAATAACCGTTGCCTTCTTGGGAGAAGAGGCTTACGTGTGTTGTACGGAAACTAAACACTCACCATTCTAAGACAAAATTTCTAGTCTGTCATACACACAACAAATTTTATTGAAATGGGCTGTATTTCGGGATTGTAATTTTCCTCTTTATTCGAAGGGTGAACTAGAGGAAGAAAGGATCTAGTTTAACGCCTCATGAAACTGGACATCCTTAGGTGCGAACGAATGCCTGGAAAGGAAGCAGGCGGGGCTCTTTTGAGAAACCACCCCGGTACTCGTTTCAAATGATTTACGGGAACAATGGACAACCTACACCATGAGAGCCAGACGGGAATTTAAACTCTTCTTCTTCTTGGCTTCTAAGAAATCAAAGCTTCTCACATGGTGCCTTCAGATGCTTCTATCTTGTGCAACTTCCTACCAATTATTTATGCCCATACTGTTGTATACTGTTTTGATTTCATTTACCAATGTACGTCTGGATCTCTCCCCTCCTAACTACGAAACCAATTTTCTCCTGTTTGTTCTAACTTCTTTGGAATTGCCTGAAGGAAAAGAATTTTTGTTTCACCTCATGCAATAAATTCTACGAAATTTATATTACTTAAAAAAATATATGGAATATCAAACGACTGTAAATCAGAGATGTTCTCCCTTTAGTACGACGGGGTGTTCAATAAGTAATGGAACAAATTTTTTTCTGTAAGTAGGTTGATTTTATTCAGGATCCCAATGCGTCATATCATTTCCCACTCTTTTGCCTACAAAACCCCAGTTTTCAACATAATCTCCCTTCAAGGCGATGGCTTTACGCCATCATACTGGGAGGCCCGTATGTCCGCATGGTACCACTCTACTGGTCGACGTCAAAGTCAAAATCTTGCTGCATCAGTAGTAACCTCCCCATTATCCACGAAGTACATCCTTCGCTGGACCAAACAGACGGAAGTCGGAAGGTGCGAGATCGTAGCTTTGGTGTGGATCGGGGAAAAGAGTCCAGTGAAGTTTTGTGAGCTCCTCTAGGGTGCGCAAACTTGTGTGAGGACTTACATTGTCACGGAGAAGGAGAAGTTCGTTCGCATTTTTGTCGCAACGAACGCGTTGAAGTCGTTTATTCAATTTCCTGATGGTGTGTGCGGCCGGATGGCACGCGGGAGATCGGATTTGTTTCCGAAACCTTGTTGCGATGATGACAGACGTCTCGCCCAACGACTGAAAGTGGTTTTGTTCACTGCCAGGTCTCCGGAGACATTCTACAAGCAACTCTGAATATCTACAATGCTCTATTGTACCGCCAAAACGAAGTCAATGACAGTTCTCAGCCTGGAACTCACCTCCGTTAGAGACATCATTTTCAAGGCTACGTATAGCGCCGCCACATACCAGAACTATCGGACCTTCATGAAACTATAGGGGCTAAAGCGGGGTACTCCACGGTACCCGACAGAAAATTTCGCATTTTTTCAAACTAAATTGGCCGAGAAAAAAGAGTGTGTTGCATTACTTATCGAACGCCCCTCATAGTAAATATTTCATTTCAATAATAATCTTTTTTTGGTTATCAAAAGTTCATATGAAGGGATTACAATGGAAATAAAAGATGGAAAAGCTTATATTTAAACAAATAGGTGAGTTAGACAATGGCACAGGTCAACACCGTTGGTTTTTAATATCTTTCTCGACTCTCTCTCTTTAAAGAACAGAAAAGACAAGCACTGTTGAGTGTGGGAGTTATAGCAACTGTTTTATTTGTGCTCTTCTACCTACACATACATCTATAATGCGCATCCACATTGTGGCGAATGGCGGAGAGTAATTTATTCGCGTTATCATTTCCCCCTTTTCTGTTTTACGAATAATCCACGAAAAGTACGATCGTTGGAAAGACTGCTTGTGAGCTCCAATCTCTCAAATTGCACCTCCATGGTGTTTTCGCGAGATATACATAGGAGAGAGCAAGATATCGACTGACTCTTCTAGGAACGTACGCTCTCGGGAATATCGACAGTAAACCACACTGTGATGAACAATGCCTCTCTTGTAAGATCTGCCAGAAAAGTTGGGCGATATACGCTTCTCTTCTTTGGACAGTTTATATTGCGGTGGCCGATCGGTTCTAGGCGCTTCAGTCCGGAACCGCGCGACTGCTACGGTCGCAGGTTCGAATCCTGCCTCGGGCATGAATTTGTGTGATGTCCTTAGGTTAGTTAGGTTTAAGTAGTTCAAAGTTCTAGGGGACTGATGACCTCAGATGTTAAGTCCCATAATGCTCAGAGCCATTTGAGTCAGTTTCTATTCTCTCTATTCGTACTAACTGGTGTGGCTCCCAGACTGACGAGCAATGTTCAAGAGGGTTTTATAAGATAGCTCCTTGTCTGGCACACTACACTTCCTGAGTGTCCTTCCGGTGAATCTGTCAGGCATCGGCCTTACCTGATATTAGTTTTATGTGGCCTTTCCACTTAAAATCGCTGCGTCTGCATTTACCTACATATTTTTTGGGTGTGACTGTTTCCAACTATTGTTCCGAAATCATGCAATTATAATGGGTCTTATTGGCTGTTTATGGGTAATACATTACATTTGTTTATGCTGAGGGTCAACTGCCAATCCATGCACCAAGCGTCGATTCTCTGCAGGTCTTCCTGCATTTCGCTACAACTTTCTAGCGTTATGGCTTCTCTGTATACAACAGCACTACCTGCAGAAAGCCTCATGAGACTTCCGACAATATCCACTAAGTCATATAAAGTAATGTACCATTAACACTCCACCAGTTAATGCCTGGGGTTACGTTTACCTCTCAAGATTCTCTGAGTTAAGAATGGCTAGAAGCTCTTCAATCAACGCAGCTGGTCTTATACTCCGTACGTTCGCATTTTATTCATTAGGCGACAGTGCGGAAGTGTATCGAACGCATTCAGGAAGACAAAGAGTACGGCATTGACATGGGCGCCGTTATTTACTGCTGTGTAGGTCTCATGAACGAACAGAGCAAGCTCAACGATCGTTGTTTGCGGAATATTTGTTGATTCCTGCAGAGGATATTTTTGGTTACTAGGAATGTCGTAATACGTGTGCATGGAACATATTCCGAAATTCTGCAACATACTGACGTCAGAGATGTAGGCCTTCATTTTTGTGCATCTCTTCGACGACCCTTTTTGAAAACGGCTATGACCTGCGGTCTTTCCCAGTCACTAGGAATAACGCCCGTAAAAACTGAAGGAATCTGTTAGTATCTGTTACAAGATTAGTAGTGAACATCTCGAGCACTTCACATCGCATAAGCATTTACGGTTAATATTAAGAACCGACATGAGTTTGGACGAACACGTAAGATGTCAGTAGAGCTAGTGAATATGAGACATAGATTCATTGAAAAGAGCTGCTCATCTGTGAACGATATCGCATGCAAGCTTCTAGTGTGAGCATTTCTGCAATATTGCTCCAGGGTTTAAGAGCCCTTATCAAGTAGGCATGAAAGCAAACAGCGAACATATTCAGAACGCGACACTAAGACCGTATTACATCAGTACAAGCCATAGAAAGTACATCAAAGATGTTCAGGGAACTCAAATGGGAATATGAAATAGTGGTGGCGTTTTCCTAAAAAGAAGTTGGATAAATTTAGAGTGCCTTTATTGGAGGAAGACTGTGCGACAGTCTTATATCTCGTGTAGGATAGGGGAGGATAGTATACCTGGAACCACCATAACAGATTTCCTGGGTTTTCTACTCTTTTTGTTGTTATGAGACTTGAGGTTCTGTTTCGTGCAATGCTTGTAAGTATTATAATATTTCGAGGCTACCGTTAATTCTTCAATTGCTGAGTTTTACTGCGAGTAAAATTCCGTATATTTTTTAAACTAGTTACATAAAGTGTGGACGGTTAAGCCATGTATCGTTGGCCGTGCAGCATATTGTACCTTAAAACGGAAGAAGGTCTTCTACTATGGAACACGTGATAATTGCAAATGAACTGAGTTACTTTAATGTTTTAACGTTTCTTGCTGCCTTAAAATTGAAACTTTTGTTAGTTGCCCGTAGCCTATAATTCAAAATGTTTTTAACTTATAATTGATTCTTAATGATACTTCTCCTTAACTTGATTTAAAGTACTGATAATTAGTTGGTAATAGAGTAATAACATAACACATAGACTATTAAAAACAGTGTTGAAAAGATATTGTCGACAGCAATACATTTAAATTTCAAAAGAATATTTGTACATTACCATTGTACCGTGGAACAATTTTTCACACTGGAAAAACCTCACTTTTACGGACTAATTTCTGCAATTCCAGAAAAAGACTGCAGCACACTTGAATTGAAAGCTATAATTTTAAAATGATAGAAGAAAATATATTAAAATTCTCTTACAAATTAAAGTTTGAAAAGTGTCCTAAAGTGCTACACTCTCCCCTACACGAGAATGAGAGAGCATAGAAAGCACACAGAGGCATACAGAAAGTCATTTTTCCTCATAGGAATGTTAGCCTGAAGGTGTTCAGACGATTTAGAGACCACATGAGAATTTCAATTACACGTACATTAACTATGACTGAATTTCCAGAAACACGACGCGATGTATGTGAAATTAACTTCCAGAGTGTCTCATTTGGTTTCCTACAAAGTTATAACTTGCCGTACACTATGGACTCAATCAGTAACATTACACTGATCTCTGAGCTTTCACAATTAATAACTAGTACTGCAAAACAGTAATTTTCTTACCTAACAACGACAAATAAAATGGCTCAAATTGTATTCATTATGCACAAAATATAATTAAAATTTACAGAACTTTCTTATTTATTAACATTTGTCACATATACACTTCGGCAAATATTAACAATTCAGGAAAACCGCCAGCACCATAGCAGCACTCAGCCGGGATGTCGTACATAGTGCCACATTCAGCGCTAAATAATGTGCAATGGGCTTACGCCTAGCAGCGAATATATTGTCTTATCGTCTTTTATCGTTATAGTATCATATAATCAGCTTCTGTTTGGAATATATAGCCTTCGACTCAAGGTTACGTAAATAAAAGAGAGTAGCCCTCATTGAAATCTTACTACAATGGACAATGCTGTTTCTCAACATATTTACTAAATTGTGAGAAGAGAACAGAATCGTCATGGTTAAATAATTCTCTCATAACAGCGACATGGTATTCAAACGGAAACTATGTCAAATTAAATAGCTGTCCAGAACAGAAAGTGTCAGGATTTCAATAGTAATCTGAAGAAACATGTAAGCATCATAACAAGAGACATGCTGGTTGTATCTAACATTCATTTTCATCTATCAGTTTCATCTTGCCTCATCAGAAGCGGAGAAAAAATTCCTGCGTGGTTTCATGTGTCCAACATCTGGGATGTTGGCACGTTTTTGCTCTCGTAAGCGTAATAAATACGCAACACACTTGGTAAGTTTCTCAGTTTGGACAACCTTTCCAACTGAACTCAGACATCAGGTGCATAATAAATGTGTCTTGTCTGCTGACAACTCGGGTGTCCTAAACGTGTCAATGCAACTTAGTCTTTCTAATACTGAATGAGCTCTAAATAAACGATAAAGAAATGGTCGCTCTACAACAAGAATATTAGCGTACGTTTCCCATCAAGAACAAATTTCCAAGCAAAAGATTTACTTATGGTCAGACTCAAATGCTTATATCCGTCGTGTTAGTATACGACATGACATCCGTGGATAATGAGTTGTGATCACAGCAGTATTTTTAATTTATAGAAACCAAATACATTAACGCGTTTCTGTCACAGTATTGTTTAAATATAAGTGACGCTTTTCTTTATTCCCTGTTTCACTGATGGAACTCTAAATAGCCACAAATATTCACATTTCCTTTCAAATATGCTGCTGCAAGTATTCGAAGGCATTCCACTAGACACATGGCAGTCTGTGTGCTACCGTAGAATAATTACAGACCACTTTAACAGAACATTTGTATATCATTAGATCAGCCGTTCGGGATACATAAAATGGCTTGTGCGCTCATCAGAGGTAGCATTTGTGGCCTTTTCCCTGTGCTGAATGTTAAACCAAGGAGCCTACAAAGAAACATAGACGATTCAAAGACATGAAATACCGTGTAACACGGGTCTGTGCTGCGATATGTCCAGAAGAAATACAACGTTCAGCGTCCTTTGCCTGGAATAGCCTTATGGCATGTATCAGCACTCAAGGTCATCATGTTGAGTGCTTGATATGGTAGGCAGAATAATAAGCAACCAAACCGTAGCCGAGTAACGTATTTGCTTTCACTTGGTACATTAGGGCGGACGTTTGTGGAGTCTCATCTCCTGCAACCCTATTTCCATCGCTGTTATCTTGTTACCATTTCATCACGTTCCACAGATGTTACGTGACTGAACTACTCATTGAAGGCTATTTCGAATTCTAAAGAAAAAAGGATAATCATTCGCAAGTATAAAAATTAAAAATTAATTGCGGTCGTCGTAAAATCAAGCCGCACTTGCTCTGGACGTATGTTCGGTGCATGTCGTAGCGACTTCACTTTGTATCTGACATGGTCATTCCTTGTTCAGTCACATTCCATGTAAAATATTTTGTAATTCTGTACTCTACATTACGTCTGTAATCTCTTGTATTTGGCATATCTAAATCGACAATTTCTATATTGTAAAAGCAATATTGTGAAAGTTGTGTAACGGCCTCGTATGACTAGCAGTCGAGATGACAGGCATCTTATCCGCATGGCTGTACCGCATCGTGCAGCCACATCTCGATCCCTGAGTCAACAGATGGGGACGTTTGCAGGACAACAACCCTCTGCACGAACAGTTCGACGACGTTTGCAGCAGCACGGACTATCAGCTCGGAGACCATGGCTGCTGTTACCCTTGACGCTGCATCACAGACAGGAGCGCCAGCGATGGTGTACTCAACGACGAACCTGGGTGCACGAATGGCAAAACGTCATTTTTTCGGTTGAATCCAGGTTCTGTTTACAACATCAGAATGGCCGCATCCGTGATTGGCGACACCGCGGTGAACGCACATTGGAAGCGTGTATTCGTCATCGCCATACTGGCGTATCACCCGACGTGATGGTATGAGGTGCCATTGGTTACACGTCTCAGTCATCTCTTGTTCGCATTGACGGCACTTTGAACAGTGGACGTTTCATTTCAGATTTGTTACGACCCGTGGCTCTACCTTTCATTCGATCCCTGCGAAACCCTACGTTTCAGCAGGATAATGCACGACCGCATGTTGCAGATCCTGTACGGGCCTGTCTGGATACAGAAAATGTTCGACTGCTGCCCTGGCCAGCACATTCACCAGCTCTCTCACCAATTGAAAACGTCTGGTCAATGGCGGCCGAGCAACTGGCTCGTCACAATAAGCCAGTCACTACTCTTAATGGCTCAAATGGCTCTGAGCACTATGGGACTTAACATCTGAGGTCATCAGTCCCCTACTCTTGATGAACTGTGTTATCGTGTTGAAGCCGCATAGGCAGCTGTACCTGTACACGCCATCCAAGCTCTGTTTGACTCAATGCCCAGGCGTATCAAGGCCGTTATTACTGCCAAGGTGGTGGTTCTGGGTACTGATTTCTCAGGATCTATGCACCCAAATTGCGTGAAAATGAAATCACGTGTCAGTTCTAGTATAATATATTTGTCCAATGAATACCCGTTTATCATATGCATTTCTTCTTGGTGTAGCAATTTTAATTGCTAGTAGTGTATCATTAATTTTTCAGTGGTCTTTTAAAGCGATATGGGGGAAAAAGCAATTCTTTTGTTTTGTCGAGCCAGCGCTACACAGCGGAATTGTTATGGCTGTCACACCGCTACAAAGGCAACTACAGAGTGGAAAAGATTCTCCATCAAAGTAAGAAGGTGGCCAAATAAGAGGCAAGAAAAAGAATTCGTTTCAAGAATCATGAAGTTATGTGCATGTAGCTTTAAGTTCTAATTCAAATAATGTAAATAGGACTGACTACAAGTTGGCAGAATCGAACAAAATACAGCGTCCTTTTTATAAATCCAACAAAATAGCAGATAAAGAGTGGCTAAAAGGGTTTAGGGAACGAAACTTAAATTTGTCTTTGAGAAAAGAGGAAGGGCGTTCCCCAGCCAGGTGCAACGGCTTTAATACAGAAGACGTGGCTGACTCCTTTTCCTTGTCTAGGAAAACTATGGTGAATCTTGATTTATTGGGCAAATCTCTGCAGATTAATAATGCAGATGCATCAGGCTGCAAAATCTACAACAAGCCAACAAGAAAAAATTTTACTGAAAAACTAAACAAAGCCGTTTATGCTCATACTTCTGTAGAAACAAGAGAACTTGTCATCATCTTAGCTTGTGCTAAAATCACAGAAAATTTTATCCCCCCAATGGCCATATTTACAGATTAAAAAAATGTACTTGAATTTTGGGACTGTTTTTCCACACGGGTCCCTAATAACGACATATTGCGGATGGATTAATGAAGGAGCATCCCTCGAATGGCTGAAACATTTAGAATCTCACCGGTTTCCTGGGCATTGCATGTTACTTGGAGGTGGTCATGCGTCTCACGAAACTTTACAAGCGCTACATTTTTGCTAAGAAAGTAACATCCATATGCTATGCGGACCACGCCACATAACTCATCTCCTGCAGCCATTAGTATCGTATTACGGCGATGACTGTATGAACTTCATTCGTAACACAAAAGGAGCAAGGAAGATCAACAAACCCACATTAGGAAACATTTTCAAGACTCCATTGATAAGTGCCAGAGTACTAGCAATTACAGAAAATTGATATCGTTCAGCTGTGTTTTTCCACTGAATGAAAACTCAGTGGCTAGTACATCGTCGAGCCAGGAAAAGAAACCAAAGGAAACTGAACGTATGCCTGTGCCTTCTCCCGCTAGTCCAGATCTTGACGTATCTAACAATGAGATGCCAAAGACTTCTACTTATTTCACGACTGGTTGCTGTCTCCAAAGAACGCTACAGTAAAATATACGATCAGGAAATAGAACGCGCTACTTGCTGCAGCCCCAGAAAATATAAACGAAAAAAAACACCTACAGCATGAATCATCAGAATCAGATTCATCAGAAGCCTCCGAAGAAACAGATGAAAATAATGAGATATATTGTGAACTTTGCAAGATTAAATACGTCTATCCAATATCGGCTAAACCTGGTTCAAATGTTCAAATGTGTGTGAAATCTTATGGGATTTAACTGCTAGGGTCATCAGTCCCTAAGCTTACATACTACTTAACCTAAATTATCCTAAGGGCAAACACACACACCCATGCCCGAGGGAGGACTCGAACCTTCGCCGGGACCAGCCGCACAGTCCATGACTGCAGCGCCTTAGACCGCTCGGCTAATCTCGAGCGGCGGCGAAACTTGGTGACTGGATTCATTGTCAAAAGAACGGCAAAGATAGGTAATATGTGTACTGTGTTGATGTAGTGGGGAATATGATGTTTTTTCGTGGAAATTGTGTTGCTATTTTAATGTGATGTATACATTTTCGTACTGACCCTATTCGCCGGACATATGACCCGATTAGCCTTACTTGAAGGCGAATAGGGACATGCAGCTCATTCTTCAGATACATTTTGTGAAACTATTAATAACATTAATGTTGTGTCATGTATTAGAATTTGTATGCAAAAGGACATATACCGACGGAAAAATTGCAACACGAAAAAATAATTAATCCGAAATCAAATTTCTGGAATACATTTGTTTAGGTAACATATTTATGTGATTAACACTGCAAGATCACAGGTTAATGTAAGCTCGAGAAAAGCCATTGTAAATGTGAAATGCTGGTACAGTAACAATCGGTACAACTGCCAGAATGATGAATGCAAGCATGCACTGTGGTGTACAGCTGCCGGATGTCCGTTTGTGGTATGTTCCGTGTCGGTTGTGCTTGGTCGGTGAATACAGGGACGGCTGATGTTGGTTGTGGACGACATTGGAGCTGTCTTCCGATGATGTCCCATATGTGCTCGACTGGGAACAGATCTTGTGATGAAGCAGGTCCAGGCAACAAGTCGACACTCTCTAGAGCATGTTTGGTTACAACAGCGGTATGTGATCGAGCGTTATGCATAACATGACGAATCACCAGACTAGCGTACAAATTTTCAAACGGCATGCGTTTGATAACCACGAGAGTGCTGCTGCTGTCATACGAAATCGCACCCCAGACCATAACTCCAGGTGTAGGTCCAGTGTGTCTATCAGGCAGACGGACTGATTGCAGGCCCTCAACTGGTCTCCTTCCAACCAATAAACGGCCATCACTGGCACCAAGGCAGATTCAGCTTTCATCAGAAAACACACCAGACCTCTACCCTGCACTCCAATGAGCTCTCGCTTTACACCACTGAAGTTGCAATCGGTGGTGTTTCGGGATCAGTGGAATACACACTACAGGGCGTCTGGCTACGAGCTTTCCGTGACGTAGCCGATTACTAATACTCAAATTGCTGCTGCGGATGCAGTGCGATGCGTCAGGGCCACACGCCGAACACGATGGTTCCCCTCTCAGTATTGTCACGTGGCAGTCGTGAGCAAGGTCGTCTTGCGACCGTGCGAGCATTTTCGTAAACACCACTGCCAGCAATCTTATGGCTAAATTCTTGCCAAGTCTTTCTGCAATATCACAAAAGGAACATCCTCGTTCAAACTCAGTGAGGTGATGGTGACGGCGTCTTTGTCGCCTTGAAGGAATTCTTGACTAACATCAACTCACCACGTCCTATCCCAAAGGCAACGAACGTTCACGACCGCTACAGCGTGTATTTAAAGCAAACCTTATTTTCATCCTCATTGTGGCGCTACTAGCGCCACTCTTATGCGACTGGCACGAAATCTGAAAATGGTTCAAATGGCTCTGAGCACTATGGAACTTAACATCAGAGGTCATCAGTCCCCTACAACTTAGGACTACTTAAACCTAAGTAACCTAAGGACATCACACACATCCATGCCCGAGGCAGGATTCGAACCGGCAACCGTAGCAGTCGGGCGGTTCCGGACTGAAGCGCCTACAACAGCTCGGCCACTGCGGCTGGCTGTGAAATCTGAATAGACATCATCTTCCAGATGCAGAAACACTCCTACCTAATTTCGTTTATGTCGCACAATTCTTTCTCGGTGTTGCGATTTTTTTTTCAATCAATGTAATTCTTCAATAATAGCAATCGAAATTTGCTCATGTGAACATATGTATTTTATTTAGACTTTAACAAATATTGGCAACATTCAGCCCACCTTAACCCTAGCCAAAGCTCTGTCAAAATACGTATTAAAAATCGAAGTCCATTTACATTAGTAGAAGGTGGATGTATCGAACGTGTCGTATACATCCGTTCGGCGAGAGTCTAAAGGATGCCTCTCGCTACACCGTTCATGTACGTTCTTACGGTTCCATACATGTGACGACCATAGAAACGGGCTAATGGATGTCAAACTCACAAATAATTTCAGCCACCTGTTAAAAACATTACTTTTTCACGCTTATTAATATCTTTCCGTCAAGAAGTGTGAGATTCGTATAAGATATTCAGCTCTTCAACAGGTAGATTGTGGTGGTTTGTTTGTGTTATTGATTAGAATGAGAAAGAAGGGAAAACTTGTACCCCGGTGCTGGCACATAGCCTACTCTAGAATAACACAGACCGCAGAGGAGGGGGGAGGGAGGGGGAGAGGTACGGGGCGATGAACTTTACGTCAACATCTCACCGGATGCAATGAACACCATCCACTGTAAGGTAGCTTCAGTATTTCAGACACTGAAAAAATATTTACTAATTTATTTGTTCTACCTTATAGCCTGTTACCTGGTGTTTCACTCTTCATCGCTTTTTCTGCCTACGATTCCATTTGTACATCCATATTAAGATAAATAACAGCGACGATGCTGTCAAAAATAAAGGAAACTGTGAGTATTACAACAGTTTTAGAGACCTAGTAATGTATTCCAGAGGCAAAAATTTGTGATAAGTGCTGGCATTAATTCCAGATCGACCCTCTGGAACTCAGACAGAACAGATTACAGAGGACGCATAATCACCGACCTAATACAAGAAACACAATTACGTGTAATGAACACGGAAGGACCTATACCAACATATGCAGGGTTCGATGGTACGAGCAGTAATATCGACTTTACGCTAGAAAATAATGCAGCAACGGCATACGTAACAAACTGGACCGTACACGACAACATAACCAGTAGTAATCACATTGTCATAACATACACACTAACTCACACTCAGAACACAACCATCAAATCACACACCAGACACTTATTATTGCACAAAGCAGACTGGAAAAAATTAAAGTAAATTATACAACAACACGATCTAGAAAACATCAATGAAGGTATCGATTATAGAGCTCACAAGCTAACACAGGTAATACAACATGCACAAAACACATCAATACCGACAGTAAAGAACACAAAGCGCTCGCCAGTACCATGGACCAACGAACTCACGAGACTCAAGCAAGATGCCAGACGCAAACGAAAATTACATCAAAGGGCGATAGCAGATAGGGACAGACGCATAAAACTTGAAGCATATAGGCATGCACAATACTTATACAGACAGACCCTATACAACACGTGTAGACAACAATGGAAGTTATTTATAACAACACAAACTGAGGAAAAAATGGGGGGAACCATACAAAATACTGACAGAGAAATTAAAAACCCCACTAGTTCACGTTATGCTAAGGCAGGATGACGCACGATGACGAGGGGATGGAAGAATACAGCAGAGTTTCTGCTGTATAAATTGCTCCCTGATGACGTTATCGATACAGACACACAATATCACACAATACTAAGAGAAACCCTATACACACCATACAACGTTGCAATTGTCACCTGTCCTTTGGCGCAAGAAGAGGTTCTAGCAATCTCAGAGCTCAAAAACAAGAAAGCACCTGGACCAGATGGTATCCACTAGGAAACACTGAGAAAACTAGCTCCGCAGATCACCCCGTTCCTAAGATCGTTACTGAACGATGCCTTACGACTGGGCAGGGTATCTACAGAATGGAAAACCTCCAAAGCAGTCATTATTAAGAAATCAGCGGACACGGATCCTTCACATCCAAAGGCTCACAGACCAATATGCCTAATAAACACCCTAGCAAGGATTCAGGAGAAGCTACTGTATAAGCGCTTGCAAACACACAGAGCTCTCATGGATATGAACCAACACCAATTCGGCTTCAGAACTGGCAGATCAATAGATGATGCCGTCAACCAGGCCCTGCACATAGTTAATACAACACAGAAATACGCCGTGACAATAATGATTGACATTGCCGGAGCATTCGATAATCTCTGGCGGCCCGCAATGTTTCAGACGTTAAGACATCTGGAGGTACCGCACTCACTGTACAACAGTTTCCTAGACTTCTGTAAAGACCGAGTAGTCGAATGGCAGATGGACAGCCGGAAGTAATTAAAAGAATTACCAAACACTGTCCTCAAAGGTCGATCAGCGGCCCCATCTTCTGGGACATAACACTCGAACCCCTCCTACAACTTCCGGATGGGAATTACAGGTCAGACGGAATTGTCGCTTGCGCAGATGATCTATTAGTTGCAGTCACTGCAAACGACAGTGCCCAGTTAGAAGAGAAAGCCAGTGAAATACTACAAAGAGTTGCACAATGGTGTCACAACAATAAACTCAGGATAGCCGAAAACATACAAATTACTTAAAGGATCACTCCAACGGAATCCTTCTGCTAAAATTGGTGACACAAACATCAAACGAGCACACGTCACGCGCTATCTTGGGGTACACATAGATGAAAATTTGAATTTCCACGAACACGTAAGGCTAACAACAGAAAAAGCAGAAAAAATACTACACAAACTGGTGAGGCTAAATTCAAAACAGTACAGATTACTTCTACCAATCATACGGGCATACCATTGTACGCTCTTCGAATCAGTACCTACCTTCGCAGTTAGCACGTTGGCACATAGACTGAACCTGATCACCAACAAAGCATCAATCAGACGAGGGCAGAGAAGTTTCCTACTTAGGCTACCTGGAGCCTTTGGCACCACCTCAGCGGATGCACTGTGTTTGATGCTCGGAATATGCCACATAGATATCACGATCAAATTACAGAGCTGCAAGGTACTGGTTAAAGGTGGGGAGACTAGATAAGGTACACACAATAACTGGTGTGCCGATAGAGACAATACGTCAACTTAAAAGTTGGCGTTTGGATGAATGGCAAGGTGAGTGGGATGTAAGTGATAAGGGATGTAGACTGCACGGCTTCCTCCGTCACATAAGGGAGCGGTTGAGAATGAAACGTATCGATCCCAGCCGCAGTATGGTACATTTCTTAACCGGTCACGGAGCTTATCCCACGCACATAACCGCGTGAGTCTGAGGCAGACATCTACATGTACATGTGGGGATAAAGGTTCCCCATAACACACTGTCTTTTTCTGCGGGCAATACACGAAAAATAGACATACACTACACTTAGACTACACAGAAACAGACATAGATACTGTATATACACAGCAATAAGAGAGAAGAACTATGGGCACAATTAAACCTATTGACAAACAGTATTTCAAAAACAGCACATGAAGAGAACATGCGGACACGACATAACAGACATGCCTATATGCAACGTAACAACAATCTCCAGAGAGTGGACAGCGATACCCACAGTGACAATGAGGACGAACAGGAGGAGGAAGCCGAGATGCGACAGTAAATAAGCTTAAGGTGCTGGCGATCTAGCCAAGAAATCGCCAAATGATATACACGGATGGGAACCTAAAGTTAATACATAGGCCTGCCGGAATGGCCGAGAGGTTCTAGGCGCTACAGTCTGGAACCGAGCGACCGCTACGGTCGTAGGTTCGAATCCTGCCTCGGGCATGGATGTGTGTCGTGTCCTTGGGTTAGGTTTAAGTAGTTCTAAGTTCTAGGGGACTGATGGCCTCAGAAGTTAAGTCCCATAGTGCTCGGAGCCATTTGAACCATTAATACATAGTATTAGTAATAAATGGGATAAGCAAAACTACTTCTCTGCTAATAACCATTTGTGTGTGTGTGTGTGTGTGTGTGTGTGTGTGTGTGTGTGTGTTTGTGTGTGTGCGTGTGTATGAGTGTGTGGTGTGTGGTGTGTGTGTGTGTGTGTGTGTGTGTGTGTGTGTGTGTGTGTGTGTGTGCGTGTGTGTGTGCGTCACTGGTGGTCAACGGTTCAAAAAAAACATTCCCTGGTATTCACCGTCAGTCACATTCTGTGATGGTACTAACAAATCTCTCCTCTGACCTATGATCTTTTTATATTCTTCTTAAAAAACAACAAAATTTTATTTATGTTTGAACCTTAAATTATTGTTATTTTTAAAAGTATTATTCTTTGTAAATGTTGTAGTTAAAGTAAAAGAAAAGAAAACTACAAAAAGATGAAAAGCGAAAATTGTAAGATGTGCGACCTGTTTTAAAACATCAGGTAACAGGTTATAATTTGGCAATAAATAAATAAATTACAACAGTATTAATACTTCTGGAATCACCACGCTGTTACTACTACTATTACTACTACTACTGCTGCTGCTGCTGTTACTATGTACACCTCTGTCTACTTCCATACTGTTATTGCTACTCCTATTCAGATGCATAATCACAAAAATCATCAGTCGTCATCGTATTAAATCGAAAGCTGTTATCTATTTTACAGCTTCTACTTCAGAGATTCCTCACAGTCAGTGGCACACCAGTCCGTAGGCAGATCGCCGACTGCGCGCCAGTACTTCAGTTGCGTTACTGTTCCAGTAATACAGAGACATGTGGTTGGTTCAAATAGTGATGTACCTTCGAAGCCTTTCTTAACACTCTGCCACCAATGCAGTCAGATAAGTTCCAGGCTTAGTCGTGATACAGAAACTCCTTAAAGCCTGTTGTTCCACGTTGAATCATTTGTTGTCGTCCAGCGTCCACGTTCGCATACAAAAAGCATTCCCAGATGGTGATGCAGCCACGTTTCGTAAGGATCACGGCACGTCAGAAACTAGGTCAGCCTTCCCGGGGCGTTCCGCTGCCGTAAACGGAGCCTTTGATACTTACGAAGAAGTTATTGGATTGTCTTCCTTTTCCAGTATCACTGCAGCATTCCTGCCAGCGAAGAACTCCTATTTCTTGCTTGTTTTCGGTATGCGAACTGCACACGTTAAGAGATACCGAACGTGGTAATAGCCATCCCTCTTGACACAGTATCCTAGTGTCCTAAATGCCAGCGGAACGTCAGACACTAACTTACAACAAGTAAGTTCTGCTTTCTTCCACATTATTATTTAAGGGTTCATATTTAGTGTATTACTTGAAGAGCCTCCATGGGTACGGTGCCAAGAGTCCCTGACAACTTGAGGAGTACTCGGTGCAGTAATTTCTTTACCGATTGTGTTGGTGTTACCAGTCGCAGCTTGTGAGCCCAGACATTTGTAAAGTAGCCCACAGCAACAGTTAAAACGGTATCGTGACAAAGTTGTATTGTCCGTTTTGGTTTCTTGTAATTGTACCTGACGAAATAGTGGTTGAAAAGTAATGTAACTTCTACATGGGATAAGCAAAAATACGGATACAACAAAAAGACAATATATTACCAATGTTACGAAGAAGAAAAACCTTTGGCATTCAAAAGAGCTTACAGCCGTCTCTGACTGGAAAGATAAAGACCCTCCACGGTTTTCAAGTGAATCTTACACGATTCTTCCTACACAATAGTGGCAAGCGCAGGTAACGATGAAGGAGGTGGATAGCGCTCACGCATCCTCCTCTCCAAAGTAGACCACAAGGCTCAATAACATTGAGATGTGGTGATTTTAGTGTCCAGGAAAGATGCGACAGTCCATCCTCGTATTTACAAGATCACTCAAGAACGACACAAGCTGTTCGATCAGAGACCCTGTCGTCTTCAAGCACAGCATGTCAGTGGTGAACAAACATTGCATCTTGGTATGGGTCTGGTCAGCCAAAATGGTGTTATAATTTCTGACAATAGCTCGAACATGAAGAGTGACCACTGGGCACATGGATTACCGCGTTCTGACTGCCCAAACCATTGCCGACGCTGATCCCCCATCATATTTCACTATTGGGATTTAAACTCGGACAGAGGTGAACTGTGTGAAACGATACTCATCCGACCAAATGACTTTCTTACATAGTTCCATAGTCCAGGCTTTATGGCTTCGACACCACGTATTCCTGTTACTGGCATTTCTTCTCGTCCTGCAGTTGCCTGTTATGGAGCTCCGTTCATATTGTTTCGATGATGACAGGATTCGTGAGTGCGAGATTGAGTTCTGCAGGACTTTTGCAGCTGTTGTCCTCTTAGTTTTCGTCATAGTCCTCTTCACAGACCATTTCTCAGGGTCACTCAACACACACTCTTCCGCGTTGTGACTCAGCGGATGATGTTTTCCCTGCCCCGCCCCCCCCCCCCCCAAACACAACAGCGCAGGCGCAGCGCTCGTCCATCTCCGCACTACTAGATGGCGCTGCCATAGAGACGGACCAAATTCTGCTTCCGCCGATCCACGTATTAATATGTAACGCAGCCAATGAGATTGCAGCTAACGTAGAACCTGTTCTCCTTGCGGATCACACTCGTGCAGTTATATATGAACGCGCGAGGTATTATAACGAGTGTACAGACCTCCGATTAGTCAGTCTGCATTAGTCTGTACCAGTCTGTACGAGTTCTACATTTGTCTGTACGAGTCTATAGTCAAGTTTCAGTCTGCGCCAAATAAGATTACCATATTCCTATACATAGCCATGAAGATAAATGTATAGACGCTTTTGTCAAGTATCAGAGATATATGTGAGAGTAAGATTAACGTACCAATACCAAAGGAACTTCAGATTGTCAATTGTAAATAGCATCCAGAACCAAGTTAAGTAATTTTTATGCTTGTTATTATTTTAATAAATGTGTGTGGAAATTAATCAAGTTCTGTTTATAGTTGGTCACTGTCAATCTGCTACTCTAAGCATGCAAGTGGCATTTCTATCGTCTGACTTAACGGCAGAAGATAAACACGCCACGATAAGACCACGAGATATGTTGCTGACACTCGCCTACTTCGTTAGAGCGACAGGTCAAATAATCTGTTGGTGTGTGTACTGAAGGTCTTACAGTGCGTACACCACACCTGTATGCGGTATAAATCTTCGATAAGGTGCCTCTTGAAACGTCAAAGACTTCGGCTACCCCCTCCCCCCCCCCCCCCCCAATCCCTCATGCAAGCTCAAACAATTTGTCCACGTTGAAATTCACAATTCACTTAACTCCGATATAACGCTCACGCAACTACACGGGATATTGTTCTGACCACGACTGTCAGTGGGAACGTACTGACGACACTGCACAAGTGCATTCGTGGCCAAATACTACAGTGCAACCTGCAGGCTTGGCTAGCATTTATGTTCAATCACGCATTTACTTTTGGCCAACTCTGTATATGAGCGCCAAAATATAATCGCTAGCCTAGAAAGACTCCTAATTATCTATAGATAATAAAGTCTGCATATGAAGAAAAGCCAAGTTGCATTAGTTAGTTCTTATTGAACGACCTTTCAACAAAATATATTTAGTTTTTTGAGGACTAATGACAACACTACTAGTACATTTCTTGAATAAATACGTTACAACCTGGTTCTAGATTGTTTATCGAGTTATCTTTCCCGAGAATTACGATAATGTAAGTTCTGTAACTGATTTCTACATTTTAGATTTCCTAGGAATCGATCCCAGAACACAGAACCACGGACAGATCCCTGTGGGCAGTTTTTGGAGATGTGATTGTTTAAGTTTGACCCTGAAAGCGGAGATGTTTCGAACGTAACCCAGGACGCTGACAAAAAGTATGGGATCATGTTGAGAGTGCAGTACGTCACTGGTCCCGTACCATACACGATCAAAAAAACTGGTCGGTGAACAAAAAATCCGTGTAACTTTCAGATAGGCTGGACAGAAAGACTGCATAACAGCTTCCCGCCGATTTAGCCGCGGTCTGTGAACTCGGAAGCAGCACCCCTCGGAGGAACAGGTGGCAGCAGAGGGAAGAGCGAATGACGTGAGCGACGGCTTACATAAGGCGGCGGCGCAATTCCCCATGAAACCGCAGCCCCTGCGGCTGCTGCGGCCGTGGTGTCGGCTTCGGCCCGCCTCGCGCTACCGCCGGCTACCGCTCCGCCACCCGCGCCTTACCTTCCACCAGTCGTCCCGAAAACTTACTTACTCATCGCAACTAATTTAATCAAAGACTTGCGACAAATTTATAGTGCCATGAGCGGTACCAAAGCAGCTAACCGTCGCAAACTATAAACAGAGGATGTGCACTATCCGAAACGTGTTCACAAAAATGGTTCAAATGGCTCTGAGCACTATGGGACTTAACTTCTGAGGT
Organism: Schistocerca serialis cubense; assembly: GCF_023864345.2. Classification (NCBI taxonomy): domain Eukaryota; kingdom Metazoa; phylum Arthropoda; class Insecta; order Orthoptera; family Acrididae; genus Schistocerca; species Schistocerca serialis. The sequence goes on along the minus strand of NC_064640.1, from coordinate 400,478,512 downwards.
CATCAGGCCCCTAGAACTTAGAACTACTTAAACCTAACCAACCGAAGGAAATCACCGACATCCATGCCCTAGGCAGGATTTGAACATGCGACCGTAGCGGTCGCGCGGTTCCAGACTGTAGCATCTAGAACCGCTCGGCCACTCCGGCCGACAAACGTATTCACACTTGAAGGTGAAACTTTATGGATGACTGAGCCACGTCGTATTCATCATCAAACTACTTTTTCAAAATTCGACGATTAAGCCACTCTGGTGGGATCCTCCTATGTATTATTCTGGTGTTGGTTCAAATGGCTCTGAGCACTATGGGACTTAACATCTGTGGTCATCAGTCCCCTAGAACTTAGAACTACTTAAACCTAACCAACCTAAGGACATCACACACATCCATGCCCGAGGCAGGATTCGAACCTGCGACCGTAGCAGCCGCGCGGTTCCGGACTGCGCGCCTAGAACCGCTAGACCACCGCGGCCGGCTATTCTGGTGTTCCCGGGTGGCTCGAACACTGTTGACAACCAGTATCGTGTTCATTTAATAAACAGTATTTCCCCACGCTTTTTTCGAAGATATGGAGCTAGTGGGTAACATTCCTCGAACTGCCACTGGTGGGCTATCACCATTGTGGAGGTACTGAACAGCTGTTTGTGAAGGAGAGGGAAATGTTACCAAAATATTTTTGTTGCCGTATGTTCGAGACAGAGACAGCAAAGGACTTGGAAGAGCAGTTGAACGGAATGGACAGTGTCTTGAAAGTAGGGTATAAGATGAACATCAACAAAAGCAAAACGAGGATAATGGAATGTAGTCGAATTAAGTTGGGTGATGCTGAGGGAATTATATTAGTAAATGAGAGGCTTAAAGTAGTAAAGGAGTTTTGCTATTTGGGGAGCAAAATAACTGATGATGGTCGAAGTAGAGTGGATATAAAATGTAGACTGGCAATGGCAAGGAAAGCGTTTCTGAAGAAGAGAAATTTGTTAACATCGAGTATTGATTTAAGTGTCAGGAAGTCGTTTCTGAAAGTATTTGTATGGAGTGTGTAACAACAACGACGCTGTACTATTGTACATAAAGTAAATTTTTTTCCATCTGATTTTTCGATAAATTAGTGTAATTGATGTTTTGATTTAATTTGTTTTTCGTTTCATGCCATTGTGTTAAGAAAACTGTAAACAAGTTTCAATGTGAATATTAATGTTTATGTCAAATGTCAAGCAATATTGTAATAGAATTGAAATGTAAAAAATGTTGAGACTGTTGTAAGATGTTTAAAATTGTAACTGTGCGTCTGGTCCATACGTAGGCAATGTGTTAGGATATGTAGAATGCAACACCTCGGGTGAATACCCTGTCTGTAAGGGAGCGGTAAAACGTGGATGGCAGACGAGCGCGGGAAAATGCGCACGGCACTGTACGGCACAACGGGCTCAGCAGTGGTAGTTGGAGTTTGGCATTGGTCTGAGCAACACCTTCTGGAGTGAGGAGGCTCTCCTGGAAGACGTAGTTTCACTGAGCCTCGGGTATGCTGTTCCAACGCCCACACAGCATGGCAATATTCCATAGGCACTAAATGGAAAAGTATTGCGACGCTAAGAAGAATTAAAGTGCCGATACGTCAAGAGCCATAGCTGTGGTTGTATGTGTGCTCTGTGCCTCGCCATCTCGGCACCCGCCAACCGCCGCATCGATACAAGCAGGTTGAAACTTTTAGTACTGTATTCGTATGGACCATAGAGTGAACTGTTCAATAATAACCTAAATTTTACCAGAACTTTCCTATCATTTAATTATCCTCACAACTAACCTAGACAGGCTCCTTTCCAAATGTTGTGCAATCCGAGTGTCCCGAAATGAAAAATTAAATTTTGTGTTAATAATTACTTGCAGACCTAGTTATGTTAGAATGGTGTTTAAAGAACTGTTTTGTTAATGAACCAGTAAATGAATAACGAAGGTCTAACGAAGTTGAATGGTAACTTTAATATTGATATAGTAATGAAGTTTAATTACTTCGAGACAGATATAAAGGTCCTTAAATGAGAAGTAAATAAGATACTGGATATACTGGAAATCTTGAAAGCATGATAATTTCAGTAATCAATTTTTTTTAATATAGTGATCATAACAGTTTCAGCCCCCCCCCCCCCTTTTATTCATTTGAATTCTGAAGTGTTCCACATTGGTTTGACCAGCAAAAGTTAAAGTCAATACATAAGTCAAAATTTATCAGTGTTTTATCTTTATCAAAATTGACATTTTGTGTGTGGCTCGAAAGTGCTATTTCTAGGGTAACCTATGCCCGATTTTAATCAGATCAATAGACAGTAAGAAGCTTTGTAGTATACATTATGGTGTAGTGTTATGTATTCATGGTTTTTCCATATCAGTACAGAACGTGAAACTATCAGTTCAATAGATTTTCTGGTTCTAAAATTTTACTATATTATGCAGTGTTACTACTTGTTGTTTTGCATGAATATATACCAACTTGTACAGGGAAGAAACTCAGTTAATGCCTAATTAGGCTGGCGACCGTATTATTATTAAATTGGTAGCATCTTCAGTGTTGCTTTTGGTCCATACTGACGTATAATTGCATTTCGAACTAACTCGACGAATCATTGTTATTACAGAGTGGGTGTAAGTCTGATTTGCCACCATTCAGGTACACGCGGTCAATATCTATACGAAAATCCTCTCTCGTAAGGTGAACCCCGCTCACTTACCATAGTACAGGCTTTAATGAGTATTGTGTGCCCCACGCGCACGTTACAAGTGTAGCATGGACGATAAATAGCTTACACAAGAAGAGAATAGAAGCTTTCGAAATGTGGTGCTACAGAAGAATGCTGAAGATTAGATGGGTAGATCACATAACTAATGAGGAGGTGTTGAACAGAATTGGGGAGAAGAGGAGTTTGTGGCACAACGTGACTAGAAGAAGGGATCGGTTGGTAGGACATGTTCTGAGGTATCAAGGGATCAAATGGCTCTGAGATGCGACTTAACTTCTGAGGTCATCAGTCGCCTAGAACTTAGAACTAATTAAACCTAACTAACCTAAGGACATCACACACATCCATGCCCGAGGCAGGATTCGAACCTGCGATCGTAGCGGACGCTTGGCTCCAAACTGTAGCGCCTAGAACCGCACGGCCACTCCGGCCGGCTCATCAAGGGATCACCAATTTAGTACTGGAGGACAGGGTGGAGAGTAAAAATCGTAGAGGGAGACCAAGAGATGAATACACTAAGCAGATTCAGAAGGATGTAGGTTGCAGTAGGTACTGGGAGATGAAGAAGCTTGCACTGGATAGAGTAGCATGGAGAGCTGCATCAAACCAGTCTCAGAACTGAAGACCACAACTACAAAAACATCTTCGAGATGGCTTCCTGATAGTTGTTTATGTTCCTCGAGCCATTGGCTGGATAGTAACTTCTTTATAGTACGTAGCTGTGAGACCGGAAGCCTACAGATGTAATCTCTACTGAAATTATACTGCTTTTTAGAGATCTCAACTGCTTCCCGTACTCACTGTCTATAAATTTTGCAATCATTGGCTAACACTCGTACGTTATTAACTACCGACCCCATGACGATGAGCTGCCATTTGTAGCCTGAGCAGTTCTATCCACTAATCACTTTTTATGGAAAACAGAGAGGAAACATTCTTTTACGAAAATCATGCAATAAACAATGCCCCACTTTTTTATAGTCGTTAACAAATATAGGGTGGACATTAATAAAACGTTCAACCTGCAGGGACGGATTTCTGAATCGAAATGAAGGAGAAATCGCCCTATTAACACGCGCCCAAAAATGCATCGTTGCCACGAATGACAGTTCTTCTGACCACGTATCGTGTTGTGAGTGCAGTCTGTGTCATTGCCGCTGCGTACTGTAAGCAGCAGAATGGTCCGGTATTCATATCTGAAACAAGACGAGATGGTGTTTCTGAACGGCCAAGCAGATGAAAGTGGTAGAGAGGCAGGACGGCTATACCAAAAGGACTTCACAGACACCAACCACACCACACAACATTTCAAGCCCTTTTTGGGCGACTGTGTGATCATGGGTCCTTTCAGACAGACGAACGTGCAGAGAGGCGGCGGACTGTGCGTACGTCAGGTTCAAAATGGTTCAAATGGCTCTGAGCACTATGGGACTTAACTGCTGAGGTCATCAGTCCCCTAGAACATAGAACTACTTAAACCTAACTAACCTAAGGACATCACACACATCCATGCCCGAGGCAGGATTCGAACCTGCGGCCGTAGCGGTCGCGCGGTTCCAGACTGTAGCGCCTAGAACCGCTCGGTCACCCCGGCCGGCGTACGTCAGGTGTTTAGAAGGCCAGGTTCTACAGGATATTGAGACGAACTCAACATGGTGTAAGTCAATGTACGATTAGTGTACCCTGCATGACAGCCGCTGCTATCCCTATCACCTGCAATCCCTGGAAGGCCACTTTGAACATCTGTTGTGGCGTGAATGCGATGCAGCTCTGTACTGTGTTCCGCGACGACTTGTCGTTGCACGCGCGCTGTCCATTTCTGGACACATTTTCATACGGCCTATTTTCTTCCATTTCCAGTCAGGAATCCGTCGCTGCAGTTTATCGGTTTTATTAATGTACACCCTTATAGGCAAACGTCCTCTCATGTACTTCGATTTTGATGTTTTTCTGCACATGTACAAAGTTTTTAACAATTATAACACATGGTAACATCGTAGTGTACTATCAGAATGACGTCTACGCAAGACACGCGTTGCAAGAAACGTTCCATACTTGAATTCTTCATTGCAGAGAAATAAACCGCGCTGAACATGTACAAACGCTTATGTCCCGTGTCTGGTAGTGATACAGTTGAGAGTTCAGCTGCGTGAGGTATAAAGAGGGCTAAAGCGTTAGCAAGTGAGGAAACTGAGCTCTTTGATCGTCCACGTCACAGCCACTGCTTCCGATATTGTAAATCGAACGAATGCCATTATTCGTGCAGACTGGCATATCAAGACTCAATAATTGGCTCTTCAGCTATCAGCGAGCATTGAAAGTGCGTATGTAATGATCGAGACGTTTGGATATCCAAAAGTGAGCTCAAGACGAATTCCACGAATATTCACAACAGACAACACACTCAAAGAAAACCATTTCGTCTGAACTGTTGGAGCAGTTTGAGGCCACTGTAGATTCCTTTTTGCCACGGATAGTTACAGGTGACGATATCTGAGTGCATTTCTTCGAGATTTTACAACGGGGAATACATGCTCTGACACAACGCTAGCGTAAGGTGGTGGAGGTTATGTACAAAAATAGCATAGGTAAAAGTAATGTTTACTGATTTGTCTCCAAATCCTGACTCTTAAGAATCTACATCTACATCTACATGGATACCCTACAAATCACATGTAAGTGCCTGGCAGAGGGTTCATCGAACCACCTTCACGATTCTCTATTATTCCAATCTCGTATACCGCGCGGAAAGAACCAACATCTATATCATTCCGGACGAGCTCTGATTTCCCTTATTTTATCGTGGTGATCGTTTCTCACTACGTAGGTCGGTGTCAACAAAATATTTTCGCATTCGGAGGAGAAAGTTGGTGATCGCAATTTCGTGAAAAGATTCCGTCGTAACGAAAAACGACTTTCTTTTTATGATGTCCAGCCCAAATCCTGTATCATTTCATACCTAGGTATTTAGTTGAATTTACGGCCTTTAGATTTGACTGATTTATCGTGTAACCGAAGTTTAACGAATTCCTTTTTGCACTCATGTGGATGACCTCACACTTTTCGTTATTTAGGGTCAACTGCCAATTTCGTACCATTCATATATCTTTTCTAAATCGTTTTGCAAATTTGTTTTGATCTTCTGATGACTTTATTAGTCGATAAACGACAGCGTCATCTGAAAAAAACCTAAGACGGCTGCTCAGATTGTCTCCCAAATCGTTTATATAGATAAGGAACAGCAAAGGGCCTATAACACTACCTTGGGGACCGCCAGAAATAATTTGTGTTTTACTTGATGACTTTCCGTCAGTTACTACGAACTGTGACCTCTATGACAGAAAATCACAAATCCATTCACATAACTGAGACGATATTCCATAAGCCCGCAATTTCACTACAAGCTGCTTGTGTGTTGCAGTGTCAAAAGCCTCCCGGAAATTCAGAAATACGCAGTCGATCTGAAATCCCTCGTCAATAGCACTCAACACTACTTGCGAATCCCCCCGTTGGACGTTCGAGTCCTCCCTCGGGTATGGTAAGTTAGTTGAAGTTAGTTTAATTAGTGTGTACGCCTAGGGACCGATGACCTCAGCAGTTTGGTCCCATAGTCCTTACCACAAATTTCCATTTTCCTTCATGCGAATAAAGAGCTACTAGTGTTTCACAAGAACGATGTTTTCTAAACCCATGTTGACTGTGTGTCAATAGACAGTTTCCTTCGAGGTAATTCATAATGTTCGAACACAGTATATGTTCCAAAAATCCTGCTGCATGTCGACATTAATGATATGGACCTGTAATTAAGCGGATTACTCCTACTGCCTTTTTGAATATTGATATGGCCTGTGCAACTATCCAGTCTTTCGGTACGCATCTTTCGTCGAGCGAACGGTTGTATATACTCGTTAAGTATGGAGCTAATGCATCAGCGTACTCTGAAAGGAACCTGATTGGTATACAGTCTGGACCAGAAGACTTGCTTTTATTAAGTGATTTAAGTTGCTTCACTACTCCGAGGATATTTGCTTCTACGTTACTCATGTTGGCAACTGTTATTGATTCGAATTCTGGCATATTTACTTCGTCTTCTTTTGTGAAGGTATTTCGGTAGGCTGTGTTTAGTAACTCTGCTTTGGCAGCACTGTCTTTGATAGTATCTCCATTGCTGCTGGACAGAGAAGGCATTGATTGTTTCTTGCAGATAACATACTTCACATATGACCAGAATCTCTTTGGATTTTCTGCCAGGTTTCGAGACAAAGTTTCGTTGTGGAAACTGTTATAAGCATCTCGCATTGAAGTCCGCACTAAATTTCGATCTTCTGTTAAAGATCACCAATCTTTGGGATTTTGCGTCTGTTTAAATTTGGCATGTTTGTTTCATTGTTTATGCAACAGTGTTCTGACCCGTTTTGTGTACCAAGGAGGATCAGCTCCGTCGTTTGTTAATTTATTTGGTATAAATCTTGCAATTACTGCCGATACTATTTCTTTGAATTCAAGCCACATCTGGTCTACACTTGTATTATTAATTTGGAAGAAGTGGAGATTGTCTCTCAGGAAGGCATCAAGTGAATTTTATCTGCTTTTTTGAATACGTTAATTTTTCGGTTATTTTTGGAGGATTTGGGGGTTACAATATTCAGTCTCGCTAACATATTCTGAGAAAATAATTGTGGTGCGTTATCAAATGACCCTCTTATAAGTGAAAGCGAAACAGGTTTTCAACAGCATCCAGCCGTCCTGAATTACAAGAAGACTCTTGAGGAATATCCCAACAGGAGGTCCTAAACTACGAGTTTTGAAGAAGTTCGGAGATGAACATGTCGCGGCCTACTCAACCAGATGAGTTTATCTTCAATGACAACGGCCAAGGAAGCTTGCAGGCTCGTATGTTGACACAGTTCAAACTACACTTGTTACCTTAGGAAGGAATGATGGCAAAGGTGAAAGGTTACATCCTTTGAATGTTAATATCATTAGAGGGACGGTAAAGAAACGGATCGCTACCGTACGCTAAGAAATAATCTCGTAGTTGGGCTTAAGTGACTTAGGGAAAACACAGGAAACCACACTTTAAATCTACACCATAGCTGCGCAAGACATTATTCAGTGTGTGGCGGAGGGTACGCAAGGGTAGCATAGTGAGTTTGTTCCCTTTCTTCTCCACTCACCGATGGTACGAGGGTTGAAAGGCTGTGGGTACCCTTTTGTATGGGTCTGCATTTCCCTAGTTAAACGGGCGACATCATTAAGCGAGATGTACGTCGGAGTAATTAATAAGTTTCTTGGCTCATTTTGCATCGTGAGCTCTCGGAAATTTAGGTGTACGTCTCTCCGCAAATTAAAACTTCTCCCTTGCAGCGCCTTCCAATCTGTTTGTTAAGGACTTTTGTGACATTTTCACTCATTAAATAAACACATGACGAATCGCACAGATCTACCGAGAATGTTTACTACGTCTTCCGTTTATCCAACTTGACAAGAATTGCAGACCGAAAAACTATCGTAAAATTGTTCGTTCATGGGTTCTGGAGGTGACCTCTTTCGTGCAGGAATTGTATCTCCAAACATTTCTTCCAATAAATCTGAGTGTAGGATCTGCCATTCCCTTGGTTAATTTTATGTAATCATTCCACCTCAAATTGCTTAGGAAAGGTACTCACAGACTCTTGAAAATTGTGACTGATTCCGGTGATTGATTATCGATCACTTAGTCGTTACATTATATTTGTTTATGTTCAGAGTCATTTCCCAATCTTCACACAGGGCACTGATCACCTCACAGTGTCTGCATTTCGAACAAGTTTCTAACCATGTCACCCCTATACACAACAGCGTCTATGTGAATATCTTCACAGAGCTACAGACATCTGCCAGGTCACACAATGTTTCCTACAGTTAATATCGCCATAAGGTATTCGCTGTTTTCATAATTTGGCAATATTTCTTATTTCAGCTTCTCAGTACCCTTTCTTCTGTGAGTGCCAGTCACGCAAGGTATGCAGTAGAACGTCTGGTGACGTATGGCACGTAGGTTATGAGGTACTAGCGGAATTACGGCGGTGAGGGCGAGTCGTGCGACGTGCTTGGATAGCTCAGAGCCGGCACGCTAGCTCAGTGTTTTCGGTCAGAGGGTTCGCTACCCTATGTAATAAAAAACTGAGTGAACAAGTCAACGAAGAACCTGAACGAGTGTCATTGGACATCCGCCCCGGAACAAATTCAACAAACAATCGAAATGTAGAAGTCCCACTTTCGAAGTCCCGAAGCGACACATAGTTTTAATATGCTAGGAAGTTAAAGGTTGAAACTGTTTGTCACAGTATACTACGAAGTGATATTCGTGCTTGTCACTTACAGCACTCATGGTCATAAAAAGCGACAGAGTGTACGTCGCAGACTCAAAGTATCCGCCTCCGTAACTAAAGTGGCTATCGCGCAGGGTAGTGGGACAGCGTTTGCTAAGGGGGTTGACGCTAGGTATCCCGGTAGAGGAATAATTTGTAATCACCAGTATTTTGCTGGCATAGGTAGCAAAGAATTACTGTCAATCAATATCATCCTCTCCATCTACTCACTTACTCTATAATTCAGATTGGCAGATGCTGCGCAGAACCACTTCAGACTATTTCTCTACCGTTCTACCTTCGAACAGCACTTGGGAAAAATGGACACCTAAATCTTTCCCTTCAAGTTTTGCTTTCTATTCCCACACCAGATCGTTTATAATATCCATGATGCTCTCTCCTCTATTTCGCGTTAATACAAAACGCTGCCCTTACTTGAACTATCGACGTGTTCGCCAAACCTATATGGCAAGGATCCCATACCTCGCAAGAATAGTTCAGAAGAGGATAAACAAGCTTAGTGCAGGCAGTAAATCTCTCGTTTCTTCTAAGTGTTCCGCCAATAAAACGCAGCACTTTCTGTGTGATCATTCCAGTTTAAGTCGCTTGTAACACAGGCATTTAGCTGAATCGATAACTTTCAAATATGCGTAATTTGTTGCGTAACCTAAACTCAGCGGATTTTTTTTTTTAGTATCCAGTAGGAGGAACTATCATTTCTATTGTTCATAGACTATTTTCACGTTTCGCACCATGCAAATATCTCCTCTAAATCACTGTATAATTCGCTTTGGTCTTCTGATAACTATACTAGACAGTAAACGACGGCGTCATCTGAAAACCGTCATAGATAGCTGGTTAGATTGTCTCCCAAATCGTTTATATACATTAAGGATGTCTCAGGGCCTACAACTCTTCCTTGGAGAGCACCAGATATAGCTCAGTTTCAATAGATGACTTCCTATCAATGTCATATTTAAATATGAAAAATAATTACTGCGTAACGTGAAATGATTGCTTCTCAAATAAGAGGGATTCCTTAATAACAGCAGCCATATAGTCGCTACTGGAAAGAAATAAGTCCTTTACCAGCAACGAGTTTAGTCCTCTGTTCCTCTAGAAACCATCAACTATACAAACGCTACACTACGTACACTTATTACATTTTTCACAGAAATGAGCTCGATTTAAAATCAAATTTCCCATTTCGCGAGTGAAAGGTATTTTTGTTCACGAAGGAAGAAAATTTTGCCAAATACGTGGTTGAACTTAACCCTTAGAAGCAGAGCCGTGCCTGCCTGCTGCCAACTGTTCCGTTCTGTTGTCCGCACCGCGGGTAGTCGAACTCAACAATCTGCGGCTCGTTCAGGTACCCGGCCGAGCCCGGATGTCAACAGACAGCGCAGGGAAGGCGGTTCAAAATGGCTCTGAGCACTATGGGACTTAACTGCTGTGGTCATCAGTCCCCTAGAGCTTAGAACTACTTAAACCTAACTAACCTAAGGACATCACACACATCCATGCCCGAGGCAGGATTCGAACCTGCGACCGTAGAGATCGCGCGGTTCCAGACTGTAGCGCCTGGAACCGATCGGCCACTCCGGCCGGCCGCAGAGAAGGCGGGAATGACTGGCCACCCAAGAGTGAATTTGCTTTCTGACTCGTCTGCATTCCTTGAGAGTCGTAATAATGAACGTAGTACAAGCAAGTTCTTATTGGTTTACACTTTGGTATCAACGTTCGATACCACACTTGTTAGGGGTTGCAGATATCGACCGCGGTCCGTAATAGATATCGCTGGACCCGGGAGTCGCGACTACCGCTGCTAACGCCGATCCGCGGCTTGTGACAAGTATCTAGCAAGCTCTCGTCCACTCTTGCTCGCGACGTCAACTAGGAATGTAGCATAGCCTTCAACTGATAGGAAGCAACCTCTAACAAGGCGCTTAGTCAAGTATGGCATAAGTAATGCCTATCCAGATATCTGTTTGTAATTATATGTATGCAGCATATGAAGAAGCCTGTAATACAAGTTAAGTACAATATATATTATTTTTTACCAACGACTACTAATTATTTCAGTCGTTGCAGATACAGGCTCTGCTGCCATCTCCTTACCGACTTCACTGCCCAACCTGCAATATGTTTCTGTTTAGCATTGGCCACCTGTCGTCATAACAACTGACGACGAGAATCATAACAAATGGCGACGAGGATGATGGCCCAGTTTTTTTAGGAAAGCTGAGCAGTGACAGCAGAGCTGATTCATCGATACATGGGAAAAGACGTTTATTTCATTTGTTTTTGCAGCATTATTAGGCTATGTACCCGGCTGCGCCACCCATCCTTTCCGCTTTGTATGAATGACGTGTGCACTAAATGTCTTCCTACGCCTGATTGTGATTCTTTGATTTATTTGTGATGGTAATTCCGGAGGAACAAAATGTACTGGCAGAACTGTTACGATTGCAGAATCAGCAGTCCGAGGCACTACTGCACGCCTTGGGACAGCTCGTCCAGGGACAACAAGCTGTGCCACACGTCCTGGCTGCACAGGAACCGACCGTACAGTGGGCCACGGCACCGCCGTGTCGCGCCTTCGACGCCAGCATAGAGAGCTGGCAGGAGTGGCAGGCGCAGCTTTCACACCATCTGGCTGCATACAACGTTCAAGGTAAACCGAGACTCAAAAATGTTCAAATGTGTGTGAAATCTTATGGGACTTAACTGCTAAGGTCATCAGCCCCTAAGCGTACACACTACTTAACCTAAATTATCCTAGGGACAAACACACACACCCATGCCCGAGGGAGGACTCGAAACTCCGCCGGGACCATCCCCACAGTTCATGACTGCAGCGCCATAGACCGCTTTGCTAATCCCGCGAAACCGAGACTGCATGCGCTTTTATCTTGTGTTGGCGTGGCCTCGTGCCGCATTTTCCTCAAACTATTCCTGACAAGTTCGCCAGAAGAGCACAGTTACGAAAAACTGGTTGACCAGTTGTTACAAGGAGACTATAAACATTGTGGCAAAAAGGTACGCATTTTTCCGCACAAAACGTGCACCTCAGCCGAATTGCTGTGAGTGGGCAGCAACTTTGCAAGGCCTGACTCGCAACTGTGAATTTTCTCGTCCTTGTGGCATATCATATTCTGACATCATGGTACGGGACGCTATTGTGCAAAACGTGTCTGACACACGCATTAGAGAATAAATTCTTAAATTATCCAACCCCTCTTTAGAACATTTTGGACAGACAGGACACTTTGGACTTTGCTGCAAAATCCTTTCGAATCGCCTGCGCCGGCCGGTGTGGCCGAGCGGTTCTAGGCGCTACAGTCTGGAACCGCGCGACCGCTACGGTCGCAGGTTCGAATCCTGCCTGGTGCATGGATGTGTGTGATGTCCTTAGGTTAGTTAGGTTTAAGTAGTTATAAGCTCTAGGGGACTGATGACCTCAGAATTTAAGTCCCATAGTGCTCAGAGCCATTTGAACCATTTCAATCGCCTCGCGCTGTTTGTCAGGCTAGCAAGCCAGCTGCGCGTGCATCACATATACATGCCGCTGTGCCGGCTCGGCGCACGCCAGCGCAATTCACTTCAAGGAAACAGACACCTGTTAAGCGCCAGCCGCAGCTGCCCGCGTTGCGATTATGCCCGCAGTGTAATTCCAAGCACTCGCGCCAGAATTGAACATCGCGCAAGGCCATGTGTCAGTTTTGCAACAATGCAGGACATATCCAGGCAGTGTGCTTAAAAAGACAGAACTCTGAAAAAATAGTATCACATTTCTGTACAAAGTAGCTTCCGCCGGTATGGTTCCCGCAATAAGACTTCCTATCACAACGAGCCACATGCAATGGAAATAAATGTTGTAAATTTGCCTCCAGTACTTGTGACTGCCTGATTGTGACAGTTTTGCTTGTGATGCCAGTGCATGCCGACGAAAGAAGTTCCGCCACGCCCGAACTGCTCGTCAACATTTGTCAGTGAACATGCTTCTCAGATTGACATTTTTCGCCGAGGGGAGAACAAACTTTTTGTCGGTTTGCACATTCAGAATCATACGATTCCTTTTCAGTTGGACACTGGAGCATCTGTTTCACTAATTAATCGTAAAACTTAAGCATTGTTGGGTTCACCTCCATCGCGTAACGCAAACGTTACGTTAGCTACCTACAGTGGTCAAAGTATCCCGGTATTAGAACTGTGTAGTTTGCCAGCAACATACCGTGGACAAACTCAGGTGGTTTCTTTTCATGTACTGTGTTCATCATCATTTGTAATCATTTTTGGTCTTGATTTGTTTGATGTATTCTCCTTAACTGTGCTCGATGACGTACTAACCGTCACTAAAAGTGTTCCCACAAACAGTGTTTCTGAACTATGTCCAGAGTTTGCTGACATTTTTTTGTCAGGTTTAGGTTGCGCGAACAATTTTCAAGCACATTTTGAACTGATGGACAATGCACAGCCTAAATTTTTCCGCGGTCGCACAGTGCCTCACGCGCTTCGAGACGAAGTTGCTAAAACATTGCATGAACTTGAGGAACAAGGGGTTATTGAACCGGTGACAGCATCACTATGGGCATCACCGTTGGTTATCTTCACGAAACGATCAGGCAAATTGCGACTGTGCGTGGATTTTAAAGCCACCGTCAACCCTCAACTTGTTGTTGCAACATTTTCTTTTGCCACGTCCAGAAGACTTGTTTGACAAATTGTGTCCAGGAAAATATTTTTCTAAGTTAGATTAGCAAGATGCCTATCTTCAGATTTCTGTGAATGAAGAGTCCCAGAAGATTCTCGTCGTGAATACGCATTATGGTCTCTACAAATTTAACAGGCTTCCATTCGGATGTGCCTCTGCACATGCACTATTCCAGCAGTACTTACAGACTCTTTGGGCGTCGATTCCTTCAGTGTGTAATTACATCTACATCTACATCTACATTTATACTCCGCAAGCCACCCAACGGTGTGTGGCGGAGGGCACTTTACGTGCCACTGTCATTACCTCCCTTTCCTGTTCCAATCGCGTATGGTTCGCGGGAAGAACGACTGTCTGAAAGCCTCCGTGCGAGCTCTAATCTCTCTAATTTTACGTTCGTGATCTCCTCTGGAGGTATAAGTAGGGGGAAGCAATATATTCGATACCTCATCCAGAAACGCACCCTCTCGAAACCTGGCGAGCAAGCTACACCGCGATGCAGAGCGCCTCTCTTGCAGAGTCTGCCACTTGAGTTTATTAAACATCTCCGTAACGCTATCACGGTTACCAAATAACCCTGTGACGAAACGCGCCGCTCTTCTTTGGATCTTCTCTATCTCCTCCGTCAAACCGATCTGGTACGGATCCCACACTGATGAGCAATACTCAAGTATAGGTCGAACGAGTGTTTTGTAAGCCACCTCCTTTGTTGATGGACTACATTTTCTAAGCACTCTCCCAATGAATCTCAACCTGGTACCCGCCTTACCAACAATTAATTTTATATGATCATTCCACTTCAAATCGTTCCGCACGCATACTCCCAGATATTTTACAGAAGTAACTGCTACCAGTGTTTGTTCCGCTATCATATAATCATACAATGAAGGATCCTTCTTTCTATGTATTCGCAATACATTACATTTGTCTATGTTAAGGGTCAGTTGCCACTCCCTGCACCAAGTGCCTATCCGCTGCAGATCTTCCTGCATTTCGCTACAATTTTCTAATGCTGCAACTTCTCTGTATACTACAGCATCATCCGCGAAAAGCCGCATGGAACTTCCGACACTATCTACTAGGTCATTTATATATATTGTGAAAAGCAATGGTCCCATAACACTCCTCTGTGGCACGCCAGAGGTTACTTTAACGTCTGTAGACGTCTCTCCATTGATAACAACATGCTGTGTTCTGTTTGCTAAAAACTCTTCAATCCAGCCACACAGCTGGTCTGATATTCCGTAGGCTCTTACTTTGTTTATCAGGCGACAGTGCGGAACTGTATCGAACGCCTTCCGGAAGTCAAGAAAAATAGCATCTACCTGGGAGCCTGTATCTAATATTTTCTGGGTCTCATGAACAAATAAAGCGAGTTGGGTCTCACACGATCGCTGTTTCCGGAATCCATGTTGATTCCTACATAGTAGATTCTGGGTTTCCAAAAACGACATGATACTCTAGCAAAAAGCATGTTCTAAAATTCTACAACAGATCGAGGTCAGAGATATAGGTCTATAGTTTTGCGCATCTGCTCGACGACCCTTCTTGAAGACTGGAACTATCTGTCCTCTTTTCCAATCATTTGGAACCCTCCGTTCCTCTAGAGACTTGCGGTACACGGTTGTTAGAAGGGGGGCAAGTTCTTTCGCGTACTCTGTGTAGAATCGAATTGGTATCCCGTCAGGTCCAGTGGACTTTCCTCTATTGAGTGATTCCAGTTGCTTTTCTATTCCTTGGACACTTATTTCGATGTCAGCCATTTTTTCGTTTGTGCGAGGATTTAGAGAAGGAACTGCAGTGCGGTCTTCCTCTGTGAAACAGCTTTGGAAAAAGGTGTTTAGTATTTCAGCTTTACGCGTGTCATCCTCTGTTTCAATGCCATCATCATCCCGTAGTGTCTGGATATGCTGTTTCGAGCCACTTACTGATTTAACGTAAGACCAGAACTTCCTAGGATTTTCTGTCAAGTCGGTACATAGAATTTTACTTTCGAATTCACTGAACGCTTCACGCATAGCCCTCCTTACGCTAACTTTGACATCGTTTAGCTTCTGTTTGTCTGAGAGGTTTTGGCTGCGTTTAAACTTGGAGTGAAGCTCTCTTTGCTTTCGCAGTAGTTTCCTAACTTTGTTGTTGTACCACGGTGGGTTTTTCCCGTCCCTCACAGTTTTACTCGGTACGTACCTGTCTAAAACGCATTTTACGATTGCCTTGAACTTTTTCCATAAACACTCAACATTGTCAGTGTCGGAACAGAAATTTTCGTTTGATCTGTTAGGTAGTCTGAAATCTGCCTTCTATTACTCTTGCTAAACAGATAAACCTTCCTCCCTTTTTTTTATATTCCTATTAACTTCCATATTCAGGGATGCTGCAACGGCCTTATGATCACTGATTCCCTGTTCTGTACATACAGAGTCGAAAAGTTCGGGTCTGCTTGTTATCAGTAGGTCCAAGATGTTATCTCCACGAGTCGGTTCTCTGTTTAATTGCTCGAGGTAATTTTCGGATAGTGCACTCAGTATAATGTCACTCGATGCTCTGTCCCTACCACCCGTTGTATTATTTGCAGAACGTCAGAACGAAGCCTCGGCATCGACGTCTTGAAAACGTGCGAAGAGTGTCTTTGCTTCATGGGCACATTAGGAGGAAATTCTCAGTGAAGTTTCCATTCATACCTAGATGACATCGCAGTTTCTGGTTCTACGCAGCAAGAACATTTGCAAACTTTGAGACAATTGTTTGAAGTGCTCCTTGAAAATGGACTTAGACTCAATAAAGACAAGTGTCCATTTTTTTCAGAACAGTTATCCTACTTGGTACATGTGATGAACTCTCAAGGCATCCATCCAAGACCGGATCTACCAGCACCCAAGACGGTTAAAGAATTGCATTCAGTTATAGGCAAGTTCAATTATTATCACAAGTTTTTGCCTAACGCATCTCTTGCAGCACCATTATATTGATTGTGTCGAAAGAACGTTCCACTCATTTGGTCGCCTGAATGCGAACGTGCCTTTCAGCAGCTTAAATCTGCATTGTTATCTAGCACATGTCTTGCGCCCTTCGATCCTGCAAAACCTCTTGTCCTCATGGTTGACGCTTCTGATTTCGGAATCGGAGCTGTTCTTGCTCACAAATTTGGTTTGCGCGATCGCCCTATCGCATTTCCATCGAAGCTACTCTCCTCTGCGCAGCGTAACTACTCCCAAATCGAGAAGGAAGTTCTCGAATTGATTTTTGGAGTTACAAAATTCCTCGACTTCTTATATGGTCGCAAGTTTATAGTTATCACAGACAATAAGCCTTTGACGTCTTTGTTTCACCCGTCAAAGCCCGTGCCTCCGCGTACGGCTCAAAAATTTCTTCGTTGGTCACTATTTTTGTCGCAGTACCGTTACGACGTCTTGTATCGGCCTACTGCCCAGCACGGTAACGCCGACGCTTTATCCTGATTGCCAATAGCTAAAGACACGCTGTTGGACTCTTCCGAACAGGCTTGTATGTTCATCGATGTGCAAAATGATGATGTTGTAGAAAGTTTTCCTGTTGATTTTCGTCGTATAGCCACAACAACAGCTAACGACCCAGTACTAAGTGTTGTCTTGTGTTATGTCACTACGAAAATGATCTTTATCTAAAAATCGGATTGAAGATCCGTTGGTTCGTTGTTTCTTTGTGCACCGACTACGACTTTTTGTACAACGTGGTGTCCTCTTGCTCCACATGGAGAACATGAGTCTCGTGTTATTGTTCCACGTTCGTTGCAGTCAGCTGTGCTACGACTTCTTCACCGAGGTCATTGGGGTGTAGTACGGACAAAACAGTTAGCTCGCCATCACTGTATCTGATTTGAAATTGTTGCTGACATAACCAAGATTTGTTCTTGAATGAGATTTTCACTCTGCAGCGGAGTGTGCGCTGATATGAAACTTCCTGGTAGATTAAAACTCGAACTCGGGACCTTTGCCTTTCGCGGGCAAGTGCTCTACCAATTGAGCTACCCAAGCACCACTCACGCCCCGTCCTCACAGCTGTACTTCTGCCAGTACCTCGTCTCCTACCTTCCAAACTTTACAGAAGCTCTCTTGCGAACCTTGCAGACCTAGCACTCCTGAAAGAAAGGATATTGCGGAGACATGGCTTAGCCACAGCCTGGGGGATGTGGTGTGAGTCGTGCTTGAGTAGCTCAGTTGATAGAGCACTTGCCCGCGAAAGGCAAAGGTCCTGAGTTCGAGTCTCAGTCCGGCACACAGTTTTAATCTTCCAGGATGTTTCAAGATGTGTTCTTCTTGTTCTGTGTGTGCTGAAAACCCTCCACACCGCCTTTCTTTGCCACGGCAGACCCACAAATTCTATGATGATATTTTCTATTTTCGTCATTTCCGCGGCAATCGCCGGTGGTTGAAAGGGTGCATTCTTCTCCATCTTGGCCGATCTGTGTTTGTCGTATCAGGTCCATCTGGTGAGGTGCGCAAGCATCAGAATCAGATGCGCCTCTTTAGTGGTGGGGTCTCTGCCGCTTGCCCTATGTTCCCAGTGTCGGCGCCGACGGGGCTGCCTCCGCGGGGACCTCCTCCTTGCTCTCCTCGCCCCTGGGTGCCAGCGCCCGTAGCTTCGCCATTGCCACGCGACGACGCGCCAGCGCGGACGCCATGTCTCACGCCTGAGTCGCCGACCTGATGACCATATGGACCAGGTGCCTTCGACTGTGATACGGCACAGTGACGTTCCGGTTACAACGCCGTCCACCGCCGTAGAACAGTCTCCATTTCCTGGTTTCCAGTCGTTGTTGCCAGTCGGGTTCCCTGACCCGATGGAGGTCGACCCTTCGTCTCCTCCCATTGTTGTTGAAGCGCATACACTTCATGTTGACGTACACCCTGGAGCAGGTGTCCGGGCATTTCCTGTCTACTCTCGATCCGAATGGCAGGGTGCGGACCTCATCAACTACGTCAGCATGGGGTCCTCCACCCGGCGGTCGTAGGCAATTTTCAACGGCCGTTCCCAGATTTGCGGGGAAGGAATGTGGTATTAACGTTCGATACCACACTTGTTAGGGGTTGCAGATATCGACCGCGGTCCGTAATACAGTAGATACCGCTCGAGCGGCGAGTCGCGACTAGCGCTGCTAGCGCCGCCCCGCAGCTTGTGACAAGTATCTAGCGAGCTCTCGCTCACTCTTGTTCGGGACATCAACTAGGAATGTAGCATAGCCTTAAACTGATAGGAAGCAACCTCTAACAAGGCGCTTAGTCAAGTAAGACATGGCCGAGCGGTTCTAGGCGCTTCAGTCTGAAACCGCGCGACCGCTACGGTCGCAGGTTCTTATCCTGCCTCGGGCATGGATGTGTGTGACGTCCTTAGGTTCGTTAGGTTTAAGTAGTTCTAAGTTCTAGGGGACTGATGACCTCAGCTGTTAAGTTATAGCTTACCGTAAATCAGCACGTTGATTCTCTCTGGAATACTCTGTGTCATGCTAAAATGTGTGTTTATGCAACACGAACAAATTGATGACGTTTTAAGTGAATTCGTGAAAATACTCTTGTCTGGGTACTGTAATTCAGTTTATCGACGTATTTGAAGAGGCTACCAAGGCTATGGAAGCTAACAGTGGTCCAACATTGCAGTCACTTGTGCCATTGGTGTGAGAATGCGGCGGACAGTGAGGTAATCACCCTCATACATGTAAAAATGACGCGTTTATAAGCAAACAAAATTTATTAAATATTTTAGACAATCAGAACTCGATAAGACATGGTATTTAAAGAAGCCTGTGCGCCTCAACATTGTCAAACATTTGTGGGACATAGCATTGCTGAAAGCAAGCGCTCGAAGTCTCTTAAGCGAAAAAATGGAAATAAAGCCAGTGCATTTGCTTGCATTATTTCTAGTACCACAGGTGCGTCATATAAAGCAACTCTCGATAACTGAGAGACAGGAAGTTTATGCCGCAGCACGTTCCAGATATGCTGCACTACAAGGTAAATGCATTGTTATTTAGATATGCTAAGTAAATATTTTATCAGTACTCACGTTCTCAATGTTTGATCGTGTAATAGTGAAAAGGCGTAAATTAGTGTGAACAGTACACCATATTTATTACCACCTACGCGATATAACATTTTTCCTCCATGCAAGCGTGTTGTATTATTTGCAGAACGTCAGAACGAAGCCTCGGCATCGACGTCTTGAAAACGTGCGAAGAGTGTCTTTGCTTCATGGGCACAGGAGGAGGAAATTCTCAGTGAAGTTTCCATTCATCTGTTGGTACGAAAACTAGATGAGGGACAGTCACTTGTAGAGTGGTGGAACTCAAAGCCGACAACTTATCCCAGACTGTTGCAAGTGGCACAGGAAGTTCTACGTACATCTGCCTCTAGCGAGAGGTTATTTAGTGACTTGGGCTCATAATTGCGGATAAACGTAATGAAATATCTCCGGAAAATGTGAATGACCTGTTTATGATGCACAGCAACACCACTGCAAGTTTCATGTACATTTACAAAGCACTCCGTTTTCGTTACCATAAAACTACCGTCTTAACAGCTTGTTTCACGAATAAATTCATGCAGAAGATCGTTACAGCGTTACGAGATGAAGAATATTTCGTTATTTATTTCAAGCACGAAAGTTGTCAGTGACTTTCATATGTCTTTCTCATTTTCAGTTTGTGTTCCTTTACTCTGCATCTACATCTACATGATTACTCTGCAGTTCATAGTTAAGTGCCTGGCAAAGGGTTCATCGGACCACTTTTAAGTTACTTCTCTACCATTCCACTCTCGAACAACGCGCACTGAAAACGATTACTTAAATCTTACCGTGCGAGGTCTGATGTCTCTTATTTTATTATGATGATCATTTCTCCCTATGTAAGTGGGCACCAACAGAATATTTTCGCACTATTAGGGGAAAGTTGGGGATCGAAATTTCATGAGAAGGTCCTGCTGCAACGGCAGACGCCTTTTTTTTTTTTTTTTTTTTTCATGACTGATACCTCAACTTGAGTCTCATATCCGTGGCGCTCTCTCCCCTGTTTCGTTATAATACAAAATAAGCTCCCCTTCTTTGAACTTTTTAGATGTCCTCCGTCAATCCTATCTGATGCGGATCCCACACCGTACAGCAGTACTCCAGAAGAGAGTGGACAAGTGTACTGTAAGCAGTCTCTTTAGTAAACCTGTTACATTTTCTAAGTGTTCTGTCAATAAATCAGTTTTTGGTTTGCTTTCCTCACAACATTTTCTGTGTGATCGCTCCAGTTTAAGTCACTGAAATCCCTAAGTAATTATATGAATTTACAGACATTTTATTTGCTGATTTATTATGTAACGGAAATTTACCCGATTTTTTTTAGTGCTCATGTGTATGACTTCACCCTTTTCATTATTTAGAGTCGATTTCCACTTTTTGTACCGAACAGATATCTTGTCTAAGTCATTTTGCAATTTGTTTTGATCATCTGATGTTATTACATGACGGGAATGACAGCACTGTCTGCAAACAATCGAAGAGGATTGCTCAGATTATCTTCAAATCGTTTATGTACTGGGCGTGGCAAATAAACGTGGCCTGGAGAACAGAGTACCAGGGTACAAAGAAACACAGCAGAGGAAAGAAAATACAATGCTAACCTGACTCTAGCAGATGTTGGAAGTAAACACCATTCATCTCTTAGCAGTTTTGGGCCCTTGTCAGCAAGTTGCTGAAGGCGGATCGAAGCTGGACTGCCGGAATTGCTGCAGTCTCATCATAATGTTCTGCTGTAGTTCTTGAAGACTATGAGGGTTGTTGCGATACACCTTGGATTTGAGGGCTCTCAACACAAAGAAAATCGCACACTGACAGATCAGGTGACCTGGGTGGCCAGTTAGAGCCGCGACCAGTCTAGCCTCTGCTAAATCTCAGTCAGACGTGAAGACTGTGTAAATGTGCTACAGTGTTCGGCTGATGTATAGGCAGCTGCTATATCCTGTTGGAAGTAAATGTAGGTCTTTTCCTACTCCGTTAATGCCGCCATAAATGGTTTCAGAACGTCTGAGCCACTTTTATTTGCCCAACCATGTACATTAGGAAACATGGAGGGCCTTTAACACTTCCTTGGGGAACGCCAGATAGTATATCTATTTTACTCGATGACTTTCCGTCAGTTATTACGAATTGTGACCTGTCTAACAGGAAATCATGAATCCAGTCACACAACTGAGACGACACTCCACAGACACGCAATTTAACTAGAACCCACTTGTGAGAAACCGTGTCAAAACCCTTCTGAAGTCTAAAAATATGGAATCAACTTGATGACCAGTGTTGACAGTATTCATTACTTCGTGAGAATAAAGAGCTAGTTCTGTTTCACAAGAACGATATTTTCTGAATCCGTGTTGGAAATTTGTCAATAAATCGTTTTCTTCAAGGTAATGCATAATGTTCGAACAGAGTGCATGTTCCAAAATCCTATTGTTAATCCACGTTAGTGATAGGGACCTGCAATTCAGCGGATTATTCCCATTTCCTTTCTTAGGTATTGGTGTGACTTGTGCAACGGATCTTCGTACGAGCGAGCGCTTGTGTATGATTGCTAAGAATGGAGCTATTGCATCAGCTTACTCTGAAAGGAACCTATCTGGTATAAAATGTGGACCGGAAGCCTTGCTTCTCTTAAGTGTTTTAAACTGCATCGCTAGATCAACATTACCTACTTCCAAATTACTCATACTGGATGATGTTCTTGATTAGAATTCTGGAATATAAAATTCGTCTTCTTTTGTGAAGGAATGTTGGAAAACTATAATAGTATCTCTGCTTTAGTGGCGCTGTCATCATTAACACCAACATTGTTTCGCACAATGAATATACTGACTGCCTCTTGCCACTGGTGTACTTTACGTACGACAAGAATCTGTTTGAGTTTTCTGCCAGATTTCGAGACAGAATTTCCTTGTGGAAATTATTAAAAGCATCTCATATTTAAGTTCGCTCTAAATCTCGAGCTTCTGTAAAACTTCGCCAATCTTGGGAATTTTGCGTTGTTTTAAATTTGGTATGTATTATTCCCTGCTTCTGCAATAATGTTCTAGCCTGTTTTGTGTACCATAGGGGATCAGTACCACCTCTTATTAATTTATTCGGTATACATCTCTCAACAGTTGCCGATACTATTTCCTTGAATTTAAACTACATCTGGTCTACGGTTACATAGTCACATTGGAAGGAGTGGAAATTGCCTCTTGGGAAGGTTCCAAACGAATTTCTATATGCATTTTTAAATATATGTATTTTGCGATTACTTTTGGTGGGTTTAGACGTTATGGTCTTCAGTCTAGCTGCAAATCCCTGTATGTGTCATGTTGCTCCTTATTAGGTCAGGATTATTTCTTGCTAAAGGTCAAGTATGTTTCTGCAACCATTTACACTTTCAATTTTAATGAATATATTTGCTTCCAACAGATAATTTAGTTGCTGTATCATACAAGTGTGATGTCATACAGCTATATTTGCACATAGCAAAGAGCGGTGGTTCCTGGACCTGTGCTCTCCATCCACAAAAATCTGATATGTACTAACCCCCACCCTATAAAAAATAAGGTACTTACTGTGACACGAAGCTAACTGAATTCCAGGCATATCGTTTAATAGCCTTAATGCTTTTACACTGAAGCGCCAAAGAAATTGGTATAGGAAAGCGTATTCAAATACAGAGATATGCAAACAGGCAGAATACGGCTCTGCGGTCGAAAACGCTTATATAAGACAACAAGTGTCTGGTGAAGTTGTTAGATCTGTTACTGCTGCTACAGTGGGTGGTTACCAAGATTTGAGTTTCAACGTGGTGCTATAGTCGGCGCACGTGCGATGGGGCACAGCATCTCCGAGGTAACGATGAAGTGGGGATTTTCCCATACGACCATATCACGAGTGTACCGCGAATACCAGGCATCCGGTAAAACATCAAATCTTTGCATCGCTGCCGCCGGAAAAAGATCCTTCAAGAACAGGACCAATGGCGACTGAAGAGAATCGTTCAACTTGACAGAAGAGCAACCGTTTCGCAAATTGCTGCAGATTTCAAAGCTGCTAGGCCATCAACAAGTGTCATCGTGCGAACCATTCAACGAAACAGCAACGATATTGGCTTTCGGAGCCGAAGGCCCACTCGTGTACCCTTGAAGACTGCATGACACAAAGCTTTATAACTCGCCTGGGCCCGTCAACACTGACATTCGATTGTTGATGACTGGAAACATGCTGCCTGGTCGAACGAGTCTCGTTTCAAATTGTATCGAGCTGATGGACGTGTACGGGTATGGAGACAACCTAATGAATCCATGGACCCTGCATGTCAGCAGGGGACTATTCAAGCTGTTGGAGACTCTTTAATGATGTGGGACGTGTGCAGTTGGAGTCATATGATACCACTGATACGTCTAGATACGACTGTGACAGGTGACACGTACGAAAGCATCCTGTCTGATCACCTGCAACCATTCATGTCCATTGTGCATTCCGACAGACATGAGCAATTCCAGCAGGATAATGCGACACCCCACACTTCCAGAATTTCTACAGTGTGGCTCCAGGAACAACACTCTTCTGAGTTTAAACACTTTCACTAGCCACCAAATTCCCCAGATATGAACATTATTGATCATATATGGAATGCCTTGCAACGTGCTGTTCAGAAGAGATCTCCAGCCCCCCTCTTACGGTTTCATGGACAGCCCTGCAGAATTCATGTCAGTTCC
The DNA here is from genome assembly GCF_023864345.2 of Schistocerca serialis cubense. Taxonomy (NCBI): domain Eukaryota; kingdom Metazoa; phylum Arthropoda; class Insecta; order Orthoptera; family Acrididae; genus Schistocerca; species Schistocerca serialis. Next base: position 400,453,958 of record NC_064640.1, on the reverse strand, counting down.
CTCCAGTACTATTTCAGATATTAGTAGAGGCCATGCCATTTCGTTATATTGCTCCTGTCTAGAACCTTTATATAGGAAGAATGGCTCATGTGTCCACAATGACAGATGGTCTCAAACGGGTTCAGTCGAGTACTTAGTTCTAATTTTCATCTGCTAGAGAACAGTAGGGGACAGGACTAAACAGAAAGAATTATAATGTAATTAAGAATTTTGAGCACCAGAGTCCAGTAGTGCACCCAGACATTCAAGAAACAGGTCAAGCGAATGATTTGTGAATCGTTCTGTTTATTTCTAGAAGGCTTTTTTGTTTATTTATGTTTGTACAGTTTTGTATATGCTTTCATTAGATTGAATGTGGTCTAAAGTAAATATGTAGATCATTGTTCTACCGATGAACGCTGTAGGAACAAGTGTGAGAAAGTTTTAAGACAGTGTGAATGTAGGCGACGGGGAGTTTTTTTATCATAGTACGTTAAGTAAGCTTATGGTAAAAGGAAACCTAATTAGAGTGCAAATGAAAATAGTTAATAACGGAAAGTATGAACAAAATATCAGAATTTTAAATAGTTATTTTGGGAAAAAGTACAGTTCAAAAGTGTGTTATTTGGTGATTGGTTAGTCAAGAAAAGCGCGGACTAACGCGGGAGAATAATCTTTTTCTATTGGCCTTAAAGAAAACTGACCAATCAGAACGGAGTATTCTTCACACGTCTTTCCTCTTGGAGATATAGAATGCTTACAGCAGTCTAAGGGAGTCGGAGCCCAGCCTTTCAATGGTACGGTCGTGTGTAGTATGAGCTCCGAAGGAAGTTATAATTTCCCGATTTTAGTTGTGCTACATGTTTCAAAAGTGTTTTAAAATGAACATATATTTATTCCGGTGTGTTTTTTTAGAAAGTACTGATTTTTTAAGTAATTTTGTGTATGTGAAAAGACAGTAAATCCGCGTGGCATATTGAGCAGTTTGGTGACTAAAAACTTGAGTGCATTAGACACCGATAAATTTAATACTACGGAGATCATTTTCATTTAAGAACAATCCGTGCTTAGTAGCTGTTCAGATTTCGGGAAATACATTACCATAAACTTGCTAACCTGACTGAAAGGATTTGTGCATGACTGGGTTAAGATAAGCACGGGCTTGGCAGTGAACGTGTACATGTCAAGGTTCAGAATATACCGAAGTTTTGCCGGTATTTCCACCTTTCATTCAAAATTAAAACCTTTTCCCGATTCATTGAATAGGTACGTTGTATGCCAGCCTGGTGCGAGTTGCAGTACGGTAGGTTTCTGCTCGGCTTTCCTATGGGCGATCTGTTGCACCGAATAGGTGCAGGTAATGGACGGACGTAACCGCGCTGCCGCACCGTGTTGCGGCATTCCTGCGTGCTCGCGGGGGCCCTACACTATATTAGGTCGGTGTACCAGTTTCTTTGGCTCTTCCGTGTATAACGCCTTATATTTCAGTTGTACCACATTGAAAGCGCTGATGAAGGCTTTTGCTTATTAAGTGTAGTATGCAATGTTAAAGTATTTTAAATTTTTCTGTTGACCTAGAAGTTTTCGTTATGGAATTAACTGGCTCGTTCGTTGCATGGAATACGGTGAGGAGCATCCACCTGCTTTGCATGTCACATACTTTAAAATCAGGAGCCACAGAAATTAAAGACAGTCTGAAATAACTTTCGCTGAGAAGTTTGTTTCTGTATTTATTTTTTGTCTAAGTTTAAGAAGGAAAAGCCTTTTCGCACAAGTGTTTTGACGAGACAGCTAGTAAATTTGCTACCGCTTTATTTGACAGCACTGGAAACTATGGCTTCAACATTAAGCAGGAACTTATCACAGACAAAGATTTATTTCATGTAACTTATAGTCACTGGAACTTGCTCGTTAGACATCATGTGTACTCCCAAATTATTCTCTCTTCCAAGTATAACGTTAGGCGTACGTAGGCGAGCTAATCAGCCGCCTAGAATGGTACAAGGGAAGCTGAATTTGCTTGCTGGGCTGAGTGCGAGTCGGTGGAACGAGGATATCACGTGGTCGCTCCAGGCGAACCAGGAGCAAGGGCGTCAGCAAAGGACCAGATGTGGGGAAACTCCAGCTATGGGGAATTTGGATTACGCCTCGATCGCTTAAGAGGGACGACTATGCTCCCAGCAATGGCGGACTTTTAAACAGACGGAAAGATGGCTTCTTACAGCTCTCTGAGAGTCTATATTATTATTATGTGCGATTGGACCCATACGGATCACGCAAAGCTTTTCCGATTCAATTTTTTAATTCTCCAAACTTCTCTCATTCTTTCCCCATGAATTCTCTTTCTTTCCTCTGTCCATTTTGTCCCCTGTCTCTTGCAAACTTCATTCTCGGGTTGTACTTTCCAACTATTGATTTTTTGCCTGTATACATTTCTGTTTATAACTTCTGAAGAATTTATTTGTGCATTTGCTAGATCTGTTTTGGTTTCTTGTATCCAGGGTATGGTTTTCAATTTTTCAATGTATATTAAAATTTTGTGGGAGAGTCTGGGTGTTGGGAGTTTGTGGATATGACCGTAAAATTTTAGTCTTCTTTTCCGGATGTCTGCGGCGAGGTTAGATAATTTTTCTGTAGTTTTCCGAGACTGTAACCTGTATCCATCTTCCGTTCTTTTTGGGCCAAGAATCTTTCTGATAATTTTGCGTTCCTCTTTCAGGATATCTTCCAGGTCGCCTTTTCTATGGAGTGTGAGTGTTTCGCTGGCATATAATGCTTCGGGCTTGATTACTGTATTGTAGTGTCGTATTTTTGAGTGAATGGAGAGACACTTTTTATTGTAGATGTTGTGGGTTTTCCAGTATGCTCTTTTCAGTTTTTGCAGTCGAACTTTTTGTGCAGTTTTCTCTCCCCCTGTGGGTTCTAGGACCTCGCCTAATTATTTAAAGAATGGAACTCTCTCAATTTGTCCATATTTTGTAGTCAGTTTTTGAGTTTCAAATTTTGAGCAGATGAATTTGGTTTTTTGGAAGGAAATTTGTAGCCCAACTTTTTCGGCGCATTCTTTGAGAATGTCTATCTGTTTAATTGCTGTGGTCTCGTTTTCTGCTAGAATGGCCACGTCATCTGCAAATGCCAAGCATGAAATTTTAATACCATCTTTAGATCTTCCTAGTTGTATAGGCTTCCAGTAATTTTGATTCTTCAGTTCTTTTTCCCATTCTCGGATGACTTTGTCTAAGACAAGGTTGAAGAGGAGTGGAGACAAGCCGTCACCTTGTCTGACGCCGGTTTTGATCAGGAAGGGCTCTGATATTTCACCCAGGAATTTTATCTTAGAAGTTGTGTTTGTGAGCGTTTCTTTGATAAGGTTTAGGGTTTTCGGATCGAGTCCTAGCTCCTCAAGGATAATAAAGAGAGATTGCCTATCGATTGAATCATAAGCCTTTGCGAAATCAACAAAGGAACAAATGATCGGACTGTTTCTGACTGCTTTGTATTTTAGTGTTGTCTTCAAATTGAAAATTTGTTCTGCACAGGATCGGTGAGGGCGAAAGCCAACATGGTATTCACCAATACTGTGTTCGAGTTGTTCTTGTGTTCGTTGAAGAAGACAAGCTGAGAGGATTTTATAAGTGACTTGGAGAAGGGAGATTCCTCGATAGTTGTTTATATCTGCCATGTCTCCCTTTTTATGCAGTGGATGAATTAGGGCGCATTTCCAATCTTCTGGTAGTTTTTCTGTCTGCCAAATGTCTGTGATGATTTGAGTGAGTTCTTTGAGGGAATTTGGTCCAAGATTTTTAAGTAGTTCTGCAGTGATATTATCTTCTCCGGATGCCTTGTTGTTTTTCAGTCTATGAATATGTCTTTGGATCTCCTCTAGTGTAGGTGGTGGGGATTCTGGATTTGTGTAGATAGCAGTTTCTTGAGGGAATCTTGAAGAAGGTTCAGGACAACTGAGGAGTCCGGAAAAGTATCTTGCCAGCTCCTCACAATTTTCCCGATTTGTGAGCGCTAGTTTTCCATCTGGTTTTCTGAAACATAGATTTCGTGAGCCGTATCCATTGATTCTCCCAGCAAAGGTCTTATAGAAGTCTCGTACATTATAGTTACGGAAATTTTCTTCAATAGACTCACACTGTTCCTTGAGGTACTTCCTCTTGACTTATCTGATTGTTTTTGACACTTGTCTTCTGGTGTTGTGGAAGTGATCTAGATTTTCTGGGGATTTTTTACTGTTATACTTCAGAAAGGCTTTCTTTCTTTCTTCCAGCGCTTTTTCACATCCAGAGTCCCACCAGGGGTGTTTTGTGTTCTTTTTCAATGGGATCAGTTCTTTTGCCTTCTTTGTAATTTTTGTTCGAAATTTTTCCCAAGAGTCAGCTGGTTCCTTTTCCCACTCCTCCTTCAGATTGGTTTCTTTGATTGTTCGTGTGTCAAATTTCATCATGTGTGTTTTCTTCGGATAGAATTTTTTTGGGGTGAATTTCACTTTAATGCGTGTTAAGTAGTGGTCTGAGTCAATGTTCGCCCCTCTGCGGACTTGGACATCATGGATCTCTTTCTGTACGAAATAAGAGATGGCAATGTGGTCAATCTGATATTCGCCGATCTCTTGTATGGGGGACCTCCAGGTCTTTTGTTTTCTAGGTTTTTTTCTCAAAGATGTAGACATTACTTTTAGATTATTTTGTTGGCATACTTCAATAAATCTCAGTCCGTTTCTGTTGGTGAATCTGTGTGCTGGATATTTTCCTACAGTTTTTTGGTGTTCTTTCTCTCTGCCAATTTGTGCATTGAAATCTCCCATTAAGATTTTGATATCATCCCGGGGAATTTTGGCCATGACATCTTCAAGTTTAGTTCAGAATTTTTCAGTTTGTAGTGGGCGTTTTTTGTTGTCTATGTTTGTGGGTGCATGAACATTTATCAATGTGTATTTCTTGTTGGCGCACTGGATACGCATGGTCATGAGGCGATTATTTATGGAAGAGACCTCTCTAATTGAGCCTAATATATTTCTGTGCACCGCAAATGCCATGCCCGGGAGTGGCGTACCATTGGCAATTCGTTTGTCAGTCTTGCTCTTGAAGATGCGATAGTTTCCATAGTCTATTGTATTTTCATCCGTGAATCTAGTTTCTTGTAACGCTAAGATCTTAATTTTTTGTTGGTCTAGCTCTGTTACTAAGTTGTGTAATTTTCCAGGTTGAATTAGGGTCTGAATGTTAAAGGTACCAATGTACATGGGAACCTTGGGACGAAGTTTGCTTGAGAACTCTGATCGTGATGGCCCGGGTTCCCCAGAATCCGAAAACCCAGTTGTCGTCTGTCGACGAGTGGATTGGTTACCACCTGGGGTAATTCTGTCATTACTCTCACGAATCATGATAGCTTGTAAGTTTTGGTCCAGTGTTTCCACTGGGTGTTTAGAACCAGGGATTGTCAGTTCCTGGAGCATATAATACAGCCGCACCTACTAGATGGACAGACGCTGACCTCGCTGCCGCTCGACTCGAGTACAGACGCATTGAGGATTTGGAATGTGAGATTTTTTTTCAAGGTTTTCTCCTATAGATCCGCCGTGTTCTGCGTTAACAGGGTCACCTCGTGTAGGATGTGGCTCTTCACCACGCACGGACGGTCTATAATAATTTACAATCACGTATTAATGCAAATCAGAATACGTTGGTGACGCCAGAAAAGTGAGGTACATCCAATGTCACAACAGTACTTCAATATCCTTGAACCAACAGAAGTTAATATTTCACAGCAAATAAACATTTTAACAAAGCCCTGCGGAATTAACAAGTTTTAAATGCTTGGGGTGATTTCAGCGTACTATATCTCAGATGATAGCACTGCACTATAGCCATCATCCCTGAAAGCCACGTATCTGTATCTATTTTATTTCTTGATTTATTGTGTCTTTTTCATTACACAAATGTTCGTCAGAACATCGTATTCTCCCCATTTACATAGAAAATGAACACAGCGTCAACACCTCTTATTTTGTCATGCATGTGGTTTTTGTTTAATGAACAGTTTGCTGTTTTGTGAGTAGCTTTATTTGAATGTAGAATGCTGCTATTAAGAAACTGTGTTAGTTTAAAAGTGGTCAGTCTCATGTGTTAGCAGGTGAACCAAAAGATACCTTTGTCAAGAAGGCATAAATAAGTGTTTTCATAATATAAAACGACAATATGTTGTAATTTATCACGAGCGCGATTGCATAAGAATACTGGCTTATTTATTAATGGAAAAACCTTTATTTATAATTATTGAAAATTATTTGATGTGACAGAATGTTTATAACATTTCTTTATATAAATATTGTTGTAATATATTAGCTTAGTGAGGGAAAGAGGTCAAGATGAGTTACATCATGCCTGTAGAACATAAGAACGATGTATTTTTAGTGGTGATGGCTTTAAACCAGTGGAAAAGCAAACATTGGAGAAACATTACGGGAGTCAAGTGGAGACTGGAACTTTGGGAGTGAACAGCTTCAACGGAATGATTCTGGATACTATATGTCGAGGTCTGGAAGGAGGCAGACCCGTCTGTAGTATCGTGTGGGTTTTGATGGACTGGATGACTGATTCTGGGTGGTGAACGGCCGCTACCGCACTTTAACTTCCAAAGGAATTTTAAATTTAAGTTTTGAGAGGTCTGAATGAGTTCCACACTAGGACTCTAACTTTTTCCACTTCTAGAACGGAACTGAGAATAGACTGAGTATGAGTTTCTATCTTTTGCATCGCGAGTGTTAATTTGTGAATCATCATGGTGAACTCTGAACTATTTTGAGCTGATGAATAATTCGTGCATTGTGATTACCAAATGGACATAGTTTCCGCATATCTCTGATGACTATTTAGTTTGGGGAGTTTGCTACCATTCTAGTAACGCAATGAACGTATATCGTAGGACCACTTCCCGTTTATTTGAGATGTCGTTTCTTGAACAAACATTATTCAACGTAATTCTCTGTCGTCTTCATCAATTACAGACATTAGAATAGAATTCCTGTTACTAAATTATTCATTTAATTTTCATTTTGTATTTCTGTGTATTTTATTAATTCGCAATTCTAACCAATGTGTAGCGTGCTTGACTGAAGGGTATTACAGCTACACGTTATTATTTACATCGAATTAGCTGCGGGGCATGAAAACAGACGTGTGTGGGTCAACACTATGACTATATCGAACTACACTTTTTAATCAGAGCCGTGCATAGCCCAAGTACCTGAAGTATGAGTAACCAGAGGTAAAGACGCAACTGGTTTGCTAGCATGGACTGCTGTTTGGAAGAGCAATTACACAGTAGTAAGCGTTAGGCACCGTCGCACAAGCGATTGCGAATCCAATTGTTATTACATGACAGAACGGGGATATCAGTCAGTTTCGAAAGATGCTGGCGCCATACGAGAGTCTAATGAAAGTAGGCTAGTTTTCATCGACGACATGGATTTCGAGTCGTCTATGTACAAGTACAGCAAAGGGCTGTAAATAGGAGCATGTCACAATCTTCTTGCAGTCGGCTTCGTGATTTCACAGCGCTACACCACAGTGTCTGAAGAAACTGGAAACTAGACTATTGCACTTGGGGTTCCACCCATTACATTGCTCCAACGTATAAACTGCACTGAGTAAATCTGTACAGTCCCTTATGGACAAGTGAAGAAGTTGTTGGTATTCTCGCATTGCATGACCCATTGAGAGCACTGTGAAAGCATCCTTCTCATTCTTATTCTTGAAAAAGACGTAAGTATCTGCAGACGCTCTGGATGCGTATGTGTTACGTTTGAAGGTGTAGACAGAAATCACCACCGGCCAACATATAGACCTCCGCTTTTTCTGCCGATTTGAATGGATACACATTACGTCACAGTACGGTGCTGCTGACGATTTCGTTAATCGTCAGTGACAGTTACCGCACTGCTCGTTTAGCGTGTGATTTGGTAGCACGTAAGGGAACATTAATTACGAGGCTGGCCTAAAATTCCATGAAATACACAAAGTATTTATCGAGTTCGTTACAGGAATATACATTACTTCCAATGCTGAAATAGTATCACAGTTTCGTTGAATCCTTGTCAGTGGATGAGAAATATTGTGGACTTGATGATGAACCACAACTGAGAGCAGTTCTGACTATGATGATTTAATTTAAGTACACACATCAAAAAAAGTTTTGCATCACCCCGGTTCCCAGAACTCCTGAAGATATCCACAGTCAACGTCTATTGTATAACAGACGCAGCCCAGCCTCTTGGACTGTTCAGAGGTGTCACAAAACCCGCCCAAAAAACAACCATGCATGAGCAGCACCTATTAGACGGAAGGGGTCCGACAGCCGATCAGTTCCAGTCATTGCAGCGGGAATCAGGTACACAGCTCGTGTTGTCTGTAGTTCAAACATGCCTAGACGGTCAATACCGCGGTTCGATCGCGTCCGCATTGTTACTTTGTGCCAGGAAGGGATCTCAATAAGGGAAGCGTCCAGACGTCTCGCAGTGAACCAAAGCGATGTTGTTCGGAAATGGAGGAGATACAGAGACACAGGAACTATCGATGTCATGCCTCGCTCAGGCCGCCCAAGGGCTACTACTGCATTGGAGGACCGCTACCTACGGATTATGGCTCGGAGGAACCCTGACAGCAACGCCACCGTGTTGAATAATGCTTTTTGTGCAGCCGCAGGACGTCGTGTTACGACTCAAACTGTGCGCAATAGGCTGCATGATGCGCAACTTCATTCCCGACGTCCATGGCGAGGTACATCTTTGCAACTAAGACACTATGCAATGCGGTATAGATGGGCCCAACAACATGCCGAATGGACCGCTCAGGATTGGCATCACGTACTCTTCACCGATGAGTGTCGCATATGCCTTCAACCAGACAATCGTCAGAGACGTGTTTGGGGGCAACCCGGTAGGGCTGAACGCTTTAGACACACTGTCCAAAGAGTGCAGCAAGGTGGAGGTTCCCTGCTGTTTTGGGGTGGAATTTTGTGGGGAAGACGTACGCCGCTGGTGGTCATGGAAGGCGCCGTAACGGCTGCACGATACGTGAATGCCATCCTCCGACCGATAGTGCAATCATGTCGACAGCATATTAGCGAGGCATTCCTCTTCATGGACAGTTCACGCCCCTATCGTACACATCTTGTGAATAACTTCCCTCAGGATAACGACATCGCTCGAATAGAGTGGCCAGCATGTTCTCCAGACATGAACCCTATCGAACATGCCTGGGATGGATTGAAAAGGGCTGTTTAAGGACGACGTGACCCACCAACACTCTGATGGATCTACGCCGAAGCGCCATTGACGAGTGGTACAATCTGGACCAATAGAACCTTGATGAACTTGTGGATGGTATGTCACGACGAATGCAGGCATGCACCAGTGCAAGAGGACGTGCTTCTGAGTATTAGAGGTATCGGTGTGTACAGCAATCTGGACTACCACCTCTGAAGGTCTCGCTGTATGGTGGTACAGCATGCAATGTGTGGTTTTCATGAGCAATAAAAAGCGCCGAATTGATGTTTATGTTGATCTCTCTTCCAATTTCCTGTACGGGTTCCGGAATCGTCGAAACCAAGGTCAATGAAAACTTTTTTTGATGTGTGTATTAACAGCCTAGCTAAAACTTTACAAGTTCCAACGAATCTTGAAACAGTTTCACAGTTTCAAAGATGTTCGAAAACGATCCTCAGTCATAGCCGAAGTTTGGAGCTACAGCTAACTGAATTCTACGAGTTCAGTCTGTGGTCGAAATTTTCGAAGTATATCTTAGCTATTTACCAGAAAAGGTGAAGTACCTCAGCCCGCAGCTTGGCGAAATTTTCTGTGTATCGCATCATTCACGCTAACTTTTCTTGGTGTTAGAAATCAACGAATATTTTCTATAACCGAAATGAGCGGCCACATGCCACACAGACTACCATAAAAACTAAAGTCACTCGTAATTGCTACATCAAGCGTCTCTCTGCACTGCCAGAGTAAGAGTGTGACATGCTTCCACACTTGAGCCTCGTGCAGGGAGCTTCAAACTCTTTGCATTAAACGTCTACGGGTGATATATCACGTCACGTGGAACAACTTTTGTTAAAGACAAAACGTTTGCTGCTACTTCCTGGTGACGTTAGACGTCATTTTGTATCGCATATGGCCCTGAAAAACAGAAGCGTACACATTCCGCTGCGTGTGTATGCAACGTGTGTTGGCAATAATCCAATCATCTGCTCCGTGTAAACCGCGCTGGGCCGAGCAAACTTAAAGTTCCTGATTCACTTCTAAAATAACTTTCTCCACTTACAGAAATGCGTCATTTATACGACTCTCTCTTATGGTTTTCTTGATGAAAGTCACTCTATCAATTCAATGGAGTAGAGTGTACAGCGCACCTGGTTTGTAGACCCTGTTATTAGATGAAATCTCGTCGTCCTAAGGGTGGCAAATATTAAAAGACGCCTAGCGTCAGCGATGACTGTCAGCTAACCTTTCCGAGCGGTCCAAGGCGCTGCAATCATGGACTGTGCGGCTGGTCTCGGCGGAGGTTCGAGCCCTCCCTCGGGCATGGGTGTGTGTATTTGTCTTTAGGATAATTTAGGTTAAGTAGTGTGTAAGCTTAGGGACTGATGACCTTAGCAGTTAAGTCCCATAAGATTTCACACACATTTGAACATTCAGCTAACATTTCATCTCTAACAAAAGTTGTTGTGATCTATCAACTCTAGACGTCTGATGTGAAGTCTTTGAAATACACACAGAATGAAATAATTCTTAAATTCCAACAAATAAAGGAAACCAAAATTATCCGTGTGCCCGTGATTGACTTTGGCACCCGTCGACATCAAACTGGACATACTTTACTGAATTAGTTTCAGGTTAATAATGACGTTGAAATTTGACTTTTCAGACAGTTTCTACTCTATACCATCTCAACAATTGCATCTGTACTTACACACATGGTATCCATTTTAACGGGAATTGTGTACTCTACATGTTGGTCTTTATCAGAATCTCGCATTGTTTATGATTTATTTATTTAAAACATGGTTTCCTGACTTTAAGTGCCTGTGGCACTGCCGAAATGACAAATATCTTAGCAAAATAAGCACTGTACGTTGTGTGTGTACTACCGCTATCCTAGGATAATACGTCTGCGCGTCTGGGAAGTGTGTAATTATCGCTGGTTACATTTTGTTGATGGATATTAATTAACTGTAATTGGTAACCCAAATAAAATCATTCCATGAAATAACACAGCGTCATTTAATATTGTTCGGTCAGACGGATCCAAATGTGAGTCACATAGTGTTCCTAATTAATTAATTTATGCGCTACCGATTTCAATAATTTTAATGAACTTTCCCCTCTAGTATTAACTGTAACTAATTATCCATTCTGCAGTACTGGTAGGCCCCTATTTCATCTGATTCAGCTTAATTTTGTGTCTGATTGTAATTTTGCATGTTACATGGCTGTAATGACGCCTTCACAAACTTAATAACAGTTTTTCCGAATCTATCAGTTTCCACTCTATCTGCGGTTTGGTAGGCGACAGCCATGAATGCTCTGCGTGAAAGAACCTGCTGGTTCTTACCCATTGAGTTAATTAGTTAGTTACATGTTCCATAGACCATTTGAACGATTCTTTTATCGAAATGATGTGCGACGAGTCAGTTTGCACGATATGTTAAGTCCAGAAGAAATGATTTTAAATTAGATTCAAAACTTGCCTCGCTACCTGTCAGATATTTTATGTTACTGGGCATATGATCAAAAGTTTTTATTGCTGCATATTGAACTCCTCTGAGGCACTGGCAGGTTTAACAATGTTTATTAAAGGTCATTTTTCTCCTCTAGTGCTGTAGGTATGTGCATCACTGTTCTTCTCAAATTGTGATATATTATTTATGACGAATTTTACTAGAGAAAATGTATGTTGTGAGGCTGCAGTTAAAATGCCTTGCTCCTTGAAAAGGTACCTACATGACGTCCGTAGTTGAACACCACATATTATTCTTACTGCTCGCTTTTGTACAACGAATGCTTTCTTTCTAAGTGATGAATCACCCCAGAAAATTATTCCGTACGACATTTGTGAGTGGAAATATGCAAAATATGTCAGGAGGTTGATACGTTTGATTCCAGCATTAGAAATTATTAGAAGAGCAAAAGTAGCTGAACCTCATTGTTTGATAAGCTCAGTAATATGCTTCTTCCAGTTCAAGTTTTCATCAATATGAACACCCAAAAATTTGGAGAATCCTCCCCTACTTGCTGACTCCAGCTATGTGCTACATCAATTGCTGTTATTACTCTGTTTGTTGTGCAGAACCGAATGTAGTGTGTTTTCTTCAAAATTTCGGGAGAGTCCGGTTTCAGAGAACCACTCAATAATTCCCTGGAAAATATCATTTACTAACTCCTCTGCTGCTTTCTCTCTAATGGGAGTTATTGTAACACAGGTATCGTCTGTAAAAGTACCAATTTTGTTTGTTGAATGTTAAGTGGAAGGTCATTCATCCATATATAGGAACCGTTAATCGACTATATCGCCTGGCTTCGGTTGTGATACCAGCAGGTAGCTGAGAGGGACTGCACCTCACTGATACCTGGCAGTTTCGTGTCTTTACGTCTCCTCGGCCGGTTGCCCTGTGCGCCAAGCTTCTATCTTCGGCCGTAGTTTTGCCGTCTTTCCGCGTTGCGTGAGTGTTCGATACGGCCAAAGTGCGAGTCACGTGGTTGTTCCAGGCTAGCGAAAAAGGATCGGGAGAAGAGAGAGACAGAGGAGTGATTTACTCAGCCAGTTATAAGAAAGGGAGATTAGAGTTTAACATCCCTTCGATAGTGAGGTCATGAGAGACGGTCATCCAGTTATAAGGCATCTACAGTTTAATGTGGACTCTGTGGACTGTTATGTTCGGTGGAGGCGACACAATGGGAGCAGTGGTGAGCGTGCACAGGCTTGTGTGAGGAGCAGTCATCCGAACGGCAAAACATAAAATACTAAGCCATTTCATATGCATCCGACGAGTATAGTTTGGTGGGTTCGATTGGCGGAACTAAAAGTAAGCTCACCAGTCGAACACAAATCACATACAGTGCGAGGACACACCATAGACACTTCTGTGCTCGTATCCTCTGCATCTGTCCTGAATCCAATGCCGACAGGGGGGAATATGTGAATGCAAAATAGTTGCCTTCCCAGAGCAGTTTGTATTCTAATGTCAATTGTACAACCTAAACAGACTAGAGACGGTACAGGGGTTCTTAAGCGTAGTAGTTACAGACTGAAAGTTGTAGAACATTGTAAAAGCATCTCAGATGCAGTTTCCTTTCAGCTGTACAATAACTACATCTGTGGGCGTCAAGGAAATTCCCAAAATATGCGCTGAGCATGCAATACATACAGTTGAAGTATTAATGACAGTCTGATTGATGCAACTGTTAATGGAATTAGTGAAATGCCACTTTCAGCAACACCCGAGGACTCAACGCGTTGGAGTAGACTTTACGTGTCTCATCTACTTCGTTGTGATCATCTCTTGGTAAATTGCTGTGATCCGCTGAGGCGTCATCAGCCATAGGCAGCACAGCATGTGGAACCTGAACCTTTTCCTAAATGTTAAGATATGGACATTAACGTAGGATTTTGAATGTACTCTACAACATTCGTTTACCTAGAAAATATTAGTTGTGTAGATTGTGTGACGTTTAGAACATAAGTTTGCTAACGAAATTATTAACTGAAATGTACCGGTGGCAATAGACGTACGTAGTTTTCTCTAACAACAGATGTAGTAACTAATACTAGCACAAGTAGCAGACTCCCTCTGGTGTGTGAGTAGACCTGATGTCATTATTCGGACAGTCACATAACCAGTAAGATGGTAGCTAGGATATGTAGGTTAGTTTCTTTTTCCGGTTTCTCGTCATAGGGTGGTTCATTTTGTATTATCAGATTTGGTTCTTAGTTTTTGGTTTCTGCTTAGACATTCCTTAGTGTCTTAAATTTTTAAAATACGGTTAACTCTAAACTGACTGAAATAAAGAAAAACAGTTTGTACACGTTTAATACTCTTTGTGCACAGTAAAATCCTTTTACACAACAAGGTAACTAGTTTAATAAATTCAGCAACGAATAAATGGTTAACCTTTCATAGGAGGTTTCTTTTTAAAGACTTCTGCCACGGAGATCTGAAACTGTATTTCTGCTCAAAAGTTCTTGCTAAACACATAGGCACTCAACTCAAGACTTTGACTGTCAACGCCTATGGCAATAATGTAGGTACTGCTAAGTCTCGTCCGAGCCTCCAAGGAGCGTCTGCCTTCCCGAACCGTCAACTCACTTTCCGACCGCACACTAATCACGGCCCGGTAACAAAATGCAGTTATCTTCCTCGAGTAATTGTCTATCACCTCCAAAATTTCTAAGTTTACATCAAAGTCATCATTAAATACATTAAGAAAAAAACAATATTTAAAGAAAAGGTCCAATATTATGCGAAATGATTTGTCTAAAAGGATTAGAGAAACAACTGACGTGGCTTTGAATCGTGCTCGAAATAATGTACAGCAAATGAAAGACTTCAAGTGTTTCTCTGATCTATTACACTTTTTATATTTAAATAAATCATTTCACAAAATATTTGACCTTCTTTTAAATATTTTTTTACTTACGGAAAAAAACCAAAACACTAAGAAGGGGTTGTGCGAGGTAAACGAAACTTGGTAGACGTGTTTCTACGTTTGAAAGGTGACGTCTATTGAAATTTCGCTCAAGTCGCATAAGAGTGGCGCTAGTGGGCACCACTATGAGGATGCAAATCAGGGTTGCTTCAAATACATGACATAACGGTCGTGAGCGTTAGCTAGCCTTGACATTGGACATAGTGAGTTGATCCTGGCCACGAACGCCTTTAAAACGAGGAAGACGTCACTATCAGGACCTTACTGAGTTTGAACGAATTCTTGTTATAAGGCTACGAGTAGCTGGATGATCGTGCCGCGATACTGCAGAAAGACTTGACAGGAAAGTAGCCACTGTACATGTGTGCTGGCAGCGGCGGTCACGGGAAGGTATGGTTGCAACAAGATCGGGGTGCGAACCGCTACGTGGCACTACCGAGAGGAAAGGCCACAATGTTCGGCGTTTGGCTCTGACGCATCGTACTGCGTCTGCAGCAGCAATCTGAGCACCAGTTGACACTACAGTGACACAACGAACTGTTAAAAATCGCTTACTTCAAGGACAGTTACGAGCCAGATGTCTTGTAGCATGCGTGGATTCAACTGACCCCTGACAACCGCCATTTGCAACTTAAATGGTGTCCAATGAGAGCTCACTGGAGGGCGGAGTGGAGGTCTGTTGTATTTTCTGATAAAATCCGGTTCTGCCTTGGTGCCAGTGATGGTCTGTGCTGGTTAGGACATGTGAGCTCCTGCAACCAACCTGTCTGCCACCTAGACACATTGGACCTATACCTAGGGTTATGGTCTGGGATACGATTTCGTATAACAGCAGGAGCACTCTCGTGGTTATCCCACGCAGCCTGACTGCAAATTTGTAATTCAGTCTGGTGATTCGACCCGTTACGCTGCCATTCGTGAGCAGCATTCCAAGGGTGTTTTCCAACAGGATAACGCTCGCTCACATACTGCTGTTCTAACTCAACATGCTCTACAGAGTGTCGGTATATTGCCTTGGCCTGCTCAACCACAAGATCCGTCTCCACTCTATCACGTAGGGGACATCATCAGACCGCAACTCCAGTATCATTCACAACCAGCATTAACAGTCCCTGTATTGACCGATCAAGTGCAGCAGGCATGAAATTTCATCCCACAAACTGACAGCCAGCACCTGAACAACACAACGCATGCACGTCTGCATGCTTGCATTCGACATTCCGGTGCTTACGCCGGTTATTAATGCACCAGCATTTCACATTTGAATTGGCTTTACTAGTGCTTAAATTAAGCTATGATCTTTCAACGTTAATCACTTAAGATCTTTACATAGACAAATGTATTACCAGAATTTCATTACTTTTCACTAACTATTTCTTGGTATTCGGATTTTTTCCTGCCAGTGTATTTTCAAATTTTGATGAAGAAATTAAATATAAGAAAATTAAATATCGATCGATATTCCATTATTATTATTATGAGTATACACAGGGTGACTAGAAACAGTTTTAGAAGACTTTAAGGATGTTGTAAGATAGATTGTGCTGAGAAATAACTGTTAAAAAAATCAATACGTTGCGCTGTTTCCGATCAAATGAGCATTGAAGTCAGCCAGTCAGGTCGTGCGCGTGCATATTCAAGCCACCTGCCAGAGACAGTGCTGCCAAACGTCTTCTTCGTTTGACCTCCTCAGACTTAACAAGAGAGCAGTACTAAAATTGGACATTGGATGAGAGGAAACATCAATCTTCTACCGTTCAATAGTTTTCAGTGCTTTTTTCTCTTTCTTTTGGTTTCAGCAAACCAAACGAAGAACATGTATGGCAACACTGCTTCTGGCAGGCTTCTTGGGTTTGCGCTCGCAGCGACCTGTTGGGGTAACTTCAGCATTAATTAAATCGTAAATGGCGCGACATATCCAGTTTTTTCCTTAACAATTATTTCTCAGCACAACCTACCCTGCAGCACCCTTACAAGCTTTTCAGAATGTTTCTGATCATCCTGTAGAACAAAAGAAAGCAGAGATGTCACAGTTTGTGCTGTAATTTGACATTTTATTTAATTTTTCCAAGTAAAAAAAAAGAATTCCACATTTTATCCACCAAGGTACACTTTTCGCGTAAGTAACTTCAGTATGAATTACAATGATTACTTTAAAAAGTTTCAGTTATTCATGTTTCAGTGTTCTTAGCTTTGTCGTTGATGGTAAGTTATTGTCCAACTAATAGGAACAAGGACACGAACCATTACTGTAAAACAGTTAGTACCAGTAGCTCTACCCCAGAAAAGTGGAAATAAAGGAGCCATTAGATTCAAAATACACTCCAAACATGTTCTTTAACGTCTAAATAAATATTCATCACCAAAACCGCTACCAAAACTGTTATGCCTACCAACAAATCACAGAATCCAACATACAGTGGTTTACTGTACCACCTGGAACCCATGATCAGTAATGAGCAATGATGAACTTCTTTGTAATTGAGTCAGGTCTTGTAATTTATTTGCTAACTAAGCAAGGAAAGTTAATTTACAACAGGAGGTAGTCACCAATGTAAAATCAGAGGGCAGCACCAGATCACAGACGAAACGACAGTATAATCGTCTGCTACACTTACGATTGTGATAAACTTTGACATCGTTTTGTAAAAATGCTTGAATATCATAGACAGACATGATTTTAACTAATTACATTCAACACTATATATTAAGTTTCATTGTCGTTGTAAGATCACTGAATTCTAGGGTCCATGCGTCATAACAAGAATTTTGTGAGGTTATTGTCTAAAAAGTTACTACTTGTACTATGTTCAGTAGCTACCATTTTAGTACCACTAAAAATAGATGTGGTCAGCTGCAATGTATAAGGAAACGAACTAAGTCTGGCAGGATATTATGGTTTTAGAATTTCGTCGCCGGCTTGTGTGACTACGTCTTGAAGCCAGAGTGGAAAAGCCACCCAGGAAACGTCATGGACATGGAGAGTTATGGTTTTAGCTTCAAACATTTTTCACAACGATACACCTTTTTGAATTACTAAATTTCCTCGAATTATCACTGTGTAGTCTTTCAATGTAGTAGTGGACTGTGAATGTTCTGTGGAACTTATAGAAAATGCTGCATATCAGGGTTCATGAAATGTCTTGGTAGACTTGTTTAACCTCAGCGCTATATCTGAAATCAGGGCCGTTACAGTCCGCTGGGTATTCCGAATTAATTGAATTCCGTAACAGTTATTAACTGAACCGAGCCGCTGTATTTGATTTCACATTACCATCGCTAACCCAACTAATTAAATCAATTAGCTGATTCCATATTTTTATTGTTTGATTTTCGTTTCGTTGCAAGGGTGCACACACACAACATACAGAGTGAGGTAGTTAAGTAGTTTCTGGACCCGTATATGGGAGAGCCAACGTTCAGTTTCCATTGTAGCCGTATAGTGACGTTAAACGATAGGTTCATTATTAGACAGCACACATCGAGCAAATAAGTTGCACTTTCATACTATCAGTGGAAAGTAGTCTTCAAGAAGCTCACAATGAACTAAAACGCTCAGTAGGATTTGGCCTGTATGGGATCACGGTTTGAGCGTTTCTTTACCGTCACTTAACAACTAGCATGCAGCTAGAACCTGATCTGGGGGCGGGGAAGGGGGGGGGGTAGAGGGGGAGTGCGACTTCCGTGAATTTCCCGGCTGAGGACGAAATAGTTTTGATATTTCAGGACAAATAGATCTAGGTAGACTTGCCACTAGTCAAACCCAGTACCTGTTACATGTTATAATTTTCTTCAAACTGATAGTGAATTCATACGACTGTCTGCCTGGCGGGGCAAGATGTGAGAGCGTTTTTCGAAATCCTTTTTTTTTCTAAAGGTGGAGGAGGGGCTGCGCCTGCCTTGTTGGCTACGCCCTTGACTTGTTGGATACACCCTTGACTACCAGTGATTTCTTCCAAGCTACAGTACCGCTGAGGTATAAAGGACTCATATCGAATGGAACTATCAGGAGACATCGAGCGTAAACAAATAAAAAGATGGTGCAAATGTTCACAGGATTATCTGACTGCCGAGAGAGTGCCATGACATACACTATGTGATCAAAAGTATCCGGACACCCCCAGAAACATAGTTTTTCATATTAGGTGCATTGTGCTGCCACCTACTGCCAGGTACTCCATATCAACGATCTCAGTAGTCTAGGAACCGATGACCTCAACAGTTTGGTCCCTTAGGAAATCACACACACAGACACATGCGCACACACACACAGAACGAGGCGCTCCGCGAAACTCACGGACTTCGAACGTGGTCAGGTGATTGGGTGTCACTTGTGTCATACGTTTGTACGCAAGATTTCTACACTTCTAAACATACCTACGTCCACTGTTTCCGATGTCATAGTGAACTGGAAACGTGAAGGGATACATACAGCGCAAAATCGTACATGCCGATCTCGTCTGTTGACTGACAGAGACCGCCGACAGCTGAAGAGGGTCGTAATGTGTAACAGGCAGACGTCCATCCAGACCATCACACAGGAATTCCAAACTGCATCAGGATCCGCTGCAAGTACTGTGACAGTTAGGCGGGAGGTGAGAAAACTTGGATTTCATGGTCGAGCGACTTCTCATAAGCCACACATCACACCGGTAATTGCCAAACGACGCCTCGCTTGGTGTAAGGAGCGTAAACACTGGACGATTGAACAATGGGAAAACGTTGTGTGGAGTGACAAATCACGGTACACAATGTGGCGATCTGATGGCAGGGTGTGGGTATGGCGAATGTCCGCAGCTCGTGGTCTTGCGGTAGCGTTCTCGCTTCACGCGCCCGGGTTCCCGGGTTTGATTCCCGGTGGGGTCAGGGATATTCTCTGCCTCGTGATGACTGGGTGTTGTGTGATGTCCTTAGGTTAGTTAGGTTTAAGTAGTTCTAAGTTCTAGGGGCCTGATGACCATAGATGTTAAGTCCCATAGTGCTCAGAGCCATTTGAACCATTTTTATGGCGAATGGCCGGTGAACGTCATCTGTGATCGTGTGTAGTGCCAACAGAAAAATTTGGGGCGGTGGTGTTATGGTGTGGTAGTGTTTTTCATGGAAGGGGCTTGCAACCCTTGTTGTTTTGCGTGGCACTATCACAGCACAGGTCTACATTGATGTTTCAAGCACCTTCTTGCTTCCCACTCTTTAAGAGCAATTCGGGGATGACGATTGCATCTTTCAACACGATCGAGCACCTGTTCATAATACAGGGCCTGTGGCGGAGTGCTTTCACGACAATAACATCCCTGTAATGGACTGGCCTGCACAGAGTCCTGACCTGAATCTTATAGAACACCTTTGGGATGTTTTGGAACGCCGAGTTCGTGCCAGGCCCTACCGACCGACATCGATACCTCTCTTCAGTGCAGCACTCCGTGAAGAATGGGCAGCCATTCCCAAGAAACCTTCCAGCACCTGATTGAACGTATGCCTCCGAGAATGGAAGCTGTCATCAAGGGTAAGGGTGGGCCAACACCATATTGAATTCCAGCATTACCGATGGAGGGCGCCACGAAATTGTAAGCCATTTTCAGCCGGGTGTCCGGATACTTTTGATCACATGATGTATACATCCAATTCTCTGAATGATGACAATAATTTACACTGCTCTCCTGCGAGCAGATTACTTGATTAAAATTTTTCTAATTCTAGGACATACGAGAACTGGACTTGGATGTGCCGTTGCTAAGCTCACGTATTCAAATACAGGGTGTATCAAAAAGAATCATTCGATTAAAAAAAAATCATAACAGTTATGTTATTTGAGATGCGCGTAAAAAGGTAGTGTTGGAAAGAGCAAATCTCGAGCTTTACACGGTTCCCGCTAGGTAACAGCAGTGTGCGCCCACTTCAGTTCTAGTAAAAATACTGTCGGGACAACAGAAAGCGCTTTTTGGTCTACGTTTTGCGCTGTACGGATCAGTAATAACTGTTTAGCGTGACTTTCGTACTAGGTACTGTGTGGATCCTTGTACAGCACAGAGCATTAGACGATGACATGAACAATTCCGAGAAACAGCTTGTTTATGTAAAGGCAAATCGCCGGGCCGTCCCCGAGTGTCTGACACAGACATCGAACGCATCCGCCATAGTTTCACAAGGAGTCCGCAGAAATCCATTCGCTGTGCAGCTCAACAGCTCAACATGCCACCGATGTCCGTCTGGCGTGTGTTGCGTCAACGTTTACACATGAAACCATGAAAATTCAGCTACTCGAAGCTCCTCGTGAAGGTGACAAACAACAACGTAAGGAGTTCTGTAAGTTCATTCTTGACACGATGGATGACAGTTTTCTTCCAAGCTTAGTGCTTAGTGACGAGACAACATTACATTTAAATGGGAAGTTGAGCCATCATAATGTGAGAATATAGGGCACAGAACAACCATATGAAGTTTTACAACGTGAGAGGGACTCTCCAACGCTTAATGTGTTTTGTGCAGTTTCGCGGGAAAAGCCGTATGGTCCATTTTTCTTTGACGAGAACACTGTTACAGGAAGCACATTTCTCTATATGCTTGAGAACTTTCTTTTCCCACAGTTGGAAACTTATTCGAAACATTTCATTTACCAACAGGATGGGGCACCGCAACACTGTCATCTGGAAGTGCGGGAATTTTTAAATCAAAGGATTACTAAACGATGGATCGGTGGGCCAAATGATTCAGCCTTAGATTCGTGGTCTCCAAGGTCACCAGACCTGACTGTATGTGATTATTTCTTGCGGGGGTTTATAAAAGACTCTGTTTATGTGCCTTCGTTACCAACAACAATAAATGAACTGAGATGTCGCATAACAGCAGATGTGGAAGCTGAAGCTCAGGACATGCTCGCTGAAATGTGGGAACAATTTGCATACCGTATTGACATATGTCATATATCTCAAGGAGGGCCTATCGAACACGTATGAAAAACAACTTTTTGACTTTCTCGTTCATCAAAAAACAAAATTCATAGTATATGTTTATTAGTTTCAGAAATATAGACGTGCCAAATCAGATGATTCTTTTTGATGCACTCTGTATTACGTTGTAAGCTGTTACAGTTTTATTATACAATCTCAATTAAGATATTATCTCATAGCATATCTACGACAGATCATTGTAAATCGTAAACCCTCCTCTTGTAGCAGTTGTAGATAAAGTTCCTGAGTTACTACTTGCAGCTCCATTCCTCGCACAGCCAATTAACTGCTGAGCAACAGAGCCGACTAAGCATCAGTGTTTGGCCAGTATACTTGATCCCACAGAGGCCAAATCCTGCCGAGCGTTGTGGTTCATTGTGAGCTTCTTGAAGACTACTTTCCACTGATAGTGTGAAAGTGCAACTTACTTGCTCGTTGTGTGTTGTCTAATAATGAACCTATCCTTTAACGTTACGATATGGCTAGACTGGAAACTGAACCTTGGCGCTCCAAAATACGGGTCCAGAAACTTGTGTGTGTGTGTGTGTGTGTGTGTGTGTGTGTATGTGTGTGTGTGTGTGTGTGTCTGTGTGTGTAAAATATACGGCTGTCATCAAGTAACAGTATGGGAGAATCTGATTTAATACAAGTTTTTCAAAAATGCTTTTACAAACATTAGGGACTGGTACCTTAAAACAAAACAAGAAAAAAAATCTTGTAAAAATGGGTTAGAAATTGCGTACCTTAACAGCTGTGAGCACTTGTTCATCTACAGTACTGAGGAACACTTCCCTTCTACTGCAAGCTCTTTGCTTTCCATATTTTTGGAGGAGGTTGCATGGACTAAAACAAGAAAGAAGCCGCACAGAGTGGCCGCGCGGTTGGAGGCTCCATGTCACTATCTGCGCGGCTCCTCCCGCCAGAGGTTCGAGTCCCTCGGCATGGGTGTGTGTGCTGTTCTTAGTGTAAGTTAAATGGTTCAAATGGCTCTGAGCACTATGGGACTTAACATCTGAGGTCATTAGTCCCCTAGAACTTAGAACTATTTCAACCTAACCTAAGGATATCACACACATCCATGCCCGAGGCAGGATTCGAGCCTGCAACCGTAGCAGTCGCGCGTTTCCGGACTGAAGCGCCTAGAACCGCTCGGCCACCGCGGCCGGCCAGCGTAAGTTAGTTTAAGTAGTCTATAAGTCTAGGGACCGATGACATCAGCAGTTTGTTCCCTTAAGAACTCACACACCTTTGAACATTTTTGAACAAGAAAGAAATTTCTAGTAAACACGGGCTCTAAAAAGGGTTGTCAGCACTCGTTAATCTTCGCTACTGTGAAACTCATCTCTTCTATTGACCAAGTGCTTATAGTTCTTATCGTATGCACCCTAGAGTAAATGTTAAATGGACTTTTTTGTTGTTTTGGTTCATACTGCCTTACCTCCTCCCAAAATACTGAAAGCGAAGAGCTTGCAGTAGACGAGTTGCGTTTCACAGTATCGAAGATGAAGAAGTGTTTATAGCTCTTAAGGTGTGCATTTTAGTGCCCTTGTTTATGACATTTTTTTCTTGTTTTGGTTAAGGAACCTATTCTTAAAGACTGTAAAAGTATTTTTGAAACATCCTGTATAAAACGTTACCCTAGTTGGTCGCATCCATGTCACAACGGTATAGCTGTTACCCACTTACAAGAACTTAATATATTGACGTGAGGTTTTCGCTAAGTTATGGCGGCCATTGTGCCGAATTTTCGGATGTAAGCAATTAATTTTTAACGCTTATAGTTGCCACATTAAAACACCGACTTTGCCTGTTTTTAATGGAACTATGTACGCTTGTCTGTGGTACTGGAAATAGCTTACGAAGAGGACTTAATGACGTAATATGTGTGAAATTTGTTCAAATAATAATAAGATAATAATGATAGCGTCTCAAACTACAGTCCAGCCGTCAGTAGAAGAGGTTCCCTAACCTTTCGCCCTGTAGCTGAAGATCTGCCGTCCAGTATAGCGTACTGAATTCCGTTAGTCAAAATCTCGTCCAACCAATCTTAATCGGTAAAAGTAGCCTTTTTAATTGACGATGTAGTAAAGTGGTGGAGGAGGCGTGTTTATAAGCATAAATAATACGATGATTCCTAGTGGGATTAGTATATATTCCGAATGCTAAATAATTTGGGTGAAGCTGAGTTTTTAAAGATAGACAAAACGTGCTTATCAGTTGTTTCCTATACCATCTACCACAGGAGAAGTAGCGACGCTGCGTCGCAGGGAAACCTGGTCGTGTTACAATATTTGGGGAGATATCAACGTACCAGCTGTAGAATGGGGTTCAAATTATTAGGGCGGGTAGTAGGATAGCTATTGCGTGAAATTGTTTAAATTGCCTTATTCAAAATTTACAGTTAATCAGGAAAACTAATTACCTTGAGCAGTTAATCAGAAAACCTACTCGCGAAGGTAACATCTTACATACCCAGGTTACAAGTAGACCGAAACTTTTTGACTCGTTTAATGTGAAACAGAGAATCAGTCAGCACAAGATGTCACAGTATCACAGAGTACGACTATAAACAAGACTGCAAAGAAATACAGGGGAATATTTCTGTTTATCAAGACTGCCATGAAACAGATTCCAAGTTATGTATGTGGTCAACATTAAAAATTAGTCTCGAGGTTCGAAAATTTCGAGGATCAATGGTTAAAGTTCAGGTCTTAGGCAGGTACGTACTGAGCAAAGATGAGAGGAATCGGAAAAATCCCACGTGGTACGACAGCCTGTTAGATGGTTGCTCCAGAATCAAAGAGAGCCTCATTGCAAGTTTAAACTTAGCTAACGCCCATAAACAAACAAAAACTGAACGAACCCAAAACTGGAGTAATTACGGTCATGTGGGAAGCATTCGACGAGTTCTCTATCGACGTGAGAAAAAATCCTAAGAAATTTTGGCCTTATGTTAAATCAGTATACGGATTAAGCCATCTGTTCAGAATCCCTGTAACCATAACGGCATCGAAACGAAGAATGACAGAGTGATGGACGAAATATTAAATTCCTGTTTCCAAAATTGTTTCACTGAGTATGATTGTACTGCAGATCTTCCTTTTAATCGTCGCCCGAAAGCCAGAATGACAGACATCGAAATATATTCACAGTTGCGGATATGGAGAACCATCAGCTGTGTAATGGAATGACGGCAATGAAGATATGTGCCGGACCGGGACTCGAACCCGGATTTCTCGCTTATCGCGAGCGGTTGCCTTACTCTTAGATTATCCGAGCACGCCTCACAGCCAGACCCAAATTTCCTTATGTCGTCAGCCACGTGTCTACATCCTGCACTCGTATATCTATTATGTACAGTGCCGCACAGGTGAGACATATTACTTGAAAGTCGCTTCTCCGGAATCGACGGGTAGAGACCGTATTTCAGTACCTGTGTTATCCCGAATTACGATGCAGTACGGAAGTTTCGGTCGGACCGTGAGTCTTGCTCGGTTAGCCTAACGGTAAGGCGACCGCTCGAGATAATCGAGAAATTAAGGGTTCGAGTCCCTGACCGAAACAAATTTTCTTTATCGTCATTCCGTTATACAGCTGTATTTCAAAACAGCTGTAGTCGCTGCAGTGCCTGTTCCTTTGGACATGCATGAATGTCCAAAGGGACATTGCATCGTAATTCGGAGCAACACAGGCACTGCAATATCGACATAAGTAATACATAACCCACCGAAATCCAGGGGAAAGACGACTGGACTTAATTGGATACCTACACTATTCTACACAACGTATGTGAAAGAACTTGCTCCTCTTCTAACAGCAGTGTACCGAAGCAGCCCACAGATGGAGAAATGCATAGGCCATACCCGTTTTCATTAAGGGTCTCCGAACAGACGCATTCACCGCTGATGTTGATCCGCTATGGAATGTGGAACGTATTCTATTCTCGCATTTTGTATCATTTCTGGAGTCCGAAAATCTCGACTGTAGGAATCAACGTGTATTCGCAAATAACGATCTTATGAAAGTCAGATCATTCTGTTTTTCAATGTGACCCCAGAATTGAGTTTGATGCCGTGTTCCTTAACTTTCAGAACGCATTGGATACAGTTTGTAACACTTATATCGATTAGGAGTAGGTTTATTTTATGTAACTGTGTATCTGCAATTTATGAAGTGTGTATACTGTGTTGCTTAAACTCCTTGATGCATGGCAAGAAAATTAGAGTTTTGTAATGTATATATGAAAAAAGCAAAAGAATATGTTGAAAATTTAAATTACTATAATATGAATATGTTTATGAAAAAGAGTATGTTTGTTAAAAGCTGGTTCATTCTTAGCCATCATCATCATCAAATCGACGATCGAGGACCCTGTAGATCATGCGCCGACCTCACAATGCTCCTCCATAGATGGCGATCTTGTGCACTTTGGATCCAATTATCACGACCTCCTAGCTGGCAAAGGTCCTTTTGTAGCTCATCCTCCCATCGCTTCCTGGGTCTTCCGATTCGACGGGTACCATCAGGTGTTCCCATAAGTACGGCTTTTGCCCAAGAGGTGTCCGGGCTCCTAGTAATGTGACCTGCCAAGCTTATTCTCCACGCTTTCAGTTTTTGAACGATGTTCGGTTGCCTCATCAGCTCCTACAATTCTTGTTTTTTTCTACGTCTTCAAGAGCTTCCTGGACACATCCAAATATCCTTCTCATAATTTTTCTTTCAAAGACCAACAAGTTTTTTCATCCTTCTTTGTTGTGCTTAGGGTTTCTGTCCCATAAAACAGTACTGGCACTATCACGGCATTGTATGCTTTATGCTTAGTCTTAAATGACAGATTCTTGGATGACATTATCTGCTTTAAACTGAAATAAGTTTTAGACCCGTTCACAATGCGTTGGTTTATTTCCTGTTTTAAATTGTTTTGCTTATTGAACCATGTACCAAGATATTTAAAATTTTTTACTTCAGCAAATTTCCATATCCCTACATGTAATGGGATGTCATTATGGGCTTCTCTTGATACCTCCATTACCTTGGTCTTTTCTGCATTAATCCGTAACCCGATCTTACTTGCATTTTGCGCTAGGTCTTCTACAGTTTCTGCCATCTCTTTCTCTGATTCTGCTAGAACTGCGATGTCGTCTGCATAACCCAATAAATCTGTCCTACCATTTAGCATCACCCCTTTGTTTTTTCTTTCCATTTCTCTGATTGCTTTCTCTAGGACCAGATTAAATAACAGAGGTGCAATAACACCATCTTGTCTCACACTAGTTTTGATATGGAATTCCTCTTGGTATTTTGGTATTTGACTTTGGCTATCGTCTCCGCTGTGCACACCTTGACCACATTTATTAACTTCATTCGTATACCAAGCTCTCTCAGGATGTTGTATATACTTAATCTGTGGATACTGTCATAAGCCTTTGAGAAGTCCACGAATGTCACCAGAAACCAATGGTTGAATTCCCAGCACTTTTGCCAGATTTGCCTCATGGTGAAAATTTGATCGGTGGTCGATCCTCCTCCCTGAAAGCCTTCCTCTCCTACAATGTCTTTTGCAAATGGCTGAAGTTTTTCAGGTATTATTAAAGATAGAACTTTCTAAGATACACTTAGGAGAGAAATGCCTCTGAATTTGTTACAATTCCTATTACTGCTCTCTTTTATGCAGTGGGATAATAACGACTGATTTCCACTCTTCTGGGATTTCCTCTTTTTCTCATATTTCTTTTATGAGATTTTATAGCTTTTCCTGAAGGATTTCTCCTCCTGCCTTCAACATCTCTGCCGTTATCCTATCCTCTCCTGGTGCCTTATTATTCTTTAGTTTCCTGATTGCTCTTTCTGCGTCTTGTTGAGTCACTTGAATGTTTGCGACTTCTCCTTCACCCTCTGTATCATTGTCATGTGGAAAGACACTCTCTGGATCTTCAGCAGTTAATAGCTTTTCAAAATATTCTCTCCACCTGTTCAGAATTTTTTTCTTGTCTGTTAGAGTATTTCCATCCTTATCATTAATAACTAAAGCTTCGTTTCTGTGACCACTCCTCACATGTTTCAACATCTTAAACATTTTCCTGTTGTGTGATACTGTATTTCCCTTTTCGATTTCATCAATCATATTGTTCATGAACTTTCTTTTTTCTGTTCTCGGACTCCTGTTTGTTTCTCTTCTTACGGTCTTCAGTGCTTCCTGTTGTACCGCAAATTGTCTGTCCAGCATGCGCACCACCCTTGCTCTCTTCCTGGCCTTCACTGTTTGTTCACATGTCTCATTGAACCATTTCTTCTTCGTTGTTAGCTTTTTCTCTCCTAGAATTTCTTCAGCTGCTTCAGTTACAGAGGTCCTTATTTCTTCCCATTGCTTGTTAA
Organism: Schistocerca serialis cubense; assembly: GCF_023864345.2. Lineage (NCBI taxonomy): Eukaryota > Metazoa > Arthropoda > Insecta > Orthoptera > Acrididae > Schistocerca > Schistocerca serialis. The sequence continues at coordinate 400,425,941 of NC_064640.1, read as the reverse complement.
CACTCATTTCATCAGCGTGTCTGATGCCAATACTTCAAACTTGTTACGCACTCTAATGTTATACTGCTGGTTCATGCTTAGGGCACTTGTATTTGTAACATGTAAACGCTGTAGGGAAGGAAGTCCCTCCGCAACGGAAGTGGCATGACGCGATGTAAAAGGTCGGGTTGGCGGTCGAACTGAGCGGCTCCTCTGTGTGAACGACACGCAATATGTGGCTAGCCTCAGCACGGTACACCTCGAGGGTGCTAAGAGAGGCAATTGGAAGCTGCATTAGAAGGGATTTGCCTCGGATTTGGATCTGTCTATTATTTGAGCATGGCTCAGTTAATTTGTGTGTTGTTTCAACAACAACCACATAAAACATAAATTCGTGTCCGGGACGATAATTTGAATCCTGATCACGAACCTACGCAGGGTCCTCACCTAAGTGCTACTAAAACCGAGTATCCTGATTTAAATTTTTTGTCTAAAGTGAGAGGAGTAGTAAAAGTTAAAGTAAGAGTAACATTTGGATACTCTGTTAATGCACAGGATAGAGTAGCATGGAGAGCTGCATCAAACCAGTCTCAGGACTGAAGACCACAGCCGGCCGCGGTGGCCGTGCGGTTCTGGCGCTGCAGTCCGGAACCGCGGGACTGCTACGGTCGCAGGTTCGAATCCTGCCTCGGGCATGGGTGTGTGTGATGTCCTTAGGTTAGTTAGGTTTAAGTAGTTCTAAGTTATAGGGGACTTATGGCCTAAGATGTTGAGTCCCATAGTGCTCAGAGCCATTTTTTGAAGACCACAACAACAACAACAACTCTGTTAATGAACAACTCCAAGTGAAATTGTTAAGCTAAGAAGTTTAAGAATAAAAATTCAATGATCAATTAATCGGAAAGTGAAAACCTATAATTATTTAAAAGTAAAAACTACAAAAGTGAAGTGAATAGGCTCTTGCTAAGGCATCCTTAGTTTATTATAAAATATAATTTTCTAGGATTACAGTGCAAGATTGTGTACATATAATTGCAAAGAATACCTGCTTCACAGGTAATTGAAGTTCAAGCACATATAAATCTTTAATGAACAGATTTACGGTAGTGCTGCCAGAAGTAAAATTATGCACATTTTCAGAGATGGTGTAGTTTCGTTACCCATCATGAAAGGTTCCTTTTTGAAGTTAATTAAGCCCAATGTTGTATTTTATTGTCTTACAAAGCAACTTAAGCGAATGATTAGCTTTTAGAGTTAGTCTTTACTATTGCAATAACCAAAAATCTTTGACTAGTGAAACTATACTAGTTTATGGGTCCCCATCATATCTTCCACCTATTAAGAAAAAATTGAGCTGTGACTGTTACTAACGAAAACTGCTATATGTAGAGGACCTTAAAAATGTATTTAAGATGTTATTCATTTTTGTGTTTTTTCAAGTCAGTCAAGATAGAAGCCCCTCATGTCCAAAATTAGATGTGCATTTCAGGCAGTGACGTTTCAGTATTTGATTAAGTAATGCTCTTGAGTGTGGCTGTCATTAGTATGACCTCGGTGCTAATTTGCTCCCCATATTTTACTGGTGAATGTGTCATTAGTAACTGCTGCTACACAGTACAGAGTGCACTGTGTCAGTTTGTATCCTGTTTCCTGTTCAAAGGGAAATCTCAAGAAAAGTAACTTCAATAACTAATATTCAATTTTCTTAAATATATATTTCCAAATTAATGTGCCTAATTGCGCTGACGACCGTTCATTTTTTCATTCATTTATGATTATACCACTTTCGTTAACTCCAAAGGTTAAAGCCCATTTGGTTTTTCTGTTAATTTCACCAAACCCGAAATTATAGTCCGATACCCTTGTCGATTAGACACACGAGCGGTCGAACTTCGAAATCCTCTCAGAGGATAACATTAGCGTGTTTCACGGCACGTTAGTTTTGTAAGTTCCACACTGCAGTCTAATGATTAATATAAGAGTGTTGGTTGGGGGAAGGGACCAAACTGCGAGGTCATCGGTTCCATCGCATTAGGGAAGGATGTGGAAGGGAATCGGCCGTGCCCATTCAAAGGAAACATCCCGGCATCTGCCTGAAGCGATTTAGGAAAATCACCCGAAACCTAAATTAGGATGTCCGGACGCGGGTTTGAACCGTCGTCCCCCCGAATGCGAGTTCAGTGTGCTAACCCCCGCGCCACCTCGCTAACGTACGATTGTACGGAATATCACAGCCTTATCAGTGAACTGCAGAGTTCCTAGCAAAGAAAACACAGCATATCTTTCTCAACGCAGAGAAATCTTCAAGCGTAAGAGTAAATACTATCGTATCCCAAGGATTTGTTGTAAGACCATTATGTTTTACATTATATATAACTGACCTAGCTGAGGCTTTTCGCGGATGATGCTATTACACACAGAAATGTTGGCAGCACTAGAAAATTGTAGCGAAATGCACGAAGAATTCGCCTCTGTGGCCGAGAATCCGTGGGGTTTTGCGCGATCCACCACTAAGCAGAATGTGCCCGGCGCGGTTGGCTCGACTGCTGTCGAGATGCACCAAAAACCAAAAACACCTCCTCACCTCCTCGCGTTACTTCAAGCCCCCGGCGGGCACAGCGCCTGATAACGCGCTGTCCTTGTTTTCCATTTCCCCTCTCCCCTACCTACCACTACTGTGTCACAAGATGAAATTTCAAGATTACAATTGAGTATCTCCTTTCATGACTGTCCATTCTCGTCGACTTGGTGGTGTTGCGGCGCCGTGGCCGAGCCTCGTGTGGTCGACCTCTGCCATTCCGTCCCCCGCCCATCAGGCCAGAGGAGACCTGCACGTGCGTATCTCCCATCATTTCTACCTTCCTCCTGCTTACAAGGAACGGTCAGTTTTCTCCATTTGCATTTCCTGACGTTATCTGCTGATTTTTTTGTTTTTTTCTTTGGAAATAAAGTTTGTGCTTCCCTCTCATGTTCCACTAAAGAAAATAAATAAAAGATCCAGTAGCATTTGCGACTAAAAAATAAAAAGGGAAAAGGTCGCTAACGTACTCTTGTGTGTTGGCTCTCAATCCAGTGGCTAGTTTGTTCAAACCCTAGTGATGAAAAAAATTTTGCCAGTATTTTGCCATCAAGTGGAGGAAAGGTGGTGGCGTAAAGTTCCTGGCCACCAGACTTGCGACAGTATCCTGATTTGAATACCATACCTGTCCGCAGTGTCTGATGAAGTGAGGGCATGTGGTACTGTTGATGGTGATCCGTCCGTCGCATGTGGAAGTTAAGCTTGGCGGCCCCCTTGGTGTTCACACACCCACGCTCACACAACACACACATACATGTAGTATCACAAATATTGTAGTGGAGCATGTTGCAAAAACAGTGCAGCAATACGTGGAGAGGATCGACATTTAGTGCAAGGATTAAAATGGCTCTGAGCACTATGGGACTTAACATCTGAGGTCATCAGTCCCCTAGAACTTAGAACTACTTAAACCTAACTAACCTAAGGACATCACACACATCCATGCCCGAGGCAGGATTCGAACCTGCTACCGTAGCGGTCACGCGGTTCCAAACTGAAGCGCTTAGAACCGCACGGCCACACTGGCCGGCTGCAAGGATTAGCAGCTGACTATTAACATAAACCAGAGTAAGGTGTTGCACATTAATAGGCGGAAAGACCCATTGTTGTATGCTTTCAGTATTGCATAAAAATCACTGGAAGGAGTCACAGCCATTAAATATCTAAAGGTACGGATTCGGAGCGATTTAAAGTGGAACGACCACATATAACAGATCGCAGAAGCCCGTACACGAAGCTGGTAGCTTACAAAACCCTCATTCGACTGATAATTGCATACAAGGTAGGCGTTTTGGCTTCGTGTTAAAACTGCGAGAGCGTACGTTCCTAGGAGAATTACCTGATATTCTGCTTCCTCCTACGCATGTCTCGCGGAAAGATTCTGAAGGTAAAATTACAGAGCTATTCAAGATAACACAAAAGCTTACTAACAAACGTTCTTCCCGCGGACCATTCACGATTGGAAAAGTAGGAAGTGAACAAAGTACTCTCCGCCACACACACCATAATGTGACCTTCAGAGTACAGACGTAGATGCAGAAGTTTTCAAACGCCTTTCGGAAATCTAGAAAGACAGAATCTGCAAGATTTCGTGGTTGTGTTTCATACCAGTGATTTGTCTGGAATTCTTGATTTTTTCCTCCATGGACGTAATAATGTTTGAACTTAGAGTATTCTACAGTATCCTGTAGTACACGTACATCAGCGCTATTACTCTTTAATTGTGAGCATGCGTTCTTCCTCTCTGTTGTGTACAGTACTGCCGTAACAATCTGCGAGTGATCAAATAGACTACTGAGGACTGACAGACTTCGCTCCAACTATCACAGAAAGAAGCTAACTCTTGTGTCATTTGCAAACTAACCACACTGAACTAACCGACTAACTCATGTTGCGGCAAGGCGACCTTCGCCAGTATGTCTGCGGTGCATCCCTGTATTGTAACACAGCCCTGTATCGCTCTAAACCAAAGATGGCAAATGCGCTATTGCGGGTGTGGGCGGCCCTGAGTGCCCACACTGCTGGCCCGCGGTCACTTGTCAGCCAGCAGTTCCCCCTCTACCTCTCTGCTAATATATCCCGCTTGTTACCGCACTGAAAGACGGACCTGTTTACTTCGTGTCATTAGTGTTGTTGGTGTCGAAGTGTCTTTGGCGCTCTTAGGAATACAAAATTAGTGACAGGAAAATGGCTGAGAAGGAGTTAAGGTCCTCAAAATGAAAACCGGTCGAATCCCCGCACTTCAGCCCACAGTGGGAATAAGATTACGTTTTTATTAAAACACAGGGCTTGGCTGTCCATTTTGTGTTGCAATTTATCGGCGTAGAAGAAGTACACTGTGAAGCGACATTTTCAACTCCTTTGTCAAAAATTAGTGATCACCTTGGATACTGAGGAAAGGAGGCCAAGCTTGTCGAGCTAAGGCAGGAAATAAAGAAAAAAGAAAGTTCATATAGGTATCTCATTTCTTCCTTGCAACGTATCTATACGGAGAGAATCATGTCATTCACAATAATGATGCACTGAGAGTGCGCTATCACCTATATCTTAAAATAGCCAAACCGCGCGTTCCTTCAGCGGTGGTAAAGGTTCTTGTTGATCCTGTCAGAACCTTGTGTACAGAAGCTCTTCCGTGTTTCGAAATAGTTCCTCTTCCACGGGGATCCGTTTGCAGACGCATCGAAGAAATGGCTCTGGCTCCGAGCACTATGCGACTTAACTTCTAAGGTCATCAGTCGCCTAGAACTTAGAACTAATTAAACCTAACTAACCTAAGGACATCACACACATCCATGCCCGAGGCAGGATTCGAACCTGCGACCGTAGCGGTCGCTCGGCTGCAGACTGTAGCGCCTAGAACCGCACGGCCAATTCCGGCCGGCCGAAGAAATGGAAAAGAGCGTGGAAACGCAACTGAAAGATAAGACCAAGACCTTTTTTTTATGAAACCATTCATGCAACGGATGTCGCTCAGACTGCTGTATTTGTGAGAGGTGTTGACGCTGAGTTCAATTTGATGGGCGAAATCCTAGATTTAATGCAGTGCTCGATAAAACTACTGCCAACAACACATTTTCTTGCTTAGGAAACATTATTGACAAATATGATCTTTGTCGGGAAAAACTTGCGCTGCAACAGATGGAGCTCCTGCAATGACTGGTAAAATTTTATTGTTGTTGTAATGTGGCACGTATTAAGTTAACAGATGTTTAGTAGGAAAATACATGTGTTCTTTGCTGATTGCTTTGTGTCTCTGTTGTGTTTGTGACCAGGAAATTTGATATTTTATTATCTTTTTCTTGACCCCTGTACCATCCCCATGCCCCCGGCCCCTTTCACTACAGGTCTGAACGACAGATTTTGGAACGTTTCTCACTGCTTGTAGTTGCTGTCAAACTAAGCAACGTATTACTGAGCGACGCTGCAGTGAACATTACGCAGTGAAAAGATTATCCTTTATAGGATATCGATTCCGCCTTTTTACAAACACAGTGTTTTTTCTTTTTACCTAGAAAAAGAGAGTGTTTGCCAAAAATGCCGAACCCATATTCTATAATTTAACTGCAAACTCGGGAAGAAAGAACAGGAGCTGCAAATCCAAATGATGAAGATTAGTCTTTCTTCATTTCTTTGTCGCTATGTTGCGCTGCTATTGAATTGCAGGAGGTCAATTGCTTTTGTGTCGTCTGCTGGTGCCATGTTAACGTGTGTACATCCCTTTAGTTTTTCGAAAGAAGCTGGTGCGATGTGTTTGCACTCAGAGGAAAATGGAACATGAAGTACAAGCTGATCCCAAGGGGTAAAAATCAAAAATAAAATTTCATTCGCAGAAAAATGTAGGAAAACAATATGGCTGTTTTACAAACTAATAATTGACGTGCAAAGCTGTACGTGACGATAAAGAGGAGGAGAAGAAGATTGCTATTTAACGTCTCGTCGACAACTAGGTCATTAGAGACCGAGCACAACCTCGGATTAGGAACCATCCATCCAGAGTTAGGGAAATCACGGAAAACCTAAACCAGAATGGCCGAGCGCGGGTTCGAAACGTTGTCCTACCGAATGCGAGTCGAGTCCAATGTGATGAACACTGCGCTACCCCGCTCTCTCTCTCTCTCTCTCTCTCTCTCTCTCTCTCTCTCGCTCGCTCTCTTTTAACTTAATAATGAATTCATATTGATCTGATGGAATAATGTTTTTCCGGAGATAAGTGTGTCTCAGCTTTATCTTCGATAAGGATAGAAGCTGAAGAAATGAATTAAAATTTGTGCCGCTGATGTGACTTGAACCTAGGTCACATGCTTAGCTTTCTGGGTGGATCATGGCGGTAGAGAGGGCAGGGGTTGCTACTCGAGGCCTGGCCACAGTGTCGCCTTGGTCACGGTTCTGGAAAAGGGATCGAAGAGAAACATACCAAGTGTTCTTCTTTTTATTTATTTATTTTTGTTTTAATGACAAGGTAAATACCATACTAACTAGATAAAGAAAACCTTACAACAACTGAGCACGAAGATTGTCCAGGTTGTCTTCTCGTATGATGAGGGGTATTGTCCCCTGTGTACGCGGTCTGAAATCGATCATGAATCGTGGACTTTCTTCTCGCACCTGGAACGCCCCAGTTAGCCGGAGGGTCCGTGAACAACGAACCAAAAAAAAAAAAAAGGTTCAAATGGCTCTGAGCACTATGGACTTAACTTCCGAGGTCATCAGTCCCCTAGAACTTAGAACTACTTAAATTTATCTAACCTAAGGACATCACACACATCCATGCCCTAGGCAGGATTCGAACCTGTGACCGTAGCGGTCGCGCGGTTCCAGACTGTAGCCCCTAGAACCGCTCGGTCACTCCGGCCGGCCAACGAACCCAGATAGTTGGCAAAACATGGCCGATATAGCGCCCAGAATTTTAAGTTCGAGTGTTTGTCTAGCAGGAAGGACGAATAACCTAGCACGTCTTTGTCACTGTCGCAGAAGAAGTAGTACAGTGACATGCCTTTCATCCAATTGACTGTATTTTTCCAGACGGCTGGGAAGCAGACGCCAAAGTGTGGTCTAGATCTTCAGAATCAACCGACGCAGGCGACCGTCATAAGAGTAGAGCTAACATTCGTTGTGTCAGCAACCAACATGCAGCTACTATACCATTGGTCAAACGATGTGCGTCATAATCAGTTACTGCGCAAAGTGGGCACTAAGGAAAGTCGATCAGATGAGTAGAGTGCAATCGTTGGCTATTAGCGAATTTGTCATTCGCTGTCACTTGGAGTCTTTGCAATAGGCGGTAATAGTCCGCCGTCTTGCTTGATCGTGTAGAGCGCAGGTCATCCGGCAAATAACTATAGTCCATGAGGAATGTCCTAATGTGATTCCATAGCGGTGAAATATGGCCGACAGGGACTGGAGGGTGGAACGAAGGTGGCGCCACTTCGTCGATCACGGTACCTGGCAGTTTAACTTACTCAGAATGCCATATTCGGCGCATCGTTCCAAGAAACAGTGAGAGTAATGTCAAGGTGTCGTAACGAATTTTAAAAACAGGTTCAGCATACATAAAATGTCTCGTAGCAATAGTAGTCGGCATCGGTAGGATATAGCCACAATGGTTTAATTTTGGAGCTAAGTAGTCATTAACGTACGGTGCACGCCGGAACATGGCGATCGTGCGTAGCGTGTGGAGTCGCACCAGTACACGTATTTGTTGTAACAGCCAACGAAATGCAACCGCTGCAATATGTTGAAAATGTCCATGAAAGAGCACCCCTAAACATTTGAGTGCAGTTACTTTAGTGATGAGCATTGTCGTTCGTGGGGCCAGCCCCTCTGCCCACAACCACATACTTCGTCTTCCGCAGATTGATGATACAGTCCGCCGCAGTACCGTACTGTTGAAGCCATCGTAGTGCCGTCTGTATGTCATCCCCCGACCTTGCCAGGAATGCGACAACATATGCACAACATCGGAACGTCGCGTTCCATAAACAGATCCCTTCCAAGCGTCGGCGAGGGCAGTACAGCACGGGCTCGAGGGCTACTGCAAACAGAACGGCGGACAAGGGGCATCATTGCCTCACGGAACGTTCCATAGCAAAGCGTTCTGATCGATAACCGTTCACCATTACACTCTAATATGCTCCGTGAATCAAGCGCAAAACTACATCGACATACACGTGGGGGAGGCCTATGCGTTCCATGACCGCACACAAAAAACTATTATCGACGCGAAACTTCCTGGCAGATTAAAACTGTGTGCCGGACCGAGACTCGAACTCGGGACCTTTGCCTTTCGTGGGCAAGTGCTCTACCAACTGAGCTACCCAAGCACGACTCACGCCCCCTCCTCACAACTTTACTTCTGCCAGTACCTCGTCTCCTACCTTCCAAACTTTACAGAAGCTCTCTTGCGAACCTAGCAGACGCGGTCGAATGCGTGACCGAAGTCAACCGCCCCCTCCCGCCCCTCCCCCACGTCTGAATAATATGTGGAAATGTACCGTCAAACATTGTACACGCTCGTTCATATCTTTTGCAAACAAATCTTGTCTCACAATGCGACAGGAACCAAACCACGTGACCTAAGCATTGTTATCTTACACAACACACCGTCACGTACAATGCACGGTGGCTCCATTACGCTATTGTGTCACTGCACATGAATTGTTTTTCATAACCCGGAAATAATAATACTGCACTAGTTATCAGCAGTTCCTCCAGTTTCTTAAACGCACTTTGGCACTACAAAGCCCAGTGGAGCATTATACCTTTCTTTAACAAGTGCATGAGAGGTTGTGCTACTTACGCTTCTTAACAACACAGGCAATGCAATATCGTCGCTATCAGCCGATACCAGGCAGCACCTTTCGATTAAAAATGTCCTCCATTGTATGGTAATTACATAAATTGTGTACGAGTTCAGGTTGTGATGCAGAAGCGACGATATGTGGAACTTTAGGTCTGACCGTGAGTCGTGCACGGGTAGCCGAAGCAGTTAAGGCGACCGCTCACTTAAAGTGGAGAATCCGGGAGCGAGTCGCTGTCGGACACAAATTTTCGTTGTCGTCATTCCCTTATACAGCTGATGGTTGTTTGTTTATATTCGCAACTGCAAATAAATTTCATGTATTTCATAATGGCTGTAGTCACAACAGTGCTCGTTCCTTCAGACATGCATGCATGTCCGAAGGAACATTGCATCGTTCTTCTTAACAACACAGCCGGCCGGTGTGGCCGAGCGGTTCTAGGCGCTTCAGTCTGGATCCGCGCGACCGCTATGGTCGCAGGTTTGAATCCTGCCTCGAGCATGGATGTGTGTGATGTCCTTAGGTTAGTTAGGTTTAAGTAGTTCTAAGTTCTAGGGGACTAACGACCTCCGATGTTAAGTCCCATAGTGCTCAGACCCATTTGAACCATTTTTTTTTCTTAACAACACAGGTACTGCAGTATCGTGTACATCCACTGATACCAGGCAGCGATTTTCAACTAAAATGTCCTCCCCAGTATGGGAACTACGTAATGTGTATACGAGTACAGTTTGTGATGCTGGAACGATGACGTGTGGAAGTTTGGGTGTGGCTGTGAGTCGTGCACGGATAGTCTAAGCGTTTAAGGCGTGCTCGGGTAAAGCGGGAAATCCAGGTTCGAGGACCGGTCTGGTACAAATTTTCATTGTCATCATTCCCTTATATGGCTGATGGTTGTTCGTATTCGGAACTGCGAATATATTTTATGTAAACACGGTATTATGTACGATCCTCCTGAATGAATGATTTATTATGACCATCTTCGCTGTGATGAATTCATGTTCACTAATCGCTGCCTCCATACTGGCACTGTCGATGACGTCAGGCCTGTTTGTAGTTACAAGGTATAAGATGTTTCCACTGCGTGCGGATTATCTAACTAGTAGCTCACGACAGTTTTCGCAAAGTGTTCAAAAAGTACTTCAGAAGATTGCCTTTCCGTACCACCTCCAGTGAATCCATGGACGTCCCAGTCTACACTCAGCACATTAACCCTAGATTACTAAAAACTCGTAAAATTTACTACTGCAGTAGGGTATAAACAGGACATTGGGTAATTAATTCGGTTCAAATGGTTCAAATGGCTCTGAGCACTATGGGACTCAACTGCTGAGGTCATTAGTCCCCTAGAATTTAGAACTAGTTAAACCTAACTAACCTAAGGACATCACAAACATCCATGCCCGAGGCAGGATTCGAACCTGCGACCGTAGCGGTCTTGCGGGTCCAGACTGCAGCGCCTTTAACCGCACGGCCACTTCGGCCGGCATTAATTCGGTATGTAACATACCATTAGATGTATAATGCTAGTAATTAACGAATGCATAACCTTTACATTATGACTTCTTTCGAATAAAATGTTGAGTAGTAAACTTCACGATGGTTTAGTACCAATGTAACATTTTTCCCCCTTTAGTGTTATAAGGTTAAAGTCACTTCGAACTAATACTGCCTGATCTGGGTATTCTCATACTGCTGAGCGCAGACTTTCCTTGACTATTTCTACGATAGTTATTGCGGAATCGAGTGGCCTGTAAAAACATGATTAATATGAGCTCACCTATGTCTGCTACTATTGTCCAGATCACTTCACAGTCAGACCCAATTTTGACCTCGATACGCGCAATACTTTTGCCGGCAGCAATTAACTCTCCCTTCCTATAGTGTATAGTCTGTCTTTTCAGTACACGTTCCATGCTTCGATAAATACTTAGGAGCTTTTAGCTTCGGGTTTCAGCAAGCTCTCGGTTCCGAGAATAATTTGAGCTCGACAATTTTCCTGGAAGGCAGTAAGTTCAAGAATTTTTTATGAATAATTCGACAATTTACTGTCAAAATTTCGACAGTCGAACTGACTTTAGTTTACAAGCAATCTGATTTCACTCTCCGACTGGTGAGCTTTCTTCAAAAGACTTCAAACTTCAACCTAGCCTAAAAAAAGAAAATAGTTACGTGCACTCCACAAGTACTCTGCTGTTTTCACAATACCTGACGAAAGCTTCAGAGTTCACAACGTAAAATTCTATGCCAAAACATTTAAGACCCCACACTGGCTTCCCTCGCGAAATTATTTCGTCTATGTGGCTGCCAGAAAGTAAGAAGAACAAATTTTCTGTACTACCCTCACACGAGGTCCTCACTCAATTATCTCCCACTACGAACTACTCACTCCACTATCTCCCGGGACGAAGTGCGCTTTTTCATCGCCTAACAACAACGGTTAACACTAAGTTCACATCATGTGAGGCAAACGTGACGTCATCTTGACGTCACGCACTGCATCGAAGACGGAAAGAGCTGTCTATCGACTTTCGTGGTTAACTTAGGAGACGCCACATTGGATTTCGTCGTTCTTAATTGAAGCTTGTATTTGATTACCTATGTTATGTTATCACCTATGTTATACAAAAACGCGTCGGCATTGGTAGAATTACTTGTATTAAAACAAAGAAAAACGTCTTATTAATGATTAAAGAATTTTCGTATTTGATTAATTCGGTATTATGATTTGCGTGTTGTGACAGCATGTCGTTTCAAGACAACGGAGCGTTGAAGAGTTATCAAAAACACGTCGTTCATGGTACAGTGTGTTATAATGAACTATCAGTTAAAGTCAAGTGATTAAAGCCTTCGGGAGCTCAAACGTAAAGAAAACGAACATATGTTTCAGGAGTTTACCGTGATATAGTGAATACCTGAGTAAAGTTGCGAAGACTAAGTAAGTTAGTTCGAGTCTTCCTATTCCCAGAATTTTCTACTTCATTTTCGCGTTCCTAAAAGATTCTGGAACATTGTTATTAATTTAATACAATCATGGTTTGTAATATTCGATATTAAAAAAATGTTCGATGTTATATACTAATAACAATGCTGTCCCTTAGTGAGTGAATTGTCGCTGTCAATCATTTATAAATCAAGAGTGAAAGACGCAAATGAAGTTAAATATTCAACACATGTTTATCATCTCGTAAAAAAAACTACCACTCAGAATAAAAATCGTAGAAAAGACTGACACATTTGACGAAGAAATAAATGGTAACGTAGTATAAGCTGTCTATAGAGAATAAAAGGAAATTTACAAGCTAGTTATTTTAGGAGACTTCTTTTCCAAACAATAACATCTACAATTAGAGTACATATACAGGCGAAACGTATTTTGGTACCGGTACAGAAACGTTCCTGCCGCTGTTTTTTCTCGTTGTTTCAGTTACTTTCAGTTGCGAAGGAAGAAGTTTATTTTTCTCTCAGAGAACTGTAATTTCTGCACGAATTAGAACATGCTTAACACAACCAGTACACGTATCTAACATTAGGGAAGCTTATCGTTCAGTACTTTTCGTAATACATATGCAAATAACAAGTGAAATTGGCAGGCTCTCACTTTCAAAGAAAGAAAATGCTGCAATAGTATCCAAAATTGCAATGAATGTACCAACTGAAGATACAGGTGTGATGAGCTGCTGCTTTAATTCATCTGCTAGAATGGGCACCCACCCTTTCCAGTTATAGGCCAACTCCTGTAATTAATCTCCAGAGTTTCAAAAAATAAAATTGTGTTGTCGAGGTGACTTAACAAACCCTGTTGAACATATACATTATTGGGTTCAATCTTTTTGTTTGTAAATCAGCAGGACGTCTCACTTCAGAAGTTGATGAAGCCATATTAGGAAATATAGCTAGTACAACATTTTCAGTAAGTTTCGGAATTTTTCTTGGGCCCCCTTTAATCTCTCCCTTATCAACAGCCATCTCATCATCAATGCGGAACTTAAAATTTTTATAAACAGCGTAGTTTCGAGGTTAAAATACTCCGCAGTAAAGAAAAGCGTAACCGCCAGTTCACTCTAATTGAGGCGAAAGCTGCTGTTCTGAACGTCACGTTCGCCTCCCGCGCTGTGAACCGAACGGCCACGAAATTCGAGACAACTCTCGCGCCCTTCGACACAGTGTGTGACATCAAAATGACGTCACATTTGCTTCAAATTTTGCGAATTTATTATTACCCAACAAGAACACCTGCCGAAACCTGCCATCTTGCTTTTTCCCCCACTGATAGTGGGCAGTGTAACCTGTCATTGGTTGTTGCTTACTACTGCTTATTTTCCAGCATCGCCATTACTAGAGACATATCTTATGACAATTAATATTTACAGTTTCCGAGCCTGTTAGCCGATTTATGAAATGTCACCTCATATGAACTGCGCTAAAACGCACATAAATTTGTTGTCATACAGCGTATAAATAATCAATTATTTCTCATATAATACCTGCTCCCCTAAGCGCTTTCAGATACAATAGGCTAGCGCTAAGCAGTCCGCGCCTGACCGTTTCTGTTTTCATCCAGGTACGATCAAGGAACTTTTGCCAGGCCTTTCCTACATGAAAACCAGTTAACACACAACGCTAAGCTCCTTATAGCTGAACTTAACGCGCTCACAAATAAGTAACACTGAGATAACATCTGTGTGCAGTTTCCATCGCCGTGAATCCACAGCACGCTCCAAGCCAGACTCAGGTGTGCACATTGGTAAATCCTCTCACAGGGTATACATTTTTAGAGAAGGCTGCAATAGTGTCCAGTGCTTAAATTTTAAACTTAGGAAACTTCCTCTTAGTTAAAACAATTCCAGGAGCACTGCTGTGTCTCACAGTTGGGTTATGGACTTCAAAGTTTGAAACTTGATATTGCGACTATATTAGTTCAAATCCTTAGTCATACGCCAACCCTTTAATTAGAGATCTTGTAATTCATGCCATTCCACTTAATATTTGCGTTCTCATGCATTAAAATACCTTAATTTATCAGTCGATTAGGTATTTCAAACCGCACAAAGTTTCGAAGCCAGGCAGGCAACGAAACACGACCAGTGCATCAGGTAGTTTTCGCAGGGAGAACCATGGCGGAGGCTGAGCACAGATAGCTTTGCCGTGTTCTGCTGTGGCCAGTTCCGTACATTCGTTTGGCCTTTGCATTACTCAGTTTAACCATGAAAAAGAATATCCATCCATTGCTGTCCCGACTTACATAACTTACACAGACGTTTTGAAAAAATTAAGTCATTAGCGTATTATACAGTTAAAATTCACTGCAGTGACTTCATACAGATCTGATGGCTGTCAGGAGGTTCATGCTTCTGATGGTCTTCATGCAGTTGGTCTGGAGATGTCTTTCCGCTTCTTTCAAATCTCTGGTTAATAGTACAACGTACTCTATCGAGCGTACGTATCGGAGCTTGTAGTAATTCTCGCGGGTACGGGTATTCCTACTCTGACTGAGGCTGTGTAAATCACAGGAAATTTCAGAATGGATATATCGATGTCCGTCATACCTGTAAAGGATGAAAGCACAGATTGTGCCTCCTTCGCCGAAAACAGTTCCAGAACTCAGAATACCCATAACTAATACGCTCGCCGGCCAGAGTGGCCGAGCGGTTCTAGGCGCTTCAGTCTGGAACCGCGCGACCGCTACGGTCGCAGGTTCGAATCCTGCCTCGGGCATGGATGTGTGTTCTGTCCTTAGGTTAGCTAAGTTTAAGTAGTTCTAAGTTCTAGGGGACTGATGACCTCAGATGCTAAGTCCTATAGTGCTCAGAGCCATTTTGAACTAATACGCTCGTGTCCGAGACGTCACATATGATTCATAATGTAACTTAAATCTGGAAGGCCATTCACTGCTGTCGTCTCGACACGCGAGTCTCGTACAATGTGTCTAGAACGAGTTTTTTATTAGTTGTTATCGGGCGAGGTGGTTCAGTGGTGACACATTGGACTTGCATTCGGGAGAACGGCGGTTCAAATACGAGTCCTGCAATCCACATTTATCTTCTCCGTGGGTTCACTAAATCCCTTAGAGAAAATACCAAAATGGTTCCTTTGAAAAGGACACTACCGACTTCCTTTCCGAGTTCCGGCTTGTGCTCTATCTCAAATCACCCCGCCGTACATGGGACAATGCACTTTCCGTCTTCCTCTTATTAGCTTTGCCAATAAAGTATCGTAATATTTGTTTCCAGAATATCTTTGACACAATAGGGTTTTAAATCGAGATGTTTGTTCTCTAGAGAACATCTGTCCGTTCATAGACGTAATGTGCACAACCTTTTCACATATGTTTCCCTCTGGTGTTAGTGTGTTCAATAGATAAGGAGACGCATATTACAGAAAACCGAAAGCAACACCTCGCTTTGCTAGTGCACTTCCTATCTCCCACCTTTGTCTGTTACGGAGTAGAAGACGAAGCTTTTGCAGACTCAGTTTATTCAAGCTCGTGGTCATCTCTATTGCCCTTAGTTAGAAAATCGGACGGCTCGATTCGATATGCGGAGATTTTAAACTAGCTGACGCACAAGCGTTAGCGGAAACTTCATTATACTGTAAGTATTCAGATGATATCACTGTCATAGGAGGTAGTAAGAAGTAATTTCTGAAAAATTTCGACACTTTGATGTCGGTCCTTCAATTCGCAAGTTTGAAATGGAACCTAAAAAAGTGTTTGTTTACCAAAATATTAGGGCATGTTCAAAATGGTTCAAATGGCTCTGAGCACTATGGGACTCAACTGCTGTGGTCATCAGTCCCCTAGAACTTAGAACTACTTAAACCTAACTAACGTAAGGACATCACACAACACCCAGTCATCACGAGGCAGAGAAAAAGTTGCAAGTCCATTCGCCCGTACACATCTCCGCAGCCATCGTTCGCCACTGTCATCTATGGCCGCTGGTGCAAAACAGTTCCCACGGCGCCATTTTTGAATAGCACCATTTTGCCGTGCCACTGTATATTTTAACCATGTGGCCACGTGAACAGTTTACAAACTTGGCCGTTTCGGAAATTCTTCTATTTTTGGCCCGAAAGCCAATGATCATGCCCTTTTGGACGTGAGGTAAATCACTCCGTTTCTCCATTACGAAACGGCTGCGGCTGCTCTTTTTTTTCGGTGTCCACCCCCCCCCCCCCCCAACTGCTAGTGCTGCCACCACCGTTTGTAAGTGGTTACTGCACGTTGACGGACGTCGTAAAGAAGCAGTGGTCGCATTGATGTAATTGGATTGTCTGTATATCATGAACAGAATGGCACTCTTACACTAATTACGTGACGCCCGACGCTACCTTCGCTTCTGACAATATCTCGTCATTAAGAAAGACATGCTGAGATATTTGTTCGTAAGAAAGTCTGAAAACTAATCGCATAGTTTTTCGTGTATTATGTTCGTACGGATTTTCTTTTTTTGGTGAGTGTGTGAAACTGTATCGATGAGTTCATGACTATCAATAAATATGATATAAACCTGAGCTCTGCTACTTACTGCTTTCTGAATCTCATGAACGAAGAGAACAAGCAGCATTTCACGCGATCGGTGACTGTGGAAACTATGTAAATTCAAACATAGAACGTGCTCAGTCTTGAAAAAAATTTATGCAAAAAGCTGACGCCAGTGACTTCGGTTGATAGTTCTGTGCGCCGGTAGTGTGAACCTTTTTATAGACTGGAACGATCTGCGCTTTGTTACAGTCACGTGTCAACCTCCGTTATTTCCACTACCCACGATTAATTTATTATAGAGGAGAGTCCAGGTCTTACGCATATTTAATATAATCTAACGGGTACCTCATCAAGTTCTATGTCATTTTCTCTGTTGCGTGGTCTGAACTGTGTTTCAAATTCGTGTTCACTCACCGGCCTTCACTTTCTCGCATCCGAAAAACGGTAGAGCGTACGAACTGCGTTGCGATTGTCTTCGAATAAGCAATTTCTAATGACAGAATTTAGTACTTCTACCTTTATTTAATCATAATCCGTTGGGGTGCCGTTCCTGTCAACGAGCATTTATACGGGCGATTTCGTACTATTAGCTGATCTTATGCGGGAGCATAACTTGTTAGGATTTTGTGATATGGCAGCAGTTATAACCATGCTTCCAAAAATTCATTGAACGCTTCTCGCATAGCAGTCCTTGCGCCTGTTTTGTCTTCGTTCAACTTTATATTGTAAGAAAAGGTTCGTCTTCGTTTAAATCTGTTACTCAGCTGTCTCTGCTTTCACACTAGTTTGTTAATATTGTTATTGAAACATGGAGGACCCTTCCCGTTTCTCACTATTTCCACAGTTCCAACTTACCTAGGACATGGCTTGCAGTATGTCTGGCTTTCCGTCAAATGTCCTCCATCTTGTCCTCTCCAAAACTGAATTTTTACTGATGACTGCCCAAGTAGTTTCTAATAATTTTTCTTTCATACCTATAAAGCAGAACTATCTCTCTATCATTCTCAGGTTTGCGCTGGACAGCAATGATCAGTGATGCTATAATACCCCTTTGTTCACTGATTCCTGTCTCGGTTCACTCATTCGAAAAGATCTAACCTGGTCGTTCTGATTTCCCTCATGCATGGATGGGTTCTCTCGCCAAATACTCTACATGATTGTCGGAAAATACATTTAATACAGCGTCACAACGCTGCTTGTCATTGTCTCCCGTTCAAAACGGTGTTTCACCCAGGCTATAGTTGGCAGTTTCAGATCTGTTCCTACCACTATCGCAGTACGTAGGAATTTACAGTTGTTATCCTTCTTCTGTGAGACAGGCAACACAGAGAGAGATAGAATTACGCGTAATTTAAGTACCGAATAACACTAAAAAACGAGTTTTTAGTTTTAAGAAGTGAAAAAGTAATTTAATACCCGTGAGAACAACATTTAAAAACAGAAGCACAAACAATAAACTCTGGGGATTATATGTTAACCGCTATCTATTACAGAAGGCACGTCGAAAATGGAAAATCGTCATGTATGTAAAAAATCGCAACAAATTCAAAAGAATAGTGCAGGTACTTTTAGTGTAGAAAAGTACATCTACATCTACATCCATACTGCGCAAGCCACCTGACGGTGTGTGGCGGAGGGTACCTTGAGTACCTCTATCGGTTCTCCCTTCTATTCCAGTCTCGTATTGTTCGTGGAAAGAAGGATTGTCGGTATGCCTCTGTGTGGGCACTAATCTCTCTGATTTTATCCTCATGGTCTCTTCGCGAGATATACGTAGGAGGGAGCAATATACTGCTTGACCCGTCGGTGAAAGTATGTTCTCGAAACTTCAACAAAAGCCCGTACCGAGCTACTGAGCGTCTCTCCTGCAGAGTCTTCCACTGGAGTTTATCTATCATCTCCGTAACGCTTTCGCGATTACTAAATGATCCCGTAACGAAGCGCGCTGCTCTCCGCTGGATCTTCTCTATCCCTTCTATCAACCCTATCTGGTACGGATCCCACACTGCTGAGCAGTATTCAAGCAGAGGGCGAACAAGCGTACTGTAACCTACTTCCTTTGTTTTCAGATTGCATTTCCTTAGGATTCTTCCAATGAATCTGTCTGGCATCTGCTTTACCGACGATCAACTTTATATGATCAATCCATTTTAAATCACTCCTAATGCGTTCTCCCAGATAATTTATGGAATTAATTGCTTCCAGTTGCTGACCTGCTATATTGTCGCTAAATAATAAGGGATCTTTCTTTCTATGTATTCGCAGCACATTACACTAGTCTACATTGAGATTCAATTGCCATTCCCTGCACCATGCGTCAATTCGCTGCAGATCCTCCTGCATTTCAGTACAATTTTCCATTGTTGCAACCTCTTGATATACCACAGCATCATCCGCAAAAAGCGTCAGTGAACTTCCGATGTCATCCACAAGGTCATTTATGTATATTGTGAATAGCAACAGTCCTACGACACTTCCCTGCGGCACACCTGAAATCACTCCTACTTCGGAAGACTTCTCTCCATTGAGAATGACATGCTGCTTTCTGTTATCTAGGAACTCTTCAATCCAATCACACAATTGGTCTGATGGTCCATATGCTCTTACTTTGTTCATTAAACGACTGTGGGGAACTGTATCGAACGCCTTGCGGAAGTCAAGAAACACGGCATCTACCTGGGAACCAGTGTCTATGGCCCTCTGAGTCTCGTGGACGAATAGCGCGAGCTGGGTTTCACACTATCGTCTTTTTCGAAACCCATACTGATTCCTACAGAGTAGATTTCTAGTCTCCAAAAAAGTCATTATACTCGAACATAATACGTGTTTCAAAATTCTACAACTCATAGACGTTATAGATATAGGTCTATAGTTCTGCACATCTGTTCGACGTCCCTTCTTGAAAACGGGGATGACCTGTGCCCTTTTCCAATCCTTTGGAACGCTACGCTCTTCTGGAGACCTACGGTACACCGCTGCAAGAACGGGGGCAAGTTCCTTCGCGTACTCTGTGTAAAATCGAACTGGTATCCAATCAGGTCCAGCGGGTTTTCCCCTTTTGAGCGATTTTAATTGTTTCGCTATCCCTCTGTCGTCTATTACGATATCTACCATTTTGTCATCTGTGCGACACTCTAGAGAAGGAACTACAGTGCAGTCTTCCTCTGTAAAACAGCTTTGGAAAAAGACATTTGGTATTTCAGCCTTTAGTCTGTCATCCTCTGTTTCAGTACCATTTTGGTCACAGAGTGTCTGGACAGTTTGTTTTGATCCACCTACCGCTTTGACATAAGATCAAAATTTCTTAGGATTTTCTACCAAGTCGGTATATAGAACTTTACTTTTGAATTCATTGAACGCATCTCGCATAGCCCTCCTCACACAACATTTCGCTTCATGTAATTTTTGTTTTTCTGCGAGGCTTTGGCTGTGTTTATGTTTGCTGTGAAGTTCCCTTTGCTTCCGCAGCAGTTTTCTAACTCGGTTGTTGTACCACGGTGGCTCTTTTCCATCTCTTACGATCTTGCTTGGCACATACTCATCTAACACATATTGTACGATGGTTTTGAACTTTGTCCACTGATCCTCAACACTATCTGTACTTGAGACAAAACTTTTATGTTGAGCCATCAGGTACTCTTAAATCTGCTTTTTGTCACTTCTGCTAAACAGAAAAGTCTCCCTACCTTTTATTATATTTCTATTTACGGCTGAAATCACCGATGCTGTAACTGCTTTATGATCGCTGATTCCCTGTTCTGCGTTAAATGTTTCAAATAGTTCGGGTCTGTTTGTCACCAGAAAGTCTAATATGTTATCGCCACGAGTCGGTTCTCTGTCTAACTGCTCAAGGTAGTTTTCAGATGAAGCACTTTAAAAAATTTCACTGGATTCTTTGTCCCTGCCACCCATTTATGAACGTTTGAGTCTCCCAGTCTATATCCGACAAATTAAAATCTCCACCCAGAACTATAACTTGGTGGGGAAATCTACTCGAAATATTTTCCAAATTATCCTTCAGGTGCTCAGCCACAACGGCTGCTGAGCCAGGGGGCCTACAGAGACATCCAATTACCATGTCTGAGCCTGCTTTAACTGTGACCTTCACCCAAATTATTTCACATTTCGAATCTCCGTCAATTTCCATCTATACTATTGAACTTCTTATCGCTATAAACACGCTTCCCCCTTTACTGTCCAGCCTGTCTCTGCGGTATACATTCCAATCTGAGTTTAGAATTTCATTACTGTTTACATCTGGTTTCAGCCATGGGAGCTTGGGAGCATGGGAGCTTGGGAGCATGGGAGCTTGGGAGCATGGGAGCTTGTGAGTGAACCGATTGCGTGTAAAAGTATTACATTTACAGACTGCTGATGGTATTTGTGCGGAAGTTTTTCAGTTAATTTGAAATACTCTTGCGACATCTCTCAGATGCAAGGAGGCTAGTAATAATTTTTAGTAACTTCAAATTCTTTTCCGGATTGGGCACCAGTCATCAATAATTTGTTGAGTAAAGGTGACTTTCATCCACTACGGATGTGCATTTATTAAGACTCTTTCCCATTTTCACAACCAGTTTCTGCTTAAAAAGACAATTTCGAGTGTTCACCCTGATCAAGGTACCATACTCATCAAAGTGGCAGCGAACTCTCTTGATATGCTGCCGTTCGTGTAGGTTGCAAACATATCCGAAAGAATGTTGTAAAATAATAGCACCTTCATGTCCGAGGTCGTAATCAACAAAGTTAATTCTCATTCAATTTTAAATTGGCTTTAAGACATCATGGTCAGCTAGTCATAACAGACAACGTAACACCTCAACATCCAGTGGTAAATATGTCACAACACATAACTATCACAAACACGTAAAAAATCAACTGAAAAGAAGTAAGCCAAAAGATAAAAACCCCAACTAAACTAAACTCCGTCCGAACAGGCCTCGGTAGGCCCAATGGTACCGACCGACCGCTGTGTCATACCCAGCCGATTGGCGTCACTGGATGCAGATATGAAGGGACATGTGGTCAGCACACCGTTCTCCCGACCGTTGTCAGTTTTGGTGACCGGAGCCGCTACTTCTCAGTCAAGTAGCTCCTCAGTTGGCCTCACAAGGGCTGAGTGCAGCCCACTTGCCAACAGCGCTCGCCAGATCCAGACGGTCCCACAGCCAGGTGCTAGCCGAGCCCGACAACGGTCAGCTTTGGTAATCTGATGGGAACCGGTGATACCCCTGCGGCAAGGCCGTTGCCAATGTAAACCTCGAGTTTCAATAATTTATCTCTACATTTAACTGGCTAGTAGGTAATATGTAATTACCTCGAAAAAATTATGAAAGTGCGAGAGACTTCAGTCAGGAGCCAAATAAAATAAATATATTTCTCAAATTCAAAACCAGCTAAAATTAAACGCATGTAAAGAAAAATATAAATTTAAGGCTTTGCTGGCTGGGTTATCCCACGGGGTGAGTCCAGGCCCCTGTTGGAAGGCGTGTACTTCCTCCCCGCACATTGAATCCCTTCCTTGCAGATAAGTAATAGTTGTGCTGCATGTGTATTTCTTAGAGTGTAGGCGAATGCAATGGATGCATGTAAAGTGTAGAGTCATGTTCGTGTTGTATAATGCTGATGATGAGAGAAGATAAAAGGGTGAAATGCGTTGCCTGTCCCGGCGGAGGTTCGAGTCCTCCCTCGGGCATGGGTGTGTGTGTTTGTCCTTAGGATAATTTAGGATAAGTAGTGTGTAAGCTTAGGGACTGATGACCTTAACAGTTAAGTCCCATAGATTTCACACACATTTGAACATTTTTTTGCGTTGCCTGCCCCGACCTTGGTAGCCGAGCGGTTCTAGGCACTTTAGTTTGAAACCGCACCACCGCTACGGTCGCAGGTTCGAATCCTGTTTCGGGCATGGATGTGTGTGATGTCCTTAGGTTAGTTAGGTTTAAGTAGGTCTTAGTTCTAGGGGACTGATGACCTCAGCTGTTAAGTCCCATACTGCTCAGAGCCATTTGAACCATTTTTTGCGTTGCCTGCACATCTACTCACATCGAAAAGCACTAACGAGGCCACAGAACTTAACGTCTATATCCGACGGACGGATCATCAATAATAGTGTCACGTGCCTCCACTTCATGAGACACTTTTTTATCTTTTTTTGAGGAAGATAGAAGAAACAGAAACCTTTATTATTCACAAAACCATTGTATGTCCTTGTAACTTATAACTGTCCTGGAAGGAATCTCGTTGCCGTCCTACCATGCAGGAGGAAATAACAACAAAGTCAAAATAGGGCCACCTCCGGCACCCTTTAGAAAAGTATTTATGTATGTTAAAACAAAATTAAAAGAAACATTGCAGTGCTATCTGTGCAACTGTTAGTTCTTCGTCGGCTACGGAGGGGTCCAACGTGTCTTGAGACTGAGGTATGCTCACATCCCTTGGACGGAATACCATCTGCGACCATCGGTATGCAGGCGTTTACCCCAAACGCCTGCAGACTGGTGGTCGCAGATGGTATTCTGTCCAAGAGTTGTGAGCACACCGCAGTCTGAAGAAACTTTGAACCCTAAAATTTACATATGGGTGATGCAGAACACCATTTTCTATTTAATCATGATTCAGTTATATAACTATATTTAGTATCTCTGCACATTATAGATAACATCAGTGAAGACTAAGACGCCTCACACTTCTGGCCATTCTGTCTTAATTTTTATACAACGTCTTTTTATAATCGTTTCCTGAAGAAAATTGGTTTCTTTCGTTTGAACGAAGAACAACTTCGGTACAGACACCAAGCGAGTTTATTCTGTACCTAAGCCTGTCAGTCCTTATCTAAAAAAATTACTTGTTATCTAAAAGTGACGCCGTATACTGGCTTTCGACAAATAATTTTCAGTGCCGGCGTCTCGATATTTTGAAGTGGTGGAGTGTAGTTTACTATAAACCCGACTTTTACTTCACAATTTTCATCCCCACTAAGGAAACTGTCTCTGCAACCTGCATATCAACGAGAAAATCTGCCGAACTCATTATTAAAACTACGAAAGGTTTCTCCACACGATCGCTATGTCTATCAGATGTTAATTCTTTCTAAATTTTCCATTTTATTTCGGACATGTTATAACTGAAGACTGTTCTAAAAAGGACCGAGATATTTAGCTCTTACGTCGGAACTAATCAAGACAGCGTTAGTAGTTTACATTGCGCGTCGTGGCTCTATTTACCAAGCCAGTGGATGAAAAAATTACTGTTTCATCTCTTAATAACCCTACCGAATAATTTCCTTCTTACAACCTTCATCTTCTAAGTACGATGATCATGAGTGCGAATACAGAGCATGGTCATAATGTTCTCAAAAATAATGAAATATATTTCTCGAACACTTTAACTCATAATTTAAACTACCGTTATATGTACGCTTCTTAATCGACAAGCGCCATCTTAGAATCTCGAAACTGAACGAAACTAATGGTTGACAGCCTGTCTGAGAACAAAGTAACTGTATCACGTTTCAACACCGTGTATTACGTAGCTTTGTGCGGTAATTCAATATGCCATTCTCTAGAAATTTATATGGACTTAATTATTCGCCAGTGTGTTGCAGTAAAAGCTTCCCCTTTGTAAATTTTATGAGCTAAGGATCGCTAACGAAAATGAATGAACGTGAACACAGATACTTGTCTTCTATAACAAAACCCGTCAGGAGCGCCGCACCGAAATAAATCGCATTAAATCCGAGAATCTTGCAGGGTCGACAACGCTCGTTGAATTTTCGTGCAAAATCGCAACAGCTGTGTAAGCATACTGGCGTCCGTTCTTGACTACAAACATGTACAAAGGAGTGATAAATTCGAGAATATTAGTAAACCTAATATAATATAAATATTTTTTTGATAAGAACTGCAGTACGCTCACTAATTTCGAGAAAGAATAAAATCATTAATTTTGTCGAAAAATATATTCATGGTACCAAATCAGTTAAAAAAAGTTTTAACACTGCAATATTGAGGATTTATCCCGACTTCGTGAATATTCCTCTTTGCTCTTGTGAGATGTACATAAACACACCAGACTTCTTTTTCTGTTGAGTAAAAATGAGTTTAACGGATTTCTAATTGCCTGGTGGATCGGTTCCGTTAGTATGGGACTGATAGAAAGCAAAAGTCTCTATACTGGATTAAAAAAAAAACATTCAGAACTTGTAATATTACATTGCAGTACATTAAACTGCCAGAAATACGTTTTCTGTTGTGTAATGTTGTTATAAAATACGTTATTAAGCAATACGCACACTCTTCTTCTTTATTTTCTATTATATGGCTCCAAAATATTCGCCCGTCTCTGTCTCTCTAATGTGCTGATTATCAATGCAGGGTTTAAATTAATCCAGGGTACTTCAAGCCGGATCTTCTTTCTCCGTCTACTTCAGGGGCTTCCGTCTCCTTTCTTCCACTTATTCTCTCTTTCCCTTCTTAACACCTAATGGTGTTTTCTCGGAAATTTTGCCGGCCGGGGTGGCCGAACGGTTCTAGGCGCGTCAGTCTGGAACGGCGACGCCGCTACGGTCGCAGGTTCGAATCCTGCCTCGGGCATGGATGTGTGTGGTGTCCATAGGTTAGTTAGGTTCAAGTAGTACTAAGTTCAAGGGGACTGATGACCTCAGATGTTAAGTCCCATAGTGCTCAGAGCCATTTGAACCATTCGGAAATTTTATTTCGGTTATTTTCTACAGGAGCTTTTGTTTAATCAAATTTTAAAATGTTCGTTCTATTTTTTTTCTGTGCGCTCTTTCGCGGGAGCGTTACCTGTTTCCCCTTATCAGTGTAACTTCACTTTCATAGTTTTCTTAATACAAAATAGAAAACTATTTTCTAAACTGTTCTACCTTCCACATTTCTGCACTATGTACACTATCATAACAAAAGTGTACGGACTTTTCTATGTAATGCGGAACTGACCGTTAGATATCACGAGAGGCCGACCCACCGGTATAAAAAGGAGACGGGGAGTATTGTGTTGTAGGTACAGAAGCAGTAACAGATGAGTGGCTCAGTCAGAAGAGCTTCGTGACTTCAAACGGAGACTAGTCATAGGATGTCACCTGAGTATCAAACCCCCTATTGATACTTTAATCCTTCTGAAGCTGCCCAAGTCGACTGTTGGCGACGTGATTGTGAAGTAGACACACGAAGGAGCAACCACAGCTAAACCAATACCTCGTGTACTTACGTACAGGGATCGTTGAGCATTCCAGAGGATGGCAGATAAAAATGGCATGAAATCAGCCGAAGGAATCACTCGTGAGTTACAAAGTGCTGTCATCAATCCATCTGGCACAATGACTGTGCGTAGGGAATTAAAAAGAATGGGGTGCAGTGGTCATAAGCCACACATTTCCGTCGTCACTTCATAGCGGCGCCTGAGGTGGTGTAAAGACAGATGCTACTAGACAGTGCATGACTGGAAACAAGCGATTTGGAGTGAATAAGCACGCTATACCCTGTGGCAAAACCGATGGCAAGATTTGGGTTTGGCGTCTGCCTCGAAACTTTGCCTGCCATCGTGTGTTTTACGGTATGTGGGTGTTTTCAGTGGTTAGTGTACGGCCCCTTATTGCGCTTTAGAAAACGCAAAATGCGAAAGATTATGAACAAATTTTACGGCATTGTGTACAGCGTACAGTAGAGGAACAGTTCGAAAGCGATGATTGTTTGGATCAGCACGACAGTGCACCCTGTCAGTAAGCAACTTCAGCCAGGCAATGCTTTGTGGACAATAATATTTCGGAAAAGAGCTGGCCTCTCCAGAGTCCCGACTTAAATGTGGTGGAACACCTTCGCGGTAAGTTAGAACGCCGACTTCGCCCGAGTGTCCAGCATAACTACTTAGTCTGGTTTCGATCTTGAGGAAGAATGGGCTGCCATTCCATTTAGACACCTTACTTAGTGTCCCGATAAGTGTCAAACCCACATAAATGCGAACTGTGTACGCACCCCATAAAAATGTCTACTAATAGTGGTCCGGATACTTTTGATCACTAGTGTACAGGCACAAGCGCAGGATGGCATAATTTCAGTATATATTTACATAGTCTGCAGATAGTCGTAAAATTAGCTGATAGTGTTTCGTTCCGTTCCATTCACGAACAGATATCTCTCTCTGGATATGATAAGTCGAATCTCATCTCTACTATCCCTACGGAAGCAACACGTATGGTGTTGAAATTTAAGTGTGGATTGTTAGCCAAAAACTGGTTTTTGATTATTAAACAATATACTTGCGAGATATTACATGTATTGCCTCTTGTGCATGCCAGTTCAGTTTTTTAACGTTTCTGTCAGATCCTTTTACCAGTCAAATATTTCTGTGTTCAACTTCACATATCCAAATATTTGTCACTCTTTGCACAGGACGATATTTTACCGATATATGACCAGATATTAATGTTAAGTCAATCGGCTAAAACTTCTTCACAGATAACCAAATCTTCTGTGGAAAATGTAAGATAAAAACTAATACATAACGCTATTTGTTAAACCTTTAACATTTAATGTAGTTTACATGACCCTTACAGAGGGCTTTCCAGGCCTTAGCAAAGAAGCTATAAAAAGTATGTACATATACATCGCTATTTTAATAGGTAACAACGTGGAGTAGGTTACTGAACCTACAAACATAAATGAGGTTTGCCATCTGTCAGCATCATGATTCACTTTACACACTCGCGATGTGGTTGGTGAATGGAAAGGAGAAGTACTTGCTGGGAATCAAATAAATTAGTAGAAGACATTGGATACTCTCTTCTTCACAGGTAGCTAAGTAATTTTAGCAACCTCAGTAGATCGTCTTCAAAAATTAATTCACCTGCTGAATAAAATATCTGAAAGATTTAAGTGCGAAATCTATACAGTACTACTCTCCTAAGGAAAGGCTCCAGTCGATCAAAATTCAGTCCATTCAATCAATCTTGTGATACCAGCACAAGTCAAACAGAGCTTGTACTTTGACTATAACGTCAAGAACAGGTATGAGCGAGATAATGACGATAAGGTTGCAATTTTCTCTAAAACGTGCAACACAACACACAGGACGCTGGAAAGACCCTGCAGAAAAGAAATAGAAATAAAATTTTCTAAAATAATAGCTAACCAAACTCTTTTGTTTGATCAGAGAGGTGATAAAACTTAGAGATGAATCCATGATCCAAGTAGCAGAAATAAGATTCCTACGGACAGTTAAGAACTGCTCCAAAAGAGACCTCATCGGAAATGATATCAGAAAATAATTAAAAGCGCTGCTGTATACGACTCAGAACTACTAAGTATCCAAATAAATGGTTGATGAACCGAAGACGGAGGACGTGTAAAGCTGTACATATTAAATACCACACGAATAATCTGCCATAAAATAGTGCATTTTCACATACTGGAGCCTTCGTCCTCACTGAGATTCATCTGTGACCTATAGGGCAGGCACGTATCGGTGTCAGCAATGACCAACGAACTAAGCGTAATGCTGGGAGCTCAGCCACAGCCGTGACGCTTTATTTTTATCGCTACGCGAGTCACTCAATGGAAACCAGAATACGCCGACTTGGGATGTGTGAGTACCGCGCGCAGAAATCGTAAAACGCAGCCGGAGGCTGACTCAGAGCATATCACTGAACCCGGTTTGGATACACAGTCACATATACATACACACACATATACAAAGAGCCTGGGTCTTGCTCTGCTACATTGTGTGTTGCTATCGCTACGAAGTTTGTGCAACAATCACAGACGCAGTTAACATGTCATTAACTTACTCATGGAATCGCGGATGCTAGTCAGTAACAAGAGATGGTAGCTTCCATAATGAATCACATTTCGTTTTGACCGAAGATTTCATTTTAAATGTTGATTTATCAGTTACTTTCTGTCGTAGGTACTATGTCATATCATCCAGCTACAACTAGAGACGATATACAGGCTCAGCTATGGTACTGAAGTGAGGCAGAGGTGAACAATGCTGGTAATACGATTGAGCGACGTCACAGGCAGGGGAGATAGTATTGCCAGTTCTGAAGAAAAAACACAGTTAATATATTTTGTTCTCAAAAACTAATGGCGTATAGATATTCGAAACTAATTATGTCTGCCATGTGGATCAATCGAATGAGCACATCACTTTCGACACCAAAACACTATAGTTATTGATCTTGGTTACAGACGTTAAACCTATGGACCAAAACTCCAAATACCAGAAAAAATGATAGCTCGCGCTTTAAATCCGCGTTTAGAAATATTTTGACATCAGCGCCGATCAGCAACAAAGCATCCACCTACATGAGCTGAAAAATGTATTGAGTTTCGTAATTTTGGACGTGAGCTGAAAATGAGTCGTTCCCAGTAACGATCCGCCAATGTATTGGCACCTGCACTACCTCCATTTCTGCCAGTTTCGACCAGCAGTACCTAGGAAAGCATTGGGAATGGAGCACTCATTATACGATGTAGTTCGTTCTGGATCTCAGACGTTTAAATTCCTTCCGTCGACGCGCACGAAGGTGAAATAATGAAGGCCCATCGAAGTGTTGCGGAACAATGTCAGATGGCTAGCGCTACGAAATTACACAGTTGTGTAAGGTAATGAAAGAACTGTCATGCAATCGATTAAATGTCTTTGCCATCCTGGAGATCAAGGACCGCTCGACTGAAGTAAGAACCGCTGATAAGAAGAGACATCTGTTAATCATCGTACTGTCACTCTTTCTCAGATGATTTACGACCATCACTCTCTGAGATCCCTCTCCTTTAAGCTACTACGTAAAAATTTTGAGGAAGCAAAAAACAGAAAGAAATAAGGACGACGATGGAAGATCCGCGATCAGAGAGATGCAAGTGTGGGAACTAACCTTTATCTCATCGTCGGGCGACTCCTTCTTGACGGTGACGAGGCGCGGCGGCGGTGGCGGCGGCGGCGACGAGCGGCCAGCCATGTTGCGTGGCGTGGCGATCCACGCGCGGCGCGCGGCGCACTGCCAGCTGGCCGCGACGCCCGCGCCGCCGCCGCCGCCGCCGCCGCCGCCGCCCACCGCGGCGCATGCGCACTCTGTTGCGTCCGGTGTCCGCAGCGCATGCGCAGACTTCGAACCGAGCGTGATTCCTAACCACCCCATAAATTACACTACTGGCCATTAAAAATGCTACACCAAGAAGAAATGTAGATGATAAACGGGTATTCATTCGACAAATATATTATACTAGAACTGACATGTGATTACATTTTCACGCAATTTGGGTGCATAGATCCTGAGAAATCAGTACCCAGAACAACCAACTCTGGCCTTAATAACGGCCTTTATACTCCTGGGCATTGAGTCAGAGCTTGGATGGCGTGTACAGGTACAGCTGCCCATGCAGCTTCAACACGACACCACAGTTCATCAAGAGTAGTGACTGGCGTATTGTGACGAGTCAGTTGCTCGGCCACCATTGACCAGACATTTTCAGTTGGTCAGAGATCTGGAGAATGTGCTGGCCAGGGCAGCAGTCGAACATTTTCTGTATCCAGAAAGACCCGTACAGGACCTGCAACATGCGGTCGTGCATTATCCTGCTGAAATGTAGGGTTTCGCAGGGATCGAATGAAGGGTAGAGCCACGGGTCGTAACACATCTGAAATGTAACGTCCACTGTTCAAAGTGCCGTCAGTGCGAACAAGAGGTGATCGAGACGTGTAACCTGTGGCACCCCATACCATCACGCCGGGTGATACGCTCACATGGCGATGACGAATACACGTTTCCAATGTGCGTTTGTGCCTCCTTGCATGTCTCTGCACTCCCTCCTGCCCTGTCTTCTCCCACCCCATGTGTCTCCTGCCTCTTCGTGTACCCACTGAGGCCCCTCCTCTCTTCATCCCGCCGCTTCCCCTGCTGCCCCTTGCTTTCCCCTCCTTTTCCATCCTCTCTGTCCTTTCCCTCGGCAGGTCCCGGCTGGCAGTTTTAGTCTTCGTCGTGTGCGCTCCAAGTGGGTTTTAAGTGTGTTGTTCCAGAGTGCTTTTACTACTGTGGCCGACTTTTAACGTGTGCATGTCCATTCAGTGTCTTCTCTGAGTTTTGAAGTATCGCCAACTGTGTTTTTTAACTTTCTGGTGACTTTTTTTAACTGTCCTTGATCGTCACCGTGTTGTCTATATTTTTTACCTCCATTTTCTTCCATTATTCTGCTTTAAGTTCCCCTTTATCGCCTTACGTATGTACCAGTTTATTCTTATTTTAAGTTAATGTCACTCGGCTGCAGAGCGTCGAATTGTGCCGCTGACAGCCCTCCCTTGCCCATATGGGGCAGGGGAATGAAATCACAATAAAGAAAAAAAAAATTTCACAGATGTTTATTACTCCATTTCAATGTTTATATGATATTTTTCAAACTACTGTCCTCCTACTTCAAAACACTTCTTATAGCGCCTCTGCCAGTCCCTGAACAGATGGTGCAGACCATTTTTTATCAGGTCCTTGAGATTTATCTCACTTCTCTTGAACGTTCCTTCAGAGTTCTCATCTCGAAAGTGCTGAAGCTTTGCCTTTCGTGAAGAGAATAAAAAAAATCACAGGGTGGAAAATTGGGGTTGTAAGGCGGATGTGCTACACAGCTAATGTTGAGGCCACACATTGTCATGTTGAAGTCGCCAACCAGTTTCAGAAAGTTCTGGTCGTTTCCTTGCAATGTGCTTCTTCAGTTTAGCCAGTACTGACGTGTGGATGCTGCTGTAACCGTGGTGTGATGGAGAACTCCATGCTGGTAAATCATTCCATGACAGTCAAACAATGTGATCACCATCTCTTTTCCTGCCAATGAAACAACTTTTGCCTTGCTTGGTGTTGAAGAACCTGGCCATTTCCACACTGCGCTGGTTAGTTTTCCTTCAGAATCATAATGGTGCAGCCATGACTCTTCGTTAGTGATAATCGATTCCAGAAACGCATCCTCCCCCATCAGTAAAGAGACTCAGTGCCTCGTGGCTTGTCTCTATTCACACAGCCTTTTGTTCAGAAGTCAACAGACGTCTCAGCCATCGTGCACAAACACGGGTTATATACAGGGAGGTCCATCGATAGTGACTGGGCCAAATATCTCACGAAATAAGCGTTAAACGAAAAAACTACAAAGAACGAAACTCGTCTAGCTTGAAGGGGGAAACCACATGGTGCTATGGTTGGCCAGCTAGATGGCGCTGCCATAGGTCAAACGGATATCAACTGCGTTTTTTTTTTATAATAGGAACCCCAATTTTTTTTAACATATACGTGTAGTACGTAAAGAAATATGAAAATTTAAGTTGGACCACTTTTTTCGCTTTGTGATAGATGGCGCTGTAATATTACAAACTTATAAGTACGTGGTATCACGTAACATTCTTGCAGTGCGGACGGTATTTGCTTCGTGATACACTACCCGTCTGGAAATGGACCGTTTACCAATTGCGGAAAAGGTTTATATCGTGTTGATGTATGCCTATTGTGACCAAAATGCCCAACGGTCGTGTGCTATGTATGCTGCGCGGTATCCTGGACGACATCATCCAAGTGTCCGGACCGTTCGCCGGATAGTAACGTTATTTAAGGAAACAGGAAGTGTTCAGCCACATGTGAAACGTCAACCACGACCTGCAACAAATGATGATGCCCAAGTAGGTGTTTTACCTGCTGTCGCGGCTAATCCACACATCAGTAGCAGACAAATTGCGCGAGAATAGGGAATCTCAAAAACGTCGGTGTTGAGAATGCTACTTCTACATCGATTGCACCCGTACCATATTTCTATGCACCAGGAATTGCATGGCGACGACTTTGAACGTTGTGTACAGTTCTGCCACTGGGCACAAGAGAAATTATGGGACGATGACAGATTTTTGCACGCGTTCTATTTAGCGACGAAACGTCATTCACCAACAGCGGTAACGTAAACCGGCATAATATGCACTATTGGGCAACGGAAAATCCACAATGGCTCCGACAATTGTAACATCAGCGACCTTGGCGGGTTAATGTATGGTGCGGCATTATGGGAAGAAGGTTAATTGGCCCCCATTTTATCGATGGCAATCTAAATGGTTCAATGTATGCTGATTTCCTACCCAATGTTCTACTGATGTTACTACAAGATGTTTCACTGCATGACAGAATGGCGATGTAGTTCCAACATGATGGATGTCCGGCACATAGCTCGCGTGAGGTTGAAGCGGTATTGAATAGCATATTTCATGACAGGTGGATTGGACGTCGAAGCACCATACCATGGC
Organism: Schistocerca serialis cubense; assembly: GCF_023864345.2. Classification (NCBI taxonomy): domain Eukaryota; kingdom Metazoa; phylum Arthropoda; class Insecta; order Orthoptera; family Acrididae; genus Schistocerca; species Schistocerca serialis. The sequence continues at coordinate 400,392,814 of NC_064640.1, read as the reverse complement.
CCGCACGTTCACCGGATCTGACGTCCCCGGATTTCTTTCTGTTGGCAAAGTTGAAGGATATTTGCTATCGTGATCCACCGACAACGCCTGACAACATGCGTCAGCGCATTGTCAATGCATGTGCGAACATTACGGAAGGCAAACTACTCGCTTTTGAGAGGAATGTCGTTACACGTATTGCTAAATGCATTCAGGTTGGCTGGCCACGGTGGCCGAGCGGTTCTAGGCGCTTCAGTCCGGAACCGCGCGACTGCTACGGTCGCAGGTTCGAATCCTGCCCCAGGCATGGATGTGTGTGATGGCTTTAGGTTATTTAGGTTTAAGTAGTTCTAAGTTCTAGGGGACTGATGACCTCAGATGTTAAGTCCCATAGTGCTCAGAGCCATTTGAACCATTGAGGTTGACGGACATAATTTTGAGCATTTATTGCATTAGTGTGGTATTTACAAGTAATCACGCCGTGCAGCATGCGTTCTCAGAAATGATAAGTTCACAAAGGTACATGAATCACATTGGAACAACCGAAATAAAGTTTTCAAACGTATCTACGTTCTGTATTTTAATTAAAAAAATCTACCTGTTACCAACTGTTCGTCTAAAATTGTGAGCCATATGTTTGTGACTATTACAGCGCATCTATCACAAAGCGAAAGAAGTGGTCCAACTAAAACATTCATATTTCTTTACGTACTACACGAATATGTAATAAAAAATGGGGGTTCCTATTAAAAAAAACGCAATTGATATCCGCTTGACCTATGGCAGCGCCAACTAGCGTGCCAACCATAGCGGCATTTGGTTTCCCCCTTCAAGCTAGACAAGTTTCGTTCTTTGTAGTTTTTTCGTTTGACGCTTATTTCGTGAGACATTTGGCCCGGTCGCGATCAATGGACCACCCTGTATAGATGATCATTCATAATCGTAAAGACACTGCCATATGAAATTCTCAATACTTCTCTGAGGTTACGTATTGTTATCCGCCGATCCTCACGGTTAATCACAGCAGCCATGTTGATGTTGACTTCAATCACAACAGAAGCAGAAACTCCAGGTCCAGCTTGCTTCACACAGACATATCGGCCTTCTTTTACGTCCTTGAACAATTTTAACAGTGTTGCAAGAGCTAGTGAATCTTGATAGTACGCTTTCTGCAGCTTTTCTTAAGTTTCAGTGGCTGTATGGTTTAAGCGAACACACAGTTTTATTGCGCCGTACTGCTCCTCTCGTGTCGTCTCCATTGCTTGCGCTTCTGTAAAATAGAGCATTACGACCAACCTACCGATATGAGAGTGCTGCTGCCTATGGTCATTGTAGACAAAAATTCACTCTTTCAAATATTCATGGTACAGATAGGAAACTATCGCGGAAGCTACAGGAGAAAATCTGTCTCAGTCTTTATTAATTAGCCCTTGCAGCCTACAGACACGTAGACTCTTACGAAGAATAACCTCCTACAGCTCTCCTCACGAGTTACTCCGTTCCATACTTGTAGCAGTTTTCAAATAGTTACCAAAAATTCGAAAAAATGTAAGGCGTCAATATTTTTGTCTAGAATGTGTTGGACTACTTTGTATTAGGAAATTATCATCTAATTGTTATGAAAACAATATAAACTAATGTTAATACTAACTCCCAAACAAAATCTTACGTCAAGCGTCGAAAAAGGCTTGAACCACTAACAAATATAAACTGAAAAAAATTCTTGTAACATCCTTAAGGTTTACACACATTCCAGGAATATTTTATTGTGAAACCCTGTAATTTTTTCAGTATCAAAACTTCTGTAAGATGATTGAAATTATTTTGCCTCAGGATGGAAAAATTATATCCCTAAGGACTTCATGTTCTATATTACCTCGTAGAAACTTCCACAGGGAAAGTCGTTAGGAAAATGAGAATGTAATTTTTCGTGGCGATATTCGTGGGTCAGTGTTTCTCGTTTTGTGTCACGTCAAATTTCTTTGTACACTCAAGCTTTCAACAGCTTCCTCCATCGTCATCGCCAGAAATTAAATTTCGTTCTAACAGACCGTGCCGTACTTCCGTATTTAGTTCGCCTAGTTACGCAATGGAAACGTTAAGAAGTACGATACTTCCTTATGACACTACGCCGTCGTCTGTGATGGAGGCATATTAATAGTCAAGCTGATTCTGTTAGAAGGCAGATGCTTGATGAAACGAAAATCTTATCCCATGTATCCACGTACGGGGTTTCTGTCATCAAAGAACCCGCTGAGCTCAGATTGTGCAACATAACTTTAATTGGGATCGCGTCTATATGCCCATGATGATCCATGGATAAGGGAGCTCGATGCTAAAAGGCTATGGAATAATACCAACATATTATAGAAATGAATGTACGTATGTATGTATATGTCTATATATGCATTTATGTACGTTCCACATCTCCCCCTAAACCACTGGACCGATTTCAGTCAAATTTGATACGCATACCACATACCGTCTGGAAAGAATGGCTGCGGGGGTAAAACCACCCACCTATCAAAGGTGTGGGTGTGGGGGTGAAAACGTAGTGTAGTCCACGTCACGTAAATACCCAGACTTTATTCATATGTTATTTGGGAATGAGAGCTCTTTGTGGCTTGCAACAGACTTTACACATAATCCATACCTTTGAGGAACTACTTCTCGCTGACAACCGTCACAAAATGTTGAAAGGGAAAACTTTATCACTTACAACATTTTCACTGTTCATGCAGTAAAATTACCGCATCAGACATGACATTTTAATTTATTGCTTCTCTACTACTAACTGTATTCATGACGAAGTTGCAGACTGTATCCACGTACAATATCCACAAACAACACTGAACATACCTGCAAAATTATATCACTGTGCGACACATAGTTTAGCAGATATGACGTCATAGACACCGAGAAGCCGAAAAAACTTACCGCATCATGCATGACGTCTAAATTTATTACTTTTTTCCTACTAATTCTGTTCGCAAAAAGTTTCGCATATAGTATCCACATACGCCGCTGAATGTATTTACAAAATCGTATCATTGTACGACACGTAGTTTTAAGATATGGCGTCATAAACAATGAGCTGCGTGAAAACATTGCAGGACGAAATTCGCTAGAGATACAGGTAAAACACGCATACAAATATATTTGAAATGTATGAAATATATCTAAAATACTTTGTGAAATACGTGTATGCGGACAAAGCACCGGATAAAAAATTCCTTCTAAACCTCTGGATCGATTTCAACCAAACTTGGTACATGTGTTACCTGTTATCTGAAAAAGAAATACTGTGGGGATAAAAACTAACAACCTCTTGTTGGGCTGGGGGTGAAAACGTGTAGAGCGAAAGCGGGAGGAAGAAATGGACAGACAGATAGAGGGAAAGAGAACATGGACATAGCTATGACGAAGGAGGAGATGGACAGAGAGAGGGGGAGGACACGATGGCCAGAGAGAGGAAAGAGGATGAGATAGTCAGAGAGAAGGGTAGGAGGAGATGGACTGAGAAGGGGTGGAGGAGGAAATCGACAGAGAGAGGGAGTGGGGAAGATGGAGAGGAAGGCGGGGCAGGAGGAGATAAAGTGAGTGCGGAGAAGATAGAGAGGGCAAGTGGAGACGAACACAGAGCGGGAAGGACGGAATGGACAGAGATGACATCGGAGCCGGTCCCAGGACAGTTCTATCGAGGACACATCTTGTGATGTAGTTGGCCACAGGAGGATCTCAGCGTCACGCAGACAGATCGTAGAGACACGTGCCATGAGTGGACGAGCATTGTCTTGTTGAAAAATGATGCCGCGTTGCATGAGGATGCAGAATGTTCGTGACGTACCGTCGTGACGTGAACGTTCCTTCAATCACTTCCAGACATGAACTGAAGTAATACCTGATGGCTCCCCACACCGCCACGCAAGGAGTAACACCGATTGCCTCCATAACAGTGGAAGAACGGGACCTGGTCCAGCTAATGCTAGTCTGCGACCAACGAGACGACACAGAATGTCGCAAGCAGTCACCTGCTTCCGATGGCAGGACCAGATGCGATCTATGTGCCTGGTATACAAAACGTCGATCCTCCTTTCTGGTGGTCGGACTTGGTGGATCAGAACCTCGAAGTCAGTATGGCCGCCCGTACTTTCCCATCAGTCCAGCATCGGACCACTGTCACATCTGAGAGCAACACAAATCTGGAATTACATGACGACTAACTGGCCAAATGGAGACCTGCAATGAGGCTACTTTCACACTCTGTCAGTTGCTGATAATGTCTCACACGGTTACGCGGCGTCTAAGTGTCCTTCACAGTTACCACTTGACATCGAACACCGGTCATGGCCCTTGTATATCCTACTAGGCCTGGTAACAACGCTAAAACGAACAACACTAATAGACACTAGTAGCCGATCTACCAGGCACAAAAAAAAATTGCAGCTATAATCAATTATACCCCCACAGATGTTGAATACGTGTACGAAGACGCATTGGCATAGCATCACATCTGCTGGATGCTTCACATTTTCGGTCAGATAGTGTATAGAGAAAAATGTTTCCTCAAGATAAAAATGTCAAATTTAAACGAAGACTAATAGCTGCCAACTTACGATGGGCCTAGACGTGAAATTCGTTATGAAGATATAAATTATTCATTCAAAAATGTTGTGGCTTATTGCAATTGTTTTTCCTCACTAACGTATTTACGTTGATAAAGGACGGCATTTTATCGAAAGAGGAACCGCAACTGCGTACATTTTAAGAAAAGTTTATTCTTACAGTCTAAGTTGCCTTGCAGCTCATTCCCTGAAAGTAAACATTTCTAAAAGTATTTCCTTTGTTTCTTAATATCCTTTCGGGCTTTGATAACATCAAGAAGATTAGGAATGGCGTGTACGCTATGTTCAGTTTGCTGCTCTTTAGTATTACTCATACGGAGCCGTAAAGCAGACTGATTTCGCACAACAATCGAAAATCAACCACGCCTAACTAGCCAGTTGTGTCGACCAGAACCGGTTCGAGAAGGTTTTTTAACAAGAGAGACTTACTATTTGGCGCACCAAATGACGTAGGTCGCCAAACAAAACAGCAGACAACCAGAATTTGTTTGAATTGAGGTTAATAACAACACAGCTCACTTGTTGTTTGTGAAACCCTCTTGCACGTACTCATTAACTTGAAATTCGCGCAGAGTGGATTTACAGTAGCTTTTTCTACCTAGTTTCAACTTATTTCTGTGTGAAGCTTTCATAGGTTTTCAACTTCCGTCCTTACGTGCATCGTAAATCCGCTTTTCCCAAGCGTGGTGTCGCGATGTTTTCCTGAGAGGCATAATCCTATAGAACGTGTTGAGGAATTTTGTTCTGTCCAGAAGTTTAAACTTTATTAGTTTATAATGTGGCGCATATTACTTTTTCATATAAGATGTAATAATTTATAATCAGATTCGAGACAATTTGCACAAATCTGCACCTACAACAGTGGGCAACTACCCCTTCTGTTTTCCGGTAATTCGAGTGAAGGTACAACCTTGCCACAATTATTGCCTTATTGTTGCTACTTAATGGAAACAAAAGTAAGAACCCCCTGGTCACTTGGTCGTTTTTCAAGTCTACACGAAGTAAGAAGATAGTGGTCCACCAGCTTTATTTCATTTCACAATTGAGAGACAGAGTAGTGAGATAAATTTCATTAGACGCTACATTAACACTTTATACGAATGTAGAATATCTTAAAAAGTGTGTGTACTGGTGTATGAGCGGCCGGTAGATCATCAGTGAAACGGACCTTAGGCGATCTCAAATCTTCTCTGGTGTGAACTATTGCTGTCAAAAGTACTTGCTTAGTGTCAATTCTGGCGCAGTCTGCGTTGTTGTCACATTCGTCTCCTCCGGCTTCCCCATGCAACATTGCCAGATTTCTGGTAGAAAAATGATCTTACTATAGTCATCGGAGGAGACTGTAATCATTCAACAATTAATTGCGACAACTGCAGTGTTGTTAGTAGTGTGCATTGCAAGATATACTGTGAAACATTAGTGAATTCCTCCTCTGAAAACTACCTGTATGAGATTTTTCATGACCTCATTCAAATGGAAATATCATGGATCCAAAGGCAACAAATATATCTGATTTCCTTGAGTATTTTCACATCGACTGGTATCAGTTAACATGAGGCAGTTATAGGAACAATGACTGCAAAGATGCGAAGGAGAAGTAAAACAAGCAGAAGGATTTATATGTTCAGTAAACTTAATAAAAAGGCTGTGGTGCCTTATCTCAGTTTTACTTATTTCATCATGTCAAAAGCATTAAACTTTAGCATACAATGTAATATTAGGCCTTATGGTAAAATTCTTTCCAATTGCGGACATTCTCAATATCGGACGCAGACACTGAAATGTATCCACCAATAACAATTAAAACTTCCAAATAGCGGACAGCATGAAATAAAAAGAAGGTCGTAAATTAAACGGCAACAACCATTATCATATGAACGTTTTGTAACCTAAAGTGCATACTGTTTATGCATTCAAACGTGAGAGCTTATGTAATGGAGTGCTAAGATGTATTAAAACGGAAACGGTTAACGCTAAATTAAAATGTCGAGATCATCAATATCTACGAAAAGGAAAGGCTTACTTTTAGATACACTATCTGATCTAAAGTATCCGGACACATGGCTGCGAATGACTTACAAGTTCGTGGGACCCTTCATCGGTAATGCGGGAATTCAATATGGTGTTGGCCCACCTTTAGCCTTGAAGACAGCTTCAACTCTCGCAGACATACGTTCAGTCAGGTGCTGGAAGGTTTCTTGGGTAATGGCAACTCATTCTTCACTGAGTACTGAACTGAGGAGAGATACCAATGCCGGTCGGCGGGGCCTGACACGAACTCGATGTTCCAAAACATCCCAAAGGTGTTCTACAGGATTCAGGTCAGGACTCTATGCAGGCCAGTCCATTACAGGGACGTTACTGTGTAACCACTCCGACAGAGGTCGTGCATTATGCTCGATCGTGTTGAAAGATGCAATCGCCATCCCCGAATTGATCTTCAACAGTGGGAAGCAAGGAAGTGCTTAAAACATCAATGTAGGCCTGTGCCGTGATAGTGCCACGCAAAACAACAAGGGGTGCAAGCCCCCTCCATGAAAAACACGACCACACCATAGCACCACCGCCTCCGAATTTTACTGTTGGCACTACACACGCTGGCAGATAACGTTCACCGGGCATTCGCAATACCCACACCCTGTCATCGGATCGCCACATTGTGTACCGTGATTCGTCACTCCACACAACGTTTTTCGACTGTTCAGTTGTCCAATGTTTACACTCCTCACACTAATCAAGACGTCGTTTGGCATTTACCGGCGTGATGTGTGGCTTATGAGCAGCCGCTCGACCATGAAATCCAAGTTTCCTCACCTCCCGCCAAGCTTTCATTGTACTTGCGGTGGATCGTGATGCAGTTTTGAATTCCTGTGTGATGGTTCTGGATATATGTCTGCCTTTTACACATTACGACCCTCTTCAAGTGTCGGCGGTTTCTGTCAGTCAACAGACGAGGTCACCCTGTACGCTTTTATGCTGTACGTGTCCATTAACGCTCCCACTTCACTATCATATCAGAAAAGTGGACCTAGGATTGTTTAGGAGTGTGGAAATCTCGCGTACAAACGTATGACACAAGTGACACCCAATCACCTGACCACGTTCCAAGCCCGTGAGTTCTGCGGAGGGCCCCATTCTGCTCTCTCACGATGTCTAATGACTGCTGAGGTCGTTGATATGGAGTACCTGGCAGCATAGGTCACCTAATACGAAAACAGTATGTTTTTGAGGGTGTCCGGATACTTTTGATCACATAGTGTATTTGGCCGCGAGGTTTTATATTGGAAACTCACAGATCAGTGACATTTTAAGAAACAAAAAGGACATTCTGAAATATTGTACTGGAAATGATAACCTTACCAGTAAGCGCGCTTTTCCCTACACATTAGGCTTAAAAGTTCACACTTTGACTTTTGAATGGTTCTGCCGTACTCGGGCCAACAACTTCCCAGTTAGTGGACCTCTGACCAGCGAGAACCGCATAAAGTTTGGACTTCACGATATTAAGGCGTCTGTAAGTAGGCTTGTGAAATTTAGAAGTTGATACAACATCTATTTTCTAATCATACAGGGTGTCAATTATTGAACTATATGAGTAAAACGTAAATTAGTTACAAACTACGGCGTGCACAAACTTTATTCAACAAGTAAACGTCACTACAGACATTCGGATTTAGGTTACGACATGTTCAATATTCTTGCCATCATTGGCAATGATGTGCACAAACGAATAGCAAAATTCAGCATGACCCGCTGAGGTTTCGAAACGTCAGATGTCAATGACCAACTGAATGGTTGTTTTCAGCTCAGAAATGGTTTTTCGGTTATTGCTGTACACCTTGCCTTTAACATAGCCACACAAAAAGGAGTCGTATGTGTTCACATCCAGAGAATATAGCGGCCAATCGAGGCCCATGCCAGTGGCCTCTGGGTACCCCAGAGCCAGAATGCTGTTGCCAAAGTGCTCATCCAGGACATGAAACACTCTCCTGCTTCGATGGGGTCGAGCCCCGTCTTGCATGAACCACATCTTGTCTAAATCAGGATCACTTTGGATGATTGCGATGAAATCATCTTCCAAAACCTTCACGTGTCGTTCGGTAATCACTGTTCCATGAAGGAATATCGCAGTGATTATTCCGTGACGATATTGCACACCACACAGTCACCAGTTGAGGATGAGGAGACTTCTTGATCGCGAAATGCCGATTCTCAGTTCCCAAATGTGCAATTTTGCTTATTGACGCACCCATCCAAATAAAAGTGGGCTTCGTCGCTACACCATATCCACATCAAAGTCCTGTTCGTCAGTTCTGTGGACAATAGTATTGGCGAAACACAACCCCTGTCCCATGGCCCTGGGGCATAATGGCTCATGGGTTTTAATTTTGTATGGGCCCCAATGAACCACGGGCCTTACCGTTGGTGGGGAGGCTTGTGTGCCTCAACGATACAGATAGCCGTACCGTAGGTGCAACCACAACAGAGGGGGTATGTATTGAGAGGCCAGACAAACGTGTGGTTCCTGAAGAGGGGCAGCAGCCTTTTCAGTAGTTGCAGGTGCAACAGTCTGGGTGATTGTCTGATCTGGCCTTGTAACACTAACCAAAATGGCCATGCAGTTCTGGTACTGCGAACGGCTGAAAGCAAGGGGAAACTACAGCCATAATTTTTCCCGAGGGCATGCAGCTTTACTGTGTGATTAAATGATCATAGCGTACTCTTGGGTAAAATATTCCGGAGGTAAAATAGTCCCCCATTCGGATCTCCGGGCGGGGACTACTCAGGAGGACGTCGTTATCAGGAGAAAGAATACTGGCGTTCTACGGATCGGAGCGTGGAATGTTAGATCCCTTAATCGGGCAGGTAGCTTAGAAAATTTAAAAAGGGAAATGGATAGGTTAAAGTTAGATATAGTGGGAATTAGTGAAGTTCAGTGGCAGGAGGAACAAGACTTTTGGTCAGGTAAATACAAGGTTATAAATACAAAACCAAATAGGGGTAATGCAGGAGTAGGTTTAATAATGAATTAAAAAATAGGAGTTCGGGTAAGCTACTACAAACAGCATAGTGAGCTCATTATTGTGGCCAGGATAGACACGAAGCCCACGTCTACTACAGTAGTACAAGTTTATATGCCAACTAGCTTTGCAGATGACGAAGAAATTGATGAAATGTATGAGGAGATAAAAGAAATTATTCAGGTAGTGAAGGGAGACGAAAAATTAATAGTCATGGGTGACTGGAATTCGAGAGTAGGAAAAGGGAGAGAAGGAAACATAGTAGGTGAATATGAGTTGGGGCTAAGAAAAGAAAGAGGAAGCCACCTGGTAGAATTTTGCACAGAGCATAACTTAATTATAGATAACACTTGGTTCAAGAATCATGAACTAAGGTTGTATACATAGAAGAACCCTGGAGATACTAAAAGGCATCAGATAGATTATATAATGGTAAGACAGAGATTTAGGAACCAAGTTTTAAATAGTAAGACATTTCCAGGGGCAGATGTGGACTCTGACCACAATCTATTGGTTATGAACTGTAGATTAAAACTGAAGAAACTGCGAAAAGGTGGGAATTTAAGGAGATGGGACCTGGATAAATTGAAAGAACCAGAGGTTGTACAGAGTCTCAGGGAGAGCATAAGGGAACAATTGACAGGAATGGAGGAAAGAAATACAGTAGAAGAAGAATGGGTAGCTTTGAGGGATGAAATAGTGAAGGCAGCAGAGGATCAAGTAGGTAAAAAGACGAGGGCTAGTAGAAACCCTTGGGTAACAGAAGAAATATTGAATTTAATTGATGAAAGGAGAAAATATAAAAATGCAGTAAATGAAGCAGGCAAAAAAGAATACAAGCGTCTCAAAAATGAGATCGACAGGAAGTGCAAAATGGCTAAGCAGGGATGGCTAGAGGAAAAATGTAAGGATGTAGAGGCGCATATCACTAGTGGTAAGAGAGATACTGCCTACAGGAAAATTAAAGAGACCTTTGGAGAAAAGAGAGCCACTTGTATGAATATCAAGAGCTCAGATGGAAACCCAGTTCTAAACAAAGAGGGGAAAGCTGAAAGGTGGAAGGAGTATATAGCGGGTCTATACAAGGGCGATGTACTTGAGGACAATATTATGGAAATGGAAGAGGATGTAGATGAAGATGAAAAGGGAGATACGATACTGCGTGAAGAGTTTGACAGAGCACTGAAAGACCTAAGTCGAAACAAGGCCCCGGGAGTAGACAACATTCCATTAGAACTATTGACGGCCTTGGGAGAGCCAGTCCTGACAAATCTCTACCATCTGGTGAGCAAGATGTACGAGACAGGCGAAATACCCTCAGACTTCAAAAAGAATATAATAATTCCAATCCCAAAGAAAGCAGGTGTTGACAGATGGGAAAATTACCGAACTATCAGTTTAATAAGTCACAGCTGCAAAATACTAACGCGAATTATTTACAGACGAATGGAAAAACTGGTAGAAGCCGACCTCGGGGAAGATCAGTTTGGATTCCGTAGAAATGTTGGAACACGTGAGGCAATACTGACCCTACGACTTATCTTAGAAGAAAGATTAAGGAAAGGCAAACCTACGTTTCTAGCATTTGTAGACTTAGCGAAAGCTTTTGACAATGTTGACTGGAATACTCTCTTTCAAATTCTGAAGGTGGAAAGGGTAAAATACAGGGAGCGAAAGGCTATTTACAATTTATACAGAAAGCAGATGGCAGTTATAAGAGTCGAGGGGTATGAAAGGGAAGCAGTGGTTGGGAAGGGAGTGAGACAGAGTTGTGGCCTATCCCCGATGTTATTCAATCTGTATATTGAGCAAGCAATAAAGGAAACAAAAGAAAGGTTCGGAGTAGGTATTAAAATCCATGGAGAAGAAATAAAAACTTTGAGGTTCACCGATGACATTGTAATTCTGTCAGAGACAGCAAAGGACTTGGAAGAGTAGCTAAACGGAATGGACAGTGTCTTGAAAGGAGGGTATAAGATGTACATCAACAAAAGCAAAACGATTATAATGGAATGTAGTCGAATTAAATCGGGTGATGCTGAGGGAATTAGATTAGGAAATGAGACACTTAAAGTAGTAAAGGAGTTTTGTTATTTGGGGAGCAAAATAACTGATGATGGTCGAAGTATAGAAGATATAAAATGTAGACTATGAACGGCAAGGAAAGCGTTTCTGAAGAAGAAAAATTTGTTAACATCGAGTATAGATTTAAATGTCAGGTAGTCGTTTCTGAAAGTATTTGTATAGAGTGTAGCCATGTATGGTGGTGAAACGTGGACGATAAATAGTTTAGACAAGAAGAGAATAGAGGCTTTCGAAATGTGGTGCTACAGAAGAATGCTGAAGATTAGATGGGTAGATCACATAACTAATGAGGAGGTACTGAATAGAATTGGGGAGAAGAGGAGCTTGTGGCACAACTTGACTAGAAGAAGGGATCGATTGGTAGGACATGTTCTGAGACATCGAGGGATCACCAATTTAGTATTGGGGGGCAGCGTGGCGGGTAAAAATCGTAGAGGGAGACCAAGAGATGAATACACTAAGAAGATTCAGAAGGATGTAGGCTGCAGTAGGTACTGGGAGGTGAAGAAGCTTGCACAGGATAGAGTAGCATGGAGAGCTGCATCCAACCAGTCTCAGGACTGAAGACCACAACAACAACAAGAACAACAACAACAACATGAAAAAAAATGCAGATCTTCAGCAACAATTTCTCACAGTGTCTCCCTGTTGTGGAGCTCGTCTGATCGATTTCCTGGGGCTGGTTTGAAACATAGCGCTTGTCTTCTTGATGTTTTCAGGCGTTTTCACCCTTTTTGGACGAGTGACATTGCCAACACTGTCATCACGAACACTACCCGTTCTCTCTAACTTGCGAATCAAATTCTTGATTGTTAGCACACCTGGACCGGTTGTCTTCAGATTGAACTCTGTCGCAAACTTCCTTTGAGCCGCAGTTGGGCTGTTATTGTATGTATGTATCTATTGAACTGGGGACCTAGAAACGACGGAGAGGTTGAGTCCCCTCCGTAGCCCTCAGTGGTACACAACGCCACAACAGGCTACAGCAGTCCACTCACCCCGCCGCCACCCCACACCGAGCCAGCCAGGGTCATTGTGCGTTTCGTCTCCCAGTGGAACCCCCCCCTCCCCCCCTCCCCCCGAAACGTCTCGTTCCAAACGAGTGTAACCCCAATGTTTGCGTGGTAGAGTAATTATGGTGTACGGGTACGTGGAGATAGTGTTTGCGCAGCAATCGTCGACATAGTGTAATTGAGGCGGAATAAGGAGAACCCCCGCATTCTCCGAGGCAGATGGAAAACCACCTTAAAAACCATCACAGGCTGGCCGGCACACCGGACCTCCACGCTAATCCGCTAGGGAAGCAATGCGTTAGATTGCACAGCTAGCCGGCGGGCTTCAGGGCTGTTATTTCTCGCATAGTAAGCCTTCACAAGCGCTACACGCTCAGGCAAGCTGTACCGTGCAAATGACCGACAACAACAAGCCGCATGCGCATATTAATTCCCTTCTTGCCCCGCTACCAGCCGTGCAACTTGAACGTCCCAACGCAAACCGATCAGAAGTTATGACGATTTTATTTCATGTAGTTCAATAATTGTCACACTGTCTGTTGAGAACCCAGCTCAAAAGACGAAAACGTCGTGTCAGATGGGGAAGAACGGTAACAGAAATTTTTGAGGACTGTGAAGAAAGAAACACTTTTAGCTGTGACAAGACTGATCTTTTCTTCAGAATTCTTCCCAAGCAAAACAATGGCCTTGAAAGGTGAAAACTGTTCAGGAGACGTAATTTCAAAAAACAGACTTACTATTTTACTTTATGTTAATATGATAGGTAAATTTGAAAAGCCTTTAATTACTGGTGAGGCAGCGAAGCCTAGATGTTTGATGGGTACTGACTTGAGTAAACTGAACTTGGAGTGGTATGCTAATGAACGATCTTGGATGATGAGGGCAATAATGACTGAATGGTTGCTGGAATTGGATAGAAAAATGAAAAGACAAAGGAGGAAAGTGATGTTGTTTATGGATAATACCACTCCACATTGCGCCACTGCACTAAAAAACGAGAAAATGTTCTTTTGCCGTAAATTCAACTTCACGTTGTCAACCACTGGATCAGGGGATTATTCAGAGTTTCAAAGTGTTTTACAAGCAAAAACTTTCAGACATATTTTGTCTCGAATAGACAATATTGAACCTGGATGTAAACTCGGAAAATTTATGAATGTATTGAATTAAATTCTGTGGATTTCTTCGGCCTTAAAACAAGTGACATCCATTACAATCATCAACGGTTTCAAAGAGGCAGCGTTCATTTTTAATGACAGTGTTTCTGCGGTTGACTACGGTGTCGAAGAAAACGATGTCAAGGAACATGAGCATGAACTTCAAAATTTAATAGAGGAATTTGATGGATCTGCGCGATATGCCAATATCGACAATACGCTGTTCTTATAAAGTACATCAACTCACAAGAGTTTCATCAAGAAAGGTGTGGTGACAATGTCGAGAAAGGACAGCAGGATGAACGTGAAGACGACATAACTAAATCGGACTTTAATCCACTTTCAAGTAAGCAGGCAGCTGGTGGGGTAATAAAAGTGAAACACTACTTTTTAGTTAAAAGTGATGAAAGGGACACAGTTTAACATTTATAAATCACTCTCTGGGTCAGAAAAAGATACACTATTATTTCAAACCAGCCGTCCAGAAAGTATGAAAGAAATTTTAATGCCGTCTTATACTAGATTTGTTAATGTAGTACAGTTCTTAAATAAAGATAAAATTTCACTGACGTACTTTTACAGCTGACAAAAGTACAGTACTTTTCTGTCTACAGCACATTGTCCGTATTGTATCGTAGAACGTAATTTTATCCGTTTCTGAATAGCGGACACTTCTTAAAAGAGGACATTTTTATTTTCCTCATAGATGTCCGTCATTCAGAAGTTTTAGTGTAGTAGCATCAGCCTTTACGCAGATAAAGCAATTATCTATAATGAAGTGCTGTCTGAGAAAATATCACAAATATTAAATCAGATCTTGATAATGTTTCAAAGTTTTGCAAAAACTGGTAATTTGCTTTAAATACTCAGAAATGTAAAAGTTTGCAATTCACAGAACGAAAAATCATAGTCTCCTATGACTGCAACATCAATGAGTCACAGTTATCACCGGTCATCTCATATAAATACCTGGATGTAGGATTTTATGGGCTAATAATTTGCATTTTTCTACTGCCAATCACATTTAATTATTTTATGTTTAATGTGACATATAACAGTGCGCAACAATGCGCTTCAAGCATGTTTTCCTCATCAATAGGCGTTTATTCATATAGATAGATATGTCACTTAAAGATAAAATGTCTCCATCTAAATTAAGATAGGTTATTGTTTTTTTTTTATTTATTTTACCACTGGAGTTGCTGTTGATGTATGTTGAGGCGGGAGGGGGAGGAGGAAGGGTGGCAGTGGGTGGATAGAAATCAGTGTCCAATGGTGTCTTCTACTGTCGTTGTTTGTTCCGACAGACTTCACAGCCTGTGTGGGATGAATACAGTTTTGCGTCAGTTGTTATAATAAGCAGCTGAATTGGTTCAAATGGCTCTAAGCACTATGGGACTTAACATCTGAGGTCATCAGTCCCCTAAAACTTAGAACTACTTAAACCTAACTAACCTAAGGACATCACACACATCCATGCCCGAGGCAGGATTCGAACCTGCGACCGTAGCGGTCGCGCGGTTCCGCAGTTGAATTCTTTGCATACAGCCACGTAAACGAAGTTCAGGTTTAGCGCACACCAAATTTCGAAGTTAAAATAAGATAATGCCTCAAACGCAGCAACTTTTTCTTCACTGAGAATGAAGTGCAGGCCCTTGTTGTAATGATTCCTACAGTCTGTAGACTCAAAGTACAGCCAAAAACTCGTTAAGATCAACACACGTACCACGCCTGTTGCGAACTCAATTAATAGAATAGACCAAAAATTACTGAGTGAACTACATACCTTCCTAGCAGAAAAATCACATTCTCTAAAGAACACGTATGAACTAATTAATAATATGAATCACCTGACTATGCCACCTT
This sequence comes from Schistocerca serialis cubense, assembly GCF_023864345.2. Lineage (NCBI taxonomy): Eukaryota > Metazoa > Arthropoda > Insecta > Orthoptera > Acrididae > Schistocerca > Schistocerca serialis. The sequence goes on along the minus strand of NC_064640.1, from coordinate 400,377,068 downwards.
AAGTGACGCTTCTGTCCCTAGAAACTGAAGACCTATACATTAATGTACCTGTAAATGAAACAGTAGTGATAATAATAAAGAACATAAAGAAAAAGAAGGTAATGAACAGACCAGAATGGAGTTTATAGACTTACTTAATTTAGTATTCTCATGTAATTACTTCTATTTCAGGAAAAAAATTTACTAACAATGCCAACGGCTTGCAGTGGGAAGCCCTCTTAGTGGCCTAATAGCTGAAATGTTTATGAACCTTATAGAGAATAAAACATTGAAATTAAAAGATATCACCACAAAGCTTAATTCTGTAAGAGGTATGCTGGTGACACACTTTTCTATTAAACGGTGCAGATGGTGAAGTGACAATCCTTTTTAAAAAATTCAATACTCTGCATAAAAAGTATCCAGTTCATCTTGAGTATGAACAGAACAACACCATACCATTTCTCGACATTAAAATATTAAAACAGAACCATCTCCCAATGCTCACAGAAAACCTTCTGTTACAGACACAATTATCTACATCTACGTGATTACTCTGCTATTCACAACAAAGGGCCTGGCAGAGGGTTCAATGAACCACCTTTATGCTGTCTCTCTACCGTTCCGCTCTCGAACGGCACGCGGGAAAAACGAGCACTTAAATTTTTCTGTGCGAGCCCTGATTTCTCTTATTTTATCGTGATGATAATTTCTCCCTATGTAATGTTTTCGCAATCGGAGGAGAAAACTGGTGATTGACATTTCATGAGAAGATTATAACAAACTCTTCAACATATCCCACCTCCCGCAAAAGCTGCATATTGATAAATGTTATTAGAACTCCAGCAAGGAACAGAAGCCGTAATATATATCGCAATAAACAATGGATGTGATCCTTCACTTACTACTCAATATAGTGTAAGAAAAGATAAAAAAAATAATCTTCACAAACAGTCAAAATTACACTCACAACTGACAGCACACCAGCAGTTAAACATGCAAAAATTCCATATCTTAGTACAATGTCTGAAAAATTAGCTAGGTTATTGAAAAACATAGAGGTCAAAATCAGCTTCAGCACTACCAATGAGCTAATAAGCAAGCTTATTCACACTATAAAATCCTCAGATGCAGATCACAAAAGGTGACATTTACAAAATTACTTGCAGCCAATCTAATAAACATTATATAGGATAGACTACCAGAAATTTTAGAACTCAGTTCAAAGAGCATATAGACTGCTCCAGACTGGAGAACTGTAACACGTCAACAGTAGTAACACACATTAAAAACACAGACCACCCGTTGAAAATCGAAGACAACTTGAAATTTTGCACAAAATCAATAAAAATAAAAGAATGGATTTCATGGAAGAAATTGAAATACTCATTCACAATACAAAAAATGGAGATACGTTCTCAATGAGATACCTGGATTCAAAAACTCAAAAATATTCAGTTGCCTAAAGCCTGTTCCAGTGCATTTGATTTAAGATGTGTCAGTGTGGAAAAAATGACATCCAAACTGTAATTTCGCGATATTCGACGTAAAGAAATGGTAGTCGATACTCAACCACACACATAAAGGTCGCAATATTGTATTAAGCATATACTGTTATCTTCTGTGTAGAAACATTGTGTGCAGTGAAAAACGTCCAAATAGTGCCAGACTAAGCAGTCCAAAAATGTCATGTTATGCGACAGCACCGCCAGTGTACCAGTAATGCGAATGAAGCTTCGAGACGCCAAAATCGTAAGTGAAAAACCGACATAATTGTGAATAGCGTGTCACACAATTATCAGAACATGACTGCTGGTTCACTATATGAATCCGCTGCCAGCCACAACAAACAACGAGGCACAGCAGAAGACACCACTAGACGTAGATTTACATCCACCCATAGCGAAAGAACTTGCCCCCCTTCTAACAGCCGTGTACCGCAAGTCTCTAGAGGAACGGAGGGTTCCAAATGATTGGAAAAGAGCACAGATAGTCCCAGTCTTCAAGAAGGGTCGTCGAGCAGATGCGCAAAACTATAGACCTATATCTCTTACGTCGATCTCTTGCAGAATTTTAGAACATGTTTTTTGCTGGCGTATCATGTCATTTCTGGAAACCCAGAATCTACTATGTAGGAATCAACATGGATTCCGGAAACAGCGATCGTGTGAGACCCAACTTGCCTTATTTGTTCATGAGACCCAGAAAATATTAGATACAGGCTCCCAGGTAGATGCTATTTTTCTTGACTTCCGGAAGGCGTTCGATACAGTTCCGCACTGTCGCCTGATAAACAAAGTAAGAGCCTACGGAATATCAGACCAGCTGTGTGGCTGGATTGAAGAGTTTTTAGCAAACAGAACACAGCATGTTGTTATCAACGGAGAGACGTCTACAGACGTTAAAGTAACCTCTGGCGTGCCACAGGGGAGTGTTATGGGACCATTGCTTTTCACAATATATATAAATGACTTAGTAGATAGTGTCGGAAGTTCCATGCGGCTTTTCGCGGATGATGCTGTAGTATACAGAGAAGTTGCTGCATTAAAAAATTGTAGCGAAATACAGGAAGATCTGCAGCGGATAGGCACTTGGTGCAGGGAGTGGCAACTGACCCTTAACATAGACAAATGTAATGTATTGCGAATACATAGAAAGAAGGATCCTTTATTGTATGATTATATGATAGCGGAACAAACACTGGTAGCAGTTACTTCTGTAAAATATCTAGGAGTATGCGTACGGAACGATTTGAAGTTGAATGATCATATAAAATTAATTGTTGGTAAGGCGGGTACCAGGTTGAGATTCATTGGGAGAGTGCTTAGAAAATGTAGTCCATCAACAAAGGAGGTGGCTTACAAAACACTCGTTCGACCTATACTTGAGTATTGCTCATCAGTGTGGGATCCGTACCAGATCGGTTTGACGGAGGAGATAGAGAAGATCCAAAGAAGAGCGGCGCGTTTCGTCACAGGGTTATTTGGTAACCGTGATAGCGTTACGGAGATGTTTAATAAACTCAAGTGGCAGACTCTGCAAGAGAGGCGCTCTGCATCGCGGTGTAGCTTGCTCGCCAGGTTTCGAGAGGGTGCGTTTCTGGATGAGGTATCGAATATATTGCTTCCCCCTACTTATACTTCCCGAGGAGATCACGAATGTAAAATTAGAGAGATTAGAGCGCGCACGGAGGCTTTCAGACAGTCGTTCTTCCCGCGAACCATACGCGACTGGAACAGGAAAGGGAGGTAATGACAGTGGCACGTAAAGTGCCCTCCGCCACACACCGTTGGGTGGCTTGCGGAGTATCAATGTAGATGTAGATGTAGATGTAGCCCCGTCTCCACCGTGTACCCCAATAGTCACTCCAGCAGCGGTACAGTGAACGAAACAAGATTCTATATTGATTTAGTTTAAGACATTTTAAATAACATACTCGTATCTGTATGCGTAAAACGCCTGATGATCTAGAGGCTGCTTACAGATGTTGCAGAAAAATAGAAAAAAATTATCTCCCACAGTCTTGGTTCCTAAATGTAGCCTATATGCTCAAAATTGGCTTCGTAGGGATATGAAACTGAACACTCACATATGCCCAGTCGTTAATACAGCAGGTTACAGACTTGGGGTCATTATCAGGATATTACAGAAATGCAATCGTTCTACAAAGGAGATTAGTTGCAAAGCCCTCTTGCGAACTTTTTTAAAATATTGCTCGTGTGCGTGGGGCCCATTCCAAATAGGACTAAGAGGGGATGTTGAACATAAACGATGAAGGGCAGCAGAATTGTCACATACTGTTTGACCTGTGAGAGAGAGCTATGAAGATGATGAAAACACTGAGCTGCTAAACGCTTGAAGACCGATGCAAACTATCCCGTGTAAGCCTGAATAGTACGTTTTAAGAGCCGAGTTTAAGTGATAAATCTAGAAATACACTGTAATCCCCTACGCATCTCTGTTGCAAGGATCCCAAAGACAACATTAGTGTTATGTTTTCTTTAGTCACTTTTATGTCGTCTCGTTGTCTCTGCAGTGCTGTACCATGGGAAGCAAGGAGAGGAGGTTGGTTGGTGGCTGGTATCCTCGTTCTATCGTACAAAATGCATGCTATTAGTAACTGGGTTCTTTATTCATAAACAAAGAGCTACTTAACTTAAGTTTCCATGTGCTGTGGTACAAGCTCTCTTCTGTGAAGTCCACGTAGCATCATTGCTGTTGAAGTAAAGTCCGCTGTGTTCACTATAATGCTGCTATGTGCTGCCTGTCTGTGTGCTAGAGGCTAAGTCTGCAGCTCTGTCTCGGTGACATGCTGGAACTCCACGGCGTACAGACTGGAACTAAGTGATGTAAAAAGCTCGAACTAACTGGCTAAACTCGAACGAACTGGTCCTCCGGTCCGCAGCGGCGATCCTCAATACTGGCGGCTGAGAGGGCATTGGCGGCACGTGTCCGGTGAGTCTTGTCGTTGGCCTCTATCGATACTCTCGTAACGTCAATGCCACATGGTGTGCTCGCGCCAGCGTATGCCAGCACTAGATTAACTACACCGCCCATAGAGGCGTTTAAAGAATCACTCTTCGAGTGGTAATAAGGTAAGTATCCTCTGCCATACACTACACAGTGATTTATAAAGTACACATTTAGATGCAGATGGCGCAAATGACTCGGATATCCAGAGAAAAAAATTCTAGACAGTGGAACTGAGTCACTTGTCCTACTTATAAATTTGGGAAATTCAGAATGTGTTAACTAAAAATTATGCACATATATATCTACACCTACATCAATACTCAGTAATGGGCAGTGTATGTTCTGGGCAGAAAAGTGCTGACATCAATATCAGCGATATCTCACATGTGGTCTCATATTACATCTAAGATAATTGCGCATCATCAACACTTCCTTATTTCCAAGGCCATACTGGTAACTGGATCTGACCAGGAGAGGGGAGGGCCCTACAATCCCTGTCTCACACACCGCCACTACGGAGCCAATGGTGTGCAGTTTTTAATTTGCCTGCATGCTGTCATATGCTGTCCAGTATGAGGCATCCCACCACCCCACCTTGCCCACGATCCGCACGCCTGTTCTAATGCATAACCAGAGCAGTGCTGGTGTAGTTACTGCATTCGCACTTTAATGGGAGTGAGAGTTAGTTGTAGTTCACATGCATGTCACACCTCACCAACATCAGTATCTGCAGTACCTTATCATCCAGAAAACTACATCCAGCCATGTGCCAAGGCCATGAAGGGAGAGAAGTGTGCCCTGCATCCCCCAGACCCAGTGCCCACGCTTAGCAGCCAAAGACATCCCGTTTTTTCACTCTGCGCACATGTTGTCATATGCTGCCTAGCAAGAAGCTCCTCCTCCCCCCCTCCCCCCCCCCCCCCACCGCCCCATCCCATCACTGCACTTCTAGAGCGCAGTGTGGCAAGGTTGCTATGTTTGCACTAGCATGGGAATGAGAAACAACTGTAGTTGACATCTGCATGTTCTGCTACATTCACGCATTTCGTAGGAGCGACAGTCGTACATGCAACACACGTCTGCCCTTACCTCCACATTTGCACTTTTCGTGGGAGTGTGAAGCGACTGGACCAAGTGAGGTAGCATAGTGATTAGCACACTGGATTCACATTTGGTAGGACGACGGTTCAAATCCGCATCAGACCTTCCAGATTTAGGTTTTCGGTGATTTCCCCAAATCACTTAAGACAAAAGCTGGCATGGTTCCTTTGAAAGGACACATGTGATTTACCTTTGCGCCCTTCCCTAAGCCGAGCTTGTGCGTTGTCTCTATTCACTTCATTGTCGATGGGATGTTAAACACTAACATCCTCCTCCTCCTGAGAGGAGACTGTAGTTCACATCGGGGACACACACACATACACACACACACACACACACACACACACACACACACACACATGTACTGCAGAGTGCTCATACGACGATATACCTGCAAGTACTGCAGAGTACCCAGAAGCTGACGCGCACCTGGCCACATGCCTATGCTCAGCAGACACCTAGATGCGGTGCAATAGAGAAGCTGTGATCTGGTGATACACAGCAATCGGTCGCAATCCCTTTAGTTTTTATTGTTCTTGCAAATCTAGATTTCGGCTGTAAATAGCCATCTTCAGTGCATTTGAACTACAATTCAACAGACTTGCAGCAGTACATGCCACATGTTCTTACAGTTGCATAGGCAAGCAGAAGGGAACTCAAGTTTCCTTCTGTCTATGCACCACCTGCAAGAACATGTGATGACATGAACTTGCAGTCTGTTGAATTGTACTTCAAATGCACTGAAGATGGCTATTTACAGCCTAAATCTAGATATGCAAGAACAATAAAAACTAGGGGGATTGCGACTGATTGCTATGTGCCCCTCTCTCCTTCCTTACAGTCTACGGTGGCTGTGCACAATGGTGCCTTATAAAACCAAAGTTGGTTAATAAGCACCCAGTATAATGAAGTATCTGAAATGCCTAAAATTCCGTCAGCTATGTTTGCATTACTGACTTCTAAAACTTCGTTTAAGGACTGGCTAACCACTTCGATTAGAAAAATTCATCTGAAGCTGTATGTCATACGCCATGGAATTTTGGAATGAGTAGGTAATATATTTCTTTATAGATAATTAAAAACCAAGAGATGCCTATAAAATACAAATAGAGAATTAGGAATTCGTATTTGTTGAACATGAGTTTCACCTTAAATACTACCCCATAAATCCCGAAAACGCGAAATAAAATCTAGGCCTGTTTCACATCGCATTTGTTCCTGTCTCCAGCAGAGGACTGCATTGTAGAAAGCGAGCCTAGTTACTCGTATATGTTTGTACCACAGCTTCTCACTGTCACCAAGAGAAGGCTGTACTTACGAAAATCTGAATTGTTCGTTTGTTGTAGCATGAATTCATACTGTCGCCAACAAAAGACTGTTCTACATAAAACGATGTCCGCTCTAGTAAAAAGGGTAATTGTTCCTTTCTAACTACAACGTTGGATTTAAGAGGCAATAGGATCGTAAATTAATTATTTTTCACATCCATGACGCTTCTCAAATAGAATATACTTTCCAACCATTCTCCACATCAATGATGCTTGTCAAGTGCCACAATATTCTAAAAAGTCTCCAAAAATACGTCTACAAAACAGGTGTCTCAATGTTAATTTCCACATATTCACATGATCGCCAAGTTAGTGTCTAAAATTCTAACGTATGTACTCCAATGGTATATTTCCATGCATAATAATAGTTGACACTTTAAAAGGTAGGCGTAAGGAATCCATGTCGCAAAACTAACCTTAGCAGGCTTATAACTGCAGAAAAAGACATGTTAGCTAAAATACCACCGTAAGTAGGCAAGCACGCGAACCAATTGACAGTCTGAATGTATCTAATGAGGCCTACTTTTAATGTATGTCACAATAAACCTTCAAATTAAATATTTCCGCATTTAAATTATTCTCAAGAACTATTTTAGGAGGGACAGAGATAATGCATCATGCTCTTCACTTGAAAAAATATAATCGATGATAGTGGTTGACAACTGTTGCTATTAGTATAAACGACACGGGCCTACTAGAGGCTATGTACAAAAAACATCTTTTGACAAAGTTTGCAGTCATAACTATGGTGGCAAGGCTCTCTTAAAGGTTTATAGACTGAATTTCCTTTAATATTTTCCACATCTATGTTGTGACAATATCGTAAAGTTCCTGGAAAATACGTCGTCAGCACGAAAAGTACGATTTTTACAACGATTATCTAGAACACAGTTGAGGTTAAGTAAAAGAAAAAGCGCTGTAAGGCTCAAATCAGTTCCTTTACAACATCTATGATGTCACAATATTCTAAAACTCATCAGAAAACGAAATGGTTACGTTGCAGGAGTATCTAAATAAGTATAGCGTGCATTCAAATGTGCAGGAAACTATGGCTCAGGAAAATAAAAGCTCTAATCAACGATGCTAGCAACTAATTAAAGTACCATCACCACCACACCCACCCACACACACACACACACACACACACACACACACACACACACACAGAACAGATTTGTCTTACTAGGGAAGGAAGGAATAAGATAGTTCACTACGATATACATTAAGGCGATGAAAAGTTATGGGATAGCGATATGCACATATACAGAGGGCGGTAGTACTGCGCACACAGGTATAAAAGGCAGCGCACTTTGGGAGTTCTCATTTTTACTCACATGATTCACGTGAAACGGTCCCGACGTGATTATGGCCGCACAACGGGAATTGACGGACTTTGAACGCAGAATGGTAGTTGGAGTTAGACTCATGGGACATTCCATTCAGGAAATCCTTACGGAATTCAATATTCCTAGAACTACAGTGCCAAGAGTGTGCTGAGATTACGAATTTTCAGGTATTACTTATCATCACGGGCAACGCAGTGACTGATGGCCTTCACTTAGCGGTGTTTACGTAGATTTGATAGTGCTAGTAGCAGCGCGGGATTAGCCGAGCGGTCCAGTCGGCTTTCAGCCGTGATACCGTGCGGACGGGCTCGGCGCGCCGGGCAGTGCTCCGCAGGTGTTGTTGTTTACCCGCTAGCGCGCGGTCGCGTCGTTGTATTGCCTTATAGTACCTGTATCGACCCGCCATGGCGTTCTCATATCGAAAAGCTACAATCAAACTAACGTTCAACGCATCGTGCACGAGACCGAAGGCCCATGAAATTGAACGGTTTCTACGAGACATCATGCACATAGAACCACAAGAACTGATAGGCATTCATCTGTCTATTGTAACCAGCACAGTGTACCTCAAACTGATTGACGAAGCGGCGTGCGACAGATTACTCCAACGATCTGCAAACGGCTTTCGCTTCTGTCACGCAGACGGTAATGTGAGCGTGGTAGGAGTTGACCGTGCTGGTCTGGGGGTGCGTACCGTGCGCATCTTTGAACTACCGTTCGAAGTTCCTGCCAACCTAGTCGTTGATGCGCTGCGGCCATACGGCACAGTTCTGAGCCACACAGAGGAGAAATGGAACACATTCGAAACGTACCCTGTCCTTAACGGGGTACGACAAGTGTGCATAGAACTTAAGAAGCACGTTCCATCATATATTTTCGTTGGTGGCTGCCGCGCAATTGTTATACATGATGGACAACCGAGGACCTGCTCGGGCTGCGGCCAGGAGGGCCATGTTAGAACTGAGTGTCTGCAACGCCGCCTCGTTCAGGTGCCCCGCAATGAACTTCCCCAACGATCCACTATGACCTCTCTCCCGCTAACATATGTGGAGGCGGCACGACATGATGTGATGGATGATCAAAACCTGCTACCTCCTCAAGCCGCTGCCAGCTCCGTTGGAGAGTCAGCGCCGTCGACGACGCCGCAGCCCAACGGTGCAGAGGTCCCTACAGCCTCTGCCCACCGCAGCGTCGTGGGCACCCAGCCACCGTCACTGTCGGGATCGGACACAGGGATTCCTAGCGACCAAGACTGTGTCGATCCCCGCCCTCCGGTAGATGTCGAATCTCGGACCCGAAAGCAAAAATCACCCAAGCGACACAAGAAGAGGCGATTGTCAGCTGAAGAACAGGACAGGGATGTGAAGCCGGCGGAAGACATCGACTTCGTTGACTCGTCCACAATTGCAACGGACTCCAGTGGCATCATTCACCAGAAGGTGCCTGAAGACAAGGAACACTCTCCTAAATTTGGTGGCCCAGGAAACGAGGCGCATTGCGTCGACTCCCAAAATGTGGGCTCCTGTGAAAGCGACCAGCCACCAATGACATCACAATCGTTTCTTGGTGATTGGGCAGACGATATGGAGGCAGATGATGCACAGCAAACATCGATATCTCCACCAGAGCCCATGGCTGACATTGAGCTCGGAGGGCTCTGCCAGTCAGGCACTCATACGGCACAGTAATGAACAGCATGCAGATGGATGGCTGTGTGGTGTGTGTGATCACTGTGGGCTTGCACCGGCACACTGCCTCCGCCACTTGATATGTCTCAGTCATACCGTGTGTGAACAGTCAATGTAAATGGTGTCCACTTTACTGTCAAAACCCGTATGTTACACGACATGATCAGAGCGGCAGACTTGGACATTGCCCTTCTCCAGGAGGTCCGTCCCGAGCTGCGTTTAGACCTATATGGCTACACCACCTACAGCCTACGCTTAGGTGATGGCGCAGGAGGGACGGCCATCCTTCTCCGAGATGGCATAGACGCGACGGACGTGACGTACTTGCCGAACGGGCGAGGCATCGCACTCACACTTGGCGCAGTCCGCCTCATTAACGTCTACGCTCCCTCCGGTAATTCGCACCGTGGTGACAGGCATGTCTTCTATTCGGAGGAGGTAGCCCCACTTTTGCAAGGAAATATGGACCATTACACAGTGGGCGGCGATTTGAACAGTGTTCTGCGGCCCGAGGACCAGATACCGCATTACGTCCCATGCCCGGCTCTACAAGCATTGATACGTGACCTCGCGCTCCACGACACATGGCTCTTACATCATGGGACCCAGAGTGGATATACGCACTTTACCAGCCATTCTGCCAGTCGTCTGGACCGGATATACGTCTCGCGTGCCCTCCGCACAGCAACCCGTGATGCAGAACTCTAGCCGACGGCCTTCACGGACCATCTCGCGTACATCTACACTGTCACCTTACCCCGACAACTCACAAGACGCAGCAGGGGCCCGTGGACGCTGGACGTCTCCCTCCTACGCGAGGAAGCGTGTCGGCGAGCAGTCACTGACACGTGGCGTCGATGCATCAGGCGCCTGCCCATGTATGCTTCCACGTTGCTGTGGTGGCTGGGATGTGTCAAACCTGCACTCCGAAAGACCTTGATGGCCTACGGGCGTGACAGAGCAAACTGGCAAAGGGCAACATCGGAATGGCGACGCAACGCCGTTTCCCGAACGTCAGATGTCCGTACAACGCATCAAAGCTCGTCTACTTCGCATCAGGACAGAGCAGCTAGAAGGTGTCCGCATCCGTGCGCGAGTGCAAGACTGTATCCCGAACGAAACGGCGTCAGTGTATCACATTGTGCGCGAGAGGCACCACCGCAAACGTCAGCTCATTACGGCGGTAAACACGGGGGAGGACGGCCGCGCAGTGACACAAACGGACATCGCGCACACGTTCGCCAGACACTATGGGACATTGTACATGGAAGATCCGCGAAATGTACGTGATTATGACGAGCTGTTGCACGATTTTTCCCGCCCCTCGGGACGTGACACCCGATGATAGTCTGCTGTTGCCCGTTACACCCGACGAGCTGACATCGGCCTTGGCACGTGGAGCGCCGAACAAGTCGCCTGGACCGGACGGTTTACCCCTGGAATTCTACCGCACTTTTTACGACCGTATGGGCGACAAGTGGCTCCAAACGTTTCGAGACCTGATCTGCCCTGATTTCACTGTCCCCACAGAATTGAAAGAAGGCATCTTGATCCCAGTACCGAAACCGAATGGTGGTTGTAGGTGGCAGGACTTTCGCCCACTCACACTCCTCAACAACGACTACAAGATCTTCGCCCGTATCCTCCGCGCACGTCTCCACACCGCTATCGGGAACACCATCCACACCGATCAGAGATGTTTAGGTGGTGTCAGCAACATTCACACGGCGTTAGGAGCATACCGCGACGTAATTGCTTTGACGGTGGCCTGCAAAATACGAGGCGCCCTTGTCGCCGTAGATTTTGACCACGCATTCGACCGCGTCGACCACGGCTTCTTACGCGCAGTTTTGCAACACATGGGCCTCTCTCCGGAGTCTGCACAGGTGGTCCTTCGACTGGTCCACGGAGCGCGCTCCCTCATGATGGTCAACGGTTATAAGTCTGGTCACATTGTTGTTGGACGGTCAGTGCGACAAGGGTGCCCCCTGTCGGGTATATTATTTGCTGCAGCGCTTGAACCAGCTTTACATGGTCTACGGCAGCGATTAACAGGTATCTCCTTACGGGACGTGACCTTTTGTTGTGGTGCATTCGCCGATGACGTGGTGTTCCTGGCCAGACCAGAGGATGATATGCATATGGCGCTACAGTGGCTAAGCCAGTACGGGACGGTCGCTGGGAGCGTCATCAACGTGAAGGAGACAAAATACATGGATGTCGGAGGGGGGCTTTCCCACGTAACGGCGGTGCCCTTTGACAAGGTGCCCGTACTCAAGTGTTTAGGAGTGCAATTCTATAGCAATGTTCGCCGCACGGCGGCGGCTACGTACCGCCGGCTCCTACACCAGACACGTGCTCTGCTGCCGGACAACAAACTGCGTCGCTTGGATATGCTCCTCAGAACACGTTATGTCAACACCTATCTTGTCTCAAAACTGAACTATTTTGCGCATATCCTTCCCTTGACGGCTACGGTGGCCGACAGATTTCAAGCAGCATATGGACATTTCGTAAGCACCGGTCCGGTTTTTAAAGTCCGATACGCCACCCTGACACTGCCGCAGCGGGCGGGCGGTATCGGTTTAATTCATGTCTATAACCGTGCGCGATCGCTTTATCTCAACACTATGCGTCGCACATGGACCTCTGCCCACGCCACTCTGACCGGCACCCTGATAGCGGAAGTGGCACCACACTCTCTGCATCCCCCGGTTTCTGTAGGACACATTTCACCGGCACTCACCCACATCAGAGAGTTCTTGATTGACTGCAGCTACTTACGGTGAGATCTTCCGACGACACTGAAGCCCAGCACAAAAGACTATTATCGCCTCTATCAACAGCAGCAACCTGTAAATACGGTCGCCCACAGACATCCTGAAGTTGCCTGGAACACGGTGTGGCGAGCGGTACACACGCCTTTTCTACCTACGACGGTGCGTTCATTGTGGTACGTGGTTGTGAATGGGAAGTTCGCTACTCGTCAGAGGCTACATTCCATACATCTGACGGACAACCCCTTGTGTCCGACATGCTCAGTCGTTGACTCGGATGCACACCGTCTGACGCGTGCCGCGACCAGCGAGTGCTGGCTACTGACGCAGCGCATGCTGGCATTACTCTTGCGGCGATTGCCGTAGTCTATCTCCCCTGATGATGTATTGCGCCCCGACGGCGTATACTTTCCATCAACCAGAACGAACGCCGTTAACTGGCTAAAAGGCATGGCCGTTTACTACATATTTTGCGATGCTCCCAAAGGCACACTCGACTTTTGGTCCCTATTGATGACGACACATGCAGCTTTCAGCCGCCACCCGAAGTACAGAACTCGTTTCGCAAATTATTTAGGTTCATTATTTGCGAATTCTCCTGCTCACTGGGGCGTTCCGGGTATGAGACGCTGAAAATGAAGAAGAATCCTGGAGCATATTGATCTTCTACGGACGGAATATGGGGGAACCCCTCCCAACAGACGAGAAAACGACTCGGACGCTCGGCTACGCGGCTACGGCAGTTGTAGGATCTTTCTTTGTAAAGAAACAAAAATAAATCTATAAATACAATACAAAATGAAAAACAAATTAAAAAAATAAGAATGTTATAAAAACAAGTCTGGAACCGCGCGACCGCTATGGTCGCAGGTTCGAATCCTGCCTCGGGCATGGATGTGTGTGCTGTCCTTAGGTTAGTTAGGTTTAAGTAGTTCTAAGTTCTAGGGGACTGATGTCCTCAGATATTGAGTGCCATAGTGCTCAGAGCCATTTTTGAACAAGCCACCGCCGCGCGGGATTAGCCGATCGTTCAGGGGCGCTGCAGTTATGGACTGTACAGCTGGTCCCGACGGAGGTTCGAGTCCTCCCTCGGGCATGGGTGTGTGTGTTTGTCCTTAGGATAATTTAGGTTAAGTAATGTGTAAGCTTAGGGACTGATGACCTTAGCAGTTAAGTCCCATAAGATTTCACACACATTTGAACATTTTTTTTTTCGATAGTGCTAGTAGACAAGCAGCACTGAGTGAATTAACCACAGAAATCAATGTGGAACGTACGACGAACGTATCCGTTACGACACTGAGGCGAAATATGGCGTTCATAGGCTATGGCAGCAGATAACCGACACGAATACCTTTGCCAACATCACGAAGTCACCTACACCGCCTCTCCTGGGCTCAGGACGATATCGGTTGCAAACTAGACCACTGGAAAACCGTGGCCTGGTCAGATTAGTCCCGATTTCAGTTGGTAAGAGCTAATGGCAGGGTTCGAGTGTGGCGCAGACACCACGAAGCTATGGACCAAAATTGTCAACGAGGCACTATGCAAGATGTTGGTGGCTCCATAATGGTGTGGGCTGTGTTTCCATGAAATATACTGATCCTCTGGACCAACTGAACCGATCACTGACTGGAAAAGGTTGTGTTCGGCTACTAGGAGAACGTGTGTAGCCATTCATGGACTTCATGTTCCTAAACGATGATGTCTTGTCACCGGGCCACAATTGTTTACGATTGGTTAGAAGCACAGTCAGGACAATTCCAGCGAATGATTAGGCCACCCAGATCGCCCGACATGAATCCCATTGAGCATTTATTGAACATAATCGAGAGGACAGTTCGTGCACAAAATCCAGAATCATGCACTGGCAACACTTTAGCAATTATGACGGCTATAGAGGCAGCATGGCTCAATGTTTCTCCAAAGGGCTTCCAAGGACTTGCCGAATCCATGCGACGTCGAGCTGCTGCACTAGGCCGGGAAAAAGGGGGGTCCGATACTATGTTAGGAGGTACTCCATGCCTTTTGTCACCTCAGTGGTTCAAATCGCTCTGAGCACTATGGGACTTAACATCTATGGTCATCAGTCCCCTAGAACTTAGAACTACTTAAACCTAACTAGCCTAAGGACATCACACAATACCCAGTCATCACGAGGCAGAGAATCACCTCAGTGTCAGAATTACATGGACTGTTTATAAACATACACTCATGAGAAAGACTACCAAAGATTGTAGTTTAGAGATGCGACAGTTTCAAAGACAGTGTCAGAGTCGATATCTATTAAAAAAATAAAATTACTTACCTTTTATTGTGAGACGTTTCACAGTTTGCAAGAACAATGAAGTTCCAGAAATTAAATATTTCAGCTTCAAAATTGTCTGTATTAGTTATTAAAATGCATGCTTATCGTAATGTATGAAAGCGTCCACGAAAATTTGAGTAAAATGAAAGTGCATCATATGTAAGATTGGGCACACCATGCAAGCACAATGAGGCAACAAATACGCGTAACGTCTAATGCAAGACGTTGCCTGCTAGCACATAAATGTATACAATCCTTCATTGCTATAAATACTAAGCAAATGCCGCAAACCGTATAAAAGTAATGTTATTCTCTATAACGCATAGGTGTGGATAAGCGGAAGAACTTGTGTTCCAAAATTTAGTGGGTCACAACTGGAAATGACGTCAGCGATTCTACCAACCCTTGATGGCGCTACGGGCGAAATATACGGTTAATATCAAGTTCTCAATCACATTGTTCCTATTCGGGACCCCAGTAATCCTCCAAGACGCCGGTCAGGGAGCCTGAAGATGGCATAGTAAAGCGCCGAAACTGGTAGCCAAATAATACAACAGTATGGAAGTTAGACGACTGAAAGGTGTTTGATTTGACACCCTATATTATATAAGTTTTACTCTACAGCCGGAGGTTATCCACGTCAACCAGTCAACACCAATTGTCTTATCGTATAGTATAAGCCTACGAGTCGTTTTATATGCGAAATGTCGCCTCCAATTGAACATACTTTGTACCTACGAAACTTTATAGAACTACCTAAGCCGACTGCTTGCTATGAATGCTGCACAGCAATAAAGAATCATAGACAGCGTCTCAAATCCGTTAATGTAGATGTATACTGTAGTTTCGTGTGGCGGAATAGTATGTGAATTCCACGTGCGGTGTATATAAATTAATTACGTTATAGCATATTCAGAAAAATGGATGCGAATAATAACGTAACGCAATAATTCAATGGTAAATTCCACAATTTGTGTGTGACACAATCACGAAGGACAGACTGTGCCGCTGATGGTGGAGAACAATGTTTCCCGCTGTTTTAATAAACTACCTCTGTGTCGTATTAGTAGACGTCAGAGCAGCTTATTAAAGCTGTCTGTAGACAGAATACAGTCGATGGTTTACCCGCACGCCAGTAGACAAACAGCAGAAACCATGTTAAACACCATACAGTTGCTGTTCTGTAAGTTATTCGTTGATTGTCATCTCATGGAAGTAATTGACACAGAGTAGAGTGGAGCACATCGGAAATACTATTTGATGGTGTTTATTACACTTATGGAGTCTTACATAGGATTAAAACACGTGATACATTCTGTTCCGAGCCATAAGATCCCTGTGACCGAAAGACTACTTGCTGCACCTTGCGAGGAGGTTCATCATCACCTAGCAGACACTCCTTATAGTCTTTGACTGTGTGAGCCTGTGCGATGCACGATGCACATCCTTAGCCCATCTCTGGATGACACCACATCTTGCACGGTGCGCACACATCTTCTATCTGAGCCTTACAAACTGCACAATCTGCGAGCCATTCACCTCGTCTTTCACCAAGCCGATAAACTTCGTTCTGAGGTATGCCGGAAGGATTATTGGCCTCTTCGTCCAGACGTGTCGCATTCCTCCGGATTGTGCACAATTACTTCATATAGATCTCAGCCTTTCACCCAATAAACGAAACCAAATAAAGTAACCTGACTTCAACGAAGTTTTAGGAGGTGGAGTACCTTGCATATTGCTTAAATTGTGGAGAGGTGGTGAGCTGCCTTGTGGCGGTTGCGGGATCTCTCTCTCTCTCTCTCTCTCTCTCTCTCTCTCTCTGTGTGTGTGTGTGTGTGTATGTGTGTGTGTGTGTGTGTGTGTGTGTGTGTTTGTGTGTGTGTACAATGTCAGGCAGCTGCAACATAACGACGTGCTGAGCAGCAATGCTGACCAGCCTCGTGCAGAGGCCACCTTACATTGTTTTAACAATAGTTGTGTGTATCTTAGTCTCACTCATGTTATTATTGGAACTTGTTGCAACAATTTTCTTTTGTTAAGGGTTAAACCGCTCAAAGATAACAGTAACAGCTCTGTTATAAATTTCTGTAGAATACGTCAGTTAATGGATCAGTGAGGGGTGAACTGTTCCACAGTAATATACATTGTATATGTAATTTTCACATACGAAAGAAACAAAAAAAGTGTTCAAATGTGTGTGAAATCGTATGGGACTTAACTGCTAAGGTCATCAGTCCCTAAGCTTACACACTACTTAACCTAAATTATCCTAAGGACAAACACACACACCCATGCCCGAGGGAGGACTCGAACCTCCGCCGGGACCAGCCTCACAGGCCACGACTGCAGCGCCCAAAAGAATCACAGCATTTCATTCTTCGAGAATATGTTTTATTCTAACATAAATAAACATGACATTTCTGTCATATTAGACGTCTCACGATTTGCAATTTACAGCATAAAAAACCCCCACCCGTATTGATGGAATTTTCAACATTAGCAACTACCGACGCTACCATGACATCATCATGATCACATCGCCAATGTTCCAACAACTTCACATTTAACTCAGCAGTCACTGGTCCATTTTGGCCAACACATATTTTCAGTCGGATCTCAGGGAGTAATGGACACCTCTCGGCCTCAGTATTATAGACAGGGCTTCTGGTAAAAATTCGTTAACCCACTTCACTTTCTCCAAACCCTTCACGAAGACATGCGACTTGGATGGAATAAATGAGCGTATGCAACTCAACACCGTTTCAAATGACATACCAAATGAGTACATATTGTGCCGGTGGTGATTCACCATTAACCATTTTTCAGAAATTACATCCAGTTCGTAGTGGGGTGCTGTCAACTCCAGAATAAAATCACCAGAAGCAATCACACGACATCAAGCATCATTCGGCATCCGAAATGATAGCTCCTTTGCGACAAATCGATCTTCTGTAGTGCAAACTCCATGCCAAAGAACACGTCATACATGACTCCACTTAATGACAAACTAACTCTGATGCTGCTGTTATCTGCACCCAGATTAAGACTGATGTTATCTATAGCTGGCAAACTGGTTACATCTAGATTCCGTGTGAAGCACTCCCCCCAGCAGAGTTCAAACCGGTATAAAGGCGAAGGGTGGACACGCCCTGTATTAATATCCACTGTTACTGTTTTGCTGCCACATGGAAGGTTATTCTTCACAATGTCGCTGTAGCATCTAACAATCAAAAGTGGCAGACAATGTTTTACACAATAAAAAAGTGGAAAACTCAGTTGCTGAATGGGAATCTGCGTATGGGAACATGACATCACTGAAAGCCATCCACAAAAAGTTCATTTCGTGGATTTTGAAACTGTTCACGTAACTTTTGGGTGGGAACAGATGGTGTCGGATCGTATTCGATTTCAGAGGACAGCTGAAAATATACGTTGAATTATAGCGCCAACATTACGTGTTCACCTGTCTCTTAATAGAGTGGACACCTCAGGTACCGTTTCCTGAGCGCCAATTTCATCTGGCTCCCCATAGGTGGCCAGTGGCTGCACGCAACTTTTTGGCTTCTGACATGATATGAACTAGCTTATAATGTGCAAGTTGATCAGCGGTAGTTAATTATCATAAAACTGTGTTTCTTGGCAGCCAATGTAACAATGCAGCACAAAGATATAGAGAAGTAACACCTGCATTTCAGTCTCTCGAATGTGCATAGCCGTTTCCTGTTGCATTTAATGTGGAGGTAGAACATGTGCATTTGAGACTGAGTTTGATTACGCTTATCTTCAAGCAGACATACGTTCAAGATCATGTTCATAGAAAAATGCATACGAAATACGATGCATGTGTCAGTAAGATGGGATCTGCTGACTAATGGCATATTTTTTCCCAATCGGAAAAGATGTAACTGTTTTGAGCTTTTTGGACCAGTATGACGGTGTAATATAAAAGCAGAAGACACTGTGTGTAGCTTGTCATTGTTGCTTGACCATCATTGACGCAGCCATCGTACTTATCACCATCGTTCAATGTTTTCTTTTTTTGAACCCAAAATTTAAGTATGGCATGCACTAAACAGTATTTCTATTAATGAAAAATGCAGATACTATGATGTAAGTCATAATTTTGCAAGTGAAGTGTTGCAGCAGAAAGATAACTTTCTTGGTCGCATGGTGTCTAGTGATAATGCAACTTTTCATCTACGTGGGGAAGACAAATACCGATAACGTTGTAACTCTTCAGACTTCCCCGGCGATATGTTGACGTGTTGAATATTCCGTTCTTCTGTCGGTTGTACACGCCGTTCTCGCACGATATTTCGACGGCTCCCCCAGGGAGCAAACTGAAGAAGACAGCGAGTCACACAGTCAAAATATCGTGCGAGAACGACGTGAACAGCCGGCAGAAGACCAGATTATTCAATAAGTTGCCGATAATTTTCGTATTCGGTGGTGGGGGGTCAGAACATCCTCATGAACCTCTACAGTATTGAAGAGATTCGCCAAAATTAAGCGTTTTCCGCACTGTGTCCTGACATGAAGTTCAAAGATCATTTCCTTTTTTTCGCTGAAGATATAGTAACAGGGTGGCTTATCAGGATATGTTGGAGGAGTGGAGCTTTCCCCAATTACAAGGTGAGCCTGAAAACTTTATTTAGTAACAAGATGGAGACCCTCCTCATTCTCTTTGTACGTAAGCCGAAGTCCCCCCATTGGATTGGTCATAATGGTCAGTACGACAGAGCTCTTTTATTCTGGCCTATTCTTTCACCTGACCTCATCCTATGTGATTTTTTTTTTTTCCTTTGGGACTTTATAACAGGCTGCGTCTATGTTCTGACGCTGCCTAATGATTTACTCAATTTGAGACACAGAATGAAGAGTGAAGAGGCTATTACTTCCATTACTTAGGACTTGTTAACCAAAGTGTAGGAAGAACTGGCTTTTATGCTCGATTTGTGCCGTATAAACATAGGTGCACATTTTGAACATTTCTAAGAAAAACTATGTTAGTCTAGCTTCAATTTTATGTGTAATTTATTACAAATAATTTAATTTTCGATTCTCTTAATACACCTTTAAACCTTGCATTTTCTCTTTTAGACATCCTGTAAGAGAGTGGAAAAAAAGTATAATAAAATTTATGTCTATGGTATTTTTTAGCTTTTCGTTTTTCCTTCTAGTCGTTCTGCAGTATAACATAATATTGTTACATTATTGAAGAAAGCATTACAGAGAGACAGGCAGACAGACAGAGAGAGGAAATTTACTGTGGCAGTACAGTATTTACGTATACATATGTAGTTTTGTATAAATCAGGGAGATGAAATTCAAAGATGATGATGATGATGATGAGGCAAATGTGGGAGTATGGTACATAACTTTCTGATGTTGTGTGCCCACATATGAGACAAAATTCAATGAAGAGACAGTACAAGGTATTTGATGTTAAAAGAAAGGAATGGAAATACATGCGTGGAACGTAATGCAGTGTGTGTGTATGTGTGTGTGTGTGTGTGTGTGTGTGTGTTTTGTGTGTACAAAGCAAAGAAAAAGAAATAAAACTTGTTCAAAGACACACAGTTCGTGGATTAATTTCCCTGTAAACTCATCATCACTGCAAGTTACATCCCTTACGCAACTTTTCTTTTGGGATAAATACTTTTGAAAATGATACAAAAAATTCATGTAGTTCAGATACTTTCGAGCACAGCCAACATGGCTATATTATTATCGGATATTATAGTTTTATGGCTGCTATAATACTAGACTGTGGTTGGCTGTGTAGTTTTAATTGTGGCCGGCTGGAGTGGCCGAGCGGTTCTATGCGCTACAGTCTGGAACCGCGCGACCGCCACGGTCGCAGGTTCGAATCCTGCCTCGGGCATGGATGTGTGTGATGTCCTTAGGTTGGTTACGTTCAAGTAGTTCTAAGTTCTAGGGGACTGATGACCACAGCTGATAAGTCCCATAGTGCTCAGAGCCATTTGAACCATTGTTTTTTAAATTGTGAGTAAAATAATGGCCTCTGACTGGAGGAGAGAGGGGGGAAGGGATGGGGAAGGACCATGATAATGTTTTAAAATGAGTTGTGATCTGTCATGTGATGATGAAGATGTCATAGATAAGGAAGAGGTGGCTTGTTTAAAAATGTTCAAATGTGTGTGAAATCTTAAGGGACTTACCTGCTAAGGTCATCAGTAGCTTACACACTACTTAACCTAAATTATCCTAAGGACAAACACACACACCCATGCCCGAGGGAGGACTCTAACCTCCGCTGGGACCAGCCGCACAGTCCATAACTGCAGCGCCTTAGACCGATCGGCTAATCCCGCGCGGCGGTGGCTTGTTCAAAAATGGCTCTAAGCACTATGGGACTCAACATCTGAGGACATCAGTCCCCTAGAACTTAGAACTACTTAAACCTAACTAACCTAAGGACAGCACACGCATCCATGCCCGAGGCAGGATTCGAACCTGCGACCATAGCGGTCGCGCGGTTCCAGACTGAAGCGCGTACAACCGCTCGGCCACACTGGCCGGCGTGGTTCGTTCCTCTGCATGTAGGCAAGTAGTACGACTCCTCTCGATGCTTGTCACGGGGGAAGTATTCCACAGTCTTTATTGCCTTCTGTTCTCCTCGTTATTTATCTGATCAACTCGTTAAATCTTCAGTATTTTTTTTTTTTTTTTTTACGCACAGTATTTCAAAACCTTCTACTCTCATCTTGTCTGAATAGTTTATCGGCCATATTTCATTTCTGCGCAACACTACATTCCAAATACACTCAGAAAAAACTTCCTAACACTTAAATTTATATTCATGTTAATGAATTTTTGTTTTTCAGGAATTCTTTTGTGACATTGCCAGACTGCATTTTATATCATCTCTGCTTCTGCATCACCTGCTATTTTGCCCACCGAATAGCATATCTCGTTCACTGCTTACAATGTCTCATTTCCGTATTTAATTCCCTCAGATATTACCTATTTCCTTCCCCATGAATCATGCACCTTGCCGTTGGTGGGGAGGGTTGCGTGCTTCAGCGATACAGATAGCCGTACCGTAGGTGCAACCACAACGGAGGGGTATCTGTTGAGAGGTCAGATAAACGTTTGGTTCCTGAAGAGGGGCAGCAGCCTTTTCAGTAGTTGCAGGGGCAACAGTCTGGATGATTGACTCATCTGGCCTTGTTTCACTAACCAAAACAGCCTTGCTGTTCTGGTACTGCGAACGGCTGAAAGCAAGGGGAAACTACAGCCGTAATTTTTCCCGAGGGCATGCAGCTTTACTGTATGGTTAAATGATGGTAGCGTCCTCTTGGTTAAAGTATTCCGGAGGTAAAATAGTTCTCCATTCGAATCTCAGTGCGGGGGCTACTCAGGAGGACGTTGTTATCAGGAGAAAAAAAAACTGACGTTCTACGGATCGGAGCGTGGAATGTCAGATCCCTTAATCGAGCAGGTAGGTTAGAAAATTTAAAAAGGGATATGGCTAGGTTAAAGTTAGATATAGTGGGAATTAGTGAAGTTCGATGGCAGAAGGAACAAGACTTCTGGTCAGGTGACTGCAGGGTTATAAACACAAAATCAAATAGGGGTAATGCAGGAGTAGGTTTAATAATGAATAGGAAAATAGAAATGCGGGTAAGCTACTACAAAAAGCATAGTGAACGCGTTATTGTGGTCAAGATTGATACGAAGCCCACGCCTACCACAGTAGTACAAGTTTATATGCCAACTAACTCCTCAGATGACAAAGAGATTGATGAAATGTATGATGAGATAAGAGAAATTATTCAGATAGTGGAGGGAGACGAAAATTTAATAGTCATGGGTGACTGGAATTCGATAGTAGGAAAAGGGAGGGAAGGAAACGTAGTAGGTGAATATGGAATGGGATTAAGGAATGAAAGAGGAAGCCGCCTGGTGGATTTTGCACAGAGCATAACTTAATCATAGCTAACACTTGGTTCAAGAATCATAAAAGAAGGTTGTATACATGGAAGAAGCCGGGAGATACTGGAAGGTCTCAGATAGATTATATAATGGTAAGACAGAGATTCAGGAACCAGGTTTTAAACTGTAAGACATTTCCAGAGGCAGATGTGGACTCTGACCACAATCTATTGGTTATGAACTGTAGATGAAAACTGAACAAACTACAAAAAGGTAGGAATTTGAGGGGATGGGACCTGGATAAACTGTCTAAACCAGAGGTTGTAGAGAGCTTCAGGGAGAGCATTAGGGAACGACTGACAAGAATGGGGGAAAGAAATACAGTAGAAGAAGAATGGTTAGCTTCGACAGATGAAATAGTGAAGGTAGCAGAGGATCAAGTAGGTAAAAAGACGAGGGCTAGTAGAAATCCTTGGGTAACAGAAGAGATATTGGATTTAATAGATGAAAGGAGAAAATATAAAATTGCAGTAAATGAAGCAGGCAAAAAGGAATACAAACGTCTCAAAAATGAGATCGATAGGAAGTGCAAAATGGCTAAGCAGGGATCGCTAGAGGAAAAATGTAAGGATGTAGAGGCGCATATCACTAGGGGTAAGATACATACTGCCTACAGGAAAATTAAAGAGACCTTTGGAGAAAAGAGAACCACTTGCATGAATATCAAGAGCTCAGATGGAAACGCTGTTCTAAGCAAAGAAGGGAAAGCAGAAAGGTGGAAGGAGTATATAGTGGGTCTATACAAGGGTGATGTTCTTGAGGGCAATATTATAGAAATGGAAGAGAATGTAGATGAAGATGAAATAGGAGATATGATACTGCGTGAAGACCTTGAGAGAGTACTGAAAGACCTAAGTCCAAACAAGGCCCCGGGAGTAGACAACATTCCATTAGAACTATTGACAGCCTTGGGAGAGCCAGGGCTAACAAAACTCTACCATCTAGTGAGCAAGATTAATGAGATGGGCGAAATACCCTCAGGCTTCAAGAAGAATATAATAATTCCAATCCCAAAGAAAGCAGGTGTTGACAGATGTGAAAATTACCGAACTATCAGTTTAATAAGTCACAGCTGCAAAATACTAACGCGAATTATTTACAGACGAATGGAAAAACTGGTAGAAGCCGACCTCGGGGAAGATCAGTTTCGATTCCGTAGAAATGTTGGAACACATGAGGCAATACTGACCCTACGACTTATCTTAGAAGAAAGATTAAGGAAAGGCAAACCTACGTTTCTAGCATTTGTAGACTTAGCGAAAGCTTTTGACAATGTTCACTGGAATACTCTCTTTCAAATTCTAAAGGTGGAAAGGGTAAAATACAGGGAGCGAAAGGCTATTTACAATTTATACAGAAAGCAGATGGCAGTTATAAGAGTCGAGGGGTATGAAAGGGAAGCAGTGGTTCGGAAGGGAGTGAGACAGAGTTGTAGCCTATCCCCGATGTTATTCAATCTGTATATTGAGCAAGCAATAAAGGAAACAAAAGAAAGGTTCGGAGTAGGTATTAAAATCCATGGAGAAGAAATAAAAACTTTGAGGTTCACCGATGACATTGTAATTCTGTCAGAGACAGCAAAGGACTTGGAAGAGTAGCTAAACGGAATGGACAGTGTCTTGAAAGGAGGGTATAAGATGTACATCAACAAAAGCAAAACGATGATAATGGAATGTAGTCGAATTAAATCGGGTGATGCTGAGGGAATTAGATTAGGAAATGAGACACTTAAAGTAGTAAAGGAGTTTTGTTATTTGGGGAGCAAAATAACTGATGATGGTCGAAGTATAGAAGATATAAAATGTAGACTGTGAACGGCAAGGAAAGCGTTTCTGAAGAAGAAAAATTTGTTAACATCGAGTATAGATTTAAATGTCAGGTAGTCGTTTCTGAAAGTATTTGTATAGAGTGTAGCCATGTATGGTGGTGAAACGTGGACGATAAATAGTTTAGACAAGAAGAGAATAGAGGCTTTCCAAATGTGGTGCTACAGAAGAATGCTGAAGATTAGATGGGTAGATCACATAACAAATGAGGAGGTACTGAATAGAATTGGGGAGAAGAGGAGCTTGTGGCACAACTTGACTAGAAGAAGAGATCGGTTGGTAGGACATGTTCTGAGACATCGAGGGATCACCAATTTAGTATTGGGGGGCAGCGTGGAGGGTAAAAATCGTAGAGGGAGACCAAGAGATGAATACACTAAGAAGATTCAGAAGGATGTAGGCTGCAATAGGTACTGGGATCTGAAGAAGCTTGCACAGGATAGAGTAGCATGGAGAGCTGCATCCAACCAGTCTCAGGACTGAAGACCACAACAACAATAACAACATGAAAAAAATGCAGATCTTCAGCAACAATTTCTCACAGTGTCTCCCTGTTGTGGAGCTCGTCTGATCGATTTCCTGGGGCTGGTTTGAAACATAGCGCTTGTCTTCTTGATGTTTTCAGGCGTTTTCACCCTTTTTGGACGAGTGACATTGCCAACACTGTCATCACGAACACTACCCGTTCTCTCTAACTTGCGAATCAAATTCTTGATTGTTAGCACACCTGGACCGGTTGTCTTCAGATTGAACTCTGTCGCAAACTTCCTTTGAGCCGCAGTTGGGCTGTTATTGTATGTATGTATCTATTGAACTGGGGACCTAGAAACGACGGAGAGGCTGAGTCCCCTCCGTAGCCCTCAGTGGTACACAACGCCACAACAGGCTACAGCAGTCCACTCACCCCGCCGCCACCCCACACCGAGCCCAGCCAGGGTCATTGTGCGTTTCGTCTCCCAGTGGAACCCCCCCCCCCCCTTCCCCCGAAACGTCTCGTTCCAAACGAGTGTAACCCCAATGTTTGCGTGGTAGAGTAATTATGGTGTACGGGTACGTGGAGATAGTGTTTGCGCAGCAATCGTCGACATAGTGTAATTGAGGCGGAATAAGGGGAACCCCCGCATTCTCTGAGGCAGATGGAAAACCACCTTAAAAACCATCACAGGCTGGCCGGCACACCGGACCTCCACGCTAATCCGCTAGGGAAGCAATGCGTTAGATTGCACAGCTAGCCGGCGGGCTTCAGGGCTGTTATTTCTCGCATAGTAAGCCTTCACAAGCGCTACACGCTCAGGCAAGCTGTACCGTGCAAATGACCGACAACAACGAGCCGCATGCGCATATTAATTCCCTTCTTGCCCCGCTACCAGCCGTGCAACTTGAACGTCCTAACGCAAACCGATCAGAAGTTATGACGATTTTATTTCATGTAGTTCAATAATTGTCACACTGTCTGTTGAGAACCCAGCTCAAAAGACGAAAACGTCGTGTCAGATAGGGAAGAACGGTAACAGAAATTTTTGAGGACTGTGAAGAAAGAAACACTTTTAGCTGTGACAAGACTGATCTTTTCTTCAGAATTCTTCCCAAGCAAAACAATGGCCTTGAAAGGTGAAAACTGTTCAGGAGACGTAATTTCAAAAAACAGACTTACTATTTTACTTTATGTTAATATGATAGGTAAATTTGAAAAGCCTTTAATTACTGGTGAGGCAGCGAAGCCTAGATGTTTGATGGGTACTGACTTGAGTAAACTGAACTTGGAGTGGTATGCTAATGAACGATCTTGGATGATGAGGGCAATAATGACTGAATGGTTGCTGGAATTGGATAGAAAAATGAAAAGACAAAGGAGGAAAGTGATGTTGTTTATGGATAATACCACTCCACATTGCGCCACTGCACTAAAAAACGAGAAAATGTTCTTTTGCCGTAAATTCAACTTCACGTTGTCAACCACTGGATCAGGGGATTATTCAGAGTTTCAAAGTGTTTTACAAGCAAAAACTTTCAGACATATTTTGTCTCGAATAGACAATATTGAACCTGGATGTAAACTCGGAAAATTTATGAATGTATTGAATTAAATTCTGTGGATTTCTTCGGCCTTAAAACAAGTGACATCCATTACAATCATCAACGGTTTCAAAGAGGCAGCGTTCATTTTTAATGACAGTGTTTCTGCGGTTGACTACGGTGTCGAAGAAAACGATGTCAAGGAACATGAGCATGAACTTCAAAATTTAATAGAGGAATTTGATGGATCTGCGCGATATGCCAATATCGACAATACGCTGTTCTTATAAAGTACATCAACTCACAAGAGTTTCATCAAGAAAGGTGTGGTGACAATGTCGAGAAAGGACAGCAGGATGAACGTGAAGACGACATAACTAAATCGGACTTTAATCCACTTTCAAGTAAGCAGGCAGCTGGTGGGGTAATAAAAGTGAAACACTACTTTTTAGTTAAAAGTGATGAAAGGGACACAGTTTAACATTTATAAATCACTCTCTGGGTCAGAAAAAGATACACTATTATTTCAAACCAGCCGTCCAGAAAGTATGAAAGAAATTTTAATGCCGTCTTATACTAGATTTGTTAATGTAGTACAGTTCTTAAATAAAGATAAAATTTCACTGACGTACTTTTACAGCTGACAAAAGTACAGTACTTTTCTGTCTACAGCACATTGTCCGTATTGTATCGTAGAACGTAATTTTATCCGTTTCTGAATAGCGGACACTTCTTAAAAGAGGACATTTTTATTTTCCTCATAGATGTCCGTCATTCAGAAGTTTTAGTGTAGTAGCATCAGCCTTTACGCAGATAAAGCAATTATCTATAATGAAGTGCTGTCTGAGAAAATATCACAAATATTAAATCAGATCTTGATAATGTTTCAAAGTTTTGCAAAAACTGGTAATTTGCTTTAAATACTCAGAAATGTAAAAGTTTGCAATTCACAGAACGAAAAATCATAGTCTCCTATGACTGCAACATCAATGAGTCACAGTTATCACCGGTCATCTCATATAAATACCTGGATGTAGGATTTTATGGGCTAATAATTTGCATTTTTCTACTGCCAATCACATTTAATTATTTTATGTTTAATGTGACATATAACAGTGCGCAACAATGCGCTTCAAGCATGTTTTCCTCATCAATAGGCGTTTATTCATATAGATAGATATGTCACTTAAAGATAAAATGTCTCCATCTAAATTAAGATAGGTTATTGTTTTTTTTTTATTTATTTTACCACTGGAGTTGCTGTTGATGTATGTTGAGGCGGGAGGGGGAGGAGGAAGGGTGGCAGTGGGTGGATAGAAATCAGTGTCCAATGGTGTCTTCTACTGTCGTTGTTTGTTCCGACAGACTTCACAGCCTGTGTGGGATGAATACAGTTTTGCGTCAGTTGTTATAATAAGCAGCTGAATTGGTTCAAATGGCTCTAAGCACTATGGGACTTAACATCTGAGGTCATCAGTCCCCTAAAACTTAGAACTACTTAAACCTAACTAACCTAAGGACATCACACACATCCATGCCCGAGGCAGGATTCGAACCTGCGACCGTAGCGGTCGCGCGGTTCCGCAGTTGAATTCTTTGCATACAGCCACGTAAACGAAGTTCAGGTTTAGCGCACACCAAATTTCGAAGTTAAAATAAGATAATGCCTCAAACGCAACAACTTTTTCTTCACTGAGAATGAAGTGCAGGCCCTTGTTGTAATGATTCCTACAGTCTGTAGACTCAAAGTACAGCCAAAAACTCGTTAAGATCAACACACGTACCACGCCTGTTGCGAACTCAATTAATAGAATAGACCAAAAATTACTGAGTGAACTACATACCTTCCTAGCAGAAAAATCACATTCTCTAAAGAACACGTATGAACTAATTAATAATATGAATCACCTGACTATGCCACCTTAAGTGACGCTTCTGTCCCTAGAAACTGAAGACCTATACATTAATGTACCTGTAAATGAAACAGTAGTGATAATAATAAAGAACATAAAGAAAAAGAAGGTAATGAACAGACCAGAATGGAGTTTATAGACTTACTTAATTTAGTATTCTCATGTAATTACTTCTATTTCAGGAAAAAAATTTACTAACAATGCCAACGGCTTGCAGTGGGAAGCCCTCTTAGTGGCCTAATAGCTGAAATGTTTATGAACCTTATAGAGAATAAAACATTGAAATTAAAAGATATCACCACAAAGCTTAATTCTGTAAGAGGTATGCTGGTGACACACTTTTCTATTAAACGGTGCAGATGGTGAAGTAACAATCCTTTTTAAAAAATTCAATACTCTGCATAAAAAGTATCCAGTTCATCTTGAGTATGAACAGAACAACACCATACCATTTCTCGACATTAAAATATTAAAACAGAACCATCAGGTGTCTCCCAATGCTCACAGAAAACCTTCTGTTACAGACACAATTATCTACATCTACGTGATTACTCTGCTATTCACAACAAAGGGCCTGGCAGAGGGTTCAATGAACCACCGTTATGCTGTCTCTCTACCGTTCCGCTCTCGAACGGCACGCGGGAAAAACGAGCACTTAAATTTTTCTGTGCGAGCCCTGATTTCTCTTATTTTATCGTGATGATAATTTCTCCCTATGTAATGTTTTCGCAATCGGAGGAGAAAACTGGTGATTGACATTTCATGAGAAGATTATAACAAACTCTTCTACATATCCCACCTCCCGCAAAAGCTGCATATTGATAAATGTTATTAGAACTCCAGCAAGGAACAGAAGCCGTAATATATATCGCAATAAACAATGGATGTGATCCTTCACTTACTACTCAATATAGTGTAAGAAAAGATAAAAAAAATAATCTTCACAAACAATCAAAATTACACTCACAACTGACAGCACACCAGCAGTTAAACATGCAAAAATTCCATATCTTAGTACAATGTCTGAAAAATTAGCTAGGTTA
Source organism: Schistocerca serialis cubense (assembly GCF_023864345.2). NCBI lineage: Eukaryota > Metazoa > Arthropoda > Insecta > Orthoptera > Acrididae > Schistocerca > Schistocerca serialis. The sequence continues at coordinate 400,347,311 of NC_064640.1, read as the reverse complement.
TTGAAAAACATAGAGGTCAAAATCAGCTTCAGCACTACCAATGAGCTAATAAGCAAGCTTATTCACACTATAAAATCCTCAGATGCAGATCACAAAAGGTGACATTTACAAAATTACTTGCAGCCAATCTAATAAACATTATATAGGATAGACTACCAGAAATTTTAGAACTCAGTTCAAAGAGCATATAGACTGCTCCAGACTGGAGAACTGTAACACGTCAACAGTAGTAACACACATTAAAAACACAGACCACCCGTTGAAAATCGAAGACAACTTGAAATTTTGCACAAAATCAATAAAAATAAAAGAATGGATTTCATGGAACAAATTGAAATACTCATTCACAATGCAAAAAATGGAGATACATTCTCAATGAGATACCTGGATTCAAAAACTCAAAAATATTTAGTTGCCTAAAGCCTGTTCCAGTGCATTTGATTTAAGATGTGTCAGTGTGGAAAAAATGACATCCAAACTGTAATTTCGCGATATTCGACGTAAAGAAATGGTAGTCGATACTCAACCACACACATAAAGGTCGCAATATTGTATTAAGCATATACTGTTATCTTCTGTGTAGAAACATTGTGTGCAGTGAAAAACGTCCAAATAGTGCCAGACTAAGCAGTCCAAAAATGTCATGTTATGCGACAGCACCGCCAGTGTAACAGTGATGCGAATGAAGCTTCGAGACGCCAAAATCGTAAGTGAAAAACCGACATAATTGTGAATAGCGTGTCACACGATTATCAGAACATGACTGCTGGTTCACTATATGAATCCGCTGCCAGCCACAACAAACAACGAGGCACAGCAGAAGACATCACTAGACGTAGATTTACATCCACCCATAGCTCCGTCTCCACCATGTACCCCAATAGCCACTCCAGCAGCGGTACAGTGAACGAAACAAGATTCTATATTGATTTAGTTTAAGATATTTTAAATAACATACTCGTATCTGTATGCGTAAAACGCCTGATGATCTAGAGGCTGCTTACAGATGTTGCAGAAAAATAGAAAAAAATTATCTCCCACAGTCTTGGTTCCTAAATGTAGCCTATATGCTCAAAATTGGCTTCGTAGGGATATGAAACTGAACACTCACATATGCCCAGTCGTTAATACAGCAGGTTACAGACTTGGGGTCATTATCAGGATATTACAGAAATGCAATCGTTCTACAAAGGAGATTAGTTGCAAAGCCCTCTTGCGAACTTTTTTAAAATATTGCTCGTGTGCGTGGGGCCCATTCCAAATAGGACTAAGAGGGGATGTTGAACATAAACGATGAAGGGCAGCAGAATTGTCACATACTGTTTGACCTGTGAGAGAGAGCTATGAAGATGATGAAAACACTGAGCTGCTAAACGCTTGAAGACCGATGCAAACTATCCCGTGTAAGCCTGAATAGTACGTTTTTAGAGCCGAGTTTAAGTGATAAATCTAGAAATACACTGTAATCCCCTACGCATCTCTCTTGCAAGGATCCCAAAGACAACATTAGTGTTATGTTTTCTTTAGTCACTTTTATGTCGTCTCGTTGTCTCTGCAGTGCTGTACCATGGGAAGCAAGGAGAGGAGGTTGGTTGGTGGCTGGTATCCTCGTTCTATCGTACAAAATGCATGCTATTAGTAACTGGGTTCTTTATTCATAAACAAAGAGCTACTTAACTTAAGTTTCCATGTGCTGTGGTACAAGCTCTCTTCTGTGTAGTCCACGTAGCATCATTGCTGTTGAAGTAAAGTCCGCTGTGTTCACTATAATGCTGCTATGTGCTGCCTGTCTGTGTGCTAGAGGCTAAGTCTGCAGCTCTGTCTCGGTGACATGCTGGAACTCCACGGCGTACAGACTGGAACTAAGTGATGTAAAAAGCTCGAACTAACTGGCTAAACTCGAACGAACTGGTCCTCCGGTCCGCAGCGGCGATCCTCAATACTGGCGGCTGAGAGGGCATTGGTGGCACGTTTCCGGTGAGTCTTGTCGTTGGCCTCTATCGATACTCTCGTAACGTCAATGCCACATGGTGTGCTCGCGCCAGCGTATGCCAGCACTAGATTAACTACACCGCCCATAGAGGCGTTTAAAGAATCACTCTTCGAGTGGTAAAAAGGTAAGTATCCTCTGCCATACACTACACAGTGATTTATAAAGTACACATTTAGATGCAGATGGCGCAAATGACTCGGATATCCAGAGAAAAAAATTCTAGACAGTGGAACTGAGTCACTTGTCCTACTTATAAATTTGGGAAATTCAGATTGTGTTAACTAAAAATTATGCACATCTATATCTACACCTACATCAATACTCAGTAATGGGCAGTGTATGTTCTGGGCAGAAAAGTGCTGACATCAATATCAGCGATATCTCACCTGTGGTCTCATATTACATCGAAGATAATTGCGCATCATCAACACTTCCTTATTTCCAAGGCCATACTGGTAACTGGATCTGACCAGGAGAGGGGAGGGCCCAACAATCCCTGTCTCACACACCACCATTACGGAGCCAATGGTGTGCAGTTTTTAATTTGCCTGCATGCTGTCATATGCTGTCCAGTATGAGGCATCCCACCACCCCACCTTGCCCGCGATCCGCACGCCTGTTCTAATGCATAACCAGAGCAGTGCTGGTGTAGTTACTGCATTCGCACTTTAATGGGAGTGAGAGTTAGTTGTAGTTCACATGCATGTCACACCTCACCAACATCAGTATCTGCAGTACCTTATCATCCAGAAAACTACATCCAGCCATGTGCCAAGGCCATGAAGGGAGAGAAGTGTGCCCTGCATCCCCCAGACCCAGTGCCCACGCTTAGCAGCCAAAGACATCCAGTTTTTTCACTCTGCACACATGTTGTCATATGCTGCCTAGCAAGAAGCTCGTCCTCCCCCCCTTCCCCCCCCCCCTCCGCCCCATCCTATCACTGCACTTCTAGAGCGCAGTGTGGCAAGGTTGCTATGTTTGCACTAGCATGGGAATGAGAAACAACTGTAGTTGACATCTGCATGTTCTGCTACATTCACGCATTTCGTAGGAGCGACAGTCGTACATGCAACACACGTCTGCCCTTACCTCCACATTTGCACTTTTCGTGGGAGTGTGAAGCGACTGGACCAAGTGAGGTAGCATAGTGATTAGCACACTGGATTCACATTTGGTAGGACGACGGTTCAAATCCGCATCAGGCCTTCCAGATTTAGGTTTTCGGTGATTTCCCCAAATCACTTAAGACAAAAGCTGGCATGGTTCCTTTGAAAGGACACATGTGATTTACCTTTGCGCCCTTCCCTAAGCCGAGCTTGTGCTTTGTCTCTATTCACTTCATTGTCGATGGGATGTTAAACACTAACATCCTCCTCCTCCTGAGAGGAGACTGTAGTTCACATCGGGGACACACACACATACACACACACACACACACACACACACACACACACACACATGTACTGCAGAGTGCTCATACGACGATATACCTGCAAGTACTGCAGAGTACCCAGAAGCTGACGCGCACCTGGCCACATGCCTATGCTCAGCAGACACCTAGATGCGGTGCAATAGAGAAGCTGTGATCTGGTGATACACAGCAATCGGTCGCAATCCCTTTAGTTTTTATTGTTCTTGCAAATCTAGATTTCGGCTGTAAATAGCCATCTTCAGTGCATTTGAACTACAATTCAACAGACTTGCAGCAGTACATGCCACATGTTCTTACAGTTGCATAGGCAGGCAGAAGGGAACTGAAGTTTCCTTCTGTCTATGCACCACCTGTAAGAACATGTGATGACATGAACTTGCATTCTGTTGAATTGTACTTCAAATGCATTGAAGATGGCTATTTACAGCCTAAATCTAGATATGCAAGAACAATAAAAACTAGTGGGATTGCGACTGATTGCTATGTGCCTCACTCTCCTTCCTTACAGTCTACGGTGGCTGTGCGCAATGGTGCTTATGAAATCAAAGTTGGTTAATAAGCACCCAGTATAATGAAGTATCTGAAACGCCTAAAATTCCGTCAGCTATGTTTGCATTACTGACTTCTAAAACTTCGTTTAAGGACTGGCTAACCACTTCGATTAGAAAAATTCATCTGAAGCTGTATGTCATACGCCATGGAATTTTGGAATGAGTAGGTAATATATTTCTTTATAAATAATTAAAAACCAAGAGGTGCCTATAAAATACAAATAGAGAATTAGGAATTCGTATTTGTTGAACATGAGTTTCACCTTAAATACTACCCCATAAATCCCGAAAACGCGAAATAAAATCTAGGCCTGTTTCACATCGCATTTGTTCCTGTCTCCAGCAGAGGACTGCATTGTAGAAAGCGAGCCTAGTTACTCGTATATGTTTGTATCACAGCTTCTCACTGTCACCAAGAGAAGGCTGTACTTACGAAAATCTGAATTGTTCGTTTGTTGTAGCATGAATTCATACTGTCGCCAACAAAAGACTGTTCTACATAAAACGATGTCCGCTCTAGTAAAAAGGGTAATTGTTCCTTTCTAAGTAAAACGTTGGATTTAAGAGGCAATAGGGTCGTAAATTAATTATTTTTCACATCCATGGCGCTTCTCAAATAGAATATACTTTCCAACCATTCTCCACACCAATGATGCTTGTCAAGTGCCACAATATTCTAAAAAGTCTCCAAAAATACGTCTACAAAACAGGTGTCTCAATGTTAATTTCCACATATTCACATGATCGCCAAGTTAGTGTCTAAAATTCTAACGTATGTACTCCAATGGTATATTTCCATGCATAATAATAGTTGACACTTTAAAAGGTAGGCGTAAGGAATCCATGTCGCAAAACTAACCTTAGCAGGCTTATAACTGCAGAAAAAGACATGTTAGCTAAAATACCACCGTAAGTAGGCAAGCACGCGAACCAATTGACAGTCTGAATGTATCTAATGAGGCCTACTTTTAATGTATGTCACAATAAACCTTCAAATTAAATATTTCCGTATTTAAATTATTCTCAAGAACTATTTTAGGAGGGACAGAGATAATGCATCATGCTCTTCACTTGAAAAAATATAATCGATGATAGTGGTTGACAACTATTGCTATTAGTACAAACGACACGGGCCTACTAGAGGCTATGTACAAAAAACATCTTTTGACAAAGTTTGCAGTCAGAATTATGGTGGCAAGGCTCTCTTAAAGGTTTATAGACTGAATTTCCTTTAATATTTTCCACATCTATGATGTGACAATATCGTAAAGTTCCTGCAAAATACGTCGGCAGCACGAAAAGTACGATTTTTACAACGATTATCTAGAACACAGTTGAGGTTAAGTAAAAGAAAAAGCGCTGTAAGGCTCAAATCAGTTCCTTTACAACATCTGTGATGTCACAATATTCTAAAACTCATCAGAAAACGAAATGGTTACGTTGCAGGAGTATCTAAATAAGTATAGCGTGCATTCAAATGTGCAGGAAACTATGGCTCAGGAAAATAAAAGCTCTAATCAACGATGCTAGCAACTAATTAAAGTACCATCACCACCACACCCACCCACACACACACACACACACACACACACACACACACACACACACAGAACATATTTGTCTTACTAGGGAAGGAAGGAATAAGATAGTTCACTACGATATACAATTAGGCGATGAAAAGTTATGGGATAGCGATATGCACATATACAGAGGGCGGTAGTACTGCGCACACAGGTATAAAAGGGCAGCGCACTTTGGGAGTTCTCATTTTTACTCATATGATTCACGTGAAACGGTCCCGACGTGATTATGGCCGCACGACGGGAATTGACGGACTTTGAACGCATAATGGTAGTTGGAGTTAGACTCATGGGACATTCCATTTAGGAAATCCTTACGGAATTCAATATTCCCAGAACTACAGTGCCAAGAGTGTGCTGAGATTACGAATTTTCAGGTATTACTTATCATCACGGGCAACGCAGTGACTGATGGCCTTCACTTAGCGGTGTTTACGTAGATTTGATAGTGCTAGTAGCCGCGCGGGATTAGCCGAGCGGTCCAGTCGGCTTTCAGCCGTGATACCGTGCGGACGGGCTCGGCGCGCCGGGCAGTGCTCCGCCGGTGGTGTTGTTTACCCGCTAGCGCGCGGTCGCGTCGTTGTATTGCCTTATAGTACCTGTACGACCCGCCATGGCGTTCTCATATCGAAAAGCTACAATCAAACTAACATTCAACGCATCGTACACGAGACCGAAGGCCCATGAAATTGAACGGTTCCTACGAGACATCATGCACATAGAACCACAAGCACTGATAGGCATTCATCTGTCTATTGTAACCAGCACAGTGTACCTCAAACTGATTGACGAAGTGGCGTGCGACAGATTACTCCAACGATCTGCAAACGGCTTTCGCTTCTGTCACGCAGACGGTAATGTGAGCGTGGTAGGAGTTGACCGTGCTGGTCTGGGGGTGCGTACCGTGCGCATCTTTGAACTACCGTTCGAAGTTCCTGCCAACCTAGTCGTTGATGCGCTGCGGCCATACGGCACAGTTCTGAGCCACACAGAGGAGAAATGGAACACATTCGAAACGTACCCTGTCCTTAACGGAGTACGACAAGTGTGCATAGAACTTAAGAAGCACGTTCCATCATATATTTTCGTTGGTGACTGCCGCGCAATTGTTATACATGATGGACAACCGAGGACCTGCTCGGGCTGCGGCCAGGAGGGCCATGTTAGAACTGAGTGTCTGCAACGCCGCCTCGTTCAGGTGCCCCGCAATGAACTTCCCCAACGATCCACTATGACCTCTCTCCCGCTAACATATGTGGAGGCGGCACGACATGATGTGATGGATGATCAAAACCTGCTACCTCCTCAAGCCGCTGCCAGCTCCGTTGGAGAGTCAGCGCCGTCGACGACGCCGCAGCCCAACGGTGCAGAGGTCCCTACAGCCTCTGCCCACCGCAGCGTCGTGGGCACCCAGCCACCGTCACTGTCGGGATCGGACACAGGGATTCCTAGCGACCGAGACTGTGTCGAGCCCCGCCCTCCGGTAGATGTCGAATCTCGGACCCGAAAGCAAAAATCACCCAAGCTACACAAGAAGAGGCGATTGTCAGCTGAAGAACAGGACAGGGATGTGAAGCCGGCGGAAGACATCGACTTCGTTGACTCGTCCACAATTGCAACGGACTCCAGTGGCATCATTCACCAGAAGGTGCCTGAAGACAAGGAACAGTCTCCTAAATTTGGTGGCCCAGAAAACGAGGCGCATTGCGTCGACTCCCAAAATGTGGGCTCCTGTGAAAGCGACCAGCCACCAATGACATCACAATCGTTTCTTGGTAATTGGGCAGACGATATGGAGGCAGATGTTGCACAGCAAACATCGATATCTCCACCAGAGCCCACGGCTGACATTGAGCTCGGAGGGCTCTGCCAGTCAGGGACTCATACGGCACAGTAATGAACAGCATGCAGATGGATGGCTGTGTGGTGTGTGTGATCACTGTGGGCTTGCACCGGCACACTGCCTCCGCCACTTGATATGTCTCAGTCATACCGTGTGTGAACAGTCAATGTAAATGGTGTCCACTTGACTGTCAAAACCCGTATGTTACACGACATGATCAGAGCGGCAGACTTGGACATTGCCCTTCTCCAGGAGGTCCGTCCCGAGCTGCGTTTAGACCTATATGGCTACACCACCTACAGCCTACGCTTAGGTGATGGCGCAGGAGGGACGGCCATCCTTCTCCGAGATGGCATAGACGCGACGGACGTGACGTACTTGCCGAACGGGCGAGGCATCGCACTCACACTTGGCGCAGTCCGCCTCATTAACGTCTACGCTCCCTCCGGTAATTCGCACCGTGGTGACAGGCATGTCTTCTATTCGGAGGAGGTAGCCCCACTTTTGTAAGGAAATACGGACCATTACATAGTGGGCGGCGATTTTAACAGTGTTCTGCGGCCCGAGGACCAGATACCGCATTACGTCCCATGCCCGGCTCTACAAGCATTGATACGTGACCTCGCGCTCCACGACACATGGCTCTTATATCATGGGACCCAGAGTGGATATACGCACTTTACCAGCCATTCTGCCAGTCGTCTGGACCGGATATACGTCTCGCGTGCCCTCCGCACAGCAACCCATGATGCAGAACTCTAGCCGACGGCCTTCACGGACCATCTCGCGTACATCTACACTGTCACCTTACCCGACAACTCACAAGACGCAGCAGGGGCCCGTGGACGCTGGACGTCTCCCTCCTACGCGAGGAAGCGTGTCGGCGAGCAGTCACTGACACGTGGCGTCGATGCATCAGGCGCCTGCCCATGTATGCTTCCACGTTGCTGTGGTGGCTGGGATGTGTCAAACCTGCACTCCGAAAGACCTTGATGGCCTACGGGCGTGACAGAGCAAACTGGCAAAGGGCAACATCGGAATTTTACTATACAGCGTTACGTGAGCTGGCGACGCAGCGCCGTTTCCCGAACGTCAGATGTCCGTACAACGCATCAAAGCCCGTCTACTTCGCATCAGGACAGAGCAGCTAGAAGGTGTCCGCATCCGTGCGCGAGTGCAAGACTGTATCCCCAACGAAACGGCGTCAGTGTATCACATTGTGCGAGAGAGGCACCACCGCAAACGTCAGCTCATTACGGCGGTAAACACGGAGGAGGGCGGCCGCGCAGTGACACAAACGGACATCGCGCACACGTTCGCCAGACACTATGGGACATTGTACATGGAAGATCCGCGAAATGTACGTGATTATGACGAGCTGTTGTACGATTTTCCCGCTCCTCGGGACGTGGCACCCGATGATAGTCTGCTGTTGCCCGTTACACCCGACGAGCTGACATCGGCCTTGGCACGTGGAGCGCCGAACAAGTCGCCTGGACCGGACGGTTTACCCCTGGAATTCTACCGCACTTTTTACGACCGTATGGGGGACAAGTGGCTCCAAACGTTTCGAGACCTGATCTGCCCTGATTTCACTGTCCCCACAGAATTGACAGAAGGCATCTTGATCCCAGTACCGAAACCGAATGGTGGTTGTAGGTGGCAGGACTTTCGCCCACTCACACTCCTCAACAACGACTACAAGATCTTTGCCCGTATCCTCCGCACGCGTCTCCACACCGCTATCGGGAACGCCATCCACACCGATGAGACATGTTTAGGTGGTGTCAGCAACATTCATACGGCGTTAGGAGCATACCGCGACGTAATTGCTTTGACGGTGGCCTGCAAAATACACTCCTGGAAATTGAAATAAGAACACCGTGAATTCATTGTCCCAGGAAGGGGAAACTTTATTGACACATTCCTGGGGTCAGATACATCACATGATCACACTGACAGAACCACAGGCACATAGACACAGGCAACAGAGCATGCACAATGTCGGCACTAGTACAGTGTATATCCACCTTTCGCAGCAATGCAGGCTGCTATTCTCCCATGGAGACGAGCGTAGAGATGCTGGATGTAGTCCTGTGGAACGGCTTGCCATGCCATTTCCACCTGGCGCCTCAGTTGGACCAGCGTTCGTGCTGGACGTGCAGACCGAGTGAGACGACGCTTCATCCAGTCCCAAACATGCTCAATGGGGGACAGATCCGGAGATCTTGCTGGCCAGGGTAGTTGACTTACACCTTCTAGAGCACGTTGGGTGGCACGGGATACATGTGGACGTGCATTGTCCTGTTGGAACAGCAAATTCCCTTGCCGGTCTAGGAATGGTAGAACGATGGGTTCGATGACGGTTTGGATGTACCGTGCACTATTCAGTGTCCCCTCGACGATCACCAGTGGTGTACGGCCAGTGTAGGAGATCGCTCCCCACACCATGATGCCGGGTGTTGGCCCTGTGTGCCTCGGTCGTATGCAGTCCTGATTGTGGCGCTAACCTGCACGGCGCCAAACACGCATACGACCATCATTGGCACCAAGGCAGAAGCGACTCTCATCGCTGAAGACGACACGTCTCCATTCGTCCCTCCATTCACGCCTGTCGCGACACCACTGGAGGCGGGCTGCACGATGTTGGGGCGTGAGCGGAAGACGGCCTAACGGTGTGCGGGACCGTAGCCCAGCTTCATGGAGACGGTTGCGAATGGTCCTCGCCGATACCCCGGGAGCAACAGTGTCCCTAATTTGCTGGGAAGTGGCGGTGCGGTCCCCTACGGCACTGCGTAGGATCCTACGGTCTTGGCGTGCATCCGTGCGTCGCTGCGGTCCGGTCCCAGGTCGACGGGCACGTGCACCTTCCGCCGACCACTGGCGACAACATCGATGTACTGTGGAGACCTCACGCCCCACGTGTTGAGCAATTCGGCGGTAAGTCCACCCGGCCTCCCGCATGCCCACTATACACCCTCGCTCAAAGTCCGTCAACTGCGCATACGGTTCACGTCAACGCTGTCGCGGCATGCTACCAGTGTTAAAGACTGCGATGGAGCTCCGTATGCCACGGCAAACTGGCTGACACTGACGGCGGCGGTGCACAAATGCTGCGCAGCTAGCGCCATTCGACGGCCAACACCGCGGTTCCTGGTGTGTCTGCTGTGCCGTGCGTGTGATCATTGCTTGTACAGCCCTCTCGCAGTGTCCGGAGCAAGTATGGTGGGTCTGACACACCGGTGTCAATGTGTTCTTTTTTCCATTTCCAGGAGTGTACGAGGCGCCCTTGTCGCCGTAGATTTTGACCACGCATTCGACCGCGTCGACCACGGCTTCTTACGCGCAGTTTTGCAACACATGGGCCTCTCTCCGGAGTCTGCACAGGTGGTCCTTCGACTGGCCCACGGAGCGCGCTCCCTCATGATGGTCAACGGTTATAAGTCTGTTCACATTGTTGTTGGACGGTCAGTGCGACAAGGGTGCCCCCTGTCGGGTATATTATTTGCTGCAGCGCTTGAACCAGCTTTACATGGTCTACGGCAGCGATTAACAGGTATCTCCTTACGGGACGTGACCTTTTGTTGTGGTGCATTCGCCGATGACGTGGTGTTCCTGGCCAGATCAGAGGATGATATGCATATGGCGCTACAGTGGCTACGCCAGTACGGGACGGTCGCTGGGAGCGTCATCAACGTGAAGGAGACAAAATACATGGATGTCGGATGGGGGCTTTCCCACGTAACGGCGGTGCCCTTTGACAAGGTGCCCGTACTCAAGTGTTTAGGAGTGCAATTCTATAGCAATGTTCGCCGCACGGCGGCGGCTACGTACCGCCGGCTCCTACACCAGACACGTGCTCTGCTGCCGGACAACAAACTGCGTCGCTTGGATATGCTCCTCAGAACACGTTATGTCAACACCTATCTTGTCTCAAAACTGTACTATTTTGAGCATATCCTTCCCTTGACGGCTACGGTGGCCGACAGATTTCAAGCAGCATATGGACATTTCGTAAGCACCGGTCTGGTTTTTAAAGTCCGATACGCCACCCTGACACTGCCGCAGCGGGCGGGCGGTATCGGTTTAATTCATGTCTATAACCGTGCGCGATCGCTTTATCTCAATACTATGCGTCGCACATGGACCTCTGCCCACGCCACTCTGACGGGCACCCTGATAGCGGAAGTGGCACCACACTCTCTGCATCCCCCGGTTTCTGTAGGACACATTTCACCGGCACTCACCCACATCAGAGAGTTCTTGATTGACTTGAGCTACTTACGGTCAGATCTTCCGACGACACCGAAGCCCAGCACAAAAGACTATTATCGCCTCTATCAACAGCAGCAACCTGTAAATACGGTCGCCCACAGACATCCTGAAGTTGCCTGGAACACGGTGTGGCGAGCGGTACACACGCCTTTTCTACCTACGACGGTGCGTTCATTGTGGTACATGGTTGTGAATGAGAAGTTCGCTACTCGTCAGAGGCTACATTCCATACATCTGACGGACAACCCCTTGTGTCCGACATGATCAGTCGTTGACTCGGATGCACACCGTCTGACGTGTGCCGCGACCAGCGAGTGCTGGCTACTGACGCAGCGCATGCTGGCATTACTCTTGCGGCGATTGCCGTAGTCTATCTCCCCTGATGATGTATTGCGCCCCGACGGCGTATACTTTCCATCAACCAGAACGAACGCCGTTAACTGGCTAAAAGGCATGGCCGTTTACTACATATTTTGCGATGCTCCCAAAGGCACACTCGACTTTTGGTCCCTATTGATGACGACACATGCAGCTTTCAGCCACCACCCGAAGTACAGAACTCGTTTCGCAAATTGTTTAGGTTCATTATTTGCGGATCCTCCTGCTCACTGGGGCATTCCGGGTATGAGACGCTGAAAATGAAGAAGAATCCTGGAGCATATTGATCTTCTACGGACGGAATAGGGGGGAACCCCTCCCAACAGACGAGAAGACGACTCGGACGCTCGGCTACGCGGCTACGGCAGTTGTAGGATCTTTCTTTGTAATGAAACAAAAATAAATCTATAAATACAATACAAAATGAAAAACAAATTAAAAAAATAAGAATGTTATAAAAAAAAGCGGTCTTGGGCGCTGAAGTCATGGACTGTGCGGCTGGTCCCGGCGGAGGTTCGAGTCCTCCCTCGGGCATGGGTGTGTGTGTTTGTCCTTAGGATAATTTAGGTTAAGTAATGTGTAAGCTTAGGGACTGATGACCTTAGCAGTTAAGTCCCATAAGATTTCACACACATTTGAACTTTTTTTTTTTTCGATAGTGCTAGTAGACAAGCAGCACTGAGTGAATTAACCACAGAAATCAATGTGGAACGTACGACGAACGTATCCGTTACGACACTGAGGCGAAATATGGCGTTCATAGGCTATGGCAGCAGATAACCGACACGAATGCCTTTGCCAACATCACGACGTCACCTACAGCGCCTCTCCTGTGCTCAGGACGATATCGGTTGCAACCTAGACCACTGGAAATCCGTGGCCTGGTCAGATTAGTCCCGATTTCAGTTGGTAAGAGCTAATGGCAGGGTTCGAGTGTGGCGCAGACACCACGAAGCTATGGACCAAAATTGTCAACAAGGCACTATGCAAGATGTTGGTGGCTCCATAATGGTGTGGGCTGTGTTTCCATGAAATATACTGATCCTCTGGACCAACTGAACCGATCACTGACTGGAAAAGGTTATGTTCGGCTACTAGGAGAACGTGTGTAGCCATTCATGGACTTCATGTTCCTAAACGATGATGTCTTGTCACCGGGCCACAATTGTTTGCGATTGGTTAGAAGCACAGTCAGGACAATTCCAGCGAATGATTAGGCCACCCAGATCGCCCGACATGAATCCCATTGAGCATTTATTGAACATAATCGAGAGGACAGTTCGTGCACAAAATCCAGAATCATGTACTGGCAACACTTTAGCAATTATGACGGCTATAGAGGCAGCATGGCTCAATGTTTCTCCAAAGGGCTTCCAAGGACTTGCCGAATCCATGCGACGTCGAGCTGCTGCACTAGGCCGGGAAAAAGGGGGATCCGATACTATGTTAGGAGGTACTCCATGCCTTTTGTCACCTCAGTGGTTCAAATCGCTCTGAGCGCTATGGGATTTAACATCTATGGTCATCAGTCCCCTAGAACTTAGAACTACTTAAACCTAACTAGCCTAAGGACATCACACAATACCCAGTCATCACGAGGCAGAGAATCACCTCAGTGTCAGAATTACATGGACTGTTTATAAACATACACTCATGAGAAAGACTACCAAAGATTGTAGTTTAGAGATGCGACATTTTCAAAGACAGTGTCAAAGTCGATATCTATTTAAAAAATAAAATTACTTACCTTTTATTGTGAGACGTTTCACAGTTTGCAAGAACAATGAAGTTCGAGAAATTAAATATTTCAGCTTCAAAATTGTCTGTATTAGTTATTAAAATGGATGCTTATCGTAATGTATGAAAGCGTCCACGAAAATTTGAGTAAAATGAAAGTGCATCATATGTAAGATTGGGCACACCATGCAAGCACAATGAGGCAACAAATACGCGTAACGTCTAATGCAAGACATTGCCTGCTAGCACATAAATGTATACAATCCTTCATTGCTATAAATACTAAGCAAATGCCGCAAACCGTATAAAAGTGATGTTATTCTCTATAATGCATAGGTGTGTATAAGCGGAAGAACTTGTGTTCCAAAATTTGGTGGGTCACAACTGGAAATGACGTCAGCGATTCTACCAACGCTTGATGGCGCTAAGGGCGAAATATACGGTTAATATCAAGTTCTCAACCACATTGTTCCTATTCGGGACCCCAGTAATCCTCCAAGACGCCGGTCAGGGAGCCTGAAGATGGCATAGTAAAGCGCCGAAACTGGTAGCCAAATAATACAACAGTATGGAAATTAGACGACTGAAAGGTGTTTGATTTGACACCCTATATTATATAAGTTTTACTCTACAGCCGGAGGTTATCCACGTCAACCAGTCAACACCAATTGTCTTATCGTATAGTATAAGCCTACGAGTCGTTTTATATGCGAAATGTCGCTTCCAATTGAACATTCTTTGTACCTACGAAACTTTATAGAACTACCGAAGCAGGCTGCTTGCTATGAATGCTGCACAGCAATAAAGAATCATAGACAGCGTCTCAAATCCGTTAATGTAGATGTATACTGTAGTTTCGTGTGGCGGAATAGTATGTGAATTCCACGTGCGGTGTATATAAATTAATGACGTTATAGCATATTCAGCAAAATGGATGCGAATAATAACGTAACGCAATAATTCAATGGTAAATTCCACAATTTGTGTGTGACACAATCACGAAGGACAGACTGTGCCGCTGATGGTGGAGAACAATGTTTCCCGCTGTTTTAATAAACTACCTCTGTGTCGTATTTGTAGACGTCAGAGCAGCTTATTAAAGCTGTCTGTAGACAGAATACAGTCGATGGTTTACCCGCACGCCAGTAGACAAACAGCAGAAACCATGTAAAACACCATACAGTTGCTGTTCTGTAAGTTATTCGTTGATTGTCATCTCATGGAAGTAATTGACACAGAGTAGAGTGGAGCACATCGGAAATACTATTTGATGGTGTTTATTACACTTATGGAGTCTTACATAGGATCAAAACACGTGATACATTCTGTTCCGAGCCATAAGATCCCTGTGACCGAAAGACTACTTGCGGCACCTTGCGAGGAGGTTCATCATCACCTAGCAGACACTCCTTATAGTCTTTGACTGTGTGAGCCTGTGCGATGCACGATGCACATCCTTAGCCCATCTCTGGATGACACCACATCTTGCACGGTGCGCACACATCTTCTATCTGAGCCTTACAAACTGCACAATCTGGGAGCCATTCACCTCGTCTTTCACCAAGCCGATAAACTTCGTTCTGAGGTATGCCGGAAGGATTATTGGCCTCTTCGTCCAGACGTGTCGCATTCCTCCGGATTGTGCACAATTACTTCATATAGATCTCAGCCTTTCACCCAATAAACGAAACCAAATAAAGTAACCTGACATCAACGAAGTTTTAGGAGGTGGAGTACCTTGCATATTGCTTAAATTGTGGAGAGGTGGTGAGCTGCCTTGTGGCGGTTGCGGGATCTCTCTCTCTCTCTCTCTCTCTCTCTCTGTGTGTGTGTGTGTGTGTGTGTGTGTGTGTGTGTGTGTGTACAATGTCAGGCAGCTGCAACATAACGACGTGCTGAGCAGCAATGCTGACCAGCCTCGTGCAGAGGCCACCTTACATTGTTTTAACAATAGTTGTGTGTATCTTAGTCTCACTCATGTTATTATTGGAACTTGTTGCAACAATTTTCTTTTGTTAAGGGTTAAACCGCTCAAAGATGACAGTAACAGCTCTGTTATAAATTTCTGTAGACTACGTCAGTTAATGGATCAGTGTGGGGTGAACTGTTTCACAGTAATATACATTGTATATGTAATTTTCACATACAAAAGAAACAAAAAAGTGTTCAAATGTGTGTGAAATCGTATGGGACTTAACTGCTAAGGTCATCAGTCCCTAAGCTTACACACTACTTAACCTAAATTATCCTAAGGACAAACACACACACCCATGCCCGAGGGAGGACTCGAACCTCCGCCGGGACCAGCCTCACAGGCCACGACTGCAGCGCCCAAAAGAATCATAGCATTTCATTCTTCGAGAATATGTTTTATTCTAGCATAAATAAACATGACATTTCTGTCATATTAGACGTCTCACGATCTGCAATTTACAGCATAAAAAACCCCTAGCCGTCTTGATGGAATTTTCAACATTAGCAACCACCGACGCTACCATGACATCATTATGATCACATCGCCAATGTTCCAACAACTTCACATTTAACTCAGCAGTCACTGGTCCATTTTGGCCAACACATATTTTCAGTCGGATCTCAGGGAGTAATGGACACCTCTCGGCCTCAGTATTATAGACAGGGCATTCTGGTAACAATTCGTTAGCCCACTTCACTTTCTCCAAACCCTTCACGAAGACATGCGACTTGGATGGAATAAATGAGCGTATGCAACTCAACACCGTTTCAAATGACATACCAAATGAGTACATATTGTGCCTGTGGTGATTCACCATTAACCATTTTGCAGAAATTAAATCCAGTTCGTAGTGGGGTGCTGTCAACTCCAGAATAAAATCACCAGAAGCAATCACACGACATCAGGCATCATTCGGCATATAGCTCCTTTGCGACAAATCGATCTTCTGTAGTGCAAACTCCATGCCAAAGAACACGTCATACATGACTCCACTTAACGACAAACTAACTCTGATGCTGCTGTTATCTGCACCCAGATTAAGACTGATGTTATCTATAGCTGGCAAACTGGTTACATCTAGATTCCGTGTGAAGCACTCCCCCCAGCAGAGTTCAAACCGGTATAAAGGCGAAGGGTGGACACGCCCTGTATTAATATCCACTGTTACTGTTTTGCTGCCACATGGAAGGTTATTCTTCACAATTTCGCTGTAGCATCTAACAATCAAAAGTGGCAGACAATGTTTTACACAATAAAAAAGTGGAAAACTCAGTTGCTGAATGGGAATCTGCGTATGGGAACATGACATCACTGAAAGACATCCACAAAAAGTTCATTTCGTAGATTTTGAAACTGTTCACGTTACTTTTGGGTGGGATTTCGCACATCCAATAGCACTCTTTGGAGCTTGGGAATAGATGGTGTCGGATCGTATTCGATTTCAGATGACAGCTGAAAATATACGTTGAATTATAGCGCCAACATTACGTGCTCACCTGTCTCTTAATAGAGTGGACACCTCAGGTAACGTTTCCTGAGCGCCAATTTCATCTGGCTCCCCATAGGTGGCCAGTGGCTGCACACAACTTTTTGGCTTCTGACATGATATGAACTAGCTTATAATGTGCAAGTTGAACATCGGTAGTTAATTTTCTTATCATAAAATTGTGTTTCTTGGCAGCCAATGTAACAATGCAGCACAAAGATAAGTGAGAAGTAACACCTGCATTTCAGTCTCTCGAATGTGCAGAGCCGTTTCCTGTTGCATTTAATGTGGAGGTAGAACACGTGCATTTGAGACAGTTTGATTACGCTTATCTTCAAGCAGACATACGTTCAAGATTATGTTCACAGAAAAATGCATACGAAATACGATGCATGTGTCGGTAAGATGGGATCTGCTGACTAATGGCATATTTTTTCCCAATCGGAAAAGATGTAACTGTTTT
The DNA here is from genome assembly GCF_023864345.2 of Schistocerca serialis cubense. Classification (NCBI taxonomy): domain Eukaryota; kingdom Metazoa; phylum Arthropoda; class Insecta; order Orthoptera; family Acrididae; genus Schistocerca; species Schistocerca serialis. The sequence continues at coordinate 400,329,598 of NC_064640.1, read as the reverse complement.
GAGCTTTTTGGACCAGTATGACGGTGTAATATAAAAGCAGAAGACACTGTGAGTAGCTTGTCATTGTTGCTTGACCATCATTGACGCAGCCATCGTACTTATCACCATCGTTCAATGTTTTCTTTTTTTGAACCCAAAATTTAAGTATGGCATGCACTAAACAGTATTTCTATTAATGAAAAATGCAGATACTATGGTGCAAGTCATAATTTTGCAAGTGAAGTGTTGCAGCAGAAAGATAACTTTCTTGGTCGCATGGTGTTCAGTGATAATGCAACTTTTCATCTACGTGGGGAAGACAAATACCGATAACGTTGTAACTCTTCAGACTTCCCCGGCGATATGTTGACGTGTTGAATAATCCGTTCTTCTGTCGGTTGGACACGCCGTTCTCGCACGATATTTCGACAGCTCCCCCAGGGAGCAAACTGAAGAAGACAGCGAGTCACACAGTCAAAATATCGTGCGAGAACGACGTGAACAGCCGGCAGAAGACCAGATTATTCAATAAGTTGCCGATAATTTTCGTATTCGGTGGTGGGGGGTCAGAACATCCTCATGAACCTCTACAGTATTGAAGAGATTCGCCAAAATTAAGCGTTTTCCGCACTGTGTCCTGACATGAAGTTCAAAGATCATTTCCTTTTTTTCGCTGAAGATATAGTAACAGGGTGGCTTATCAGGATATGTTGGAGGAGTGGAGCTTTCCCCAATTACAAGGTGAGCCTGAAAACTTTATTTAGTAACAAGATGGAGACCCTCCTCATTCTCTTTGTACGTAAGCCGAAGTCCCCCCATTGGATTGGTCATAATGGTCAGTACGGCAGAGCTCTTTTATTCTGGCCTATTCTTTCACCTGACCTCATCCTATGTGATTTTTTTTTCCTTTGGTACTTTATAACAGGTCGCGTCTATGTTCTGCGCTGCCTAATGATTTACTCAATTTGAGACACAGAATGAAGAGTGAAGAGGCTGTTACTTCCATTACTTAGGACTTGTTAACCAAAGTGTAGGAAGAACTGGCTTTTATGCTCGATTTGTGCCGTATAAACATAGGTGCACATTTTGAACATTTCTAAGAAAAACTATGTTAGTCTAGCTTCAATTTTATGTGTAATTTATTACAAATAATTTAATTTTCGATTCTCTTAATACACCTTTAAACCTTGCATTTTCTCTTTTAGACATCCTGTAAGAGAGTGGAAAAAAAGTATAATAAAATTTATGTCTATAATATTTTTTAGCTTTTCGTTTTTCCTTCTAGTCGTTCTGCAGTATAACATAATATTGTTACATTATTGAAGAAAGCATTACAGAGAGACAGGCAGACAGACAGAGAGAGGAGATTTACTGTGGCAGTACAGTATTTACGTATACATATGTAGTTTTGTATAAATCAGGGAGATGAAATTCAAAGATGATGATGATGATGATGATGAGGCAAATGTGGGAGTATGGTACATAACTTTCTGATGTTGTGTGCCCACATATGAGACAAAATTCAATGAAGAGACAGTACAAGGTATTTGATGTTAAAAGAAAGGAATGGAAATACATGGGTGGAACGTAATGCAGTGTGTGTGTGTGTGTGTGTGTGTGTGTGTGTGTGTGTGTGTGTGTTTTGTGTGTACAAAGCAGAGAAAAAGAAATAAAACTTGTTCAAAGACACACAGTTCGTGGATTAATTTCCCTGTAAGCTCATCATCACTGCAAGTTACATCCCTTACGCAACTTTTCTTTTGGGATAAATACTTTTGAAAATGATACAAAAAATTCATGTAGTTCAGATACTTTCGAGCACAGCCAACATGGCTATATTATTATCGGATATCATAGTTTTATGGCTGCTATAATACTAGACTGTGGTTGGCTGTGTAGTTTTAATTGTGGCCGGCTGGACTGGCCGAGGGGTTCTATGCGCTACAGTCTGGAACCGCGCGACCGCCACGGTCGCAGGTTCGAATCCTGCCTCGGGCATGGATGTGTGTGATGTCCTTAGGTTGGTTACGTTCAAGTAGTTCTAAGTTCTAGGGAACTGATGACCACAGCTGATAAGTCCCATAGTGCTCAGAGCCATTTGAACCATTGTTTTTTTAAATTGTGAGTAAAATAATGGCCTCTGACTGGAGGAGAGAGGGGGGAAGGGATGGGGAAGGACCATGATAATGTTTTAAAATGAGTTGTGATCTGTCATGTGATGATGAAGATGTCATAGATAAGGAAGAGGTGGCTTGTTTAAAAATGTTCAAATGTGTGTGAAATCTTATGGGACTTACCTGCTAAGGTCATCAGTCCCTAAGCTTACACACTACTTAACCTAAATCATCCTAAGGACAAACACACACACCCATGCCTGAGGGAGGACTCGAACCTCCGCCGGGACCAGCCGCACAGTCCATAACTGCAGCGCCTTAGACCGATCGGCTAATCCCGCGCGGCGGTGGCTTGTTCAAAAATGGCTCTGAGCACTATGGGACTCAACATCTGAGGACATCAGTCCCCTAGAACTTAGAACTACTTAAACCTAACTAACCTAAGGACAGCACACACATCCATGCCCGAGGCAGGATTCGAACCTGCGACCACAGCGGTCGCGCGGTTCCAGACTGAAGCGCGTAGAACATCTCGGCCACACTGGCCGGCGTGGTTCGTTCCTCTGCATGTAGGCAAGTAGTACGACTCCTCTAGATGCTTGTCACGGGGGAAGTATTCCACAGTCTTTATTGCCTTCTGTTCTCCTCGTTATTTATCTGATCAACTCGTTAAATCTTCAGTATTTTTTTTTTTTTTTTTTTTACGCACAGTATTTCAAAACCTTCTACTCTCATCTTGTCTGAACAGTTTATCGGCCATATTTCATTTCTGCGCAACACTACATTCCAAATACACTCAGAAAAAACTTCCTAACACTTAAATTTATATTCATGTTAATGAATTTTTGTTTTTCAGGAATTCTTTTGTGACATTGCCAGACTGCATTTTATATCATCTCTGCTTCTGCATCACCTGCTATTTAGCCCACCGAATAGCATATCTCGTTCACTGCTTACAATGTTTCATTTCCGAATTTAATTCCCTCAGATATTACCTATTTCCTTCCCCATGAACCATGCACCTTGCCGTTGGTGGGGAGGCTTGCGTGCTTCAGCGATACAGATAGCCGTACCGTAGGTGCAACCACAACGGAGGGGTATCTGTTGAGAGGTCAGACAAACGTTTGGTTCCTGAAGAGGGGCAACAGCCTTTTCAGTAGTTGCAGGGGCAACAGTCTGGATGATTGACTCATCTGGCCTTGCAACACTAACCAAAACGGCCTTGCTGTTCTGGTACTGCGAACGGCTGAAAGCAAGGGGAAACTACAGCCGTAATTTTTCCCGAGGGCATGCAGCTTTACTGTATGGTTAAATGATGGTAGCGTCCTCTTGGTTAAAGTATTCCGGAGATAAAATAGTTCTCCATTCGGATCTCAGGGCGGGGACTACTCAGGAGGACGTTGTTATCAGGAGAAAAAAAAACTGACGTTCTACGGATCGGAGCGTGGAATGTCAGATCCCTTAATCGAGCAGGTAGGTTAGAAAATTTAAAAAGGGAAATGGCTAGGTTAAAGTTAGATATAGTGGGAATTAGTGAAGTTCGGTGGCAGGAGGAACAAGACTTCTGGTCAGGTGACTGCAGGGTTATAAACACAAAATCAAATAGGGGTAATGCAGGAGTAGGTTTAATAATGAATAGGAAAATAGAAATGCGGGTAAGCTACTACAAAAAGCATAGTGAACGCGTTATTGTGGTCAAGATTGATACGAAGCCCACGCCTACCACAGTAGTACAAGTTTATATGCCAACTAACTCCTCAGATGACAAAGAGATTGATGAAATGTATGATGAGAAAAGAGAAATTATTCAGATAGTGGAGGGAGACGAAAATTTAATAGTCATGGGTGACTGGAATTCGATAGCAGGAAAAGGGAGGGAAGGAAACGTAGTAGGTGAATATGGAATGGGATTAAGGAATGAAAGAGGAAGCCGCCTGGTGAATTTTGCACAGAGCATAACTTAATCATAGCTAACACTTGGTTCAAGATTCATAAAAGAAGGTTGTATACATGGAAGAAGCCGGGAGATACTGGAAGGTGTCAGATAGATTATATAATGGTAAGACAGAGATTCAGGAACCAGGTTTTAAACTGTAAGACATTTCCAGAGGCAGATGTGGACTCTGCCCACAATCTATTGGTTATGAACTGTAGATGAAAACTGAACAAACTACAAAAAGGTAGGAATTTGAGGGGATGGGACCTGGATAAACTGACTAAACCAGAGGTTGTAGAGAGCTTCAGGGAGAGCATTAGGGAACGATTGACAAGAATGGGGGAAGGAAATACAGTAGAAGAAGAATGGTTAGCTTCGACAGATGTAATAGTGAAGGTAGCAGAGGATCAAGTGGGTAAAAAGACGAGGGCTAGTAGAAATCCTTGGGTAACAGAAGAGATATTGGATTTAATAGATGAAAGGAGAAAATATAAAATTGCAGTAAATGAAGCTGGCAAAAAGGAATACAAACGTCTCAAAAATGAGATCGACAGGAAGTGCAAAATGGCTAAGCAGGGATGGCTAGAGGAAAAATGTAAGGATGTAGAGGCGCATATCACTAGGGGTAAGATAGATACTGCCTACAGGAAAATTAAAGAGACCTTTGGAGAAAAGAGAACCACTTGCATGAGAGTCAAGAGCTCAGATGGAAACGCTGTTCTAAGCAAAGAAGGGAAAGCAGAAAGGTGGAAGGAGTATATAGTGGGTCTATACAAGGGTGATGTTCTTGAGGGCAATATTATAGAAATGGAAGAGAATGTAGATGAAGATGAAATAGGAGATATGATACTGCGTGAAGAGCTTGAGAGGGTACTGAAAGACCTAAGTCCAAACAAGGCCCCGGGAGTAGACAACATTCCATTAGAACTATTGACAGCCATGGGAGAGCCAGGTCTAACAAAACTCTACCATCTAGTGAGCAAGATTTATGAGATAGGCGAAATACCCTCAGGCTTCAAGAAGAATATAATAATTCCAATCCCAAAGAAAGCAGGTGTTGACAGATGTGAAAGTTACCGAACTATCAGTTTAATAAGTCACAGCTGCAAAATACTAACGCGAATTATTTACAGACGAATGGAAAAACTGGTAGAAGCCGACCTCGGGGAAGATCAGTTTGGATTCCGTAGAAATGTTGGAACACGTGAGGCAATACTGACCCTACGACTTATCTTAGAAGAAAGATTAAGGAAAGGCAAACCTACGTTTCTAGCATTTGTAGACTTAGAGAAAGCTTTTGACAATGTTGACTGGAATACTCTCTTTCAAATTCTGAAGGTGGAAAGGGTAAAATACAGGGAGCGAAAGGCTATTTACAATTTGTACAGAAAGCAGATGGCAGTTATAAGAGTCGAGGGGTATGAAAGGGAAGCAGTGGTTGGGAAGGGAGTGAGACAGAGTTGTAGCCTATCCCCGATGTTATTCAATCTGTATATTGAGCAAGCAGTAAAGGAAACAAAAGAAAAATTCGGAGAAGAAATAAAAACTTTGAGTTTCGCCGATGACACTGTAATTCTGTCAGAGACAGCAGAGGACCTGGAAGAGCAGCTGAACGGAATGGACAGTCTCTTGAAAGGAAGATATAAGATGAACATCAACAGAAGCAAAACGAGGATAATGGAATGTAGTCGAATTAAATCGGGTGATGCTGCGGGAATTAGATTAGGAAATGAGAGGCTTAAAGTAGTAAATGAGTTTTGCTATTTGGTGAGCAAAATAACTGATGATGGTCGAAGTAGAGAGGATATAAAATGTAGACTGTCAATGGCAAGGGAAGCGTTTCTGGAGAAGAGAAATCTGTGAACATCGAGTATAGATTTAAGCGTCAGGAAGTCGTTTCTGAAAGTATTTGTATGGAGTGTAGCCGTGTATGGAAGTGAAACGTGGACGATAAATAGTTTAGACAAGAAGAGAATAGAAGCTTTCGAAATGTGGTGCTACAGAAGAATGCTGAAGATTAGATGGGTAGATCACATAACTAATAAGGAGGTATTGAATAGTATTGGAGAGAAGAGAAATTTTTGGCACAACTTGACTAGGTTGCTGGGGCATATTCTGAGGCATCAAGGGATCAACAAAATTTAGTATTGGAGGGCAGCGTGGAGGGTAAAAATCGTAGAGGGAGACCAAGAGATGAATACACTAAACAGATTCAGAAGGATGTAGGTTGCAGTAGGTGCTGGGAGATGAAGAAGCTTACACAGGATAGAGTAGCATGGAGAGCTGCATCAAACCACTCTCAGGACTGAAGACCACAACAACAATTACCTATTTAATTCGATAACAGCATATTAACCTTTTCTTACCTTGGTTGATTTTCGTCTTGTAACCTCTTTTCCAAACATTGTTATTTCCTTTCAGCTGACATTCCAAGTCCTTCGCCGTCTCAGACGGAAATACAGTGTCATTAGAATACCGGGCAGATTTTTATTTCTTCTCACTGAACTTTGATTCCCTTTCCAAATTTCTCCTTAGTTTCATTTACTGCTTGCACATTACACAGAATTAATAACATGGGACATAGGCTTCAATTCTGTCTCACTACCTTCTCAACTACTGCCTGGTTTCATGTCCTTCGGATTTATAACTGCTCTCTGGTCTCTGTGCTGTTTACAGATACTGTATCGCCCACTGCATTTTATCCCTGCTACTTTCAGAATTTCAAAGAGGATATCCTGGTCAGCATTGTCGAAGGCTTTACCTACACTCCTGGAAATGGAAAAAAGAACACATTGACACCGGTGTGTCAGACCCACCATACTTGCTCCGGACACTGCGAGAGGGCTGTACAAGCAATGATCACACGCACGGCACAGCGGACACACCAGGAACCGCGGTGTTGGCCGTCGAATGGCGCTAGCTGCGCAGCATTTGTGCACCGCCGCCGTCAGTGTCAGCCAGTTTGCCGTGGCATACGGAGCTCCATCGCAGTCTTTAACACTGGTAGCATGCCGCGACAGCGTGGACGTGAACCGTATGTGCAGTTGACGGACTTTGAGCGAGGGCGTATAGTGGGCATGCGGGAGGCCGGGTGGACGTACCGCCGAATTGCTCAACACGTGGGGCGTGAGGTCTCCACAGTACATCGATGTTGTCGCCAGTGGTCGGCGGAAGGTGCACGTGCCCGTCGACCTGGGACCGGACCGCAGCGACGCACGGATGCACGCCAAGACCGTAGGATCCTACGCAGTGCCGTAGGGGACCGCACCGCCACTTCCCAGCAAATTAGGGACACTGTTGCTCCTGGGGTATCGGCGAGGACCATTCGCAACCGTCTCCATGAAGCTGGGCTACGGTCCCGCACACCGTTAGGCCGTCTTCCGCTCACGCCCCAACATCGTGCAGCCCGCCTCCAGTGGTGTCGCGACAGGCGTGAATGGAGGGACGAATGGAGACGTGTCGTCTTCAGCGATGAGAGTCGCTTCTGCCTTGGTGCCAATGATGGTCGTATGCGTGTTTGGCGCCGTGCAGGTGAGCGCCACAATCAGGACTGCATACGACCGAGGCACACAGGGCCAACACCCGGCATCATGGTGTGGGGAGCGATCTCCTACACTGGCCGTACACCACTGGTGATCGTCGAGGGGACACTGAATAGTGCACGGTACATCCAAACCGTCATCGAACCCATCGTTCTACCATTCCTAGACCGGCAATGGAACTTGCTGTTCCAACAGGACAATGCACGTCCGCATGTATCCCGTGCCACCCAACGTGCTCTAGAAGGTGTAAGTCAACTACCCTGGCCAGCAAGATCTCCGGATCTGTCCCCCATTGAGCATGTTTGGGACTGGATGAAGCGTCGTCTCACGCGGTCTGCACGTCCAGCACGAACGCTGGTCCAACTGAGGCGCCAGGTGGAAATGGCATGGCAAGCCGTTCCACAGGACTACATCCAGCATCTCTACGCTCGTCTCCATGGGAGAATAGCAGCCTGCATTGCTGCGAAAGGTGGATATACACTGTACTAGTGCCGACATTGTGCATGCTCTGTTGCCTGTGTCTATGTGCCTGTGGTTCTGTCAGTGTGATCATGTGATTTATCTGACCCCAGGAATGTGTCAATAAAGTTTCCCCTTCCTGGGACAATGAATTCACGGTGTTCTTATTTCAATTTCCAGGAGTGTATATCTAGAGGTGCTATAAATGTTGGTTTGTCTTTTTTCATTCTACCTCCTGAGAGACGTGAAATCCATTCTCTGCAAGTTATTATACGATACACGACGGAGGTTACCTTGCACAACTACTACTCATTCCTCTTCCTGTTCCACTCGCAAACGGAGCGAGGGAAAACGTTTGTCGATATACCTCCGTGAGAGCATTAATTGCTCTTATCTTGTCTTCGTGGTTGCTATGCGAGATGTATGTCCGTAGCAGTAGAATAGTTTTGCAGTTTGTTGCAAATGCCGGTTCACTAAACTTTCTGTCTAGTGTTTCGCGAAAAGAAATTCTTCCCCCTAGGGTTATTCGTTTGAGTACATGTAGCATTTCCTTAATACTCGCGTGTTGGTTGAACCTAGAGGTAATGAACCTAATGACATATCTCTGGTTAGCTTCGACGTGTTTCATTAATTCGACTTGGTTCGGGTCCCAAACACTCGACAGGACTTAATGGTCGGAGCACAAGTGTTCTTTAAACTGTCTCCTTTATGGATAAATGGTAATGTCAGTATTCCTACACTTTTTGCTACATTTCACGCAACCCAAACTGATCTTCTTCGAGGTCGGCTTCTACCTATCTTTTCATTTAGCTGTAAATTCGTGTTGGTATTCTGCAATCCTGACTTATTAAACCACCTGCCGCGTAATTTGGAAATATTACTCATGTGTGTCCATTTAATCAAACGCGTAATTATTTGCCACCGTGACCACAATTAAGCTGTACTACTAAAACTGTATGATTTTGTCATGTGCAGATAAACTGTCTTATTGAAGGTCAATTTGTTGTGTGTCGCCGAAAGCCATTTCATCCAGGATACTATATTTCCGTAATTCTAATCACAGCCTAGTTAGCCAAGTCGTAGAGTCACACCTAATCTTCCACAGATCTTTCGGAATTTGACAGTAAGATGATTGATTTAAGGAAGCGAAATAATTTATAACACTGGTTATCACTTACAAGGAGAGGTCCCCAGCGGTGGAACCGACTTTTTGAAACACTCTATATAGTGATGTAGGTTAAGATCCAAGGAATCAAACCCTGCAGCCATTCATCCTAGTGAGCCCCCGTTTACAAGTAATCAACGAAAAAATTTCAGAATTTCGCGTGTTGCTGTATTGCTTTAATAATAGTACAGCTTGTAGGATTGGGTGCATAATGTAATGGTTAACGTAGTGATATCAATGCAAAAGGTTGTAATTTCGATCCTCGTCAGATGGTTCGATTTCCTTTAATCTTTATCGAAATTTCTCTGATCACTACTGTTATTCAGTTAATTGGTTTACACGCATTGTTTTATTTATGTTCCTTGGTCACTTTATTTTTATCAAGATATTAACTTCCTCAATTGCTCTTATTTTTTCTTACTGTCATTCTTTTCCCACTTGAATTATTTATGTTCGTGAATTTAATTAGTTTTATTTATTTATCATAATATTTAAACATTTGAAAATGCCGATTTGTGAGTTAAAAAACAAAAGATGAAATAACCTATTTATACAGACTGTGCAGCGGTGTCAATAACGTATTTTTCGTTGCAAGATAGACACCTTTTTGGACTGCATTCGTCATATAAACATTCAAAACAGAAATTCTTATTTGACCGTAGATAAAATATACGCGTATGATTTTTTAAACGAAAGCAAGGATTATAAGTAAAACGAAATTGAAACAAAGTGAGAAGTAGAAATAATGAATACAATAGCATGATTGAAAATGTAAGATCTTAAAATAGAAGAAATTAAATTGAAGTTAACACATAACCATAATCACTTGCCTGAATTTTTCATCATTGGCATATAGAACTCGAGAAAGATACATATCTTCGTGACATAAAATCTCTGCCAGTTTTTGAATATTGGAGACGCAGCGTAATATTTTTGTAAACTTGCGACTTGCCGACCTGTGGTAGACATTATTTCACATGGTGTGATCAACAAACTGCTTGGCAATCGTCTAGCGATCGGTCCAGCAAGTATTGTCACTGCGATTAATTGTGGCTTATTGACTGTCAAGGGGTGGCTCTTTCACCCAAGGCCCCATGAACTCAATTTTTGACTGTCCCTCGTTCTTCGCACTCCCACTCATTTGCTTCAATACAACTGCCTCCCCTCCCTCACCGATCTTTCTCAAATTTTCTTTTACTATTGTTTCTACATCTTGAATTTTAATATAAACTGCCTCTAACAGATTTGTGTTTATTCGTCTAATATGCCATTTTTCGTTTTCTTTAAATTATTCGCTTAAGACTCTGAGTTTATTATCCACGCTCCGTAATTTCGCTTTCATGCATTGAAATGCATTGCACATAGTACTTTTTATTTCCTCAGTGCTGTCAACGAACCCTTTAGCCGCTCGACATGGATTTTTCCGTTCTCTGTCTTCCGCTGACTTGGGACTGCACAGATCATCGACAGCAAATTCCGTTCAACAAGTCATTATTACACTTTTTCATTTTGTAAACCATGGCTAGCAAATCAGAAAACCACATTAGAACAGTCACGCAACTCACACTTAAGATTTTTAATCGGATACTCTGAACTCCAGGTCTGTGTGTGAGCAGAACCTGTCATTGATTGTTGCATATCATCATATACCAACAGTACCCATTCCCTAAGGCACGCGAGCTGGCTGTTCATATACACCCTCATTAAATTCTTAATTTGTTTGGTCAGAGGGTCTATAGGTGCTTCACAGCTATAAAAGGTGTTTGTAATCAGTTTTGCAGTTACTAAAGAATTCGTGTTTATGTTATGATACCCCTTTCGGTTTATTGATTTAAAACCTCGTCACTGGTCTGCAATGAAGCATATTTATAATCGTAGTTCGCTATCTAGATCTAAAAGCAGTTTGTTGCTGAAAGTAATATCTTTCGTAAAGAACTGTTCTTATATCAAGAAGTTAACCATAATTTGTAATATATTTCATTCCAGACCACTTACAACGTTTAAATCAATAAAAGGCAATCGTATGGTAATACGAATAAACAATTTTAGTAGGCACAAAGACGGGTTATTTGGTACAGTACCGCTTGTATTTGGCCCTCTGCGCGCTTTTGGACTATGCGCATGACCTAAATTTTATCGTCTTGCATCTACACATAGACTTAAAAAAAAAATTCAAAATACGAACCCCCATTTTCCAAGAAGTAGAGGTCCCCGTCCATGCGATCGACTTTTTGAAACAATCACACCCTACAGCCATTCACCCTGGTGGGCCCTCGTTCGGGAGTAATCGAAGAAAAAAATTTCAGAATTTCGAATGGTGCTCTGTGACTATTGAAAATAGCATCCATGAACAGACTGCTTGTATTGGGTAATTGCTGAGGTACTGGCTTCACATGCGGAAGGTTGTGAGACCGAATATTGTCAGGTATTTCAAATTCTGTTATTTTTAAATTTTTATCAAAATGATTTTGATCATTATTTTTATTCAGTTAATTGGTTTAAAAATAATTTTTCTATTCCTTCGTCACGCCATACTATTATCATATGAAATACATCATTTGCTCTCATTTTTCTTTTTATCAGTCTTTTTCCACTTGGAATCTTTGTTCATGTGAATGAATACCTGCATTTATGGAAGAAGCACTTGTAAAGAACGCTATCAACCGTATCATCTTATCCCAGCAAACTTACAGGCAACGTTATAACACGTGAAGTCTCTCAGCCTACCAGATCATGGCAGTCACAGAGGATGGGATTACTGGTAGTTGGGAGCTCTAACGTTGGGCACGTGATGGAGTCTCTTAGGGATATGGCTGCGAAGGAGGGGAAGGAATATAAATTGTTCAAATGGCTCTGAGCACTATGGGACTTAACTTCTGAGGTCATCAGTGCCTTAGAACTTAGAACTACTCAAACCTAACTAACCTAAGGACATGACACACACCCATGCCCGACGCAGGATTCGAACCTGCGGATGTAGCGGTCGCGCGGTTCCAGACTGTAGCGCCTAGAACCGCTCGGCCACTCCAGCCGGCGAAGGAATCTAGTGTGCACTCTGTGTACATACCCAGCGGAGTCATGCCAGATGTCGAACAGGTGCTTCCGGACGCCATGAAGAGCACTAGGTGCCGTCAACTGCAGGTGATGGTAGGGACTGTGGTTGTTGTGAGCGGACGCAAGGAGAATTGGCCACTCTTCGGGGGCAGGTGGAGGCTTTGTCTGTTAGGCTCATCGAGCTCGAGGCGCAGGCGTCGGCTCGTAGTGGCGTTGGGGCAACTGTGGTGAGACCTATGCCTACTTCGGTGGCCTTGGAATCACATGGAACCCCTGATATCGCTGCGTCTTCCGGCAGTGAGCATCTTACCGGTCAGCCATCACTCCAGGGTGAATGGCGGACAGTGGTGGGCTCGCGCGTGCCTGGCCGAAAGGCGAAGGTGGGATCTGGCCGCGTGGCAGCTGCCTTACCCCTTTCCAACAGGTACGGGGTGCTTCCTAGTGGTGATGACATCGTTTCCGAGCCACCACAGGATGCCTCGCCTGTTGGGCCAGTGGCCGATTCTCCGGCAAGGTCCCGACAGTCACAGAGGGCGGGCCTATTAGTTATAGGGAGCTCCAACGTTAGGCGGGTTATGGAGCCCCTCAGGAAAATAGCGGGTAGGTCGGGGAAGAATGCCAGTGTGCGCTCGGTGTGCTTGCCGGGGGGTCTCGTCCGTAATGTGGAGGAGGCCCTTCCGGCAGCTATTGAACGCACTGGGTGTGACCGGCTGCAGATAGTAGCACATGTCGGAACGAATGACGCCTGCCGCTTGGGTTCTGAGGCCATCCTTGGTTCCTTCCGGCGGCTGGCTGATTTGGTGAAGACAACCAGCATCGCACGCGGAGTGCAAGCTGAGCTTAATATCTGCAGCATAGTGCCCAGAGTCGATCGCGGTCCTCTGGTTTGGAGCCGTGTGGAGGGTCTAAACCAGAGGCTCAGACGACTCTGCGACTATAATGGTTGCAAATTCATCGACCTCCGTTATTGGGTGGAGAACTGTAGGGCCCCCCTAGACAGGTCAGGCGTGCACTACACACCGGAAGCAGCTACTGGGGTAGCAGAGTACGTGTGGCGTGCACACGGGGGTTTTTTAGGTTAGAGGGACCCCCCCTTGGGCGAAACGATAAAATACCTGACGGCTTACCAGAGAGGACATTATCATCGTTGATAAAGAACGTCCGTCCTCAGAGACCAAAAACAGGAAAAGTTAACGTAATATTGGTAAACTGCAGGAGTATCCAGGGCAAGGTTCCTGAATTAGTATCTCTTATTGAAGGAAATAGTGCGCATATAGTATTAGGAACGGAAAGTTGGTTAAAACCGGAAGTGAACAGTAACGAAATCCTAGACACAGAATGGAATATATACCGCAAGGATAGGATAAACGCCAATGGTGGAGGAGTATTTATAGCAGTAAAGAATTCAATAATATCCAGTGAAGTTATTAGCGAATGCGAATGTGAAATAATCTGGGTTAAGTTAAGTATCAAAGGTGGGTCAGATATGATAGTCGGATGCTTCTATAGACCACCTGCATCAGCAACCGTAGTAGTTGAGCGCCTCAGAGAGAACCTGCAGAACGTCGTGAAGAAGTTTCGTGATCATACTATTGTAATAGGGGGAGACTTCAATCTACCAAGTATAGAATGGGATAGTCACACAATCAGAACTGGAGCCAGGGACAGAGACTCTTGTGACATTATCCTGACTGCCTTGTCCGAGAATTACTTCGAGCAGATAGTTAGAGAACCAACTCGTGAAGCTAACGTTTTAGACCTCATAGCAACAAATAGACCGGAACTTTTCGACTCCGTGAATGTAGAAGAGGGTATCAGTGATCATAAGTCAGTGGTTGCATCAATGACTACAAGTGTAATAAGAAATGCCAAGAAAGGAAGGAAAATATATTTGCTTAACAAGAGTGATAGGGCACAAATCGCAGAATATCTGAGTGACCACCATCAAACGTTCATTTCTGAGGAAGAGGATGTGGAACAAAAATGGAAAAAATTCAGAAACATCGTCCAGTACGCCTTAGATAAGTTCGTACCGACTAAGGTCCAAAGCGAGGGGAAAGATCCACCGTGGTATAACAATCATGTACGAAAGGTACTACGGAAACAAAGAAAGCTTCATCATAGGTTTAAGAGTAGTCGAATCATAGCTGATAAGGAAAAGCTGAACGAAGCGAAAAAGAGCGTAAAGAGAGCAATGAGAGAAGCATTCAACGAATTCGAACATAAAACATTGGCAAACAATCTAAACAAGAACCCTAAAAAGTTTTGGTCATATGTAAAATCGGTAAGCGGATCTAAATCCCCTATTCAGTCACTCGTTGACCACGATGGCACCGAAACAGAGGACGACCGAAGAAAGGCAGAAATACTGAATTCAGTGTTCCGAAACTGTTTCACTGCGGAAAATCGTAACACGGTCCCTGACTTCAGCCGTCGCACGGACGCCAAAATGGAAAATATTGAAATAAACGATATCGGAATTGAAAAACAACTGCTATCACTTAGTAGCGGAAAAGCATCCGGACCAGACGAGATACCCTTAAGATTCTACAGTGATTATGCTAAAGAACTTGCCCCCTTTCTATCAGCAATTTATCGTAGATCGCTGGAAGAACGTAAAGTACCTAGCGACTGGAAGAAAGTGCAGGTCGTTCCCATTTTCAAGAAGGGTCATAAATCAGATGCGAATAATTATAGACCTATTTCGCTTACGTCAATCTGTTGTAGAATAATGGAACATGTTTTGTGTTCTCGTATTATGACGTTCTTAGATAATACAAATCTCCTTCATCATAACCAACATGGATTCCGCAAACAGAGATCATGTGAAACTCAGCTCGCCCTATTTGCCCAAGAAATTCACAGTGCCGTAGACACTGGCGAGCAGATTGATGCCGTATTCCTGGACTTCAGGAAGGCATTTGATACGGTTCCGCACTTACGTTTAGTGAAAAAAATACGAGCCTACGGAATATCGGACCAGGTTTGTGATTGGATTCAGGATTTCCTAGAAGAAAGAACACAACATGTCATTCTTAACGGTTCAAAATCTGCAGATGTAGAGGTAATTTCGGGAGTACCGCAGGGAAGCGTGATAGGACCTTTATTGTTTACAATATACATAAATGACTTAGTTGACAACATCGGTAGCTCCGTGAGGCTATTTGCAGATGACACGGTTGTCTACAAGAAAGTAGCAACATCAGAAGACTCGTACGTACTCCAGGAGGACCTGCAGAGGATTAATGCATGGTGCGACAGCTGGCAGCTTTCCCTAAACGTAGATAAATGTAATATAATGCGCATACATAGGGGCAGAAATCCATTCCAGTACGATTATGCCATAGGTGGTAAATCATTGGAAGCGGTAACGGCCGTAAAATACTTAGGAGTTACTATCCGGAGCGATCTGAAGTGGAATGATCACATAAAACAAATAGTGGGAAAAGCAGGCGCCAGGTTGAGATTCATAGGAAGAATTCTAAGAAAATGTGGCTCATCGACGAAAGAAGTAGCTTACAAAACGCTTGTTCGTCCGATTCTTGAGCATTGCTCATCAGTATGGGACCCTTACCAGGTTGGATTAATAGAAGAGATAGACATGATCCAGCGAAAAGCAGCGCGATTCGTCATGGGGACATTTAGTCAGCGCGAGAGCGTTACGGAGATGCTGAACAAGCTCCAGTGGCGGACACTTCAAGAAAGGCGTTACGCAATACGGAGAGGTTTATTATCGAAATTACGAGAGAGCACATTCCGGGAAGAGATGGGCAACATATTACTACCGCCCACATATATCTCGCGTAATGATCACAACGAAAAGATCCGAGAAATTAGAGCAAATACGGAGACTTACAAGCAGTCGTTCTTCCCACGCACAATTCGTGAATGGAACAGGGAAGGGGGGATCAGATAGTGGTACAATAAGTACCCTCCGCCACACACCGTAAGGTGGCTCGCGGAGTATAGATGTAGATGTAGATATCGGTAATAACGATGTGTGTCGCTTTAGATCGGAAGAATTGCTCTCTGGTTTCGGGCGGCTAATTGAAGTGGTAGAGACGGTCAGTCTTGCTTGCGAGGAGGCGGACCTCACCATTTGTAGCATCGTCGACACGGCCGACTGTGGACCTTCGGTGCAGAGCCGAGAGGAGGATCTGAATCAGACGCTCAGACGGCTTTGCAACGTGTAAGCTGCAGATTCCTCGACTTGAGCCACAGGTTGGTGGGTTACCGGTTTCCGCTTAACAGATCAGGAGTCCAACACACACAAGAAGCGGCTACGGGGATAGCACGAGCTTTGTGGAGGGGACTGGGAAATTTTTTAGGTTAGAGGGTTTCGAGGAAACTGCAGGAAGGATGTTAGTGTAGAAGAGCGCATGGCAAAGACACAAGGTGCGTAGATCCACTAACAATCGCTATTGCAATTGTACATTCTCGTAACTGTGCTTGGAGAGAACCGGTGCTCCAAGAGCTGATAGAAACCACTGAAGTTCAAATCTTTATAGGTACTGAAAGTTGCCTAAGGCCGGACATATGTCCAGCAAAATTTTTTACAAAGAACCAAACGGTGTTCAGATAGGGCAGATTAAATCCATTTAGTGGTGGAATGTTTATTGCTCTCAGAAGTAGTTTACCTTGTAGTGGAACTGAAGTAGACAGTTCCTGTGAATTAGTATGGGTAGAGGCTGTGCCTCACAACCAGAATAAATTATTAACTGGGTCTTTTTGCAGACCCCCTACTCAGATGATACAGTTATTGAACAGTCCACAGAAAACCTGAGTCTCAGTTAAAATAGATACCCCACTCATACAATAATAGTAGGCGGTGACTTCAATTAAAACTGGTTAAGTTGGCGAAAATGCATGTTTAAAGTCGGGGGTAGAGATAAAACGTCGTCCAAAATAGCACTGAATTCTTTCTCCGAAAATTATTTTGAAGAATTAGTTCAGGAGCCCATTCGAAGTGTAAATGGTTGCGAAAACATACTTGACTTCTTAGCACAAATAGTCTTGAAAAAATACAGAGCTTCATGACGAATACAGGGATTAGTGATCACAAGTCGTTACAGAAAGACTAATTACCGTAACATCCAAGTATATAAAAAATAAACGCAAAATGTATCTATTTAAAACACCAGATAAAAATTCACTTTGCGTCTTCCTGAGAAACTGCCTCTACCCCTATGTAAGCGTAGACGAGATGTGATTTAAATTGAAAGAAATAATATCGACGTAACTTGAGAGGTATATACCAAATAAATTAAGAAGTGTTGGTACTGATCCTCCTTGGTACACAAAACATATCAGAACTCTGCTGTGGAAGCAACGAAAAAGGCGTGAGAAATTTAAAGGAACGGAAAACCTCCGAGACATTTTACTGAAGATCGAAACTTTGCGCGGACTTTGATTAGAAATGCTTTTAATAGTGTCCACAACGAAACGCTGTCAAGGAATCTGCCAGAAAATCCAAAGAGGTACTGACTGCATGTAAGGTACACTTAGGGCAAGACACAGTCGAACCATCACTGCATGATAGCAATGGCAATGTTATTGATGACAGTGCTACTAAAGCAGAGTTACTAAACATGCAAGAGGCAAATATTGGGAGGGCATGAGTAGAGTTGGTTCTGTGTCGAGAAGCACTCTCCCAGTTCGCTCCTTGCCACTTTTCCTCAGAAGGATAGTAGTGACCTATGGTCGCCGGTAGGCACAGTGAAAGGATATTCAGAATTAGTTGTTTATTTCCATAAAAATACGGGTAGCGTCTTGACTCGTGGTTGGCGTTATCTGTGAATTCCCGCTGAGGAATCGCATCGTAAGCGGCCTTCACACAACTCTCGGCAGCTGACGCCACGCGCTAGTTGGCGGTCCGTCACTTGCAGTGGGGCCCAGCTCTGGCTGTTGCCCAGTCAACGAAGACCAATAAATGGCGATTATGGGAAAAATTCGTGTAGTCGTAAATTTTTGTATGGTGATAGGAGGGAGTGTCATGAACAACATACTTAAAATCCTGAACTGTAGTGTGTGAGTGTTGGGGTGAGGAGGCGTTAGAGGTCACGTTTTTACGCTTTTCTTGAATAACTCGAAAACCGTGGCTTCTACCGAAAATGTTGCCTAGTACAAAATAAAAATACGCTGAATTTCCTACAAAAAAGGTCCTATTCATTTTTTCTCTAAGACCAGTAGTTTTCGCGTTACAAGATGTGGAAAAATAGGAAATTTATGAAAACAATGCTTTAATGGTATAAAATTAACGTTTATTGTTAAATGAAGTTATGCATCGCAATGGGAGAGGTTTAGAAAAAGTGATCCTCTAATTCTATTGCACAATGTAGATATCCTCGGTGTAACTAAGCAGCTTAAATAAGTTAATAAAGATAGTACACCAGTTAATGAAGGTAGTACACCAGTTATGTTTTTTCATAGTGTGCTGATACGATTGCTCCAGATTCAGCAATCATATACAACCGTTCACTCAACGCACAATCAGTGCATAAAGACTGGGAAGTTGTGCCGGTCCCACCAACACTCAAGAAAGACAACAGAAGCAATCAGGCGCTGACGACCTCGACGTTGAGCGCCCATAAGCCCCAGAACACACACAAGCAATCAGCTGAATTACAGAACCATATCAGTAACGTAGATTTGCAGTAGGGTTTTGAAATATATACTTTGTTCAAACATTGTGCATTACCACTAAGATAACAATTTATTGACAAATAGCCAACATGGATTCAGAAGATACCGTCCTTGGTAAACACGGCTACCTCTTTATTCACATGAAGTAAAGACTGTTATGCACAATGGATTTCAAATTGATTCCGTAGTTTTAGATTTCCAGAAGGCTTTTGACACTGTTCCTTACAAGAGACTTCTAATAAAATTGCGGGTCTACAGAGTATCGTCTCAGTTGTGCGGTTGGATTCGAGATTCCCGCCAGAAAGTTCGCTGTTCGTAGTACCTGACGGAAAATCATCTAGTGAAACAGAAGTCATATCTGACGTTCCCCTGGAAAGTCTTATAGGTCTTCTGCTGTTCCTGGTCTATATAAACGATCAAGGAGTCAATCTGAGGATCCCTCTTTGATTGTTCGCAGATGAGCTGTCATTTACTGTCTCGTAAAGTCATCAGATAATCAAAACCAGTTGCCAAATGATTCAGATAAAATATCTGCATGGTGCGAAAAGCGTAAATTTACTGTAATTAATAAAAAAATGTTAAGCTATCCACATGAGTACTGAAATGAATCTGCTAAATTTCGGTTACATGATAAATCACACAAATCTAAAGGCTGTGAACTGAACTAAATGCTTAGGAATTACAATTGAGAATTACTTAAATTGGAAGAATCACGTAGAGAATGTGAGGAAAGTAAACCAAAGACAGCGTTTTATTGGCAGAACACTTAGAAGCTACAACAGATCTACTTAAGACATTGTCTACACAACGCTTGTCCGTCCTCTTCTGGAGTACTGCTGGGTAGTGTGGGATCCGCATAAAATAGGACTGACGGAGGACATCGAACAGGTTCAAAGAAGGCAGGTAGGTTTGTAGTATCGAGAAATAGAGGAGAGAGTACCACGGATACGATACGTGATCTGGGGTGGTAATCATAAAAAGAAAGGTGTTTTTCGTTGCGGCAGGATTTTTTCATGAAATTTCAATAACCAACTTTCTGCTCGGAATACGAAAATATTTTGTTGACGCATACTTACATATCGAGAAATGATCATCATAACATAATAAGAGAAATCAGGATTCGCATGAAAAGATTTAAGAGCTCGTTTTTTCCGCGCTATTCTAGAGTGGGACGGTAGAGAAATATCGTAGAGGTGGTTCGACGAATGCTCTGCCAGACACTTAACTGTGAACTGGGAAGTTGCCATGTAGATGTAGATGTAGATTTAGATGTAGATAAAGAGTATGCGGAGACATCTAACGAGTGTTACGAAATTGTGATGCACGCTCGAGGCTACGCATGGACACATATGTGCACCCTTTGCGGGTTTTTCTGAACAGTTTGGAATATTTGACAGGGAACATTTCCTCCATGAAGTTTGGCAACAGCAGCCTAGGATTCTTGGATAATTTTAGTGCTTTTTGTATCACACTGAGTGACAAATGAAAATTTGTGCCCGTTCCAGGAATCAAACCTCGATTTCCCGCTTTCTGCGAAAAGTCACCTTCCATTAGGTTACTAAAGAGTGTCACCAAACCGAACCAGATTCTGACTGTCACTCGATGTTTCCTCCAATTTATCGAGTAGCGTTTCTCCCATCACAGGGATGGGATCATTGCAAAGGAGTGGAGGAAGGGAATATTGGCTTATTTTACCTAAAAGAGATGTTTTATGTAAATATATGAATAATGCGAAAGCAAACATTTACATGAGAATATTTAGCTAATGCATCAATCTCGTTACTATGAAACACGGGTGAAATATGGAAGTTTTATCAAGTAAGTTCATTTTTCAGTTATTTTTAGGTAATTAGCACCGAATGAGATGTAACTTGGAATTTAGGAGCATTTTTTTAGTTATCACTGACGTATTGTTAGTATGCTTTTACAATCGTTGATATATTTATTCATCTACATCTACATCTACATGGATACTCTGCAAATCACATTTAAGTGCCTGACAGAGGGTTCATCGAATTCTCTATTATTCCAATCTCGTATAGCGTGCGGAAAGAATGAACACCTATATCTTTCCGTACGAGCTCTGATTTCCTTTATTTTATCGTGGTGGTCGTTCCTTCCTATGTAGGTCGATGTCAACAAAATATTTTCGCATTCGGAGGAGAAAGTTGGTGATTGGAATTTCGTGACAAGATTCCGTCGCAACGAGAAACGCCTTTCTTTCAATGATGTCCAGCCCAAATCCTGTATGATTTCTGTGACACCCTCTCCCATATTTCGCGATAATACAAAACGTGCTGCCTTTCTTTGAACTTTTTCGATGTACTCCGTCAGTCCTATCTGGTAAGGAATCCACACCGCGCAGCAGTATTCTAGAAGAGGACGGACAAGCGTAATGTAGGCAGTCTCCTTAGTAGATCTGTTACATTTTCTAAGTGTCCTGCCAATAAAACGCAGTCTTTGGTTAGCTTTCCCCACAACATTTTATATGTGTTCCTTCCAATTTAAATTGTTCGTAATTGTAATTCCTAGGTATTTAGTTGAATTTACGGCTTTTAGATTAGACTGATTTATCGTGTAACCGAAGTTTAACGAGTTTCTTTTAGCACTCATGTGGATGACCTCAAACTTTTCGTTATTTAGGGTCAACTGCCACTTTTCGCACCATTCAGATATCTTTTCTAAATCGTTTGGCAGTTTGTTTTGATCTTTTGATGACTTTATTAGTCGATAAACCACAGCGTCATCTGCAAACAACCGAAGACAGCTGCTCACATTGTCTCTCAAATCGTTTATATAGATAAGGAATAGCAAAGGGCCTATACCACTACCTTGGGGAACGCCAGAAATCACATCTGTTTTACTCGATGACTTTCCGTCAGTTACTACGAACTGTGATCTCTCTGACAGGAAATCACAAATCCAGTCACATAACTGAGACGATATTCCATAAGCACGCAATTTCACTACGAGCCGCTAGGAGCGGCGGCCGAACCGCCCCGAGAGGGGTCTCCCGGCCACCAATGCCATACGCTCATTATTTGGTGACCGCCTGGGAACACCGGGTGCTGTTGGCTCTATCTCATTTTGCTGCCCGCATCTCGTGGTCGTGCGGTAGCGTTCTCGCTTCCCACGCACGGGTTCCCGGGTTCGATTCCCGGCGGGGTCAGGGATTTTCTCTGCCTCGTGACGGCTGGGTGTTGTGTGCTGTCCTTAGGTTAGTTAGGTTTAAGTAGTTCTAAGTTCTAGGGGACTGATGACCATAGATGTTAAGTCCCATAGTGCTCAGAGCCATTTGAACCATAGCCTTGATGTCTTTGAATAGAGACACTTTCTTTTCATGTTTCAAAGAGGAGTATTATACCTTTCAACTGATTTTCCATTGGTTATTTTCGGAGCGCCGTGGTCTCGTGGTAACGTGAGTAGCTGCGGAACGAAAGGTCCTTAGTTCAAATCTTCGATCGAGTGAAAAATTTAATTTTACAGCCAGCACGGTAGCTCAGCGTGTTCGGTCAGAGGGCTAGCTGCCCTCTGTAATAAAAAAAACTGAGTTAATGGATCAACAACGAACTGAAACGGGTGTCTTTCGACGTCCGCCCAGAGCAACTACAACGAACGAAAACGAACAAAATGAGATTAAAAAAAAAAAAAAAGTGGCCGTGCGGTTAAAGGCGCTGCAGTCTGGAACCGCAAGACCGCTACGGTCGCAGGTTCGAATCCTGCCTCGGGCATGGATGTTTGTGATGTCCTTAGGTTAGTTAGGTTTAACTAGTTCTAAGTTCTAGGGGACTAATGACCTCAGCAGTTGAGTCCCATAGTGCTCAGAGCCATTTCAACCATTTTTTTTTGTTGTCTTTCAGAAGAACGATGTTTTCTAAACCCATGTTGACTCTGTATCAATATACCGTTTTCTTCGAGGTAATTCATAAGGTTCGAACACAATATATGTTCCAAAATCCTGCTGCACATCGACGTTAACGATATGGACCTGTAATTTAGTGGATTACTCCTACTACTTTTCTTGAATATTAATCTTTGGGTACGGATCTTTCGTCGAGCGAACGGTTGTATATGATTGTTAAGTATGGAGCTAATGCATCACCATACTCCGAAAGGAAACTAATTGGTATGCAGTCTGGACCAGAAGACTTGCTTTTATTAAGTGATATAAGTTGCTTCACTACTCCGAGGATATTTACTTCTACGTTATTCATGTTGGCAGCTGTTCTCGATTCGAATTCTGGAATATTTACTTCGTGTTCTTTTGTGAAGACATTTCGGAAGGCTGTGTTTAGTAACTCAGCTTTGGCAGCACTATCTTCGGTAGTATCTCCATTGCTATCGCGCAGAGAAGACATTGATTGTTTCTTGCCGATAACACACTTCACATACGACCAGAATCTCTTTGGATTTTCCGCCAAGTTTCGAAACAAAGTTTCGTTGTGGAAATTGTTATAAGCATCTCGCATTGAAGTCCGCGCTAACTTTAGAGTTTCTGTAAAAGATCGCTATTCTTGGGGATTTTGCGTCTGTTTAAATTTGCCTTGTTTATTTCGTTGTTTCTGTAACAGTGTTCTGACCCGTTTTGTGTACCAAGGAGGATCAGATCCGTCGTTTGTTAATTTATTTGGTATAAATCTCTCAATTGCTGCCGATATTATTTCTTTGAATTTAAGCTACATCTGGTCTACAGTTATGTTATTAATTTGGAATGAGAGGAGATTGTCTCACAGGAAGGCGTCAAGTGAATTTTTATCTGCTTTTTTGAAGAGGTATATTTTTCGCTTATTTTTCGAGGATTAGGGGATTACAATATTCAGTCTCGCTACGACAGCCCTGTGTTCACTAATCCCTGAATCGGTTTTGATGCTTGTTATTAACTCAGGATTATTTGTTGCTAAGAAGTCAAGTTTGTTTTCACAATCGTTTACTATTCGGGTGGGCCCGTCAACTAACTGCTCGAAATAATTTTCAGAGAATGCGTTTAGCACAATTTCGGATGATATTTTATGCGTACTTCCGGAATTAAACGTTTATTTTCGCCAACACATCGAGTGTAAATTAAAGCCACCACCAACTATTATCGTATGAGTCGTGTACGTGTTTGAAATCAAACTCAAGTTTTCTTTGAACCTTTCAGCAACTGTATCATCCGAATTGGGAGGTCGGTAAATTTACATTACAAGAAAACTTGTACCAGAGCTAAATGCTTCGTGTCCCATCTGTTTTAAGGATCTCTCGAAAATAGTCTTAGACATCGAAATCAGGTGATTCTGTGAGACATTTAGGCATTTTTCTAACCATTATAAACGAGTAAAGGAGAGATGACGTACATTCTTTGCGGCCCAGTTCGATAAACTTTTTTAAAAAATGAAAATTGATACCGGAATCAGAAATTTAACCTTGTATTTCATGTATTTCGAGAAGAATCGTTTCAATAAGGAGCTGTTTGGTTATCCATATCTGAATGCCGAGAAGAATGAACTACTGTGACCAAGATCTTTTGCGAAATAAATATCATCCATATATTCTATACGTAACATCACCTAAGCTATAACTCATAAACTACAAGATTTCAGCATTTCGTCGTAAGCAAGCCGGAGGATTACTGTCCGACATCCCTGCGACAGTGAAAATATTATTAATGGCGCATAAGCTCGGACTGGACAACGATTAAACAATGAATAGGCGGAGCTCTTTTCAAATCAATCATCCTCACATTCACCTTAAATTATTAGTAGAAATGAGGTAAATTATAAACCAGAATGACTGAATGAATATACGGCTCCCACCCTGTACGTCATGTCCTTATCACAGTAAAAGACAGAAGATGCTTAGTGGAACATATGCCTCAACACAGAGCCTGGACGCTCACAACGTAACATATCAAAATAAACTATCGGAGATAGTGAACCTTAAGTAGGCCTATTCACAGAAATAGACGAAAGAGTCAAAATGCTAATCAACGATTTTTGTTTTTGTCCTTTTAGTGTAGGCTGCTGTGCTTTGTCCAAAGACTAGCTAAAATGTGAAGAGGTAAAGGTAACATTACGTCAAAAACTGAACGAATAATGCCATTCTCCATCGAAACTACGTCCCATTTCCTTCCAGTATAGTCCGTAGGTGATTTTTTTTATTTTCTTTCACTAACTCTGTGCATAGCTTGGCCTTTTAAATGAAGATTAAGGTTCAACGTCCGTCTACTACGAGGCCATTAGAAATAGAGCACATATTAAGTTTGAAGAAGAATGGGGAAGAAAACTGTACGTGTCCTTTTCAAAGGGACCAACCAGTCATCTGCCTCATGTGACTCAGGGAATTCATGGGAAACCTAAATCTGGAAAGTCGGACGACCTGATACCTCGTCCTCCCAAATGAGAAAGCACTATCTTATCACTGTGCCACCTAACTCGCTCTTGGCTGTTTACACATCAAATTTTCAATGAGTGTAAAGAGCATTCCGACACTTCATTATTTTGCATTTAACTGTTTCGCTGCTGGTGACTCCGAAATAGATCAAAATGCCATGTGTGATGTGGTCGCTCCACGTGGCAGGGACCGCCCGATCTGGCGCTGCGCACTGTAGCTACCATCATCTTCTCCCTAGCATACATGCCGTCTGCTACGTTGTTCGCTTTTCCTGGATTTGGCAATTTTCATTTTGTTATTAACTTCGCCCTTCCGTTGTCAAGGTAATCTGTGAGAGTGAGTCCACCATCTCTCTGTAAATCGTGTAAACTTTGTTATGTGTGTTATCGTATTTTAACTATTTGTGTATCGTATACTCTGCGGTAGAACTTGTGGACCAGCTCAGCATTTATCTAAAAGACGGTGGGAAACCGCCTAAAAACAACAGCCAGGCTGGTCGGTGTACCTGCTCACATGTTTATCCTCCACAGGGATTCATTTCGGGTCTGGTTCATTTTCCTATCCCACAAGCTAACGCTCTGGGCGTTATTCTTTATGAGCAGTTAGCAGATGTTATCACTGCAGGCTTTATTAGATATTTACTCGACCAGGAAATTTTTAAAAATAAAGTACACTTTAGATTCATGTATCTGAGACATTTCTGATGTCAGATAACTTTACAAAGAAGCACATATAAGAAAATTTATTTTCTGTGTGACACATTTCGAGAAAAGGAACGACACACAGACAAAAACTACATTTTTTACGGCAGTAACGCGATTACTTTTTCTTTCGTTTTCTGTTCTCACTGCATACGATGTATCTTCTTATAGATCAGTTTTGTTTCATTGAAGTTCTGTGGAAGAGCCTTTCTCGAAGCCGTAATGGAATTTCCTCTTCTCATCGACGACCTCCTGGTGATTTCCTTTCGTGGAGGTGTTTTTGTAATATCTCACGAATGAAACTTAGATGAAATTCGGAGAGTAAAGAGCGCTTTCTGGTACGAAAGTTTCAAATAACATGGTAATTTAGTATGTCAATGTTTAATGTGTGGAAAATGAGGTTTTTATTCCATTTCATTATTTTGCGAGCACATTCCTTGAACTAAGTATCATTTCGCATTTGTCCATTGAATCCATAGGCGATTTTAATGCAACAGAAATTTCGCATTAATGTTTTCGGAATCAGTTTGATGGCCCATTTCCCAGATACTATCGTTTCCTATTTATGGGATGTGTTCAGTATATGTGCATCTCTTATGTCATGCCACTTTAAAGCAATCACAGACTCTCTTGGATAAATTCCGGCTATTCTCTTTGGAGATTTCCTTCAGATTTTGACATATTTTTTCTGTTCATACGAAATGTGCTTACCTATTTTATTCCTCTTACACGCAAGCAGTAGAAAAGATATGGATTTGTGTACCACTTTTCAGTATACAGCCTACGTCCTCTTCCCGAGCAAGATTCCAGAAGCGTTGTCACAATATCGCTTGTCATTCCGAACTACTTTTCAGTGACTGCTGTGTCACACTTTACGCCAGTGTAAACTAAAATATCCAGTATTAACCCCGTTTCACCCTCACACAGGTAAAAGGTTTGATGGCAAAACGAGTTCTATTATGTACGTTGAAGGTGGAGAGGGGGTGCGGAGAGAAGGAAAATAAAAAGGTAGGAACTAATGATATCAGCTGCACCGGGGCTTCATGCGTAATTAGCGGCGACCAGACATAATGTGTACCGGACCAGGATTCGAACATGAGATCTCGATGCTACCCTTCTATTTTGTGTTGGTGCACCTATCTCCTTATCTAACTAAGTTTAATCTCAAAAATAAATAAATAAAAACGAAAATCAAATCTACTTACTTGATAAGTGCTCCAACCAAAAACAGAGATTATCACAAATGCGTTGAGTATCTCATCATGCTTCCCGGCCGACTCACACCCTATCTGCAGTCGCCGTCTAGATCCTCCATGCTCGCTAATTTTGGATTACCGCTGGAGGCCGAACGTAAATGTGCATTCGCACTGAAGGTTAAGGATTGATTGACCATCGAGGCGAAAGAACGGACACGAAGCATTCATATAAAACGAGTTCGCTTAAAGGGAATGTACTTTTTGAAAGCCAAGAGTTCCTTGGACTACATGATGCTTTCGTCAAAGCAAATGTTTTAGAGGTGAAAGCTGTTCTAAGCTTTTCTCTCAGGTATGAAACAACTGATCTTATTTTGTACATCCTGCCATCTACAAAAACAGCACTATTATTGCAAAAATGTTGCATGCGGAGTAACAGTAATTATCTACCATTGGGCTTTATTTCATCAAAGACAGGAGTGTTGATGGGAGATCACCTGACCAATATTCATAACATTTATGTTTTTAGTTCTTGCTATAAGAAGAGCTACTGCCAATAGACTATACATGTATTTTTTCCAGGCATTCAAACGGTTTTTCTTACAAACAGGAGTTCTCTGGGCAATATCACTGTAGCACTTATTTAGTCGAGTCCACAATAACTGAAACTAATTTCTTCGTCGACAGTGTCTGAAAACGTTATAGTATAGGCATACTAGTGCTTTCCGTAAGCATAAAGTTCACAACCGAATGTTCTGTATCAAAATCGTGAACTCTGGTATTCCGTTTTTTTCCTGGTCTGTTGAAAATTCTCCACAGGTTTGCCTTTTTTCACTGGAGCATGCCATTTCATCGTTTTTATTGCTGTCGATCGCACGTCCGGAAGGTGATGACAAAAAGGAAAACAACTTTCCTTTGTCTGTGATGCCGAAGGGCAAGAATCATCAAAAGGTACAGTCCTAAGTTTCCAGCAAAGGAAAGGAGAACTCTAGCTAACACTTTCTATAAGAATACTTCCTATTTTCCCTGAAAACAGTTCACTCATACACATCTTCAGAGATGTTGAGCACAGTTCAGTGCAGATCAAGAGATACACGAAGTGCCGTTTCGAACCAGGGGTTCTCCTATTTATAAGTTATTTAGAAAAACCACTAGTAGTCCTACAAACCGCCTGAGGTGCTACAAGTTACATCCTATAACCGTGTCGCAAGAATTCAATAAAATGACTTCGAAACGTATATATCCGATATTAGCACTCCTCTCTCGCCCAACTCCTGTCGCACATACAGTGTGTAAACGGGAACTGTTTACAACGCACCACGTTGGTGTAGGGAAATCCGAGACGAACATCTTGATACAACACACCTACTATCTGTCAAGCTGGGAAATATCAAACTGGCCTACAAAAGCCACCTAAGCTAAGGGCACATGCGCGCCGCGCAAGATTTTCAATATCCAACCGCTCTCTTACGCCACCGGCTTTGTCGGCTGTTTCATTAACCTTATTAATTTCATTTTTCCGCTGAGGATAATGAAAGAAAAAATACTTTTCTAAACGTTATACAAAAAATAATTACGTCTACAATTCAAACTCTTACAGGTACAGTAGCTTCTTAGTAAGAAGACCAGACAAACAAAACGATTTAATTATTAATTTTATGCTGCTGAAATCCACAATATTTTGAGATACAATTTATACAAACGTTAATTCCACATTTTGGAAGTCCAAGAACCACTGATTTGAAATACTCGAAGACATTTTAGCCAAAAACTCGCGTAGTGCGCGTGGCTGCAGCTTAGGGGACATTTGTACACTACTGGACATTAACATTGCTACACCAAGAAGAAAAGCAGATGATAAACGGGTATTCATTGGACAAATATATTATACTAGAACTGACATGTGATTACATTTTCACGCAATTTGGGTGCATAGATCCTGAGAAATCAGTACCCAGAACAACCACCTCTGGCCGTAATAACGGCCTTGATACGCCTGGGCATTGAGTGAAACAGAGCTTGGATGGCGTGTACAGGTACAGCTGCCCATGCAGCTTCAACACGATACCACAGTTCATCAAGAGTAGTGACTGGCGTATTGTGACGAGCTAGTTGCTCGGCCACCATTGACCAGACGTTTTCAATTGGTGAGAGATCTGGAGAATGTGCTGGCCAGGGCAGCAGTCGAACATTTTCTGTATCCAGAAAGGCCCGTACAGGACCTGCAACATGCGGTCGTGCATTATCCTGCTGAAATGTAGGGTTTCGCAGGGATCGAATGAAGGGTAGAGCCACGGGTCGTAACACATGTGAAGTGTAACGTCCACTGTTCGAAGTGCCGTCAGTGCGAACAAGAGGAGACCGAGACGTGTAACCAGTGGCGCCCCATACCATCACGCCGGGTGATACGCCAGTATGGCGATGAGGAATACACGCTTCCAATGTGCGTTCACCGCGATGTCGCCAAACACAGATGCGACCATCATGATGCTGTAAACAGAGCCTGCATTCATTCGAAAAAATGACGTTTTGCCATTCGTGCACCCAGGTTCGTCGTTGAGTACACCATCGCAGGCGCTCCTGTCTGTGATGCAGCGTTAAGAGTAACCGCAGCCATGGTCTCCGAGCTGATAGTCCATGCTGCTGCAAACGTCGTCGAACTGTTCGTGCAGATGGTTGTTGTCTTGCAAACGTCTTCAAATGGCTCTGAGCACTATGGGACTTAACTTCTGAGGTCATCAGTCACCTAGAACTTAGCACTACTTAAACCTAACTAACCTAAGTTCATCACACACATCCATGCCGGAGGCTGGATTCGAACCTGCGACCACAGTGGTCGCGCGGTTGCGGACTGTAGCGCCTAGAACCGCGCGGCCACCCTGGCCAGCTACAGCCATGCGGATAAGATGCCTGTCATCTCGACTGCTAGTGATACGAGGCCGTTGGAATCCAGCACGGCGTTCTGTATTACCCTCCTGAACCCACCGATTTCATATTCTGCTAACAGTCACATTGGATCTCGACCAATGCGAGCAGCAATGTCGCCATACGAAAAACCGCAATCGCGATAGGCTACAATCCGACGTTTATCAAAGTCGGAAAAGTGATGGTACGCATTTCTCCTCCTTACACGAAGCATCACAACAACTTTTCACCAGGCAACGCCGGTCAACTGCTGTTTGTGTATGAGAAATCGGTTGGAAACTTTCATCATGTCAGCACGTTGGAGGTGTCGCCACCGGCGCCAGCCTTGTGTGAATGCTCTGAAAAGCTAATCATTTGCATATCACAACATCTTCTTACTGTCGGTTAAATTTCGCGTCTGTAGCACGTCATCTTCGCGGTGTATCAATTTTAATGGCCAGTAGTGTAGTTTATTACATTTACAAAATATGTGCCGTCACCCAACCTTTATGAATTTGAAGGTAGGTGGGGACGAACTGTACGTCTAATACACTGAAGCGCCAAAGAAACTGGTATAGGCACGCGTATTCAAATACAGAGATACGTAAACAGGCAGAATACGGCATTGCGGTCGGCAAGGCCTGTATAAGGCAACAAGTGTCTGGCATAGTTGTTAGATGGGTTACTGCTGCTACAACGGCAGCTTATCAAGATTTAAGTGAGTTTGAATGCGGTGTTATAGTCGGCGCACTAGCGATGGGACACAGCATCTCCGAGGTAGCGATGATGTGGGGATTTTCCTGTACGACCATTTCACGAGTGTACCGTAAATATCAGGAATCCGGTAAAACATCAAATCTTCGACATCACTGCGGCCAGAAAAAGCTGTTGCAAGAACAGGACCAGCGACGACTGAAGAGAATCGTTCAACGTGATAGAAGTGCAACCCTTCCTCAAATTGCTGCAGATTTCAATACTGAGCCATTAACAAGTGTCAGCGTGCGAACCATTCAAAGAAACAGCGCCGATATGGGCTTTCGTAGCTGAAGGCCCACTCGTGCACCCTTGATGACTGCACGATGCAAAGCTTTACGCCTCACCTGGACCCGTTAACACCGACGTTAGGCTCTTGATGACTCTAAACACGTTGCCTGGTCGGACGAATCTCGTTTCAAATTGTATCAAGCAGATGGACGTGTACGGGTATGGAGACAACCTCCTGATCCCATGGATCCTGCATGTCTGTTCAAGCTTGTGGATGCTCTGTAATGGTGTGAGGTGTGTGCAGTTGGAGTGATATGGGGCCACTGATACGTCTAGATACGACTCTGACAGGTGACACGTACGTAAGCATCCTGTCCGATCACCTGCATCCATTCATGTGTATTGTGCATTCCGATGGACTTGGGCAATTCAAGCAGGACAACGCGACACCCCACACGTCCAGAATTGCCACAGAGTTGCTCCAGGAACACTCTTCTCAGTTTGAACGCTTCTGCTGTCCATCAACTCCCCAGACATGAACATTATTGAGCATACCTGGGATGCCTTGCAACGTGCTGTTCAGAAGAGATCTCCATCCCCTCGTACTCTTACGGAGATATTGAAAGTCTTTTCAGGATTCATAGTGTCAGTTCCCTCCAGCACTACTTCAGACATTAGTCGAGTCCATGCCATGTCGTGTTGCGGCACTTCTGCGTGCTCGCGGGGGCCTACACGATAGTAGGCAAGTGTACCAGTTTCTTTGGCTCTTCAGCGTATAACTGTATGTGGAATTCGTTCGTTTTGGTCAGTTCATAGCTTCTTGTGCTGCTTGTTCCAGTATTACTCACTGGCTTCTTCGTCTTCCGCCTCCTCCTTCTCTTTTGTTCTTCACTGGTCTCTTATAAACATTCGAGATTCCCAAATCACCTCCCTTTTTTCCTGCTCAGATATTCGTGCATAATCAACAGTCAGCGTAGTCCTCTGTACCCTGTTATTCCCGCCATTGTCAATCATTTTTTCCCTTATTTTCAGTTTTGCTAGTTCTGTTTGTTCGGCTGCCTGAGAAACTCTACATGGAGGGTCAATGAAAGGACACGGAAGAATAAAGCAGCCGCAGAGCTGCTAGCTCCTATACATTAAAATGCATTTCTTTAAGAAATTTTAAATAAAAAGCATATGCAAGAAATTCAGAAACCCTTTTAATACACACAACCTTTGGAAAGTACAGTAAAATTGTCAGAAAAAAGGGACAGTATAGGACATACCCAACACCTCTCTCTCTCTCTCTCTCTCTCTCTCTCTCTCTCTCTCACACAGACACACACACATACACACATACATTCGCACGCACACATACTTTCTTACAGGTATGCAAAACAAAGTTGTTTGTGTTGTCTAACACTATGATTTTAGTTTTTACATCTATCTAAAAATATATTTGCTGAAGAATCTGATTTGTTCAGCATCTTTTTTTTTGCGATTATGTAAGGACGATAGTTCGTCCCAACGCAGCTTCCCGATCCAAAGATTCATGTGACTGAATGACGGAAATTTTGTGTACGAATATGAACATTTTATGGACGTTATATACTTACACCTGTTTGTTATTTGGAACAATGTGAGTTACTTCTTTTTAATTTTGTTTTTCTTCGCATCACGGTGTTTGATTCTCACAGTTTGTGTGTCTTTAGTATACTGTTTCATCTTAAGACCCGCTCCAAGGCAAGAAAAAAATTTAATGTCGAAATAGTTTTTGTAAACATTTTGCGTTTGCAATCAGAAAATCGCGAGGTGAAACATTTGTACAATCGTAGCTGATGGGATCACCTGTCTGTCGATGTGTAATATCCATCAAAACATTCTCGTCCAGTCTCCATCTGCGTGTAATACCTTTAGGAAATACAGATAGCGTAGCCAAAAGAACTTGTCCGTTACACACGAACGGTGGTGGCAGCGTAATGGTTGTGACAACAATAAAGGGAGGGAATCATCAGACGAACGCACAGTCCTGCCATTCCGCAGAAAGGAAAGTTGGTTCACAGCTGCAAGTAGATCCAGATAAAGCGATACGAGTGGAACAGGACACCAGTCAGAAAGCCGCAGTAGTGTCGGATGGTGCGCTGTGGTTAACACACAGCTCGATGGAAGAACCCCACGTCCACAGGGTTACACATGTATTGCATCCACCAAATATGCTTAACGAATGACTATGGCACAATACACAGGACACAAGAATGAAAATACACATAATTGGAGAGATGTGGGAGAGAAAATGCTTGTATGCACATGCAAAGATAAAATCTAGCTTTACACAGAA
The DNA here is from genome assembly GCF_023864345.2 of Schistocerca serialis cubense. NCBI lineage: Eukaryota > Metazoa > Arthropoda > Insecta > Orthoptera > Acrididae > Schistocerca > Schistocerca serialis. The sequence goes on along the minus strand of NC_064640.1, from coordinate 400,296,239 downwards.
ATAATATAAAAATCGATCGTTTTCAACAGTTTCGTGTTTGGAATCAATATATGATTTTATCCAACGTTCAAGGCAACACGTCTGTACGCTAACTGCCCAGATACAAAATCTTAAAATCTGTACTTATACTCCTTGAGAAATAAGGAAAGTAAGTTTTCAAATTATTACACTGGGAAAGCAAAGATCAAGTACAGCTTAACGCAACATATTTGAACCATTTTGGTTTTGCTAATACATCGTGCTGTTTGTTGGTTGATTGGTTGGGTTGGTGTGGAGGGAGGAGACCAGACAGCGAGGTCATCGGTCTCATCGGATTGGGGAAGAACAGGGAAGGAAGTCGGCCGTGCCCTTTCAAAGGAACCATCCCGGCATTTGCCTGGAGCGATTTAGGGAAATCACGGAAAACCTAAATCAGGATGGCCGGGCGCGGGATTGAACCGTCGTCCTCCCGAATGCGAGTCCAGCGTGCTGTTTGTAATGAAGACGAACGTCAGCACGAAAGGAAGAACTTCATAAAGTAAGTTCGAAAATGCTTATTAAATAAATTATAGTAAAACTCCAATACGCTAATATATAATTATAAAATACACATAGTAAAAATTTTGGATCAAGCCGTCATTGTGTATTACAGTTTTAACTTGACACAGTAAGATATAGGGTTTTGGTATGAAGAGGATCCAAAAAGTGAAAGTCGTTCAACTAGCATTAGAGAGATGCATGGTGGGTATTACTGGGAGAGATTGGGAAACAAACGGATCTGGGAACAGACTTGAGTGGCGGCTGTAACTACCAGTATAATGAAAATAAAGTTGTAAAGGGGAATGGGGGGGGGGGTACTGTAGACTGACGAATTAACTGTATAGGGACCAAAGGACTTCTTTCCTGTATTCCAGGAGACAAGAAAATGCTGTAACGGCGACCTAATGGAATGTATGTAAATGATATTGTGATAAATGCAGGAAGACAGAAACGCTCGGAAAAATCTAGAGGAGTCTCTTATCGAGCTGTGGGTGTCAAGTTGTCGGTGATGATGATGCTGGCGACGACATATACACCTGTGATTTTGATATATAGTTTCATAGCTCGTATTCTCAGTTTCTTCCTCTAGGCACCAAAGCTTTGGCACAAATGGTTCAAATGGCTCTGAGCACTATGGGACTTACCTTCTGAGGTCATCACTCCCCTAGAACGTAGAACTATTTAAACCTAACTAACCTAAGGACATCACAAACATCCATGCCCGAGGAAGGATTCGAACCTACGACCGAACCCAAAGTTTTCATTATTATTCTTAGGATATTTCTAGCTTCTCGTAATCCTACCTGATAAAGGTGTCATGATGACAAACAGTATTCAAGAATCGATAGAAAGACAGTTTTCTGAGCCACCTCTTTCATGGCTGAATTACAGTTCCTGAAAATTCTTCCAACTCAACCCGGAATCTTCATCTTGTACAATAGTTTTATGCTGCCATTCCACTTTCGGTCGGTTCAGCTGGTTGCTCCTAGGTATTTTACGATTTTTAGTGTTTCGATAATTCATCAACAAAATTTTAATCGAACACTCATGCTCCTTTTCCCCTATTTATACGCAATACATCATATATACTCCCGTTGAGAGTTTACTGCCAGGCTGTGTATCAAGGATCGGATCCTCTGAAGGTCTTATTACTTTGTCCGCAATAACACTCCCTTGGGCTACTCTCGAAGATGTTTATGTCCATCTGTTTCGTTCCACATCATTTCACGAGTGCTGCCAACAGTCATCTATTTCCTTTGTATTTCGGGCAATGAGAAACGGCAACAGTCATTTGGAGTATAATTTTGGCATAATGCTACCCTTAGAGAAAAAGAAATCATCTAGTAATAATCAGTAGCCACTATATCAGTTCCATAAACTGTCGGGTGTCTACGGCGCATCCTTCATGGGTTAAGTAAAAGCAATTCTGCGCGTCTCTTTTTTTATCGCATACCTATCAGTGTTGTATTACGTTTGTGGTTTTGGATATCATTATGCAGTGCACCAACGGCGGCACACGAACAGTCAATAAACTTATCCGTTTGGAAAATGCTTCCACCCTAGACTGGAAAGCCAAAGATATGCCTTGTGTGATTTGTATTCACACTTCCCTCCATTACCGACTTAATTTTTTGATGCCTTAGTACAAGTCCTATCAAACTATCAGTTCTATTGCTCATGTTGTGACAAAAATGTCTTTTCAGAACTTCTTCACAAGTTCTTCAGTCTACACAACTGCTCTTTAGCAGTGTTGTATAGCACCATATTTCAAAAGCTTCTATTGTATTCTTGTCTGTACCGTTTATCTTCTATGTTTCACAGAAGGCTACACTGCAGACAAACACTTTCAGAAAAGGCTTCTCATTGCTCAGACTTACATTAGATGTGACATACTTCTCTCTCTCTCTCTCTCGTAAAAGTTTTAGCTGTTGCCAATCAGTACCGTATACCCTCTTTACTGTTTTCGTCGTCAGTATTTTACTGTGCAAATAGCACATTTATCGTGAAACTTAAGGATCAGAACAAATAATTATCACTGTCGCTGATACTGGCTGGAACCATCACAATGCAGCATCATTTAGTCCTGTAAGGTACTTAGAAGTCGCTTCGCATCGGAAGAAAAGTTTTTGGCTTCCAGAGCTTGGACGGGACTTGTCTATCGTTTGTGAGAACCGTTATATAATACATAAGCAAGTCACCCCTCAAAAACTATTGATCTTGCCACGGCGAGGTCAGTGAATTTCCCATCTTACGCCTGTATCGTCGCTCCAGTGATTTCCTGTTCGTCTCTACTCCACTTAGATTCGTTCCCTATCGCATCACTTGCCTTAACATCGCCAGGCGGCATTCAGTCTCGTGGTGGGTTTTGGTCAACATATTGTGCCTCACCAGTCGGAGCGCGTGCGTGCATGTGTGTGTGTATGCGCACGTGCGCGTTGTGTGTGTGTGTGTGTGTGTGTGTGTGTGTGTGTGTGTAACACCGCTCTACCGTTATCCAGTCAAGACACGGGAACGACTCCTATGTTTAAAGAAAGACAGATCACATATAAGAATCTGTGTGGGGAAAGCAAATAATAGACTAAGCTTCGGGGTGAGCTTCGCTTCTGTTGGATCTCGTGATCACGGTACTGTGGCTAACCTTGCTTGGGTTGTACACTATTCTTACACAGTCACCAGAATAGTGCAGAGAATCCAAGGCGAAGATAGCTAATGGAAGCTGGTATTTATTGATGTAAGGTGGTTTATCGCGTGAACTCAACACAAAGCACAGATCGGATTTGTCGCTCAAACAAGAACTGTTCCCCTTACTTCAACTCTTCTCCTACCATGGTACAATCTTGTAATACTGGAGAATCGTGCATAAACCGTTTGGTTTTTATGAAGTTGTTATATCCGTGACTGGTCACTATTCCTGCACCACAGTCGTTAAGATAATCGTCAAGGTCATCCATTTGTGACTCGTGGACATTTTGATCTATGTGCATCGGTATTTAATTGTTTGGGTATTACGTTACCTGCAGCATAGATGGGAAACTAGCTCATCATTTGTCTAGAAGTATGTGTAAGCCTCACAAAATTTACAACCAGGATGGTCAGTGCTTAAGTACAGTGAGAGGCAGCGAATCCGTCGTCTTCCAGGGAAACAGCTCCTTGAACCTGTACTGCAGTGCGGAGACAAGCTGGCTGTGGTTCCATTACACTCTGGGGAACATTCACATGGGCATACATGGGTCCAGTGGAGCTCGTGCAAGGCACCATGACGGTCAAGGAGTATCGTACGCTGGTCGAAGACCACATATGCCCCTTCGTGACGAACATGTTTCCTGACGGCCGCGGTATTTTTCAGCAAGATAATGCGCCATGTCACAAGGCCAGGAGTATGATGGAGTGGTTCGAGGAACACAGCAGCGAGTTCCAATTTATATTCTGGCCCCAGCTTGCCAGCTCTGAACCCAATCGGACACATCTGGGATGTGACTGAACGTGGCGTCAGAGCTCCTCGCCCCCTCCCGGAATTTACAGATTCGTCTCCCAGTCTGCAGTGACTTGTCTGGGCAAATGTGGTACCAACTCCCTCCAGCTACCTACCAAAGCCTCATTGCTTTCATGCTGCGACGCGTCACCGCTATTGTCCGTGCCAAAGGCAGTTATAATTTTATCACTTATCAGTGTGCATAGAGGGTGTCCCAAAAGGAATGATTTGTGTTCAGGTACATGACAGGAACGATCATTAAAAACAATAAAGTCTAGTAATCAAATGCTGAGGGCTCTGAGCACTTCTTCATCCTCGGTACTGTACAACAAATCTCTTCCACTGACAGCTCTTTGCTTTTCATGCTTTTGGGAGGACTTAGTGTGGACGAAAACAAGCATGTCGTGAACATGGGCTCTCAAATGCATACCTTAAGAGCTATGAGTACTTTTTCAGTAAAAGACACGCATTTCACAGTATCTAAGATGAAGCAGTACTCATTGTTCCAAAGGCATGAATTTAAAAACCCTCATTTACTAGACCTCTTCGCTTCAAATGATCCTTTCTGTCATATCCTCGAACACTGAACATTCCTCCTGGTCACTCTATATATTGTATTGTATTGTATGTTAACCGGGGACCTAGAAACGACGGAGAGGCTCCGTCCCCGCCGCACCCGCAGTGATCCGCAACCTCACGACGACCACCGCAGTCCACTTCACCCCTCCGCTGCCCCACACCGAACCCAGGGTTATTGTGCGGTTCGGCCCCCGGTGAACCCCCCAAGGGAACGTCTCACACCAGACGAGTGTAATCCCTATGTTTGAGTGGTAGAGTAATGGTGGTGAACGCGTACATGAAGAACTTGTTTGTGCAGAAGTAACTGAGGCGGAATAAGGGGAACCAGCCCGCATTCTCCGAGGCAGATGGAAAACCGCCTAAAAACCATCCATAGACTGACCGGTTTACCGGACCTCGACACAAATCCGCCAGGAGGATTCGTGCCGGGGACCAGGCGCTCCTTCCCGCCTTGAAACTAGTGAGTCAGACCGCACGGTCAACCGGGCGGGCCACCACCCTATATATAGATTACGAAGGTACTGATAACCTCCCTTCATCATGCAAACGAAACTGGACTGTTGATATACAGAGAACGTTCGTGTACAACAACTGACACTCGGAAAAAACTATTTGATCAGGCCAACAAAACTGGTTCTGCCTTACTGTGTAAGCACGACACCGAGAAACTCCGGAATTCGGTTTTCATCTTGAGTAAGTTGGGTCGTATGTAAACATTGTGTATGACAGTTACGACAGCTATACTTCGTCCAGGGGGTGTGTCGACCAGCTAACACCTTCATGGAATTACGTACTTCAGTGCCACCGCCAGCTGTGGCCACCCAACATTATCGCTTTCGTGACTGGAGAAGCTTTCAAAATGGCAAGATCAACCATGTTCATGTCTGGTGGAATCAAAATCTATTGCTTGTATTGACTATCTGGCTCTCAATCAACTGTGCAACTTCTCTGGTCAACGCGTTAGGGTTAACTTGTGAACTTCAAGTCTTTTAATAGTGTATGTAACAATTATTTCTAACGAACTTACAGCCTGTTCCCATTACGTTTCAACACTTCTGTACAGTTGCACCTAGCAATACACTTTGAATCATTTATGGTGTGCTGTGCTAGAGTACGCAAAATCATCCTGAGACAAAAGGAAGGAAGGAAAATTGGAGTTTCAACTCCCGTCAGTAACAAGTTCATTAGAAATGAGGCCCAGGCTTGCGCTGCAGAAGGAAGTTGCCCATGAATTTCGAAAGGAATCATCCCAGGATTCACTTTTAAGCAGTTCAGGGAAAGAGCAGACAGCGTAAATCCGGATGGCCCAAATATGAGTCTTGTGTCTTACCACTGCACCGACTCGCCCGATCCCTACAACAAACTCACAGCCTATTTCTATTTTGTTCCGACAACTTAAGAAGAGTTCGGGCAAGAGATTTCATTTTGTACTATTTTTACAGGTAGTGAGAAACAACCCAATAAAAAAGTCACAGTAGGATAGGGAAAGTTGAATCGAGAAAATTTTTCCAAAAAACCAGAGGTCTGAAATGCACTGTTGTGGACCTACGGCCACAGAACAAAAGTAAATCACGACGAACGTGCTGAAGGATGGACATTAACACTAGGTGCCCTAGATAATATATGTTAAGATAAAGAAGGAAGTCATCAATAAAATTAACTGAAAATAACTTAACAACCAGAACTAGAGAAACTTTAAATTTCTATTCTTGGCAGGTTAATTCAGACTCTAATTTTCTTTGATGCTTACTGAGTAAAGATTGATTATTAAATCAACTACGCTTAAAGTACCGTAATGTCATTAATTTTCTAAATAATAAGGTATATTGTAGAAACAGAACTGCACTAATACAGCCGACACGTGGTACTCTAACAGATAACTAAATCTAAAGGCCAAAAGTTGTAATTTTTGAAAATGTTTAAAGACCATGAATGAACTTTTATTCTGATACGTACAGTAGATGGGTACATCTAAACTGAGATAACGCTGAAAAAAATTAAATACTAATCACCCTTTTGTTCTCAGGTCACATTTTATTACAGCAAGGTCTCGAAATTCATAATTCCAACATCCCCACAGAGTTAACATTGCTGGAGAATCGATTGGCGGATCCTCTCTAGAATTCGTAGTATGTAGCGAATGATCGCCACGACGTCAAAAATTCTTGCGACCAGATCTTCATTGGCGTTGATTGGTGTCTGGTAGACACAGTCTTTCATAAAGTACCACACAAGACAGTCCAGGGGTGTTAAATCAGGCGATGTGCGAGTTCACTCTCGGGGAACACTGCACGCAACCCACCTGTGCCCTTACGATTTATTCACATGTCGCCTGAGCGTTGGAGTGGAATGTGACAAAGCACCAGCTTGTCGGAATAACGTCATTCGGCATACGTAGACAGGAAGCTCTTCCAATAGTTCGAACAATTCTGCTTACGAAAACCGTAAATAATTGTACCCATTTAATCGGACAGATAGTATGGAAGTCCAGTCAAATTCTCACCGACAATTCATGACCAGACACACCAAAACCTTTTCCGGTGCCTATTTCCTTCAATATAATGGAGAGTTTTGCTCTCCTACTAATGATGGTTATGGACGTTCAGTACTGCTTCCCTAGTAACAATAGATTCATCCGTACACAGGATGAGGTAAGACAAAATCAAATTGTTGCGTCACTGGCGCCATTTTAGCACTCCCGTAAGCGAAAACTCGCGAGACAGGGTGATAATTACCCGCATAGCACTGCAGCCATGCTGAAGAGTCTACTAAATATGCTGTTCATTTCGGTGAGAATTCGCTAGGCTCTCAGCACTATGGGACTTAACTTCTCAGGTCATCCGTCCACTAGAACTTAGAACTACTTAAAACTAACTAACCTAAGGGCATCACACACATCTATGCCCGAGGCAGGATTCGAACCTGCGACCGTAGCAGTCGCGCGGTTGCAGACTGTAGCGCCTAGAACCGCTCGGCCACCCCGGCAGGCGTTGAGAATTGGTGGGCTCTACGCTACCGAATGATGTAACACCAATGTGGTAAGACTCCAGTACACTGAGGTGACAAAAGTCATGCGATACCTCCAAATATCTTGTCGGACTTAGTTTTGCCCTATGTATTACAGCAGATCGACGTGGTATGGACTCGTCAACTCATTGGAAGTTCTCTTCAGAAATATTGAACCCTACTGCCTCTATAAGTGTCCATAATTGCGAAAATGTTGCTAGTGCAGGATTTTGTGCACGAACTGACCTCTCGTTTATGTCCCATAAATGTTCAATCGGATACATGTCGGACGATCTGGATGTCGAAATCATTCACTCGAACTGTCCAGAAAGTCCTTCAAACTAGGAGCGAACGACTGTGGCCCGGTGATATGGCCCATTGTCAACCATATATATTCCAGCGTTGTTTGGGAACATGAAGTACACGAATAGCTGCAGATGGTCTCCAAGTAACCAAACACAACCATTTCCAGTCAGTGACCGGTTGAATTGGACCAGAGGATCCAGTTCATTCCATGTAAACACAGCCGACACCATTGTAGAGCCACCATCAGCTTGCACAGTGCCTTATTGACAACTTGGGTCCATAGTTTCGTGGGGTCTGCGCCACACTTGAACCCTACCATAAGCTCTTACCAACTGAAACTGTGACTCATCCAAGTAGGCCGGGGTTTTCCAGTCATCTAGAGTCCAACCGCTATAGTCACGAGCCCAGGAGAGGCGATGTAGGCGATATCGTGCTGTTAGAACTGGTACTCGCGTCGGTCGTCTGCTGCCATAGCCCATTAACCCCAAATTTCGCCGCAATGTCCTAACGGATACATTCGTCGTACGTCCCAGCTTGATTTCTGAAGTTATTTCATGCAGTTTTGCTTGTCTATTAGCACTGACAATTCTACGCAAATGCCGCTGCCCTCAGTCGTTAGGTGAAGGCCGTCGGCCACTGCCTTGTCCGTGGTGAGAGATAGTACCTAGAACACGCTATTCTCGGCACAGTCTTGACACTGGGGATATTGGAATACTGAATGCCCTAACAATTTCCGAAATGGAATGTTCCATGCGTCTAGCTCCAACTGCCACCCCACGTTCGAAGTCCATTAATTCCCGTCGAGCCGTCATAATCACGCCGAAAACCTTTTCACATGGATCGCTGCGCCAGTGCACTGCCCTTTACTACCGCCATTTGTATATATGCATACAGTTATCCCATGATCTGCCACCTCAGCGTATATAGATAGGAATGCACTTGGTAATTCAGCACTGTTTATACATTGGATAATATACGTTACTTGATTTGACGTTCACGATCAGTCACTCCAAACTATCAAACTTCTGTTCCTGAGTGCGATAATTAACCCAATAGTTCCATTCACTCGGGGCGTGACATCTACATTGACGTGAACTCATATAACACGCGTTTCCGCTTCATCTTATGTATTCCGCGAGCCACCTTCACTATTACGTGACGCGCACGTACTAACGCATTTCTGGAACCGCGCGACCGCTACGGTCGCAGGTTCGAATCCTGCCTCGAGCATGGATGTGTGTTATGTCCTTAGGTTAGTTAGGTTTAAGTAGTTCTAAGTTCTAGGGGACTGATGACCTCAGAAGTTAAATCCCATAGTACTCAGAGCCATTTGAACCATTTGAATGCATTTCAGTAATCCCGTTTTAGTTTCATATCAGCGCACACTCCGCTGCAGAGTGAAAATCTCATTCTGGAAATCCCCCAGGCTGTGGCTAAGCCATGTCTCCGCAGTATCCTTTCTTTCAGGAGCGCTAGTTCTGCAAGGGTCACAGGAGAGCTTCTGTAAAGTTTGGAAGGTAGGAGACGAGATACTGGCAGAAGTAAAGCTGTGAGTACCGGGCGTGAGTCGTGCTTCGGTAGCTTAGATGGTAGAGCACTTGCCCGCGAAAGGCAAAGGTCCCGAGTTCGAGTCTCGGTCGGGCACACAGTTTTAATCTGCCAGAAAGTTTCATATCAGCGCACACTCCGCTGCAGAGTGAAAATCTCATTCTGGAATCCCGTTTTAACTCACACACAGCACGTTATCGTGACACTATTTCTTTAATAGCCAGCCAACGCTACACTCTGCTCACTGGAACCTCCACTCTCTATATCTTAGCTCCAACCGCCACTACTTTTGTCGCCAAAACAAAAGCGACGCTAGCGGCGCTAATGTGATATAGATCTCAGTAATTGTGTAGGTAGTACTCAACCCAGGCAGAAAAAATTCCTTACTTCGGATAATCTTCTGCATTTAAAGCTCGGCTCTTTTGTGGATAGAAAATATGTAAACGATTTCCCTTTGTGACATTCCAAACAAGCCGAACAGTGATGGGGTCGTGAGCTGTTGCTCTGAAGCTTGTTGAAAGCATTATGTTTCAACGTTCTTTGCGCCCTATGTCGGCGTTATTGGGAGAAAACGCCCTTATTTTTTCAAGCGACGGTCCACAGCCCTTCTGGTTGGGAAATATCCAGCAAATTATCCTTTAGTGCCCACTGCGCTACATCCTGCTACTGCATAAGCAATGCTAATGTCGGCTAGGTACTTGTTTGCGTAGCTGTTCATGGTGACACCAGTGACATACAGCACACAGCCGCCAGTGCAGTGGAGCATAATAACAACAGCATATTACAATAGCAGCTTATTCGGACAAAACCGCGTTGCTAGAAAGACAGAAACACATTTGCTCATCCGACAAACTGTTAATTGATTCGCTGTCGTTTTATGGTTCTGACTCCACAATAATGCACTTCTGACGTACAGCTATTTGGAAAATTACTACCAGGTTATCCCTCTCCACCCTATATGTTGCGTTTTCCTTGTTAGGTAAAACCTGCTCTCACTCCAGAACATATGCCACCACAGAAAACACAGGACAGAGGAGCTCACGTTGAGGCTTTCAGACAGATACACGACCGTCGTCAGTGCACGAACACGGTCTGAATTCTTCGCTGGTTCCATCCCATCTCTCGATACCACGTCAAACCGAGACGAAGGCGAGTGCATCTCACAGGAAATAGCGCTGAGACACAAACCGGCCTTTTGCTAGCGCCCAGGAAACGTGCATTCCGCCATTACCTGGTTCACGGGCAATGAAGCAACTTGAATCGCACATGTTTGTCGGCGGATTACACTTTCTTCTCTGTTGATGATGCTGGCCATTTGTAATAGTGAGCTACGTGGCGGCCGGCCGCGGTGGCCGTGCGGATCTGGCGCTGCAGTCCGGTTCAAATGGCTCTGAGCACTATGGGACTTAACTACTGAGGTCATCAGTCCCCTAGAACTTAGAACTACTTAAACCTAACTAACCTAAGGACATCACACACATCCATGCCCGAGGCAGGATTCGAACCTGCGACCGTAGCGGTCACGCGGTTCCAAACTGACGCGCTTAGAACCGCACGGCCACACCGGCCGGCGCTGCAGTCCGGAACCGCGGGACTGCTACGGTCGCAGGTTCGAATCCTGCCTCGGGCATGGGTGTGTGTGTGATGTCCTTAGGTTAGTTAGGTTTAAGTGGTTTTAAGTTCTAGGGGACTTATGACCGAAGATGTTGAGTCCCATAGTGCTCAGAGCCATTTGAGCCATTTGAGCTACATGGCGTGATTGTCTTGTCGCAAGCGGAAAGTAAGTTTCGCTAATACCATTCACTCTTGTGACTGGTTTGAAGCGTGCTGCCAGGATTGCTCATTCTGTGCCAGTCTCTTCATTTCAGAGTAGCACTTACATCCAACGTTCTCAGCTATTTTTTTCCACATTCAGAGTGAGGCAACGAAGACAGGGAATCCTAGATATATCCAGAATGAATAAATCACGGACCAATCATATAAATGTTACCTCGTCGATGTTCGACGTAGAGGTGCATTAAACACTCACAGACGGGAAGGGGACGGCACTGGCAGTGGTGACTACATAAAGCATGTTGGGGCGGGAAGGAGGGGGGGGGGGGGTACGTGAAAAAACAGAGCGATTTTTTTCTGACATCCAAAAGGGAGTGATATTTGGCTTTCGGGCCAAGGGTGGAAGAATTTTCCAAACGGCTAAGTTTGTTGACTGTTCGTTGCCGCCGTTGGTGTATGGCAAAATGGTGATATCCAAAACCAAAGCCGAGGCAACTTTTGCGTACTATGGGCCATAGATGACAGGGGTGAATACGGCTTCGGAGATGTGTACAGGCCAATAGACGTGGAGGTGTTGAGCAACTGACCGCCCAGATGAACCAAGGGGCTACCAACAGTGTCTCCTCAAGACTGTCCAGCGAACGTAGCTGTGCGTGGGTCTCCACGGCAGGAGCTAGGTTCATGCTCCCATGTTGCCTCCTGTTCATCGGCGACAAAGGCTGCAATGTTCACGCCAGTACCGCAACTGGACGTCCACTGAGTGGCGACAGGTGGCTTTTCCAGATGAATCGCGTTTTATGCTCCATCAGACAGATGGCCGTTGGCGTGTACGGAGTGAAGAGCCTGAAAGCAAACACACTGCAACCAGGAGGTAGAGTTATGGCCCGGGGAAAGTTTTCGTGGCACTCCCTGGGCAATCTCGTCATTCGGGAAGGCACACTAGATCAATGGATCAAATCCATCCTTGGGAATCATGTCTGTCCCAACAAGCAATTTGTTTTGCCCCAGCAAGATGACTTCTACCAGCAGGGTGATGTAACGTGTCACACAGCTCACAGTCCAAGTGCGTGGTTTGAAGAGCACCAGGCTACGTTTACTGTACTCACCTGGCCACCAAACTCTCTATATTTAAACCCAGTCGAGAATCTTTGGGACACCTCAATTGGGCTGTTTGCACCATGGATCCTCATCCGAGGAACCTAGCGCAGCTGGCCACAGCACTGGAGTCGGCAGGACTTCACATTTCTGTCGATACCTTACAGAACCTCACATAGGCCGTGTCCTACATGAGCGACAGAAGCGACCGACAGAGAACGACTTCTGGATACGTGAGGCTCCAGCGACAAGCAGTAGCATCGGGCGAAAAGCTCGGTTGTCCTGCGTGCGAGCGACCATGGCTGCTCAGAGCCAACCAGCTGTTTCTATAAAACGGCGCCCCTAAGCTGTAGAATACTGTAGCTGGAGAGTAAGGCTACAAAATTAGGTTAACTTACGAAACTAAAGCGAAAAGGAATGCTGTGCATGAAATTTACTAAGGTAGGAATCTCCATGAAGAATTTCGTAAACATCATCAACTACGAAGATCACCAGACAAATTCTTCGAATACACGTGAATGAGCAGAGGAGAATTCGATTACCTCATCAATAAATTAAAGACGAATGTTTTTTCCATGATCAAGAACTTTTAATAGCCAATAAATGCGGAAGAATGACTGAATAAAAGAGTGGCTACATTAAATATAGATATAATTTAACAACGATTTATGGCAGCTAGGTGCGGTGTAACGGTAGCGTTGCAATTTGTTGTTATGACCACTTGTTTCTTTTACACAAATGATTTCATAAAATATTTTATCGATTTCTTTCATTTTTTATTTTCAACTTTTATTCAGAAAGCATGATCTTGCAAACTCCTTGTTTGCCTTCCTTACGTTTCCTGTACTCGAAACTCCTAACTCTGGTACTTAATTCGAAGGGAGTCTTTTTCACATTTAAACACTGCACCAATGTATCATTTTATGTACAAAATAGCTAGGCCTTACAAAGACGATATTTTTGACACTTCATTTACATAGCTTGTCAGCAGTTTTCGTGACATATTTCAATTTTTCCTCAACTCATTAATTAAGTTTTCGTTGATTATCCTGATAACTTCAAGTAGATAAATATTTTCATGCCAAACTAGACCTCACGCTGGTCACTTTGATACCCCGTTTACCTGTTTTTGTCTCTTTGTTTGGCTATGAAGATTCGGACAAAACCTCATGGCCTAATTTATAGGGAGTCTTCTTTTCGCTCTGCTCACGCGTTTACAAAAACGTATCGAGTGTTAATCATACGATAAAATAGTCCTTTCTGCGTGCTGTCATTTCCAAAAATTGTCATTTCGATATCTTGAACCATTTATGACATACGACGATTTTTACGACCACTTGATTCCCGAAGCGCAGGAAAGATTCGGACGCGCGGCGAGCGACCAGTCCGCGGATATAAAAACCAATATCTCTAAAATGAAAAGATATATCATTCCGGTCTCATCTTTAAATACAATTTAGATATACTGGTTGCATTTCATATGCAATAATGTATGGCCTTAAATGAGCTATACGGCAAGTCTACGCAATGTGATTTTACATCTACAAATTCTTAAAAATTTCTTGCAACCATGTGCTCAATTTCGTGTAGCACAGTAACTATGCCGAATAACGAAAATAAATTCAGACCTTAATCGAACAAAGATATCAAGCTATAAGATGCGGAAGAATCAAATTTTTCACCGAATATCTTTCTTAAAATCGGATGATTACTATTTCATAGCTGCCACCGCATCCGCTCCACTGCTTTGCCATGAAGATATGTAGCTGTCGCTCTGTGTCGCGCGTGCTGCAGCGACAAGATTCAAACACGTTTGAATTCCAACGTCGCCAGTTGCAGTCGTAGAAAGGCAGCGACACAGATGTCGCTCACGTAGGACACTTCCGTCACTATACCTGCGGTTGTGTTTTGTCGCCTGAGGCTGCCGCGAGCTGTCGGTCGCCTCCGTCGCTTACGTTGGACACGGTGGTATCCGCGCGGTCTTTGATGACTTGACATGGTTCGCGCGGCTCCCCCAGTCGGAGGTTCGAGTCCTCCCTCGGGCATGGGTGTGTGTGTTGTCCTTAGCGTAAGTTAGTTTAAGTTAGATTAAGTAGTGTTTAAGCCTAGGGACCGATGACCTCAGCAGTTTGGTCCCACAGGAACTTACCACAAATTTCCAAAAACTTCTCTTCCTGCACGTTTCACAGCAATCCAGGGTGCAAAAGGTGATTATTGAGCATTTAGACGGGTGGCTACACTATTTTGACTGGGCAGTGTACACAGAGGTGCAGTTTATAGTCGCCGAATTACTTTTTTCTGTGGCATTTGGAAGAAGATTCTAAGAGAACTTCAACTACAGAACGTGTATGAGACCTGATCACACGATGATAGTGGAACAGCGCCGCAGCCTACCGTCCTGCGATTAGGAGAAGAGGTTCCACAATCGTCTGCCGTATTATACCACATGTAAGCAAACACATAGCTGAGGTATGGTTCTTCTGTTTACTTGTGCGTTTGAAGCCCATCAGTTTGCGTTCTGCTGTTGTAGCAGCAAGATTTACATCTACATACATACTCCGCAATCTACCACACGGTGCTTGGCGGAGTGTACCTCGTACCACAACTAGCATCTTCTCTCCCTGTTCCACTCCCAAACAGAACGAGGGAAAAATGACTGCTTATGTGCCTCTGTACGAGCCCTAATTTCTCTTTTCTTATCTTTGTGGTCTTTCCGCGAAATGTAAGTTGGCGGCAGTAAAATTGTACTGCAGTCAGCCTCAAATGCTGGTTCTCTAAATTTCCTCAGTAGCGATTCACGAAAAGAACGCCTCCTTTCCTCTAGAGACTCCCACCCGAGTTCCTGAAGCATTTCCGTAACACTCGCGTGGTGATCCAACCTACCAGTAACAAATCTAGCAGCCCGCCTCTGAATTGCTTCTATGTCCTCCCTCAATCCGAGCTGATAGGGATCCCAAACACTCGAGCAGTACTCAAGAATAGGTCGTATTAGTGTTTTATAAGCGGTCTCCTTTACAGATGAACCACATCTTCCCAAAATTCTGCCAATGAACCGAAGACGACTATCCGACTTCCCCACAACTGCCATTACATGCTTGTCCCACTTCATATCGCTCTGCAATGTTACGCCCAAATATTTAATTGACGTGACTGTGTCAAGCGCTACACTACTAATGGAGTATTCAGACATTACAGGATTCTTTTTCCTATTCATCTGCATTAATTTACATTTATCTATATTTAGAGTTAGCTGCCATTCTTTACACCAATCACAAATCCTGTCCAATTCATCTTGTATCCTCCTACAGTCACTCAACGACGACACCTTCCCGTACACCACAGCATCATCAGGAAAAAGCCGCACATTGCTATCCACCCTATCAAAAAGATCATTTATGTAGATAGAAAACAACAGCGGACCTACCACACTTCCCTGGGGCACTCCAGATGATACCTTCACCTCCGATGAACACTCACCATCGAGGACAGCAAGATAACTTGCTCATAAATCTACTGAGACATTCGCAATGTATACGACAGACGAAAAAGTTAATATTGTGTCTGCCGAATGTTACCAAACTATTAGAGCAGTGGTGCAGCTGTATGTTGTAGAGTATCCAGATCGTGCCAAGCACTCTCGATCTGTCTTCGCAGTCATTTTGAAAAAATTTCTAGAAACTGGAAGGATGGAGAAGCGAATACGCCAAGTAAAAAGAACAGTAACTGATGAAGGAAATGAAACTAACATTTTATTATCAGTAATGCACCACACAATGCAATTGTCACTAAGATGCATCTCGGACGTACGACAGGAATCAACCTAATGATTGTTCTGCGAACAATATTCCATCTTGTTTTATCCTATTCATATTTCACTGCATTTACGTCTTCAAGGCAATGGATTCCAAAACTTGTTACAGTTCTCCAAATGTTATCTACAAAAAGTTTAAAGTGATGCGGTATATTTATGCAAAACTTTGTTTTTGGAAGAATCATTGCTTACGAACCATGGACAAGTCAACCATCGCAATGTGCACTAATCGTTAGTTGGATACCACGTTGGCCAAAAAATGGATAAAAACAACGCTCTTGGTCTATCAACGTTTGGTGCTTGCTTCTCAAGGCTTGCATATTTGACACCTGCTTTATTGATGGAAGTCTAAATATACTCAAATATGTCGAGATCCGAAGGTATGCAGCTGCCACAGTTATTGTAAAGACATTCCACTGGCCACTGGACGTAAGACGATTACTGTGCTACCTACCAACATGACGGTTGTCCACCCCCCCTCCCCCCCCTCCCCCATTCACATCTACACCTACTTCAATACTCCGCAACCCACCTAACAGTGTGCAGTGCAGGTACATTTGGTACCACCAGCTGATTTCCCCATCCCTTTTCCAATAGCAAATAGCACGTGGGAAGAATGATCGTCGATAAGCCTCTGTATCAGCTCTAATTTTTAGAATTTGTTCGTCCTGGTGATTTCACGAGATGCATGTGGAAGTAATATGTTGTCCGGTTCTTCCCGGAAAGTGCTCTCTCGAAACTTAAATAATGAACTTCTCCTTGATGCACAACGTCTCTCTTGCAGCGTCTGCCATTGAAGTTTGTTGAGCATCTCTGTAACTCTCTCGCGCCAACTAAACGATCCTGTGACGAAACGTGCCATTCTTCTTCGAATCTTCTCTATCTCTTGTATCAGTCCTACCTGGTAAGGATCCTAGATTGATGAACATTCTGCACATGTAATGACAGACCCTCTTAAGAGAACATTTCGAGAGCATTGGAACGGTCGTTCAAGAAACGTAGAATGTTCTGCACACTCAGCAAACTTAACACTTCTCCCCTTTTACCTGAGGCGAAAATTAAAAGAAGAGGTTCATTAGCAAACACCGACAATTCCTGATGACATGAAATTCCTTATAATACAGGCCTGTACTGCCATTAACACCAGATTAAATTCAAAATTCAGTATTGTTTCTCTGAAATCACTTTGGGCCATATAGCAATGCTCGAGGTCAACATTTTGAGCACTTGGTATGAAAGCCATCTTAATAAACACATAAAGCATACCTGAATTACGTGTTTGCCTACATTTGGTACAATGGGGCAGACATTTGCGGAACCTCTTCTCCTGAGGGCGGGAACGTGGTTTGCGGCCATGTTATCTTGACACTATTTCATCAAGTCCCATGCAAGTTATGTAGTTGAAGTTCTCTTAGAAGCTTCTTTCAAATGCCACAGAAAAAGTATAAGGGAGATTCACTAACTATTGCCACCAAGAATAACTCCGAAAGTACGATAGTAGCTAAAACGTTTGTGAGACAAAAGTTGGATTGGACAACAGGACCATAATATGACGTTGGTTTTTTGTAGCTAGGTGGGGTCGCATCAGAGATATGAAGGTCAACTTTGTATTTTTTTTATGGGATGCTACAGTGTTGCACTTATTTTCTGATAGCGGGTATCGAGACGAATCCAGTGATGTGTAACAGTAAAGTCTTTGAAGGTCAACGAAGGTCACAAAGGTGGCATGAACGTCCATTTAGAGAAGGTGTTCGAAGTGATGACCATTGGTATCAATGCAGTGCTGCAATTTTCTTATCATGGATTGAGTGGTATTCCTTATGACTTCGGCACTTATCGAAGCACATGCTCTGACAGTTCTCTTTCGTATATCGTGCAAATAGTAAATATTCGCCGAATACGGCGTATCTATCTAACGCGTCATTGACAAGCAAACACTAATAACAACGGTAAGACTAGTATATCGTCGAATCAAGCGAATGTCAATGACGTATTCCTTCGAAGAACAACTCGATATGCTTCTCATTTACGGAGAACGCCAACGAATTTCAATTAGAGCTAGAGACTTATACGCTGAAAGATATCCTCAACGTACCACCCTACACGTCATACATTTATTTTTATTTATTTATTTACACGTCAAGTTCCGTAGGGCCAAATTGAGGAGCAAATTTCCAAGGTCTTGGAACATGTCAGTACATGAAATTACAACATAAAAGTAATAACAGATAAAAATAAAATGTTTATGAACTCGAAAACAGTCAATCTGTAAGTTTAAGTAAACGCAATCAGCAACACAACAAAAATCAGCTTAATTTTTCATGGAACTCCTCAACAGAATAGAAGGAGTGACCCATGAGGAACCTCTTCAGTTGCGACTTGAAAGTGCGTGGATTACTGCTAAGATTTATGAATTCGATCGGTAGCTTATTGAAAATTGATGCAGCAGTATACTGCACACCTTTGTGCACAAGAGTTATGGAAGCCCGATCCAAATGCTGGTTTGATTTCTACCGAGTATTAACTGAGTAAAAGCCAATTATTCTTGGGAATAAGATAATATTGTTAACAAGAAATGATATTAAGGAATATATATACTGAGAGGCCAATATCAAAATACCCAGACTCGTGAACAGGAGTCGACAAGAGGTTCGTGAACTTACACCACTTATTGCCCGAACCGCCCGTTTCTGAGCCAAAAATATCCTTTTTGGAATGGGAGGAATAGCCCAAAATATAATACCTTATGACATAAGCGAATGAAAATAAGCAAAGCAGACTAATTTTTGTGTCGAACGATCACTCACATCCGATACCGTTCGAATAGTGAAAATGGCAGCATTTAGTATTTGAACAAGATCCTGAACATGTGCTTTCCACGTCGGTTTACTATCTATCTGAACACCTAGAAATTTGAACTGTTCAGTTTCACTAATCATACGCCAATTCTGTGAAATTAAAACGTCAGGTTTTGCTGAATTGTATGTTAGAAACTGTAAAAACTGACTCTTACCGTGATTTAGCGTTAGTTTATTTTCTACAAGCCATGAACTTAGGTCATGAACTGCACTATTTGAAACTGAGCCAATGTTGCACACAGCATCCTTTACAAACATCATCAGCATCAGCATCATCATCAGCAAACAGAAATATTTTAGAGTTGCCTGTAATACTAGAGGCCATATCATTTATACAAATAAGGAACAGGAGTGGCCCCAAGACTGATCCCTGGGGCACCCCACCACTTGACCATACGCCAATCAGACCCCACATCACAGCCATTCTCAATATTGTGAATAATGACCTTTAGCTGTCTGTTGCTAAATTGAGAGATGAACCAGTTGTGAGCTACTCCCCGTATTCCATAATAATCCAACTTCTAGATCAATATTTTGTGATCAACACAATCAAACGCATTAGTTAAATCAAAAAATATGCCTAGCATTCGAAATTTTATTGTTTAACCCATCCAGTACCTCACAGAGAAAAGAGAATATACCACTTTCAGTTGTTAAGCGACTTCTAAAGCCGAACTGTACATTTGACGGCAAATCGTGTGACATAAAATGATCAATTATCCTTACATATACAGCCTTCTAATAATTTGGGCAAACACTGGTGGCATAGAAATAGGTCTAAAATTGTCTACATTATCCTTTTCTCCATTTTTATGAAGCGGCTTTACTACTGAGTACTTCAATCATTCTGGAAACTGCCCATTCCTAAAGGAAAAATTACAAATATGGCTAAATACAGGGCTAAGATGTGCAGCAGAGTACTTTAATACTCTGCTGGGCACTCCATCATATCCATGAGAGTACTTAGTATTCAGTGATTTAATTATTGACTCAATCTCCCCCTTGTCGGTATCACAGAGGAGTATTTCAGACATCAATCTCGGAAAGGCATTTGCCAAGAAAGCTATATGGTTCCCTGTAGAAACTAAATTTTTATTTGATTCACCAGCAATGCTCAGAAAATGATTGTTAGATACTGTATATATATCTGATTTATCAGTAAAAGAAATATTTTTACTAAAAACTGACTTTATATTGTCGATCTTGTGCTGCTGCCCAGACACTTCCTTCACAACTGACCATATGGTTTTAACTTTATCCTGTGAATTAGTTATTATATTTGCATACCACATACTCTTTGCCTTCCTAATAACATTTTAAGCACCTTACAGACTGTTTGTAATGGGCTACTGTAGCTTTATTGTGACTACTTCTAACATTTCGATATAATTCCCACTTTGTTCTACATGATATGATTATCCCACTAGTCAGCCACCCGGGCTGCCCATTACTGCTAGTAACCCGTTTGGAATGTTCTAATGGAAAGCAACTCTCAAAGAGAATGAGAAATGTATTAAGGAAGGCATTATATTTATCATCTATGTTATTGGCGCTACAAACATCCTGCTACTCTTGATGCTTGACAAGGTTTAAAAAACTCTCTATCACTGCTGCATTAACTTTCCTACATAGTTTGTAATTCCGGAGTAAAAAAGCCTTTTAGTGTTAAAATTTGTGCATCATGGTATGAAAGGCCACTCACTCTTTTACTAACAGAATGCCCGTCCAGTAATGAAGAATGTCTATGGCTGTGCTACTGTTTCACTGCAACCTATTTGGAAAAACACAATGTGCATCAGATCATATGAATTTAGGAGATCTACCAACATCCTTTTTCTGGCACCATCATATACAAAATTTATGTTGAAGTCATTACATATAACTAATTTCTGGTACTTCCTACAAAGTGAATCAAGTACCAACCCTCTCTAGCTTGAGCAGAAATGCTCTGAAGTCAGAGTTAGGGGACCTATGAACAACAACAATTAGAAGTTTAGTGTCACTGAAATCAACTGCCCCTGCACAACATTCAAATACCTGTTCAGTGCAGTGCCGTGATAGGTCTGTGAATTCAAGAGGAGTAGTGGTTTTACGTACATAGCCACTCCCCCACGCTAGAACTCGTAAACCGCTATTTAAATGACGAGATTAGTTGCGATTTTCACGTGCAACGACTTTGCTGGGCTGAAAACCGTAAAAATACAATCTTTTGTTACACGTCAAGCGATAATAACTCAGATTATTCAATGGAAATGACAGGAAAAATCAAGTGAACTTTGAGGCTAAATTCCGTGCACGCCAGGAAGTAACTCGTCGATCACAGAGTTGCCAAACATACCTTGCCTTGTTGCCAAATCTCAGTTACAGTACCAGCAGGAAGAAGACAAACCGATGTGATCCTACAGTGGGATGGGAAGTGACCATAGCTGGCGTCCCAAAGACGCGGCTGCTACGGCCTGGAATACGTAATACATCTGACTCGCATTTCTGTAACTAGGTTTTGGGACTTAAGCGTAGTTACTAATAATAGTCAGAACTGACTGCAAACTAAGCATCATAAATTAGTAAATCTCATAGTTGTTTTTGTAATTCTTTCGTAAGTGTAGTCAAAACTAAGAAACTCATTCACGGACGTTTTCGTGCCTCGCCGATAGTCGAGCATAACAAACAAAAATAAAAAAATAATGTGTGTGTGTGTGTGTGTGTGTGTGTGTGTGTGTGTGTGTGTGTGTGTCAGAGAGAGAGAGAGAGAGGGAGAGAGAGAGGGAGGGAGAGAAATAAAAAAGAATGAGAGACACAGTAAAAAATTGTTGTAAAGAAATTGAATCATGGTATGCGAAGAAATCTTCCACTAAAATGACACGTTCCACATCATTACGAAATGTTGTATTCATGGTTTATGGAACAAGAATTAATCTAATCAGATTTAATCTAATATAGGCATATCACATTGGTGACAAGCCATGAAGAGTCATGAATTACCGAAATTTTCGCCAACATCAGTAACCAAATCTAAACTTGAAAATAAAAAGCGACAGTTTTTGTAATAAACCGAGACTACTATCAAGACCCTTTCGTCCCTGTTAACTAACCACGAAAGATTTCTGATATACCTCCATTCAGAAGTAACAAAGTGTGCATGCATTTAATGATAAAGCGCATTATGTGAAGTTCTGTGACCGAGATACGAACCCAACAAGTAATCGGATGCTAACTAAGTAAAATCAAATGTTACGTATTGGTGTTTCTTACCAGCTGCTAGCTGTTTGAATCCAAAATAAGGATACAAATTTTTGTGCCTGGACGACAATCTAACCGCACACCTACCATCCTTCTTTATCATCCACGAATGTAGCGTAAGTATCAATTGTTTACTCACCAACAGTAAGATGTGTGTGTGTTTGACCAGAAATAACGATACCTATTGCGACTGTTGGCAACACATGAACAGACATTAAAAATGCACGTTAATTTTCATTAGCAGGCCGGTGTGCACGTGATAGGGCTTGAAATGAAATTATGAATATTTTTGTACTGGATCAGGATTCGGACCCACGTACTTACCTTTCGAGGAGACCTAAGGAAGATTGCAGTCTTGGGAAAAGGAACGAAATGACTGAACTATACTGTTCCGAGAGATTAAGATCCTCGAAAGTGGAGATACGAATTCGAATCACAGTCCAGCACGTAATTTTTCAACGTCTCTAGTTCAATCAAATACAAGTGAAATACGAGCCCTGTTCCTTTAAATGACAATCGGATCATCAAATAAAATAAAATTTTCTAATGTAAGTAAGTTTACTGGCGACATTATTTCTGTTTACCATGACTTCCGCCTGTGTCATTTCCCAACATAAACCGGCTCTGCCCAGTTGGTAATGAAGGAACGTGATGTTTAATGCGGATTCTGGATTATAACATTTTCTCTTGAGGTTACCATAGGTACAGTAAATCTGTTTGTGCCTCTTAAAAGTAAATGCCTGAACCCACGCATTGCACCTGTGACAGTTCGTTCCACCAGGCCATTGTGGCCACATTTCCCAGCCCCAGGAGTGTGCTGTAACGGATGATGTGCTTAGCTTACAAAATTAGTCACGGTGGAAAAAATGCGAGTTTATTAAATGGTTAAGTAGAAGCAAGTTTCTGACGCGGAGATTATGCTATTCTCCTGTCACCAGGATGTAAACACTCCTCTAGTCATCACAGCCTTGATGTGAAGCCAATTTGAAATTTTGACTAATTCAGCAAATTTCTTAGTTCGAGAGAATTCACTGTGAAGTGTGAAGTTACCGGATAATTCGATTATTACCGTCATTATTACTATCATCTTCTTCATACCGCAGCTGGAACACATGTGCTTGAAGATCATTTAATGCCTTTTGGTCATTATAGAAGAAGTTGCCCAAGAACAGGTTCTTTCCCTGTCTACGGAATCCTTTTCATGTTAATATAAAACTTCAGCAATTACTCGTAGTTTACATTAAAACTAAAGAAAATGATGAAGACGTTACTTGATAACAAAAACACGCTGCCTTTCTTCATTTACTTGTGCCTAGAAATGGCTGTCGAATACTGCCAAACGAAAAGCCAAGGGATCTTACTGCCTTCCGATATACGTCGCTGTCAGTTTTTCCATATGATTTGATCGACGTGACCTGTTTCAAGTTGTGTATGACAGAGAATGTTTTAGAAAATCAATTGTTTTCCTTTGCAATAAACAGAAAGATTTTCATTCTAAGCTACCCAAGTTGAAAATTTTCGAAATATTAGTTCAAATTTAATATTCGCTTCTACAATACAGGAAAGTATTTCACAAAACCCGCATCCAACTCATTGGCCTTACACTTAGTCACTGACCATAAATTCTAGCTCAGAGTGACACCAGTTTAAGTAACCTAATGTAGCGAAGACTGTTTCCCAGTGCTCTTTCTCACCGGGAAATATGGAAATATGCAATTCACTCATTGGGCTCCATAAGTACACAGTGACAGTAATTTCTGTGTATATGCAATGCATACGGATTGTAGAATTTAGTGGTGCTCTCTCTTCCACTTCTGTATACAGTATGCCTGACCTAAACGGCTCTTTATCATTGCAGGCCTTGGGCAGTGCAACATCATATTGAAAACAGTAATGTGCTTATACTGACAGCCTCACTGTTCGTTTTACCTGATTTTTGTAATCATTTAAATAAAACAACATGACCTTCCAGTGGGAGACATTTCGTCCCCCTTTTCCTTCAGTGAGAACCAGCGAAATGCGGCAGAGTACGGCCGGTAAACGACTCACAAACCACGATTTAGCGCCGTTAAGACGATTTCTTTAAAGATTGTCGTAGCTGAAGCAATTTAGTTTCTTCTTAAATCGTCTTGTGCAGCAACGTTCACAGATATCTCAAATAGGAAAAGCTCTTTATCCAGGTACGAAGGTTGTAAAACAAACTTACCACAGTTTGTGTCTGGTTGATCTTTTCGTCTGATAGCACTGCGTAAGTATTTTGTCTAAGAGTTATCACAAGTAGTGTTCCTGTAGCTGTGGGAATCATTGGTTGAAAACGAGTTTGACACCAATGGGTACAGTATGGCTAAATATTCAAAATGATTATCAACCTAAGTCTGAGTTCATCCACAAACTGAGGCATAGTTATAATATTTAAGCTAGACTGTGTATCCTCGTGTTCCTTGAGTGGGCATTGGTCGGGGTTTACACACACACATACAATACTATGAATACTTCGAACTCTATAGTTAACTTTGTTCTTATAAACTAATTTTGTTTTTTTTAATTCTTCTGGGTCTTCAGTGTGCAATATGTGTTGTAGATACAGTCTTAGACAAAAAAAATTACCGCCTAGTCGTTCACGTAAGGTGGACAATACAGCCGTGCTCCCCTCAGAATTCTCTGTCCGGCAATATGGTCGATCTGGCAACATTGTAGTCTGCAGTGCTTACCGGAGGAAGTCTTGACTGCAGTCTGAGTACATCATTCTTGACTACCACCGTAGTCTTGAGGTAAAACGCGAGACTAACTACACTCCTGGAAATTGAAATAAGAACACCGTGAATTCATTGTCCCAGGAAGGGGAAACTTTATTGACACATTCCTGGGGTCAGATACATCACATGATCACACTGACAGAACCACAGGCACATAGACACAGGCGACAGAGCATGCACAATGTCGGCACTAGTACAGTGTATTTCCACCTTTCGCAGCAATGCAGGCTGCTATTCTCCCATGGAGACGATCGTAGAGATGCTGGATGTAGTCCTGTGGAACGGCTTGCCATGCCATTTCCACCTGGCGCCTCAGTTGGACCAGCGTTCGTGCTGGACGTGCAGACCGCGTGAGACGACGCTTCATCCAGTCCCAAACATGCTCAATGGGGGACAGATCCGGAGATCTTGCTGGCCAGGATAGTTGACTTACACCTTCTAGAGCACGTTGGGTGGCACGGGATACATGCGGACGTGCATTGTCCTGTTGGAACAGTAAGTTCCCTTGCCGGTCTAGGAATGGTAGAACGGTGGGTTCGATGACGGTTTGGATGTACCGTGCACTATTCAGTGTCCCCTCGACGATCACCAGTGGTGTACGGCCAGTGTAGGAGATCGCTCCCCACACCATGATGCCGGGTGTTGGCCCTGTGTGCCTCGGTCGTATGCAGTCCTGATTGTGGCGCTCACCTGCACGGCGCCAAACACGCATACGACCATCATTGGCACCAAGGCAGAAGCGACTCTCATCGCTGAAGACGACACGTCTCCATTCGTCCCTCGATTCACGCCTGTCGCGACACCACTGGAGGCGGGCTGCACGATGTTGGGGCGTGAGCGGAAGACGGCCTAACGGTGTGCGGGACCGTAGCCCAGCTTCATGGAGACGGTTGCGAATGGTCCTCGCCGATACCCCAGGAGCAACAGTGTCCCTAATTTGCTGGGAAGTGGCGGTGCGGTCCCCTACGGCACTGCGTAGGATCCTACGGTCTTGGCGTGCATCCGTGCGTCGCTGCGGTCCGGTCCCAGGTCGACGGGCACGTGCACCTTCCGCCGACCACTGGCGACAACATCGATGTACTGTGGAGACCTCACGCCCCACGTGTTGAGCAATTCGGCGGTACGTCCACCCGGCCTCCCGCATGCCCACTATACGCCCTCGCTCAAAGTCCGTCAACTGCACATACGGTTCACGTCCACGCTGTCGCGGCATGCTACCAGTGTTAAAGACTGCGATGGAGCTCCGTACGCCACGGCAAACTGGCTGACACTGACGGCGGCGGTGCACAAATGCTGCGCAGCTAGCGCCATTCGACGGCCAACACCGCGGTTCCTGGTGTGTCCGCTGTGCCGTGCGTGTGATCATTGCTTGTACAGCCCTCTCGCAGTGTCCGGAGCAAGTATGGTGGGCCTGACACACCGGTGTCAATGTGTTCTTTTTTCCATTTCCAGGAGTGTAATACGACGTCTAGCAACCGAAAGCACACTTCGACAAAACTTTTATCGCCCCTTTCCTCTTGGTGCTGAAGCTGCGAGTGTAATTCAAGCGAATCTACAACATATTTCGCTTTCTGTCAGATTGGTAATAACAATTTGGTTCAACAATATTTTAGCGAGAGATTCCTTGGCCTACTATCGACCTCTGAACACCACATACCTCTGAGTTCTCTGGGAATTGTTTGCTGCCTATCGGTGGGGGTTGCGGCACAGGGCTGCCTCGCCTTCCGCCAACAACGTCTGATCCACTCCTCACTCTCGATGGTGTAAATGCTTTAATGTTGTTGAGTGCTGACCCATAAAATCTGTCTACGATTTGTGTTTCACACTCGACAGCAACGGTGGCACAAAACCGTTTTTGTTTGATGAGTATTTTATTACACTAATATGCAATACATCAATATGGCACAGAATAAATTTCATTTCTTCTGATCCAGTGCGCTATAATTAAAGCATCACATCCTGTTCTTTTTCTTTTCACAGGAGATTATTCAATTTTTTTTTTTTTATGGATTCATATGTGTTAGTCAGGGCACAGAGAGTAAATGCTATGAAATGTGTTTGGTTTCTTTCTTTGATTCCCTATGGTAAATGGATGCGAAACATTGTGTCGGTACCTTTCAGAACCTGCTCTATAGCTACTCAGGCTAAATGCTTGTTTTGAAGTCCATACATTAATTAATGGAGAAGTGAACGCTGTTTAAATGTGATATTTAAAATATTCAGTAGGATTTAAGGCGACAAAATTGCAAATATTTGAAGCTACCCAGAGAAACAGTATGTTGCTTGAGCCGCTGTTAGCAAATGTCTGCAGTGAGTTACTGATTGCTACTGTGGAAATTTAGCATAGAGGCCCTATGGTAATCGAGAGGTCCATTTCCTTCATATTTATCACCCTGGCATGTGAGTCTTAAGTGAAGAACAATATTGAAATTCGTATCATTGACAGTCGATACGAATTTCTTCAGAGACGCTTGTATTGTGAAACAGTTCGGCAGTTAGAAAGCCGAGATCTCTGATCATTAACACAATTTACTGAGTCGAGCTACCAAGAGGACTTGATGTGTAAAGGTTTTCTTCCGATTTCGTTAGAGAATTTTTTCTGGAAATTAACTGCTCCATAAAATAAATCTGAAAAAAAGCTCACACCACCCTGGCCTCTACCAAGTATAGAACTGACGACTCATTGAACCGTTGCGACAAGAGACACAGGCAGTACCACGAGGCTACGGACACACTGCTACAAGCACACCACTCTCGTCATGGTATTGGTCGCTCAGCCTCATAAAGCATCATGAAATGGAGAGACGTCTACAGACATTAAAGTAATCTCTGGCGTGCCACAGGGGAGTCTTATGGGACCATTGCTTTTCACAATATTTATAAATGACCTAGTAGATAGTATCGGAAGTTCCATGCGGCTTTTTGTGGATGATGCTGTAGTATACAGAGAAGTTGCAGCATTAGAAAATTGCAGCGAAATACAGGAAGATTTGCAGCGGATAGGCACTTAGTGCAGGGAGTGGAAACTGACCCTTAACATAGACAAATGTAATTTATTGGGAATACACAGAAAGATGGATCCTGTATTGTATGATTATGTGATAGCGGAACAAACATTGGTAGCAGTTACTTCTGTAAAATATCTGGGAGTGTGCGTACGGAACGATTTGAAGTGGAACGATCATATAAAATTAATTGTTGGTAAGGCGGGTGCCAGGTTGAGACTCATTGGGAGAGTCCTTAGAAAATGTAGTCCATCAACAAACGAGGTGCCTTACAAAACACTCGTTCGACCTATACTTGAGTATTGCTCATCAGTATGGGATCCGTACCAGGTCGGGTTGATAGAGGAGATAGAGAAGATCCAAAGAAGAGTGGCGCGTTTCGTCACAGCGTTATTTGGTAAGCATGATAGCGTTACGGAGATGTCTAGCAAACTCAAGTGGCAGACTCTGCAAGAGAGGCGCTCTGCATCGCGGTGTAGCTTGCTGTCCAGGTTTCGAGACGGTGCGCTTCTGGATGAGGTATCGAATATATTGCTTCCCCCTACTTATACCTCCAGAGGAGATCACGAATGTAAAATTAGAGAGATTCGAGCCCGCACGGAGGCTTTCCGGCAGTCGTTCTTCCCGCGAACCATACGCGACTGGAACAGGAAAGGGAGGTAATGACAGTGGCACGTAAAGTGCCCTCCGCCACACACCGTTGGGTGGCTTGCGGGGTATAAATGTAGATGTAGATGTAGAAAGACAATAAAAGTTGTCACTTATGTGAAGAACAGCGTTTCTTTAGCCAAAAAATTGAATTTTCTGTCTCAGTGTCTTAATTTACATGAGGGTTATATAGCACGAGTCATTCAAATGGAAAGGGAATATCAAGTGAATTTAGCTAGTCAGTTCAGTACCTTACACGGAAGTAATTGCACTGTCACAGTGTTACCAAATGTTTGTGACGATGTTCCAAATTCTCAGCTGTGCTAGGAACAACTCTGAAGCGGTATGCGAGGAGAATCCCATGCTCGTGTCATAGGAGGATACAGAGAGGAGGCGTGGGGTTTGTTTAATATGCAGCGTTTTCTCCTACCAATTGTGTCAAACATTCAGGTGTATAATCTTCCATCCGATTACAGTTTCCCACAAAATATATACGAATAAAACACTTACCTTGTTACTTTGTGGCAAAAGATTATTTCAGTGCAATAAGAAGTCTTTGGAAATCAACTTTGTCCACCTGTCACAAAAAGTAAGATAACAAACACTTTGCACCTCGAAATCGATTGCTCCTATGTGCAGTCTTGTGATCATACAAGTAGAATTTCATGAATTGCACGAGAATGTAGAAAAATGTTGGTGTGAATGGAAGCTATAAGAAACACAGCTAACTAATTATTCTGTGCCACGTAATAATCAATTCATTTGAAAATTCAGAAGAGAAGAAACTAAAAATTATGCCCATTAAGACAGAAACTAAAGTGCAGATGCGGGCACTGTGCAGATCTGCGCTTTTTCATCTTCAGGTCTATATAAATAATGTATACTAACCAGCGTATTCATTGCTTTCGTAATGTTTCCCTCTTGTTTAGTGTTCTAATAATGAACTGGATCCACACCCATGACCCTGATTGTTTCTTTGTATCCTTCCATCTACTATCTGTGTGTGTTATTGCTCGGTGTTCAAAAACCAAAATATTAAGGTATTAGAAAGAGGTCGCAGGAAAGCTAACGAATTATATTCAAAATACACTGAGACTGCTTTACTTTACTGTGGGTTTAAAAGTTAATGATCTTCGGATTCTTAACATTTTTGTGTTTTCATGCTGTAGCTTTGATACCAGTAAACATAAGTACCCGGCCGAGAACTGTCACCGTTCGAACTGTCAAGGTGGTAGACGACGATGCTGTCGACCACAATTATAATCTTAGTCACGGCTATGTTTCAGTCGAATACCTCTGTGTGCATTTCTGTGTATTTCAAGATATACTTTTGACTTGGTACGCATCCAAATTGATTTCTGATAGAGCTGTATTTAGCAACATGAATCAGATATGTTTTCCGAGCAGGTACGAAAGGGTCTTGATAGGAGTCCCGGTTTATTACAAATACTGTCGACTTTTATTTTCAAGTTTAATTTCGGTTACTGATATTGGCGAAAATTTCAGTAATTCATGACTCTTCATGGCTTGTCAGCAATACGATATGATTAGAATAGATTAGATTTGATTAGATTAATTCTTGTTCCATAGATCATGAGTACGACATTTCGTAATGATGTGGAACGTGTGATTTTAATGAAAGGTTTCTTTACATACCATGATTACAACAATTTCTTACTCTCTATTTTTATTTGTTTGTTGTGCTCGACTATCGGCGAGGCACGAAAACGTCCGTGAATGAGTTTCTTAGTTTTGAGTACACTTACGAAACAAATATATAAACAACTACTGATTTACGAAGCTTAGTTTGCAGCCAGTTCTGAGTATTATAGACGCCAGGTATGGTCACTTCCCAGCCCACTGTGGGATCACATCGGTTCGTCTGCTTCCTGCTGGTACTGTAACTGAGATTTGGCAACAAGGCAAGGTACGTTTGGCAGCTCTGTGATCGACGAGTTACTTCCTGTTGTGCATGGAATTAAGCCTCAAAGTTCACTTGATTTTTCCTGTCATTTCCATGGAATAATCTGAGTTATTATCGCTTGAGGTGTAACAAAAGATTGTAAATTTTCGATTTTCAGCCCAGGAAAGTCGTTGCACGTGGAAATCGCAACTCATCTCGTCCTTTAAATAGTAGTTTACGAGTTCTAGCTACTATTGGCCTCGTAAGAGGAAGCCAATACATAAACCTCTTCGCTAGCTCTCTAGTAATGTACTGACATACAGGGTGTCCCAGCTATCTCGTCCACCCAAAATATCTCTGGAAGAATAACAGCTGTTGGAAAACGACTTTCACCGGTATCAACGTAGGGCTGGGGCCCATGAATGTACATATTTGTAAACATTTTAAAACGAAAGCATATGTGTTTTTTAACACAAACTTATGTTTCTTTTTTAAATGGACCTCCTATTTTTTTTCTTCAGCAATCAATAGCAGCCGGCCGAAGTGGCCGTGCGGTTAAAGGCGCTGCAGTCTGGAACCGCAAGACCGCTACGGTCGCAGGTTCGAATCCTGCCTCGGGCATGGATGTGTGTGATGTCCTTAGGTTAGTTAGGTTTAACTAGTTCTAAGTTCTAGGGGATTAATGACCTCAGCAGTTGAGTCCCATAGTGCTCAGAGCCATTTGAACCATTTGAACCAATCCTTAGCATGACAAAGCACATACACAATGGCGTTGATTGCATCGCAATATTCCCTTTACATCCCGAGATATTAAGACGCGAAGTTGATGCTTGAAACACCCGACATGCGCTGCTAGCGCACGTCCTGAGGCTCAGGCGTGAACCCCATGCTGCCCGTAATCGCTATGTGATTGACATGTGTAATCACACTTCCATACTTATCAAGAGGTTCGAAACGAATAATACGGTCTGCTGCCATCCTGCATTAACGTCGTACATTCCAGCAGGTATTTATCCCATAGGCTAGGGGTGATGCGGTTCTGTAACATATCTGTGTACCGCAACGTTAGTCACAAAGTTAACTTCGCTTATCGTTAGTCCGTTACTAAAAAGGTAATGCCGTTCAATGTTAAAACTTTACTTTACTGTAGATCTAGCGCAAGTGACAGTTAATCATTCACTCGTAACAGTAAAATCCATGTTGATGGTTTTAGTGAAACGAGCAAGTGGACCAAAAGTTTTACCGTTGTTTAGTAAAAGTGTTTTGATTTGGGAAGTTCAGGTAGGACATAGACGATGAATGTAAACATGTTTAACCAATTAGTTTTGTTATCACATAATTATCAATGTCATGTTTATCTAATGCGTTAAATGACAAATTGTTGCAAACAAATGTTTCTTAACATCACTGGCTAAAATGGCCCTTTGTAGAAACATCCACTGTGATACCAGCACTACATACTAAACATAGCGTTCACATCTCATGCTCAAAGTGATGCCCATTGGCTTGCATACATAGGGTCACTCTGCGGATGAAGGATGCCCTACTTCGTGCTACTGTTTCCTCTTTGATGGCTGGACAAGCATCAATAATGCGTTGCTTCATGTCCTCTGGTGTTGTTGGTTCATGTTGGTAAACAGCATCCTTCACTGCTCCCAAAAGAAAATAATCCAGCGGTGTAAGGTCCGGAGATCGGGCAAGCCACCTAACTGGGCCACCACGTCCAATGGACCTACCAGGGAACTTACGGTTCCGAAGCCGTCGTGCTCGTAAGGCGTTATGTGCAGGGCATCCGTCATGCTGATGCCACATGACCATTCTCCGGTTCAGAGGTACGGTGTCCAAGAGAACAGGAAGATTGTGTCGTATAAATCTAGAGTATTGTCTGCCATTTTGGATGCCATTTATAAAGAAAGGTCCGATAATGGTATCTCCAATAATCCCACACCAAACATTAACTTTCCACGGACGTTGATGCTCTACCTGACGGAGCCATTTTGTATTGTCTTCGGACCAATAATGCACATTCCTCATATTGACAATTCCTTTGTTGGAGAATGATGCCTCGTCGGTAAAGAGAACATCTGCAAAACAATTTGGATTAGTCAGAAGTTTTTGCTGAGCCCACCGACAAAATGTTACCCTATTGCGGAAGTCATTTCCATGAAGATCCTGGTGTAAATGAACATGGTAAGGATGAAATTTATGACGTTTAAGAATACGCTGTGCACTTGATTTCGACACACCAACTTCACGTTCAATTTGACGTGTGCTGATTTGAGGATTCACAGCTATGGCAGCGAGCACAGCAACTTCAGCACGTTCATCTGTGCGTGTTCTAGGACGATGTCGAGGCCTTGGATTTAAGATTCCCGTTTCACGTAGACGAGATGTGACAGACCAAACATGCGGCGTGAAGGCGATGGCTTGTCAGGGAATCGTCTTCTGTACAGTCGTTCTGCCTGAACAGCATTTCGTTCACCTACAACGGGGTACAGTACAGGTATGTAGAGTAGGGTAGAAAATAGACATATAAACTTGATAATCATAATGTTCGCTAACAGTACTATCAACAAACAAGCAATCTCATAACGTATTTCCCGTCAACGTACATTCTCCATAGATCAGCAGCATTTCTACCATATCTTCGTGTGTGTACATTATACTGTACAGTATAAGTTCCACAACACAACGTTTATTCACAATATGTGCTACCTCCGTGCCGTCACTAGATTACTCTGATGCACGACTACACTGGCAAACGGTGTACTGCACGCCAAAGCAACAACAAATGGGATGCTCGGAGGGTGGTGGAGTACAGGAGTTTACATGGGTCGCAAATCATAAACAAGGCGAAGTGGTAACTGTGGCAGTAGTGGGAACTACGTTGGTCACTTGACTAGATGGAGCCAGGCCCTGCGCGACAGGCACAATGGGTCATATAACGCATTAGATAAACCTTATTTTGGGTGTGCAGGATAAATAAGACAACCTGTCGGGTGTACACCGATCGGCACTGGTTCATATTGTGTACGTAGATACGTAAAACGTGCAAGAGAGAAACCATTATGTGCTTATGAGAGTTGATGGCAGCAGACCGTATTACTCGTTTCGGACCTCTTGATAAGTATGGAGGTGTGATTACACATGTCAATCACATCGCGATTACGGGCAGCATGGGGTTCACGCCTGAGCCTCAGGACGTGCGCTAGCAGCGCATGTTGGGTGTTTCAAGCGCCAACTTCGCGTCTCAATATCTCGGGATGTAATGGGAATATTGCGATGCAATCAACGCCATTGTGTATGTGCTTTGTCATGCTATGGATTTCTGAAGAAAAAAATGGGAGGTCCATTTAAAAAAACATAAGTTTGTGTTAAAAAACACATATGCTTTCGTTTTAAAATGTTTCCAAATATGTACATTCATGGGCCCCAGCCCTACATTGACACCGGTGAAAGTCGTTTTCCCAATAGCTGTTATTGTTCCAGAGATCTTTTGGGTGGACAAGATAGCTGGGACACCCTGTATAAAAAAAAAGCGTCTGTTTTGGTTCGCGGTTCCAGTCTCGCTGACTGTAACGTTTTTATCCCTTCTCTGAAAGAGCTACGAGCAGTCAGATCAAACATCGATAAGGAAATCGTAAGAAAATACTTTAGCCTCCTAGTGCAATGGTGAAAAACTTACAATGCTGCACAACAGGTAACGCCTCTTTCCGCTGGTGACAAGCAAATTTTGGGCTTCTAGGAATACATAACTTTATTTATGAAATGCCACATTTGCATGCCTCTTTAGCATGATACAGCATACCAATTAAACACAGACCCAATCGAAATCTAAGTGAGTAGAACTTTACTAATTCGTGCTGATAGAGGCACACTTGTGTACAGATAGTCAGTTTTATTAAAACAGACTTTCGTTGTAAGGTTATCGTGGGTAATTTTATTTCATTTCTTATACTATAGTGCACTATTTTGTTAAGGTTTCTTTTAATGTTGTTGAAACAATAGTAAACATGAGAGAGAAATTAACCATCAACGATATATGCGAATTCTCTGATGGTATCTACAACAGTCTGACAATGCACATGCAGTTTATTGATTACATGCATGTAGAACACTTGTTCTGAGTTAAAGCTGTCAAACAAGGTTTGAAGAAGAATAAAATGCCACTACCACACGACGGCTAATGCAGAATTCTGACGTATTTTGGCACGATTCGCTCTCTCTATACATAATAAAAAAGTTTCGAGATGCATCTGCTGACTGGCCGTCTATTAAACCTGAAAAGAACAAAATGTCGCAGAAGTTAGCCCCTTTTTCCACATGAGATTATTTTGGGGTTGGGAAGTGAAGGGAACTATGTTCAAAGTTCCATTAGATTCATAACTTCAGCAGACAGCAGAATTACGTTTTAAAAAAATTAAAACCGTGAACGTGCTCGAAATCGCCAGCTCTTATCTACGCTGCGCGACGCTTACCGTTACACTACTAGCCAACACGTAGCTACAGTAGCTTTAGAAGTCAAGAAGAATTCCTCCAGACCTTGCGCATTCCACGGTAATGTGATGTAATGCATATGGCCAGATCTACACTTCTGAGAGACACACTGTTACAGCTTTCCTTTTGCACTGCACGACGTTTTCAACAAACATATAGCGCAATAGAGTAGCTCACGTGGGAAGGAACACTTCCTATTTAAATTTCTGCACCATACCCTGTTGGCAGTTCTGTGTAGGTGGCAGTTACGTGATTTTATTTCAGTGATTACAAAACAGAGTAGAATGTATGCACTGGGTAGCCGAGGCAGCTAGTTCATGGCGATTCGGTGAACTAAGTAAATGAATGTACTGAACATGCTGCAAACCACTACAGGAAGAGCCTGTGTGTCAGAATTCTGGTCCAGTCTGGCGCAACGGCGTTACGATAGAAAAATCAGGAGAGGAGTTGGTGGTCTATTGGATTGCCGAGAGGGTCATACACTTATGGTCTGTGTTTGATTCCAACTTTTGCCTATGATTTTTGATACGAAGAGACAGATTCTATTCTGTTCTGGCTACGCCAAGTGAAGAAGGTATAAAGGCACTGTGGTCTGAAATTCACATTAAACATGATATTCCTTCTCTACCAAGTAGACGTTAGGTTGAACCACAATAAAGTCAGGGGTGGCGAAATGTGGGAACTCTATCACCAGTAACCTTTCTTATACTAGTTATTTATTTCTAGTGACGAAACAAACGCTATGTAGGGTTACAGGACACTTATTCCATCTTTTATTTGAGCTTCTGTATGTCGATAAAATTGGTTCTGAACTGGGAATGCAACTCAGACCGCCCTTAAGGCGAAATTTGATCCCTTCATAACAATACAGCTCGGCTACAATTTGTTGTTTGTTCAAAACTGCAGATTCCTCATCATCTCTACATACTGCGCGTGAATGGGTTCGAATCCCGGCCCGGCACTAAGGTTTTCAATATGTATTATCAAGCTCTACCATGAGAACACCTATCTGCTGGTGGATAATAACTTTGTTTTTTAATGTATTTTCATTCGTTGTCAACACTCAACGATATCTGACGTTTTTGACTCCCAGTGAGACACAGAAGTATTTGCGAGATCACTCTTAGTTCAAGGATGTTATTTCGAGCTGCTGGTGGATAAAAATTCGTTAGCCGACGTCTCTTTGTTTGTAGTGAACAACGATATGTGCGGGGTTCGATTCCCAGTCAGCAGTGAGCTCTTCGTCATATTATTTATAGTTCAAACATGCTCACATGTCGCTGCTGGTGTAACAAACCCCTATTTAACGTTCGCTTTCTCTAGAATATAACAGCGATAGGTGCCGGGTTGGAGTCCTGGGAAGGAAAAAATTAATGTTTCGTCTCTTCATTTCAGTTAAAACGTCTAGCTACCGCCGAAAAAATTCGGTATGTCATATGTGTGACTTAGGCTTTCCCGGCGAATTAACTGTTTGTACTGTTCTCGGCTGGAGACCCGAGAACAGTACAAACATCCGATATGTCATAGTTGATTGTGCTTCTGTAACAATCCGATTAGGTTCTGGGTTCGAATCCCTGTCCAACACAAAGCTTTATCTCACAGCTTTTCAAGTAAGTTCCTTGTGAGAAGCAATATTTAACATCTCTCGCATTTCGTTAACAGGGACAATACATGCTCAGTAGGAATTCGCGTTCGTTAAAAATGTTTACGTTATGAAATTTATATTTGCTAGCTGATACTGTCTAAAATCAAGGTATATCACTCTCTGTATGCCTAGTCGGGAATGACTGTTAGTTTTCGTCAGTCACAAAATCTTTACTTCGTCTGCATGACCTGGGTTTAAATCCATATGCAGAACGAGACGGTTCGTCGTGTCATTTGAAGTTCATACATATTCTCAACTAGCTACTAGTGAATAACTTAAATTTTTAATGTCGTTTTGTGTTAAATAATAAGTATGGTATGTTATTTAGAAGAGGAAATCACGCATACGACTAACTTACTACGCGCATTACCTATCTGATGTAATAATGAGAGTGGTAATATTTCAGGGATGTCATTTATTGTAATAAATGTGAGCTTACAAGCCTTAAGTACAGTCTTATCTGTGATAAGGTGTTCCCTGATATTTGTAGTATCGTGGAATTACTTTACATCTTGAGTTATTGCAATACAGAGCAGTGTTTTCTAATGGTGACTTGTCGGAACCATTTTCAATAGTCAAACGACTGTACCGAGGAGCGATTACAGGACCTGCTAGACACCTGCGTTATGCGGGTTGCATGCGAAATGCAATTCAGGTCGTTCGGTTACTTTTGAGCACGATTGTACTAGGCAAGATCCTAATGGAGGTGGTTTGCCGCTGCCT
Source organism: Schistocerca serialis cubense (assembly GCF_023864345.2). Taxonomy (NCBI): domain Eukaryota; kingdom Metazoa; phylum Arthropoda; class Insecta; order Orthoptera; family Acrididae; genus Schistocerca; species Schistocerca serialis. Next base: position 400,258,855 of record NC_064640.1, on the reverse strand, counting down.
TCCTCGGACCGTAATGGCGATGAATGATGATGATGAAGACGTCACAACAACACCCAGTCACATCGCGGCCGGTGATAACCCCTGACCCCGCCGGGAATCGAACCTGGAACCCCGTGCTCAGGAAGCGAGAACACTAGCGCAAGACCACAAGCTGCGGACACTCCTGGCATACAATACTTTTTTTACATATAACTTATTAAATAATGTAATGCCGCACTGTTTACTCATATCTCACTATCAGTCACTGCACACACTATACACGCCTTGTTTCATAGCACTTCACTCACTACTGACACAAACACACACACATTGGTGATCTCTGGGCCATTTTCTGTACCGCAGCTTCCTATTTGCTATTCTGAAAAACTGAGTCAGCATCCCTCTATAATCAGTGAGATCTTGAGCTCAGAAACAGGAAGAGGTATTAGTACCGTGCTATGCATAGCTTGGGGGTAACGTTTCCTAGAAATGGAAAAAAGAAGGAAGAAAACGTAGTGTGAAGGTGTTATGTTGAATGTTGGATGTTTTATAATCATTATTGTTATTTACGTGTACAACATTTTTTTACCAAACCCCTACTCTGTTTTATCTAAATAATCCTTCAATGTATAAAATGTATTGCATAACAGGTAACTTTAGCGGCCTTTTTAAATAAGTGTATTTTTGCAATTTCTTTAAACTCTTTTGGTAATTTATTGTACAGTTTTATTCCTTGGTAGCAGATGCTGTTTTGAGTTTTATGTTGTTTTTTTTTCTTGGTAAATGCAAGTCGAGTCTAGCTCTTGTTCCATTGTCATGGACAGAGTTGTTTGTGCATTAATTACCAATGTTATTTTTGATGTGTAAACGGAGCAGTTAAAATCCCCAGTGTTTTGAACAGATCTTTACAATGAGCTCGACTACTATTTTTGATTATTAAATTGTGTTAATATTTTGTGGATTTGTTCTCCAAAAACTGATGTCATAGCTAAGAATTCAGTGTACATATTAATACTATGTAACTAAAAGCCACTGCATATTGCACACTGACGATAGGATTGTAAGGGCATAGCATGCTGATGACATTCTGTTTGCAACTATCTTTGTGTGTTCATACCACTTCAACTGACAACAATATTCATTCCCAGAAATTTTGCATTTGTTACACAGACTGTAAAGGTGGCATCTACATTTAATTTAACATTGTCATTTTCCCTCTTCAAACTGAAATTCATGGCATTAGTTTTCTTTATATTCAGTGTCACTGTATTGCTTATTGACCAATCGTAAACGCTCTTGTTTTAAAGTTCAGTATGCTTTCTCTGCAAGGAGTTCTCTTGTTTTCTCAGTGACTATAATACTGCTGTCATCAGCAAATAGAATTTTTTCACCGTCACTGACTCTACTGGTACAGTCATTGATGTATATCAGGAATAGTATTCTCCTAATATGCTACCTTACAGAACCCCTATATTAACGTATTATGGTTCTGATAAGTGTTTTACTAAATGTTTGGATCTATTTGAAGTATGTATCATCTCTACTCTTAGTACCCTATCTGCTAGGTATGATCGAAACCAGTCATTGGCTACCCCTCTTATTCCTAATGTTTCTAATTTATTTAATAGAATCTTGTAGTCGACTGTATCAAACGCCTTAGAAAGATCCAAAAATATGCCTGTGACACACTCATCTTTGTCAAGAGTATCAAGTTTAACTTTTGTGAATTCTACTGTGGCTGAGTCAGAATTTTTGCCAATTCGGAAACCAAACTGTAATTCGCTTAAAAGATTGTATTTATTCAGGTAATTAATTAATCTGTGTTTGATAATTCCTTCTATTATTTTTGCGAATGGTGACAGCAGGGAAATGGGCTGGTAATTTTCTGTGTCTTTTGGATTATCTTTCTGAAGCAAAACTACAACTCTTTCCTGTTTTAACTGCTCTGGAAATGTCCCTGATGTGAAGGATTCATTTATTGTACCTATTAAGGGGCCTTGTATAATCTCTATGCATTGTTTCAGTACACACATTGGTACTTCATCTAAGGCTACTGTCTTTTTATTTTTTAGTTTTTAACACTTTTATTGACTTCATTCTCTGTTGTTGGAAGTAACATCATTGCATTTAGTGCAACATTATTCACAGGTGTTATATTTGTTTTGGAGAATTTTTGCTGCAACTTCTCTACAGTACCTGAAAAATGCTCGTTTACATAGTTTGAGAAGTGTGGTAGACCATTTATTACCTTGAAACTTCCTGGCAGATTAAAACTGTGTGCCCGACCGAGACTCGAACTCGGGACCTTTGCCTTTCGCGGGCAAGTGCTCTACCATCTGAGCTACCGAAGCACGACTCACGCCCGGTACTCACAGCTTTACTTCTGCCAGTATCTCGTCTCCTACCTTCCAAACTTTACAGAAGCTCTGCTGCGAAACTTGCAGTAAAGCTGTGAGTACCGGGCGTGAGTCGTGCTTCGGTAGCTCAGATGGTAGAGCACTTGCCCGCGAAAGGCAAAGGTCCCGAGTTCGAGTCTCGGTCGGGCACACAGTTTTAATCTGCCAGGAAGTTTCATATCAGCGCACACTCCGCTGCAGAGTGAAAATCTCATTCATTTATTACCTTACCCTCCTCCCATAGCAATACATTAGTCTGTGTTTGTTTGCCTCTCCCCGTTTCCTTTTTTATAACATCTCAGACTGCTTTCCTTTTATCCTCTGCATTATATATTATTTTTTCATTAAATGACTTTTCCGGAAATCAGCATCTTCCTATAAATATTTTTGTATCTATGATAGAAATTTAAGAATTCTGGATCATTGCGACTCTTTTTCATGGAACTCGGATATTTAAGTGTTTGGGAGGACTTCTTAATACCTGCTGTTATACATCTGTTTTTGTGAAAAATTGATACAGACATGCATACTTTTGTAAATGCCTTTTCAAAGTTCAATTTAAATAATGTGGAGAGTTTAGAGAATTTCGTATTCACATTGGTTTCCTTATACACTTAAACCCAGCTTTGTTTTGTTGGTTATTTTGAAAAATATTTTATTTTGATTTCTGATAGATGTCGTTTGTAGGCTAGTAGTTTAAGGAGTGATTCGATACCTGATTTTACTGTCGTTAGTTGACAGAGATGGTCTGATAGTCTGAGATCTTTTACAGCTACATCACATTTTTCCCTGTCCATATTTGTGGCTACATGGTCAATTACCGATGCAGTCCTTGTAGTAACCCTTGTTGCACTATTGACCAATAGGGACATGCCAAAACTTTGAAGGATATTTATGAGGGTGTTGCTGGATTCGTTTATGATATTAGTGTTGATGTTAATGTCCCCACACAGAATTACATTGATCTTTGTACTTGAGACTTTATCTAGAACTTCTGTTAATTTATTAAAAAAGTGTCCACACTACCACTGGGTTATCTATACACACACAAAATGATTAATTTCTTGGTGATATCAAGCACTGTTAATTCAACAGCTGTATTTCAAAGTATTTGTTTTCACTTATTGTACTGATGTCATGTCTTTATTTGAACTGTGTTCCTTTTCTAATATAACTGCATGATCGTCGATCCCTTGCAGCAGTTCTGCAGTAAGAGTTTGCCCTTTCATACAATGATAATACTACGTGTTGGATTTCTGTGTGTCTACACCAGTGCTCAGTAACATAAATTACTGTGCAGTTCAAAGATTGGAGCTCAACTTGTAATAGTTGTATTTTATTTTTTATTGATTGCTACGTTTTGATGGAGGATTGTTAAGTCTGTAAATTCCCCATGTTACTCTCTCCAATGGTGTGTTTTTCTTTGTGACATCTGGTATGTGTGATATTTGGAATATTAAAATCTGTCTTGTGAGTGATTGTTTCAGTATTTTTTAAACCGCTGGAAATACTCTTTAGGCAGGGGAACCTGTTGTCAGGGTTTATCCTAAAGAGGACTTACTTTTTCTAGCCATGACAACAGGTATTTGATCATGTGTGGCCCGAGATTCACCCCTTTACTTTCCTGAATCAGCTGTACCAGTCTTCCCTTTTCAGTCCTGTTTAGGTGTAGGCCATGCCTACTGAAACCTCATCTGTCGATAGTCCCGACGGGCACCAGAAAAACATGAGCAAAGTTGGTTGCCCTCAGAGACATCCCTAACCGCACATTGGTTCGCCTCACAGCTCCATCAAGGTGTGGTCGATCATGACGCCCGAACAGCTCAACAAAGTGTACGTTTTTGCCATGTGTCAGGGAAGCTATCTTGTCCAGATCACCACCTACGTCATATGCCCTATCCCTGTCCAAGCTGTTTCCCACCCCACCCACTATCACTACATGGCCTTCTTTTGAGAAGTCCTTACGTAAACACCCTAGGTCCTCTATGACATGACCTAGCCCTGCATTTGGCTTGAAGATACTGGCGGCCTGGTACGCTGCCCCTAAACTTTCCTGCAGCTAAGGGCCTACACCTCGCCCATGGCTACTACCTAGCAGCAGCACTTTCTTCTTCCTAACACTTTGTACATTCCTAGGCTGCTTGACCTCAGATGATGTATGCTGCACATTTCCTGCTCCTATCGTTCTACCTGAGGCTCTTCTCCACTTAATTCTGGCAGTGGTAGATACCTGTTTTTGGTGTTGTTGATAAAACTGTCAGATCGCGCTCTCTTCCTTGCTATCCTCCTACCAGCTGCCAGTTCCCAATCACCCTCCTCCTACATATCTCCCTTGATCCTTAATAGACACTGATAAAACTAGTAGCAGTGTTTTTTAAACGAATTTTGCACTATCAAGAAAAGCTTGTGTAGAATTTTTTGTGTTCGTCATGCAAAATTTCGGATTATGTCGCGATTATCGGGACTTCAGATAACACGAAGCGTTTCCAAGAACAAGCTCTGCTGGGACGCTAATATTCAGTTGTGTGACAAGAACGGACACTACAGCAAGTATACGAAATAAACAAAATTTAAATTGAAACTATTTCCCCTTAAATAAGTTCTTTTAGCGCACGAAGAAAATACCTGTGATATCAATCGGAGAAGATCTTGAAAAAAATGGAGACAGATCTGGTGATAGAGCGGTTCCGGACTGAAGCGTCTACAACCACTCGGCTACAGCGGCCCGCTGTTGATGCAGAAGAAGACCCTCAAAAGTGCCTTACAACGAAGCCTTTGCTAGATGGATGACCAAATATCGCCCTCTTAAAATAACTCAAAGGGTCATTGCTGGTTTGGTTGGGATTGCTTTCAAGGTTGTTTACAGGGTGGACCTTGCTACTTCTGGGTTTTCCTGCACTGAGATTCAGCCATTAAAGAAAGACTTCTCTAGAGATTTGGACTTCCTTGCTGCAACTCACTTCTCTGAGGAAACTCCATCAGTTGTTTCAATACTAACGGTTTTTGCTGCCCTGGGCCTTAACGCATCCTCAGAAGAACCAGGAGCTATAATTGTATCTCCTTCTGCATTAACAGCCGGCCGCTGTGACCGAGCGTTTCTAGGCGCTTCAGTCCGGAAACGCGCTGCTGCTACGGTCGCAGGTACGAATCCTGCTTCGGTCATGTATGTGTGTGATGTCCTTATGTTCGTTAGGTTTAAGTATTTCTAAGTCTAGGGGACTTATGAACTCAGATAGTCCCATAGTGCTTACAGCCATTTGAACCATCTGCACCAACAACTGATCCAGTGCCGTCATGCTCTGCAGATGCCACCTTGCCCTTCGTTGCGTCAAAAAGTCTTTCAACAATAGATTCTGCTCCTGCTTCTCCTCCAAGAACTTCTGGGTACTTCAGTGGACATGGAAGCTGCATTTCCTCCTTATTCCAAACAGTCACAGACAAAATTTCTCCAGTGTCACAGAAAGCGAGAAAGAAAATTGTCAATGGGAAGAGAAGAAGTGAAAAAAGTGGAATGTTTTCTGAAAGCCTCCATAAAGATATGTAGGACAAGTAATTAAAAGTATATCAAGAGAAACTCGCAAAAGCAGCCTTAAGGAAAGAGAAGAAGATGCAAAAACAGGCTCATAAGAGTGATCAGTAAGAGGAACAAACAAAAAGTGAAAATTAATCGAGAGCTTCACTTCTGGACAAATATTCCACAGAACGGAACTTGTAGGAACACAGCACTGCATAGTGTATTATTTGTAGCGAATCAACATATGAAGATCGGGTTCAGTGCACATCATGCAAAGGGCGGCCTCATGTGCCTTGCACAGATCAAGAGAATAGGTTTTACTGTAAGGGTGGTAACTGCCATATAAAAAGTTATCCATTTATCTTTAATAAATAACGTTTGTTTAGATTTAGTTATAAATTAATGAAAAGTATCATTTGTTAGCAAAAAAATGAATAATTACATTTGTAATTAGTGACTTTGTGAAGTGTCAATGGAGCCGCTCGGGGTAGCCGCGCAGTCTGAGCGCCTTGCCATGGTTCGTGTGGCTCCCCCCACTGGAGGTTCGAGTCCTCACTCGGACATGGGTGTGTGTGTTGTCCATAGATTTATCTTAGTGAGAGTTAAATTAAATAGTGTGTAAGCGTAGGGACTGATGACCTCAACAGTTTGGTTACGTAGGTACTTACCACTAATTTTCAAAAAACTGGTCTGTGGTTTTTCACTATGATCATTTTTCAACATTTCTTTATTTGCTGTGCGAAAGTATTGCATTCTGAGGAATTACTACTTTTTGTGATAAATAAACATTTGAACTTTACAGCTGTTACACTTCCATTTCCTACATGTGTTTAAAAACGTTTTTGTGTAGAAAAAACCCTAAGGTGCCCTATAGTGTGGAAGTCTCCCCTACCCTATCTGACTAAAAGTATCTGGACAAATATTGAGGGACATTATTATGTGGCGTGTCCACCTTTCACCTTTATGACTGGTTGAACTCTGCTGGGGACACTTTCAATAAGTTGTCTGATTGTCTGTGGGGGAATGGGAGTCCATTCTTCATCAAAAGCCAAAAATACAGATGGTAGTGTCGTTGGACACAGGGGTCTTGAACGAATTCGACATTCTAACTTATTCCAAAGGATTTCCGTTGGGTTTAGGTCAGGACTCTGTGTATGCCAGTCCATTTCAGAAAATTGGTTGTCCTCAAATCACAGCCTCACAGATGCTACTGTATGGCAAGGAACATTGTCGTGCTGATATAAACAAGCATCGCCACTGGTCTGTTTCCCTACTGTGTGCAGTACACAATGCTATAAAATCTGTTTACATCCTTCTGCATATACAATTTTCTTAAACACAATAAGTGGACCACACCAAAACCATGGAAAACATCTCCTTACCCTAACACCACCCCCTCTATGCTTCAATTGTGGCATTACACTTGATGGAAGATAAAGTTCTCCAGGCATTCACCAAACGCAAACACATTCATAAGATTGCCACAGGGTAAAGCATGATTGATAACATCATTCATTTCCATTCATGCACTGCACAGTGGAGTGATTCACAGGCAAAGATAACCACTTAACTCGCCACTCTGTTGATGTGTATCAGGCAGGAGCTACGCCCTACCTCAGACACTGCTTAGCACTAACTACAGAAATATGTAGCTTAGGAAAAGCTGCTCGATCATTGTACCCTATACTTTTCAACTCCTGCACACAGCCGTTGTGCTAGCTAGACTGTTGCTAGCAATTTGAAAATCTTGGATGCTTCCTTCTGCTGATATCACGCGATATTTTACAATCATCCTCAGCAGTCCTCGGCAGTTTCTTTCTGTCAGTAAATGAGGTCTGCCAGGTTTTGGTTTAGCTGCATTTCCACTCCACAGTCACATTACAAACAGTCTTCTTGGGCAGCTTCAGAAGGCTTGAAATATCCTTGATCGATCTGTTACTCAGCTGATATCACATCACTAGTACATGTCCAAATAGTCTGACCTCTCCTGACTTACCCATTCTCCTGTTACTGCTTCTCTACTGACTACACAATACTCTGCACCCCTTATATACTGGCGCGTCTGGCTCTCGTGACAACTGGCACTCAGATTCGAATTACATAGAGGTGTCTCATACTTTTGATCAGACAGAACAATTTTCAGGTGTTTATACCAGAAAGCGTCTGATTGTTTAGTAAGTCAGACAGTCAGGACGCAGCTCCTGGCTGATGCACATCAACGGAGTGGCAAGTTAAGCGTTTATTGCCTCTGAGCACTATGGGACTTAAGATCTATGGTCATCAGTCCCCTAGAACTTAGAACTACTTAAACCTAACTAACCTAAGGACAGCACACAACACCCAGTCATCACGAGGCAGAGAAAATCCCTGACCCCGCCGGGAATCGAACCCGGGAACCCGGGCGTGGGAAGCGAGAACGCTACCGCACGACCACGAGCTGCGGACAAGCGTTTATTATTTCCTGTGTTTTCTTGATAGTATATTTCTTAAATTTCCCTGTTTAAGGAAGTTTTTGTAAGTGTAAATTCATCCAGTCTGTAGCGCAGTAGTTGCTCACTGAACTGCCAGCTAGAAAGCTCAATAACGCATCTGCGTCCATTAGTGACACATCAGGATGATAGGAAGTTGCATATTTAGGATTCTGTCTGCTTTTACAGCTTACTTCTTCAGTTAGACTTTCTATGATACACTCCTGGAAATTGAAATAAGAACACCGTGAATTCATTGTCCCAGGAAGGGGAAACTTTATTGACACATTCCTGGGGTCAGATACATCACATGATCACACTGACAGAACCACAGGCACATAGACACAGGCAACAGAGCATGCACAATGTCGGCACTAGTACAGTGTATATCCACCTTTCGCAGCAATGCAGGCTGCTATTCTCCCATGGAGACGATCGTAGAGATGCTGGATGTAGCCCTGTGGAACGGCTTGCCATGCCATTTCCACCTGGCGCCTCAGTTGGACCAGCGTTCGTGCTGGACGTGCAGACCGCGTGAGACGACGCTTCATCCAGTCCCAAACATGCTCAACGGGGGACAGATCCGGAGATCTTGCTGGCCAGGGTAGTTGACTTACACCTTCTAGAGCACGTAGGGTGGCACGGGATACATGCGGACGTGCATTGTCCTGTTGGAACAGTAAGTTCCCTTGCCGGTCTAGGAATGGTAGAACGATGGGTTCGATGACGGTTTGGATGTACCGTGCACTATTCAGTGTCCCCTCGACGATCACCAGTGGTGTACGGCCAGTGTAGGAGATCGCTCCCCACACCATGATGCCGGGTGTTGGCCCTGTGTGCCTCGGTCGTATGCAGTCCTGATTGTGGCGCTCACCTGCACGGCGCCAAACACGCATACGACCATCATTGGCACCAAGGCAGAAGCGACTCTCATCGCTGAAGACGACACGTCTCCATTCGTCCCTCCATTCACGCCTGTCGCGACACCACTGGAGGCGGGCTGCACGATGTTGGGGCGTGAGCGGAAGACGGCCTAACGGTGTGTGGGACCGTAGCCCAGCTTCATGGAGACGGTTGCGAATGGTCCTCGCCGATACCCCAGGAGCAACAGTGTCCCTAATTTGCTGGGAAGTGGCGATGCGGTCCCCTACGGCACTGCGTAGGATCCTACGGTCTTGGCGTGCATCCGTGCGTCGCTGCGGTCCGGTCCCAGGTCGACGGGCACGTGCACCTTCCGCCGACCACTGGCGACAACATCGATGTACTGTGGAGACCTCACGCCCCACGTGTTGAGCAATTCGGCGGTACGTCCACCCGGCCTCCCGCATGCCCACTATACGCCCTCGCTCAAAGTCCGTCAACTGCACATACGGTTCACGTCCATGCTGTCGCGGCATGCTACCAGTGTTAAAGACTGCGATGGAGCTCCGTATGCCACGGTAAACTGGCTGACACTGACGGCGGCGGTGCACAAATGCTGCGCAGCTAGCGCCATTCGACGGCCAACACCGCGGTTCCTGATGTGTCCGCTGTGCCGTGCGTGTGATCATTGCTTGTACAGCCCTCTCGCAGTGTCCGGAGCAAGTATGGTGGGTCTGACACACCCGTGTCAATGTGTTCTTTTTTCCATTTCCAGGAGTGTAGTTAGGATGCGTGCATGCGGCATGCAGATGCAGGAGGAGCTGGCCACAGTTTGCAAACAGCTGAACGATTTCGGCTATAGTCAGTCACCTTCAGGCTACTGCCTCAGGGTGTATCAGTGTTGCAGAATATGGTGTATCGCGTGCGATACTTCAGGTGCCGCTTGGTTCGTCCATGGGCTCTGCTGCCAAGACACCTCCTATTGTATCTGGCATGGTGGTTCCATCCTCACAGCAGGGCGAATGGCTGGTGGTAATGCATTTACATCACTCGATGTGAAGAGCCAATGAGGTGGCTGGACATATGGCCTTGCCCATTCACCTTGTGACTGGACATGTGACCGCTGCTTCAGCAGGATCTCAGCAGGCACAAAGGGGAGAGGGTTTACTAGTTATCATGAGCTCCAATGTTAGGTCAGTTATGGAGACCTTTAGACAGACAGCGTTCAGGACTGGAAAGAAAGCCAATGTGCACTCATTATGTCTGCTGGGGAGCCTCATCCGAGATGTGGAGGCTGCCCTGCCTGTGGATATTGTGTGTGCAGGATACAGTCGTCTACTAGTTGTGGCTTACGTCGAAACCAACGATGCCTGTCACATGGCTTCTGAGGGCCTCCTTGGTCCATACAAACAGCTGGCGAAGGTGGTGAAGGCTGCTGGTCTTCTGTGTGGAGTGCAAGTAGAGCTCACAATACGCAGCATTGTTCCCAGAATTGATCGGGGTCCTTTGGTTTGGAGCCAAGTGGAGGGCCCCAACCAAAGGCTCAGTTGACTCTATGATGGTCTTGGCTGCAGACTTCTAGACCTGCGTTATTGGGTTTGTATTTGTAGGACCCATACGTCAGGGGTGCAATACACAAAGGAAGCAGCTGCTCAGGTACCAGTGTACTTGTGGAGCGCACATTTGGGTTTTTTAGCCTAGACATTAGTTTAAAATACCCAGATGAACACTCGCCAGTCGATACACAACAATGTCAGTCAGTCTGTGTTCAGAGTAAAGTCACTTCGACTGTCAAACATTTATCAGCAAATGGTCGAAGTATTCATAACGAAGTTCCCAAATTTACTGTCCTCCAGGAAACTTCTCGCACTCATATTATGCTTGGTATCAAGAGCTGGTTGAAACCTAAAGTGGAAAGCTCTGAGATATTTAGCGAGTCATGGAACGTATATCGGAAAGACAGATTAGAGGTCATATGAGGAGGAGTGTTCACTGCAGTTTACAAAAATATTGTCTCTATTGAGGTCAAAGTTGAGTGTGATAGCGAAGTTATCTGGTCGCGTATAACAGGTCTAGGTGAAAACAAATTAATTGTTGGATGTTTTTACTGGCCACCCAATTCCGCTGTGACAGTTCTAGGGTCATTCACAGAAAGTCTACAATCAGTAGTGCATAAATGTCCAGATGACGCAAAACTGGTTGGAGGCGACTTTAACCTCCCGAGTATAGATTGGGATGTCTATGGATTCACCATGAGGGGTACAGACAGACAGTCATGCGACATGATTTTGATCACGTTTTCTGAAAATTGTCTTTAGCAGCTAGTTCAGCAGTCCACATGCAATGGAAATGTCCCAGACCTTACAGTCACAAATAGGCCGGACTGTATCGACAACATCAGTACAGAAATGGGTATTAGAGATAATGATGACATTATAATAAGTATGGTTGCAAAAGTGAATAAATTAGGCGAGAAGGATAGGAGAGTGTTTCTGTTAGAAACAAGAGATAAGTAGTTGTTAGCATCTCACTTAGTGAATTGATATCATTTATTTCCAGTGCGATGGATATAGAGGCATTTTGGGAAAAGTTCAAGCAGATTGTAAATCATGCTCTTGAGAGTTATTTGCCATGTAAGTGGATTAAGAATGGAAAAGACCCCCTTGGTTTAGTAACGAAACTGAGAAGAAGCTGGGGAAGCAGAGGCTGTTGCACTCTTACTACAAAAGACAAGGCAAAAATGGCGGAAACAAATGTTAGCGTCTGTGGAAAGATCCAAGCATGAAGCATACAACAGCTATCACCATCCTACCGTAGTGAAAGATCTGGCAGAGAGCCCGAGAAAATTCTGGTCCTATGTAAAATCGCTGAGTGGATCTAAGACTTCCAGCTGCTCACTTATTGACCAGTCTGGTGTGACAGTTGAAGACAGCAAAACGAAAGTTGAAGTTTTACATTCCGCGTTCAGTAAACCTGTCACGCAGGAGAATCGTACAAACATACTGTCATTTGACTATAGGACAGACTCCTTTATGGACGACATAGCAATGAGCATCCCTGGCGTAGAGAATCAACTGAAATATTTGAATGCAAATAAATCACCAGGTCTGGAGTACAAAGAGTACTCTACGCCATAGGCCCCTTACCTAGCTTGCATTTATCGCGAATCTCTCGTCCAGCGGAAAGTCTCAAGCGACTTGAAAAAAGCGCAGGTGACTCCTGTATACGAGGTGCATTCAAGTTCTAAGGCCTCCGATTTTTTTTCTCTGGACTGGAAAGAGATAGAAACATGCGCATTGTTTTAAAATGAGGCCGCGTTTATTGTCAATACGTCCCACAGATGGCAGCACCATACGGCAGATGGAATTTTACTGCCAGCGGCGAGAATGAGAACTGTTTTAAATACTTAAAATGGCGACGTTTTCCTTACTTGAACAGCATGCAATCATTCGTTTTCTGAATTTGCTTGGTGTGAAACCAATTGAAATTCATCGACAGTTGAAGGAGACATGTGGTGATGGAGTTATGGATGTTGAAAGTGCGTTCGTGGGTGTGACAGTTTAATGAAGGCAGAACATCGTGTGACAACAAACCGAAACAACCTTGGGCTCGCACAAGCCGGTCTGACGACAGGATCGAGAAAGTGGAGAGAATTGTTTTGGGGGATCGCCGAATGACTGTTGAACAGATCGTCTCTAGAGTTGGCATTTCTGTGGGTTCTGTGCACACAATCCTGCCTGACGACCTGAAAATGCGAAAAGTGTCATCCAGGTGGGTGCCACGAATGCTGACGGACGACCACATGGCTGCCCGTGTGGCATGTTGCCAAGCAATGTTGACGGGCAACGACAGCATGAATGGGACTTTCTTCTCGTCGGTTGTGACAATGGATGAGACGTGGATGCCATTTTTCAATCCTGAAACAAAGCGCCAGTCAGCTCAATGGAAGCACACAGGTTCACTGCCACCAAAAAAATTTCGGGCAACCGCCAGTGCTGAAAAAATGATGGTGTCCATGTTCTGGGACAGCGAGGGCGTAATCCTTACCCATTGCGTTCCAAAGGGCACTACGGTAACAGGTGCATCCTACGAAAATGTTTTGAAGAACAAATTCCTTCCTGCACTGCAACAAAAACGTCCGGGAAGGGCTGCGCATGTGCTGTTTCACCAAGACAATGCACCCGCACATCGAGCGAAAGTTACGCAACAGTTTCTTCGTGATAACAACTTTGAAGTGATTCCTCATGCTTCCTACTCACCTGACCTGGCTCCTAGTGACTTTTGGCTTTTTCCAACAATGAAAGACTCTCTCCGTGGCCGCACATTCACCAGCCGTGCTGCAATTGCCTCAGCGATTTTCCAGTGGTCAAAACAGACTCCTAAAGAAGCCTTCGCCGCTGCCATGGAATCATGGCGTCAGCGTTGCGAAAAATGTGTACGTTTGCAGGGCGATTACGTCGAGAAGTAACGCCAGTTTCATCGATTTCGGGTGAGTAGTTAATTAGAAAAAAAATCGGAGGCCTTAGAACGTGAATGCACCTCGTACAAGAAGGGTAAAAGAAAGAAACCGGAAAATTACAGACCAATATCCCTAACTCCGGTTTGTTGCAGAATCTTTTAACATATTCTTAGTCCGAATTTAATAAATTTCCTAAATATCCTTGAGACTGAGAAGCTTATGTCTACCAATCAGCATGATTTTAGAAAGCATCAACCGTGAGAAACTCGGATTGCCACTTTTGTCACATAACATACTGTGAACTATGTATGAAGGGCAACAGGTAGATTACACGTTTCTAGCTTTCTGCAAAGCATTTGACACAGTGCCCATCGCAGGTTGTTAACAAAGGTGGAATAGGTTCACAGATATGTGAGTGGCTCAAAGACTTTTTAAGTTGTAGAACCCAGAATGTTTTCGTGTGATAGGACCGCTGTTGTTCTCTCTATACATAAATGACTTGGATTACAGGATGGGCAGCAATCTGGGGTTGTTTGCTGATGATGCTGTGGTGTTCGGTAAGGTGTGAAAGATGTGTGAGTGTAGGAGGATACAAGACGACTTACGCAAAATTTCTAATTGGTGTGATGAATGGCAATGATATCTGAATATGGAAAAATGTAAGTTAATGAGAATGAGTAGGAAAAACAAACAGTTAATGTTCATATACGGCATCAGGAGTTTCCTGCTTGACACAGTTACATCGTTTAAACATCTGGGCGTAACATTGCAAAGCAATGTGAAATGGAGCAAATATGTGGGGACTGTGGTAATGAAGGCGAATGGTCGACTTCAGTTTATTGGGAGAATTTCAGGAATGTGTGGTTCATCTGTAAGGGAGACTGCACATGGGATGCTGGTGCAACCTGTTCTTGAGTAGTGCTCGGGTGTTTGGGATTCGTACTAGTTGGATTAAAAGAAAACAGCAAAACAGTTCAGAGACTGGATGTTAAATTTGTTACCAGTAGGTTCGAACAATATGTGTTATGGAGATGCTTTGGGAACTCAAATGTGAATCCCTGGAGGGAAGGTGACGTTCTTTATGAGGAACACTGTCGACAAAATTTAGAGAACCGGCATTTGATGCTGGCTGCCAAACGATTCTACTACCACTAACATACATTGTGCGTATGGATCACAGAGGTAAGATGTGAGAAATTAGGGCTTATATTGAGGCATATATTCAATAGTTTTTCCCTCACTTTGTTTGTGAGCTGAACAGAAAAGGTAATGGCTAGTAGTGGTACAGCAACCCTTCCCCCCACCCCCACCACGGACCTAATGGTGGCTTGTTGAGTATCTATGTGGATGTAGAAGTATAATACGAAGAAGAAAAATTGGTTAAGGGGACATTGTATGTGAAATTCGTTGAAATTCGACAATTTCTGTTTTCTACTCCATAATGTACTTTGGACTTCCCTGAACATTTTGGTATATAATACATTAAAATTAGACAATTCTGAGACCTTCAAATAATATTTTGAATGTTGACGTGTGACTGTCAAATTTCGCGGCTACGTATATACTACCACAGTTGAGCAGTCATATCTTGGGGACTACACAGTCTAGAAGACTGTGAATTGCTTTGTTTTGTGCATACTGCTACGTCTCAAAAGGAATAAACAATCAGTCCTTTGTTTTTGATACTAGTTTTCGTTGAAAGTAGTGTTATTATAAAACATGTGTGCCTGCAGTGAAGGAAACCACGATAATGTTTCTGAAGTGGCCACGCCCCCTAGTGCATCGAAAATTAAAGTAACTTTAGAAAGGGGTGACAGTGGTAAAAGTAATGATATTGTGGACAACGTCATTATTGATCTAAAAATCCTTGCACAAGCTCTTTCTGAAACTGTCTCTTGCTGTCTCTGTGGTGGTGAAGTTAAACTTTATGAGGATATTTGAGCTAGAATAGGTGTTGTGTCTAAACTAATTATTAAATGTCAGAAGTCCAGAAACGAAAAAGCATTTCATACTTCAACAAAATGTTCAGGTAATGAATTGTATGAAACTAATGTGTATGAAACTAATGTGAGACTGTTCTATGGTCTTAGATGCATTGGCAAATGTGCAAGTACTGGTAATGTTCTCTGCACTGTGTTGAATTTGCCAAAACCACCTTCTAGATATACGTAATATGTAACAGCAATTGGGAACTCTGTAAATGCTGTTGCTGAAGATAAAATGCTTGCTGATACATCAGAAGCTGTTGAATAAAATTAGGCTGACACAGACATCAGCATTGCTGTGGATGCATCATGATAAAAGCGTCGGTTTAGTTCTAAGAATGGTTTTACATCTGCAATAAGTATTGACACTAGAAAAGTTTTGGATTTTGAAGTTCTCAGTAAGTACTGCCAAGGTTGTACAGTGAACCAGAAGAACCGATTACTTCATAATCAGCACTGTATAAAAAATTATGATGGCACAAGTGGAGGAATGGGACTAAAAGGAGCAGTTAACATATTCCAGCGTACGCAGAAGGAGAGAGGTGTCAGATATGTGAATTACTTAGGTGATGGAGACAGCAAGGCTTTCATTGCAGTACAAACCAGAAAGCCATGTGATGTTTCTATACAAAAACTTGAGTGTGTAGGAACACGTCTGTGTAACCTAAAAAGCAAGCTGGGTATCACAAAACTGTCTGATGGCAAGACAATAAAATGTGCTGGAAGACTAATGGACAAAGTAATTGACGAATTACAGATATATTATGGGAAGGCCATTAGAGATAACTGTGACAATTTAGAGAAGATGAAAGCAGCTGTGTGGAGCACTTTCTTTCATCGAATATCAAGCAATGAAAAGTCATGTCATGCTCTGTGTCCACCTCCACCAAACAATTTTCTGGCACCCTGCATGAATTTACACATAAACATTATCTTCCTTTGGCATAATGGAGGCAATCAAACCTATTTACAGAGATTTGGCAGATCCTGAGTTACTAAAGAAGTATTTACATGGGAGGACCCAGAATATGAATGAGTCCTTCAATAATGTTGTGTGGTGTCGTGTGCCTAAAAATGTATTTGTTGGCCTTATGACTGTAAAGTTAGCAGTGTCTGATGCTCTACTACTTTTAATGGTGGGAACTATAAAAGACTTAAGGTTCTGGAGAAGTTAAGGGTAAGATTTGGACAGAACACAGATCAAGGACTGTAGGAACTGGATGAGCTGCGCGTATGTAAAGCAGAGTTAGCTGCTTAGCAAATGACAAAAGAAGCAAGAAAGAAAAGGAGGAGGCAAGCACTGAGCTGTTGTGACACTGAAGAGGACACAGACTATGGGCCACGGCAAATCGAGTGCATAAAAGACGCAGAAATGTAAGTCTGTATGAGAATTAGTAATAAAAAAAGTTTTAAATCTCAGTATCCCTTAACTACATTTTTTGCAATAAATGACTCCTTTTCTAAAAAAAGTACTGATGGTAGACACTTGAAATTTCCACAGCATGCGTAGTGTGAGATTCAACACATATGGAAGTAGAATAATTAAAGCATCCTGAGTTGTTTTGTTTTATATTCATTTATTTACAAAATTCTGTCAAAAATTGAGTGTTTGAAAAAAAGATACCATGCCCCACAACACAATATGTAAATACGGAAGCGCCCGATCCCGCCCGTTTGCCTTGACCCATGACGTCACAAATACGGCGGAAACGACCATAAACCACGATTCCAATATGGCGCATATAAAGTCGTTACGTACACATTATGAGGACGAAAATACATCGAAAAACAAACACACACACGTTCCACAAAAAACCTAATGACACTAACGGGACAAGTGCGGGAAATAGGGGGTTTTTGAGTGGGGGCAAACTAAATATAAACAAATTTAGACACCCAACCCCATACAAAACCACGCAAAACGACGAAAAAAAACGACACTTCCCTTCATCTCTTAACCTTACGACATCTCCACATACAGCCGTCCCTGGTCCGAGACGCCGGAACTTTAAGTAAGCCTCATTTCTGCACGACATACTGAACACTTCACGACTTCATCCAAAAATCCGAATAGTTGAAGAAATTTTATTAGAGACAATCCGCTGTCCCCCATCATAGCCGACAACCGAAAACTGTCGACCTTGTCAGTCATATCCATACCTACCAAAGACATAAAAAAAGTAATTTACCAAAATTCACACAAGACGCCATACTCGCAAACTAAACCAAAAACATCTCCTAACACACCACGAGAGAGCACCACCGATCGCATCAAAACGACACCTACAAACACGCCACTCTCACAAACTAAATTCCGCGCCGTCGTGACGTCACACACCACGACAGCCTTACGTTACGGGTCAAAGCCGACGGGTGGGACCGAACGCTTCGGTCGACCCTTAAAAAAGTTTCCAAGATAATGGCTCGCAAAATTCGACAATTTAACATTGGTGACATAAAACATACAATGTCCCCTTAATGTAACATACCTGTGTCTCCTTCATTTTGCTAATGACATTATACTATTTTCTACACTGCAGATAAACTTAAAAAATGAATAGAAGTGCTTAATTACACGAATTAACTATTAATTCACAGAACTGATTGATTAGTATTTCTATTTACAGCAAATGAAGACAACAACAGGATGGACAGAAAAGAAACAAACAGAAGAACGAAAATAGCCTGGAAGTCTTAAGTCTGAAAGAAGCCCTTATCCATTAGCAGGTGGCAAGTGGGTGATGATGAATGTGAAAATTATTTCTGTGATACATTATCTGTGGTACATTTTCATATACTGAGAGCATATGCCTTAGCAACAAGACAGTCCTATCAAATGTGATGCTTTAAGTTATGTATCACACTATTATGAATAAGGCATATTAAATGAAAATAATGAAATTTCACTACTTTTTTTATAGGAAAATTTTATTAATCTCCATTCATCGGTGTGTCTGTTTTAAATACAGGAACATTAACAGCAAAAGTTGTTCCACAACATTTGTCTATAAAAATTTGAGCATATTCTCATAAGCAGTGATACACACTGTTATCCTCATATCATTAAGTTAAATTTTATAAGAAAGTTGCAACTTAGTTACTTGGAAAGTAAGTGTTATAGCTTAAACCCTGTAGCTGCAAACTTAATTCAAAATTACCAACATTAAATCCTAAAAACAGAGTATATTTCTCAATTCAAATGAAGTATTTAAAAACTACATCATTCTGGCAACAACAGGTGCTATATTTTGTAACAGCACAATGACTCTAAACAGTAACATTCATTCATTTAAATGCAGATACAACAATGTAGAAATAACCAGTTTTGAGCTCTTTTATAAATCTATATCATGTGGCTTACGAAAATATATGTATGACATATGCTTTGACAGATCAATAAGAAAATATAAACTATTATTAACCACATGTACAGAATAACATAATGGTGTGGCTAAACATCCAAGTGCTGAGTCCAGTCCATCTACTATTCATACACAATCATCCTCTAATCAAACAGTGATGAAATTCATGTAATGTTGGAACATGTAAGCCTTGTTTAATTAGCAGGTAAAAAAGCTCATCAATTCTAGAATTTTAATTATAGTCATAAATGAACTGTTCCTTAACTTTATCAGTCCTTGTTACAAGGTAATTTTTTATTCCTAAACTGTAATCTTGTTCCTTCTGTACTGGGAAACTGTATACCCTCAAGTTATCAGAACCAAAATGAAGGAATACGCAGGAAACCACATCAGTAATAGATATGGCATAATATGAGACTACGAATATACTCATACCTTCCCATGTGTTACGTTTATTTGATAGCCCAAATATTTCTAATGATATGTAAAATACTTTTCACTAAATTAATGCTAGTACTCAAGTTTGTAGGACAGAAACAGCCTTTCTTTTTGAAATACAGAATAGTTCAAAAACTAAGGGAAACTAAAACAGCAGCCTGTCTATGGAGATACATTCAATGCAAAAACAACCAAGTGGTAACTTTGCATATGAACATATCTTGCATGCATTAAATTATTGGTAAACATGTGAAAAAAAGAAAAATAAAATCGTTTAGAAGTAAAGGAAAAATAAGAGAATTGTTGAGTCAGTGATAGTCACACACAAAAGGCAATGAGAACTTGCTAGTTTTGGAAGAAATCATTTGACAGAATGCTAGATGCACAATGCCAGGATTGCAAATTGGCAGGTGGGCTAGTGTGGGATGGGCAATGTGTCAGCTGGGGTAGGTAGAGGGAGAAAGAGGCAAAAACCAGGCTAAGATGTTAGGGGTGGGTTGTTAGCAGCTTGGAGGGAGGCAGAAGTTGTGCCAGCTTTGAATGCAGGAGAGAGGGATGGATGCACAGACTTGGGATATGATACATGAGTACTGTAGCCAATGATCTGCAGTACACATTGAAAACGAAACAAAGGACTGGGAATGGATGAGAGAACAGAGGAAGAGATAACTGTTAGCTAGAGGGTGTGGGGACAGTGGGTTATCAGAGACTGAGATCATGTGGGTTATGAGAGAGAAGGATGTTTCATAATGATAACTCTACTCTACATAGTTTAGAAAAGCTGGTGCTGGAGAGAAGGATCCTGATGACATGAGCTATGAAGCATATACTGAATTCAAGCTCAGTGGCTGCTTCATAAACTACATCATCTGGATCCTTCACTCCAGCACCAGCTTTGCTGAACTATGTAGGTGAGAGTTGTCCTGCAAAACATCTTTCGCTTCCACAACTCTCTGGCCTGAATCTTTGCCAACTCAGTGGTCCCATGCCCTCTACCCAACAGCTTCTCTTTCTTCTGTCCTGTTACCCCTTTGCAACCCACACATTCACATCATCTTCATTGTTCATTGCAAATCACTGACTCCAGTGTCTGTGTGTCACATGCATAGTCCACACACCTGACACTTATCCCTCCACATTCCTTTCCAGCACACCATTTACCTCTCTCTGAGCAACTAGCTACTCTTCTACAACCTCACTTCTTGCTTTCTGCCTGTTTCACACCCTACCCCTCTCCCTTCCAGTCCATTTGCAAACTGCAGCTTCAGCATTGTGTGTTTAGCTGATACAATGTGGAGGGGCACAGGTGTGTGTGTGTGTGTGTGTGTGTGTGTGTGTGTGTGTGTGTGTGTGTGTGTGTGTGTGTGTGTGTGTGTGTGTGTGTGTGTTTGTGTGTGAGTGAGTGGCTTTTTGTACCCTAGCTTGTCATAGCACTTCTTTTGCAAGCTAGCAAGTTTTCAAAAAATTTTTTGATCGCTGTTCCAAAAAAGTTTATTAAAATTGTTAGCAAGTTTTCATTCTCTTTTGATTATGCCTGTCAACGACTCAATACTTCTGCTATTTGGTGAATTTAAATTCTGAATTTACATTCTGTCAGAACTTCCCTTACCACATTTATGAAGTAAAATCTTTGTGCACAGCTGTTTTGGCATATTTTTGTGGTAACTTAAGGCAGTTCCTTGCAGAGACTCATTTGCTGCACTGATCTTACAGAAGATAATCAAGTATGAAATGATGCCCCCCACATTGCTAAATAATGGCAGAACTGAGATGCTTCATGAGAATGACAAAAAAACAACTTTAAAATTTCTATATCGTTATAGAATAGAAAAAAATATTGTTTTTATCTTATGATATTAATCATCACATATAATATCCTTAATTGCAAAGAAAAATGCCTCAAAAATGTCAACTCTATAAAATCAGTCACACTAATTTGATGAATCACAGTGTTACATCATACTGCTTTCTAGAAAGATGTCGAAAAATGCAATAACATATTTTAAATAAATATTATGGAGCAATAAAAATCTAATACAGAAATTTTTAATCAAATAAAAAATATAAGCCAGTCAAAACTTTCTCAGTAAATTTTTACACATAATAATATTCTAACCACAAGTTTCTTCACAACAGCTAGAGAAGAGGAGCTGAGGGATAAAAAAATGACAAACATCATGTAGATGCATGGATAAAGGATAGTGGAGGAATGGCATCTATGAGGTTTTGCCATGTAACATTATAAGGGAGCATTACTGAGGTAGTGCCACATTACAGATGACGTAAGATGGAATAAAATGACAGAAGCAAAGGGATACAATTATGGTGGTGTATATAGATGTTGGGGTAACTGTGTTGGAAGCAGAGGCTAAAGAAGTTGAGATGACATAAGAAAGAAAGAGAGAGGGCATATGAGACAGAGAGTCTGAGGATGACGTATGTGGTATGGTGTGCAAGAAAAACTGTCACTAAGGAAGAATGAAGCTTGATTAAGGATAAGAAATGGGGAAAAAGGATCAGACACTAAACATTTACAGTAAACTGAGAGGGAGGGCTGGTGCTAGGTGCAGAAATGTGATGAGATAATGCGATGTGTATGATGACCAGTTCATGTTCCAGAAAATTAAAGACACTTATGCTATGTGGGAAGGCCATTTAAGCCGTGGCACTGGTCCACTACCTGTAATCCATTCAAGAAGCATTACTAGGTAATCTTCATAAACTTTCCTCTATCCATGCTCTTAATCTAGGTTCTGAGTAACCTGCTATTATTCTTTTATTTGTGTGAAAATATTCCTATTTTGTCTCTAAAACAGAAACTTGTGGTTCAAAAAAGTACATCTTCTCAATTTCTACATTATTTCTATTAGGAATTGCGTCTTGTCAGGACAATAATTCGTCAAAATAATAACACTTCCGCTGAGCAAACAACTATTGTCTTAATATGGAATAAAATCGAATAGGTTTATCAATATAATTGTGGCAGGTATTTCTTACAGATATGTTCGTATTTAGGTATACTTGTTACCCACAGCTGGCATTCCCTTTTGTAAGATTTTTTGATAAATACCAGGACCTCTATGAGTTAAGTAATGATGGTACTGACAGATAAGTTGTTTGGTCTATTTCAGTAAACCTAGGAAATTTATTGCTAAAGTTCCAAAATATTTATTTTGTAAACAAAATGCTCATTTAAGATATATTAAGCATCTCTGTAATGCATGAGACCTACGTTAAATTGAGTTACTAAAGCAATTTACACTTAATTCCTTCTTAAAATAGTTTTAAATTATTTTTTGCATAATAGTCAAAAAACAAAAGAACTTGCAGATATGTCGTTGCTGCTCTACAGGATATTTTAAACACTTAAGTACAGATAGATGATACAAATTTTATACATTATGTCTCAACAAAAACCAAATTCAGAAATTTTTAATCAAATAAAGGAAAAGAGCCATTAATAAATTTCCCAGTAAAGTAGCTAGAGCAGTTTCATAAATTATTAAGACATACAGGATTTTCTTAGAGGAGGTAAAGGTCATATGGGTAACCCCTAACAAAAGAAGTGGCATAAGAGTTAATAAAATTTTGGTAAAGATAATTAAAACTGTTTTGAAAATTGTACATTTCTTACATTTGTCATGATATTGATACCACTGATTGAATTGAAAGATATGTCAAAGATATGTAAGTTGTTTAAGGTTACAACTTCCTGTAGCAAGCTGGTAGTGTCATTCACCCTTGTATTAAACAGTGGCATAAATAAATAGAAATGCTTTAACAAAATTTTTGAAATTTTTCCAGTAAAACAAAAACATTTGAAATTTAGCTGTTATACGGAGAACACAAATTTGGAGATCACTGTCACAATCTAGTATCACAACAGGCACTGTTATACTAGGAACATTTAGCATTTTATACATATAGAGTTCTCCAGCTAAATAACAGCAATAAAAAAAATTGGAAATCAGTACTACGGTCTCATATATCCTGTGGTCTTAGACTAGTGTTGCAAAAAAGGACTTATGCATATTTATGAAGGTGCGGAATCATAAAGGAAAAAATAACAATCAACTTAGGAAAATCAAAATGGAAATATATAAAGTCCATTACATGGAAATTAAATATTCGAAAAAGAATGGTGTATCACCTAACTTCACTATCGAATAAAATTGCACTTCTTGGAATTAAAGCTGTATTAGAAAATATAAATAGTTGTAATGATTACAAATAAATATTTTACAGATCTTAATCATGAACTGAATATAAAAAACAGCGAATTTTGGAAATGCTTGTGACAATAATGCTTAAAATTGTTGACATAACCATGTAAGTACAAATGCATGTGCAATAAGTAAGACATTAGTGATTTCACGCTCGATTGTTTCACTCAGTAAATGCTTCTACTGGAATTGAAATAAGATGAACACTAAACACTACTTCTTCCCATGAAAAGACATAGTAGAAGCAAACATAAAAAGAAATGCATAAACATGTCATGTTCAGCTTTATCCCATTGAGAACAAGAAAAAGAATGAAGTGTGTTTCACAAAGTTACAAATTGTATTTGTAGTTAATATTTCTTTTATTGTAAAATGTATGTTGGAAACCACTGTAAAAATTGTACATCAGTCCCTGTAGATTATTTTTAGTCTTTAGAGACAAAATTACATTTCATTACATAGAACACTGTCAAACTCCAACTTTTCCATTCATTGCTCTGTTCACTTCCTCAAGAAGAGATTCTGCCTCGGTTATGTGTGGTAGTTCCCCAAGTACATCATCATCAGCACAGTCATTTCCAGTACTTATATGTTTGTCAACTGTAAAAAGAATTACATGGAAATCAGTTACAATTCACTTGCAACACCAAATTTTTCTCAATTATCATCTCCTGAATGGAGTTAGTGCAGGTTAAAATATCCTACAATTTGAGAAGATACGAAACATGCATTTAGGTAATGGATTTAAAATGTTATTGAGAAAAATAATGAAAAATAGATGGCAACTGTTATTTTGAATTTAGCATGCAAGTAAAAGTTATTCTAAAAAATTAAAAAACAGAAACTGGAATGAAGAAAACTTACCAAGCCATAAAAGAGAAGGAAACGTCTTTTTTTTAATAAATAGGAGCCAGTAAGCAGGCTTGACTGTGAGTTACAAGAGTAAGGTCCTGCATGATTATGAATGCATCACAGAAATTTTTCATGATACATATCAGCAATTTTTTCATCAGGCATCCAAAGCTGTCACCAGTGTAAATTTGTGAATGCTTAAACATACTAAGACTGTTAATAGATGTTAGCACTCTCAGATGTTAAGCAAGATCTAAATATTGCAACTCTCCTTATTACATTTTACAAATGACAAAGAGAAAAATTTGATTTGTTTGCACTGAGAAAGAATTACACATCAAAATTTGGGTATGAGAGGAAAAAATGAGCTGTACTTTAAGTCTACAAAGCATCTTTAATAAAGGATTTAGTCCTGTAACTATTTCCTGATGTTATTTCAGTATCAAATACTTTGTATAACATATTTTTATGTCTTACTGACAAAAACCTGTTCAAAGTGTACTATTTGTTTTAACATGTAATCTATGAAAGAGAAATATTTAATAACTAACAAAGAATAAATAATTAAAAAATAGTTGGTAAAAATTTTTATTACACACGACTTACACAATACCATCATTTCTAAGAATTGAAGCAGTTTAAATACAATAACACCTTCTGTAGCACCTCTCCTTTTGCGCAGATTAAACTAACTTAACTTTGACTGTTTAGTGAAACCTAGGACCAACTACACTGACATTTCAGAAGTCAGAAACCATATCAGTGTCTTTTATTTTATTTTATTTTGTTTTAGAATCAGTTAAGACAAACCAAGCTTTCTATAGTTATTGGATGTTTCATCCTTGTAGATTAGTGAGTGTTGAACGAGCCTCGATCTATTGTGTCAAATTATGTTGGAACTACACTAATGGAATCAGCATCAACAATTTGTAGTAAAAATGTGCTCATTGGCTACTGCATTATAGTGAGCATCCACGGATTGTGGTCTAGTGGCTAGCATTTCTATGTCTGGGTCCCGGGTTCAATTCCCGGCCAGGTTGGGGATTTTCTCTACCCGGGGACTGAATGTTTGTGTTGTACTCATCATTTCATCATCATCATCATCATTACTTGTGACAGTGGCTAAATTGGACTGTGAAAAACAAATTGGACTGTGTAAAAAATGGGACTTTTTATTAGCACTGATGACCATGTAGTTGAGTGCCCAATAAACCAAAACATCATCCTCTTCATTATTATTGTGAGTAGAGGCAATAACATCCGGCTACAGCAGTTGTAAACAGAATAATTGATAGAGTACTACTTGCACGCCTGAGAGAGCAATGGGACAAGTTTTACATTTGATGGAAGGAAGATCAAGGAGGTCATCCAAGGCATACAGCAAGTTTAGATTATACACTGGTATGAAGAAAAATTGGCCGTTTCCTTTTCACAGGAACCATTCTCACCTTTGGCTCAAGAAATTTAGGGAAACCACAAAGAGGCTGCATGCAGATGACCAGGCAATGATTTGGTCCGCGATTTTTCTGAATGTTAAGCTGGTATTTTAGCGTTATGCCACCTCTCTTGGCATGGGATTTGGAACCAGAAGAATTACTACAGTGTCTTATTCAGTACCACAATGTAGGTATTGTCTGAGCCCATGAAGTTGTTCATTTGTCTGCAAAAGCCAGGAGGCATGAGTTCTCATGAGATGTCATGGTACTTATTATTTTACAGTCCACTTAAAATGAAGCAAAGATGACACGAGACCATGTGGCCTAGTTTACAATTGTGCATTTGGGGCTAGTTGTGATTTTGGGCATCTGTAATGTGGCATCTCGAGCCGTATGTTGTATGGCTCAGTTGATAGTAGCTCATATTCGAAGATAGTTTGATAGCATCAGCTCAAACACCTAAATTTTTGGGTAGTAATTCAACAGCACATAAAACAAGGAGTGTCCATATTTGATCTGATGAGTATGCCAGATAATTTATGACCATAAGATAAAAACCACATTTGTGTACCTATTAAAGTAACATAGCTCAATATCACTCCAAACA
Organism: Schistocerca serialis cubense; assembly: GCF_023864345.2. Taxonomy (NCBI): domain Eukaryota; kingdom Metazoa; phylum Arthropoda; class Insecta; order Orthoptera; family Acrididae; genus Schistocerca; species Schistocerca serialis. The sequence continues at coordinate 400,232,275 of NC_064640.1, read as the reverse complement.
GTTTGTTTTAACAGGCAAAGTGGATGGCATGTGGAGATATTGCACTTCATACCTACAGAACATGTTCATAAGTGACATACCCAATCCATGTTTCTTATAACTGCATTATTTTGCAACTTATAAATTGATTTAAATTTTAATTAAAAAATTTCATACTTTTTGCTACATAAGCCTTGAGGAATACTTTATGTGGCAGTGTACCTCATCTGTCATTCTCAGTGTCTAGATTCTTTCTTGGTGACATTTGGCAGTTTCAATATGGCTCACTTTTACTCTTGGTCATCCTGAATAGGTTTTCCTCAATAACGATGGTTTTGTGGTTATCAATGTGTAATACTTTGTTTCATTTTTCTGGAAGAAAGGCTTCTGCCTGCTTCTAATTGCATTTTCCTTAGTTAACGTCCTTTCACAATACTTCCATGACCAATATTGAGTGTTATGTAACAACACACCTTTTCTGATCCACGTTTTCCATTTCTGTTCATTCCTTTTTCTAATAAGCACTGTGCAAAAGTGTTTTGAATGATATGAATCACATCATTACTGCAATATAGCAATTAATATACTGAATAACCAAAGTACTTGTGACAGTTGTGACAGGGTATTAGTGAGACACAAATGTCTTTCATCTGGAGCTGTCAAAATTAAAAAAAAAAATTGTAACATTATTTTGTAGTACTGTGGTATGTACTGCGTACCGAAATTTGCTTAAAACAAATGGTTATTTTCTTACTACATCTTACTGCTTACAGTTCTGTTTCTAATTTTATGACTTAATACACCACTCAAAGTCTCATTTCAGAGGAACTTTTGACATAAGTACAAGTTGGGTCTAATTGCGCTCTCATTACCTGAGAGGACTCAGATGAAGAACAATGTAATGCTATTTTCGTAAGTAAACTAGTATCATATAACGTTTTTAGAAAAAAACAAGTTTTATAACACAAACAACACAGTCCTAATAACATAGTAAATACATTAACATCCCAAATCATCTCTTCAGTAAACACAGTATGCAATCAACAAAGTCCCATGGGGCAACAGATGTTACACATTGCACGATAAAGGTGAATATATCCATTCTTATTACAAGTGAATTATTGTTCCATATACTGTACTTCGAGAACTTAAAGAATTTCATTGTTCCCATTGAAACCATGGGAATATTGAGTCTGTTCTTATGTTGACATTTTCAGAAACTTAAAGTACTGTCACTGACAGAAATACTAAGTACAAACCGAAGCTGACATGTGGCGTGCCAAACCCAATGAAATGGCACATTGATACAATCCTTTGTTTACCCTTCATTTAATAGCATTTCAAACTGAAATGCACAAAGTATAGGAGGATAGTACAAGAGATCGATAATGCAATGATATTAATTCTACAGAGAGATGTCCAAAATTAATTTAGAGAAGCCTGAGAAGTTGTTATTTAGAGAACGAGCGGGACGAGAGAAGTAATTACGAAAGAATATAGGAAATGCTAATTTCAGAGTCTGAAGAAGAGGTACTGGGATTTACTTCTTCTGGGGCGCCAGTGAAATTAAAAGGATGAAGAAGTAGAGAGTAAGTCGTCGATGCATGCTACTTGTGAGTAAGGCAATGACGTTAGTCACATGCCAACAGCATCTTCGGTGAAACGGAACAGAAAACATTGGCGGTGAACCTAAGGATTGCAAGTTAAATACACGTAACCAAGAGGACAGTCTTAATACTTCATGTTAGACACACCTTGGTTCAAATGGCTCTGAGCACCATGGGACTTAACATCTGAGGTCATCAGTCCCCTAGAACTTAGAACTACTTAAAGCTAACTAACCTAAGGACATCACACACATCCATGCCCGAGGCAGGATCCGAACCTGTAACCGTAGGGGTCGCGCGGTTCCAGACTGAAGCGCCTAGAACCGCTCGGCTACTCCGGCCGGCTAGACACACCTTTATGTGGTACACAGGTATGTTCTGTTCCTGCATGTTTGCCCTGGTAAACGTAGTATGAATTGTAGTGTAAAATGAGTTCTAACAAGGAACTAAAGGATTTCCGGACCCATGACGAAATAAGATATTTCCCTCTTCTATGTGGCCTGTCTAAACGTGTCCCCAGACCTTGATCGCACCTTTATATTACTCAATGTATGTGAATCTATCAAGAAATCTAAGTCTTTTGGCCGTCTCTCGAAATATTAATAGTATAAACGAAATTAGTATCTACAGGAGAGATTTCACAGACGTAAATGTCTTGCGTCTCGAATGCATTTCCAGAAACTACTCAGTCATCCGCGGTGTATGAAAGACCTTGCATCAAATGTCTAGGGGTGATAAATCGCATCGTGGGAAGCAGGATTTGCTAGAGCAAAACTGTCTGCTGATGGTTCCTGGCGACAGAGGCGTCCTTGTGTATTGGTTATGCCCCTGAGAGGCGTCAGGGCGTAGGTATTCTGAGAATTGTGTGTTTCTTATAATCCATTCATCTGCCCTACTTGAAAGTCCGAGTCAATTAAAGTTCCTGATGTATTTCTCCTCTTAGAGGCAATCGTTCTTAAGATTTACTTGCTGAAAATCACTCTAGCAATTTACCGAGATAAGTATTACGCAGCACACCTGGTTAGTAGACCCTGCCAAGTTCAGTAAAATCTCATCGCCCCAGGGCCGGCGAATACTAAAGGATGTCCAGCACCGCCGGGAACCGTTAGCGAACATTTCATCTCTAACAAAAGTCGTTCCCCTACACATTTGACGAAATGACCTTGAAACAACCTGTTCCGTGTAGCTATAACGATGATGATATCAAGCAAATAACGATGGCGTACATGATCCCTGTCTCTCTCTTTCTTACACACACACACACACACACACACACACACACACACACACGCACACACACACACCACATTAAACGGAAACCACCCACGCATCCACACACAATCCCAAACTGAGTTACTGAAGGAGAAAATCGATGTCTGATGCCTCGAATGAGGGTTCCAAGTCAGGAGAACTGTGTGGCCCGTCGAAACTGTCAACTTGCTTGTCCTTTTTTTCTTTTGTCTCTAGTTATAAAACTAATGAGAAGTTAAACCATTCATGTTTTAATTAATGTAGTATACAATGTTATTATGGGATTGCAACTCTTTCTGTATGTACAGAAATTATTGTTTTATGTGGTGTTTTTACTTTTAGAAGCTAAATTATGTGTTGAGCTATAAATGCATAATGTTCCTAGGAAATATTTTACAAGGACGCTAACAAAAATGGAATTACAGTTATATGAAATGGAAATATGGAATGGCATTATATTTCATTAAGTAGTAAAAACCATGTTTTACAGTGAATTCCTCTTCCTACGGGTTTACATTCAAGTCATTTTCTTGAAAACTGCTCTAAAATCTATGAAAGACTGTCTGCCTTATGTAATTATTAAAGCAGAAAAGCAGGATAGTGCATGGACAACTTACCTTAGAATTTGCTGTCTGGAAGAAAACATTAAAGCATTGTAACTAGATACAAATATTTCATCAAGTTATTGGTTATATAAATTAAACGGGAAACATACACAATCGTTCTAACCTTTCCATTTTACTGGTATTTAGACATTGTAATTCAATTTCATTGCAAAGATATTTTACTATATAAATTTTGATAAAATTTCCTGTGACAAAATATATACAAATTTCATATTTTGCACTGCTGGTGATAACTTCTTGGGATTGTAACTGAGGACTAATCCAGGATACCGTAGTTTCGCTGAATGGCCTTCCCCTATATTACCAAGCAAATAGTGTAACTAGAACAGTGAAACTTAGCGAAGGACAAGTGCCCACGTCCTGTACTGTGCGGGCCACTGCAATGTTGGCGATATCTCCTGCACTGCTTATGCTTTGCCACTCAAGCACTGCACAACTCCGACTAACTCTGTCCAGTACCTAATTTCCCCAGTAACGACTAGGCAGTGCGAAATGGTGCATACAGCATTGGTTGGCTCTTGCTGGAGCGAGTGGCCACCGTTTTTTTTTTTTTTTTTTTTTTTTTTTAAAGTGACTGCCGAACAAACGATTTGTTATAACAAAATCTGTGGTGATACGCTGAAGGCCTAGCTTCAAAGAAGGAAAGTAGGCGGCGCAATCCCGTGACAGGGCTATTGGCCTAACAGCAGGAAGAGTGCAGCTTCGTTCCCCAAAACATAAAGCCACGTCAAAACGACTGGGTCAATCTCCACTGGAGAAATATGAAATGAGAAATTAAGTGAATCATTTACAGTTTAATTATGCAGATATTTGAATCTATCATCAGTGAACTTCGTGTGCTGTGCTCTTTTTTCAAAAAAATTAGTTGTAAGATTGAAGATCAAAGAAAATATTAATCCTCCTCATGTCCTAAATATCAAAAGGTTTAGAGCTGATCGATTCTTCTCGCGAAAATTTGTAAAAACATCGTGAAGTATAAAAAATCAGGCCCATAAATGTTTATGTCACCCGCTTAAGTGTATCTCTTCTACATTTTCTTAGGATGGAGTTCTTACCTGCTTTAAGTAAGTCCATCATTGGCATTACTACCGTATTTATGAGTGCGGAATTGCTTAAAAGCGAAAAGCGCAATAAATGAAGAACTGCGCTTGCAAATACATACAGGCACTCGAGTACTAATGTGGAAAATCCACGTAGTTGGCCTCCGGATATGCACTGGAAGTCTCAGTTTTCCAGTACCCGCCCAGATTCAGACGCTAAAGACTGCCACAACAACCCGGCTATCGAAATGTGTTGCGGGCTGCCTACAACGCGATAAAATGGTTCAAATGGCTCTGAGCACTATGGGACTTAACTTCTGTGGTCATCAGTCCCCTAGAACTTAGAACTACTTAAACCTAACTAACCTAAGGACATCACACACATCCATGCCCGAGGCAGGATTCGAACCTGCGACCGTAGCAGTCGCGCGGCTCCGGACTGAGCGCCTTAACCGCGAGACCACCGCGGCCGGCTACAACGCGATAATTAAGGAACGTAGCTCGCAAGCGCTACAAGGTGAGATCCGTACCTCAGATAACAGCCAGTCTGGCACTACGTAAGTGATTGAAATTTCATGAGAATATCCTGCAGCAAAGAAAAACGCCTTTGTTTTAATGATTGTCAGCCCATTTCGCGTATCATACTCTCTCCCTATTTTGCGATGATACAAAACGGCCGGCCGGGGTGGCCAAGCGGTTCTAGACGCTACAGTCTGGAACCCCGCTACCGCTACGGTCGCAGGTTCGAATCCTGCCTCGGGCATGGATGTGTGCGATGTCCTTAGGTTAGTTATGTTTAAGTGGTTCTAAGTTCTAGGGGGCTGATGATCTCAGAAGTTAAGTTCCATGGTGCTCAGAACCATTTGAACCATTTGATACAAAACGAGCTGCCGTTCTTTAAACCTTTTCCATGTCCTCCGTTAATGCTATGTGATACGGATCCCATACCGCACTGCAGTACTCGAGAAAAACGCGGTAGTGTAGTGTAGTGTACGCAGTTTCTTTAGTATATGTGTTGCATCTTCTAAGTGTTCTGCCGGTAAATCGCAGTCTTTCGTTCACTGTCCCAACTACATTATGTATTTAACAGTTCCAATTTACGTTATTTGTAATTATAATACCTAAGTATTTAGCTGAATTCACAGCCTTTAGATTTTTGTGCTTTATCGTGTAACCGAAATCGGTGGATTCCTTTCAGTACTCATGTGGATGACCACACGCATTTCATTATTTAGAGTTAATTGCTACTTTTCACCCCATACAGATAACTCTTCTAAATGTTTCCGCAATTGGTTTTCATCATCCGTTGGCTTTAAAAGACAGTAAATAACAGTACCATCTGCAAACAATGAAAGACGGCTGTTCAGATTGTCTCCCAAATCGTTTATGTAAATTAGGAACAGCAGATACTTCCTTGAGGAACGCCAGATATTTCACCTGTTTTAATCGATGACTTTTCGTCATTTACTAAGTTACTACGTACTGTGGCCTTTATGATAGGGAATCACGAATCCTATCGCACAACTGCGACGATGCTCTATATGCGCGCATTCTGATTAGAAGTCGCTTGCGAGAAACGGCGTGAAAACGTTTCTGGAAATCTAAAAATATGAGATCAGTTTGACCACCTGTCGATACCACTCATGACTTCGTGAAAATAAAGAGCTAGCTGTGTTTCACAAGAACGATACTTTCTGAATCCGTATCGGCTGTTTGTCAATAAATCAGTTTTCTTCGAGGTTTTTCACGATGCTCGAACAGAACATATGTTCCAAAAATGTCTGCAAACCGACATTAGTAACGTGGGTCTGTAATTTATCAGCTTATTGTTATTTCCTTGTTTGGGTATTGATGTGACATGTGCAACATTCCAGTGTTTAGGTACGGATCTTTCCACGAGCGAGCGGTTGTATGTGGTTGCTAATTATGGAGATATTGTATCAGCATACTCTGAAAGGAAACTAACTGGTATCCAAACCCATTTCGACTCGATGCCCAGCGGGCTAGAGCCGTTGTTACTTCCAGAGGCGGGGTCAGGGATTTTCTCTGCCTCGTGATGACTGGGTGTTGTGTGCTGTCCTTAGGTTAGTTAGGTTTAAGTAGTTCTCAGTTCTAGGGGACTGATGACCATAGATGTTAAGTCCCATAGTGCTCAGAGCCATTTGAACCATTTTTTTGAACTTCCAGAGGAGGCAGCTCTGTGTACTAAATTTTTGCACTCTTTATATACCCAAATCACATATACATTTAGTAATATGTTGTCTCTACTATACTGCAAACGAACAATAAGTAAAATTTAGTAGTTTGCAGTTTTGATGGCCAGCAGTGTAGTTTCGTGAAAATCATAAAATTGAGACAAATGACTTAAGCACGTATGTTCAAGATAATAGTATCGAAAGCTAATAAAATCTTGTCGGCCTCCCAGCCCCGTCAAGTGATTAAATTACCACGAGCTTTCAGTTTTGCTCAGCTATTGTCAGGTGGCACGTGACTGGCTTGTCGTCGATGGTTCGAAATGGCTCTGAGCACTATGGGACTTAACTTCTGAGGTCATCAGTCCCCTACAACCTAGAACTACTTAAACCTAACCAACCTAAGGACATCACACACATCCATGCCCGACGCAGGATTCGAACCTGCGACCGTAGCGGTCGCGCGGTTCCAGACTGTAGCGCCTAGAACCGCTCGGCCACTCCGGCCGGCTGTCGTCGATGGCCTCGTCATTATACAGCCGTGCTATCAGCTATGAAGTTACTGGTGTTCAGTCGCCATCTAAGGCCGTCTCAGATGCCGAAAATCTGCCACAAGCCTCACCCACCTACTAACACGTCATCTGTTCAAATGGCTACAATCACCGCCAGATTTTGCACGCCATTTCTAGTGGGAAGCGCAAGCAAATCATCACCGACGAAAAGAGAAAGATTCCATTTTTTCCCCTTTCGTCACTCAGTGACAGAGAATATTAGCCGTCGTCTGAACAGAAATAACATTAAATCAGTTTCCAGGCTCCCAGAAAAAATACGTAAATTCATGAGACTTGTCAAGGAGTATATAGAACTCAGAATTCCGGCCGTATCTAAGATACTTTATGAGTGCGGCTGCTGTAATGCCAAGCAAATGGTGCACACTGTTGATTTAAGCCTATGCTATTCCGATAAATCACCCGTGACAGAAGATGCTTTAGAAAAGGGGTACCAAATGTATTCCGTGACACATCGATCATTAGGAGCCAAACGGTTTCTGGGATAACATAATAATTGATTGAAATTAAAATCTAGGATAACGTCCTCAATAAAGAAAGTGTACTCCGGTCTGCAGTTTAGAACAGGGTAGAATGTGGCCACTGGAAGATCGAAGCGAGTGCAGCCAGTAAAGTAATGGCTTATTTGGTGATAGACTGATCATCAACGACGTCACAGCCGTCAGCCTTCTTTGACACGGCAGTGACTTATCACTTGACTCTGGCCGAGAACAATTCGGCTGAAAGCTAGTGAGGATTTAACACCTGATGTAGCGGGAAGCCCGAGAAGATTTTCTGATCTCATATAGCCACGAGACGATGTATTCACAGTACGGAGCGTAATCATTAATTCATCCTTGCGATCATCGAGTAGCAAACCGTGCATTAAATTCCAATTCAAATGCCCATATTCACAACTGATCGCCTCAAAAACTATCTGTCCTTCCTCAAACTGCGTTGATGGTCGATGTCCCGGCAGCAGAAGTAAACAAGTAAGAAAGTTGGTGAATATCTTCTCTACTGAGGTAGCTTTTTACTTTAAGCAATTGTCACCTGTAATGAAACACAGTCGCGTTGCCTTACTCGAGAGACTAAGCCACATAGTATGGAGTGGAGCCATAATGCTTTCCCGCCACCCAAGGGAATCACATGGAAATTGCCTAATGGCAAAGAACTGTAAGAAACATGAAGATGTCAAACAATGTCAAGTTTAAAGCAATATGCCACAATGAATACCGAATATTATTCCACATGCTTAAAAGTGCCGTCTAGAATATCGTTCCGAAGCCAAACTAGAGAACTGTCTAGGAATATGTTTGTAGCCCACGATACTGGGTACCCTCACTCGTCGAATAGGAGTGACAGCTTGCATAAGAAGCTGTCCTTCACACCAAACCTCGACTACAACACCTCGTAGGGGCCAAATGCATTAACAACGAAAGCGTCACACCCCCATGCCCTGCAGCCAACACCATAGCAACAGTCCAGCTACAGAAACGGTGGCAGCCGAATGTGAGTTAACTAAAAACCTAACTAGATTAATCAGTTTATTTACATACATTTTCTTGTAAAATGCTACACACCCAGCTAGCATTAATCATGAACTTTTTTCTCAGATATATGGCGGAAACAGGTTAAAATGTTATGATAATGTATTAAATCTTAACTTTTTTTGAAATTATGTCAAGGAAGCTGAAAAGAAGATAGACTTCTGGCCTGCACTGTGAAACGGATAATTTCATACAGTACAATTCACTTGCGAAAGGAAAGATGAGTAAGCATGTTTCATGCATTCCATGAATACGTTATAGACAAACAGTGCTTAGAAATAAAACGAGAAGCATTGTTCTTAAATAAACGGCAACTATAGAGTATTTTGATGATCCTGACACATGTGAAGCTGAGAGTCAGTAGTTGAGGTGTGCACCGCTGTCTCAAATGACAGAGTACTGGCGAACATATCGCTTCCTCTAATATGAAAAGATACAGAGAAGAAACAGAACAATGTTGTGGTGCAGTCTTCAGTTCCATTACATCAAATACTGGTAATGGGGATCAACATGAGAGATCTGCAATGCGTGTGTCACGCTTGCCTTGTATTGTGACACCCGTTTACAGCAAGGCAGCTATCAGTACCTCCCCACATTAGGAAACATACGAAGTAAAATGCAATTCTAGTCTGGCACAGGACGCAGCCCGTATCTTCTGTACAAGACAATAGATGCGCCAGGTAACCGATGGAAACCATGCAGGGAGGAGATTTCGGACGCCCAGATGAAACTAACAAATTGTGGGAGCACAAGAGATTCACAAATAACAGGGAGGAAGTGAGAAATCTTAACGAGCAGTAACAGCTTCTACTATTGGCGAAATTATATATTACTTCTGGATAATGGTACAAAAAGGGAAGACAGTTGTTGCCCTAGAAGATACAGAAGAGGGAAGATCGAATAATCAAAAGGGGCTACAAACACAAAAAAATTTATAATTTTTCTTACATTGTTGATAGCTGATCTGCTGAGTGTACCATCGCATCATTCGTTAGTGTACTACTGCTCTCGCTGAGGATCGGGTATCACAGCGAGAAGCTTAGTGGAGCATCCTCTGACACCTTTATGAGGATCTTCACGTGGCCAAGTCTATCCTCTACAAAGATCACAAGTGTCTCCCTCGGTTCTCAGTCCAGCCGACTAACCCTGTTGCAGTTGTCAGGGGCTCCTGCTTCTCATCGGTGCCACACCTCACTCAACTGCTCCATGAACATTTCTAATGTATAAATGCAATTCAATTCTTGGGCCCACATAGAACAATTAACATACAATTTATCACCCACCTAGGGCTAGTTATCCTTATCTGTATTGGCTAATTGTTTAATTTCTGTGTTGCACGTAAAATACAAATTAATAATGCATTTGTTTGTCTTAATGCACACAGCTCACTTTTAGCAGTACCTCCTTCATGGCGTCTGTTCTCAACTCTATAAAATTTGATCATTGTCGGTACACCTTCACCAGTGTAGTTCTCAGCTAGCATTAAAGTGACTGGTAGGTCAGGAGCGTCACAGTATAATCGTTTACCAATATGGAGTCCTTTAAAGCAACAACTACAGCGCTAATGAAGGAGGAGATAGTTGTGAATCCAGCTAACAGTTCTCTCTCCACAGGAAAACAGATGTCATTTATTCTGCAAGTTCTTAGGTAACGCCTTCACATGTTCCTCGACCTGCTAGAAAATGGAATATCCTGTCGTCGAGACACACAAATCAACAACAATAATATTAACATCATCCACACCTTGCACGGTGTTCTGTCGCAACAACCATAGAGCGCTGGGAGGCTCACATGAATGTCCTTTGAGTACGATGCTGCTGTAATCTAGCTTGTGTGCATTCTGAAGGTGTCTTTCTCCCGGAAGATAGCAAACCCAGGGAGAACAAATGATGAAATGCAACCTAAGGCATTACTCACCTGAATAAGCGACTTCCACATGTTGCTCCTCATATCGACAATCACGCTCCCATACTTGCAGCAACCGTATCTGACGATGTCATCGAGTGAACGCATATTGTCTGCTGCGAAGACTCGTGTGCACCAACGTGGAATTAACAATATGCACTAAAATGACAGTACATTTCCTTGCATACATTGCCAACTGTATATTCTGCTTTACGCAGCAGGTAAGTCTGTGAGGCCCACATTCTACATCTGCTTTCAATTTCACTGTTAACTCGTCCAGCTTCGATAGACTATAAAAATGACAGCATGGAAAAACCTGATATAGTTCACGTTGACTTGATGTTCAGTGCATGCTGCTGGGACCTCGCAAACTGCCATTTGTTGCCTTCATCACCATCACCTGCACACACTGCTTTTGTGAATGTCTTTCCCAATCACAGCAGTCTACCTTCGTACCATGTTGACTTCCTTAAGATGAGGTAGTAGTGTGCAATGAATGTCCTTTTACAACTTCTTTTTTCTCCAATAAAAATGTGAATTGAATTACTTATTTAGTCTCTAATTCTTATCATACTTAAGTATTTCACGTACAAGAAATTCAATCTTATTGCATCAGGTTTGCGCCATCTCTATCAGCACAAACCAGATACAGTATTGCATACACTTTTACACCATTAGGAAGACTTAGGCGTAATGTATCTGTCTGTGTAGTGCCCTGTAGAAACGGAAGGAAATGTTTCCCCAGATAATGACGCAATAGATGCCTTCTGAGGAGTTACTGAATGGCCAAAGAGGCCGGATGGGGATCCATGGCTCGTTTCATCTGTGCGAGAGACCCGTAATAGTACAATGTAGGATCCATGTTAAGGACCTTACAAGATTTACCATCCAATAGGACACAGAGGTATGCAGATATTGACAACCTAACATCACTCACAATTGGAATGTTTTTAGAAGAAATAATCTTGGCAAGTATGCATTTTTGGAGTGGAAAATGAGGGCTTAAACAAGTGCACCGAAAGTTGCTATAACTCTATTGGCAAGACAAAGAATCTAAGATGGTAAATCACATATGAGGATTCGTCCTGCGAGATTCTTCTAGTGTGGACTGATGAAAAGCATTTCCACGTCTGCTGGAAGGTCACTGAAGACTCTGGTCATGAGCGCAACCAGTCAAAGTCAGTGGGAGACATTGATGCTAACACTGGAGGTTTGGTCGTCCAGCAAAAGCGACAGCTGCAAACAGACAATCATCAACAATGCCTGCCAACTCTAATGTGAAGCCACTCGATGGTACATGTCACCAACACACCACTTGGTACAATAATTAAATGTATCCAGGTGACCACCTGACATTGCTCCATTTGGCTGACGGTAACAACAAACAACCAGGAAAGCGACTCTGAGGTAATTACCAATACAGTGGAGAAATTGTTGCTTTTTGTATGCGACAGAAAAAAATTAAATTGTTCGTAATAAGTTTTTAAAGGTTAAGTATGAGCAGTCCAGCTGTAGTTCAGATCAGATATATTTTCTAAAAAGAAATTTTTTTGAAGTGTACTAATATACTTCAGCTATAGTTCTTAAGCTGGTGTTCTTATTTCTTTCATTCGAGATTGGTTTCAAATGTCACACTCATATGCAGTTTCTATAATTCGTAAATATAATTAATAAAGATTAACTTCTCGAGCTCGGCAGTATAAATGAACCCATCACCTCTTACTTTCTGGATAATCAAGGTTATTTTAGGAGAACTAGGAAGATCCAGGCGGACTCATAGGATATAATTTGCACAGTCGTGCTTCGGAGTTTTCAAATTGTTGAAGCTTCCCAATGCGGAACAACAACAAAATTGCTCATTACAAAGTATAAGATCAATGTATCAGTTAATCACCTGCAGGAAAACAGGTATTATAGGCATATCTCTTACCCATTTTCTCTATGATCAATTCTACACTCTAACCGAGGGCCTGTTATCATCTCACACATTTTCATTGAGAACATTAGTTTTCATCAGTGATCTGTCAGTGATAAAAGCTTATGTTTGTCTTTAAATATAAGTACCTGTGGCACCCAAAAACAATAGAGAAAATATTCAATCACTCAATATATAGGAATCCATAATACTAGAAATACAGGACTACCTTCCTGTTTGTCTTGGTGTCTTCATTCTAACGCTCATAAATTTTTATTATTTTGATAAATGATATTTCTGGACAATCAAGGATATTTTAGGAGAACTAGGAAGATCCAGGCGGACTCATAGGATATAATTTGCACAGTCGAGCTTCGGAGTTTTACAAATTGTCGTAGTAAATTAAAAAATCAGAACTGTTTAACGTATAACGAAAGAAATTTTATTTAAATATACAGTAGAAAAATAGGAATCAAAATAAGTACTTCTGCAATACTATAATTCAGCTGTCCACATACATTCTAAGGAGTGCGAATCACTTCTAACAGAAATCCCTGAGATTCATGCCTCTCCATAGGTTTCAGTAAATACATCTTCGCAGCACATAAATACATTGCGTTCCGTATGGCAGTAAATCGGAAGACATATTAACAACGATTTTATAGGAACTATGACAGTTTGTTCTCTGTTCTCTAGGTCTTCATTATATTTATTTTATGATGATCGCACCACCGCCAACTCAAAATGAATCTTAAAGTTATGAGAAATAAAACGATTACAGCACCGAATAGCTGTACCTTCTGAGTTTTTGCTCCCCAACACATATTTGAGGGCACGATTTTACAGGCTCTATGATTAATCGTTCACATTCAGGCTTGTAATGAGGCGTAATTCTCGCAGCGATAATGTCAACCCACATACCTGTTCCATTTTCGAGTGTTAATGGATGGCTCGGTGAATTACAGTTAGTTATAACTCCCAGCTTATTGTCTTCGACTGCAGCGGGAGTGTCTATTACTTGTAGAGACTTGGCTTCGCTCATAGCTCTGTCTTCATCATCGTCGTCTGTAACGCACTGTACCAAGTACAGCGCGATTCCTCCGACAATTGGGGGCACTCCAGCCAGCAGGAAAGGTATTGTGTACGATTTGGTGTGGTCGTATATAATACCTGTCAACATAAAGAACAAAAGTAATGTTTCTTCCTCCACTACAAAATGGTTCAAACGGCTCTAAGCACTATGGGACTTAACATCTGAGGTCATCAGTCCCCTCGACTTAGAACTACTTAAACCTAACTAACCTAAGGACATCACACACATCCATGCCCGAGGCAGGATTCGAACCTGCGACCGTAGCAGCAGCGCGGTTCCGGACTGAAGTGCCTAGAACCGCTCGGCCACAGCGGCCGGCCCTCCACAACATACGACAGAAAGTTGGTTTCAATAAATAATGGGAACTAATGTATTTTAACTTAATTTATGAAATTAGGGGACATGCGAGTAAAAGTAACATAACTTTTAGTACACAAAACTATGCATTCACCGTAGATATCAGGCATACATGATGTACAGGATTTTTCAGTAGTTGCGACAGAGCATTGGATGAGAATACAAATAGTAAAATATAACATATTTTAAAATACATCCTTAGGCCTTACATAAGAAATTCTGTTCATTTACTCTTTGATTGTTGCTTTCAGTGGTGTTGTCTTTACGGAACTATTATTCTTGAACGGCCGTAGATCCAGCACCACCAGGCGTACGTTCCCCCCAAGGAGACACTGAAGCTTAGGCCATATGAACTATCAGTCAAGGCAGTAGTCAAGTATTATGGACTCCATATAGACCAAAAATTTCGCTGGAAGAAACACATTACAGAAGTCGTCGTAAACTGCAGAAAATCCACTAATTTACTGCGAGATATCATGGGTGTGAGCTGGGGTGTGGATGCACAAGTGGGACTAAGAATGTATCGTTCTTTGGTACGTCCACACATGGATTATGCTTGTCTTTATTTGGGTCAGTTCCAGAACATATCAAAGACGACTAGATAAATGTCAGTACAAAGCGCTTAGTGTATGCTAGGGCTACCAATATGTTATTTTTTCTGATTCTCTGATTCTAGAAAAGTATGGGAACTATTAAGACATCTGCATAGCACACGCTCCAACAAGCCAACAGCATATGACATCATGACTCTGATATTACAGTTCACAACTAGGAATCGGGAAGTTACCATGTGGTGGATCAAAGCACACTATGGCATTCTTGGCAACGAAACAGTAAACAAGGTAGCTACAGCAGCAGTCTATAACGGAGAGAGAGGACACATGGAATTGCCATCGGCAGATATTTTATAGGCTATTAGATAAGAAACCAGAGAGAAGTGGAACACATAAGTGAAATACAAATGCAAAGATCAGGCTGAAGTGAATCCGATGCTGATTGCTAACTTATGGCACGAGGAACATCGATGCTTCAGAATACTGATGGACACTATAAAGTGCCTCACATTCAACGACGTGTGCCACCGTACAGCTCTGCTTGAAAGACATAAGAGTATATCGCCTTCTAAATGCCTTTTTCTTGGAAGAGCAGGGCAACTTCTGATATGATCCTACCGTGATTTTATGTTTATGGTGATGTACAATATAGCAAATATAATGCGTATTTTGCTTCTCAGTGTGTTAAACTTTATGTGTATGATGATGGTTGTTTGAGTCCCGTTCAGATGACAAAATAAATATCAGCAGAGCGAATTACCCAGTATTTCCACTCAGGATAGTGAGTGATAGCTTTGGTTGAGTGTGGAAAGTTCTATGTAATTCGTAAAAACACATTGGGCATCAGATCTGAACATACTTGGTAAACATTTAAGAGTCTGTACCATCGCTTAGAAATCTAAAGCTACTATTGTCAAGCCTTTTGAAATGGAACGAACATGTGAAATAAATAACAAGAAAGGTGAAAGGTAGACACGGATTTGTTAGAAGGATTCTGGGAAACTGCAGTACATCTATTTAAGAGACTACAATTATAATACGACCTGTTCTACTGTACTGTTTCAGGGTTTGGGGTGACAGTCAAGTCGGCCAGATGGAAGATGTTGAAGAAATTCAAAGACACACTGCTATAATCCTAAGAGGTCGACATAACTCATAAGAAAGCGTATCTCAGATTCTCAGGGAAATGAAATGAAACTCTCTGGACGAAAACTCACGTTGTTCTTGCGAACCTTATTCGCCAACTTAGAGAACTGTTATTAGACGTAGACTGTAAAACAGTTCCATTGTATATTTCGCATAGGAGTCACGAGAATGATATACGACAAAATAGGACCCGAACGGTACCAGACTGGCAGTAATTTTTTCCTCGCTCTACACGCGAATGGAAAAGGACAAAAAGTAGCTAGCAGTAGTGAGAAGCACGCTCCATCAAGCAAGAAACTCGGGATCTCTGAGTATATATGCAGAAGCAGTTCACACATGTTATTTTAAGTGACGTGGAAAGAAGTAACAAGATCGATATGGTTTTCCAATAATTTCGAAAAGCTTTCGATTTAGAGCCAAAAAGATGCCTGCTGAAAGAAATACGTTCATTTGGGATATATATATCTAGGTTTATGATTAATTTTACGCCTTACTGATACACAGCATGTTACCCTTAACGAAGAGTCATCCGTGGACACACACGGACGAGTAATTTAAGATTTTCACATTATGTGAAAATACGAAATATAGGAACATTTTGGTAAATGAAAGTTGTCTTAGATGTTCCTCTTTCATAACATAATCTCGTTTTTCGACGTAGTCGACAAATAATACCCGTACACTTTTGTCAACGATAAACAAGTTTCATGAATCAGTCAAAGAAGATTTCTATCTGCTGTTTCTGTAACCAGCATATCGCCACCGTGTGGATTTCTTAATTCGAGCCATTGCAATGTTCACATGGCCCTGCCTTTATTTTAGGAAACAGATGAAGATCACAGAGCGTGAACTAAATGGTAAGATGCAACATCGTCGTAACTTGCAGTCTCCTAACCTTTTCCATGGTGAGTTGTATGGCCTAGCGTTGTCTTGCTGCAACAAAACTTGCCCTGTCTCCCATCGAAATCCCCTGAGGCCTTTTCTTACAGCTCGATGAATCAGTGTGTCTTCTTGAGTGATTGGCTGTGTTTGGTTCCAGGAAATCGATATGGGTAGCTCCATCGGCACCCAAAATTGGCAATGCCATCTCTCGCTGGCTGCTGACAATTTCGTCCAACTCTTAGTTTATCAATAATTCCGTTGTTCCGCTACACCAGCTTTACATCTGTTTAGTTTACCTGGCACTGCCATTACCACGAACTACTTTCATTCTTCGATCAATTTCGACTGGAGCATCACTTTCTGCTGTTAGGAACTCGATGAGAGCACGTTTCTTCAGACACAGTGACAATTTTCCTTTATACGCCCTCATTTCATCCACGATAATATACGCAACTAATCACAGCAATAGCTTGCGGCTAAGGATGTAGCAGAGACTCTACACAATTTGTTGAAACCAGTTACACAGCAATACTGACACATGTTACGGAGCTGATGGAAGCATTACTTATCATTCAACCGTCGTACATTAATGACTAAGAGGGTAATGAAATTGCCATCTCCCACTTTTCGGAAATAGCACTATCATTTCTGCAGGAGTGCTACATCTACATCTGCATCTGCATGATTATTCCGCAACTAACACTTAAGCTCCTGGCAAATGCTTCTTCGAACCACCTTCAGACTATTTCTCTACTCTTCCACTCTCGAACAGCGAGTGGGAAAAATGAACAGTTAAATCTTTGTGTACGAGCCCTGATTCTCTTATGATGATCATTGCTCCCTATGTAGTTTGGCGGCAATAAAATGTTTTCACATTCGGAGGAGGAAGTTCGTGATTGAAATGTCGTGAAAAGATCTCGCCGCAACGAAAACGGTCTTTGTTTTAATGACTGTCATCCCAACTCGCTTATCATATCCGTGACACTCGCTCCCCTGTTTCGCGATAATACAAAAGGAGCTGTCCTTCTCTGAACTTTTTCGATGTCCTCCGTCAATCTGTCAATCTTATCTAGTAAGAATCCCATATTGCACAGCAATGCTCTAGCAGAGGACTATCAACCGTAGTGTAAGCAGTCTCTTTAGTAGACCTGTTATATTTTGTAAATGAGCTGCCAATAAACCGTAGTCTTTGATTTGTCTTCCCCAAAACATTATTTATGCGACCGTTACAACTTAAATCCTTCGTAATAGAAATTCCTAGGTATTTAGTCAAATTGACAACCTTTACCTTTGTGTGATTTATCGATCGAAATTTAGCGGATATATTTTGTATTGATGTTGACCTCACACTTTTCCTTATTGAGAGATATTTGCCACATTTGGCACCATTCAGGTATCGTCTCTACGTCATTTGCAATTGGTTCCGATCTTCTAATGACTTTACTAGACGCTAAATCATATCATCATCTGCAAGTAATCTAAGGGGGCTGCTCAGATTATCTCTTAAGTCATTAATGTACATTAGGAACAGCAGATGGCCTACAATAACACTTCCTTGGGGAACTCTGGACATCAGTTCTGTTTAACTCGATTGCTACGTACTGTAAGTTTTAGAGAGGAAATCGCGGATCCTGATAAAAACTGTAGCAATATCCAGTCGGTTACGCGCACTATGACACTGGTGAAAAAACTGCCAATTAGTTCCAAACGAGAGGAAATAGTAATGCACTTTGACTTAATAATCTACAGATGACAAATAGAGTCAACCATATCATACTAACACCTGCGAATAAGAGTGCGCAGGGGTATGAAGTGGAGCGATCGCGTATGTTCATTCGTAGGTAAAGTAAATAATAAGCCTAGTTCATTGATTGAACATAGGTAAAATGTATTTGCTTATAAAACACTTTTATATCTATAATGCTGAAGTGTATGGTAGCCGCATCAGATAGCATTCACACAGGACATCGAGCATATACGAAGACTCAGAGCTCGAACGTTTGATGAAAAATTTAACGGAAAAGATGCAAAAACTGTTATCTTATGAAAACTCATTTAACATAACCAAATAAAGTTTAATGTGCAATACAATAAAATGTACCATCTGCCAAGTACTTGAGCGTACAGACGTAGATGTAACACAAATAACCTATAGTACTATCTTTGGCCACACTACAGCCTCCGAAGAGAAAGGAGACATACAGTTTCACATCTCGCCGACCTCGGAGGCATTATAGTCGTGGTAGCTGTTGACTACAGTAATACTATCTGCAGCAGCAGCTGCTATTTGGTATCGTCTGTTGGTAAAGCCCATGTCCAGGTTTCCCTGTGTATTCATTACTGTCTGCAGCGTCCATATTGACCTTGCATGCTTTCAAATGCCATCGACCATCATCCAATAGTTTGTCACGTCCGTCTTAAGGTGCGTTTCATGGAACATATTTTACGGCAATGTGTGGTCGTAATAGTGTTGCCGTCAACACTGCCGAAATTTTGCTGCAATAAACGGCTCTATCGCGGTATGACCCGGCAATATTGCCAGTGGAGCAGGCTGTTCTAAGTAGTTGCCAAGGTATGGTGGATGTGTTGTTCACCAGGGGTGACGAATATTTCTTGCGGTCGGGCTATACATATCTCTGTCATTGTCTGCACAGCCTTCCCTCTCACTCTCAGCCTTGCTTCCACTTCATCACGCTGACAGCGCTGTAGTGCTGAGCCGCGTAATCTGAACAGTGAAATATTATTGTCACGTCATAACCACAGTAAAGACCAAATCCGAAAGTAGGGTCATCATTCACGTAGAACACTTAGCACTAAAATCACGTTTATTAGGGACACCGACGCAAAGACGGATCGAAACTGCCTCTTGGTCATAGAGTGCTGCTGTTGACTCAACCGTCATATATTCCAGAATATGGAAACATTAGCAACATAAGGAATTTCTAGAACCTTCTAGAGATGATAATTCTACATAACAAGTATTTCCTCCTGATCGGACGTGAATTGGCGGACCACAGAGCGCTAGACAGCGACTCTAACAGCTACTCCACATCGTCTGCAGCACAGCTCGCAGCAGTATCTATTTTGTTTCAATTTGAAAGTTGGCGCCCGTACATAGAGAACTACAAGAATAAAGAAGGCGAAAACGAGAGAACCACGAATTTCACAAATGTGATTTGTACATCTACAGCTACAGCTGTGGAGCGTGGAAAGTATACTATACACAAATATCGAAACCTGAATAAGGAGCTCCTCGCTGCTACAGTCGTAGCACTGAGTCGTAATTGTGGTCTAAACAGGTTATTAAGGCTTTCACGTTGTTTAAACCTCATCATGTTTCCTCGTTCATCAGCAGCAACATGCCAGCTACACTGATCTTTCATTAAAGTCTTTGTGTACATTAGCAGTGACCCACCTCGGTAGCCGAGATCACTGACGCACACTTGTGTGCTGGCGCTCGAATCGGAAGTAAGGCGGTTCCAATCCTGGAGGTGTGTGAGACTTTCACTGCCGGTATTTTTGGTCGGCAAGGGGAGAAGAGGCGACGGTGTTAGGTTTCTGATCACCAGTCTTTTTCACCAACCTCTCCGCAGTGCTCCATGAAATGAGAACGTGTGGTACTGTTGGTGTTGTTCGTCTGTCCGAGGGGGACGTCACGCTCTGAGGCTCCCTCGGTGCGTTTAGAGAGGAGCAAGCTATGTGCAGGCACCGGGTTTCAGCCTCTGCCTTCTCTTTATCCATTACAACACAAACGAAGCACTACACTGTACAACCACTCATCACAGTCATCGATACGGCACAGATACACCCTTGACAGTTTATATCAGGTCGGAAGAATGCAACAGGAAACCACCTTCGCTAGGACCTTGCCATGAGCAGCAGTGGAGGATTCTTATATCTGCTCCCCCTACGCTCATTCAATGTGCAATAATCACTTACAGACGGCAGATGGTAGCACAGGCAGTGAACGGTATATAAAGAGTGTCGGGGAGGGGAGGGGGGAGGGGGACGTGGGAAGCAGTGCAGCCGTTGTCGTAAAACAGATACGGAGAGATTTTTCTGACGTACAAAAGCGTGTTATCATTGGGTTTCGGGCACTGGGTGTACGCATTTCCGAAACGGCTAAATCTGTAAACTGTTCACATACCACCGTGATTAAAATATACTGTGTAGGGCAAAATGGCGCTATACAAAACCGGCGCCGAGGCAAATGGTTCAAATGGCTCTGAGCACTATGGGACTAAACATCTGAGGTCATCAGTCCCCCAGAACTTAGAACTACTTAAACCTATCTAACCTAAGGACATCACACACAGCCATGCCTGAGGCAGGATTCGAACCTGCGGCCGTAGCGGTCTCGCGGTTCCAGACTGAAGCGCCTAGAACCGCACGGCCACTCCGGCCGGAGGCGCCGAGGCAACTGTGGTGCACTATGGGCCTTAGGTGACAGGGGTGAAGGACTGCGGAGATGTCTGCGGGCAACTGTTGAGCAACTGAATGTCCAGATGAACCAACAAGCTACCAAAAGTGTCTCTTCAACGACCGTTCAGCAAACGTTGTAGTGTGTGGGTATCCGCAGCAAGCCTCTGGTTGATGCACCCATGCAGACTGCTGTTCATCGGCGACGAAGGCTGGAATTAGCACGCCAATACCGCAACTGAACATCCACTGAGTAGTGACAGGGTGCCTTTCCAGACGAATCACGTTTTATGCCAAAATCCAATGGTTTACTGCGAATCTGGTTGTGAACTGGCATGTAGTTTTCAATAATGGTATTGGTCTTGCCATTTCTCAGACCAGTTGATTTTACGATATACTCAAAACTGTATTTCAACATTCTGAAGGAGGTATGTATCCATAATAGGTTTATAGGTTAAACTTTTGGAACCAGTTCGCTTTCCTCCGTTTCGTGGACGATATGGTGGTCCGGGTGAACACTTCTGGGCCAAAAATGTATTGCCACAAACATTTCCGGGCAAAAATGGCCAGAAGTGTTGTGAACATGAGGTTTCCACTCTAATGGCCACCAATTCTGGCGGGCTACGTTGTCGGAAATATGCAATTTCTGTGGCACTATGCCCTTTGCTGTTCCTTATCTATATAAACGGCCGCGCGGGATTAACCGAGCGGTCTTAGGCGCTGCAGTCAAGGACTGTGCGGCTGGTCTCGGCGGAGGTTCGAGTCCTCCCTCGGGTATGGGTGTGTGTGTTTGTCCTTAGGATAATTTAGGTTAAGTAGTGTGTTAGCTTAGGGACTGATGACCTTAGCATTAAGCATAAGATTTCACACACATTTGAACATTTATCTATATAAACGATTTGGGAGACAATATGAGCAGCCGTCTTCGGCTGTTTGCAGATGACGCTGTCGTTTATCGACTTATAAAGTCATCAGAAGATCAAAACAAACTGCAAAACGATTTGGAAGAAATAGCGGAATGGTGCGAAAAGTGGCATTTGACCTTAAATAACGAAAAGTGTGAGGTCATCCACATGAGTGCTAAAAGGAACGCGTTAAACTTCGGTTACACGATAAATCAGTCTAATCTAAAAGCCGTAAATTCTACTAAATACCTAGGTATTACAATTACGAACAACTTAAATTGGAAGAAACACATAGAAAATGTTGTGAGGAAGGCTAACCAAAAACTGCATTTTATTGGCAGGACACTTAGAAAATGTAACAGACCTACTAAGAAGACTGCCTACACTACGCTTGTCCGTCCTTTTTTAGAATACTGTTCCGCGGTGTGGGATCCTTACCAGATAGGACTGACGGAGTACATCGAAAAAGTTCAAAGAAAGGCAGCACGCTTTCTATCAGCGCGAAATATGGGAGAGATTGTCACAGAAATGATACAGGATTTGGGATGGACATCATTAAAAGAAAGGCGCTTTCGTTGCGACGGAACCTTCTCACGAAATTCCAATCACCAACTTTCTCCTCCGAATGCGAAAATATTTTGTTGACGCCGACTTAAATAGGAGGAACGATCACCAAGATAAAATAAGGGAAATTAGAGCTCGTACGGAAAGATATAGGTGTTCATTCTTCCCGCGCGCTAACGAGATTGGAATAATAGAGAGTTGTGAAGTTGGTTCGATGAACCCACTGCCAGGCACTTAAATGTGATTTGCAGAGTATCCATGTAGATGTAGATGTAGATGTAGATATGTCGGTGCGTGAGAAACAGCGTGTTGTAATCGAGTTCCTAATCGCAGGAAACGTGCCTCCATTCGAAATCCGTAGAAGAATGAAAGCCATGTGATGATCGTATTAGTAATGTGTGAGAGGTGATAAAAGTTGGGTTCACCATTCCCCTCCCCCGAAAACAAGAGAGCATCAGTGGAGTTCTGCCACAAAGGATCATCGAGACCAGTAAAGCTCAACACCATGCCATCAACAAGCAAAGTCATGTTCACAGTGCTCTGGTTTCAAGGTGTTGTGCACATAGAATTCATGAATGAAGGTAGACTCTGCAAGGTACTGCGAGATCCGAGACCCTCAGAAAACTGAAAGCACGAATGCGAAGAGTTCGTCCACACGTGTAGCACCCTCTCCTTCATTATGACAATGTCAGACCAAACACGAGCGGTTCGACATCTGCAACAATCCGACGCCTTGGGTTCACTGTTAACGATCATCTTCTATTCAGTCCCGACTTGGCCCCATCCGATTTTCGTGTTTCCAGAATTTACAGAACACCTTCCAGAACTTCACTGTGATAGTTATGAAGCGGTGCAATTAGAGGTGAGGTTGTGGCTCCGTCAACAAAGTCAAACCATTTACAGTGACGGTATCTACAAGTTTATCTCTCGTTGGCGGAAATGCGTTCGTCGCCAGGATGTGCATGCTGAGAAATAAATATAGAGACATGAAGAATAAGGATGTAAAATGTTAACAAAGTTCATTTTCTTTATAAAACTGTAAGAGTTTTCACATAAAACTTTCGGAGCTATTAATTTTCAGCACGCTCTCGTATAAAGGCCATGAAACATTTGAAAAAAAAAATCCGTAGAGATATAAGGTCAAGAACAACGTAACAAATGATGTAGTGTGCGAAGGACAAGCTCTCAAAGGTTTTTGGATTGATTATAAATTTACTACGTGTCCACCCTCCATCACGCGGTACACGTGTAATTGGTAGTCCAGTTCCGCCCAAACCCGATACAGCATATCAGGAGTGGCGGTAAGAACAGCTGCTGTGACGCGGTGTTGAATGTCTTCGAGGTTCTGTGGTACGGCTGGAGTATAAACATTATCCTTGATGTAACAGCACAAGAAAAAAAAAGTCAAGGAATCCAGTCTGGCGCTCGTTCTGCCCACTCGAGTAGCGCCAGGTCAGCGACTTGACAACGTCTCATTACGATAAACGTGTACACAGCTGTGGAAAAGTCGAGAAGTGCCATCTTGTTGAAAGATTAAATCCTTGCAGTCAGTTTCAGGTTGTGGCACGACCCTCAACTGCAGCATTTCGAGATAGGTGATACCATTTTCGGCCACTGCGATCAGTGGCACTACTGTCGGCTGTCTTCCAACCTAACTTCCGGCACCACGCAAAAAAAATAAATAAATAAAGCTTTTAGAGTTTATCTTTCACGTACTGTACCATTTTTTAAGTTGTGTGTAGCCATTTGCCTATACTGGTATTTTAAGATGTATCATGGACTTCATAATTAACTGTAGAAAATCATCACCAGGTTCTATGACCTCGTTGGACACGATACTAGAAGCAAAAAAGTCTCAGACAACAGAGGTTCGCAAAGAAACCGCTTGCGAAATAATTGCGATAATTATCAGGCTCCAGTGACTTGAGCGACCACAAGTGGAATGACAACATAAAACAAACGGTATGGGAAGCTGATTCCAGGCTGTGAGTCGTAGGAAGACTCTTAACGAAATGTAATTCTTTTCAGTCAAAAAGTGGCCTACAAGGCGCCTGTTCGACCCATTCTTGAGTACTGTTCATCAATATGGGACCCTTACTGGGTAGAACTGATAGGAGAGATACAGAAGGTCCGACGAAGAATGGCGCGTTTCGTCACGTGATCGTTTATTTGTCGCGAGAGCGTTACAGAGATACTCAACAAACTCGAGTGGCAGACGTTACAAGAGAGGCGTTGTGGATCACGGAGAAAGTTCGAGAGAGTACTTTGTGCGAATAGTCGGACAATATATTACTTACACCCATGTACATCTCGCGAAGTGACCGCGATGAGAAAGTTCGAGAAATTAGAGCTAATACAAAGGCTTATCGATAATCTTTGTTCCCATACACAGTTCGCGAGTGGAACAGGCAAGGGGGGTTCAGTTAGTGGTACCGTAAGTAATCTCAGACGCACACCGTCAAGTGGCTTGCGGACTATTGACGTTAACGATGTAGATTCTATGTAAACGTCATCCCAGTTAGGAATAGATAACAATAGTATACAACACTAAGAAAAGTTAGTGGAGATACTTTGGTAGAAGTGCAAGTGTTTTGAATGAACATGACTACAGTTACGTGACTGCACTTATAGTTAAGGGAGGTGTTCCAACTGTGTCCTTGTATCCGTCTGTATGCCTGTACCCGTCGCCGTAATGGGCTCCGAGTCATTTCAAATACACCTGGATTATTTCGAATCTCCTGACAAGCATTGACAAGTCTCTGCTCCAGTTCTTCGACCGTGTTAACCGCGGTAGCGCACGCTACACCTAGAAAGTGCCCAAACAAAGAAATTCATGAGGTTCAGATCAGGTAATGTTGATGGCCACTGCACAGCTTCTCCTCCCCCAATCAATCTTTAGCAATATCGGCGTGTTAGATGTCGCCTCACCAAAGCAGCAAAATTTGCCAGTGCTCAATCATGCACGTACTACACCCTCCGACGTTGCTCTAAGAGAACATCCGCAAGCAATCCTGCAAGATGATGCCGCAGAAACCGAAGGTAGTTCCGTCCACTGAGTTTATTTCGTAACATTTACGGCCCAATAAAACCATCCATCACCTAGTACCCCTAACCACACATTCAATGAGAAACGTGCTCATGTGGAGACTCATGCACAGCATGTGGGTTGGAGCCTAGATGATTCCAAACGGGCGAATTGTGACAATTAAACACACCGTCACAAGTGAAACCTCCTTCGTCTGTAAATAAAATGTTACTACCATACGTAGACTTGCACCAAAATCCGCTTCACTAAGATACTGAAGTCGTTGGATGTGATACGCGTACATTACACTGCGATGCATTAATTATTCTCCAACCAGTACTGTGGCTCATTAAAGAAATATGTGTGGCTAGTCTCCATGAGGAGATTCCTGCAGAGCGATCGACTGTTCCAGCAGAAAATCTTCACGCAGAGGTGTAATTCTGGTAGACCAACCCGTTACCGCAGCATGAACAAAGCTTCCAGTTTCTAAGAGGCGTTATGCACCCTTGTGAACGTTCGACTCTCGGGCTACCTTTAGACATGGTATGCCTCTTGCTACAAGCGTGCAGCCTCCCATGCATTGCCATTAGCCTGCCATATATGAAATGTATATCCGCATATTCCTCGTTACAGCGATGTTCCGTGTTATCACTAACACTCGCACAACACAACTGATGCTCTGTAAACAGCTGATATGAGTGGCACTCTGACTGCGTACTATACTGTCGTATCCATTCTGTTTACAACTTTAAGTCTCGAAAATGTAAACAAAGACCACATCACGATCTGACATTCGGAGTTTACACAGAATCACGTCAGTGGTTGCTGGTATCCACAAAGTCACAATTTTCTCGCAAACGGTTCCTTTGCAGACCTACGCTTACTGACACTTTTTTGCTTCAAATATCGTGTACTTTCAATTATATGCATTTGCGTAATTACTTACGATACATGCTGTATTTTAGTCCGCAGCTCGTGGTCGCGCGGTAGCGTTCTCGCTTCCCGCGCCCGGGTTCCCGGGTTCGATTCCCGGCGGGGTCAGGGATTTTCTCTGCCTCGTGATAACTGGGTGTTGTGTGATGTCCTTAGGTTAGTTAGGTTTAAGTAGTTCTAAGTTCTAGGGGACTGATGACCATAGATATTAAGTCCCATAGTGCTCAGAGCCATTTGAGCCACATCCTGTATTTTACTTTAATCGCGCATTATTTCATACTTCTGATTTTCAAATCTACTTTCAAAGTAGTTCTATTGCGTTGTTTCATCATTCGTTGAAGATTACGGCGTAACTACGTTTGGGAAAAACAGCACAGTGTTAATAGCAAATTGAAAATGGTTCAGATATACTCCATTACCGCGTATTATTTCCCCTTTTTGCAAGTGATAATGAGAATAGTTCTGGTTATACAGAATATCCTTACATGACTCCTCTTCGAATTCCGAATTTACCACTACATTGACGAAGTACCATTGATGCATACACGCTTCAGTATACTGGAATAGGCTGAATAAGTGCTTTTTGTACCAATCGAAAAGCAGTCCACAACATTCTTAAAATCTTTTAATCCCAAGGAATGTTGTAAATTACACTGTTTGCTCTGTACTGCGATTTGATTTACGATTCGGAAATGGTCTCTTGTGCTTTATCGTTTTACTCTGCGTAAATTTCAGTCCAGTGTCTTCTTCTGTGCCACTGTATATCTTTTACAAGACGGGGTGGACGCTGCTAGAACTACAAGGTCTTTCATGTCTTATCTGCCTTCTTTCTTGTGAAGCACAACAATAAATTATGGCGTTGTTCCAGTTTTAGAGAAGTTTCTTCCTCTGTTCATAAATTCGCAAATTTCCTTTGTATTTCGTTTCCTAAGGCATGAATCACTTCTGTTGAAACACATTCATTACCTAAGGCCTTTGATTTGACCACTTTTCAGATGAGTATAGGAAAACCTATCTCATAACCACAAGGTGGGGATATGAAAGAAAAGGGATATTATAAAAGATCACTGCCCTTCTGTCTCCTAGTTAAAGCAAATGAAAATGCTGAATTTAACACAGTTTCTAAAACTGCTTTCGGAAAAGTTATTACCTGCTACTGCCAATTTATTTTATTAGTCTTCTTCTTAAACACAAGTCAAAATCGGTGATACTGAGATTAGCTTTGGCAAAGCACTAATTGTGGATTCTGTTATCGAATATAAAGCTGAAACGAAATTTAGCGAACCATTTAGGCTAAAGGCAGCTCATGGGCTGCTAATATGAACGTCTGATACGTGTAAAACACAGTTCTATTCCTCAGTCTCAACCACTGTTTGGTAAGCTTTGTTACATTGTAGTTTATATTTCCTTTTGTGTCCTATTTTATAAAGCATTTGAAAGTTCAAAGAAATTAAACATACACTAAGGTACACTCCACATTTTGTTATTAAATGTAAATATGTGTCTTAAGTAATGTAATTTTTCCTTTACTTTGTTGTATATGTTACACAGAAGTCCATACGACTACCACAGTCATCTTATTTCGAATTCTAAGGCCATTACAAAATGATCAATCTTTACAGATAATACGAAAACGCGGTTTAAAACTTCAGCCTAATTAAAGGAAACATGAGCTTACTTAATAATTTTATACAGGCCTTGCACCTCAGTTACGAGATATTACTAAAAGTGTTCAGTAGTAGCGTATGTTGCGTAAGTAAACTTGAATATTTACTACTATCGATAAATTAAATAATTTTCACTAACAGTGAGAGCACGTCATAGAGGTTCATTTTTGTCGTTCTGGTTTAGTCGGTATAGTATTTAATACTTGGTAAATGGCCAGCATACAACCACACATGTAAACAATTCATATAGACATTGCCTGTGAACTGATTCGTTGCTGATAACTTCAATAGAAATCCTGCAAATGTTCTATGTAACGTAGAATTAATAGCCTTAGTTTGTAACATTATTGACTACCTGTTGTGCGCAGCTACCAATGAATGGGTTTTATCCTATATTCCTATTTTTCATATAAGTGCGCATCTTGATTCCAACAGATACGACAGTAGGCAACAGACGTCGTTCGCTTTCTGCAATCATGCCTACTTGATAAGGACTTCAAATGCTGGAGTGGTACTCCAGGACTGATTGCGCTAGAATCCTTTGATAATGACTCAGGAGTAGAAGCGTTTAAATCCCCGCCCGGCTATCCTGAATTAATTTTTCAGTGGATTGTCTAAATTACCTCCGTTGGGTATTGAGACGCATACTTAAGCGAATCCCTGCCAGATTTTCATCAAAAGCAGTGTCCTTCTCAGCAAATGCTCATTTTAATTAAATTTCCGCTACTGTGACACAGTAATGCAGATTTCATTACTTCCTCCAAAAGCAAAGTTAGTGACATGACCACCTTCTGACACGCAAATAGAGGGCAGGTACTGTTTAATAATGGCATATGATGCAGTCCATATTTTTAAGTAACCTAAAATATTTTACAGACGAAAATAATTTACAGATGAAAAACTCCATCTAGTATAAAAAGCGGTAAAAATATCATAGCTGTATTATATACAAATTACAACAGCAAAAACATTAGCTTAAAAAATAATATGAAACTCGTAACATTCCTATGTTCAAATTTCCACATATGAATTTCATTCGTAGATTATTCTGTATGAAGTTTACATTATGACAGACAAAAAATAATAATCGACTGTGTATGAATGTTGAAATAATCGACAGTGTGATTTTTATTTTGATCTGAAACAAAAATCGACAGCTCTGAACATGATTTCCAAATATGATTAGCGCCTAGAATACCATGTTTCCAATAAAATCCTTACGTAGGCTACCGACTGCATTTGTAGCTGTATGGGTCATTTATATTAGATCTTATTACTAGAATTATTTTCCTTAACTTAGCAATTTTCTTATTAGTAGGTGTGATATAAAACCTCAGTAGCTTTTACTTACGTTCTAATTATAGAAAAATAGTACATACTTGTCGTAGAGTTGTTATTCCTATACAACCCGTGCTCTGCATTTTAATCTAGCAATCTTGATGCATATTTCTGACGTGTTAACTGCTTTGCACAAATGCAGTAGCAAAGATATTCCACGTTCAGCAATAACCAACACTAAGAATATGACCTAGTTATAACATTGCGAAAATAACTGAGAGACAAGA
This sequence comes from Schistocerca serialis cubense, assembly GCF_023864345.2. Taxonomy (NCBI): domain Eukaryota; kingdom Metazoa; phylum Arthropoda; class Insecta; order Orthoptera; family Acrididae; genus Schistocerca; species Schistocerca serialis. The sequence goes on along the minus strand of NC_064640.1, from coordinate 400,202,552 downwards.
TATATCTCCTAGTCATTGTATACAAACACCTTTACTCCACATTAACGGCATTGTCAACTTATTTTCATACTAATGAATAATTTAAAGAAAAGAATGTATACATTAACAGCTAAAAAATTGGCCACTTATATTGTCTGTAGGAAATAGATTGAACGTTTTGAAGTGGATTCTAACCTGCGACTGGTGGCCCCACTGTTAATGGCACTGAGCACATTCCAAGTAAGAAGCCAATTGCTTGTGGAGCTCCTTTGTGACCACATATTTCAAAAGCTATTGGACCAAGAAGACTGATGAAACACCCGTCGAACAGTCCCATGCACAACGCTATTACCACGAGAATGCCAAACTTGTTTACTATTGGCAGTAGCATGGTAAGGCAGCCAATTGCTACAAACGATATCTGCAACAAAAAAGAAAAAAATAGATGAGATTTTCTAATTAGATAGATCAAATTCTATTATCCTTGAGCACTATAAGTCAATATCGTGAGGTTCCAGTCCATGTAACAACAGCGAAATGATTTGCATCTTTCGAAAGCGGAGAATTGTTTCATAACTGAATTTGGTAAGAAAATATGCATATCCGAGAATTTCTGATGTCGAATATGTTGATGAATAACACAATTAATTTGCGGTATATATCCATAAACAATTTTCAACTTGTGGCAAGCAACAATAAGCATCTGAAACCGTTAACGTGATGTACATATTGGAACCACGTTTATACATGAAATGAATGGCTGTTAACTTGGTCTCTCACTTATATCAGGCTCACATTTAAAGAAAATATCCGTGAGTGCAAAAGGTCTCACTACTAAGAACTGAGAACTGAGCACTTAGGTGTATTTTAGTGAGGATTAATCAGACGTATAAAGATAGATCGTAATGGCCAACCCAGGCGTTCATGCTGTGTTGCTGTCAGTACACGCAGATAGTTTTAAGGAGAAAACAAGGGTGTGCTGCTCAGAAATTGAAATTAAAATACTTCACACAGACAGTCAAAGTTACTGCACCCTGACAATATAGTGAGATGACAAAATTCATGGGATAGCGATATGCACATATACGGATGGCGGCGGTACCGCGTACACAAGGCATAAAAGGGCAGGGCTTTGGCTGAGCTATCATTTGTGTTCAGGTGATTATGGCCACACGACGGGATAACAGACTTTGAACGCGGACTGGTATTTGGAGCTAAACGGCAGGGACATTCCATTTCGGAAATCGTTAGGAAATTCATTATTCCGACATCTACAGCGTCAAGTGTGTGCCGAGAGTATGAAATTTCAGGCATTGTCTCTCACCACGGAAATTGCAGTGACCGACGGCTTTCACTTAACGACCAAGAGCAACGGCGTTGGCGTAGACTTGACAGTGCTACCAGACAAGCAAGACTGCCTGAAATAACCGCAGAAATCAGTGTGGGACGTACGATATACGTATCAGCTAGGATAGAGCGGCGAAATTTGGCTTTAATACGCTACGGCAGTAGACGACCAACGCGAGTGCCTTTGCTAAAAGCACATCACCTGCAGCGGCTCTCCTGGGCTCGTGACCATATCGACTGGACCCTAAACTACTGGAAAACAGTGGCCTTGTCAAATGGGTCACGATCTTAGTTGGTAAGAGCTGATGGTAGGGCTCAAGTTTGGCAGAGACCCCAAGAAGTCACGTACTCCAGTTGTAAACAAGGTACTGTGCAAGTTGGTGGTGGCTCCATAATGGTGTGGGCTGTGTTTACATGGAACGGACAGGGTGCTCGGGTCCAGCAGAACCGGTCATTGACTAGAAATGTTTATCCTCGGCTACTTGGAGACCGTTTGCAGTCATTCATGGACTTCATGTTCCCAACAAGCACAGTTGTTCGCAGTTACTTTGATGAACATTTACAAGGCCTCTACAAAGACTTATAGAAGCTCATAAATGACAGCATATCCCGCTACAACATGTTAATAAGGGATTTTATGCAAAAGTAGACAAAAACTAAGGAATTATTCTTCACCGAAAAATTTTAGTTTTGGTAATGTAGTGGATGGAGGTCTTGTATTAAGAGAGCTGGCCTAAGCATGCAACATGTTCATCGTCAACACATTCTTCCAAAAGAAAGCAATTTGAAATTTAACTTGGTAAGGCCCGAAAGGGTCTGAAAAAATTGACCAAAATCTTCTCATACTATGAAGAAAATATACAGGATGATGTGGTGTTAAACCTTTTTACAATTTCAAGTCAACATAAACTCAAAATGCTCAGGAAAACTAAATACAAAGTTACAAAGAAATAATTTTACCTGGCAGGACATATGTACTTGTAGATTTTTGGACTTTATTCAGAAAAGGTCAGGGAGGTTAGAATATAATAGTCTTACTTGCTAAGATAGATGTATTTGTAGATTTTTGGACTTTATTCAAAAAAAGACAAGTATACACAGGTCAGGCAGGTTAGAATATAAATATTATACTGACATAGATAGCGGGTATAATTATTTTAGAAAGGCGCTTACGCAAAGAACAATCGATTTAACAGGAATAGAGAAATCAAAATACAATGGAAGCACGACAGTTGTTAAAAAGAAATGACCGTCTCATGCAGACGATAATACGAAATTGACAGACTATGCTTATTTTAAAAAAATGGTAGTCATTTTTGGTGGATACAGCATGGAATAAGTGAAAAGCTTCCAATTTTTCGTACATTAGCACAGTTCAACAGATCAATAAAAAAAAACAGACATTCCAGAACTAATTCCTGTTAATGTGTATAAAAACGTTCCAAGTATGAAAAAAGGAGAGAAGCCAAGAACTGAAATGTCTGCGGAGGAATACGATTCCTCAAACCTGGAAAAACGCAGTAATGATTCACATGAAAAAACGCAGACAAGACATTAAATGCCACAAGCTTATCGATGCCCTTTTTTAATCTACAGCATATTCACTCAAATTATCACCAACTTCAGAAAAAATACTATATTTCAATAAATCTAGATAAAAATAAAGGAGCTGCGCGGTCTAGGGCGCCTTGTCACGGATCGAGTGGCTGTTCCCGTCGAAGGTTCGAGTCCTCCCTCGGGCATGGGTGTGTGTGTTGTCCTTCGTGTAAGTTAGTTTAAGTTAGATTTAAGTAGTGTGTAAGCTTAGGGACCGATGACCTCAGCAGTTTGGTCCCATTGGACTTAGCACAAATTTCCAATTTCCATAAATAAAGGAACTAAGTGGCTTTACAAATAGATTTATGATGAGCCAAAACATTATGACCACTGCCCACCGCGGAGTTGAAAGCCTCATGGTGGTGTTGTCGGCACGTGATGCAGGAAGAAAAGACAAGCAGAAGAGAGACAAATGGCCAGTCATAATAGCGGAATCCATTGATATAAACGTTTCTGACAAAGGGCGCATTGTCATGGCCCTGCGGCTGCAAACGAGAATCTCTGAAACAGCGAAGCTGGTCGCCTGTTGGCGTACTACTCTCGTGAGCACCCATGGAAAGTGGTTGAAGGATGGTGAAATAACAGGCGGGACGCATGGTACTGGACGACCATGTCTCATCACAAAACACAGAGGTCGGAGGATCCCAAACTGTAATCCAGGATAGGCAGTGATCTGTAGCAAATCTGACGACAGAGTAAAACGCTGGTGCAGGCAGAAGTGTTTCCGAGCACACCATTCAGAAGCCATTGTTGAAATGGAGCTCCACATCACACGACTCCCACGTATTCCTGTGCTGACCCAACGACTTCGTCATTTATTATTGCAGAGGGTACAGGATCACTGAGGTTTCACCGTGGATCAATAGAAACCTGTGGCCTGTCGAGTCAATCGCATTTCTTGTTACACTACGTCGATGCTTGGTCCTTACACGCCGTCATCCAGACAAATAACTGTACGGAACAAGCACCGCGCCACAGATGCAGGCTGGTGAGGGCAGAATTATGCTACGGGGTACACTGAGTTGATCTTCCATGGGACCTGTGATGGTAATCGAAGGCATCATGACAGCAATGAACTACATAAACGTTACTGCGGACCCCCTGCATCGCTTCATGTTTGAAGTCTCCCCCTACGGCGGTGACATCTTCCAGCACGATAACTGTCTGTGTCGCAAAGTCAGAATCAGGCTATGGTGATATAAGGGGCATTATTGTTGTGAACTCACACTGATGTGTTGGCCAGCAAATGTGCCTGATCTGTACCCTCTGAAAGACATATCGAGAGCCAGCTGCGTGCCCGTAAACCATCATCCCGTAATTTGCGGGAATTGCTTGACGTGTGTGTAGATATCTGGTGCCACATACTTCTGGACTCCCGTGAAGGACTTGTAGAATTCATGACCAGCAGAATCTCCGTTTTACTGTGTTTGGAAAGTGGAACAATACGCTGTTAAACAGGTGGTCATAATGTGTTGGCTCAACTTGTGTGTGTGGTTTCTATGGCTTTGTAAAACGAAGAAACCACCGTGAATTATCAGACGTCTCGAATTCAAGATTTGAAAGCAAGTTTTTCTCTCAGATTCAGCGAAGTACACACATCAAAAAAAGTTTTGCATCACCTCGGTTCCGAGAGTTCCGGAACCTGTACAGAAAATTTGAATAGAGATCAACATAAACATCATTTCCGCCCTTTTTACTGCTCATTTATTGGATGTATTGCATGTTGTACCACCATACAGCGAGACCTTCACAGGTAGTGTTCCATATTGCTATACACACCTGTACCTCTAATAACCAGTAGCACTCCCCTTGGATAGATGCACGGCTGTATTCGGAAAATTGGAAATTTGTGGTAAGGCCTATGGGACCAAACTGCTGAGGTCATCGGTCCCTAGGCTTACGCACTACTTAATCTAACTTATACTAACTTACACTAAGGACAACACACACACCCATGCCCGAGGGAGGACTCGAATCTCCGACGGGAGGGAGCCGAGCGTGCCTGTATTCGTCGTGGCATACTATCCACAAGTTCATCAAGGCACTGTTGGTCCTCAACGGCGATTCGGCGTAGATCCCTCAGAGTGGTTGGCGGGTCACATCGTTCATAAGCACCCCTTTTCAATCTATACCAGGCATGTTCGATAGGGTTCATGTCTGGAAAACATGCTGGCCACTCTAGTCGAGCGATATCGTTATCCTAAGGGAATTCATTCACAAAATGTGCACGATGGCCGCGCGAATTATCGTCCTTGAAGGCGAATGCCTCGCCAATATGCTGCCGATATGGTTGCACTATCGGTCGGAGGATGGCATTCACGTATCGTACAGCCTTACGGCGCCTTGAATGACCACCAGCGGCGTACTTCGGCCCCACATAATGCCACCGAAAACAGCAGGGAACCTCCACCTTGCTACACTCGCTGGACAGTGTGTCTAAGGCGTTCAGCCTGAACGGGTTGCCTCCAAACACGTCTCCGACGATTGTCTGGTTGTAGGAATGCGCAACAGTCATCGGAGAAGAGAAATTGATACCAATCCTGAGCGGTCCATTCAGCATGTTGTTTTATGGCGCTGCATAGTGTCGTGGTTGCAAAGCTGGACCTCGCCATGGACGTCGGGAGTGAAGTTGCGCATCATGCAGCCTACTGCGCACAGTTTGAGTCGTAACACGACGTCCTGTGGCTGCACGCAAAGCATTATTCAACACGGTGGCGTTGCTGTCAGGGTTCCTCCGAGCCATAATCCGCAGGTGGCTGCCATCCACTGCAGTAATATACCCTTGGGCGGTCTGAGCGAGGCATGTCATCGACAGTTCCTGTCTCTCTGCATCTCCTCCATGTCCGAACAACATCGCTTTGGTTCACTTCCCTTGTTGAGAGTAACAATGCGGACGCGATCGAATCGCGGTATTGACCGTCTAGGCAGACAACACGATGTGTGTACCTCCTTCCTGGTGGAATGGCTGGAACTGATCGGCTGTCGGACGCCCTCCGTCTAATAGGCGCTGCTCATGCATGGTTGTTTACATCTTTGGGCGGGTTTAGTGACATCTCTGAACAGTCAAAGGGACTGTGTCTGTGATACAATATCCACAGTCAACGTCTATCTTCAAGAGTTCTGGGAACTGGGGTGATACAAAACTTTTTTTGATGTGTACTGGTGTGCAAAACTTACGTAAGGAAATAATTTTCGGATGATGTTTCATTGCCAAGTAACATAACTCGAAGTATCTTGGGCCATACAAGCTGAGAACTGCTACAGTGTAGTACAGAAGGCAACTGGAAGAAATACGCAGTGAGACGAATAGAAATGACACTTTTATTCAAAGACAATTATTAGACTACAGTCATCGCGATTCATTATGGACGCCGGTGGATGTGGTTCTTAATAAGATGTGTGATCACCACGGACGGTAGTCTATGCTCTGAAACGTGCTCCCATGCTGGACACAAGGTTGGTAAGGAGATCTTGTGGTAGTGCTTTCCATTCCTCTATGAGAGCGGTTGACAACTGCTGGAGGGTAGTTGGTGCATGTGGACGTGCTGCAACGTCTCCCCAGTGCATCCCACACGTGCCGGTGCTACTTAACAAGGGTGAGGCGTGATGAGAACGGGCATGCCAATCCAGTCGCCACATATCCTGTTCCTGGTTGCATTACATTTTCCCACCTCTCGCCTTATGGAGGAGAGAGCGTGCAGCAGTGTCGAACAGGATCTTTTTCACGGTACAAGTGTCAGTGTGTGGGGAGTCATAATGTTGCATGGGCATTTTGATCTCCAAATCTTTGAACACGGTACACTCACAGGTCAAAGTTATTGCGACACTGTACTGCTTTCCAGGAGTGCATAGGTGCAGCATCGAACACCACAGGTGGAGGAGCTTTTGGAACGAGAGGAAATTCTGCGTGCGGACTGGCTTGCTCATTCCCCCTACTTAAATCCTATCAAGCACTTCTGGAATGCATTGGGGGGGGGGGGGGGGAGACGTACCAGCAGAACGTCCACATGCTCCAACGACTATCCAGCAGCTGTCAACCGCGGATGGAGGAATGGAACGCCATGCCACGTAATTCCTTAGAAACCTTGTGTTGAGCATGGGGGCACGTTGCACAGGCCTATTAGGAAGCATGTCCGAATTCTATAATATCCAGGGGATCATAATGAATCGAAATTATTTCAGGGTAATTAATGTCTTTGAATGAAAGTATCATTTCTCTTTGTCTCAGTGCGTATTTCTTTCAGTTACTTTCTGTAGTATAATGTGGCACTTCTTTCTATGTATGGCCCAAGATTCATCGAGCTATAATACTTGGCAGTGACACATGCGAAAGTTTGTTTCTTTCTTAAGGTTTGCACATCAGTGTACAATTTCTTCACAGAGTCCAGAACCAGGGCTCTGTATTTCTGGATCGGCAGAAGTCGGTCGACTTCGGCCGACTACTGTTTTATGTCCAGTTGCTGGGACCACAGTACAGAACCTCTGTGTACGAACTGATTGGTGGTGTCGTGCCGTGTCAGACGAAGTGAACACCTGTGTGACGAAAATGCGACTGGTTCCCCCGCATCGCCTCTGTCCTCTTGACTGCCCGTGTCCTGGGAGGTGGTGGACGGAGTTCGCTTCCTCCGCTCTTGGCTCCCTGGTGAGGATTCGTGCAGGAGTTTGTGAGCAAATTATACCAAAACCTCGGGAAAAGCAAGGGATTAATTCAGCCTATCTTAGTGCAGCGAAAATCATATTCTTTTCTGCCATAATTTGCACTTGAATTCATCAGGGTTGTGACACAAACACTATTGAAGCAGGTGTTTGAAAAAAAAGATTCTATACTGCCAAAAATATTCTCAGCAGCTGTAGAGGATGTTTTGCAAATCTATAGAATGGAAGAACGTTGAAGGAAAATGTGTTAACGAAACATATCTGAAACTCCTTTTATTTGCTTTTTCCGAGTACTACAAATATACTTCAACGACTAGTGGAAGAACTTAATAGAGCAAGTAAATGTAGCCATGAAAACCAATTATTATGGAACAAAAATATTGTAGAACTAGCTTATCGAAAATTGATAACGAAGTCACATAACCCGTTGATGACTACACTGACAGAAAAAGAAATAAGTGGAAGAATAAAACTGAGCCAGAGTGCTTTTGAGAAAGTGATCAGGGTTTTCAAAACTAAGCTCCCAGTTCGTCTGAAAAGGAAACATAACAATCAGTGTGTACTACCAGGTTCACTGGGTCAAATTTCAAACCTCTAGGCAGTGTCTCACGAAATGAAGGCACGTGACATTGTTGATGGTGACAAGTCCGTTGGACATGTCCGATTACCTCAGCAGCCCTCTTGGTGCTCCACGAGAGGATTAGGATGTGTGCCGGAGCTAGTTTCCACCCTTGCTCTTCTCTCGTCGTCATCGTCAACATAATCATCATCTAACAACACAAACATTACACCACACTATACACGCACTCATAACATTCACTTACACTCTGCAGATACACGTACGACACAACTCACACACCCGCAAGGAAAGGGGCTACTGTATATGGAGAAAGAACATCCTTTCTGACAGGTGCCTGAACCCACGCCGTGGGATATCCCAGCGAACAATGCCATAAGACATTTAGATTTAACAGGCTGATTTGTGGTATAGTCTGTCTGTAAAATGAAGAGCGGGCAGCGGTTGTGGTGGAGGAAGTGGGCTTTCCTGGAAGAACGCCTCGCCTGCTATACAGGACGACCAAATCTAGCGGTGCATTGCAGCGTGGGGTCATTTATGTAGATTATGGTGATCTGTGTCTCTTGGTTTAGTTAAATTAGTTACCAATTTCTGCATTCTGTATTTTTTAACACATTTAGTGGAAGATAAACTCTCCGAGGCATCCAGAATGAGATTTTCACTCTGCAGCGGAGTGTGCGCTGATATGAAACTTCCTGACAGATTAAAACTGTGTGCCTGACCGAGACTCGAACTCGGGACCTTTACCCTTCACCGGAAAGTGCTCTACCAACTGAGCTACCCAAGCACGACTCACGACCCGTCCTCACAGCTTCAATTTTGCCAGTACCTCGTCTCCTACCTTCCAGACTTCAACTACATCTACACTCCGCAAGCCACCTGACGGTGTGTGGCGGAGGGTACATTGAGTACCTCTATCGGTTCCCCCTTCTATTCCAGTCTCGTATTGTTCGTGGAAAGAAGGATTGTCGGTATGCCTCTGTGTGGGCTCTAATCTCTCTGATTTTATCCTCATGGTCTCTTCGTGAGATATACGTAGGAGGGAGCAATATACTGCTTGACTCCTCGGTGAAGGTATGTTCTCGAAACTTCAACAAAAGCCCGTACCAAGCTACTGAGCGTCTCTCCTGCAGAGTCTTCCACTGAAGTTTATCTATCATCTCCGTAACGCTTTCGCGATTACTAAATGATCCTGTAACGAAGCGCGCTGCTCTCCGTTGGATCTTCTCGATCTCTTCTATCAACCCTATCTGGTACGGATCCCACTCTGCTGAGCAGTATTCAAGCAGTGGGCGAACAAGCGTACTGTAACCTACTTCCTTTGTTTTCGGATTGCATTTCCTTAGGATTCTTCCAATGAATCTCAGTCTGGCATCTGATTTACCGACGATCAACTTTATATGATCATTCCATTTAAATCACTCCTAATGCGTACTCCCAGATAATTTATGGAATTAACTGCTTCCAGTTGCTGACCTGCTATATTGTAGCTAAATGATAAGGGATCTTTCTTTCTGTGTATTCGCAGCACATTACACTTATCTACATTGAGATTCAATTGCCATTCCCTGCACCATGCGTCAATTCGCTGCAGATCCTCCTGCATTTCAGTACAATTTTCCATTGTTACAACCTCTCGATATACCACAGCATCATCCGCAAAAAGCCTCAGTGAACTTCCGATGTCATCCACAAGATCATTTATGTATATTGTGAATAGCAACGGTCCTACGACACTCCCCTGTGGCACACCTGAAATCACTCTTACTTCGGAAGACTTCTCTCCATTGAGAATGACATGCTGCTTTCTGTTATCTAGGAACTCTTCAATCCAATCACACAATTGGTCTGATAATCCATATGCTCTTACTTTGTTCATTAAACGACTGTGGGGAACTGTATCGAACGCGTTGCGGAAGTCAAGAAACACGGCATCTACCTGTGAACCCGCGTCTATGGCCCTCTGAGTCTCGTGGACGAATAGCGCGAGCTGGGTTTCACAGCTCTTCTGCGAAGAGCTTATGTCTGGATACTTCATTGAGTCAAGTCTTTCGATTGGTTACTTGTCTGACTGCAGAACTAGGAGGAACTGTGTCGTCCATCAGCAAGTCGTTTCAGCTTCAACATTCGTGGCGTGCAGACATCTACACCAATGGGGAGAAGTTAGACACGCTACTTTTATACGGAGAATGTCGGAGAAATGCAGTCGAAAAGGTACGACTGTACAGTGATGTGTATCCTGATCGTCGCTGTCCTTCGCGCCACGCAATTGCCCAAATTATTAGGTAACTAGTGTAAACAGGCAGATTCAGTGCCAAATGGAAGACAAGGACGAAGATTGCAGCTGACAAAGGACATGAAGAAGCTGTTCTAGCTACTACGATTATCAGTCCGCACTGAGGCACGAGACGCATTGCCAAGGAATGTAGGATCAGCTAGTCGAGTGTTATTCGCATCTTGCATCGACATAAATTCCGCCGTTATAATATGTCAGTACATCATAAAATCCTAGGAGGACTTGAGTTCGAACGTCGTATAGAATTTTGTTGGTCTGCTGTGCAGCACCTGGGAGACGACACTATGATTTTCCCACGTGGACTCCTTGCCGACAAAGTAACGTTTACGAACCACGGCAATGTAAATTTACGCATCAAGCACTGCTGGGCAGCTGGAAATCCAAACAGGCTTCGTCACGTACAACATGAACGACCGTGGAGCGTAAACGTAAGGTGCAGGATCATAGGAAATTCCGTTGTGGGAGCTTATTTCATCCTAGGGGTATTAAATGGAGATACGTATGCATACATTCTTACGGACCTGTTGTATGTTGTATGTTAACCGGGGACCTAGAAACGACGGCCGGCCGGAGTGGCCGAGCGGTTCTAGGCGCTGCAGTCTGGAACCGCGTGACCGCTACGGTCGCAGGTTTGAATCCTGCCTCGGGCGTGGATGTATGTGACGTCCATAGGTTAGTTAGGTTTAAGTAGTAAGTTCTAGGGGACTGATGACCTCAGAAGTTAAGTCCCATAGTGCTCAGAGCCATTTGAACCATTTAGAAACGACGGAGAGGCTCCGTCCCCGCCGCAGCCGCAGTGATCCACAAGCCCACGACGACTGCCGCAGTCCACTTCACCCCTCCGGAATAGAGGAAACCAGCCAGCATTTGGCGAGGCAGATGGAAAACCGCCTAAAAACCATCCACAGATTGGCCGGCTCACCGGACCTCGACACCTGAGACCAGGCGCTTCTTCCCGCTCCGGAAAGCCGTGCATTAGACCGCTCGGCTAACCGGGCGGGCTACGGACATTCTACCAGTTCTTCTGGAAGACATACCACTGGATAAGAGACAGTGTATGTGGTTCCAACATAACGGCTGTCCAACTCACTCTCCTCGTGTTACAACGCATATTCTTTGCTGACCGTTGTGTGGGACAGAATGCTTCAGTAAAGTGACCAAATCCCTTGATTTGTCTCCCCTTGATTTCTTTCTACGGGAAGCACTGAAAGATGTAGTCTATGATGAAGCCCCAACTACACCAGACGATATACGCCGTCGAATCGTCACAGCACGCAACTGCTTATCATCCAGTGTACTTTCATCTGTGCATCTACCTCTCGAACGGTGATTTCAGATGTGCCTTGTAGTCGATGGTAAACGATCTGAGCACATGCTTAAGTAATATGCAAAACCACGTTTCGTTGAGAAAAGTATTTATTTTGTGAGTGACATGTCGTCGGTCTTTCTGCATAAAATGTTTAGTTGATTTAAGGTGTATTTCGTCTAATTCATATTTCCAGTAGAATCTATAGCACCTTTGTCCCACAGTAGGTGTTTTACCTATAAGAAGTATTCAGGCCTCTCCAAGCAAAGGGAGGTCTAGTATTGTTACCATCTTTGTGACTTCAAGAAAGTTAATTAACTAGTTCATTTTTTTCCATAAATAGGGTTGTTTATCATTATGTACTATAAACGACAGACGTTTCTGTTTTGGCTTTGAAAAGTAAACAGCAACGAGGAGGGTTTAAATGGAAAACTGTTTGATGAAACTGTAGTTGTTTCCACAAAAACCTGGAAAAGTTCACACATATGAAATACTTTTCCCAAGCCCCATCTGATGCCCCAGATGTATAGTATATGCCGTAGATCCATAAACAAAAAGAATAGCTGACCCTTTATCTATGTCGCATAGGAAATGAGGTGTTATCTCAGTAGTGTAGGTCTATCTTGCTGCATATAACGCCGGAACCTGGCATGAGAGCTCTGCTTGGCGGTGTGTACGCAGCAGCAATAGCCGACTCTAGCCGCATTGATTTTAAATTTTAGAACATTTCTCGGATCCTTTTTGTGAAAGGTTTCAACGTCATATTATGAAGTACTGTATCACAGTAATTCTCTATCCAAGAACTACTGAATGCAACTATGAAAAGTACGCGGTCCCATTAAAAAAATACTTGTTTCAATATCTCGGTTGATACCAGAGTTCAGAGCATTATCCATACGAAACATCACGTGCCCCACAAACCTCGTTTCGATACTGTAACCGTTCACAAAATAAAAAGGGGCGTTACGTCTTACGTGACTCAGCCTGTATATAGAAAGAGATGCTAATGTCAGATTCATATTTATTTCAAAGTAAATTTGTCTCAGTATTTGAAAGTTGCTTCCCAAAAAAAAAAAAAAAAAAAAAAAAAAATTACCCAGAAGATCCATTTAGAAAACAAGTAAACCGTGGATAACCAAGGGAATTAAAATGTCATGTAAAAGGAAGAGTAAAGTTTATATGAAGGTCAGAGTACATCCGACATTACTTGCATAGCACAAAAAATACTGTAGTATTTTAAGAAAAGTCATTAAAATATCCAGGAGTACGCGCATCCTGACAGAAATAAATAATACAGATTATCAGATTAACACTATATGGAACATTGTCAAACGAGATACAGGACAGCTAGTCAGTGTACAAGATATCATAACAATTAAATTAAATGACAATGTTGTGATTGATGGTTCAGAAATTGTAAGTAGTTCTAACAATCATTTTTTTAAATGTAGCATCAAAAATAGAATTAAAAGTCTCAGCTAAAGAAGCAAGAGAATATATTAAAAAGTCATTCCACAAAACTTCAAGCAACTAGAAGTAGCACAAATATCCTTCACGGAAGTTAAAACAATTATGAAAATTTTAAAAAATAAAAGCTCTTGTTGGGTTGATGGAATTTCAGACACAATTCTGAAAAGGTGTTCCAACTTAATAAGTAATGTCTTTGCTGATACATGTAATGCACCAGTGCCACAGAGAATTTTTCCAGACAGGTTAAAATATCCAGTTGTTAGATCTCTTCATAAAAAACGTGACAAGACAGACTTAACCGATGATCGTCCAGTTTTCTTACTGACGTCTTTTACCAAAATGTTCGAAAAAGGAATGCACTCAAGAATAGTCTCACAATCAAATGGGAAAAACTTTACTTATCACCTCACAGGTTGGATTCCAGAAGGGTTGTTCGACTTCGAATGCTATTATATATTATAGTAGAACAGTGTCTTTATTTTACAGCGTCTGCACAGTTCGATGCAATGCTAACGATTGGCAGTTGTATTAAATTACGAAATGTATTCGCAAATTGCGAATACTATTGTACAATGGGTTTATAATTTGCTATTAACATATGAGAATTTGTACCGGACCAGGAATCGAACCCCGATTTCCTGCTTTAAGCGAGCGGTCGCCTTAAACGTCTTGACCATCGGACTACGCCTCCAGGACCGATACAAACTTCCATACGTCCTAGTGCCTACGGCCCATAGTGCTCGCATGCAAAGGGCATGCATGTCCGAAGGAACAGAGCATTAAACTTCAGAGGCACTTTAAAATACAGATGCTACCCTACTGTATTTCATGCAAAAGCAAGACAATCTAAAGAACAAAACAATCTCTCTCGCTGTGCGGGAATCATACTATTTGCACGAGAGCACTGTGGGCAGTAGACATCAGGACATATGGAAGTTTGGGTTGGTCCTCGGATGGCCGAGACGGTTAAGGTGACCGCTCGCATAAAACGGGAAATCTGGGTTCGAATCCCGGTCCGGCATAAATTTTAATGTTTCTAATAAAACTTATAGCCATTGTACAATCGTATTCGCAATTTGCGAATGTATTACACTATTTATACATTAACTCATCCAATACCACAAGTCTTAAATAATAATATATTACCAGCTGGTCTTTTTTATGATCTTTCCAAGGCATTTGACCTTGTAGCTCATGTTACTCTCTTGGAAAAACTCATGTTTTATGAAACTGATGTCTTTACACACTCCTGGTTTGAGTCATACTTAACAAACAGAATGCAGAAGGTGGTGCTGAATAATTCAGACGAAGTTGGAAAGGTAGAAAATTTTAGTTACTGGGGAGAAATCGCAATGAGAGCACCACAGAATTCAATTTCACGTCCACTCCTATCCTTTGTATATGTGTATGACATTCCACTTAATATTCTAAACGTATAATTGGTACTTTTTGCAGATTATATTAGTATTATAGTAAATCTCATTATAGAGAAAGCAACAGAAGAGATGGGAAATGATATTTTTGAAGGAGTTATAAAGTGGTTCTCAGAAAATTGACTCCCTAAATTTTGGAAAAAACAATATATCCAGCTCTGTTCAACAAACAGAGTCATATAAACAACTGACGTAGTACATAAGTTGGAGACAGTAAATAGAGAAGAAGGCTCAAAACATTTGGGTGTACATATTGATGAAAATTTGAACTGGAAAAAACATATTACAGAGCTTCTCAAACAATTAAGTTCAGCTACTTTTGCTGTTCGTAGAGTTGCTAATCTTGGAAACAATCGAATCAACCTCCTGACATATTTTGCGTATCTCCACTCAGTAATGTCTTATTTGATAATTTTCTGGAATAACTCATGACTCAGAAGGAAAGCATCAATTGTGCGAAACGAGCATTAAGAATAGTATGTGGTATTCACCCACGGACGACATGCAGGTACCTCTTCAAGGAGCCAGACATTTTAAATGCTTCGTCACGATACATGTACTCGCTAATGAAATTCGTCATAAATAATCCATCAGAATTAAAGAAGACCAGTGATGTCCATACCTACAACACTAGAGGAAAACTTTATCTTTATACCCATTATTAAAGCTATCAGAGGATCAAAAAGGATTTCAATATGCAGCAACAAAGATGTTTGCTCATTTGTTCAGTAACCTAAAATGTCTGACAAATAAAAAAGCAAGTCATTCGGCTAATTTAAAATCGTTTCTCCTGGACAACTCCTATTCCACTCACGAATTTCTACTTAAAAACTTGTAGCCTGTAAACTGACTCGTTACACATCATTTAGATAAAAGAATCATTTAAATGATCTATGCAACATGTAACTAACATACTTAAGCATCTCACGAGACGCTAGCAATCCTGATACCTGTGGACTCAGGTGAGACTTAGGGGCAGAAATAAAAGGTGATGAGTCGGAACCATCAGCTGACCTATGCTAGCAACGGTGACTAAAAACTTGGGAAACCTGAGTGGCATTTGTAAAATCTTGCTGGACTTCAGAAGCAACTTGGAAAAATTTAACAGTCTGAAGTACTTCACCAAGACTAGGATCAGATTTAGCTAAAGTTCTTTCGGCGACCTCGCCATCAGGGGTAAGGTGTACAACGACATTTCGAATCAATGATTCTACATACGCAACTGTATAGCAGGAACAAAATTTCGTCTTCTGCCTACCACCCTTAAAGAGTGCAGTAACCCCTATTTTCAAAGGAGACAGCGAGGAAGATCCGGGAAATTACCGACCAATGGCTACTACACATGTCTTATCTAAAATAACAGAAAGTGTAATTAAAGACAGAAGTATAAATTTTGTAGAAAAATGTAATACTTTTACGTAGAGCATGGGTTTAGGAAGAGTAGATCCACAAATGCAGCAATAGCTGAGTTTATAGCATGTGTAACTAAGGCACTAGACCAACAAAAGAAAGTTTTTTGTATGTTTCTAGACCTTTCAAAAGCCTCTGCTTGTACAATATACAACATATTATTAGAAAAGCTTCAGTGTTACGGTTTAAGGGGGAATGCAGCCTATATTATCAAATCATTCGTAGAAAATGGAGAACAGTGTGTAGAAACACAACAAATTCTGAACAGTATTATTACAGATGTCTATTCGAATACTGAATTTGTTAAATTTTGAGTGTCTCAGTGATCAGTGCTTGGCCTACTGCTTTCTATTTTATATCTTAATGATGTGCCCAAAATAGTAAGTGGAAATAATGTCATGTATGCAGATAAAACTTCATTTGTTATAATCAATGTTTCAATGGACGACTTACAGAAGCAAGCTTCTCTAAATATGGGAAATGGAAACTATTATTTCAAAGGAAATAATCGTTTTATGAATGTAAAAAACCATATATATGCAAATAAATGCAAAGAAAACACATAACTTCAACAACATTAATGTCAGTTTGGAGACTTGGACCTAAAACAGACAGAAATTAATAAATTCCTGGGCGTGACAGTGGATGGGTACCTAACATGGGAGAATCATATAAATAATATTTGTCATAAGCTGCCTTAAATATATTTCTCATGAGAAAAATGTCAAGGACAATAAACACACTAACAACGCTAACAACGTACTATGGGCTAACTCATCCACAAATTTCATGTAGTATCCTAGTCTGGGGAAATTCTGAAAATATGCACATACAGTGCGAGCTAAGGCTACAAAAGAAGGCTGTAAGGTGCATAACAAAATTATCTCCTAGAGATTCCTGCAGAAATAAATTCTGGAAACTAAATGTATTAATAGTAGCATCTCTATATGTATATGAAATAAATACTTACGTAAAAAGTAACAATGCTGCATCATTAAAGAGAGATATTCTTAAGTATAATAGAAGAAATAAAAATGATTATCATACTGCAGAAAATCGGCTCAAATTAACTGACAAAGAGGCTGTAAAAGCATGATGCCTCCTATACAACAGTTTGCTAAACTAAGAAAGATAACAGTTGCTTAGACCTGTATTTATCAAAGGCCACCGTTTCGGTGTAAAGACGTCGTGCGCAGTCCATAGACGAAAAACGGCTATGGTATTTGAGTCGCGTTCACGGGTAAGAGCATGATCAAGTTTTCGTAACCCACGCCGTGTTGGCAAAGTGATTAACACACAGAACCTACCATTCTTCAACAACACCTTAAAATCCGACATATGATAGCCAAGTAAGAAAGAATTTTGGCAGAACAAATGTTCAAATGTTCCAGCATATTTAGAACTATAGATATAAAAAACAGAATAACATCACGACCATAAACATTACCACTACCAGCGTTGCCACCGTTCTGCCAACAGTTTACTCATTCTACCTTTGCTTGAGCGTAAAACCACTCATCCATGTCAATCTCCAATCCATCAAATACCTGTCAAGTGCTACATAGCAGCAATAGGCTACCAAGGTAGTGGAAATGTTGCCTGTGGAGCTTGCATTTCATGAGATTGTTTCAGAGGTAAGCTAAGAAAAATTCGGGACGAATATTTAAATGAAGATGGGAATATTACACAGCAGAAATGTATTATGGGCAAATGTAGAATTTTCTCAAAGTTCTCTCCAGCCACCTTCAAGCCAAGGCAAGCCAGACCTGTGCACCGTGTCGCAATCAAAATGGCGAACAGGCAGAACACCAACACTGAGGAGAGTAGAAAAAAATAGGATAATGTTGCCTCACCTCACACGAGCAAGAAGCTTGAATTGTAAACTCAGCAACATGACTTCATCGCGAAGAAGACATGACATCATTCTAACACCACAGCTTAATTTCGTAAGAGAGAGTAAAAGTTTCATAAGAACCCATATGAGCCTACCGATCGGCCGGAAAGGTAACGAGCTGAATCCCTGACAGCCATTCTTGCAAAATAAAGGTATGATGAAGATCACTAATGAGCCCAGAAAAGTAGATTGAGCCTTGAGCGATCTCTGCCTTGGAATATACCAGCTACAAGGCTGAACCTGTGATGTGCTGCTACCAGACACCAAGATGACTTCCGCTTTAGAGACTGCTACCTC
The DNA here is from genome assembly GCF_023864345.2 of Schistocerca serialis cubense. Lineage (NCBI taxonomy): Eukaryota > Metazoa > Arthropoda > Insecta > Orthoptera > Acrididae > Schistocerca > Schistocerca serialis. The sequence continues at coordinate 400,184,291 of NC_064640.1, read as the reverse complement.
TTTGGTCTGCCATACATGGTCCTTGTGAGCTGCGGAGCTCGCAGTTACTGGTGAGAAGATTTGGAGACCTGCCCCTGGCTTGCTACGCCGAATTGATAGTGTTTTTTCATGTTTGTCACACTGTCCAATTGTCACAATATTTGGGAGGCAAGCCAACCGCTACTGCCCTGACTAACACCTGTAAGCAATCATCTACATCCCTTCCTCGGTGGAAGAGCTATGCTGTGGTTCATCTCCACACCGAGTGGAGCTGCTTCGATGTCTACAATAGAGCTCTGGTAAAAACACTGTCTGTGTTCTGGGCAGCAAGGCCCGTTCCAGCCACACAGCACCATGATTACGTGAGCTAGGTGCCACAGGGCGTCTATCAGAGTTAGCTGAAACAGCGTCAGCAAGTCCTGAGGCAGTGCGCTGCACTGCCACCGACCTGAGAGCTAACACAGAGATGTGTATCTGCAATTGCGCTTTTGGCGGTGCCTGACAGACAGTAGCCGTACTACCTTTGATCCTCTATCAGTCATGTCCACTGGCAGGATGTTCTTGTAACATCTACCATTTGAATTGGATATACATGGTAATGCCCGAATGGTTACTGAATGGTCCCAAAAAAAGCGCTCTCAGCTGATCTTTAAATCATCTTCATCTACGACACTAATGCTATCTAGCAATAATTGAAATTATTCCTTTAAAAAGTCTGTGTCTGAATACACGAAAAAGACATGAGACTTGGAAGAAAAACCGCCTGGTCCGACGGAAAAATTAGAACAGTGTTAAAGGCGAAATATCCTACGGCTGCTTGCCTTAGCAGAAAACGTGGCCGAAGATACAGACAACCTGCATATACAGGTTGCGTCTGAAATATTAGGCATCGAAGTAAGTAAAGTGGACAATGACAGAAGTCATCGGGAGGGACAAAGACTATAGAGAGCTACCATACTTCGTCCAACAATTTGAAGTTTGTCGCATACCGAAAAACGGTGGAGATTTTTAGCCAGAAGAAAAAATTAGCAAATATAGGGCTTACAATAACAGAAGACCTGACACACGAACAACTAAATGTTATTCCGGCCTTCAGAATGTGTTGACATGATAGGGCTGAATAACATTAACAAGAACTATGTGAGCCAAACTGTAAACACCACTTGCTTTGGTGTAGTACTAACCCAGCGTAACATCCTTTATATTCTAAAATACTCTCTTGTAATTTTGCTAACTCTGTATTTATCTTTATATCCCTTTCAGACCTGATATTTTTATGGAGGAAGAAAACATTTGTTTCATGCTGTAGTGCCTTTAGGTGATTTTTTAAATGATTTTAGATGCAAGATTTATACAGAAATATGTACCCATTTTCAAAATGTACTTTGTACAAAAAAATTGTTCAAATGGCTCTGAGCACTATGGGACTTAACATCTGAGGTCATCAGTCCCCTAGAACTTAGAACAACACAAAACTAACTAACGTAAGGACATCACACACATCCATGCCCGAGGCAGGATTCGAACCTGGGACCGTAGCGGCCGCGCAGTCCCAGACTGAAGCGCCTAGAACCGCTCGGCCACACTGGCTGGCTACTTTGTACACTTGGCTTCTTTTTATGGACTAAAATAACTAATTTTGAAATATTCACTGTTGTAATAAATAAACTAGTCATTCAGTAATTACCATGCAGCGTAACTGTAGTAACCAAGTAATACACGGAAACCGATCGAAGTAACACAAATATGGCTTTATTCATAAATCTCTGAACAATCACGGAAATAAACCTCTCGTGACTCCACACGTAACAAGACAAAAGAATCAAACAGAAGGTACAACACAACCGATACACAGAATAACTGATGTGGACGGTACAAACTGAAAGAACATAGTGAGCGAGTCACCGCTGCTCCGTCCATATATAGACGCTAGTCGGCGGTAGACGGCGCGGCGGAGGCTGTGCCTCGTACACACTTCGTACACGCGGCCTCCAGTGGCCGGCCTGCACTGATACAGTTGGTGTTTAAGTGCACACACCTGGCGACACTAAACTCGGCGCACTCACACTCAGACGCACCAGTAGCAGGATACAGCAATAACAATAATAATATTCGTACATAAGGTGGAATCCAATTAACCAACCACTTCGTATATTCGAGTGGTCCAAAGCTACTGCGTACTTCAACACTGACTTGTTGACATTTTTATAGTGAAGCCCAACAGGTGGCAGCACTTGTACATGATAAGAAAATTAAGCATTCACAAATGTGTACACGAGGTCTTCACTGGGGCAAAATATTTCTGATCCAACATAGAGACAGTAGAATTTAACACACAAAATTGCAGCCAGTGGGTCTGAAAGGGAAATTTGTACCCTCACCTGTTTGTTCTTGTAATTGTATTAATTCTGTAATTATCTTTGTATCTGTAAATGCAGCTATTACTTAATTTTAATTACTGCTAAAACTAGTTTTTTCTTTGCCCAAAAATTCTCTACCTGTGTGGAATAGTAGCTCTGCAGTTATTACCTTTTTCGTCGTTTCTTTAATTGTCAGTAACAAAAATCACGGTCAATGTCATTATAGTAATTTATAATTTAATTGTAGCTTTCTACGTAAGTCTTGTAGTTATTAAAGTTACTTTTCTCTGCTGGCGGCATTGGCCTTGTAAATCGTCCCTCTTTTTCTTTCTCCTCTGAACAGCAGAAGACACTAATTACATTTCATCCTTCAAGACAGACGATAAACCGTCCGCAACTGTTTGCTCTGTCTGTCCCTGCAGCTTCTATCCTCTATAAGTCCTTCTAATATCATGGAGGCTGTTCGCTAATGGCGTAACACATGTCCTATTATCCTGTCCCTTCTAAATGGTTCAAATGCCTCTGAGCACTATGGGACTTAACATCTATGGTCATCAGTCCCCTAGAACTTAGAACTACTTAAACCTAACTAACCTAAGGACATCACACACATCTACGCCCGAGGCAGGATTCGAACCTGCGACCGTAGCAGTCGCGCGGCTCCGGACTGAGTGCCTAGAACCGCTAGACCACCGCGGCCGGCGATCCTGTCCCTTCTCCTTGTCAGTGTTTCCCATATGTTTTTTTCTTCGCTGATTCCGAGGAGGACCACCACATTCCTTATCTTATCAGTCCACCTGCTTTTTAACATTCTTCTGTAGCAGCACATCTCAAGCACTTCCATTCTCTTCTGCTAAGATTTTCCCACTGTTCATGATTCACTACCATACAATGATGAGCTCCAAACGTACAAGCTTAGAAATTTCTTCCTCAAATTAAGGCCTATTTTTGACACCAGAAGACTTCTCTTGGCCAGGAATGCCCTCTTTGCTTCATCCATCAACGGTTATTTTGCCTCCGAGATAGCACAGTTCTTTAATTTCGTCTACTTCATGACCACCAATTTTGATGTTGAGTTTCTCACTATTCACATTTCTGCTATTTGTCACTACTTTCGCCTTTTTCCAGTTTACTCTCAAGCCATATTCTATTCTCATTAGACTGTTTGTTCCATTCAACAGATCCTCAAATGCTACTTCTCTTTCCCTGAGGACAGCAACAACATCAGCGAATCTTACCACTGATGTACTTTCACCCTGGGATTTTAATCCCACCCTTGAACCTTTCTTTAATGTCCGTCATTGTTTCTTCAATGTACTGATTGAACAGAGGGGGCGAAAGACTGCGTCCCATTAGAGCATGCAAAATCTTGGCCACTCCTAAGGAATGCCATCTCCCGGACACGTCAGCTACTGCCTCTTGCCACAGGCCAGGGCGGAGAAAGGGAGGAACGAGTCAAGCTCCTTCCTATTCGATACCGCTCAGCAAAATACGTCACACTTGTCAATAGTGCACTGCAACATCCAGTCCTTATCTACACAGTATGAGGAACTGAGCCTCCTCTTCCACCAACTTAACTATCCCGTAATCTCCTTGTCTGAAACATGGCTAAACCCACGCATATTCTCTGTATATCTTGATCTTCCAGGATATACATTTTTAAGGGCAGACAGGCCAGATAAGCATGGTGAGGTCGGTGGCTCATGTGTATAAATTGATCATAGATCCTACTGCAGAATAACGGGCTGAATTTATGTTCACTGAAATGTGTGTACAAAATCGGAAATGCTTAACTGGTGCAATTTACATGTCATTAATGTCAGCTCAACGACTTCCTTTCAGCCACAATTACATTCAGCTCAGTGTCAATATGAACACGTCATCATAATGGAAGACATGAGTAGAGACTTTGCTAAGAGACACTGCCTCCATAATTAACCTAAGAATCTGTTTAACTGTAATTTTTTATTTTTATTTACACGTCAAGTTACGCAGGAGCAAAACTCCAAGGTCATGGAACGCGTCAGTACATGAAATTACGACATAAAAGTAATAACAGATGAAAAGAAATTGTTTATGAACCCGAAAAAAGTCAATCCATAAGTTTAAGTAAACGCAATCAACAATACAACAAGAATCAGCTTCTTTTTTCAAGGAACTCCTCACAGAGTGACCCATTAGGAAACTCTTCAGTTTCGTTTTGAAAGCGCGTGGATTACTGTTAAGATTTTTGAAATCGAGTGGTAGCTTATTGAAAATGGATGCAGCAGTATACCGCATACCCTTTCTGCACAAGAGTTAAGGAAGTCCGACCCAAAGGCAGGTTTAATTTCTGCCGAGTATTAATTGAGTGAAAGCTGATTATTCTTGGCAATAAGCGAATGTTGCTAACAAGGAATGACAGTAAGGAATATATATATTGAGAGGTCAATGTCAAAACAACCAGACTCGTGAACAGAGCTTGATAAGAGGTTCGTGGACATACACCACTTATTGCCCGAACCGCCCACTTCTGAGTCAAAAATATCCTTTTAGAATGGGAAGACTTACCCCAAAATATAATGCCATATGACATAAGCGAAGGAAAATAAGCAAAGTAGACTAATTTTCATGTCGAACAATCACTCACATCAGATACCGTTCGATTAGTAAAAATGGCAGCATTAAGTCTCTGAACAAGATCCTGAACATGGGCTTTACACGACAGTTTACTATCTATCTGAACAACTAGAAATTGGAACTGTTCAATTTCACTAATCATAAGCCCATTCTGTGAAATTAAAACCTCAGGTTTTGTTGAATTGTGGGTTAGAAACTGTAAAAACTGAGACTTACTGTGATTTAGCGTTAGTTTATTTTCCACAAGCCATGAACTTAGGTCATGAACTGCACTATTTCAAACCAGGCCAGTGTTGAACACAACATCCTTTACTACCAATCTAGTGTCATCAACAAAAAGAAATATTTTAGAGTTATCCATAATGCTAGAGGGCATATCATTTATATAAATAAGGAACAGGAGTGGACCCAACACTGATCCCTGGGGCACCACACACTTGACTGTATGCCACTCAGACCCCACATCACAGCTATTCCCAACATTGTGAATAGTGACCTTTTGCTGTCTGTTACTAAATTAAGAGGTGAACCAATTGTGAGCTACTCCCCTATTCTGTAATAGTCCAACTTATGGAGCAATATTTTGTGATCAACACAATCAAATGCCATAATTAAATCAAATAATATGCCTAGCGTTCTAAACCTTTTGTTTAACCCATCCAGTACCTCACAGAGAAAAGAGAATATACCATTTTCAGTTGTTAAGCGACTTCTAAAGCCGAAATGTACATTTGATAGCAAATCGTTTGATATAAAATGATCAATTATCCTTACATACACAGCCTTTTCAACAACTTTAGAAAACACTGATGGCATAGAAATAGGTTTAAAATTGTCTACATTATCCCTTTCTCCCCTTTTATAAAGCGGCTTTACTACTGGGTATTTTAATCGTTCATGAAACTGACCATTCCTAAAGGAAAAATTACAAACATGGCTAAATACAGGGCTAACATGTACAGCATAGTAGTTTAATATTCTGCTAGGCACTCCATCATAACCATGGGAGTCCTTAGTCTTCAGTGATTTAATTATTGACTCAATCTCCTCCTTGTATGTATCACAGACAAGTATTTCAGGCATCAATCTCAGACAGGCATTTGGCAAGAGAGTTATATGATTCCCTGTAGAAGCTGAATTTTTATTTGTTCACCAGCAACCCTCAGAAAATGATTGTTAAATACTGTACATACGAGGGCAGTTCAATAAGTAATGCAACACATTTTTTTTCTCGGCCAATTTTGGTTGAAAAAACCGGAAATTTCTTGTGGAATATTTTCAAACATTCCCGCTTCGTCTCGTACAGTTTCATTGACTTCCGACAGGTGGCAGCGCTGTACGGAGCTGTTTAAATGGCGTCTGTAACGGATGTGCGTTGCAAACAACGGGCAGTGATCGAGTTTCTTTTGGCGGAAAACCAGGGCATCTCAGATATTCATAGGCGCTTGCAGAATGTCTACGGTGATCTGGCAGTGGACAAAAGCACGGTGAGTCGTTGGGCAAAGCGTGTGTCATCATCGCCGCAAGGTCAAGCAAGACTGTCTGATCTCCCGCGTGCGGGCCGGCCGTGCACAGCTGTGACTCCTGCAATGGCGGATCGTGCGAACACACTCGTTCGAGATGATCGACGGATCACCATCAAACAACTCAGTGCTCAACTTGACATCTCTGTTGGTAGTGCTGTCACAATTGTTCACCAGTTGGGATATTCAAAGGTTTGTTCCCGCTGGGTCCCTCGTTGTCTAACCGAACACCATAAAGAGCAAAGGAGAACCATCTGTGCGGAATTGCTTGCTCGTCATGTAGCTGAGGGTGACAATTTCTTGTCAAAGATTGTTACAGGCGATGAAACATGGGTTCATCACTTCGAACCTGAAACAAAACGGCAATCAATGGAGTGGCGCCACACCCACTCCCCTACCAAGAAAAAGTTTAAAGCCATACCCTCAGCCGGTAAAGTCATGGTTACAGTCTTCTGGGACGCGGAAGGGTTATTCTGTTCGATGTCCTTCCCCATGGTCAAACGATCAACTCTGAAGTGTATTGTGCTACTCTTCAGAAATTGAAGAAACGACTTCAGCGTGTTCGTAGGCACAAAAATCTAAACGAACTTCTCCTTCTTCATGACAACGCAAGACCTCACACAAGTCTTCACACCCGAGAGGAGCTCACAAAACTTCAGTGGACTGTTCTTCCTCATGCACCCTACAGCCCCGATCTCGCACCGTCGGATTTCCATATGTTTGGCCCAATGAAGGACGCAATCCGTGGGAGGCACTACGCGGATGATGAAGAAGTTATTGATGCAGTACGACGTTGGCTCCGACATCGACCAGTGGAATGGTACCATGCAGGCATACAGGCCCTCATTTCAAGGTGGCATAAGGCCGTAACATTGAATTGAGATTACGTTGAAAAATAGTGTTGTGTAGCTAAAAGATTGGGGAATAACCTGGTGTATTTCAGTGCTGAATAAAACAACCCCTGTTTCAGAAAAAAAATGTGTTGAATTACTTATTGAACTGCCCTCGTATATCAGATTTATCAGTAAAAGAAATATTTTTACTGTGAACTGACTTTATATTGTGGACCTTGAGCTGCTGACCAGACAGTTCCTTTACAACTGACATATGGTTTTAATTTAATCCTGTGAATTAGCTATTCTCTTTGCATCCCACATACTCTTTGCCTTCCTAACAACATTTTAAGCACCTTAAAATACTGTTTGTAATGGGCTACTGCAGCATAATTGTGACTACTTCTAACATTTTGATATAATTCCCACTTTGTTCTACATGATATCCTTACCCCACTAGTCAGCATCCTGGGCTGCCTATTACTGCTAGTATCCCATTTAGAACGTTGTAATGGAAAGAAACTCTCATAGAGTATGAGAAATGTGTTAAGGAAAGCATTATATTTATCATCTATGTTATCGGCACTACAAACATCCTGCCACTCTTATTCCTTGACAAGGTTTAAGAAACTCTCTATTGCTGTTGGATTAACTTTCCTACATATTTTGTAATTCCATGTGACATTTGTTTGAGTACAAAAGCGTTTTAGTGTTAAAATTTGTGCATCATGGTATGAAAGGCTATTCACCCTTTTACTAACAGAAAGCCCATCTAGTAATGAAGAATGAATAAAAATATTGTGTATGGCTGTGCTACTGTTGCCCTGCAGCCTAGCTGGAAAAAACAGTCTGCATGAGATCATATGAATTTAGGAGATCTACCAACATCCTTTTTCTTGCACCATCATACACAAAATTTATATCGAAGTCACCACATATAACTCATTTCTGGAACTTCCTACAAAGTGAATCAAGAGCCCTCTCTAGCTTGAGCAGAAATGCTCTGAAGTCAGTTAGGGAACCTATAAACAACAACAATTAGAAGTTTAGTTTCATTACATTCAACTGCCCCTGCACAACAGTCAAATATCTGTTCAGTGCAGTGCTGTGATAGGTCTATGGACTCAAAAGGAATACTGTTTTTTACATACATAGCCACTCCCCTACACCACAAGGAACGCCCTGAAAATCACTTGAACATTCTTCCATTACAACCCACACGCTATACGGCACACAGTTACACTCTTATAGATGTAATCCCAATGAAAAAGACTGAAAAAGTAAGAGATAGAGGTCAAGCTTCACCTCCAGGCCTGTCCTGGCCTAATCTGCGCTGCCCCCAAAGCTCAAATTGCATTACATAACTTGGTGGGATATTAAACATGTTGATCTTTATGCTCTGACAGTTGATTGCTCAGAAGTCTCATGGCATTAAATAATCTAGAGAGCCTATAATCGACGGCAAAATGGACGATCTTGCTAATAAATTTACTACTCTCTACAACAAACATGCACCTATGCCCACAGTCCTCCAGGTCCATGGCTGACTACTAAATTGCATCAAGTGATGAATCATAAGGATGGCACTCATAGACGTTTCAGGGCAAATCCAAAACCCGAGTGTTACAGAGTATACAGAAAGCTATGAAACAGGGTAAAGCAACTCGTCTGCAATGCCAAAATCAGGCATTCTCATTCCCCTATATGCTGCGACACGGCACCTGTGACAAAAAAAATGGTTCAAATGGCTCTGAGCACTATGGGACTTAACTACTGAGGTCATCAGTCCACTAGAACTTAGAACTACTTAAACCTAATTAACCTAAGGACATCACACACATCCATGCCCGAGGCAGGATTCGAACCTGCGATCGTAGCGGTCACGCGGTTCCAAACTGACGCGCTTAGAACCGCACGGCCACACCGGCCGGCACCTGTGACACTGTCGAAGAATCTCCATAGCTTGGGTGTCAATAAAGCAAAATGAGAAACTGCTTTTCAGGTCTCAGCTGACGAACTGAGTGAATTCTACTCTGCATCTCTCAACTCCCTCGCTTCAGAGAACTATTACCAATAACAAACCACGAACTACATAACTAACCATGACTCTATCCATCTAAAACATGTAATAAGAAATACCTACAAGAAAAACAACAATTAGAATCTATCGTGAAGCGACAGACCACAACAGTATCAGCATAACCATGATCAAGAATGTTGCTGATAGCTTAGTATCTATTTTAAATGATATATTCGATTTCTAATGAATGAAATATATTCCAACGAAGTGAGCCTCCTCTTCCACCAACTTAACTATCATGCAGTCCACTTGTCTGAAACCTTGATAAAACCACACATATTCTTTGCATCGATTCATCTTCGAAGATATACTCTCCTTGCGGCAGACAGGCCAAACAAGCATGGTGGGGGTGTCGGCGCGTATATGCAAACTGGCTTCAAGCCAAAAACAAAAAGCAATATTGAGTATCTCTTCTGTAGTGATAGCCACCAGCGGTACCAGCGTATCAAGAATGTCTACAGTAGCTTAGTATATGTCTTTACTGATACATTTAATTGTTCTCTCGTGAATGGAATAAACGTCACCACTTGGATAAGAAGCATAATGTGGCCCATCCATAGAATCAAAACCCCACAACTGCCTAGTGATTACCAGCCAATTAGCACTTTACCAGCTGTTTTCAAAGCCCTGACACATATTATTCATGACAAAATCACTAAGCATCGCACGAATTAAAACTATGTGACAAATATCAGTTCGGCTTTCGTCGGCCGTCCGCAGCTCGTGGTCGTGCGGTAGCGTCCTCGCTTCCCGCGCCCGGTTTCGATTCCCGGCGGGGTCAGGGATTTTCTCTGCCTCGTGATGACTGGGTGTTGTGTGATGTCCTTAGGTTAGTTAGGTTTAAGTAGTTCTAAGTTCTAGGGTTCTGATGACCATAGATGTTAAGTCCCATAGTGCTCAGAGCCATTTTTTTTCGTCGGCTATAGTGATCGAGCGGTTCTACGCGCTACAGTCTGGAACCGCGCGACCGCTACGTTCGCAGGTTCGAATCCTGCCTCGGGCATGGATGTGTGCGCTGTCCTTAGGTTAGTTAGGTTTAAATAGTTCTAAGTTCTAGGGGACTGATGACCTCAGAAGTTTAGTCCCATAGTGCTCAGAGCCATTTGAACCATTTCGGCTTTCGTAAACACCACAGTGTACGCAGGCAATAATATTGACACTATTAGACTTTAGCAAAGTTTCTGTCAACTTTGATATACTGCTCAGAAAAATGCAATTGCAAATTTTCTCAGATAGTGCGCTGAAATGGCTTGGAAGTAACTTGAAAAACAAACAGCAATGTGTTGTCTGTAGGAATAAAAAATCTTTCTTGAAATATGTTCCTTCAGGAGTGCCATGGGGGGTCAGTGTAGGTCCACTTTTGTTATCTGAATATCCCATCAGAAATCGATAAGTTCAGAATTGTATGAACAGTTACAGTACCTCCTATTTAGGTTTGCAGTATTCCAGTATCATATCAGAAAATAATGAGGAACTTAGGTTTAACTTTGTATGAGCATCTTAACTGTATAGAGAATACTGCTGCAATGCCAGAAGACATCCATTTGTCTCTATGCCCTCAAAAAGTTTTGAAGATATTCCTACGAGATGTTAAATGTAAACTTGTGCAACCACTCATTCCACTATTGTGATGTAATTCAACATGGCAAGAGTAGTGAACACAAAAGACGGTTATAACTACAATGAATGCTTGTGTTTGTTAACCTGCAGTATCCATCGATATGACCATTGTAGTGTTTAATATTCTAACTTAATGGTGTTTGAGGCCAGACAAATTACACAACTACCACATGCTAAGTCTGTTTCACTGGCTTCTCAGTGTGCAAGCCCACTGTTACCTCGCTTCGGAGATGAAATGGTTATGATTTGTGCTGTTTGAGACTGCCCAGCATAGCAACTGCTCCACTGATTCAGGGTGTTGCGTCGGATAATTTTGTCATCTTCAGATGCTTACTGACGTACTGTATTTTTTTCTTTATTGTATTTCTCTTCTCCCCAGAGGGGGGGGGGGGGGGCGGCAGCAGCGTAATACGCCACTCTGCGGCCTACAGATAAAGTTAAAAAACATAATGAGGAGATATAACAATAAAAACAGGTGATAAAACGGTGACTACTTAAAACGAACATGGTGAAAATTTGCGAAGAAAAAACACAAAGGGTGGGCGATGCTGATTAAAAACACATAGTAGTTAAACAGGCGCAATTGAAAAACACGGTTTCTGGTTTCTGTTTGCATCACTTAAAAAGGGAGACACACAGTACTGGACACTCACAGAAAACACTGCATGATAGAGTACAAATGCAGATGGGGGGGGGGGACTCGGATAGATGAGGGGGAAAAAAGAAGGGAGGGAGGAGAGGAAAAGCAAAAAACGGGGGGAACCGATGGGGGGTGAGGACACAGAAAAAAAGAGGGGCAAGGCGGACGTGAGATGGAGTGGGGAAAGCAGTGCAGGGGAAAGAAAAAGGATCGGGGGAGAGAAAGGAGTCAAAGAGAGTGTAGGTGGGGATAAACAGGATGGAAGGGGGAGCCCAGGAAAAGGACAGAGGGAGGGGGATGTGAGGATCAGAGTTGATAGGAGGTATAAATGGAGGGAGAGAGGGCATCATCGGAGAGGGGGAGTTTATGGAAGCCACCTTGGGAAAGGAGATGAAGTGTGTATAGGTGGTGGGTGGGGAGGGGGACACAACAGAGGAGGTGCGGCAGCTGGCAGGGGTTGGAGAGGAGAGGAGCAACCAGGGGATGGGGGGATCAAGTCAGCAGGAGGTGTAGAGGACTCAGATACGTGTGAGGAAAAGGAGCATATGGGGGGAAAGGAATCAGGTCATAGAGGATCTGCATGGGGGACGGAAGGCGTACACGGAAGATGTGGTGGAGTGCATGGCGTTAGAGGATCTGGAGGGACTTATAGAATTTGGGGGGGGAGGAGGGGGAGCAGATATCCAGGTGGGACTGGCATAACAGAGAATGGGACAGATTAAAGATATGTAGGTGTAGAGGATGGTAGAGGGGTTCAACCCCCATGTCCAGCCAGAGAGGAGTTTAAGGAGACAGAGGCAGTTGTGGGCTTTGGATTGGATAGAGAAGAGATGAAGGATCCAGGTGAGGTGATGGTCAATGGTGAGTCCAAGGTAGGTGAAGGTGGGGAAGAGGCGGACAGGACAAGTACAGATGGTAAGGGAAAAAGCAAGGAGCCAGAAGGAGTGATTCGCATGACCTACAATGATTCCCTGGGTCTTGGAAGGATTGGTTTTGAGGAGCCACTGGTTGTGCCATGTGGCGAAAAGGTAAAGGTGATTCTGAAGAAGGCATTGGGACCATTGAAGGGTAGGTGCGAGGGCAAGGAAGTCGGTGTCATTGGCATACTGCAGGAGGTGGACCAGAGGGAGGGGGGTTGGGGCATATCTGCCATGTACATGAAGTAGGGAGAGGACAGAGCCCTAGGGCACACCCACTGAGGGGTAGAAGGGTTGGGAATCGGCCTTAGGGATGGTAATGTAGGAGGGGCATCGGAAGAGGAAGGAGGCAATCAGATGGACATAGTTGATAGGAAGGGTGTAGGTCTGGAGTTTTAAAGAGGAGAACAGGATGCCATACACAGTTGTAGGCCTTTTCGAGGTCTAGAGAAACAAAAACGGCGGAGCGATGGGAGTTAAGCTGGAGGGAGAGAAGATGAGTGGGGCATAGGAGTTGGTCATCAGCAGAGAAGGAAGGTCGAAAGCCACATTGGGTGTTGGGGAGGAGGTGGTGTCGATAGGGGGTGGTGATGGATGTGCCAAGTAAGGATGGATTCCAAGAGCTTGCTGAAGACTGAAGTGAGACATACAGGGCAATAGGAAGAGGCATCAGATGGAGGCTTGTTGGGTTTGGAGAACATCAGGGTACAGGAGGTTTTCCATAAGTCAGGGTAGAAGCCAGTGGCACCGATTACATTGTAGAGGGTGCCAAGGGCTGCAAGGAAGGAGTGAGGGCAGTGCTTGAGATGGTGGTAGGTAACACAGTCATGGCCAGGAGCGGTGTTGCATTTAGTGCAGAGTGTGAGGCCAATGTCCTGTGTAGTGATGGGAGTGTTAAGTCCTGATGGTGGTGTGTGGCCCAAGTACTGGAAGCTAGGAGCAAGGGGAGGAGTGGAGGTATCTGTATGTTCGATGATGTTGGGGAAGAGGGAATAATCAAATTGGGGATCATCTGGAATGGAAAAGACATTGGATAAGTGGGAGGAAAAGTGGTTGGCCTTACTGAGGTTGTCAGGAAAGGGATGGTCACCAAGGAGGAGAGGGTACTGCGGGGTAGGGCAGTTCCTGTTGTCCAGTCTGCCTCACCTCCATGTTCAGTAAGGTCTCTGAGTCCATCCTCTTCCACTGTATTCATCACAACCTTAACCAGCACTACCTCCTTCCCCTTACCCAGTGTGGCTTCTGGCCTTCCTTGTCAGCCAACGACCAGCCCCTTAACCTTACCAATCTTCTTCCCCTCCAACTTAAATCCTGTCACTCTGCTATCTTTGTGTCCCATGACCGTGTCTGAAATCCCGGGTGCCTCATCAGACTCCAGACCTATGCTCTCCCCATCAATTTCTTCCATCTCATTGCTTCCTTCTTCTCCCATCGTCCCTCCTATGTCACTACCCACAATTCCAACTCCCGTACTTTCTATCCCACTGCCAGCGTGCCCCAACTCTCCATCCTTTCCCCTCTCCTCTACCTTCTGTATAATGCCGATATGCCTAAACCTCCCCCACCTGTTCACTTCCTCCAATTTGCTGATGACACCGTCTTCCTGGCCCCCTACCTTACTCTTCAACGATCCCAACATACTCTTCAAACCCACCCTTAACAGTTCACCACTTGGTGCAACCAGTGGCTCCTTCACATCAACCCTTCCAAGACCCAGGCAGTCATCATAGGTTCTACCACCCACTCCTTCCAGCTGCACGATTTTTACTTCACCATTTATGGTCGTCTTATCCACCTCATTCCTACCCTGAAATACCTTGGCCTCACCCTCATTCGTCACCTCTCCTGGATTCCCCATCTCCCTATGATCCAACACAAAGCTCACAATAGACTCCACCTCCTGAAATTCCTGTCTAGCCGGACATAGGGACTGCCCCCTTCCACCATCCTTCATACCTACAAATCCTTGATCCACCCCACCCTTTATTATGTCAGCATCACTTGGATTTCCTCCCTTCCCAGATTCTGTAAAGCCCTCCAAATCCTAGAACGTCATGCACACTGCCTCGCCTTCCGTATCCACCTTCCACCCTCCATGTGAATCCTCAACGACCTCATCTCCTACCCCCATCTTCTTCTTTTCCTCGAACACATCCACACTCTGTAGATCGTCCACCAACTCGATCCCCCCCCCCCCACCCCCTGGTGTTCCCTTGCTCTCCATCCCTAGCCCATTGCCATGCCTTTACCGTTGTGTCCCATCCTCTCTCCATCTCCACACCCTCCACCTCCTTTCCCAACACAACTTCCATCACCTACCTCTCCCGGATGATGAGCTTTGCCCTGATATCTACCCTTCGTACCAAATCTCACCGCCCCTTTCCCCCTCCTCCTCCTCAGGGCTCCCTCTCCCTTCCTCTTCCCTTCTGTGAATGGTTTTCCTGCCTCCTCTGCCCCCCCTTTCCCATGCCCTTGTTCTGTGTTTCTGCACTCCCTCCTGACCTACCTTCCCTCTTCATCTCCCACCCCGCCCGTCTCCTGCCTCTTGGTGCGCCGCCGCCCCCTCTTTTTCTTTTCTTCGCACCCTCTCCAGCCCCCCCCCCCCCCTCACTGCACCTTCCTCTCCCTTCTTTTTCCTTCCTCTCAGGCCTCCCGCCCCTCGGCAGGTCCCTACCAGCAGTTTTTATTCTTCGTGTGTGCACCGTCACTTACAATGGTTTTTTAAGCGTCTCTCGCTCTATGTGTTTTTATACTGCAGCCGACATTTAACTTATGTGTGTGACTCCAGTGTATTTTAAGTGCCACAAAATCGTCAACTGTGTTATTTTAACTATGTCGACTATTTAACTGTGACCAGGAAACGTCCCTATGTTAGTGTATATATTAACTTCCATTGTCTCCGTTTACTGTGTTCTTATATTCCCCTTTTTCCACCCCTACTTATGTATAAATTCTCATTTATATTTTTTGTAATTCCACTTGGCTGAAGAGCTGCGGGTTGTGCCGCTGCCAGCCCTCCCCTGCCCATGTAGGGCAGGGGCATGAAAGTACAATAAAGGAAAAAAAACAGCACCTCGTCACAGACATCGATTTCGCAATGCCGCAGATGAAAGACAGCTGAACGCGTGTAGCTGAGGCAGCTGCCTCGGTCACGCAGGAGTCTGTAGATCGCAGGTCGGCTCGGCTTGCTGCACCGTCTGCCTATTTGGCCGCTCCCCTTACAACTACCAGAGCAGAGGACGAAGGACCATCGAATGTGGTAACCCCAGCAACGACTATGGTCTTTGAGAGGCCAACAATACACTCACCTATGGCCACCAGTGGTGTCTTAAGGATAGTTCAAAATGGTTCAAATGGCTCTGAGCACTATGGGACTTAACATCTGAGGTCATCAGTCCCCTAGAACTTAGAACTACTTAAACCTAACTAACCTAACGACATCACACACATCCAAGCCCGTGGCAGGATTCGAACCTGCACCCGTAGTGGTCGTGCGGTTCCAGACTGAAGCGTCTAGAACCGCTCGGCCACACCGGCCGGCGATAGTTCTCATCAGCAACATAATAACAATACCAGAGAAACAACCTGCGACCGACGCGGACGAGTAGACAGATCAGCTGCTAGCCGCAGCTTCGTCGATTTAAGCCTCCACGAGGTGGAAGACAACACGACACAACCCGAAAACGACAACAGAATGGACTCCACGACAGAGGATAGAAGTGGCCTCGGTGCCATCCGCCGAAGGAAACTGCACAGCTCCACTTCGAAACCATATTCTGTGCCACCCATTAGCTCCTTATAAGAGCAGCTGGATGAGGAACCGTTCCCTGATGACAATTGCCAATCACTCACAACAGAATAAGTAGAGATGTACCAACGGTTTTCTTACGACGATGGTACATGCTTCCGGGAAGAAGAGGACGACTTTACCACCGTCCAGTGTAAGAGGCACCACAGGAAGAGTGCAGAAGAACTATACAACCCACGCAAACGACGCATTGACGAAATAGTGATGACCAACAGATATCAAGCGATTGCGCTACCAGAGGCACCACCTAGAGGGTCCAAAGAACCTTAAGGGCCAGCAGCGACTAAAAGACGAGAAACTAACCACCTCAAACCACCCATGGTACCACTGGTGACCATTTACCAGACACAGGGTTACCTTGAACTCACCAAGGCTCTTAGCTCGCTTCTCGACCGTGGTCTGAATGTCATTTATCAGTGGTACTGATTAAAATACCATTTCGACACGTTCACACACCAGCAAAAGGCTATGTACTTTTTCGCCAACCACAACATCCATTTTTTTACTCACCAACCTCCGGAGGATAAAGAGCTCAAAGTCGTAATTAAACGCCTACCAGAACAGATTCCTGAGAAAGAAGTGCTCAAAGTATTACGAGAAAAATGCTACAACGTCATCGATGTACAGGAAGTACCACAAGAGAGAAATGTCTCCTCCACACGAGAGTGCGTGTAGAAAGCTACAAGTCCAAGGACGGTCCAGTCCAGTTCAAACTATGCCGACAGTGGGAACACACAGCCAATTACTGCTGCCTCGCACCGAGATGTGTCCGATGTGGCGGCCATCATAAATCGGCGAGCGGCCAAGTACCAAAAACAGAGAAACCTACATGCGCCAACTGCGGAAAGGATCATCCTGCAACCTACCACGGGTGCGAAACATACCGAGCGATTGTGAGGATGTATAAAGTGAAGCCAGCCAATCAGCCACCATGGCAAAAGACCTTTGTCTTCAAAAAAAGCCAGGCAGGAAGAGCAACACAACATCCAGCGACAACATCTCTGTATGATACGCGACGACAACATTCAAGGACTTACAGCGACGTGATGGACCCACGTCTTTTATTACCCACTGGAGAACCAGCGACGTTCGCCAAGGATCCCATCACACCAGCCATTGTGTGTATCGTCTCGTTACTGACCTCACTATATCAAAAACTGAACAACGTTCTTTCGTTCTTTCACCAGTAGACAAACTTATGAAATCATTCATTTCGCCCTAGAATGGACCACAGACGCCCTACAATGCACCTCAAGATCTACATACGGAACGCGAATTGTATCAACACAAAGAAGACAGAACTAACGGACTTCCTGACAAGCCACAGGACTGACGCGCTCGTTTCAGAGACGTGTCTAAAGAAGCCGACACAGTTCTGCATACAGATCATGCATGTGTACCATACCGATCGGGCCAGTAAAAGAGGAGGTAGGACCGCCATCTTAGTCAAAAAAGAAATACGTCATCACCAGAAACAACTTCCATGGGTACGATAATTCGGAGCTACCATCACAGCAGCCAGAGGAAACATCATGTGTGTTACTGCATATCTTGGTCCAAACAGACACTTATTACTTGAAGACCTACATGACTCTTCGATCGTTTCGACGGGGTACTGCTGGCAGGTGATCTCAACAGTAAGCACACTGCTTGGAACGCGAGAAAAACAAATCCAAAGGGTCAGCAATTATTCGGTCTAGAAGAGGACCTAAACATTACTGTGATCGTTCCGACAGACCCCACAAGAGTGCCCCCTTTTATCCACCAGCAATCAAACGTCCTTGATATAGTGGTTCTCAATAATTTCAACGTCAACCTCCAACTCCGGTTGATAATTACTTATCGTCAGATCACAAGCCAGTAATACGAATACTGAGAGGACACATATCCCACTGCGGCCACTTAACACAAGGCAGACCGACCAGCCACATGTTCAGTGTTTTCGGGACAACAAAGTTAGCCAGCACAAGACGTCTCATCAAGGGTAATTATCAACACAGCGGTAAAGATGTTAATAGCCAAAATCCAAAGCACGAAATGCCAGTCAACAACATGAGTTTCTTAACCACATTTCAACTTTGAGGCGTTTCTCCCACGTCTTCAAGCCATCAAAACATAACGGAATTATTTCTGGAGTCGTTGGCTTCACTTTAGAAATAGAAGATAGAAGACAGACGTACGAGCTGAACAGGGAACTCCATAAATATGTCACAGAATGGCGTCAGGAAGTCTGGGAAGCCAAGATGTCTGACTTCTTGGTACGAACGCGTGACGAGTGGCAAGTGATGAAGGACCTGTGTCACCAAAAACCACCAAAAAGAGCAGTACATTGTTCAGACGGCCTGATATACGACCCACTGACATAAATGGAACAGTATGCCGACGCATATCAGCAGCGGATGACAACTCCACCTCGACCGGCACAAGATGATGAAGTCCTATGCTATGAGGACAAGATCTGGACAGCCCTTATAATCTTCCAGAATGCACCAAGACATTTCTGACCACAGTTTGCCACTCCAGCGGAAATTTAAGAACTCATCCATAAAACGGCCAACAACTCGCTGGGACACCAATGAAGAATTAAAACATCTTCCAAGGAACCCTCTGGTCCTAACCACAAGAATTTTTAACACATATCTTCACCATGGATACCTCCCAGAGGCACGGAGGATGGTGGGGGTGGTGCCAATGCTACCACCCAGGAAGGATCTCTCCCTTTTGAACAATTATTGGCCTATCAATCTTCTATCAACGTTGGGGAAGTGCCTAGAATCGGTATTACTCAAAAGACTACAAGACACTATGATACTGGAGAACATGATCCGACCAGAACCGTTTGGATTCCAAAGTAAACTCTTCATCGAACTTCAACTCCTCCAAATTACCGAAACGATACAAGGCAACTTTAATACACGATATTCCACAACTAGAGTGTTCTTGGACCTCAAAACCTAATTGTCAATCTGAACCAAAGCACCACCATAAACGATTGGTATGTAAAACTATTTGGTAATTTCGTTCAAGACAGGAAAGTGTAGCTGTGCATTGATGACAAAAATGCTGTCGAGAAACCAGTCCATGCTGGTATTCCACAGGGATCTATAATCTCGCTAGCACTTTTCAACATCTATATCAATGAGATACCTACAGTTCCACATGTGTCAGTTGGCCTCTATTCTAACAATACTGCATTTTTAACAAGAGACAGAAAATTAGATCAACGCATTGTGAGGTTGTAATGACAACTGGATCTCATGGAGCGATGGGCACAACTACACAAGATCACCATGAGCTGGATAAAACAGTGGCCATTAGTTTCACAAAATGCCTACTGATCATCCATACAATGCTACACATCAGAAACCAACTTGTTCTTCAGTCACCTGTGGTACATTAGCTAGGCATTTACCTGGACAGGAAACTACACTTCACCCATCACATCCCAGAAAAGAAGAAACCCAAACTAAGAAAGTGGAGACCTCGCAATCACTTCTTCAGGAGTAAGGATCTGAATGTTGCCACAAAGATGAGACTATACCAAGCCCATGCTGCTCTATGGAGTGACTTCATGGGGCACAACATGTGACACCCATTTCAAGGAGATACAATTCATACAAAACAAATGTCTCCAATGGACATTCAGAGAATACTGGAGGGTAAGGACAAAGGAACTCCATGGTGCACTACATAAAAAATACCTGCGCCAAAAAGTGTTGGAAAAGGCCCAAAAGCTGTTTGACAAGATCGTCTCACTATGTCACACCATGCATCAATTAGCAACAGTAGGCGCAATCCTTCCCCAATGATGGCACCAGTATAAAGTGACATAATCCACACTGGCAGACGATGGAGTTGCACCTGCAAGACACTAAATAACCTCCATTCAAGTATAAATCACAATAAAAAGTTATTAAACAAGTAATAAAATTAAATTAAATTAAAGTGTGTCCACCATCCCTATAGACAAAAGGACCCCTTTGTATGCTCAACACCTGTAAATAAAGAGCAATAAATAAAGTCTGAAACCTCTCCCTTACCTAACACAAAGGCAGCAAAATTACAAAAGGTGATAAGGCTCTACACACACCTCCACCCCCACACCACTCACACAATAAAAAGAAACAACAAAAAAGCCAACATGTCAGTAAGCACCTAAAGATGACAAGCAGCTGTCTCCTTGAAATAATTTGCAGCTTCCATATCATTATCCGACATGACACCCATGAGCCAATGAAGTGGTTATGATTTCTTGACATGACAAAAAAGAAAACTTGTAGAAGTTAATGTAACAGCTATAAATTCATTGATAGATACCAGTCATTGTTATGAAAAACTAATTACTGTATGGAAGCTATTTGTACTTTTTTTCCTTATACTTACTTGTTGTAGAAATATTCGATTGACTTTTGGAATGTCTGCAATCTTTCCAAAAATTAATCTGCCTAATCCAGAAGTAGCTCCAAGACACATTATCAAGAGCTTTCCATCTTCTTGAGGGAAAGAGTCTTGCACAAATTTCAGCTGAAATAAGTAAAGAAACTATGTATACATACATATAGATATGTAACTTAATACATGGATATTACATATTCTCACAGTTTCATCAAGTCGAAGTGCCAATTATACGCCAAAAATAAAGCTACATTTATTTCTGTTGCTATGGTTTAGAAACTGAAAACATAGTGTGCCCCAAATTTAAAAGCATAATCATAATGCTGTTAAAACTTAATAATAAGGAAAGGCCAGATAATACATAGTATCCCAAACCCTTAGGATCAAAAGTATAAACATTTTAGTGAACCATAAACTGAGAACATTGTGGTAAGGAACCAAAGGTAGGAGATAAATATCCAGTTTTCAATTAACATGAACAACTTACAGTTTACAACAATGACTTAATCTTACAGAAACTGTTAAAAGTGATGACTGATAGCCTCAGTGCATGCACTACAGTAGTAAATACAATTTTGCCTCACACTTTCAGAAATCCATTTTGTCTGTTCTGTAATGCAACTGGCAATTGTGACTTTACCAATTAGTTCCTCTAAAATTTCCACTAGAATTTCATACACGAATGATTTTACATAATCCTGTAGAATAAAATCCGCCACAGACACAGCAAAGATAATTATGTTATATTTTCCAAGGTAGTTTGATAAAGGTTAATGCAGAAACATAATCAGTTTTCAAATGAGTGACTCACATGAACTGCATATAGTGTATCTAGAACCACCTCCAATGTTATCTTTCAGATACTGAACATTGATTCAGGATGCACAAGCAACAAAAATGAAGACATTACATTTGAATATTTTCAAACAAGACAATGCATCAGTTAATTTATTGGCTTTTATGAGAGATTCAACTGCAATGTTCACACTGATAATCTATGTACCATGCTCTCAAGTATGACCTATCTACATCATAAACTGAGAGGCAGCTCAATAAGACACTGCCAGTGCATGCTTAATTTGTACCATAACTTCTTCCTTTCCCAACCAACTTATGATATTCTACAGAGGGTTAATTTCACTGATTCAAAAACTATATTTAAATGACAGAAAAAGGTTGCCAGTATTTCATGCTTTTCTGAAATTGACGAACAATAATTGTGCAGACAGTATTTTAAAAAGATTAATAATATATCACAGTCTGTAGATTATACATCTGTAGCAGGCAGCAGCTTAGTTATGGAAAATCCACGTAGGTATTCCTTAACAAAGTCAATGTATCACCTCAATGTGAAGAATGGGTATACATACATGAAAGATTTGTCATATGCTAATTTGACATAAATTCACAACACCTAGAAAAATTATGGTCCTGCCTTTGTTTAAAAACACCCCAAGTGCTAGCTCAGTACAAGAATATATTCAAAAGCACAGTACTAATAGCAAAATGGATTCTATGTTACAAATATTATAAATTCTTTAATATAAACAACATGACACAGTATGCTGAAATTGTTATATCATACCACATAGTGTGATGTAAAAACACAATACTTCATGAACAGTATGAAATCACAAATGAATGTAGACTTTCCTGGATTACAGGAAGATTAAGGCCCAAACAACAGAAGTGGCTCTTAAGGTGCCAAGATGAGCCAGAGGCACACAAGTGCAAAATCTGTATACTAGCTGTATCACAATTAAAGGCAAAAACTAATAAGAGGCAAGTATATGAATGCTGGGGGAGAGACATGGAGGCACCATCTACAATTTCATGTATGTGGATAAAAGTAAGGGGGGAAGGGGATGGGCCAGCAGATGATATGTCCCTTGTATGGAAAAATGTACTCAGATCGGCCATACCGGTATACACTACTGATGAAAAGCCCTCAGGTTTCCAGCCAGGAGGCTGGTTTGAGATACTGTGATGTTTTGACATGTGTCATAATCATCATCTATGAAGTCACACTTTGCCTGAAGATAATGATTGTGACACTCATTGAAAAGTTAAAGTATTCTCAACACTGCCATTCAGCTGGAAATGCAAGAGTTTATTGTCTACATCAACATCCACATACATACTCTGCAAGCCATCCCATGGTGCATGGCAGACGGTACCGTGTACTACAACTAGTAATTTCCTTCCATGCTCTCCTCACAAACAGAGCCAGGGAAAAACCATTGTCTATATGCCTCCATATGAGAACTAAGTTCTCTTATCTTATCTTAAATTCATGGTCCTTACACAAAATGTACATTGGTAACAGTAGAAACATTCTGCAGTCAAGTCCAGATGCTGGTTCTCTACATATTCCCAACAGTGTTTCATGAAAATAATGTCATCTTCTCTCAAGGGATTCCCAATTGAGTTCATGAAGCATCTATGTAACACTCTCGAACCTACTGGTAACAAATCTAGCAGTCTGCCTCTGAATTGCTTCAATGTTTTCCTTTAATCTGACCTGCTGGTGATCTCAAACACTCTAGCTGTACTCAAGGATGGGTTGCACTAGTATTCTATATGTGGTCTCCTTCTCAGATGAACCACAGTTTCATAAAATTCTTCTAATAAACCAAAGTTGGCCATTTGTTTTCCCTATTACCATCTTAATGTGATCATTCCATTTCACATTGCTTTGAAAAGTTATAGCTAGATATTTAATTGAAATGACTGTGTCAAGCAGCAACTACTAGTGCAGTATTTGAATATTATAATATTGTTTTTCCTATTTATCTGCATTAACTTACACTTCTCTTCGCTTAGATCAAGCTTTCATTCATCATACCAAATATAAATTTTGTCTAAGTCATTTCTATAGTCACTCAAGAATGACACCTTCCTCTGTACTGCAGGATCATAAGCAAACAGCCACAGGTTGTTGCTCACCCTGTCCATTAAATAATTGAAGACTGCTCTTACTCTCTATATACTGTACATTATATAGAGAATATGAGCAGTCCTGCAACGCTTCCCCACAGTACTCCTGATGATATCCTTTCTCTGACAAACACTTGTCATTGAGGACAATGCACTGGATTCTATTACATAAGAAGTCTTCTAGTCACTCACATATCTGGGAAGCTATTCCGTATGCCTTGACCTTTCTTAACAGTCTGCAGTTGGGCACAGTGTCAAAAGCCTTCTATGAATATGGAAAGTGCCTGTGGCCCTTTATCCATGGTTCACAGGATATCATGTGAGTGAAGGGCAAGCTGAGTTTTGCACAAGTGATGCTTTCTAAATCTGTGCTGTGGACAGAAGCTTTTCCATCTCAAGGAAATTTATTATATTCAGGCCCAGAATATGTTCAAGAATTCTACAACAAACCAGCATTGAAGATATTAGACTGTAATTTTGTGGGTCTGGTCTTTCATCTTTTTTAGAAACAGGAGTCACCTACACTTTTTCCCATTCCCTTAGGACTTTGTGCTGAGCAAGAGATTTTTGATAAATGAAAATTAAATAAAGGGTCTATGCCATAGATTTCTTCCTGTAAAACCAAATTGGGAGTCTATCTGGACCTGACAACTTACTTATTTTAAACCCTCAGTTGCTTTTTTATGGCAGGGATGCCTATTACTATGTCCTCCATACATGGTGTCACAGCGATGTTCAAACGATCGTATGTTTGTATGACCCAATGTGTGAATGATTTCTTAAACACAAAAGTGCAAGAAAATGCTATTTAAATGTTTTACTAGCTTTACTAGCTAAGCATACTTTATTATATAAATTCTAGAAACATACACACTTTGTTTGATGTCCCAGATTACACATAAACATGTTAAAATGCGAAAATATCCTAATTTTTTTTTTTTGTTCCAAGGACAGAATAACCATTGGAAGACACCAGCTGAGAGACAAGGTTTTAATCCTACTTATATTGCTTAAGTGAAAAATCTATAAATCAGTGTCACAGGTTCCATCAGTGCTTATGAGGATGGCAGAAAATTTAGGAAGGAGATTTTATAGCCATGAAACTATTCCCAGCATTTCTAATGAAAGATTTTAGGTCTTTAAACTGGGGAGATGAAACATTAATACATGTTATAATAATGATATATAAATAGTCAATGTGGTACTACAAAAAATATTATTAGGTGCCTTATGCTGGGACTAAAAAGTCATACAACAAAATGAAAAGTTTTAGTCCCCACTATCATGCCAAAAAATGCTTCCAGTTGCAGAGTCTGTGATACTATTTGCTATTGATGGAAATGTGGAAGGAAAGTAGAATTGAGGTCAACATACATGGTGTTCAGAAATTCCCATTAGAAACTTCTAGGACTTGTAGAGGGAAGTGAGTATATAATTTTTGGATAGGAACCTATGTCTGGAAACATACTGTTTTCATTCTGCAATGGTTTGGAGAAAGATGTGTAATGCATCCACATCTGCCAAGGGAAAGAGAAAAGTCTTAGAGCTGCTTGATCTGGTATGCAATAGCGTAGACAGCATGATGTGTACTATGTCAGACGGTCACCTGTTGTCACATAACTTTAATTTATGAGACTCCTGTAGAAACACAGGACGATCTGCTGACATGAGTACTAGAAATACAAGAGACATCAGGTGGGATGAAGAGTGTGTACCAGAACATGCTTTGTAGGTACAATGTCTGTAACAACATTGGTGGTTGGCACATCAAGGCACTGTTGCAATGCATCAGTACAGTGGATGATTTGTTATGGTTCCTTTCGAATTGTTACCTAACAGTTGTACTGTGTCACACCTAATTCAGTTCTTCTGATAGAAGTGGATTGGTTAAACATCTGAACTGAAACCACCACAGACTGAAAATGCTATGTTTCCGGACATGGGTTCCCATTCAAAATATTATGTACTCTCTCCCCTGTATAAGTTCTAGAAGTTTTTAACAGGAATTTTTGGACACCCTGTAGACAGAAAACTTGCTAAACCACAGGGGATTGAAGAAAGAATTACGAGGGTTATTCCAAAAGTAAGGTCCGATTCGCCGTAACTATTGAAATTTGGCGCCAATGACAAAACACGCATGCGCGCCGACTCCCGGCAAGCCTTGCGCGTCAAACGCCGCCATTCGCTTTGTTACTGTTGCTGAGTGTAGTTCACAGTGTCACTTTACAATGTTTAAGACAATTGATCAGCCCACCGATTGTGAAGTAAGGGCAGTGATACGGTTTTTGTCTGCAAGAAACAATTCAGCGGCGGAAATCCATCGGCAGATTACTGAAGTGTATGGTCCTAACATAATGAGCAACAGTAAAGTGCGCAAGTGGGTGTGAGCTTTTAATGAAGGACGGGATAATGTGCACGATGAACCATGGTGTGGCCGACCATCAGTGATTTCAGACGATTTGGTCAATGCGGTTGACAAAAAAATTCGTGAAGATCGCCGATTCACTATTACAGACGTAGACATGCATTTTCCGAATGTGAGTAGAACAACTTTGTACAGAATTGTGTCTGAACATTTGAAGTTTCACAAATTGTGTGCCCGTTGGGTTCCCAGGCTGCTTACTGAGCCTCAACGAATGAAAAGAATGGCTTTTGCTCTTGATTTTTTGGAGCGATATCATAAGGAAGGTGACAGTCTTTTAGACAATGTTGTCACAGGGGATGAGACATGGGTTTCTCACATCACTCCAGAGTCTAAACGTCAGTGAATGCAATGGCGTCACACGTCATCGCCAGTCAAGGTCAAGGCAAAGCAGACAATCTCAACACGTAAGGTTATGGCGACTGTGTTCTGGGATAGACGTGGAGTATTGTTAGTCGACTTTATGGAGAGAGGAACAACGATTAATAAAGCCGCCTACTGCGCTACCCTGACTAAACTTCGACGTGCAATCCAGAATAAGCGACGTGGTCTTTTGTCGTCTGGAATCTTGTTGTTGCATGACAATGCCAGACCCCACACTGCAAATGAAACGCAAGCTCTGATCAAGAAATTTGGATGGGAACAGATGGACCATCCTCCTTACAGTCCGGACCTGGCGCCAAGTGATTTCCACCTGTTCCGTTACTTAAAGGAGTTTCTCGGCGGCAAGCGCTTCGACACAGATGATGAAGTGAAAGAAGCAGTTAAGGACTGGTTATCGTCACAGGCGGCCGATTTCTATAACATGGGCATTCAAAAGCTTGTTGAACGATGTGACAAATGTTTAAATAAGTATGGAAGTTATGTAGAAAAATAGATAAAGATGTAAGGAATGTAAATAAAACAATTGTTTTGAAAAAACATTTTAGTTTTGATTTTTTTTTTATAACCGGACCTTACTTTTGGAATAACCCTAGTAGCTAATATTCAAAAGCCCCATTATTCAACTAATCTGATTTTGAAAAAGCATAAAAAATCTAAATGCAGATGACAGCATATGGATTTCAACTGCTCTCCTACTGGACATATGCAACGGTTGTCTCCTGCTCAGATGTTGGTAGTAGTTGGCATATGGTACTAAAACTGCGTCAAAACCAACTCTCCAGAACATGACTGTCATCAACCCTGAAATAAATAATATAAATCTAAAAGCTACAACAACACTTAGATGTGTTCTAGTGATTAAAGTCAAACCAGTCCAATTTAATATCTGACACAGCATTCTTCCACTGTCTTTTAAAACCAATATCAGTTTATGATATGGAGTCTGGCTATAACAGAGCCTATAGTTAAATAAAAATTGTGATTTTTGATCTCTCAAACATAGTGTGCACTTAAATATATCTTTGTGTTTGACTAAAACTGTGAGTAGAACCAGGATTCACTCTAAAGTTGCCTGAACATCTTGCTCAAGCACATCTCTCACAATGAATAAAAGCTTCTGTCTGTTCTAGCAACAACACATTTTCATCAGGACTAGCAGCCTTTGATAGAACAATAAGGAAAAGTCCTTTAACACTGTGGATGAGTTTCTGGAGTGTTTGAAACTAATAAACATATTGTTACAGAATGATACTTGCAATTGTTGCATGAAACATGCTCATGTTGTTGATCTGTAGAACAGTACTTGTAAAAGGTATAGACTCTTGTTTAGGGCCTGTGCAGCATACAGTATTATTCTGCCATACATATTAATTTAGGTAAACACTATGTGAGTGAATGCTGACATTGTGGATTATTAAAACTCATCCAAAGTAGTTGTAATAATACCTGGTTTTCTGATCTTTTCATGTATTTGATGGTTGCCCAAATATTTTCCAATTTAATAGTTAATATATACACAGACAGTTGTAATATGACACTGTCCTCACATTTTGCTATCAGTAGCCAATGGATTTATGTCCTGATTTCTCAGATCTAAAAAAACTAGATTACATCTCATTGTTGTTCCCCAAATGAAATCAGATTTATCAATGTATCATTCAATTAAAAATCTATAACAAATCAAAAAATCAAATGAAATCGAGTTTATATTCACTTAAAACATTTGTTCATCATCTAATTCTGATAATTCCCACTGTTTCTCTAATAATTCTATGTTATTACAAGTGTCTGAAACTGTATACTGCAACAGGAACTAACTTCTGAAGTATAATAACATTTCCCATTCCACATTCTCACTGTTTCCTTAGGTAAATTACATCAAGAGACTTGAATGACTGTTACAAGTCAGTACAAACTTTGCATTATTTGTGTATTTAACAAAGAAGTTGAAAATAAACAGTTATTACAAGTGACCATGTGTCCTCCCAGGTACTTTTAACACCATATCAATCAGATAAACTTCATATTTTGTAGGTTTCACATATGAAGATTACTATGTATTATCATATAAATTTACAGTGTTTCACTTTCTAGAAGTAATCTTTAACTCACTAACACTGAACAGGGTGTTTTGTTTGCTACTAAACCCAATATGTCAAGAAAAAGTTGATAACAATGAATATATTACAACAGAAGCTCGTACAGGCTTACCTCATAAAGTAAGAAATGTGGTGGCATCTTAACATGTTCTGGATGTGGTTGATATCTGCATCCAGGCACACTGAACCCACGTTATCAAATGTTGCTGTTAGTACATCTGCTGACATTGTTCACATGTTTCCATTTACATGTGCTTTCGGTGCATCCCTGCTTCACAGTCTGTTTGCATAAACTCTCCCATTAAGCTAGCCCACAGATATTAATTAATTGGTTTCAGGCTAGATGAGGATGGTGTTTGAAGTTGCTTCAAAATGATATGGTCACCAAGGAATAACTGAATTTCAACCACTCTAGAGTATGATGTGTGGGTTATCACTCCATCCTGCAGGAAATATCCAATGAAGAGTTCTTCATTATCAAACTTATTTGAAAAGCCATTGCAGATTTTCATATATGCAACTCTGTTAATGACTGAATAAAGAAGTAGTGAAGAGAGTGGGTGGACAGCTATGAGCTGCTATAGAAACCTTCAGAAAGCACATATTTTCTTGGAATGGATGGATTTTTCTTTTAATTTTCATGCTCAAGTTTTACTTGTCCAAATTTACAATGTCTGAGAACTAACCCACTCTAGAAGTGAAACCATATCTCATTCACATTGCCTGACCATTACTGGAAAAATGTCTGATATCATCAGTAGTTCCTATTTAATCAGGCTTTGTTAACTGAAGGAAAAAGTTGTGGGGTATACATGAAATTTCACTTTTTTTAAACACAAAAACATGCACTAGTAGTAATCCTGCATCCTATGAAGCTTGTTGCAGCAATGTGTTAGAGGATTCCAGATTTCAGTTCTTTGTATGCTCAATCCTTATCCAACATTTCATCTTCTGCATGCTCATTCCTTTAAGAATCCTGAGTTTAAAGTGCTACCAGAAATACACAAATGGAATTAAATGTCAGATGCCTCAACACTTGTTAAGCTACTGATGTGAAACTAAAAATTTTGATTTCTGCGAGAGGCAAATATTAAACTTTCACTTTTTCACAAAATACAGATGCATTTTTTATAATTACCCCGGTATAGTTCTTTATCACAACAGAAACCAAAAGTTGGGAAAACTATTACATTGTGCAGCTCATATCATCTAAATTCAAGACTCAGATTAAGGATAGCAGAGGTGAATTATGCAGCAAACACAGAGGTGGTCACAAACTAGTTGACTAGCTCTAGTTTTGCTACAATAAGTAGGTACAGTGTTAAAATTGATACTTAAATTTCAGGTTCAGTAGCAAGTGTAACACCCTGCACCATTGTATTAGTTTTCTGAAAAACCACATTGGGAGAAAGCTGATTTCTGTATCATAAGTGTCAGAAAGAAAACACTTTAGTACACTCCTCTTTTCAAGCATACAGAGTGAAGTTTCAGGAAATTCTGTCATCTTTAAATCTACTTAAGAATACACTGAGGTGACAAAACTCATGGGATACCTCCTAATATTATTTTGGAGCTCCTTTTGCCTGGCATAGTGCAGAAATGACATGGTGTGGACTTAACTTGTTGTTAGAAGTCCCCTGCATACATATCAAGCCATGCTGCCTCTATAGCTGTCAGTATTTGTGAAAGTGATGCTGATGCACAATTTTGTGCATGAACTCACCTGTCAATTAAGTCCCATAAATGTTCCATGGGTGGTCAAATCATTTGCTCAAGTCATCAAGAATGTTCTTCATAGGAACCGCAAACAGTTGCACCCTGGTGACATTGTGCATTGTCCTATATAAATATTTCATCATTGTTTGAGGACATTAAATCCATGAATTACTTTGAATGGTATCCTTGTAGCCAAACATAACCATTTCCAGTCAATGATTGGTTCATCTGGACCACAAGACCCAAACTATTCCATGTTAACACAGCCCACACCATTATGGAGACACAACCAGCTTACACAGTGTCTTTTTGACAACTTGGGTCCATGACTCTGTGGGGTCTGCACCACACCTGAACCCTACCATCAGCTCTTACCAACTGAAATTGGGACTCGTCAGACCAGACCATGGTTGCGTAGGGTCCAACCAATATGGTCACAAGCCCAGGAGAGGTGCTGCAGTTGATGTCGAGAAGTTAGCAAAGACACTCGTATTAGTCATTTCCTGCCACAGCCCATTAATGCCAAATTTCACCACATTTTCCTAATAGATACATTCTCCATACATGCCACACTGATATCTGCAGTTATTTCAAGTGTAATTGCTCATCTGTTAGCACTGACAACTCTACACTAATGCTACTGCTCTTGGCCTGAAGACCATTGGCCATTGGGTGAGAGTTAATGCCTGAAACTGGGTATCCTTGGCACACTCTTGACACTGTGAATCTCGGGATATTAAATTTTCTAGTGATTTCTTAAAAGAAATGTCACATGTGTCCAGCTCCAATTAGTGTTCCACATTCAAAGTCTTTTAATTACCATCATGCAGCCATAAGCATGTCAGAAACCTTTTCACACAAATCACCTGAGTGCAAATGACAGCTTCATCAGTGCACTATCCTTTTCTACCTTGAATATGTGATACTATCACAATCTGTATACAGGGTGTTACAAAAAGGTACGGCCAAACTTCCAGGAAACATTCCTCACACACAAAGAAAGAAAATATGTTATGTGGACATGTGTCCAGAAACGCTTACTTTCCATGTTAGAGCTCATTTTATTACTTCTCTTCAAATCACATTAATCATGGAATGGAAACACACAGCAACAGAACGTACCACCTTGACTTCAAACACTTTGTTACAGTAAATGTTCAAAATGTCCTCCGTTAGCGAGGATACATGCATCCACCCTCCGTCGCATGGAATCCCTGATGCACTGATGCAGCCCTGGAGAATGGCATATTGTATCACAGTCGTCCACAATATGAGCACGAAGAGTCTCTACATTTGGTACTGGGGTTGCATAGACAAGAGCTTTCAAATGCCCCCATAAATGAAAGTCAAGAGGGTTGAGGGCAGGAGAGCGTGAAGGCCATGGAATTGGTCCGCCTCTACCAATCCATCGGTCACCGAATCTGTTGTTGAGAAGCGTACGAACACTTCGACTGAAATGTGCAGGAGCTCCATCATGCATGAACCACATGTTGTGTCATACTTCTAAAGGCACATGTTCTAGCAGCACAGGTAGAGTATCCCGTATGAAATCATGATAACGTGCTCCATTGAGCGTAGGTGGAAGAACTTGGGGCCCAATCAAGACATCAACAAAAGTGCCTGCCCAAACATTCACAGAAAATCTGTGTTGATGACGTGATTGCACAATTGCGTGTGGATTCTCGTCAGACCACACATGTTGATTGTGAAAATTTACAATTTGATCATGTTGGAATGAAGCCTCATCCATAAAGAGAACATTTGCACTGAAATGAGGATTGACACATTGTTGGATGAAAACCATTTGCAGAAGTGTACCCGTGGAGGCCAATCAGCTGCTGATAGTGCCTGCACACGCTGTAAATGGTACAGAAACAACTGGTTCTCCCGTAGCACTCTCCATACAGTGACGTGGCCAACGTTACCTTGTACAGCAGCAACTTCTCTGACGCTGACATTAGGGTTATCGTCAACTGCACGAAGAATTGCCTCGTCCATTGCAGGTGTCCTCGTCGTTCTAGGTCTTCCCCAGTTGCGAGTCATAGGCTGGAATGTTCTGTGCTCCCTAAGATGCTGATCAATTGCTTCAAACATCTTCCTGTCAGGACACCTTCATTCTGGAAATCTGTCTCGATACAAACGTATCGCGCCACGGCTATTGCCCCGTGCTAAACCATACATCAAATGGGCATCTGCCAACCCCGCATTTGTAAACATTGCACTGACTGCAAAACCACGTTCGTGATGGACACTAACCTGTTGATGCTACGTACTGATGTGCTCGATGCTAGTACTGTAGAGCAATGAGTCGCATGTCAACACAAGCACCGAAGTCAACATCACTTTTCTTCAATTGGGCCAACTGGCGGTGAATCGAGGAAGTACAGTACATACTGACTAAACTAATATGAGCTCTAACATGGAAATTAAGCGTTTCCGGACACATGTCCACATAACATCTTTTCTTTATTTGTGTGTGAGGAATGTTTCCTGAAAGTTTGGCTGTACCTTTTTGTAACACCCTGTATGTGCATATCGCTATCCCAGGACTTTTGTCATAATGTATTTTAGTAGAAATGCAATATTTTTTAATTTCTCTATCTCCACAACTAACATTAGGCTCTACCCACTAATTGTGTTTTAAAATGTCTTACTCCTAATTTTTTTTCCTTTCCCAGCCAACAAGGACAATGTAAGATTTCTTCAGGAATCACACAAACAAACAATAACAAATAATGTGGCAAAAACATTTCATCCTTCAATTATCTCTAACAAAAAGGGCAAAAAAAAAACTATTTACTGCACAGCATCTTTGTCTTAGTAGAGGTATCACCCAACAAGGTCATTCTAGAAACTACTATGTAATGGCTCCATTCAACTCCATTTTGTGCCCCATGCTTAGCCATGCAGAATAGTTGAAGAAGACCAAAATCCTCTCTTGTTTACATACTACATCAACAGGTGTACTAGGAGTCAGCATGAAAGAGAATCTTCGAAGATGTGAAATGAACTTTGAGGTACAGCAACAGACACAAACAATTATTGTGTAAGTGTGATTCCCAAACAACTATCACTCATGAATAGCATGTTCTCTTTAATTTTGGACATCAAACAGGAAAAACATTGCAAAATTTTAGCAACTGACTGTTGCTATGAGATGAAGAAGTTTATAGACACACTTTTACAACTTTGATGAATTACTTTGTAACTAGATCTTTGATAGCCATATTCGTTTTTCAATTTCTCTAAGCCCTAGTTCATTCCTGTCTGTATCTACAAACTAAACAGCTCATAGCCAAAACAAGACTTTCTTTTATCAGTCATTAAGCAGTTTGTCAATAGTAACTACAAAAACTCGTTAAAGGCAACACACTTTATATCAGAAAGTACCACAACAAGGAGCATTTTCCACCACTGACCAGCAGTAATCAAACCACCAAACACTGCCCATGAGAAATCAATTGGGGTCAGTGCCACCAATTCTTCCTTACCATATGGATTCAAGATTTGAGCAATGTAAGACTCAATAACTCAATACACCAAGTTATATAAGCTCTTAGTGTGTTTTATGAATTTCCACCTTGGAAACTAAGCCTCTGCTACACATGTCTGCTGCTAGTGGGGTATGGGCAGTCCAAAGACAACATCAGAGGTAAACACCTTGAAGTTTTCCTGTGGGCTTCGACATGGCCTGAAAGTGTCCTGGGATTTGAGGAATACTAACATTTCATATGACTCTGCCAGTGTTTACCCACAGCCCTGTTACACTCATGTTCACGAGGCTTGTCTCAAAACATTATCTTTACCAAAATACTTTGCTGCTAGTGTGTAATACCTGTTACCTACATTTGTGGTATTTCGCCATCAGCAGACAACTTTAGAAGCAAACACTATGTGGTCCAACCAAGGGGTTTGTCATGGCCCTGAAAAGTATTTGGATACTAGTGAATCCCACAATTCAAATTAATGCACCAATATTTACCTCCTGTCAACACAATAAAAATTTGTGGTCATTGCACATATAAAATTGTTTACCAATGAATGTATTAAAATCTACACTTGAGAAAGCCAGAAAGATTTCTCCAATTTCTAAAAATTGTTTGTTTTAGTACTAATTCCCTACAGCACGTTATTGATTTTTTTTCATTTCATTTTTATATTGACAATGCATCCATAATATTTTACTTCTGAGTGCTTCCAACAAAAAGTCCACAACCATGAAGAAAATATGTTATAATGTTACATTTCGCTGAATTTGTATGGAGACCTGAAGTTAAGTAGGAGAGCAGAGCAGGTTCTGAAATGAGAGTCGGGAATAGATACAGCTGACATCATGTGAACTTCTGAGAAGTGTAAAAAATGCTCTGTTGTTTCAGCTACACATGAGCAATAAATGAGCACAAACCATAAATATCTCATGATATCCATTTCAGATTGAGCAAACTCTAAACTTCAGTTCATTGATAGCATATTCGATAGTAACATGTCATCTATGAAACAAACAGCTTACATTGTGCTTGGGTGATTCATTTGTTACTTCCCATAAGTGTATGGGATGTGTCCAACAATGCAAACATTATACTGTATTAGTTACAGGTGCTGGCTATATATGGGATAGGACTGCAACATTGTTCATTGGTATCATGAAAGCAGTTTGCAGGATATTTAACTAACTAAAAGCAAAGTCAAGTTTGGCTTCTGACGTAGGGGAGGTACAGAATTAGAGACAACAGAATTCACAAAATTTATATTTAATGCACTAGACCAATGGTTCCAAACAAAGGTAGCATCGCCCATTTCTTGCTGTTGAGATCTAAGGGGCTTTTGTAGCCATGGTATATTTGGGAGGCATTGGGGATCAACCCAATGATGCACTAAAATTTTTCATGAATACTAAAATGATTGAATGTTTGTTTCAATATGTTCACTTTACTGTCTTCCTTTTTTTGCCCTGATTATAGTCTCTATAAAGATGGAGTATTATTTTCGGATTTATAACTGAAATATTTCCAGTAATTATAGTATTAAAAGTACTCAGCATTATATTTAATGCCCTGCACATAGAATGCCCATACTGAAGCTTACACCTCTCAAATGGTATTAACCCTGCAGTAGTTGCATGGCAAACTGACAGTCCGCACAAAGGTATTTTTTTCCTTTCCATTTAATATTTTTCTCCTAGGAATCACATGACCAGAGTAACTTCCTCCAATCAGCAGCACTACATTACTGCTTTGTTTCATTTGGACTGAAGCAGCAGTTGTGACAAAGCAAGCTGGGATCTCTCTATTTCCTCTTTTGTTTTGCCATCTGCCTCCTTAAATTCATTTTATTTTCATTTTTGCCTAATTCCCATAAAAGAGAAAGGCTGGCTCTCAGTCATAAGGAATATAGCACCAGGTCTAATTTTGTGCTTAGTTTTGTGTACATAATTAATTTTCTAATTTATTTTGACCATTCCTAGTTAATACCTTTTGCTACAGATCATTGTAGGGTGAAATCAATAATTGTTTCATGGCTTAGATTCTATTGTTGACTTATAAACAAATATAAATTATGTACTAATTATAAACATTTGGAAGAAGAACTACTACAATTCTTAAAGTATTTATTTGGCTCTGTTCAAAAAAAATATTAGCAATGCCAGCCCTTAATTAATTCTAAAATAATTACCAGTTTTGTCAAGAGTCTTGTTTGTATAACTATATCTTTTAATTGTTTCTGAACAAGAGAAATTTGTTAACATCGAGTATTGATTTAAGTGTCAGGAAGTCATGTCTGAAAGTATTTGTATGGAGTGTAGCCATGTATGGATGTGAAACATGGACGATAAATAGTTTGGACAAGAAGAGAATAGAAGCTTTCAAAATGTGGTGCTACAGAAGAATGCTGAAGGTTAGAAGGGTAGACCACATAACTAATGAGGAGGTACTGAATAGGATTGGGGAGAAGAGAAGTTTGTGGCACAACTTGACTGGAAGAAGAGATCAGTTGGTAGGACATGTTCTGAGGCATCAAGGGATCACCCGTTTAGTATTGGAGGGCAGCGTGGAGGGTAAAAATCGTAGAGGGAGTCCAAGAGATGAATACACTAAGCGGATTCAGAAGGATGTAGGTTGCAGTAGGTACTGGGAGATGAAGAAGCTTGCACAGGATAGAGTAGCATGGAGAGCTGCATCAAACCAGTCTCAGGACTGAGGACCACAACAACAACAACAACATCTTTTAATTTCATTATTTAAATAAATAATTCAGCCTAACCTTTGTGGTAGAAGGAACTGCTGAAAAGGAATTTTTTGATTTATTCAGTTAATTGAATGAGTTGTGTTTTAATTGTAATTTCTGTAACTTAAACATTGAACGATGTATAGTTTCAGTGTCTATTATTGTGAGGATATATAAAGGACTGATTTTTGGTTCCGATACAGTCAGTTCATGGGTGATTTTCAGACATGAAACATGTATTGGTTAGTTTAACAACAATGCATCAGCTTAACAGTGGGATAAGAGTAACACAAATAGGCCATGTTTTAGAACAATTAATGACAATATCTGTTTAATTTATATGAAAAATAGTGTCACACATATCGTATTATTCTGCAAGAACTGTGAACTGTTTGGTTAGGTTTTTGCTGCTCATAGATGTTCAACAGCAAACTATTGTAGCAGTATGCTGACATGCCTGCAACCTATTAATGTTGATTCAACAATAGTGAACTGGCCATATAACTGCGTAATATTGGGTGAGTGTAAAGAGTGAAAGTAAAGAATTGTGAAATGCAGTTGTGCAACTTTTGGCTACATGATTTATAGTAGTCAGTGTTGAACATCCACTTTCACCTTTTTAGCCAGTATAACAATGCAGGACATCAACACCAAGGGCTATCAACGAAGAAATAAAGCAGTCAAATGTCATACAGTGGTGGAGTGGTTGACAATTATGGAGTGACAGTCCCATGTGAGCAACAGCAATTGATATAATTTGCGTTGTTGCCTTTAGGAGATACAGTAAAATGTAAGCTATTGTAGCTATATTATAGTTTATTTTCAAGCGCTTATTATTGCAGTGTTACTTTCTATTACTTACATGGTATTGTTAGGTACAGGTTAGTTAATTGTTCTGTTTGTATTCTTTCATATTATGGAATTGCCTCTGGAATTCATGAAGCCAAGTAGCATTCAGAGGCTTCAAACATGTTTTTCATAAGAAAATTTTTTACTCATGTATCACATACTCCTAAGAAAGGTGAACATTGTGAACTTGTATCCAGTCTCCATCATGACGATAATATTCATGAAGAGACAGGCAAAGCAGAAATGAAAGGTATGTATAACAAGATGAAAGGGAATGTAGCCATTTGTGACAAGTTCTGTGCTGTTTATAATTGTGCAAGACACACTCCCTGATGGCCTATGGTCAGGTTTTATTTCCTTCTGAGTGTTGAAGTTATCAATTATTTAGTAATTCATGCTGCTAGGAACCAGACAGCTTCACTCAACAAAGAGATTTTCTGCACCTGTTGTCTGATCAACTTGTTTCAGAACACATCCAAGTCTAAGATTAGAGATTAGATTAGATTAGTACTTGTTCCATAGATCATGAATACGACACTTCATAATGATGTGGAATGTGTCAGGTTAATAAAAGGTGTCTATACAAGATATTACATTAGACAAAATATTATATGACACTCAATAATGTTTTTGGAGGTTGGGAAATTACCCACTTACTATATCCAAAAATTCATCTAATTAGTAGAAGGAGTTGCCATTAAGAAATTCTTTTAATTTCCTTTTAAATGCTATATGGCTATCTGTCAGACTTTTGATGCTATTAGGTAAGTGACCAAAGACTTTTGTGGCAGCATAATTTACCCCCTTCTGAGCCAAAGTTAGATTTAACCTTGAGTAGTGAAGATCCTCCTTTCTCCTAGTGTTGTAGCCATGTACACTGCTATTACTTTTGAATTCATTCGGATTGTTGATAACAAATTTCATAAGTGAATATATATATATATATATATATATATTGTGAGGCTACAGTGAAGATTTCTAGCTCTTTAATTAAGTGTCTGCAGGATGATCTTGGATGAGCTCCAGCAATTATTCTGATTACATGCTTTTGTGCAATGAACACTCTTTTACTCAATGATGAGTTACCCCAGAATATGATGCCATACGAAAGCAGAGAATGCAAATAGGCATGGTAAGCTAATTTACTCAGATGTATATCACCAAAATTTGCAATAGCATAAGTAGCTGAACTCAAACGTTTCAGCAGATCCTCAGTGTGTTTTTTCCAGTTCAACCCCTCATCAATGCATACACCTAGAAATTTTGAATATTCTACCTTAGCTACCGATTTCTGATCGAAGCCTATATTTATTAATGGGGTCATTCCATTTACTGTGTGGAACTGTATATACTGTGTTTTGTCGAAGTTTAATGAGAGACCATTTGCAGAGAACCACATAATGATTTTCTGAAAAACATTGTTTACAATTTCACCAGTTAATTCTTGTCTGCCGGTTGTGATAGCTATATTTGTATCATCGGCAAAAAGTACCAGCTTTGCATCTTCGTGAATATAGAATGGAAGTCATTAATATATATTAAGAGCAGCAGAGGACCCAAGACCGAACCTTGTGGCACCCCATTCTTGATTGTTCCCCAGTTTGAGAAATCACCAGTTTTTTGCATATTATGTGAACTGTTTATTTCAACTTTCTGCACTCTTCCAGTTAAGTATGATTTAAACCATTTGAGCACTGTCCCATTCATACCACAGTACTGCCATGAAAACTTAAACACAGTAAATTATATATTCACAATAACTTTGTTGATTTTTGTTTATAAATCTGTATTTATCTAGATGTGGACTTACAGTCCATGGTGACTACTAATGGTATGAAAACTGGCATGACTACAGCAAGGTTAAGGGAAGCTCCATGTGAATGTAGCTCTGATCTTATTATTCAGCAGCAAAATGCATAAATACATTATCACATGTTGTGGCCATTTCTTAATGTACTCAAAAACTGATGTGAGACTTGACCACTGTATTCATTACTCGGATGTCATCACATAATGTAGACCATATACTTTGTATCCATACTTGACAAATCAGTTTTATTTTACCTAAGAATGTGTTATAGGTATTTCAGCCTTTGAGAATGGTGTTAGGCTGAAACGCATAAGGAAGTATAAAAATAATAAATATGGAGGTCAAGACTAATATCAGTTTTCAAGTGCTTTTTATTAAGGAAACAAGGAACAAACTAGACAACAAATGCAGCTTTGACAAAATCCATTGAGAAAGATACAAACAACAGAAAAAAAATCAGGAGGCAGATTGCTGATCTGAACTCCCGAAGGTGTTTCTCCAACAATGATGTAGTTTGGTTTAAGCCATGGCAACAGCTGAACTGGATGCTTGGTCTAATAGCACCAAGTGAGGTGGTGCTTTGGTAAGATAATGGACTCATACTTGGGAGGGCAGCCACTCAGACTTAGTTTTTCCATGGTCATGACAAGATTAACATAGAGGCACAATATTGAATCACTGCACGGAAACATGTGCTATGACCCAACAAAGCTGGAAAACTATAAGTTGTCTTATTGATTTCAAGAACCAATGTTATTAATACTTCTTTCTGGACAAGATTGTTTCCATCAAAACTAAAGCTGTCCATGATAAAGCCACCCTACTGACAGGTTTTTCTAAGTAATTGAAAGAGTCATTCATGTATGAAAGGGAACCAATTTCCTAAATAAAATATTGACTGATGCTCAAAATGGGTTTAGGAAGAATAGATCAACAGAAACAGCAGCTTTCAATTCATGAAAATGGTCTTTAGTGCCTTGTAAATGAATGAAGTAAGCTGTGGGGTATCTGTATATTTGTCCTTAACATTTGATCCAATCAGCCATGACTAATTGCTTATGATACTTGATTGTTATGAGGTTCAGGGAATGGCCTCCAAATGGTTCACGTCCTATTTCTCTGATAAACCACAGCGAGTACAAATATTAAAAACAAGGAATTCCTGTCAGACTACAAAAATTTAGCTATGGTCTGCCCAGGGTTCTGTGTTAGGCCCCTGTTGTTCCTGCTATGTACAAAAGATTTGTCAAACCATTTGACAGCAGCAGATACACTGATGTTTGCTGATGATACAAGCATTTTTATAAACGGATATGCTGAGGATTATCAACAGCAGAAATTCTCTAAGACAATAAATGAGGCAGGAAAATGATTTAGGGAGAACACTTTGGTCATAAATAAGGAAAAACTGTAACATTAGCTAGAAGCAGGATAAAAACTGAATTATGGAACTGTGCTATTGGCCAAGCTCCATACACAAAATTTCTAGGCATATGGATGGATGGGCACTTCAGATGGGAGAAGGATCTAGAAGTTTCTAATAAAAAACTAAGTAAATACTGTTATGTGCTAAGAATGCTGCAGGACTGTTATGACATTGAATCATTGTTGTGTTACTATTATGCTTATTTGAACAGCTTGTTTAGATATGGTGTGATCTTCTGGGGAAATACAAGTAGGGCAAAACAAATTCTCAAATTTTGAAAAAGGAATTCCAGAATAAGAAAGAAATTCCCCATAGAGAGCCATGCAAGGGAATATTTAAGTATTTGAAATATGACTCTTCCTGGTTTAAGTGTTTATGAAAGTGTGTCCTTTCGCAAACTCATCAGGATATGTCAGTGTTGAACAATTGGGTCCATAACCACAAAACAAGAAACAGAGATGATTTTTACAGACACACCCATAAAAAGGCCCTTTACCTGAAAAGTGTATGTTATCAAACTAAAATACTCTTTAGTGCATTGCCTGTAGCAATAAAGAAAATAAAAGATTTCCATATATATATATATATATATATATATATATATATATATATATATATATATATATATATATATATATATATATATATAAATTTAAAACATTGAATAATATCTTAACATGAAAAAGTAAAATTACTTACATTTACTGACATAAGATGATTATATTTATATGTAATTTTGTAACCAACCTAAATATAAGAAGATTTTTTCTAACTAGCCCTGGTTATGAATTGACTGCATCCATACAGCATATATTATTAAAAGGTGAATAAAGACATTGAAATGAATTGAACTGAGCTGAACAGGTGTCTGTGATGGTGATTTTTTTTCTGGGTGGTAATGATTTATCTAAGAAAGGAAAGGGGGATGATATACCACGAAAGGTTAGGAACTTATAAATATTTCTTCTTGTGAGGCAGCCACAGCCGTATAAGTTCATTTTGTACAATGAAAAAACTGCACAACAGTTGTTTAATCCACAATCTTTTATTGTGTGCATGACCAGTTTCAGAACACTTAAAGTTCCATCATCTGCTGTAAACTGTAATAATGAAAACATTGTGTTACATGAGAATGGGAGAGGATTCTCACGCTTGAAACAGTAGATAAGGAACTATGTCGTTAAAATTGCTAAAATGAATTAAAATAAATTAAAAGAGAGAACAAGATGTTACTTACAAATAAAATCACTTAAGCATCTGAGGCCATTCTTACCCCAGTAATATCATGAAACTGAAGGTTCCATACCAAAAGGATAAGAGGGACCTAGAAAAATCTGAAAAAGACATCACAGCTGGACTCAGTGTAGTGCAAACTAGGAGTATTACTTTTGTATGATTGACTGCTTTAATGCTACCTATGTATAGATTGTTTAATGGCACACTCTATGTCCTTGTGAGTTTATCACAGTTGGATTGCTGGAGTAAGAAATAAATAAACAGACACCACAAGTCAACAGAATCTTGAAACATATAAGATTCAGTAAAATATGTGTGTATGGGGGGAGGGGAGAGATTACATGTTGCATGGAATTACACAAATTCCATAAAAACTGTTTGGCAATGCTGTGCAACCAGTAACACAAACAGGAAAACTATGTAATAGTCAGTACTAGCCATGAATACTGAGGCCGCACATGACCCACAGAGCGGAATGGTATGAAACAGACATGTGATTGGTAAACTGTTTAGACTGGAAAAGCAGAAATTAACAGCAAAAGAAAATGGAACCATCACAACATTAAGAGGAAATACGACCTGTACAAAAATAAATAAATATGTTATAAGGACACATTAACCTCCCTGTATAATGTCATAACTAAATAAAATATTTTTGTGATACAAGTCTGTGCATTCATTAATTGTATCAACATGATGGGAATGAAGATTTATTAAGATTTCAATGTCTTCCAGGACATTGAGTATCTGACCTTTCTCTGCAGTGTATAAGACAATTGAGTTATTGCTAACCTGCTGTGGCTGATGTTAGTTGTCAATTATATGCATTGTCAAAGCTGACCAGGTCTTTACCAATACAACTGCTCTTACACAATTGGTCTTTTATGATTTTTTCATGCAACCTTTGATTCCATGACAGCATTGGGGTGAGGATAGCATCTGGTGGTTAAGATATTTTATTTGTAAGTAACATCCTGTTCTCTCTTTTAATTTATCTTAGTTCATCTGAGAAATTTTAGCCACTAGTTCCTTACCTGATATTGAGGATCCCCTCCCACCGTTGTGTAACACAATATTTCCATTATTACAGTTTACACTAGATGATGTCAATTGAAGTGTTGCAAAACTAGTCATGTACACAATTAAAGGTTGTGGATTAAGCAGCTGTTGTGCATTTTATTCGTTTTCAGAACTTATGCACTAGACAATAACGATGATGTCACAGGTATACTTTAAGGTGCATCTAGAGTCTTTAACAATGTTTACCATTGCATTCAATTAGGAATAAGAAGTGTAGTGAATGACAGGTTTTGACTACATCTACAAAACAAGATGCATATAGCAGAGATATCACAGATCCCAAATGAAGCAAAATTTTTCTGAAATTTTTTTAATATTCAAAATACATTTATATAGAAATTTCTTTGGCTACACCTTAGGAACATTACTATTCTTAATACAAATATGTGACTTTCCAGACAGTTTACTACAAGGGGAAAATTTTCTCATGATAGCAACACTGCAGAAAGAGATAAATCCCCACAGTTCTTGGAAGACATAGTAAATGCTTCCAATTGTTCAACGTGCAGTCAACTAATATTGTACAAACTGAAAGCAAAAATAATAAATTTTGGCTTGTGGATGAATCCACAAACTGTGGGAGAAATACAAAAATTTTAAAGATGAGTACCAAGTGTCAGTTGTTGTGGATTAAGTACACAACTGCAGTATGTGAGAGAGTGTCATTAGCATTTTAATCCATCAAGGACCTGTTACAAGTGTATGACAGTGAATGTTTCTCAATTACAAACTACCTCTATTTACTCTCTGTCCTTAGCTACAGATTCATTTTTGGGAAAATCATATGCACAAAATATGAATAAAATTTTCAAACTACAGAAAGTAATAGCTTAAAATAACAACTTGTCTCACTGAAAATACCTATAAAAGAGCTTATATGGAGCTGAGACATGGATGCTGATGAAAGAGGAAGAAAGAAGAATAGAAGCATCTGAGATATAGATTTGTAGGAGAGTGGCAGGAATAAAATGGGTAGACAAATTGAAAAATGAGGGGGTGTTGAGACGATTTGGGGAAAAGAGAGAAATTTTAAAGGTACTCAGGAATAGGAAATGCAATTTTCTTGTGCACTGGATGCGAAGATATTGTTTACTGACAGTTGCAATGGAAGGAACTGTGAATGGAAGAAGAACAAGAAGAAGAAGAAGAAGAAGAAGAAGAGGATGCAGAAGATAGCAGATA
Source organism: Schistocerca serialis cubense (assembly GCF_023864345.2). NCBI lineage: Eukaryota > Metazoa > Arthropoda > Insecta > Orthoptera > Acrididae > Schistocerca > Schistocerca serialis. The sequence goes on along the minus strand of NC_064640.1, from coordinate 400,140,151 downwards.
GTGGAATGTATAAGAATTGAAAAGAATTATGAGGAAACAAATATGATAGTAAATGATAGGACTAGATGGAAAGCTACATGTGAGAACTTGCCCTAGGCCACAACACTGGTGATGATGATGGATTCCAAAGACACTGTCTGATTACATCTGCCTATCCATTATGAGCATTAAAAAAATATTAATAATCATTGCACTAACAGCTCTGGCCATGATCATGGAACAACAAATTTACTTAACTTAAACTCATCAACTACAAATAAATTAAAAACTCAAAACTAGATTTCTAATAATGTATTAGAGTTACAATCAACTATCCAAGCATATTGCATAGACAAATAATACCAATAAATTTAAAAAAGGCTACTTCTTAAACAATAGGCCTACATACTACATAGTGAAGATTTAATTAAATATCCCATGGTAAGTAGTTGGTAAAACTATATCAAACAACTCATAAAACATCTCATATGTTCAACATAACAAAGGGTATAAGCATGGGCCAAGGAAAGAACAAATTTGAAGTAAAATGTTTAGCCTTTGCGGATGATATGGCATTGATAACTGAAAACCGAACAGATGCAACAGTTATGCTTGATATGTTACACGAGATTGCTGAAAAGACTGGGCTAAAAATATCCTACGAAAAAACCGAGTATATAGAACACAAACATAATACAGAAAAGTTTATGAAAACAAAGAATGGAAAAATTAAAAGAGTTGATAGATTCAAATACCTGGGGGAGTGGATCCAAGCCAATGGACTGGATAACACAACAAATAAAGAAAGAATAAAAAAGTTGGAATTTGCATATAAATTAACACAAAACTACTACAATAAGAAATCAATATCCATACAAGCAAAGATTAAACATTATAATTCAGTTATTAGGACACAAGCAACATATAGATCAGAGTGCCTAACATTGAATAAGAAAGGCGAATTAAGAGAACTAGAAAAAAGAGGGAGAAAAATATTAAGAAAAATTCTAGGTCCTGAGAAAAACAAGGAAAACAGGTGGATTAAAAGGAGAAATGAAGAACTATACAAAAATACAGAAAAGATCACAGATACAATGAGGAAGAGACGGCTAAAATTTTATGGACATTTAAAAAGAATGGAAGAAACACGAATTACAAAGAAAATTTTTAATTATGTTAGTAAGCTGAAAAACACCGTAGGATGGATAGAAGCAGTAAAGAAAGACGCCAACAAAATAGGTGCTACAGAAGAAATAATACGTGACAGGAATAACTTTAGGCTACTTATAGAAAACGCAAACTATGAAGAAGATGCGCCAAACCATCGACCCAAGAGAGTGTGGACAGATGAGCAGAGACAAGCAGTTGGCGAGAAAATGAAGAAGTACTGGGAAGAACGGAAGAAAAAGAAACACCATAAGTCTTAAGTTGTATGCGGTCCATAGCTGGCCAAATTCATAATTAAAAAAAAAAAAAAAATCTCATAACAGTTTGGTGGGTATGAAGATGCACTGATAAAGCAAGTGTCGAATGAAGGGTAATGCGCAGAGACCTTTAACTTGCAGCTGTGAAATTATAGCAACCTTTTGACTGCTGTTTGTGTACAGTGTGTAATAAACAATAAATCCAATATAATATAGCTAGAAGGCCTTTATAATATGCTGCAGCTTTCCCAGATATGATTTTAAAAAGTACGTACTTTTTTTTTTTTTTTGGGGGGGGTCAACAAATGCAGCACCTGTCACCTATTCAGCTTCTTCATATACAGAATTTATTTTAGAAAGTTATGTGTTTGTTCATATGAGACATATCTCTTGAATTTTAATGTGAATGTCTCCAGAACATGTTCCATACCTACATACCTCAAGTGACCTAATTTAAATTAATTTATCCACCACTAAGCGATCTTGAGTGTTGGTATAGGGTCCTCATGAATTTCTCTGAATGGAAAATCTGATTTCAGTATATCACAGAGTTAAAATTCATTATTTACAGTTACTTAGTTAATTTGTGACATGTTTTGAAGATATTTCACATGACTTTTATTAAAATGATGTGGTATGTATGAACAAAATGCTTTTGTTTTTTGAATATACATTTACAATATGATTGAGGGTGAACACAACATATGTACTGGCCAATTACAAGTTACAAAAACAAGTTACAAAATAGCACATTGGCTTAAAGGTAATAACTAATGATACACTTACATTATCCTCTTCTCAAATGGTGTTGAATTATTTATGATGAAGTTTGTTAATTGTGAAGGAGTGAATAAAATGCCTATTTTCTTGAAGAGCCATTACAGCATGATTGTTATCACCACTGTTTGCTTTTTTACCATCCAAACCTTTTTTTTCTAAGTGATGGGGTACCCGATGAAATTATGCTATAAGTAACTAATGAGTGGAACTATGCAAAATATTTTAAGATATTGATTTCATTTTTTCCAAACCTAACAACTTTTACAGCATATGTCCAAGTTAATTGCAACATCGGGAGGTAACAGAGAGTGAGTGTGTGTGTGTGTGTGTGTGTGTGTGCGTGTGTGTGTATTTTTTTTTTTTTTGGGGGGGGGGGGGGGGTGGTTACCAGCTCACAAAGGCAAATACCTGTGGTTATAGGCATCAAGTGACTCCATTACATTAGGAGAAATTCAAAATAACAGCATTGAAGGACATCAAAATGACAGACATTCCCAGTTCCTATTACAATACTAGAGGAATAAATTAGATCAGCTTACTACATCAATATATTGGGGGGGGGGGGAGGGCTAAAAATTGTATTAAATGAGTTGTTAATTTATTTGTAAGCTCTTAGTAGCTGGAGAGAAGTTGATGTCATTTGTCTGCCTGAACACTATGATAGAACACAATGATACAGAAACTTTATGTAAGTGGTTATAAGTTAGCTGCATATTCATGCAGAGTCAGTATGGATTAAGGAGGAGTTGTCACATTCATAAAAAGGTATATAAATACAGAAATAAGTAAAATCTCTATATTATATACAGTTTGAAAAACAAAAAATGTAGACCGGGGGGGGGGGGGGAGGGGGGGGGGGAAGTTTACACTGAACCTAATACTAACTCTAAATTCTGCTTGTTTTGTAATGAATTTGTATCTATTTTTAACATGTTTTATTAGGTTTCTTTCTTGTCTGTCTGTCTGTTTGGTAAAAACTTTTGCAATTTATTTCAAACTAAATTTCCAGTGACCAATAGATGCAAAATTTTAAGCGTAGCTGAGAAATGTGTTACAATACAAAATATATACATTTTCTTATTGATCTGTTGGCTATGGATTGTGGATGGGGATAAAATAGTTTGGTAATGCCTGACATATCAGCTGCTGTGCAGGACTGGCATGTTGTGTAGGCGGTATCATAATGCATTCCAGGCTGTATGTGATCAGCAGGTATGGCTGAACAGAGGGAAGGGAGGGGTAGAGGAACTGGAGGAATTTCACAAAAAAGACTAAAAAGCAAAAAATAATTGTTTAACTAAAAATAAATTGTTTATGAAACATGTCTTTATATCTGACTAAAAAGTAAAACATAATTTCCCCTAGGCCCATGCTGATGGTTTTGAAAATTTTTGCTTGTGAATTTTTAACATCTGTGACAATACTTCTAAGATATGTAATAAAAATGTAGGGTCCATGCAATAGATAATGGTTAGGAAGTGAACAATTTATGCATCAGTTATGTATTGCACGCACCCCACATTTTTCATTATAAATCTTAGAATTATTGTCATAACTAACAAAAATTCACAATCACAAATTTTCAGGTTACCCGTCTTGAGTCAGAAACCAGTTTGGGGCTAGTAGAAATTATTTTATATCATTTTGGTTGCTTTAAATGATTGATATTAAAAATTTATTTTTAGTTGAATAATTATTGAAAGTAGCTTTCCTAAAAAAATAATTAAATGTCATAATGGCAAATTATAGAAGAAACCTTGGATTACTACAGGTATCAGAGTCTCTTCACAATGAAAAAAGGACTTGTACAAAACAGTCAAAATAAGTAATGACCTAGATATACTTTCTTATCATAAACAGTGCTGTTACATATTAAGAAAAGTTGTACAAAATCCAGATGTATGCACAGTTTGTCTGAACTGACAGATCAGATAATAAAACAAAATCACTATAGAATATTTTTACAAGAGGGACAGGGAGAGAAGCCATAGATCAGACTATTTCTGTTAAAGATAATGGGAATACTGTAGAGGACAGTTCATGTGTAGCAAATACTTTTAATAATTGTTTTTTAGAAATAGCTGAGAAAATTGGTCCAAATAGCTCGAAATGAAAGGAAAAATAGTATGCTGAAGAAGTAATACAGAGGACATTTAGTGAATTAAAAATCGATCTTGCATATCCATCTGAAATAGAGAAGATCATCATGACTCTAAAAAGTAAAAGCTCATATGTAGTGGATAATATTTTCAATGAGCCATGAAAAAGTTGTGGGCCTACAGCACATAATGTTCTTAGCCATTTATGTAACACATCATTAACTCAGGGTTTTTCTAAGTGAAATTGAAATATTCTATTGTTAAACCTTGATAAATAAAAAGTTCTGCTCCACAGACGTCAATAACTATTACCCATTGTCACTCATCATTTTCTGCAATTTTTCAGAAGGTTATGTACTCCATGGTTTTCACTCACATGTGTAGTAAAGGGAAACTTAGCTAACCACACTTTGGATTTGAAAAGGGCCATTCTACTGACAAGGAAACATCATCAAGTTGACCTTATATTCTAAAGAGAAAAAGCAAACTTCCAAGATATCAACCATAACAATTAATCCCAAATTAAGATTTGGGCCTCAATTCTGATAGTATATAGCTATCACCTTCTGAAAACACATCTTTTAAACCTTCATGCACTCCAATTGTTTGTCACTTGCTCTGCCCCACTGAAGCCACCTAATGCCCAAACATGAAGTACTCTACAGAGGAGTGACAACCAGAGCCCTCTTATTCATGGTAGGCTGAAGGTGACAGATTAGGAGGCAGGAGGTGGACACATCTGCCCATATTTTGAAATATTTTTTGGGATCATCTTTTTCTACACAGAAAATAGTAAATAATATGAGTATGTTAACTTCATGCACATACATGTTCAATATTTTCTTAACAATATTCTTGTATTGATATTCTGCAGCTTTTTATACAGCACAGTTCACCCCCATTAGCTGAGGGGTCAGCATGGCGGAATGCCATAATAAGTGGCCTGTGTTCAGTTCCTGGCTGGGGCAGGGGAGTTTCTCCGCTGAGGGACTGGGTGATGTGTTGTGCTCATCATCATTTCATACCCATCTCCAACACACAAGTGGCCCAATGTGGCGTTGGATGCAATAAGTACTTGCCATCGGCGGCTGAACTTCCTTGAATGGGGGACTCCAAACCCACAGTGCTGTACGCTTATTTCCACAGCACTGAGAAAAGTTGTAAGGAAATCAAGAAATATGTATGTTAGAGAAGAAATTAACAACTCTGGCAACAAAATAAAATCAATATGGAATGTTGTCAGAAGGAAGACAGGAAAAGTAACCACTGGGGTAGGTAGTATTACTATTACAGAGAACAGCACCATCCCAACCAACAGTACACAAGTAGCCAATGGATTTAACAACCATTTCTTAAGTGTAGGAGAAAAAATTGTGACAACAGTTCAAAAGAAAAAGCTAGGCAGTACGTGGAAGAGTCTGTTTTGAAAAAAATTAGTCAGATTAAGTTTCACCTAACGACCACTTGTGAAATAAGTAAAATTATTAAATCTTTGAAAAATAAATGTTCTGTTGGAGTAGATGACATCTCTAATAAGATATTACAGCAATTTGAAGCGATTACAGCTGATGTTCTCAGTCACATATGTAGCGCATCACTAACTGAATGTATTTTTCCAGATAGGTTAAAATATGCCATTGTCAGGCCTCTCTACAAAAAGAGGGACACCACAGATGTCAATAATTATCAGCCAGTATCCTTGCTTACAGCATTTTCAAAAATCTTCAAGAAAGTAATGTACTCAAGGGTGGTTAGCCATCTCAACAGTAGTGGGATACTTAGTAAATCACAGTTCGGATTTCAAAAATACTGTTCCACTGAGACAGCAATATACAATTTCACTGTCCACATAATAGAGTCTTTAAATAGTAAAATGTCACCAATAGGAATTTTCTGCGCCTTGTCCAAAGCATTTGATTGTGTGAACCATGACATTATGTTACAGAAATTACAATTCTACAGTTTAAATGGAATAGCATATGAGTGGTTTACGTCATACCTATAGAACAGGAATCAAAACGTTTCCTTATATGGGTCAAGTGATTTAAATAAGTTTGCCACTTCATCTAACTGGGGTGAAATTACATTAGGTGTGCCACAGGGTTCAATCATGCATCCCTTTCTGTTCTTGATATATGTGAACGACCTCCCTTCCTATCTGTAACAGGAAGCTGAAGTGACACTGTTTGCTGATGATACAAGCATCATTATTAATCCAGTAAAAGAAACTCCAATTGAAAATAACACAAATAAGGTCTTTGGAAAAGTCATTGATTGGTTTTCTGCAAATGGGCTTGCTCTAAACTTCGAAAAAAATGCAGTACATCCAATTTTCTGCTGCAAAAAGTACAGTTCCTTCAATAAATATAACACATCAACAGAAGTCAGTGGACAGGGTAAAGCATACTAAGTTTTTGGGTGTACATATAGATGAGAATCTTAATAGGAAAATTCATATTTTGGATCTTCTAAAGCAACTAGGTTCAGCAACTTTCGCAATCAGAATAATTGCCAATTTTGAGGATATAGAAATCAGTAAGCTAACATACTTTGCATACTTTCACTCAACATTTAGACAAAAAGTATTCACTGCTCAAAAGAAAGTAGTTAGAATAATGTATGGAGTTTCTAGTCGCACATCTTGTAAGCATCTTTATAAAAGATTGGGAATTCTTACAAAAGCCTCACAGTACATTTACTCACTAACAAAATTGTTCTCAACAATATGGACCAGTTTAAAAACAACAGTGACATTCATGATTATAATACCAGAAAAAAGAACGACTTACACTAACCTTTACTCAACCTATCTTTGGCACAGAAAGGGGAAAAATATGCTGTTATAAAATTTTTCAACAAATTACCAGATGAAATAAAATGTCTGACAGACAGCACTAATAGCTTCAAAAATAAATTGAAATCATGTCTTCTTGACAACTCTTTCTATACCATAGATAAATTCTTGAATAGGAATAAATAAATCTATAAATATGGTATATGCATTTTGTGCCAATTAAGAGAATGGGGTAAATAATAGAACTATTTATCTTTAACTCTGTATTGTAATCTGTATATATTAAAAAACCTTGTTTCACATGTGCATTTCTTGTGCACCTGACATGGTCCACATCATAACGGCTACTGTACTGTGCGATTGATCAATGGAACACCCAAAATAATAATAATGATTATAATAACTGAACAAACCTAAGCAACTGATGTGTTATTATGAGATGAAGTTAATAATTTTCAATTCACAATATAGTCATGCCAGTCACGCTAATGCATAGTGCATCTCCTGCAAATGTATTTGGCTTTAACAGTGCAGTTTGTTAAACAATAAAAAAATCCAAAAGAGTGATTTCAGTAATTACATAATGTTGTGTTACTTCTTTAATGACACACTCTTTTATTTACATGGTATTTGTGAAATGCAAAATAAAAATGTTCAGAGCAAACTGATCTCCAGCACCAAGTAAAGGCTAGAAACTGTACGCTTCAACATAATAAATGAAGCATGTAACCAATGTGAAAACAAAAATTTGCAAACCTCATATTCACTTGCAGGGTGGTCAGGTGTTTGGTTTTTTATCAGCTTGTTGAATATTTCAGTCTTTGTTTGGTATTTGATACCAAAGTATGAGTGGATTTTTTTTTAGAATTCCATCCATATCATTATTTCATTTAATGATTTGCAAAACCAGGTCAATAAACATTTGGTGCATAGTGGCCTACTGGTGTGTCCTGTATTCATAACTTTGGTGAATCATGGTCTGTCTCTTTCTTTCTCTACATTCGGCTGTCTCTGCCCACACACCCAACCTATGCAACACACCTGTTAATCAGTTGTACCTCAGAGCTGTACACAATTTTGTTTTCAGTTTATTGAATGCAACATACTTAACCTATTTGTGAATTAATAAATTGAAATAGAAAGGTAACATCTTGATGCTTTTTGTGATTTAAAAAAGGAGTGGCTATAAGATGAAAGATTCTCCAGTTGCATTAGCCAAACAAACAACAAATACCAGACAAGATGTTTGGTTTTTTATCTTCTTTCGGTCTACAGAAGGATGGGGTGAAGGGTCTTATTCATTACAGTAATGTGAATAAACACCTTTTATAAGTATGATCAAAATCTGTTTCAAGAAGCATTAGTAAATTTCTTTTTCAAACTTCTGGAGATTTAAAAGAGAAAATATCTACAGCTCATTTAAACCTGTGACATGATACAATATGGACGTAGTTACCGTTCCTCTGACTGTGGTATTAAATTAGATTTCATATGCTATAACAGCAGTGATTTGGGTTCAAAAGTGTATTTAGGTATAACAAAAATGGAGGCTCTCACAGATAATGTTTTTGCAACATCTTGTATAGAAACTATTGTAAGAAAATAAATGATCAGAACAATAATTTTAAATATCTGTTGATGCTAAGAATTAAGGCAACAGAAAAGTTTTCCCAACTGTAGTAACATTCTTTAATGATGAAGTTGGAATAGTAAATTACCTATTAGATTTTTGCAAAGAACCAGCTGAGACATCAGAGCCTGTTATGAATGTGATAACTGTAGCACTCGCAAAACTTCATTTGGAGCTTACTAATGTTTTTGCTTATAGTGCTGAGAATCCTTTGGTCAATTTAGTTGCATCTGCTTGAAGTTTCAGAGGTTACAAAATCTGAATCTGAATATCCTTAAAGTTAACTGCAATTGCCATATCTTGTGTAATGCAGTTGAACACTCTATGAAATTATTATCTTTTGATGTTGAAAGTCTTGTGTTAAAGGTTTTTAGTGCATGTTCTATCAGTGCTAAATGACAGGAAATGCTTCAAGAATGAAGAAGGTGTGAATGAGTTCAATAAGATTCCAGAATGAAATTCCCACTCTGCAGTGGGGTGTGCACTGATTTTAAACTTCCGGGCAGATTAAAACTGTGTGCCGGACTGAGACTCAAACTCAGGACCTTTGCCTCTCACAGGCAAGTGCTCTACTGTCTGAGCTACCCAAGCACAATTCACAACCCATCCTCACAGCTTTAATTCCACCACTACCTCATCTCCTACCTTCCAAACTTCACAGAAGCTCTCCTGCAGACCTTATTTCTTAAATTTTTTTTCAGAAATTCATTAAAGTTCTGGAATCCAAATATGTAAATCCTGTAGAATTGTATAATATTATGGTCACATTGAAAGAGGATACTGAAGCATGTAAGAATGATTATTTCTTCAGGGCAAAAGCTAATCAGAAAATGTTGAAACTAAATGAGGTTAATCAAAATAAATTTAGGAATGAAGGCCTTTTAACCTACTAAAGAGCCAAGGATACTCTAAAAAATTGGTTTGACTATGAAGACTCTCATTTTAAGATTTTCATTTACATGTATGTAGGAAAAATAACCCCTACGTAAGAAAAATGTGTACAGGCATCAAAGGTGGTGGGTATTGAAAAAGACATTGATAAAGACTTTTTTGTGCAAAGAGATCCAATTACTAAATAAAACTTTGGAATGATTACAATTACTATGATTTATGAATTCATTGTAGTCTGAAGTTTGCAACATGCAGTGACTTTTACCAAAAATATGTTGATAACTGTGACTAGCAGCAATAAATATGATTTTTTGTGTTTGCTAAGTGTTTTATTGTATTCACCCCCCGCCCTCAGCTCAACAAATCCCTTCACTACGACAGCTGCAGCAGGGTGGAGCAAGTGACAAGCAAATGGTGCATGCAAAAGTTTAAAAGCTGTACTTTCAGAAGGTCATAATGGTATACATTGAGAATTACGGCCCAAACTTTGATGCCGCATTAATTGCAGGGGCTGACATCTTGCGAACGTGTTTTTTCTCTTTACAAGTTTGTGATGTTTCCTTGTGAGTCAGTTACTTATAAATTAAGTGAGAGTATAATAAAATCTTTTAACTGGCATCTTCAGTGACATAGCATTTGATTGTGCCAAACATAATACTCTATTAGAGAAGCTAAGCTTTTATGGAATATATGGTTCAGCAAATTCCTGGTTTAGTTCTTATTTAAGAAACAGAATGCAGAAAGTTACCCTAAGCTGTTTGAGTAATGCAAAGAGAGGTGTCACACTATTTGTATGGAGGTCCCACAAGGTTTGATCATTGGTCCATCACTATTATTGCTTTATATTAATGATCTGCCATCTTATTTCAGTCAGGAGGTAAATTAGTGCTGCTCACAGATGATACAACATTGTTTTTAAGCTGAGCAAAGGAGAAACAACAGAGAAAATAATGTATTGTGTTTTTGTGAAAGTTACTGAATGGTACTCCACAAGTGAGCTAGTTTTAAACTTTGAAAAAAAAAACACAGGTCATCATGTTTTGTACTGAAAAAAATATATGAACTTAGTATACCAACAAGAAATAACAAACAGGGTAGAAGATTGCAAGTTCCTAGGTGTGCACATTAGAGGAAACTTAAACTAGAAAAGCCATATAGTAGACCTTCTAAAACGATTAGGTTCATCTACTTTTGCCATAAGAATAAATGCCATCTTTGGGGACGTAGAAGTCAGTAAGTTAACATATTTGCATATTTTCCTTCATTGATGTCTTGCAGGATAATATCCTGGGGTAAAACCTCACTTACACTAAATGTATCGATTACACAGAAGAAAGTAATTAGAATTATGTGTGGAGTTAGCACACATACACACATACATCTTGCAGATATCTTTTTAAGCAACTGGGAATACTAACAACAGATTCACAGTGCATTATTCACTTATGAATTTTGTTATCAACAATCCATCTAAGTTTGACACTAACACAGATATTCATAAGCACAACACTAGAAGGAAAAATTATATGCATCACCCTTTAAAGAATCTAACTTTGGCATCCCTTAGTGAATCTAACTTTGACACAGAAAGGGGTGAAATATGCAGCTATAAAACTCTTTGACAATCTACCTATGGAAATAAAATGTCTGGCAAATATCAGAAGTGTTTTCAAATGTAGAAAACAGATGCTTCTCCTTGACAACTCTTTCTATACTATAGAGGAATTCTTGAGTAAAGATAATAGGTCATTAAGGAGAAAAAAACTGTAAATGGCCAGCATGCAGCCATTTTATTAGTGTTGTAAGTTGTGTACAAGTGTACTTTGTTTGTTCTATTGAAACATTACGTATCATAATGTTTGTCATAAATTTGATCTATGGCACAAGGAAATAGTTATGTAACTAACTAACTAATCTGTGCTCAGTGCCTGTTCTATTTGATGAGTAGTGACCAGTCTTCATATACACAGTTAAAAGCAATAATGATACTTATAGCCCGAGATGAGAACATGGCAGCAACAAATGTGAGTTAATGATGACCCTTCATTGAAATATGGTATGATGTATCAAATCTATCAACAGAATATTCCATCAGTTCCAAGTCTCAAGGTCTAGATACAGATCATGTGTTCAGTTTTGTTGATGTGTGTATTTGAACATGTAATAATTCATTAATATACTGCCACGGCAGTAACATGATATGACAACAGTTCCTGTGATAACTGCAACCAAATTTACAGTGTAATAATAGTGTGTTGATTGAATACACATTTCAAAAGGTGTACATAGGCAAAACATAGGATAATATTTATGCTTATGACTTGGGTGATTAGTTGTAAGGTTCGACTAAAGTGCAAACTAAGGACTGAAGTAATGTTACAGTCTTGTTGGAGGGTCTTATAATGACAAGTAAATCTTACACAACAACTAAATGTCATTAAATATTGTGCAGTTTTGGATAAGTCAGTGCATGGAAACCATAAAAAATGGGGAGTATAATGTTCATTGTAATGAATCAATGTTAAGAAGTTGAAGCAAAGAAAATGTAAATAAATAAAGGAAAATAAAAATAACATAAAATAAAAATGATTTGAAGAAAGACTAGAAGAAGGAAGGCTAAAATTTAACATTTCATTATAGTCATTAGAGATGAATGTCGGACAATCATGTGGTGGCAACTGACCATAGCTTATGGAAACAAGAATAAAAGCATTCAGTGCAAGAAATTAACAAGCCAATGTGGTAATTTAAACCATAATCTTTCTAATCATTAGGCTGGTTTCTTAATTACTACACCACTTTTCTTCATTTTGACAGACTAGAACAATATCTTGCAAGATAATTGTAGTCTAAATAAATAACTATAATGAAGGAAGGAGTTCTGAAAAAACAAGCAGCTATCATCATTGACATTTAGGGAAATACTCTTCAATGGAGAGAGAATTGTTTGGAAACTTCCTGGCAGATTAAAACTGTATGCTGCACTGCTACTTTCTTTTGCCTGAAATGCTCTTACCAACTGAATCCTTGAGGAATGACTCACAATGGGCCCTGACAGCTTAATTTCTGCTAATGTTTCTTTCCTACATCCCAAAATTCACAAACAATGTTCTGCATATTGTGCTGGACTAGCACTACTGGAAGAAAGGAGACTCTGAACAAATGGCTTAGTCACAGTCTAGGGGATGGTTTCCTGAATGAATTTTTCACTCTCAAGTTTCATGTGCACTGTTTTGAAACTTCCTGGCAGACTCGCTGGCCAACATCAATATGACATCGTGCAGCCAGAGTTGATCTCGATATCTGTGATACTAGTGAAGGCTATTGGAATGTAAAAGATTCAGTGAATTGATCTATAGTGTATCTGCCTCCACATACCACTAATATTGTACCTACTGTCCCTTTTTAATTTATGTGGCATATTTAATCTCTATGGCATTTCTGCTGACACAGTCTCTTGAAATTCTGTTTGGTTAATGTGCTGACCATTGTTTAAATTAAGCACCATTTCCAGAGTATTCAGAAACCAAGGGATTTCCAGCCTACATTTCTTTTTTCTGTGCATGACCTTAAGTGCATCTTGGCCATTCACACCAAATAATCTCTGTGTAAAGATGATAATATGATGGTAGCAACATTTTATAAATTGCAAGTATGTGTTCATTTGTAATATATACTGATTACCAGTGACAAATGTCTCAATATCCATCACACATTTTAAAAATTATTACAGGTTATGGACCCAGTACATAATAGTGATCAGTATGTTTGGGATCAATGAGAAAAAGAACAGTAAGTGCCAGAACTGATGAAAATGATGTATCTGACACTCTAAAATAGCTGACAATGAAGAAAACAATTCAGAATGATGGAATCATCTATGAAGATGGATCATCTGCAGAGCAATAGGTATTTTGCATATTCAATCTGTGTTCATTTACCGATACAGGAATACGAGGTATGAGATACCACAGAACCTGGCTTTGGAACATGTTAAGATCAGCTGGATGCAGAGAAAAGGAAGAAAAATGAGATGGCATTGTCCACCATTCTAATGCTGTTCAAAGACCACTACCTACAGATTATTGATACTCCTACACTCACATAGGAAGTGTGAGAGAAGTTCAAGAAGATACACTGCAACAACAACCTACTCCACATTATATCCAAGATGAGAGACTTTGTAAATATAAATAATGAAGACTATGTAATGAAGATACTGGCTTTCAAATAATTAGTGAAGCAAGGGGGCTTCAAATATGTTGAAAAACCAGTTGGAAGCCTCATGCTTCTTGGGCTGCCTCTGGAGAAGTATCAAGGCCTCATTAGAATTTGACCACAGATATTATTATAAACAAAACAGAATTAGAAGAGAAGCTCCTGGAACCAGTTCCCAAGTTCACCAAGAGCTGAGGAGAAGACAAATCACATGCAGCACAAGGTGGAGGTCAGAAACAACACAAGTTTGTCTGGAGCCACTAGAAACATCAAAACAAAACCAAGAAGGTGAATAGAACACATTCAGCAGAAACAGACTGTTTCTTCTGCAGGTAAGCAGACCATACCACCAGGGAGTGTCCACATTTCCATGAAAAACAACCAGTGGCTGCTCGGAGCCAGCAAGATATTCCCAAGAAGTTAGCATACAGGCCAAGGAAGTGCAAGCTCAACAGTGCTAAAAATGACTGAAACAGAAAAGCCTCATCAAGTACAAGTGTGAATGGAGGCGATGGAATAGTGGCTATGACAGTGACCAGAAGTGGAGGAGGTGCTGATGAAAAGGTGTTCGTTCTGGATTCAGGAACATCATGTCAAATGACTAGTTACCAAGAGATAGTACAAGACTTAGAGATGGGTAACTTTGGAAAAGTGAAACTGGCTGATGGAAAAGTTTCCAATGTGACTGGTAAGAGAAGTGTTATTATGAGAACATTAAAATAATCTGGTGATAAGTCAATCCATTTAATAGAAGTACTTCTGGTGAAAGAACTGGATAGGAATATGTTGTTTGTTAAACAGCTGGACAAGGAAGAAATGTGTATTAGATTTAAAAATGGTGACATCAGTGCATCTGTTGGTGAGGAGGAAGTATTGAGTGGAAGATCATCAAGCACTGCAAATATTACAAAATGAATGACAGTACAGTGATGCCCCACAGCAAAATAATACATTAACAAGTGGAAAGTGAAGCAACAGCCAGTCAAGCAGAAGCTTTGCAGCACCAAACACTTGGACACAGGGAAGTTTTACCTAAAGTATGCAGAACTATTAAGTACAAATAAAAATGTGAGGTGTGTCAGCAAGGCAAACTGAAAAGATGCCCTTTGAAACCAAGTCAAACTACTGTTTAAAATGTTGTAGAACTGGTACGTAGTGATGTAGATTATATTAAACAGATCTCCTTCATCGAGCAATGATCACTCAAGATATTCAGTATTGATAGTGCTAAAGCATAGAAGTGATGTGTTAATGTTTTGTGGAGCTTAAGGGATGTGCAGAGTGTCAGACCGTGAGGAAACTGCAAAGTTTCCAACAGACAATGGGACAGAGTACTTCAACATCAAATTTGAAGACTTGTTCAATCCAAGTTGTTATATCAGAAAAGCACAGTTTAGTCTCCTCCATCCAACAGAAGAGCTGAGTGCCTGAATTACACACCTATACTCATCTTTAGGTGTCTACTGTTTCAAGGTGGTGCACCAAACACCCTTTGGGGAGCAAGCTCTGATGTTAACCCACTACATGTGAAATATATGGCCAACTAGATCCCTTGATTGAAAAATCCCATTTCAGGCCTGGAAGAAGAAAGAATTTATTAAAGAAGATTTGAAAATACTCAAAGTTTTTGGCTGCAGACCCTAGACAACATATTGATATCTGACAAATTCATGGAATGAGCAGAAGAGTGTATTTATCTTGGAGTTGAAGCAAGATCAAAAGGATATCATCTGCAGAGAACTGGAGAGAGACAAATGCTTCTAAGATTTCATCTTTGACAAGGCTATAGTAAACAAGGAATTGTGTCTTACAGGGGAAGTAAATGTGAGGATAGTAGACTACAACAGCTCATCCACATAGCAACGAGGTGACAGCAAATGATGTCAATACAGTGCAGTCCAGCTTTCCAGATCTATCAACAGATGGCAACAACACACCACCAAGGAAACCAGGACGAGTAGCAGATGCAGCTGAGTGTACAGGGTCAGAGAAGAAGATAGATATGATACAAAAGATGGTGCAGTCACCAACAGTGCAGATAGTGATGTGTGTGAAGAGTGTAATATGGCGTTAGAAAGTGAAATTCCCATAGCAAAATAGGATTATAATGGTCACCGCATGTGGCAAAACCAGAGAAGTGTGGTTCATGTCTCTTTTCATGTTCTTTATCTATCATGCATCAAGTGCACCCATCTAATCCAACATTAGTAGAAAAGGCTTTAGCCCCAGTTCACAGGGACTAATTACATACAGCCATGTTGTTGGAGAAGAGTAAGCTAAAACTTTACAATACATGGCAACTTGTTGACAGATCAAAAGCTAATAGTATTATACAAAGTAAGTGGATATTTACAACAAATCAAACTAGGGAAGGTGATATTACTAAATTTAAAGAAATATTAGTAGTTCTGGGTTATAGTCAGATATCTGCATGAAGATGATAATACTATGGTAGGTAGTGCCATTCTATACATTGTAAGTGTGTGTTTACCTGCAATATATTTACTAACAGTGAGAATGTGTGTGTTATAATTCAACCACCCTATCGTCATAGACATCTCAATATGCACCACACACTTTAAAAATTACAACAGAGTCACAGTATGCTGCTATGTGGGAGAACATGATTGTTTCATCAAACACAATTTTATGTTGAACTATATCCAGTAGAATTGGTTTGCTCCAGAGCAGACAACATGAGACCCATTTTCTGGCTACACAAGTAGAAAAGAGATACTGCGCTTGGTTAAGGACAGTCTTGGCCTCAGGGCTATGGAATTTACAAAATTGTTTGACAGTGCAAATCGACTATACAAGTCAGTCAATCAGAACAGGTTCCGATTATTATACAGAATATCAGTTGCACATTATAAACCACAATTTAGGAAAATCCCGCTGTTGAAGTGCACTGTCACACAAATAAACACAAGATTATGTCTGATGAAAGAAAACTGTTGTCCCATGCATCAATCTAGTGTGGCTCTGAAATCAAAGTTGTATTATAATTAGACTACGCATCAGTAACTTTAACTGGGACAGTAGTTATAGACTTAACAACACATGCAAGTGGTCTCTCAACGTTGAGAGACTACGAAGAAATTTGCTGAGTTTTTATACATTCTAACAGCCACTATTAACATTGTAGACATTGACACAATCTTTGGCAGCATGATGTCATGATGAATCAATCTATCAATTACATGCCAATTATGAGGCCTCCACAGCAGAAAGTAAGGCAGCAAGTTGTTTCTGATGAAGTCATGCAGGTTGTTATTGGAAGCTAAAAATTTTATTCTGATCTGAAATGACAAGCAAACCATGAATATTTTGTGCAAAGAACATATTTGATCAAATTAGGTCATGACCTGAAATCCCCTGGGGATATGAGAGTTGTTTGTGATACACCAGACAATGTGAAGGATGTGTCAAGTGTTCCCAGTGAAATTTCTGCAGTATAGTTGAAACAACCTGTGTATCATGTGGCTTGCCATTTGTTTCTGAGGTTGTTTCAAGTGGAATAAGTGTTTTAACAGTTTTGGTGATTAGTTCTGAATAGAGTTGTAGAACTACTGCAGACTACTGTACACTACCATAAGTAAGCGTAGACTACGGTAGTTTTTGTAGCTGTGAACCATCTATAAATTGAGTGAGGATATTTAAATGGCCACAACATTTTTGTTCTGCACAGTATCCTCCTCTCTGTTACTTAAAAAAGAAATGCCTATAGCAAAATTACTATTGTCGATGTTTAGTTCAGGTTTTATTCAGAAATCATTCATATGTAATGTAAGAGATCTTTTATGTTTGTGCATGTAAACTGTACTTGCAAAAAAAAAATAATTGTTTTAGTTACAGAAATATGCAGAAGTTATGTGATCAACTAATTTTTATTGCTTACAAAATACAATTTATATATATTTGATGCCCATTAACCAATGAAGCAGTTTATATTTTGTATGGGTGTAACATACCCAATGGACTAACAATAAATGATTTGCTGTTTTGATTATAGTCAAAGCAAAAAAACAAAAAACAATAAGAATTCATCAGCTCCCAGTTTCTCAAAACAATCATTTATGTTTCTTTCCCTACAAATGCTACCAAGACTACTGGTAATCCTATGATTTACTGTGATTTATGTACTGTACCAAAAATACCAAACCTTAGTTTTGGTAGAGCGCAACTCTATTTTTGGTGTAATAAACAGTTCACTTGCTTTTTTCCCCATCTCTCTCATTTTTATTTGACTGCCTCTTATAGGTGTAAAAGTGGTCTGTGCCAGTTTTCATACTGCTTGCATTGAAATTTCATGCTCTGTGCACAAATGGGACATACAGAATCTGCATGTATAGAATAGCTTAGTCTGGTGGTCACTAAAAATTGTAGAGCCCTACAACAATGTCCTCACAGCACTGCAGCAAATGAACAAAACACATCCACCTGCATCAATTTAGCAATATTACAAGAAATGTTGATGAGCTTCTGGCAACTAAAGATACCATTAAACAGAGGTGTAAGCATCTATGCAGAAGCTACTGACCAGTTTCTGTTGTTCCACTCTTCATATCTCACACATACAACTGCCTAGATAACTATTAGTATTTCAAAAAGTGTGATTTTCTTTCCACCAGATGATTTGGTTTTCGACAAGGTAAAAATACTACTTGTGATGCCACTGAAGCTGTTAACTAGATGCTAACTGCATCTGAAAATAAGAATCTGGAATCTGATGCACCTTGTGATCTCAGTAAAGCATTAGACTGTGTAGCCTTTAACATCCTGTAAGGATCTCAGTTTACAAAATATGCTCTTTGCTGAAGGTAACTGAGAATTTTCTTTTCGTCATTGCTACAAAAAATTTATCATCCTACATGGGCATTAATTCAGTAGTATATTACGCATACCAAGATGCCACAGTGTTATACCTGGCAACTCACGAAAATTAGCAATGAATTGGTTTTCTTGTAATGAACTCCTATACAAGCCTGACAGAACCTGAGAACTAATTCTGGGATTAACTAAAGATGTTGAAAAGGATCATAGTCTTTGACACTGATTCTAAATTATACTGAGGAGAACATATTACTTATGTCTGCAAGAGTATGCTTGAGTATGCTTCCTCATGTGAAAACTAGCAAACACTATAATAAATGAGCATCTGAAGATGACATACTTTGATCTCTTCTAGTCACATATCTTATACAGTATACTGATATAGAGATATCCCTTTTGTATCAGTGAAACTCCAAAATTTCAAGAAAGAAATCAGAACAATGAGTAAAGTGAATGGTAAGGAAGTCTGCTGACCCCTCTTTTCCAAGTTGAGGATACTGACTGTCATAAACCTGTATATTCATACAAGACATCTTACTGCATGGCCAAATACAGTTTTCGTGTGAGACTGTTAATGACCAGCAACCACTTCACTATCAATGCTGTTTCACTTACCAGTGCCCAGTCACACAATGTTAGTTGCAAGTGACTTTAACCTAATGAGTTTAGGCTTATGATGTCATTGAAGCAATGATGGTTACTAAACTTAATGAAACCATCAAGAAGGCTAAGAGATTATTTCAGCTAGAAAGAGCAGATAAGCAGTTGTTAGCATTATGCTTAAATAGTGAACAGACACCATTTAGTTTCATTATGATGGATGTAGAGGAATTATGGGCAAAGCTTAAACTGATTGTAAATGGCACTCTGGAGAAGTATGTGCTGTTTAAATGAATTAAGGATGGCCATGAGACACTGTAGTTTAGTAACAAAATTCAGAAAATGCATTGGAACCAGAGATTGTGGCACTCTCAAGTCAGAAAAGAATGTGGAAACATCAAGAGGAAACACTAGTAACAATTCTTGTGTCTGTTAAAGACTGATGTACGAAGCACACAACTTCCACTGCCATTTCTTAGCAAAGGATCTTGCCAAGAGCCTAAGAAAATTATGGTCCCACATAAAATGACTAAGCAGTCTGGTGTGGTAATAGAAGACACAAAAGGAAAGCTGAAGTTTTAAATTGGGCTTTGAAAAAATCCCTCTCGCAAAAGTATTATACAGACATACCGGTGTTTGACCCTCACACAAACTCCCATATGGAGGACATAAATTGTCGACCCTGGTGTTGAAATGTATCTGAAAGGTTGAAAACAAATAAGTCAACAGGTGCAGATGGGATCACAGTTCAGTTTTACAGGGAGTAAACTATGGCATTGGCTCTCTACTTAGCTTGCATTTGTAGTGAATCTGCCATGCAGCATGAAATCATAAGTGATTAGAAAAGAGCACAGGTGACTCCTGCATATAAAAAGGGTAAAAGAATGGCCCTACAAAATTACATACCCTTATCCTTAACATCCCTATGCTGCAAAATTATTGAACATATTCTAAATTTGAATATTATAAATTTCCATGAGACAGGAAAGCTTTTCTCAGCAAATCAGCATGAAGTTAAAAAGCATCCATCATGCAAAACTCAGCTTGCCCTTCTCTCACACAAATATCCTGTGAACCATGGATACAGAAAGATTCCATATTCCTATATTTCCGGATAACATTTGACACAGCACCCCAGTTCAGACTGTTAATGAAGGTCTGAGCCTACAGAATAGGTTTCCAGATACATGACTAGTTCAAAGGCTTGAGTGCCCCAGGGAAGTGTGATAGGATTTCCCTTGTTTTCTAAATACATAAATAATCTGAAGGATAAAGTGAGTAGCAGTCTGTGACTTTTTGCTGATTTCTTTTTAGTGTATAGGAAAGTATGATTGTTGAGCAACTACAGAAGGATACAGAAAGACTTGGACAGAATTTCTATTTGTTGCGATGAATGGCAGGTTGCTCTAAATGCAGAAAAATGGAAGTTAACACTGATGAGTATTAAAAACCATCCTGTAATGTTTTAATGCAGTATTAATGATGGGCTGCTTGACACAGCTATGTCAGTTAAATATCTAGGCACAACACTGCAAAGTGATATGCAATGGAGCAAGTACCTAAGGACAGTAGCAGGGAAGGTGAGTGGTCAACTTCAATTCATTTGGAGAGTTTTAGTAAAGTGTAGGTCATCTGCAAATGACAAAATATATAGAACACTGGAAGGACCCATTCTTGAGTACTGCTCAAGCATTTGGAATCTCCACTAGGCTGGATTAAAGGAAGAAGAAATTCAGAAGCGGTCTGCTAGATTTGTTAGCACTAGTTTCCATATACACATGAGTGTTACAAAGATGCTTTGTGAACTCAAATGGAAATACCTGGAGGCCTGTTGATGTTCTTTTTGTGAAACACTGTTGAGAAAGTTTAGAGAACAGGCATCTGCAGCTGACAACAGAATGATTCTACTGTTGCCAATGCAAATTTCACCCAAGGACTGCAAAGACAAGATAAGATAAATTAGGGTTTGTACGGGGATGGTCTTCCTATTAAGCATGGACCTTGCCATTGGTGCAAGGGCTTGTGTGCCTCAACAGTATAGATACTGTAGGTGAAACCACAATGGAGGGGTATCTATTGAGAGGTTAGACGAATGTGTGGTTCCTGAAGAAGGGCAGCAGATTTTTCTGCAGTTGCAGGGGCAACATTCTGGATGATTGACTAATATGGCCTTGTAACATCAACTGAACTGGCCTAGTTGTGCTGGTAATGTGAATGGCTGAAAGCAAAGGTAAACTACAGCCTTAATTTTTCCCAAGGGCATGCAGCTCTACTGAATGGTTAAATGATGGTATCCTCTTGAGTAAAACATTCAGGAGGTGAAATAGTTTCCCATTCAGATCTCCAGGTAGGGACTATTCAGAAAGATGTTGTCAGCAGGAGAAACATAACTGACTTTCTACAGATCAGAGTGTAGAATTTTAGGTCCTTAATTGGGCAGGTAGAATAGAAAATTTGAAAAGGGAAATGGATAGGTTGAAGTTAGATGTTGTGGGAATTAGTGAAGTGAACATGGGGTTATAAATACAAAATCAAATAAGGATAATGCAGAAGAAGGTTAATTAATGAATAAGAAATTAGAAATATGGGTAAGCTATGATGAATACCATAGTGAATGCATTATGGTAATGAAGACAGACACAAAACCCACACCCACCACAGTACTACAAGCTTATATGCGAACTAGTTCCACAGATATGAAGAGATTGAAAAAAAGGAATGACAAGATAAAAGAAATTATTTAGGTAGTTAGGAAGCAAAAAATTTAATTGTGATGAGGTCTGGAAATTGATAGTAGGAAAAGGAAGACAAGGAAAAATATTAGGTGAATATGGAAGGGGGAAAAGAACAAAAGAGGAAGCCTGGTAGAATTTTGCCCAGATCATGATTTGATCACCACGAACACTTGGTTTAAGAATCATGAAAGGAGAATAAATGTGTGGAAGATGTATATAGACACTGGAATGGGTTATGGTTGATTATATAATGGTAAGACAAATATTTTGGAGCCAGAGTTTAAATTGTAAGACTTTTCCAGGGCCAGAAGTTGACTCTGACTGCAATTTATTGGTTATGAACTGGAGAGTGAAACTGGAGAAACTGCAAACAGGTAGGAAATTAAGGATATGGGACCTGGGTAAGTTGAAAGAACCAGAAGTTGTTGAGAGTTTCAGAGCAAGCATTAGGCAGTGTTTCACTAGAACAGGGGAAAGGAATACAGTAGAAGATGAATGGGTAACTTTGAGAGATGAAATAGTGAAGTCACCAGACTATCAAATAGATAAGAATATATCAAAAGACAAGAACTAGTAGAAATCCTTGGGTAACACAAGAGATATTGAATTTAATTGATGAAAGGAGAAAATATAAAAATGCAGGTGAAAGGCAATACAAATGTCCAAAATGACACTGATAGAAATGCAAAATGGCTAAGCAGGAATGGCAATAGAACAACTGTAAGGATTTAGAAGCATATATCACTAGAGTAAAGATAGGTGCCACCTAACGTAACATTAAAGAGGCCCTTGGAAATAGGAGAAGCAGCTGTATGAATATCAAGAGCTCAGATGGAAAACCAGTCCAAAGCAAAGATGGAAAGCTGAAAGGTGGAAGGAGTATATAGAGGGCCTATATAATGGACATGAACTTGAAGGCAATATTATAGAACTGCAAGAGAATCTAGATGAAGATAAGATGGGGGATATGATACTGCAAGAAAATTTGAGAGACCCGTGAAAGAGCCAAGGTGAAACAAGGTCCTGGGAGTAGACAATGTTCCATCTCAACTACTGATAGCCTTAGGAGAGTCAGACATGACAAAAAACTCTTTCATCAGGTGTGCAAGATGTACGAGACAGGTGAAATACCCTCAGACTTCAAGAGGAAAGTAACAATCACAATTACAAAGAAAACAGGTGCTAACAGGTGTAAATATTTCCAGACTATCAGTTCAGTAAGTCATGATTGCAGAATACTAACATGAATTCTTTACAGAAGAATGGATAAATTGGTGGAAGCTAATCTCAGGGAAGATCAGTTTGGAGTCCAGAGAAATGTAGGAAGATGTGAGGCAATACTAACCACATTACTTATCTTATAAGATGTGTTAAAAAAAGACAAACGTACATTTAAAGCATTTGTAGTCTTAGAGAAAGATTTGATGATGTTGACTGGAGTACTCTTTTTAAAATCTGAAGGTATCAGGTGTAAAATACAGGGAGAAAAATGTTATTTACAACTTGTATAGAAACCTGATGGCAGATATAGACATCAAGGGGCATGAAGGTGAAGCAGAGGTTGAGAAGGAAGTGAGACAGGTTTGCATCCTATCCCCAATGTTATTCAATCTGTACGTTGAACAAATGGTAAAGGAAACCAAAGATCATTGGGAGTAGGATTTGAAGGTCATGGAGAAACAACAAAAACTTTGAGGTTTGCCAATGACACTGTAATATTGTCAGAGACAGAAAAGGACTTGAAACAGCAGTTGAATGGAATGGACAGTGTCTTGAAAGGATATCAGATGAATATCAATAAAAGCAAAACCAGGATAATGGAGTGTAATAAAACTAAATCAGGTGATGCTGAGGGAATTGGATTAAGAAATGAGACATTTAAAGTAGTAGATGAGTTTTGTTATTATGACAGCAAAATGACTGATGCTGGTCAAAGTAGAGATGATATAAAATGTCGACTGGCTATGGCAAGAAAAACATTTCTGAAAAAGAGAAATTTATTAACATCGAATTTAGATTCAAGTGTTAGGAAGTCTTTTCTTAAAGTATTGTATGGAGTGTAGCCATATATGCTAGTGAAACATGAACAATAAACAGTTTAGACAATAAAATAACAGAAGCTTTTGAAATGTGGTGCAACAGAAAAATGCTGAAGATTAGACAGGGAGATCATATAACAAATGAGGAGGCAATGAATAGAAACTGAGGAGAAAAGAAATTTGTGGTACAACCCAACTAGAAGAGTGAATCAGTTGGTAGGACACATTCTGGTATCAAGGAATTACCAATTAAATATAGGAGGGAAGTGTTTACGTTGGGAGGGCAGGGGGGGGGGGGGGGTATAATAAAAGTCATAGAGGGAGACCAAGCGGTGAATACAGTAAGCATATTCAGAAGCATGTAGGTTGCAATAGTTATTCAGAGACAAAGAGGCTCGCACAGGATAGAGTAGCACAGAGAGCTGCATCAAACCAGCCTTCAGACTGAAGACCTCAACAACAACACAGAGGTGTATAAACCCTTGTTTTTACCCCGCTCCATTTGCAAGTGGAATAGGAAAGGAATTGGTCAGTGGTGGTACACAGTACCCTCCACCCTACACCAAACAATGGCTTGTGGAGTATGTATGTATGTAGATGTAGATGTAGATGTATGTGCCATTCTCCAAAGAGACATTACTAACACTGGCTGTAGGAATCACCCAGCATAAACACGTATTCACGAGTTACACAGAAGACATTGATGCATACAGTTAGAAGGTTTGAAAGCTGGTTTCCAATCAAATGTAGCAAATGCTGGAGCCTCTCAGAGGTTTCCAGCTGTAACCTATCTACACACATTGTACAAAAAGCAATGTGAATAATGCAGCCTTGTGATACCTACTAGCATGACTCAGGACATGGAGAATGTGATTTACATCTAGATCTTTACACTTAAGCCACCACAGTATTTGTGTGTGATGATATAAAATTTACCAAACACACTGCCTTCACCTTTTCTTGATCCATCTGTGAGAAGTGCAGGGCAGTAAACTGTTAGTGCTTCTCTGTATGTTCACAACTATATCTAATTTTATTTTTGTCATCATTATTCAAGATATGAGCTGGGGTAAGTAATATTTTCTGCACTCATATTGGAAAATGGGCTCTCGGAATTTTAAGAGACTGGACATCTGTCATTTATGGAACCTTCATATTATTATCTGCCAATGGAGTTTGTCGAGTATTTCTGTAATTCTCCTGCAATGACTAAAAAATCTATTACAAAATGTGAAGTTCTTCTTTGGTAAGCATCAGAGACCAATAAATAGTACTAAAGTATAGTTAAAATGTGTTTTTAAGTGTCCTTCTTTGTAGGTGAATTACACTTAATCTATATTATTTCAAAAAATCATAATCTTGCACCTGCCTTCTCCAACACTTATCTAATTGTTTCACCTTATATTACTCCAGAAAGATACTCTAAAGTACACTATGGTTGTGAAATATTCAAGTGAGCTATTCTGATGTTATAGCCAAAACAGTTTTGATAACCTCATTTATTTACATGCATTACATTACAATTATTTTGGTCCAAAGTGACTGCCAGACATTGCATCATGTTCCTATCATTTTCAAGTCTTTATGAACTTCACAACAAATTCCTAATGATGTGATCTTCCTGCATACAGACTTGTCACCCACAAACAGTTATATAGAGCTCACCTCCTAACAGCTGCTTTCTGTGTGCACACCACTCAAGAAGTGAGGCTAGTTCTTATGCAGATTCTATACTGAATTCAACTGCTAGCAATCAACTACAGTTGATTTTATTTCATCAGCATCTTCAGATATTTTTACCATGCTTTTATTAAGTTTCTTTCTTGTTTGTCTGTTGTCTGCTCAGGACAAATTTTGCAACAGATTTTAAACTAACTTCTCGATGAGCTATAGACTTGAAATTTTAAACATAGCTTAGAACTGTATGACAATGCAATATTAACTCAGTTTTTTGTAAGTCTGTTCAGTAAGGAGGGGGGGGGGGGGGGGCATGTAAGGTATGTAACACCAGTGTGTTGTGCAGGTAATCTTGAAATGCATTCCAGGTGATTTGCAAGAGGATGGAGAGATACAGCTGAGCAGAGATAGGGGGGCAAGAGGAGATGTATATTGCGTTATTCTCTGTCTGTCTGTTCAGTATAAATATTGCAATCAATTTTAAACTCACTGCATGATAAGCTAGAGACTTGAAATTTCAAACATAGCTCAGAACTGGATGATAATGCAATATTAAATCGCTTTCTTGTCTGGTGTGTAGCAAAGGGCACTTTGCTAACCACTGATATTTACCAATGAGCTAGAGACTTGAAACTTCCAACATAGCTCACAACTGGATGGCAATGCACTGCTAACTCACTTTCATGTCTAGCGCGTGGTGGAGGGAACTTTGTGCCATATTGAAAAAAGCACGACAACACAAGAACTCTTGTCTCTGTCTCCTGTCTCTAACCGTTAGGGTGAAATGTCTCCCTATCAGAATGGTATAATCACTCAATTTCTGCACTTCATTTGTTAAGCTTTACCTGAAGTTTTCCATCACTTCAATATTTCATGTGGGAAGATGATGAAAATCAATGATTAATATTTTTTGCTCACATCTGATGCTCACCATCACCTATATCATCTCTCACACTGATTCTGACCTCTTTAGAGATCACAGTTTTTCATTGCAATAAATATGGAACCACCATTGGTACTCATTCTATGAATTTAGTACATATTCCATCTTTAATTTAATTTTATACTAATGTTTATTTTTTTGCATAATCAGCTTTCTGTTAACATTTTTGCCTTCGTTTTATCATTTTCTGAAATGAAGACCTCACGTGGGTTCATTTACAGAAGTTGAACTGTCACATCCAGAAGTTGGCTACATAATAGGAATAATAAACTCTGATAAACTGGATATTAAAGGGGTAAGGAACATTTAGTGACATCAAATGCAATAGGAAAAAAAGCTCTCTACTCTGATGCCAAGGGTTCTGAGCCATGAGCCTATGGTGAAAGGGAGAGGTGATTCTAATAAATATGATAGGTCATGGAAACAAAAACCTATGCCAATGACATTGATTGCATTTCACTGCATTGAAACTGAAGGCAGATTCTGATTCTCAGCAAAAGGAGTACACTGTCAAAAAATTGAGGAATCACTTCATGACTGCACCCAGAAATATGTGAGCATCACATTATTTACTATGGCAGCTTACTTATCTGATTAAATGTGTAAACTGAAATTGAAGCCTGTCTCAGAATCTGATGGCTTGATTTATGTTTGTCGTATGAAACTCTCTACCACTGATAACTCATGCCAATATGGTAACTGGAGCACACCCCTTCTAAACCTGAGCTACAGGACTGGCTTTGTGCCACCATAATAGATTATGGACCAATTCATTTATACAGACTGGCAATCACATCACCCACCTTTGTCTCAAGCCCTTGTCAAGGAAATATAATCTCCCCTTGTGTTGTAACTGGACAGTGTTGGATCCTTTCAAGTTTATTAGTACATTTCTGGAGACTGTCACATAATTTAAATATCCAGTGTTAATACAAAAAATGGAGATAGTTGTTTGGGGACTTCTAAGGATGTACAGTGCAAAATCTATGTAGTAAACTACAGGCAAAACACTAATGTAGTCTATTCTAAAAATTTTCCTCTTCAGAGTCCTTGTAGTGCAGATATGGCAACTGAACTAATAAATACTCTGGTTGGACCATGAAAAGTAAGTTAAAAACACAGGAAATTGCAACAAAGGTACTTCAGTAATTTAAATGTGACTCTCTGGAAGAAAGAGAATTTTGTTCTCATACTGAGTACATTTATAGAATCAGTATTTGAGAAAGAGTGTGCAACAATTCAATTGCCTCCATATCCACATGTATGACAATGAAGGGCTACAGTTATAAGATGAGAGATTAGCACACAGACAGAAGTATATAGAGTAAATCTCTCTCAAATGATACACAAACAGAACAGATCACAGACACTAATATTGGCATGACATACCTTCTGCTGCATAATGTAGAGCAACTCATGTAGTATGTATGTATATTTATGAGCCTCACTTAATTCTAATAAATATGCACCAAGAACATCTGAGCTGTTAAACTCTTAATAAATTTATATTATATGAAAATGATGGCATCGGTTTCATTGTATGTGATGCTAACGGCATGAAAGACATGTGCCTCTTCAATTAATAATGTGTTTAGTAAATGTACAAATGGCTGTAGAACATTCCCTTTGAAATTCAAGCTGTGGCTACTCGAATACCCCATTTTTACACATGTGAGACAGAATCTATGCAAATGGACAACTATACACCAGAATCCACTGTACAGTACATGGTGGATGGTACCTCATATCAGTATTGACAATTTTCTTTCGTATTCCATTCAGATATTAACCAAGGTCAAAATTACTGTCTATAAGCCTCTGTATGTACCCTAAACTCTCTTACTTCATTCTCTTGATTTTTGTGTGTAATACATATGATGGTGGCAACAGAATTGTTATACAATCTTCCTTGCTAACTGTTTCACTGGGTTTCATGAGAAAAATGTCATCTTTCTTCCAAAGGTCCTCATTTAAGTTCCACAAGCACCACTGTTGCCCTTTTGGATCAACCTTACCAATCTCTTATGACCCTGGTAGTGCATCTCTGAAATTGGTGTCGACTACCATGATTACTTTAAGTGGGCTACAAACACTGAAACAGTATCTGAACTAATTGAATCAACTTTCCTCCTATGCTATTACAATTAATTATTAATAAAATACCTGCTATACATGAATTTTCTTTCACAATATTCCCAATCTCTTAAACAGAAATTGTGCTCTCCTCTTTGGCTTCTTCTATACTCTCTTTTAACAACTGTTCATACTGATTTTAGTTTACTGCCTGAGCTGCCAATTTCAGACTACACATGCATAGTTCTTGATCTTTTACAGCTTTTCTTAGTATTTTGCAGTATGGCTTACAGTATAAAGGTATTTCCAGATCTTCAAATGTTTGACTATTTTGCATACATCTAATTACATACAGCAGACCTATTTCCTGTGGCCAGTGATGACTGGAAACAAGACAACTACAGATCCTAGAATCCACTGGAAACTGGACAGAAGCTAAGTAATCACACATATCCACAGCTGCCGCAAATGATATGAAAATATCAAGAATGAATTTTCACTATACAGTGGAGTGTGTGATGCCAGGTATTTTTGATATGAGAATATCATTTTAAAGATAACTGAAGGGTAGTCCTATAGACACATCA
Source organism: Schistocerca serialis cubense (assembly GCF_023864345.2). Taxonomy (NCBI): domain Eukaryota; kingdom Metazoa; phylum Arthropoda; class Insecta; order Orthoptera; family Acrididae; genus Schistocerca; species Schistocerca serialis. Next base: position 400,110,849 of record NC_064640.1, on the reverse strand, counting down.
GTCTAATATGTATCTCTATAAGTAAAGGAACTATAGAATGTTAAATACTTATGAAAAATAAATACAGTATTTCAAGGATTACTTGTGAACACAATATGTGAGAATTACAAATTAGGTGTTACACAACTGCCATTTAACCACGTAATACAGTTACATGAACAATATTCAATAACTCTCACATGCTAATTGTGGAAAAGAATGAAATCATTCAAATGAATTGTTTTGTATTTAATTAACTAAGCTACACACGGAGATATTGCTGCATGTGGTAGGCTCTAGTACTATTCACAGTATGTACACACTAAATGTCTTAATATTTATTGACTAATTAGTGTGTTATGGTATGTCTAGTAACTGTGTACAACTAATGAAGGGTAGGCATACACTAAATTCACACACACACGTGCACACACACATACACACACACACAAAGAAACACATACTCTCTCTCTCTCTCTCTCTCTCTCTCTCTCTCTCTCTCCAGGAAAGATAATGTAAATACATGAAATGTAGGCATAGTTGCAAATATGAACAACTATCAGCTGTAGAATAGATTGACAAAAATGAAAATTTGTGTTGGACCAGGACTCGAACCTCAATTTTCCACTTATCGTAATCAGCTGCCTTACCATTAGGCTGTCTGAGCACAACTCATGGCCAGACCCAAACTTCCATATGCTATCAACTAAGTGTCTACAATATGCATTTTAGATTTATTATGTTTATTTCTGTACAATGAGCAAGCAACTTTCAATTAAAATGTCTTTCCTGTATGGAAATACACAAAATGAATGTATGAGTGCAGGTTGTAGACACATGATTAATGACATAAGGATGTTTGTGTTTGGCCATGTGACATACTCAAATAGCCTAATGGTATGGCAACCACTCACAATAAGCAAGAAATCCGTGTTCAAGTCCTGATTCAGCACTAATTTTCATTGTATCATTCCATTATACAGCTGATGGTTGCCTGTATTTGCAAACTATGAATACATTTCATGTATTTCATAATGGCTGTAGTCGCCACAGTGCCTGTTTCTTTAGACATGCCTACATGTCTGAAGGAACATTGACTGCATTGTAATTCGGGATAACACAGGGACTGCAGTATTGTACAATATAAGTACAGTTCAGAAGCATTAGTCAGATAGGATAAATGTTTTCATAATGTTTTCTTTGTACTAAATAATTTTCCACAAGGAAGCTGAGTACCTAACTAAATCACTAACATTCCCAATAAGCATACAGCATGAATAAGAAAATAATTCCATTTAGAGTATAGAATGGTAAGCCTCTTTAAATGTGGGTTTATGCAAGGTAGCCCCTATAAACAATGCACAGAGCCCAATAGTGTCTGATTCCAACATATAACATACACTGAAGAGCCAAAGAAACTGGTACACCTGCCTAGTATCATGTAGGACCCCCATGAGCACCCAGAAATGACGCAACACAACATGGTATGGACTTGACTAATGTCTGAAATAGTGTTGGAGGGAAATGACACCACGAATTCTGAAGGGCTTTCCATAAATCTGTAATAGTACGAGTGGCTGTAGATCTCTTCTGAACAGCATGTTGCAAGGCACCCAGATATGCTCAGTAATGTTGATGTCTGGGAAGTTTGGTGGCCAGCAGAAGTGTTAAGTCAGAAAAGTGTTCCTGGAGCCACTCTGTAGCAATTCTGGACGTATGGGGTGCCACAGTGTCCTGCTGGAATTGCCTAAGTCCATCAGCATGTATAATGGACTTGAATGGATGCAGGTGACCAGACAGGATGCTTATCTATGTGTGACCTGCCAGAGTCATATTTAGATGTATCTGGGGTCCTGTATTACTCCAACTGCACATGCCCCATGTGATTACAAGGCCTCCACCAGCTTGAACAGTCCCCTGCTGACATGCAGGGTCTATGGATTCATGAGGTTGTCTCCATACCTGTAGACATCCATTTGCTCAATGCAATTTGAAATGAGACTCGCCCGAATGTTTCCAGTCATCAGCAGTTCAATGGTGTTGTTGATGGGCCTAGGTGAGGTGTAAAGCTTTGTGTCATACACTCATGAAAGGTACACGAGTGGGTCTTTGGCTCTGAAAGCCCAAATCGATGATATTTCCTTGAATGGTTCACAAGATGACACTTGTTGGTGACCCAGCATTGAAATCTGCAGCAATTTGCAGAAGGGTTGCATTTGTGTCATGTTGGACAATTCTCTTCAGTTGTCATTGGTTCCATTCTTGCAGAATCTTTTTCTGGCTGCAGTGATGTCAGAGATTTGATGTTTTACTAGATTCCTGATATTCTTGGTCACTCGTGAAAATCCTCACTTCATCATTATCTTGGAGATGCTGTGTGCCATCGCTCATGTGCTGACTATAACATCATGTTCAATCTCACTTAAATCTTGATGATCTGGTACTGTAGCAGCAGAAACTGATGTAACAACTGCACCAGACACTTGTTGTCTTATATAGGTGCTGGCAGCCTCAGTGCCGCATTCTGCCTGTTTACATATCTCTGTATTTGAATACACAAGCCTATATCAATATCTTCGGCACTTCAGTGTATAGTGAAAACTGGAACTCAGTTGTACAGAAGGTGACTGGAAGACATATTTGTAGGAAATATTCTGGGAAAGTATAGTGCATCAGCAAAGTAAATCGTATAAAAGACGCTAGTGTTACACATTTTAAGAGTAGAGCCTAGTGCTCCATAGTAGGAAGTTTATATCTCATTGATTTGTTTTCACATTAATCTTTATTTAAATGTTGATTGAGTTACTGTGAGTATTCACAGATTCATCTCTGGAGTACAAGAATTTAGCAATCAAAACAGAATTTAATTTGTTTTAAAAAGCGTTTTCACTATCTATCAGTATCTTCAGTTCCTAAGACAAGACGGTACAGTTTTTTTTTTTTTTTTTATTTTTAATAAGAGCGAGGTGAAGTTGAGAACAGTAGAAGTCATTTTCATTATTAGTAATTTATTTATGGATACCACTATTATTTTTTAATCATGATTGCGTCTTGAAAAGAAATCTAACAAGACCATAAATGAATTGTGCAGCTGGTGGCAAAAAGCATAATTTCTTAAACAGCTTCATAAATGAGGCCTGAGGTGGTATGTCACATAAAATCCTCATTACACAGTTTTTTGCAGTTAATACTTTATATCCAAGTGTAAAAATGTCCCAGAGTATTATTCCATGTGATATTAACACTTGTAAAGATCAAAGCCAGCAAACTTTCTAATGCTCTTCTCACTAAAATCAGCAATTAAATTAATAATACATTTTGAATGTAAGGGTTTGAGATGACCTGTAATATGTGCAAATTCTTATTAATATGCACACTCAGCAATTCCAAACGTTCAGTATAGGTAGTTCCTTCCATCTTGCTCTACTGTTATCAATCATTATATATTTTCCATTGTAAATAAATAAAGTAACAGTTTTTTATACTTAGTAGTGACCATTCATAGAAAACCAGTCAACAGTTTTTGTAAAAATTTGATTTCTGATCCCTTCCGTTGGTACATCTCTAGTACACTACCATTAGTAGCACAGAGAATTATATTTACTCCATCAGGAAGGGTGAGATTGTTTTTCCTTAGCAAGAACCGGACCAGACTCAATTTTGTGCCAGGGGCATAAAAACTGCCTGACAGCTTCCTATTATTTCCATGTGAAGCAAACTGATTTCTTGTTGTACCTTATAAAGCCATCAACTTTATTTATTGTTTTGAAGTAGATTTAAACAATGACATGCATTAGACATAATTTCTCTAGTTCTTTTCACATGCTAGCTAGCAAAAGAAATACTGTCTAAGAAACTATCAAGTTTTTGCTCCGGTTCGGAAATATCGTAGGTCCGGGGTGCTATATTAGAACTACTACGTTAATGTTGTCATACATCTTAATTTACTTACACATTCTACTTTTCGTATACGGGGCAGTCAAATGAAAACGAGACAGTCTATGTCACGAGCATGGCACCGACGTTGGTAATGCAGGTAGGTATGTGTACAGAAGTGACCTCTGTTGAGAATTTGGAAGAAACAGCGCGAGCGTTTAACGCTGTGGCATTTGTCTCTAGGCGTGCTCGACGTGAGGTCAGCGCATCGTGTATGCGTCCCACTTCACCACGGAGGCCGGGAAAAAGGAACAGCGAGGTGTAGTGCTGTTTTTGACTGCAGAAGGAGTGTCAGAGAGTGAAATTCCTGCCCGAATGTCTGCTGAGTATTTCTAGTGCGCGAGTGTTTGCACGGAATAAGCAATTTCGAGGGTATGAGGTGTTACTGAAAGGCAGCAGTTGACCAGGGCAGGCTCATCAAGTCATTGCTGCGGTGGATGCTGCCGTCAGAAATGACAGCCGGCGGACAGTGGAAGACATAAGGCTCATATTGGGCATCAGTCACGGTACCGCTCACGTAATCATAACAGAGAGTTCCGGAAAATCTGTGCCCAATGTGTTCCGCACAGCCTGATGGAGGAGCAGAAACTGAGCAGAAGGTCAACATAACTGCAGCACTTGGAACAGTATTACGGTGTCCGCCGCTCGTGGTATCGCGGTAGCGTTCTCGCTTCCCGAGCACGGGGTCCCGGGTTCGATTCCCGGCGTGGTCAGGGATTTTCACCTGCCTCGAGATGACTGGGTGTTTGTGTTGTCCTCATCATTTCATCATCATCCAGGAAAGTGGCGAAATTGGACTGAGCAAAGATTGGATAATTGTACGGGCGCTGATAACCACGCCGTTGAGCGCCCCACAACCCCAACATCATCATCATCAGTATTACGGTGAAGAATATCGTTTCCTGTGCTGTAGGGTCGCGGGAGATGAAACATGGTGTCATCATTTTGTCATTTTGAGCCGGGGAGCAAGCATCGTAATCAACAATGGAAGCATACGGATTCACGCCCATCGAAAAAATTCAAAGCCGTGCACAGCAGCTCCGCCAAAGTCATGATGAACCTTTCTTTTTTCACAGAGCCCACTGCTCGTTGACTTTCTGGAACACGGCGCCATAGTTAATGCAAAGCGGTACGTGGACACTTTGGAAAAATAGGAGCGTGCCATTAAGTCCAAAAGCCCAGGAATGCTGATAAATGGCATCATTCTGTAGCAGGATAATGCCTGCCCACACGTTGCCAAGCTTGTTTCGACTACGCTGCAGAAGTATAGCTGGGAAGCGATAACACATCCTCTATGCAGTCCCGATCTCTCCATGTGATTTTATTTTTGGTTCAAAATGGTTCAAATGGCTCTGAGCACTATGGGACTTAACATCTGAGGTCATCAGTCCCCTACAACTTAGAACTACTTAAACCTAACTAACCTAAGGACATCACACACATCCATGCCCGAGGCAGGATTCGAACCTGCGGCTGTAGCAGTCACGCGGTTCCAGACTGAAGCGCCTAGAACCGCTCGGCCGCACTGGCCGGCTTTATTTTTGGTGCTCTGAAGAAAGACATTCGTGGATTTCGATTTGCTTCGGACGAAGAGGTGCCCACCTGAGTCCAATTGTGGTTCTGTAGGCAACCGCAAACGTTTATGCAAGAGGGCGCTGACCGTCTTGTCTCACGTTGGGATAAATGTATTAACAGCAATGATGATTGCTTTTAAAGTAATACACAATTTAAAACTTACCTGTATTTTTTCCGTCTGTCTCATTTTCATTTGACTTCCCCATATTATCAGTTCTCCATGCAAGTCTGATGAGAAACTGCATGCATTAAACTCTATCTTTGTTAACATACTGTGATACTTAGCTACAGAAAACAAAATTGATAGTTAAATTACCATGTGTATGTAGGGAACAAAGTACCCAAAAAGCGCTGAAGGAACAGCAATTGCCCAAATAACATACTTCTTTTTCTTCCATATGTCCACATTCAGCAGTGATTTGAAACCAGTTTTTACGTTGTTAGACGCATCACTGGCTGGTTTGACTGGCTTAAACAGCACTGCGCATAGCATCATGAGCGCCATTAGACCAGCAAGAAACTGCATACACGACTCCATTGACACGGCAGTCAGCAGGCCTTCGATAACAAAAGGCATCACTATAGTGAATACAGAGCTCCCAGCAGTTACAAATCCATTCACAATGCCCATGTATTTCTTGAAGTAATGGCCCAGAATTACAAGGGAAGGAGTGTAGACCAGGGAGGCTCCTGTTCCAAACATGATTCCATATGTGAAACAGAGAAGTTCTATCTGAAACAAAGGATGAAACCATATTGAGGTTAAATTTACAAAAATATTAAATATTATCTACACATTATGTCTGCCACTGACATTAACATAAGAAATGAAATAATTCTGTACAAGCCGAAAATGTATTACTCATTCATTAAAACGATACAGAAACATAGGAGATCAAAATATTCTCCAAGAAAAGCTGTAATAATACATTACATTACATGAATCATATTCTATACAGCAAACAAACAGGAGTCTCTGTGATAAGAAGTGTACGAGATCTGAAGGGATGGCAAGGAGAGAAGCCAGCTCATACTAATTTTGTGGAAGAGAGAGGCGTGGAGAAGACGAAGTACAATTTCTCATAGAATAAAACTCAGAACGATTGAAAAACTATGTGTATTTATCATGAAATAGACTAACACTACCACTTTTCTTATTTCAGACATACATAACATTTTTGCATAACATTTTCTGTCAGGCAGCTAAAGTTCAGTTAGAAGCAATACTTTCTATATTTACATTTTAGTAGTTTCTGACAGTGCACCACAAAACAAGAAAAATATCACTAATTGAAGGTTGAACACTATTCGAAGCTTCTGTAGCCTACAGCCATCTAGAATTTTCAGCTGCTACGTAAATACCAACAAACGGAAAAACAGAGTTTACGTTTCATAAGAAATGGCTCTCGTTAACCTTGGAAAATGTTCTACATGTCCCGAAATTCTTCAAACTGATACTGAATTGGTATGTCTTTCTGTGGGGATGAGTCATTTTAAGAGATTCCTTATATAGACGACAACAACTCTGATACTGAAACAATATTAGAAGAAGATGAAGAAGACTGCATTAATTGCGGAGGACATGGAAAGGAAGTGTTGTGGTATCAGTGCTTCATGCGCAGATCTTAGGCTGCATTCTCTGGCTGGGATGATGGTGAAGCGAAAGACATACCCTGGAAGAGCAATTTTTGTGTATAAAGTGTATTGCCTATGTAATTAATCTTATTCTAAATTTTTGTTGCGACTACTATTTCATAACCGAATTTCATGATGAGCAATCTGTTATTGAATTTTTGGTGTTTCATCTTTGACTTCTATACTTCATGCCACATACATAGTTTCTCTGAGTTTTTAAAAATGTCTTCTCTCTTAATGTAAACGTTTATATATTCGTTATCTTACCCATAGGTGGAGTTAGACGACGAAAATTATACTTTTTTTTTTAAATGTTTTTCATAAATCGAGGAGTGATAACAGCATTTAAATATTTCTTATTGAACATAAAACGTTAAAATAACTGTTCCTTTAAATTTCAGGTTTTTAAATCACTTACTAAACTGTCAGAAAAATTCTGGAGCTTAAGTTCGTCATTTTACCCCAGCCTCTCCTAACTTGTATTTTAAAGTTCCTGCAAAAGATGTATGTAGTCGATGGGACGAACTTTAGTTGAAGACAGTAACTGAAAGGAATTACCAGGAATGGCGTGGTAAATTTGAACTGGAAAAGAAGTAGCACTTGGTCAAAGCTTAGCACGCTACACGGTTTCTTAAAAATGACGAAGTCAAGTGTATGTTATATCATGCCATTTCCAAAATTGATAACATCTATTGTACACTACAAGCGAGATATGCACGTGCATAATTCCGGAAACCAATAATTTAACAATGGTAATAGGTGCAAGCATATATGGGACGATAAAGACAGATGGAGCGAGAACATCCCAAGAAATAGCATTTGTGTTTGCTGAACATATTAGGCAAGATGCTAAAAGCCACACGCCTATTAGTCTCCACTGTGACTGATGTACTGGCAAAAATCGAAATATTACAGTCGCATCTACAGTGACTAACTTGACCTTACATCCTTAGTTAAGCATAAAAAAAGCTTATCATAATACTTTTGGTTCAGGCCACAATTTTTGCCTAATGGTCTAGATTTCAGAATAATTGACCCAGCGTCACAAAAATATATTCAAATCTTTCTTCCTGGGGACTGGATTCGTCTTGCGATGAAAGCCAAGACTACTAAGCCTTTAGTACGTCTCAAAGAAACAACAACTGAAATTTTATCTACCAAAAACGTGTCAAAAGAAAAAAACTGATGAAGGCCATCCCATCAAGTCCTTAGAGATGAGCTGAATGAGGTTTGAGTGAGAGGTGTCTTGTACACTGCAGTTTAAAATGCTTTCAATGTAGATATTGGCGTCTCGAAAGTAACTATGTCTACAAAAAATTTTAATTTTTTGAGAAGCAGAACCAGCTATACAAAACTCCAAGAATGTTCACTGATAAAGAAAAGCAAAAGGACAAATTTTGCCTTCATTTTTACTATTTCTTCCCGCAAACACAGCATCCATTGCAAAAGCCTATAGACAGAAACTGCCATTAGATCATAAACGTCCTTTAACTCTGTGATGCATAGCGTCCTCTACCGTGTACAGCTCTTAAGTTTTGGAGTTTTCAACCATTTCTGAGGCTGCAAATAAACACAGTCCACTGCAGTTGGCACTCCCTACTGGTGTTGTCCCCTGCATGCATTTGCGGCCTCATGACTGACTGTAAACACCAGAGAAGTGTCCTTTAAAAGTCGTCCACTGCAGTGAAAATCATGCACTGCAGGTTTAAGGGGGAACGACAGGGTCACGGACGAAAATATTGCTCAAATTCAGGATTTTTTTCTCGTTACTGGAATGCAGTAGACAAATGGAATTTACTGCAATGAATAAATCATAGGTTGAAGTTTTTATCGATATTTTTTAATTGAAAAATATTAATATATCCACTGTGTAATTGGGATTTTCCCGAGGCAGCTCTGAAATTTGGAAGATCGACGGTTGGCGGTGTAACTCCGGTTGTGGTTATCTGAAACAGGAAATTAACATATCGCCCAGATCCTTACGGATGCAATTTTAGTTCATCGTAGGGATTTGCAAAAAAAAATTTTTTGGCGAAATTATAGATATTTGAAAATATCGCCATTTTTTGGACCCCTCTTTTTTCACCGAAAAGATACTATCAACAAAAAAAAAAAAATCGGCTACGATGAACAGAAAAGAATTCAATTTGCTTCAAGGGAGACCAAAAAAATCATAGCGTGGGCACCAACAACTATGCCGAAAACCCTTATAAGCCCTCATTTTCGTCCTCAAAGCCCTTTTCGTCGCACAGCGCGTCGCCGCTGGCGTCTCTATCGTCACAGAATAGGCGCATTTCATCGCCGATTTTGATTTGAAAGGCATTTGTTACGTGCATTAATACAGTATGTACTACACTGAATAGACATACGGCCAAATTTGAAGCAATGTTGACAGTTCCGCTTCGGCTGGTTCAAATGGTTCAAATGGCTCTGAGCACTATGGGACTTAACTTCTGAGGTCATCAGTCCCCTACAACTTAGAACGACTTAAACCTAACTAACCTAAGGACATCACACACACACCCATGCCCGAGGCAGGATTCGAACCTGCGGCCTTAGCGGTCGCGCGGTTCCAGACTGTAGCGCCTAGAACCGCTTGTCGACACCGGCCGGCTCGCTTCGGCTGGATATTATTTTTGGAGCGTACCTCGAAATGAAACTATTGAAACTTTCGTTCACATTTTGAGTAAAGCAGCCCAGCAACGCTCCAGCAAATCAAGTTTACTCAAATCGGTATAAATAGGGAGCATGACCGCGGAACCTGTTCCCTAACGCCGAGGCGTGCCGTGCACGCTCGGCTTCCAACGCTCACCGAATCGTCACTTTTTTGAGTTCGCTCATAATATTTTGGGGAATAATTCTTCAATGTATAGACATTAGAATTCCGTAACAAACAAATTTCGAGTTTTTTCGACCATCACCCTGTCGTCCCCACTTAATGAGGAAACTAGAAAATAAAGTAATGACGAACCTCTCCTTGATGACTGCCTTTAAGGCTTAATCTCAAATTTTTTAGGTTACTTTATGCTACAGCTATAAAAAAGTAATAAAATGTTTCCATTTTCACTGTGTTGCATTCAATCGATTGACCTTATGTGAAAAACATCTCATGAATTACCACTTTAATTATTATTTTTGTGTTTTCAGATTATGTCCTATATTTAGTCTCCATACTATAGCAATAAAAAGAAAATCATCCTCATATCACATTAGGATTCGGCTAGTGCTAATAAACTTTAACCTTGATTATCTCTGTATAATACACCGTTCAGTCACATTAATGTGACCACCACCTAAGTCCGACGCCAACGTACAATAACTAAGTTCGACGTGAACGCACAATAACCACTCACAGATGGCATGTGACAGCACTAACAGTGCAGGGTTCATAAAGCTTGTCGGGGGAACGCAGAAACAGTGCTTTCGTTGTCGTAATGCGGAAATTGTGCGATTTATGTGACTTCCAAGAGGGTACGATCGTTGGCTTTCGGACCAAGGATGGAAGCATTTTCGAAGAGGCTAAATTTGTAAACTGTTAACGTGCCATCATGGTTAAAGTGTACCGTGCATGGCAAAAATGGCGCTATCATAAACCGGCGATGAGGCAATTGTGATGCACCAGAGACAATGGATGACAGGGATGACCGACGGATGTGGAGATGTGTACGGACGAATAGGCGTGGAACTGATGAGCAGGTTACTGCCCACATGAATGAAGGGGCTACTAACAATGTCTCCTCAACGACCGTTCAGGGAACGTTGTTGCACATGGGCCTCCACAACAGGTGCCTGCTCATGCACCCATGATGACTGCTGTTTATTGGCGACGAAGGCTGGAATATGCGCTCCAGTACCGCAACTGGACGTCCATTGAGTGGTGACAGGTGGCGTTTCCAGATGAACCACGTTTCATGCTCCGTCAGACAGGTGGCCATTGGCGTGTACAGCGTTGAACGTCTGAAAGCAAACAACCTGCAACCAGGAGGGAGCGTTATGGCCTGGAGAATGTTTTCGTGGCATTCCCTGGGTGATCTCGTCGTTCTGGAAGGCCACAATGGATCAACACAAGTATGCACCTATCCTTGGGGACCATATCCATCCCTACATGCAGTCTGTTTCTTCCTCGGCACTTTGGTATCTACCAGCAGTACAATGCAATGAGTCACACAGCTCGCAGTGTACATTCGTGTTTCGAGGAACATCAAGTTGAGTTTACCGTTGGTCACCACACTCTGCGGATTTGAATCCAATTGAGAATCCGTGGGACCATGTCGATAGTCCTACTCGTGCCATGGATCTTCAATCGACAAATCTACTGCCTCTGGAGTCAGCATGTCTCCACATTCCTGTCGGTACCTTCCAGAACCTCATTGGCCCTCTTCCTGAATGTTTGCGCTGCAAAAGGTGATTATTCAGGCTTTTCCCAAGTCGTCACATTAAAGTGAATGGACCGTTTATTTGTGGCAAACAGCTTAGCTGAACTATCCTGTATAACATAACCAAAAAGAAGCCCTAGTACAATTAAAATTACATGCTTGTTGGGAAAAATTTGGCCTTCATTTAAAAAAATTATGGCCGTGGTGTTCAGTACGAAAAAGATAAAAGATGAACTTTGTTTACTGATGCCATTCTCGGATGTATGCAATGTTTGTGGTGTTCCAAACAGCAGACTACTCATTCAGACAGCCAAGTAAGCTCACCGAATAAAATATTAGTCAGACACTTAATGAGTATCTTGGTCGCTTTGGAGCACTGCAGATGGTGACGAGACTGTCATTTGACCTTCCACCGCTGACGTAAGTCGTGGCAGTCGATTATATGGAATCAACTCAGTAAGATGCATCGATGTGGAGAATGGCAGAGTGGAGTAATTGTGTTTGGACATACCCATGACCACATCGTGAATGAAGCTGCTTGATTTGCTGATATATCAACGTGGACGATCCACTATGCCTACGGGGAATAGCGTACCACTCGCGGTCATGTAACACGGCGTAAAAACAGTGATCATAAAAAGATTTTAACTGACAGGGGTCAATGACTAGTGTCATCCCTCGGCAATGAAAATCGGTTTCAATTCCGAGAGGAATTTCCGATGCCAGTGTATGCACGTCCATCTCAACTAGTTTCCAAGCGAACATTACGAAGGGAACCGCAAGGAATGAACATCTGGAAACGGGTACCTCGCAAAAGACCGTTGCTTACAAAGCCACACAAATCTGCACGACTTCAATGGGCCAAACAACACAGAAACTGGACAATAGCTGGCTGGAAGCGTGTCGTGTGGTCCGGCGTGTCACGATTTTGCGTCCTTTGCACTGGTGCAAGACGTCGAGTGCCCAATGAGGCGTTTAACGCTCATTGTGTGGATGATGTAGTTCAAGCCAGTGGTGGTTCTGTGATTTGGGGGCTAGTTTTCGTCCACGAATATGTACCATTCTAGGTGACTAAGTTGCTCCTCCTTCTTCATCTTCATGATAAGTATGCTGTGGACGCCGACGTCTTCCAAGATGACAACAGTCGTGTTCACGGAGCTGCACGCATACATCCTGGTTTTACGAAGACCAGTCAGCTAAATTAGCAGATCTTAATCCCATACAAAACGTCTGGACAGTCTGTGCGAAACTTAGCAGTCATCGCCGAAATTAGGCAGGTGTGGTGGGTCTAACCAACAATGAGTCACTCCAGGTGGATAGGGCGTACCTGAAGAAACATTTGCAGTAGTTTTTTCACCGAACTGAGTCCACTATCAAGGCTGGAAGCGGTTTTACAAGGTATTAGTGCGACTTGTCCTGGAGGTAATCGGTTTCTTGTCTGATGTGCTTCCACTTGATACGGGCTTAGCATTCTCGCGCTGATTTTATGGTTCCTATTAGGTCTGCAGTACGGCGTTTGAATCACTGTCTTTAGTGAACTGTATCCGTGTCACACGCTGTAATGTTCCTCGATTATGCCTTTAGATGTTTTTATTTTCCATTTTCCATTTTTGTTTGACAGCGCACATACGTTTTTTTCAAGACATATACTGGCAGCCAAAATATCCGACACAGTGATATCAAGAAAATCACGAGCCACTTTTTATAATGTTATTTGTTAAAACTCAGTCCCATTCTCAGGGAAAGGGCGTTGAGGACAGATGTGGGTATCCCGCATTATCGTCTTGGATAAGTTCCTTTCGGCGGTGGTTTGTCGTTGCGTTCCCATAACGCGTGTATCTACGTCATGTGAATGACTATGATGAAGGCTTATACAGCGTAGTGTACGAAGAAAAGGGAGAGGTGAAACCCGGTACCGGCACGTAGCCTACTGCTCTCACATAACACCAAGGTGGCTGCCGATTTTAGTCTCACTCCATTAGATGCTGCAGAGAGGTTTAGAAACTAGTCCAGACTTTGGCACAAAGTGTCGTAGTGTGGAGCACTGCATCCTCTCCTGCAATGCAGAAACACTGATGGTGAAAATTTCTTCCACCACCAGGATTCAAACCGGTCACCTCTGAGTCGATCGTCACCACACGGGAGTGCCTTAGCGACGTCGACTACGTAGATGGGTGCTATTACTTGTACTTCTTAGTATTGAGTCGATCTGTTTTACAACTGTCAGTATGAAAACCTTTGATTGTAGATGAGCACATCATATACAGGAGGAACATTTGTTGTTGACGGGCAGAAAACGAAAATATTAATATGGGATTAATTAACTCCAGAAGTGTCCATGGTTTCATTCATTAACGGTGAAGAGCACACATAGCACTACGAACAGAAAGATATCGGGAACTGGAAGTGAGTACCAGTGACACCTTGAATTCCTGGTAGAATAGCCGTACATATCACAAAGAAAGGTTGCCGATAAGAACTCGATAATATGTAGTGATATTAGCAGTGATGTTTCTACAGATTGCGGATCCGGAATAATCTGGCTATAGGTAAGTGAGAAAACTGGGGCAGGCATTGTAATCGAATATTTACATGGGCCGCCCGCTGTGGCCGAGCGGTTCTAGGCGCTTAAGTCTGGAACCTCGTGACCGCTACGGTTGCAGGTTCGAATTCTGCCTTGGGCATGGATGTGTGATGTCCTTAGGTTAGTTAGGTTTACATAGTTCTAAGTTCTAGGGGACTGATGACCTCAGATATTAAGTCCTATAGTGCTCAGAGCAATTTGAACCATTTGAATTTACATGGACAATCTACCTCAGGAGCTGCAGCATCAGGACTCTACAAAGGCGTTTTGGAAAATGTCGCACATAGATTTCCTGGTCATACGGTAATAATAAAGAGAGATTTTATACTACACGCCCTAGAGTGAGGCACATGCGTGATTTGAGCAGATGTCTGTGATAGGAATTTGGCGGTATTTTATTGAATGTTCTATTCGAAAATTGCCCTTAGCTGTTACTTAGAGAAACGACTCGAAACGTCCTAAACCTCCTAGCAACTAATAGACCCGATTTTGTCGATTCAGTTAACGTACAAGATGCAGTACAAGTCCTCAGCATTGCAGCAGTATACAAAATACATTGTGAATGCGATGCCACCTACTACGTGGAAACTAGAAGGCATGTTAACATCAACATGAGTGCTATTTTCTTCTGGTGTAGCATAACTTCACTAGTGGTGCACCATCATCGCGATTGCGGGCAGCCTACGAAGTTTCAGGAAATTCGAGTTCTTGCGAGACAGACATGGATGCGCACACGCAAAATAGGAAAGGCAACTGAAATCCAGAAGCAACGGAAGAATATTCGTGCAGAGGAAGCCTACAGGCTCCCAACGACTCAGTTGTCTATAATCCAGGCACGACGGGCTGAGTGTGATCGCAGGGCAGAATCCTCAAAGAACACTGCCGCGACCGGCTAAACAAACGGCGCATGCAGAACTGGCGTCGTTTTTCCGCCACTAACAGCAGATAAAATCGAGTCTCATAAGCTTGTCACCGATTCACTGTGGGTTACCAATTACCAGCAAGCCGTGTAACCCACGAAGAGTCTGCCACAAACGCTCTCCGTTTCTCCTATCACCGACCAGTGGTATTTTAGGGTCAACAAACCCCATTAAACTTGATGTCGGTGGTCTTATAACAGCGTAAGAATGCGATGTATATGGGAACGCCCACTTCCGGCCTAAATTAGTCTACCCTGACGAAGGACGCTACAACACGGCCAAAAAATCTGTTATTTTAGCGTTTCAGAATTTTAAGTATCTTAAAAAGGCTACGAAGGCTTTCCCGGCGTAATAATTGATAATATTCTTCTCGGGTATGCAGCCCGATCATAACGTCATCGTCTTTATTTCTTATAAACTGCAACTATACACTTTTTCTTTGACATTGGAAAGAGCCTTCGAACACTACCTAGCAACACAACAGACGTGGCACTTGTTCAAATAGGAACAAGAAAACAGTGCCGTCTGCCACTCTGCCGCTGTCAGGAGAAGATGCCGCAGAAAAGCCTGCTCTGCTGCACCAAATGTAAGCAAACACTTAACCTAAGTACGGTTTGTGTGTTTATTGTTAGGACCTAGAGGCGAGCTCTAGTAGCACTTCCTTGTTTACGCCGAATAACGCAGTCAGTCGACCCGGTTGCTCAAGTAGTGCTTCAATGTTTGCGTATGTGTTGTATTGCCGTCAGACTTTTCGGTAGTTTATTACCATTTCACAATTGTTCTTTGTGATAAATCGTAAGTAGCACATTATACGGAGAAAGAGGAGAGCCACACGCCTTGCAGTGTATGGACATTGGTATTGCTACTGCGGCAGTTGCCAGTGCGCTTTATGCTGTGAGTAGTCATTCTGAGGATGCAATCAATATGGAAGTTCAGCAACTAACAGAAAACAGGAAAGAGTCGTGAGGTAAACAATCAGATCGTTACTGACGAATAGGTTGCTACAGAAAACAGTCCCTCAGGCATCGTAACAGAAGCTGTTTCCGCTCAAAAGAACTCTATACGGTCTGATGGGCAAAATGATAGTGTTAATGTGAGCTAATGTAAGATATACTGTAGTTAAAAAACAACAGGTGAAATGACTATGGCCCTTATTATGTTCATATCGCAAGTAAAATATACTGCATTGGCCGTGCGGTCTACCGCACGGCTTTCCAGACGGGAAGGAGCGCTGGTCCCCGGCACGAACCCGCCCGGCGGGTTTGTGTCGAGGTCCGGTGAGCCCGCCAGACTGTGGATGGTTTTCAGGCGGTTTTCCATCTGCCTCGACAAATGCGGGCTGGTTCCCCTTATTCCGCCTCAGTTACACTATGTCGGCGATTGCTACGCAAACAAGTTCTCCACGTACGCGTACACCACCATTACTCTACCACGCAAACATAGTCTGGTGTGAGACGTCCCCTGGGAGGTCCACCAGAGGCCGAACCGCACAATAACCCTGGGTTCGGTGTGGGGCGGTGGAGGGGTAAAATAGACTGCGGTAGTCGTCGTGGGGTTGCGGACCACTGCGGCAGCGGCGGGGACGGAGCCTCTCCGTCGTTTCTAGGTTCCCGGTTAACATAACATAACATAACATAAAATATACTGCATTAGCAAGATGCATCCAGTGTCTGTTGGGAAATTAATACACTTCGGTCATCTTGGGACTAAAGACAAAATTATTAATATTATCTTTGCCGAAGTACCAGAAGCAGACCCAGCACACGTTACCACCACGCATTCCTCAATGTATTAAATAAGGCTGCATGCCTCTCTATCCCCAAATGACATTCAAGTTCATTTCGTGTTAGAAACTCCGTTATGTGGTGTAATCAGGATTTGTCAACAGTGTCTAATTTACCACTTAAATGGAATAAGTTCTCCGCGTCTCTGGAAGACTGTCTGCAATACTGAAGATAGATGCTCGAACTAAAAGGTTCTTAAAAAAGGAAAAACTTCGTAAGTGGATACAGTATTGTAAAAAGATAGAGATACCAAGATGTTTGATGTGTGGAATACAGTAAGGAAATCAGAAACCGTAACTGGAACCCGGACCAGGATGAAATAGATGACAACTGTTCGGAAGTATGCTTGAAAACTTCACCATCTTATGTCCGTAGCCTCGCTATTCCCCCAGTAGGCAGACTATCCGACCACTTTCAAAGTCCAGAGTTTCATTTGAAAGGGATAAAGAAAGCGCTGAATTTCTCAACGAAATCTGTCCCTGTAATGGATTATGTTCAATATCCTATGCTGTCTAAAGTGCCAGATCACGCACTGACGACACCTTCCGAACTTTTAACGACATCCTGACTCTACTACTCAAATAAATGTTCCAATTCCCAAACCTGAAGCAATGCCTAGCACTCTAATGTCATAATGGCCCATCTCGTTCTCCTCGTGTGTATAGAAAACACTTGAAAGGTTTATTAAGGCCAATTTAGAATGATGGCTGGAATCCGAGATTTACTCTCAGGAGGCTATTTTGAATTTGTAAAGCGTAAAGGAACCCTTGATAATCTTTCTTGTTTGGCCTCTGAAATTCTTTGGATATTCAGCAATAGGCAAAAACTCACAGCAGCATTTATTGGCATTAAGAGTGAATGTGATAATGTGAAAATTCGATTCAGCTTCAAAAATTAAGCGATGTTGGAATTTCTAGATTTTTGTGTTTAGCACTCAAACCTTCCTAGCGCACAGAACTATACAGTAAGATTCCAGCATGAATAACTCGACTCTCTTACAGAATCATGAGGACAACCCCAAGGCTCAGTTCTTAGTCCACTTCGATTTTTAATCTACGCGAGAGGTATGGAAATCTTTTCACCGGCCGTTAAAATCTCCAGTATAGAGATGATCTATGCCTTTTTCTACGGATCCAAATTTTGAATCTCTTTGCCTACCTTCAGACAGTGCAATTTACGTTCTAATCCCATGTTTGGTTGTCAACAGCCTAACAGTGTCAGTTGAGAAATCATCTGTAGTTGATTTCAGCCTCAAGACGATTGGTCGATCAGCTCACTCCTTTTGTTTGGAGATATGGTTTTGACATGCCCTTAACGTGAGATGATAACGTATCTTATACAATCAAGAAAACAGAGAACAGCATTAATGCAATGACCCTTAATTCTCTTTATGATGCAGAAGGGTCTCTTCCGCTCAGTCGTAGATTATGGATCCTTCTTATACCTAATCTCTGCCAAACGGCACATCATAAACTTGACATGATACAATTCTGATGCTCCCAAATACATTTTGGGCCAACGCGATCGACCCAGTGATTACCTTACTAGTAAAGACTGCTGAACGCCCGCTGTATCACAAGAGACAGCAGCCTAATATCTGAAGCAGCGACACAGAGGAAAAACGTTAGGCATCAAGCCTTTATCGTATGTGGGGCCACCAATTACAACCGCCATAGATCTCCGACATTGGTTGCGTGACCTCTGAACCGTGCAGGATACATCTATAACATGAAGGGAGAAGGAAGATTAGGGTTTAACGTCCAGTCGCCGACGAGGTAATTAGAGATCGAACACGAACTCCGATAGGGAAAGACTGGAGAAATAAATAGGCCGTGGCCTTTTCAAAGTAACCATCCCGGCATTTGGCCTACGCGAATTATGTGCTACGGAAAACCTAAATCCGGATGGACGCGAATGTGAACCGCACTCCTCCTGAATGCGAGATCAGTGCCTTACCAGCTAGGTCTTTCTGGATCGATGTCCGTTTCACACACTGTATTCTTTTGTGTGTGAAGAATGTGTCCTGAAATATTGACCACCCCTTTGTTATGTCCTGTATAACCTAATGACGATCCCATGTCTACGAAATATGGAAATTGTGGGTTTTAGACTGTAGTCTTGCTTTTCCAGAGCACTTTTTCCAAATCTTTGCAGATCTTTACACTTCACGCAGGACCACTCATGTTCAACGTAACTTCAACGCCTGGGTATCAGTCGTTACTGTACAACAACAACAACCGAAAATGAAATATGCGAACGCCTCAGAAATTTTCAAATTTCCAGGGATATAATACAAGGAGAGAAAAGTTAAGCAAATCTTGTACAGAAACCAGATGGCAGTCGTAAACTCTAAGAACATGAAAGGAAGGCATCAATTCAGAAGGGAGTGAGGCAGGCGTGTAATTCAGTCTGTACATTCAGAAAGCAGCAAAGAAAGCTGTGGAGAAATTTAAAAAGGTAATAATTAAAGTTTAAAAAATAAAATTTTTAAAATTTGCCAATGACATTAAAATTCGGGCAGATACGGCAGTATAGAAATGAAACTGCAAGCTCGGTTCAACAGAATGGATAGTATTTTAAAAAGAGATTTAAGATGAGCACAAATAAAACAACTGTTGTGGAGTGTAGTCGAATTGATTTATGTAGTGCTGAGGTAATTAGATTAGGAAATACGACACTAAAAGTAGTAGACGAGTTTCCCTTTTTGAGTAGAGAAATAACTGACGATGGCTGAAATAGAGAGGACACAAAATACGGACTGGCAACAGCAAGAAAATTTCAGGAAAAGAGGTACACTTTAATGGGCAAATTGAAGTTTTTGGAAGCCTATACTGAAAGTATTTATCTAGCGAGTAGTTTTACTTGGTAGCGATACATGGACAGTAAACAGTAGACTAAAAACAGGAAGAGAATGAAAACTTTTGAAATGTGATGGTACACAGAAATTAAATCGGATCGAGGGGAAAAGGGGAAGGGAGAGATAAGTTGACAGGGCATGAGCGTCAAGAAATAGTAAATCTGATAATGAGAGAAAATCGGGGGGGATACGAATTTTTGAGGTTGATCAGGGCTTGACTACAGTAAATAGGTTCAAACGAATGTAGGCTGCAGTTGTTATGAAAAGATTTGCACAGGATAGTCTATCGAGGAGAACTTATTTTTCAGACTGAAGGCTGTACATGCAAACGGCCTTTAAAAAAAAAAAAAAGACACGTGATTCATGATTCAAGTGAAAAGGCCACCTGTTGCCACTCAGTGGGTATCCAGTAGCGGTACTGACGTGCAAATTCCTGCCTTCATCGCCAATGAAGCAGTCAGCATAGGTACTTACACCAGGCACCGCTTACCGTACGCAGCAACCTTCGTTGAACGGTCGTTATTGGTAGCCCCGCCCTGTTCGTAACCCCTAGGTTCATCTGTGTTGTCAGTTCCTCAACAGCTTCACATCTGTTCGCCCGTACACATCTCTGCAGCGGCGTTCACCCCTATCATCTATGGCCCGTGGTGCACCACAGTTGCTCGGCGCTGGTTTTGGATGCGCTATTTTGCGATGCGTGCATGGTTTACTTCAACCGTACCGGGACGCGAACAGTTTACAAACTAGGCCGTTTGGAAAGTACTTCCACCCTTGGCACGAGAGCCAAACATCATACTATTTTGGACGTCAGATAAATCGCTTCGTTTCCGCACTACGACAACGACTGCACTGTTTTTCCTCGCCGCCCCCCCCCCCCCCCCCCCACCCCTGACACTATTTGTATATTGTATATCCTCCACTGTTAGTGCTGCCAACTGCCGACTGAGAGTGATTACTGCATGTTGGCGCCTAACATAGGCTGTAGTCACGTTAATGTGATTGGACCATGTATATCCTTCTTGTTTTGTGATATTAGATAAGAATTATCGGCTGCTGACCCAGACGTGTTGAATGCTTCAGAATTGTACCTAATAACTTCATATGGATGACACCCTTCCACCCAGTACATGAAACTGTCGCTTTCATATGAAGTAATTTGGGATCGGTGAAGTTTGGCTTCGGAATCTCGTTTTGGAATTGGTTCATATGAAGGTTGGAGAGGTCCAGAACGAACATACCGATATAGACAGGCTTCGCAAACTGCATTGAAATCTCGGCCACCTCCACCTTCATTGAAGGCGGTGGCCCGCTTAAAATTTAGCCTAGCGATGTACTCTATTGCGCTATAACGCCCATCCCTCCGAGGAACTAAGGAAATCGCACACACAACCACTATTTACTAATAAATAAATATACTACCACACACTCTATCACTCAACGAATAGTGTGAGTACGGTTGGTCTCTATTCCATTTCCACGGATGAATCATTTTGCGACGGTCTGGCGTCAATGGCAGCGATAATTTCCTTACGCACGAGGTGAGCCTCGCCGCTAGGGGACGGGGCGGGGCCGCAGAGGTCTGAAGAGTGTTTACAGACCGTCTCGTCGAGCTGTGTCCGGACCGTCAAGCGGGCCTGAAGGTGGCTTTTCCGGGAGAGTACTCGTGCATGGTGATACATGCTGTGGATAACGCTATGTGGAAAGGAGTATGTGACTAGCTTTATAAGTGAAGTTACGTGAACCTGTTGCAGTGTACCTTATATAACGAGAAGCGATCACGGCTGTTGTTTCGGCCCTGTCTAGAGTCCGTGCGTTTGTAAGGAAGTAATCATCGCAGTCACTTACATGGGGCTATCTTGCCACTGTGCTGCAGAAAAGGTGCAATTCTGCGGAGTCTACGGCGCTGTATTGATTTCACCTTGGCTTCAGGATGGGTGAAGAGCGAGATTGGTGGAGTCATTTGAGTTGTATCTCACAGCACGACTGATAATGTTGAGCACCTATCCTTACATACTGACAGAATGCAAGCATCAGACTTGCTGGTACTGGGAATGTGTTTGGTGGCTTCTGTTTGAGTAGTCATATTAATCGATCGCTAATGATATTAATTAGGATGTTTTAAAGCTTTTAAATGTTTTTAAATTTTAAGCTCAGAATGTTTAAACTTGGTGGACCTTTGTAGTTCTGAAGTGAATTACTGTTATCTAAATCTAATCCGTGGTTTTGTGGTACTGAGTAAATTTGATTTCTGTTGCACGATCATGAACATGAAACATTCGTTGATTTGACTTATCTTCTAGCTGTATTGCTGGTGTTATTTAAAATTTATTAAGGTTTTGAAGTTTCTTTCTTTTTTAAATAAGCTTTAAAGTTATCTCGTGTACGGTATGGGTTTGGTGTAGGTGTTTTATAATTGTTTGGTTGTTAAAGTTCTGTTCTGTTTGGGTAGATAGCCAGCTGATTAGCGTTTTTCGGTTTTCGGTTATAACTTTATAATAAAGAGTGTATATTGTAAAACTTAAGGTCTCTGAGTTGCGGCCCTGGCACCTCTTGATTTCAGCCATTTGTCCTTCTGTTTTTTTTCAGTTGTTTGCTCAAGTGTCTTCAAAATGTTGATCAGCTGTTAATTAATATTTAACTGTATGGTTGAAGTTTTAAGGGTTCTTTTACTTTATTTCTCAGGAAGCATGGCGGAGGATCTCACATTTGTCGTCATGACGCGACAGCCCAGCTTTTAGCTGCAGTGCAGTATGTACCTCATAATCTCATGATCGAAAGACTACCTGACATACCACATACAGAATGGCGCCACCGTTCTCGAGCAGGCACCTCCTGTAATCTTGATCATGGAAGCCTTTGAGGCTGCAGAATGCACGCCCTCAGCCCGCCTCTGGGTGGCACCTGTATCTATGCAGTATGCATACATTTTCTACCTGTGCCCCAAAATGTTCACAATGTGCGAACCATTTAAATCATCTTCTTTCATGGTATTACTCCATAAAGATTATCAGTTGCGTATCCATACTTGTTGAATTCTTCGTGATTTACCTAATTACTTCATGTGGATCGCAGCCATTCGCCCAGCAGATGAAACCATCTGTATCCATTTAAAGTAACTTGGGGTCGGCGAAGCCTGGATTCACAAACTCATTATGCAACCGGTACATGTGGAGTTTGTAGAGGTCCAGAACACACAGATTGACATAGACAAGCTTCGAGAGTGGTACTGAAGCCGTAGTCATCTCCACAGCGCCTATGTCATCACTGAAGATTGCGCCCTGCTTAAAACTTAGCCTGTTGATGTAATCTCTTGCTATATAATAGCCCCCCACCCATAGACTAAATGAATTTTCCATTTTTTCAAAAACTTAATTATTCATTCATTTACAAAAATGTTTTTTAAAGTCCCACATCTCGAAAGCCCTCTGTTCAGTGTTTACATCAATGTACTTCTGCATCCAGTGAGACTGCTTGAAAGAGATGCTGCAGGTGCATATAACAAGTTCCATCCCAAAACTGAGATATTATTGAAGATTTTTTGAGTGCAGATTATATCTCTGCTTATTCACTAGCGTTGTCATCATCTTGGAGACCTTCAGATACCTCATTTAAAGTATCTCTAGGAGAGTTCAAATCGTCACAATGGCGAAGAGTCGAAACACCCCATATTTATGTCCACTAACAGGTGTCTGAATACTTTTGATAAGTCACTGTATAAACACTGACTACCAGCTTGACTTCAGGGAGCAATGGAGGAAGTTATCTGAGAATGCCAGCCACTCACACTGGCAAAACGTGATATTACCATTCAAAATCCCATCGGACGAAGAATACAAAACAGACGCTTCCTAACAATACGTCAATCGTGGCTATGAAAATGTCAACAACAGATTACAGCTGATGTCGATAAAGGACGTAATATTTTACTGACATTGTATTTTCTGTCTCATACAGTTGATTCCAGCTTGTACATCTGATGAGCCTGCATTTATACATAGACCTGCAGCAGAATAGTTTTTTCAGAGTTGATACGAAAAGAACCACGTTGCTGGGAATTTAACAGTTAATATTAATAACTGCAGAATTAGATTCTTTACCGAAATAGTTGAATGTGGGAAGAATCCGGTTTAATGTCCCGTCGACGACGATGTAATTGGAGTCAGAGAAGAAAGATCGATATGATAAGAATGGGAAAGGAATCAGTCGAGCCGTTTTCAAAGAAAGTGTCCCGACCTTCCCTGTTAAAACAGCAAGAGAAAACCTAAATATGGATGACCAGATAGAGATTTGAGTCCTACTCTTACCGAATGCGAATCGAGTGTGGGAACCAATGCAATATTTCGCTCGGTTTCAGCGACCAGGTAAGCATGAGTTAAATAAGGTTGAATATAAAGTCATGGCTTACCAGCAATTAGCTTTAGATTATGTGAAAGTTAATTAGTATATTTTATCATGTAGTTTATACTTTTGAAATACGCAATACTAGACTCTGCTGCTGCTGTTGCTGCTCTGTGCGTACGTGGTGCGCGCGCTCGCACGTGTGTGTGTGTGTGTGTGTGTGTGTGTGTGTGTGTGTATGATACCAAAAACGCTAACTGCAATTTCTGCCACGAGTTCCTTCTCAAACAGGATTATGCGTTTAATTTTTTGAGATTTTCTCAACTCCGAAATAATGTATAAGCTGAGGAAGCGCAGTTGACAAACCATATGTGTTGCCACGTGCAGAAGCATAGAATAACACTAAGTTTGACATGTAAGCCCTCATACTTTCATAGATATGATTAGGTGAGATGACGCGGCAGCGACTAGAAGCTTGCAGGTTCCGCGCGAAAAGGCGACAGTTGGCGGTGACGCAGGCGGCACCGGAAGTCGCTACAGACAGAGTGGTATCGCAGAGGCCGATAGGGGACGTGACGTCACGTGTGCTGGTGAGAACAAAGGGGCAACGGCAGGAAACCGCACATATGCATATTAAATACCACGCATGTTTACATACGATACAACTTGGGGAATTCCAGAAACTGTTTTCCGCTGCCGTTTTTATCAGTTGCCTGCGCCTGAGTCGTTTGCTAGCCCGATCAGATATCGGTTTTCCGAGCTTCAGCTCCTTTACACAAATAGTGTCTGTAATCCAGCTGTTCCAAATTCGTGAGTAAGATGAAGCGACGTTATTAGTACTTTTTTAAATATTTTAATAAAGTAAGAGAGAATGTGATTTCCTTATGATGTCAGTGAGGTGGTACGGAGCAGGAGGTAGAAGAGGAAGAGTTTGTACAAGAAAATATATCTTCATTTCGTAGCCAGAATCGAAACCAAATCCGAAACAGGAACGCCATTGAAATATATCACTTATCACTGAAAGTGCGTGGATTACGAACACCAACGTACAGCCAGAACAGAACCGATAAAATACTAAATAACAAAGAATTGCTGCTCCCTTTTGTGGAGAAACAGCGACCACCTGTTTCAGCCGGGCCTATTACGGAGCCCTGAATCTAGATCTTGTCAAAGGTCCTGTGTATGATGGTGCTGGCGGCTCCACGCGTTCTGGTCGCGTTGTAACATACTTTTCACTAAGATAATCAACGAAGGTAGCTTCTCCCATCGAAGGTTCGCGATCGTATACTGGCTCTTTGGCTTCCTTGAACCTCCCACCGGTGATCTGTACGGCTTCATACAGAGGACGTGGACGACGCCTTTCCGTTTTCGTCTTCTTGTTGAAGGGTCATAAACCGCGGCTTCATAGTGAAATCCAACAAGCGACCAAGATACCATATGGCCGAAAGTAGCGTTTTAGTAACTTTCTGGCAATCCAAGTTTCCGCACAGGCGTAAAAATCCGTACCAAGTTTTCCGGACTGTATCTCACGTGTCGATGCATGGTGTTATAGCGCTCTCGGTCTTTCTCCTGGGCATTCAGGACCCGTTTGCGCGCCAGTTGCCTTCTCGTTTGGTCCTGGTGACGTTTCACATAGTCATCTTGAGTACCGTCTGATTGAAGCGGGAACAGTGTATCCATTGTCGTTTCGGCCTCTCGGCCGTGTCTTGCTTCGCTACCTTGTATGCGAATTTCACTACAGGCAGTATGACAGTATTAATTCCGGTATCTGTATTTGACAACAGCGTACATCGAGAGTATATCTGCCAACGTCTTATTAAAGCATTTTCTGAGGCCATTTGTCTGTTGATGGTAGACACTTGTCATCCTTTGGGGAATTTAGCATGATACTAGTCCCGACTGGAGTACTTTTCCATGATCACAGCTCATAACGTGGGGTTAACCATGCTTCAAAATGATGTCTTCTACAAGGAACTTCGCAATTTCATGAGCTTCGGCAGTCACACAGCTTTGGTGACAGCATAGCAGGTGAGGTGGTCAGACTATCATCTATCGAATCCCATTTATCGACTTCAGGAAACTCCCCAAGAAGTCGATTTCAATTCGGTCGAATGGCGCTGCTCCTGAGGTAATTCCAGAATATGCTTCCGTTGCAGGCATTCCTTACCGTCACTCTAATACTATGTAACGGATCGAGTGAGAACTGTCCAGTGATACCTGTGTCTGACTCTGTCTAGAGTCTTCATCACGAATCCCAGGGGATCAGATATTGGAGTGTCGTGGGAATATTTTTGGATGGCTGGACACAGATGAGCTGGGATGACGAGCAGGTATTCGAGCCTCATTGGATAGTAGTTCCTCTCATACAATGCTCTGTTTATTAACTGGAATTCTTCTGTGGTCGGTTGCTCCTCCTTCAAGACTTCTATCGTTTTCTGAAGTGCTGGATCTAGACTCTTCAGTAGCGATATTATTAAATGTGGCGATGACTGAGATTTCATCTATGCTGCTGTGTTCTCATAAAAGAGTCCTTGAAAGGCAGTCGGTATCTTTGCCTTTGCATCCATTTTTGTATATCACTGTGACTTCATACTCGTGCACCCTCATTGCCCATCTCACCTGTCGACCCGACGAATCCTTGACGCTAGTCAGTCAACACAAAGAATGGTGGTCAGTAACAGCAGTGAATGGCTTGCCAAACAAATACGTCTGCAACTTTTTGATGGCCCAAACATTCTCTACACTCTCCTCACATACTGAGTCGGTGTTTATGGCCACTATTTCTTGTGCACTAGATCCGACAGTTTAGACTGCCATAAAATACCGTATTCTCTCATACATCAGGTCGTAACAGAATAGATGACCTGCCTATGGCTGAGAAATACTTTGCCCCTGTCAAGCAGTTTAGAGTGTCATCAATGTGCGGCAATAGATGATTTTGTTTACTCGTCTATAGTTGATGCATAAATTCCATGTGCCAGCCATCCCTCTTCTTCAACATGCTTTATTTTTCCTCCTCACGTATAGGTCGATGTTTATGGCCATTATATCTTATGTACTTGGTCTGACAGTTCTGGCTGCAATAAAATGCTTCATCTCTCATATACGCCAGGTCATAAGAAAAGAGATGACCTGCAAACCTTACGGCATGCTCATAATGCAACCGCTTAATTAGCTTTTCTACAAGTGTGTCAAAGAATATACTGTACCTTAAAAAAGTCAGAAAGTTCTATCAGACAAAACTAACACAAGACTTTTACAGTTAACATGGCTCTCTTTAACCCTTCGTTCACCTGCAGTAAAATCTTCGGTTGATTTATTATTTTCTTAACGTAGGTTTCGCCAAGCTCTTGTCAAATTAACGTAAGTACAGGAATTTCCAGGAAAAAGTGACAGTTTTTCTTTTAATAAGTGTTCACAGTGAAATTACTGGTAAACGAGTGCTTGTTTAATTTTTGCGGTAATGTGCAAAACAGTTGCTATCAGTCATGCGCAGTGTAACACCAGCCTGCCCGGATGGCCGTGCGCGTTAAAGAACCATTTCCGGGACAGGGAAATGCGCCGGCTCCGAATCGAACCAGCCCGCGCGGATTAACGACGACAGTGGTTTTTAGGCGGTTTCCCACATCCCACAGGCGAATACGGGGCCCACGTGAAAGACAGGGAGTGGCGCGTACGTCACAGCACGTTGTACTACAGGTCTTACGAGTGCCTGCAGCCGTCTCCAGCGGAGAGGGAGTAACCACAGGTATTTCAGACGAGTTTAATAATTCTTGACTGTGCTCCAAGGTCTCGACATCACGCGCAAAATTAAGACCTTTAGAGGGTACCTTTCCAATTAAATATTGATTTTCCGCGGGTCCTGCGCGGAGCCGACCGTTCGCGAAGAGTGGTGAACTGGCCGCCTAGTGAGACGTCACAAGTTCGTTGCAGGGTCCGTACATCCCGCTGGCCACGGCGAATACCGGACCGATACCCACGTCTCGCCTCCGTTACACAATTCGCAAATATTTCGAAAACTTCGACAGCTTTCACATGGATAATATTAGACGCAGACAGTCGGTGGGTACACGCATTCCGTCCCAGGGGGTAAGGGGGTGGCGACAAGAAGGGCATCCGGCCACCCCTTAAACTAATCATGCCATACCGACCCTGCACCGATGTAGGACAAGGGCACAAGAAGAAGACAAGGCAGAGCGTAACACTACACGTCTGGCACATTAGTTGGTACAAATACTTAGGGATTACAATTACAAATAACCTAAATTGGAACGATCACATAGATGATATTGTGGGTAGAACAAACCAAAGACTGCGATTCATTGGCAGAACACTTAGAAGGTGCAACAGGTCTACCAAAGAGACTGATTACGCTACGCTTGTCCGCCCTATTTCGGAGTATTGCTGTGCGGTGTGGGATCCGCATCAGGTGGGACTCACGGATGACACCGAAAAAGTACAGGGAAGGGCAGCTCGCTTTGTATTATCGCGAAATAGGGGAGATAGTGTCACAGACATGATATGTGAATTGGAGTGGCATTCATTAAAACAAAGGCGTTTTTCGTTGCGAGGGGATCTTCTCATGAAATTTCAATCACCAGTTCTCTCCTCCGATTGCGAAAACATTCTGTTGGCACCAACACGATAAAATAAGAGAAATCAGGGCTCGCACAGAAAAATTTAAGTGCTCGTTTTTCCCGTGTGCCGTTCGAGAGTGGAACGGTAGAGAGACAGCATGAAGGTCGTTCATTGAACCCTCTGTCAGGCACTTTATTGTGAACAGCAGAGTAACCACGTAGATGTAGAAAGGGAATATCTCATTGTGCTGCACAGTGCAAACATTCCTTATGTTCCGTTAACAATTGTACGTGTTGTTTCATTTACCCACTTAACATGTGGTTCTCAAGGTTTGGGACAATTGATGTATAGTGCTTTGTTTTTGGCGAGCACATTGATGTCCCCACAACCCCTGCAATCGCCGCAACTCTGACTCCTTCATACACAGTGTATCTTGAGCAGCTGAAGATTATTCTGGACTCTGACTACATCCACATAAAGGAAATGCAGCATTACGCGGTGCGACTATTTCACTTTCATTGTCACTGTCGGAGGTTGCTGACTTCTGATCATTTCGTAATTCATACAGCAGCTGATATAGCTTTTCTCAGGTCAACAGCTTGCAGGTTCCGTGGTTACAAGCGGTGAAGAGGAGATGAGTGGACCCTTACCTGACGATGGTTACGGACTGACACTACACATCGTTTTTTTGTTTAGTATGAGATGACTAGTAGTACTGACTTGCTTAAACATAATAAAACATCACCAAAAACTGGTATAATCAGAAACAAGAAACAACTTACAGACAGTGCACATTGAAACCTGAGCTAAATCGGTAAGCTCAAAGCTCGGAAAGGCGGGCGATGCGTGCTATTCCAAAACCGGGTGCTAGAGGCGACCGCTAGAAGTCATAGCTACAAGTATACGCCACTACTCGCTATCAAGCCACAGATAAGCTAGATAGTCGACATAAAGCAGGGGCTCTCGCACGTGGCCACAGGCAAATAAAGGGCTAAGCCATCCAGTGAGGATTTACCTATAGCTTCTGGCACGTGTGTAAACAGTATGATTTAATGCTTACGTACTGGTTCCACCAAAGAGGAGAGGAACATTCCACCCGAGGCCAGCGCGCCGCCAACGAACGTTGTCAGGCGGATTCCAAAGCGGTCGGTGAGGACGCCCGCAACAGGAGAGAGGATGAAAGTTGTTCCCATGGCCAGGGCACCAACGAGGGCTGCAACATGCATGCAAGTACTTCGTCACTATTTCGTCTATTTCTGTGTCCCATGGCTTACATCTAAGTCACTGCATATATGAAGTACATAACGCACACATATGATTTATTCTGTCATTACCAAGAAGTATTACAGATTAAGAGTGGTAAGGGTGGCTCAAGTTTTATCGTACACGGTTACATAATTATAGATAAACTTACTTGTACTTCTATAAGTTTCTGTTTTTGACTTTTAAGCCCGATGATGATAATAAAGTTTGGTACTTGATACTTTTCCTGACTATACTTGACTATTAAAAAAACAATATGGCCGCTGACTGGGACCTACAGGTATGTTTAATGCACAAACTTAGATTTTAAGGACCTTGTGTCCGCAGCTCGTGGTCGTGCGGTAGCGTTCTCGCTTCCCGCGCCCGGGTTCCCGGGTTCGATTCCCGGCGGGGTCAGGGATTTTCTCTGCCTCGTGATGACTGGGTGTTGTGTGATGTCCTTAGGTTAGTTAGGTTTAAGTAGTTCTAAGTTCTAGGGGACTGATGACCTCATAAGTTAAGTCCCATAGTGCTCAGAGCCATTTGAACCATTTTGAACACTCTTGCATGGTTATCAATTTTAGTATGTTTATGGTTACGCTATAGTCAGTTTCACATTTTCTGTTATTTCTGCTTTAAAGGTACAGAGAAGCAGTAGCAAGAACCTGATGTGCTATCGACCGTTAATCCTGCTGTTTTTTTTTAATGCCACCTACCCATATTCCATTAGATCGTCGTCTGGGTCTTTTGCTCTCTCTTGGAATCCAGCAAAGAATTTCTTTGGTTCATCTACCATCGGTGATTCCCCTGGCCACATGTGCGGCCCAACTTCACTTTGATATTTACGTCATTCACTGAAGTTTATTGTCTTATAAAAATAAATGTAAATGTCGTGTGACTAGGGCCTCTCGTCTGGTGGATCGTTCGCCAGGTGCAAGTCTTTCGATTTGACGCCACTTCGGCGACTTGCGCGTCGATGGGGATGAAATGATGATGATTAGGACAGCACAACATCCAGCCCCTGAGCGGAGAAAATCTCCTACCCAGCCGGGAATCCAAACCGGACTCTTAGGATTGACATTCTCTCGCGCTGACCACTCAGCTACCGGGGGCGGACTATTACCTGATGTATTTGTTTGTTTTCCGGTCTCTGCTACTAGTTCCCAAAAAGATAAATCTCCATAATTCGCTGAGCAAACCTCAGTTTTCGAATGGTTTTCAGATCAAAAGTCTATGTCTCATTGCAAACTGGTAAAACTCATTGACCGTAATCTATCCTTTACAAGTACATCATGAAATTACTTTAGAAGAACCTATTCCATTTCCCGAAAACACTGCAGGCCATTTGTATTCGTCTCTCTACAGCTGTTCAAATTAAATCAGTTCGCCCTTTTGTTAACTGAGTACATTGTTAATTTCTACTATTTAAAGTTCGATATGTTGGTCGAGGAAGAAATTTCTGAGACTGTACGACTGGAGCAAAGCATTGGATGTAAGTGAAATCATGGGCTACGGGTGAACTGAGAAAGAGGAGTGTCGAAGAGTTTGTGATATGGTTATACGGAAGGATGTTAAAAATTAGGCATACTGATAAGAAATGAGGAAGTTCTCCGCTAAATCGGCAAAGAGAGAAACACGTGAAAAACTTTGACAAGAAGAAGGGACAGGATGATAATACATGTGTTAAGGCATCAAGGAATACCTTCCATGTTCCTTGAGGATAAAAACAGCAGGGGAAGACAGAGATTCTCGGAAAAAAGAGTTGGTTATGTCGCTACACTATTTCAATTTATAAACTTTAACAGTGCTAAAGCCTAGCAGCAAAATGTCACCATCAAAACGAGGCTGCTTCAGATACGCCATTGACACGTGGGAGTTATGTTTTTCTTGTTTAAGGAACTGATTACTTCTTCTAAGACTGCTGAGAATAGTTTAGTGAGATGGTATTACGTGACTCCTCCAACAATTTTGAGTTTCTCACTATCAGGTAAGGTCTAATGGAGACCTAGCACTGACGTATGTATTCTTCAGTGTATTAACACAGGCTGAAACAACGCCTTGTTTGTCACTGGATGTGAGTACAGTGTTTGTTGAAACTGAGTCAAAACTATCTCAAAATGTCTAAATGCCAGACACGGTGGTAACTGATACTCATTTCTCTGATCTGTTATATTGTCCCTGATTCCTGACTAGTTGTGCTGTAAACACTTCTAAAGCTAACTTACTCTTTTGCATTATTGTTATTTAGAATTTCTTGGATATTTTGTATAATATTTGCTCCCTTCCTTTGCAAATAGAATAATTGCAGCGTTGCTCCAGTTCCAGAGAATTATTTTCTTTCGCAAGCATTCTATGCATAATTTTAAAAATTCTTTTGTATAAATATTCCTCTAGTTTTAATCATTTGTACTGAAACTTCTACATGACACGGTACCTCCACGTTCTTCATACTACAAAAGGCTTTATAAACCTCGTTTGGCATTACTTCCAGAATTTTATTATTTCCGTTATTATTTATCTGTGACCCTGCTTCATCTTTTGAAGGACAGAAACATGTT
This sequence comes from Schistocerca serialis cubense, assembly GCF_023864345.2. Lineage (NCBI taxonomy): Eukaryota > Metazoa > Arthropoda > Insecta > Orthoptera > Acrididae > Schistocerca > Schistocerca serialis. The sequence goes on along the minus strand of NC_064640.1, from coordinate 400,078,487 downwards.
AAGAAATCTTCAAATGACTGTAAGATTTTCTCTGTGTTGTTAGTCACTGCGCCACCTACCATTTCAGTAGACAGACGTTGATGTCTACCCAATATATTTTGTTTTTCTTCCTACTCTTTATTTTCAATCGTTTCTCTTAAAAAATGGCTCTGAGCACTATGGGACTTAACATCTGCGGTCATCAGTCCCCTAGAACTTAGAACTACTTAAATCTAACTAACCTAAGGACATCACACACATCCACGCCAAAGGCAGGATTCGAACCTGCGACCGTAGCAGTCGCGCGGTTCCGGACTGAGTGCCTAGAACCGCGAGACCACCGCGGCCGGCTCGTTTCTCTTACAAACTTTTCATTTATAGTCCGACATCTTCTTGAAGGCATTTAATCATAACAGGTTTGTTTGGATGGCCATATTCTGCAAACTATTTGTTTGTTTACTCCCTTCCTTAAGTATACTGCAGTTTAAGAAAGAATTAACCTTTTGTAAAGTGCAGTGCACTTAAAATAAAAAATAATAATTCTTACCTTTGTGAATAGTTTGGTTTAATTCAGCACATCCTATCATGTTCCTATTACCGTAGCTCGAAACGATCTCTCTCTTTAATAGATGCCCTATTCTAATTGAGATTCTGCTTTCTTCATGCTTGCAATGTCTTTGGCTGTTTGCCTAACTAACTTAGTTACATAATTGCCACCTATCGTCTATGTCAGTGTAATTTTCATTTCCTAAGATGCTGCACTTGTTGCTTAATTTAATTTGTTATAACTCATTGTCCTTATATTCCCATCAGCCATATTTCAGGCTTTCTAACCGGAGAGTCTGTTTCTTTCTAGCTTTGTATCCGTTGCCACTCTTCATCTTACGAGCCTATGATCACTTACATTTCGAAAGTGGTTTAGGAGCTTTAGAAGTCTCTTTATTCTTTGATGACTACCATCTGAGGTTGTTCGGCGGTCGCGTGCAAGTCTTTCTATTTGAGGCCACTTCGGCGACTTGCGTTTCGGTGAACATGAAATAATATGATTAGGACAAGTCAAATGCCCAGTCCCCAAGGGAAGAAAATCTCCAACGTGGTTTGGAAACGAACCCGGGGCCTCGAAATCTAGAAGCAACGTCGCTAACCACTAGACCACTAAATGTGGACTTATTATTTCTTGTAGCCAGTCTTATTTTTAGTTTCAGTTGGTACAAGGGGAGTCCACTTTCTATTTGTTTCCTTTTCGAAGAACGAGATAAGCACAGACGTGTTGTTCATGTCAGCACATTCTACTAACGTCGTTTATGGTATCTTATCCAAAGTTCTCCACTATCATACTGCAGTGCGACTTGCTGTCACTAATCGGTTTCTCCAACACGGCATCGAGATTTTCTACATTCACACCAGAGCGTGAGCAGATTGATGCATAGACTTGAATGACTTCCATGCAATATATTTTGTTTCTTTTTGGAACTAATTTTGCTATCCTGGTGAGGATGTATTCGTTGCATCTAATAGAGTTTTTAGTTATCTTGTTTTGTAGTAAAACCCACACCCTAATTTCTGCCCTGGGCTATTCCTTTACAATAAAACCTGTCCTGTTTTTAATTCTGTTTGGACTTTCCTCACGATATCCCTACTATATCTCATGTTATGTTACTTAACTCCTGTTTCAAAACCACTAATTTACTTTCTTATTCTGAGGCTCTGCAATTTATTGACCCTAAATGAATAGGAGCAGAAGCAATTGGATTTGTAATGCCCGTATTAATTTTTATTCAACCAGTCAACGAAGACCAAAAGAAGATGTAATGTGGGATATAACTCGTGTAGTTGCGAATTTTTGTATGGTGGTGAGAGGTAGTGACATGAACAACGTATTAAAAATTCTGACCCGTTAGGTGTTAGCCTGAGGACATCGGGGGGGGGGGGGGGGGGTGATCTGATGGGCACTTTTTCGCGTTTTCAGTTCAAAAGTAAACTACATTAAATTATCTGTACAAAATGTCTTACTCATTTTTTTCTCTAGTACTAGTAGCTTGCGGAAAGCAGGGAACTGAAAAATCATAGATTATAAAAATAGTGTTTCAGTGGTATGGAATGTATGTTTATTGTTAATGATGTGGGGTAAAACCACATTTTAAAAATCATTTTTATAAAAATATTAAAAATAGTAAAAAATCTACATGCTAACACTATAAGTAGTAGCTAAGAACAATGTGAAAGATAACAGCAACGTTACTAAGCGTAACTGCCCAATATCCAAAGGCTTGTCGAAGCCTGGCTGTTAGCGTGTATAACCCTGCAGCACATTAATCGCTACGCGTCCTCGCCCGCGACCAAAGTTGTTTACCAGTTATAACTGGCAGGTGGCGCACAAGGACGTCCAGTTACAGTTTTGAGAAACAAACAGAAGGAAACGCGAACATTATCATGACACATATAAAATTGTGGAGACAAGTTCAAAAACGTACACGAAATTCGTTATCCCAATACAAATATAACATCCACAAAACTAAGTCAATGTTACATAAGAACAGAAACTAAATTATCAGACGGTATCCAATTGAAACAAAGAGTATACCAAGAAATTTAATTTCTATATTTTGAATAAACGGGATCTAACTGCCGTAAAATATCTAGGTTTAACTATCCAGAGCGACCTTAAGTGGAATGACTATATAAAACAGATAGTGGGAAAAGTAGACACAAGACAGATTCATCGGAAGAATCTTAAGGAAACGCAACTCATCCACGAAGGAAGTGGATTATAAGGCGCTTGTTCGCCCGATTCTTGAGTATTGTCCATCTATCTGAGATCCCTATCAGGTAGGGCTGAGGAGATAGAGGTGATCCAACGAAGAGCGGCGCGTTTCGTCACGGGATCGTTTAGCTGGCGAGAGAGCGTTGCCGAGATGCTAAACAAACTCCACTGGCAGACGTTACAAGAGAGACGTTGTGCACCACGGAGAGATTTACTATTGAAATTTTGGAACAGCACTTTTCAGGAGGAGTCAAACAACATATTATTTCCACCCACATTGACCACAAGAAGGAAATTCGAGAAATTAGAGCCAATACAGCTTAACGACAATCATTCTTCCCACGCACTATTCGGGAGTGGAACAGGGTTGGAGGGATCAGATAGTAGTACCGAAAGTACCCTCCGCCACACATCATTAGGTGGCTTGTGGAGTATGATTTAGATGTAAACTGTGCTTCGGTCTGATATTAAAACTGGTGTTAACTGACAATGGTTGTCCCCTGTGGATGAGACAACACCTTCCTGCGAGAGTGAGTAACAGCCGGTGTTAAGCCAAGAGGGAAGTGAGCCGTGGGGATGAAGGAGAATCTGTGTTGGCAGTCCTCCACGTAGAAAACGTTCTAGACTAGGATTTTACTCTGTGTCGGCACATTAATGATATGAAACCACTATCCACTATTCAAAGTAGGTCACCAAAAATAGTACTCGCGTTGCTCATTGAGTATTATTTCTGGAGAATTTTTCTTTCTACTATAAATTTCGAATTATTAAAACCTTCGCTTGGGAGCGGTGAACAGCACTTACATATTGTGGTTAACGTCTTTAACATCCTCGGCGAGCATATCGCTACAGTAAAGCATTCTATTTAAGATATTAACCGTAATACATAAAGTGCAGCACACTGCACCCGTGGGGTGGTTGCTCGAGGTACTGGAAGAAATGAAAATTTGTAGTAAAAAGACTGGACGTGATCCGTTCCATTCTAACCTACATATTCACAGCCACCTTGCAAGATATGCTGTAAATATGTGGTAATGGCTCCAGTCTGTGCAGCCAATTCTACAAGTAACAACAATTCCTGAATGTAAGTGATTTATGCAGCCAGTGAGTAATAAAATTAATGGTGAAAGAAGTGAAGTACCTTCCCTACCATTCATTAATTAATCATCAAGTGACTCCAAGACGATGTACACTGCTTTACAACATACTGACCACGACAGCCAACACAAAGCTACCGCAGTTTGCTCTTTTACTTTCGGCCAGTCATTATACATCAAGTACAAAATGTTTATTGTACAGAACAACATGTTTTGCCAATGTATTGCTGAGCGTGAGGGACTATATGGATGTCGGAAAGCAATCACTCCATGCTCCATGGTGTGCGTCAAGTGCTGTAGTACGTGTGCAAGTGGCAAACGTTACTAGATCTGTAAGAAGGTGATGCGAGAGATTCAACTGCTGGTTTTTGACACATTCAAGACAAGATGTTTGTTTATAGTAAGTAATACACATTTTGTTACTTTCTAAGTCCAGTTGACATTAAAAATAATAATAAAAATGTGTTTTTTCAATAACCTGCAGTTTTTCCAACCCCTCTATTGTGCAAACTGTTAGCCCTAGAGAAAAAGTTAATAGCACATTTAATAGGAAATTTAACGTTGTTTCATTTTGTACTGCAACATGTTCTCGCTAGTGACTCCATCTTTCGAGTTATGTAAGAAAAACATAAAAACGTGATTTCTATCCCCCTCCCCGTCCATCCTCACCCATCCGCTCCCTGTCATTATTTTTAGTATGTTGCCCATGCACTTCCTCCTACCACTGTACAAAAATTTGCGAGTATACGAATTATTTTTCCCCTATTTTTCGTTCGTGACTGTTTTAACAAATACAGCAGGAGCAATAAGTATTAGACTTCACATCAAATCCGTTGCGTTTCCCTACATTTAATGTAAGCATCTCGCCAGAACCTCCGAGAAAGAAGTGACTGCGGGAGTACGGAGGAAGAGGAGATTAGTGTTTAACGTGCCGTCGACACCGAGGTCATTAGAGACGGACCACAAGCTCTTTAAAAAGAAGCAACCCGGAATTTGCCTGGAGAGATTTAGGGAAATCACAGAGAACCTAAACCTGGATGGCCGGACGCGAGTTTGAACTGTCGTCCTCCCGAATGCGATCCAGTGAGCTAATCACTGCGCCACCTCGCTCGGTGGTAGTACGGAGTTTGATAAAATGTCACAGGAAGACGGCTATCTTTCCGTATCTTTCGGATTTCATTTTATTTCTATTCACTTTTTGTATGTGCTTGATTATTAACACAGATCCAGCCTTTGGGACTTCATAGATACAGAGTATTAACGTAATGAATATGTGACTGAACTGCCTCAACACTATTCTATGTGCAACAGGAAATATTTTAAATCCTATCCTAGATATTCAGATATTATACTGCCATTTTAAACGCGTGTCTACTACCCTGTATATGAAAAGATGTATCGACTGGCATCTACGACGCCTAACGTTGTCGTCAGATGCAAATTGATACAAGCACAGATAAATCAAACGAGCAATTTATGCGTTCTATGAGCAGCAACTGTAGCGTATGTCATTAAATATGTAGTCCGCTATATGCACGCCGGCTAACTGTGTGTCACTTAGTGTCCCTTCGTAAGGAGATCCACTAGTTACCATTTCTTCCTCCCGAAGTGAGACAGCTTACTCTGCTGCAAACTGATGTCACGTTTCACTACGGAACCCATTTGTGTAACACTACTGAGTAAATAGAAAAAGACTATTTTTTTCTTTCGAACTGACCACGTTACAACTTCATTTTGTCCTCTTTGGCCGGAGTTAAAGTGTTTCCAGTAGCCCTTCATATGGTCGCTTTACTGTTGCTTTTGTTTTCTATCCATGTTCTTTCGGTCTTTGTAGCTCTTCTTTCAACATGAAACTCCTTCAAACTTCGTATTTTGTTTCGAAACACGTCCCATTCTAACATGAGGGCTTACAGGGTATTGAGCCTTTCAAGATTTCCCCGAACCTCTTTAATTCACTTCGGGAATGTCTTCTTGTGCCAGAGATAATCAAATGTTTATTTGAATAGACTATTTTTGTACATTCTGTGCAGTCGCTAAGAAATACCAGCCTCCTTTCCCTCATGAACTCCGAGATACTCTCCACGTTCTGGAAGACTTCTTTGTTACTTTGAAGATTCCACCCGGTCTCAGTCTGGATCGCACCCATCATTTTCGTAGGGTTCTTCTTTTCTCCTTTCCAGGATCTACTACTTTTTTTGACCATAGTATTGTAGCGTTTTATTATGGCATTCTAGGAGATGCCCTTTTTGTTGTAAACGCTTTTAGTCAGGCCACATGCTCTCTCCATCTTTGAGATACAATCGCCTAACCCCCCCCCCCCCCCCCCCCCCCCGCGCGCGGTAGCCGCGAGGTCTTAGGCCCCTTGTCACCGTTCACGCGGCTCGCCACGTGGGAGGTTCGAGTCCTCCCTCGGGCATGGGCATGCGTGTTTGTGTTGTCCTTAGCGAAAGCTAGTTTAAATTAGATTAAGTAGTGTGTAAGCCTACGGACCGATGACTCCAGCAGTTTGGTCCTATAGGAACTTACTCCCACCGCCTAACCCCGCTTTTCCCCCAACTCATTTTCAAATCTGGAGTCACTGAAGCACTGGCCTTTCCATACCATCATAATCTACTCTATCTCTGTTTCAAGGAATTTCAGTCCATATTTGTTATTCGTCATGAATTTGGACTTTTCTATCGAGATCCTCAGCCCCGTTCTGCGAGCAATGCTTCTAGGAGATTGATGTTTCTATGAGGTGTCCGACACTATAGCAAAGTTTTTTGTATTTATTTATTTATTTACTTATTGTAGTCCACTTTCTTGATGACAACAGTGGACCGTTACATTTAGAATTAGATTTATGTGAATGTTTATTATAAAATGCATTCCTGTTTCTATTTCCTTTATTTTTAATCCGAATAATGAACTAAGTTTATAGTGTCTACCTTACTATTTTTCCTTATCTTTATTTGTTTCTACTTTTAACTCGCTCTATCATTTAGATGGCAGATATGTGTCTCTTACCCTTCGGACATATTTGTTTCATAACCTTGAAGATACTGGTAGCCGGTGTGTTGGAAAATAGGATACGTCTGCCAGCAAATGGGTATGTTGAAGGAGGAGTGTTAGAAAAAATAAAAGTTTTTTGAAATGGATAAACTTCGTGAAGCATTTTATATACAGTGCCTGACAAAAAATGTGAAGCATGTAGAACGGAAGGAGGAAACGAAATGAAACTTCATGAGTTGAGATTGTATGCGATGGTATTTCAGTGACTACCAAACCGAGTCAAATTTACAAGGAACTTGGCGGTTTGACCTCACTTAGCAGTATAAAGTTGCATCCACTCTGGTCTGGACGTATGCACTTATTCGGTTCAGAGACAAGCTGGCCCATACCTAGCAGTGGTACAGTGTACTCTCCGCCACGCACCGTACGGTGGCTTGTGGAATATCTATGTGGATGTAGATGGAAAGGTAGATGTGTTGTAATTGGTCCTTGATACCCTGGGCACTGCCACTTGGGCGGATCTGACGCCCGAGCAGGACCCACACGTTGTATCGGGACATATCTGGGGATCTTGCTGGCGACAGGAGTATCTCAACAGACATTTCATAGAGACACGTGCCATGTGTGGATGAGCAACTGAAAAATGACTCCATGATACTGTCGCGTGAGAGGTAACACATGAGGACGCAGGATATTCGTGACGTACCACTGCGCTTTCAAGAGTTCCTTCAATCACTACCAGCCTGGACCTCACGTCATATCCGCTGGCTACCCACACCATTAAACCAGGAGCCCAAACCAATGGAAGATTGGGTCTGCTCCCAAGGTCGCCGCCAGTCTCACCAATGATGGTCATGCAGGTAGTGCATTACCACGATTCATCGCTGAAGGCAGTGCAACGCCATTCATCTACAATCCATGATCACCAGTCACGGCATCACACCATATGCAACTGTTTGTATCATTGAGTCAACGGCAACCTATGCATGGAAGAGTAATTTCCTGGTCCAGCTGCTGCTGCTAGTCTATGAACAATAGTGCGGGATGATACAGGATGTTTCAGGGAGTTCATTACTTGTTATCGGATGGCAGGCTCAGATGTGAATTGGTTACGATATTATCGGTGCACAGCACAGTGATCCACCCTTGTGGCGATCAGATATCGTCACTGACACCTTGACGAAGAGTATGCCTGCTCTCACGTCTCCATGCAATTCAACGTCGGACCACTGTCACATCTGAATGCCCCACACATATAATATTACAAGATTCGACCAGCTGACCAAATGGAGACTCACAATGAGGTCCCTTTCAAACGCTGTCAGGTGTTGGTAACAGTGTCTGACACGAGTATGTGGCATCTCCATGTCCTCCACAGAGATAACTCAATATCTGTCGCTGTTAATGCCTCTTGCATACTTTACCAGACATTACAACAACACAAAGCACCAACAACGCTAATATATTCTCGTGGTCCTTCTGCCTGACACAGAGAACTGCAACTCTAATCATTTACAAAAATGGTTCAAATGGCTCTGAGCACATTGCGACTTAACTTTTGAGGTCATCAGTCCCAAAGAACTTAGCACTAATTAAACCTAACTAACCTAAGGACATCACACAAATCCATGCCCGAGGCAGGATTCGAACCTGCGACCGTAGCGGTCGAATCATTTACATACCCGCCGATGGTGTAAACGAGTGCGATGCTGTATAGACATCCGATCATGTCTTCTAGGTGCATCACTTTTTGGAGACAGTAAAAAAAAATGAAATAATCGTGTGGCATTGTTGACCGAGATGCCCCGTCCGGGAGAGTTCGGCCGCCGGGTGCAAGTCCTATTTCAGGTGATGCCCCAATGGATGACCTGATGATGACGACAACACAACACCCAGCCCCGGGGCGGAGAAGATCTCCAACCCGGTCGGGAATCTAATTCGGGCCTTCGACATGGTACGCAAGCACATTAACTGTCAGCTGAGCAGGCGGACTTTCAGACAGTACAAAAACAAAATATATGACAAAAGCTATATTTGTCAACACAGGGTGTCCCAGAAGCAATGGTCAATACTCAGGGATATGACGGGAACGTTCATTTGAAGCAAAAAGCTTCATATGGACATATTCCTTATTCAGAATGGTTTCCGAGGTAGAGCGCATTTAATGTACATTTGCTTTTCGTCTAGTGGCGCGCACATGTGTGTCTTACCCATCCAACATATTTGACGTTTTATTTCAGCGCAACTTAACTTACCTCGTTGCTTTCAACGTCTGTGCTCGGGACGTGTTTCCGCCATTAAGCTAGCCCGTTGAATGCGCTGTTATCCATGGTATGTTGTGAGTGAAGTAGTGAGAAGGAGAGAGAGAGAGAGAGAGAGAGAGAGAGAGAGAGAGAGAGAAGCATCAGGTAACTGTAATTGTACACGCGCTGATTAAAATGCCACACATCACCACTAACGAAAAATATGCATATATGGCGTATGTTTACGGCTCCTGCGATGGAAGTGCTCCTGCTGCTGTCGAAGAATACCGTCGGCGCTTTCCGACACTTCGAATTCGTGATCGTAGAGTGTTTATCAGACTTTTCAGCACCTTGCATAAAACAGGACGTATTCTTTCAAGACCCTATTTTTCTTCCGAACGTGTAATTCAACAACCTGTGCAGATTCAGCAACACATCGCTGAAACAGTGAAGCCTAGTCCTACTACTGGCACGCTGCGACTTTCTGCACTTACCAGTGTCGAATGAACACCTGTATGGCGAATATTACATGCGTAAAGCTTGTTCCCCTATCACATGCAGAGTGTTCACAGCCTTCACATTGGCGACACCACTTGAATTTTCTCATTGGTTAAATGACAATCGTCATTTGTTTCCGTTAATACTATTCACTAATGGAGCCACGTCTATATGGTATGGCATCAACAACACACGTAATAATTGATGGTCGCAGGAAAATGAACAAGCTACACTGGAAAACATTTTTTCGATCAATGGTTAGTGCGGCATGGTTGGTAACTTGTTGAGAGATCCAGTCATTTTAGAGAGCGAATAACAGGACAGAATTACTTCAATTTCGTGAAAAAATCGTTTGTTAAACACCTTGAAGACACTCCTTTAGCCACAAGGACAGCAATATAATTCCAGAGTGACAGAGCCCCTTCACATTTTACCAAACATGTGAGGCAATATCTCAACTGCACTTATCCTAATCACTGGATTAGTCGTAATAGTACAATTAACTGACCACCAAGATCGCCAGACGCTATGCCACTGGATTTTTGTTTATGGGCTTGGATAAAGTCTGAGGTGTACAAACAAAAGATGAATGAGTGCTACATGAAACTCTGGGTCACATCATGGACGCTGCTTCCCTAATTAGGGGCCGGCCGAAGTGGCCGTGCGGTTAAAGGCGCTGCAGTCTGGAACCGCAAGACCGCTACGGTGGCAGGTTCGAATCCTGCCTCGGGCATGGATGTTTGTGATGTCCTTAGGTTAGTTAGGTTTAACTAGTTCTAAGTTCTAGGGGACTAATGACCTCAGCAGTTGAGTCCCATAGTGCTCAGAGCCATTTGAACCTAATTAGGGAGCCTACAGACGCACTCAGACAAGCTACTCAACATGTCCTTCTAAGCGTGCACAAATGTACTTAAGTTAAATTGACATATGCAAACATTTACTGTGAACTGTACAACAGCTGCAATGTGATGTGAACTAATTGCTTAGAGGTAAATGTGTTAAAAATAAGTATTTTTCAATTCATGCTTTGTAAAACGCATACTGTAATGTTTAGTAACTATCGTACACGTGCACGTGTGTAAACCTAATAACGTATTAAATAATACAGAAAATAAGTAACAACGTACTTTATCGAATTAAACACGACCTGAACTGTACTGCTTAATCATTGTGCATTAGAAACATTATACAGTACCAATAGAATTAAATTAATTGAAATAAAAGAACTCAGTGAGGTTTGAAATCAGTGATACGAAATGTTATCGGTGAAATACGTTCAGAAATACTGACCCATGGAATGAGAATGTTAACCAGACCAACATGTAAATTCGTATTTCCTACTTATTGAAAGCATTTGTCATAACCATTAAGATTTCTCTGTACGCCTGCATGTCCCACTCAAATAGTCATCACTGCTGGTTTCTGCCATTACTTCTGAACTTTACAATCAGAGGTCCTGTCATGGATTATGTGCTCCACCACCAAATTCGTTATCCACTTGTACTACTCTCGTATACCTGAGGTTAGTAGTGCTCGGAAGCAATAGGAGGAAACATCAGTAACAATTAAGCTTCGAATCACGCCTGACAGCATTTTCAGATAGCTTAATAGTTAAGGTCACTGCTTGCGGTAACCTGTGTCATGGTTCGACTCACGGCCAGGTATTAATTTTAATTTGTCATGACTTATTCATTGCGCAGTATGATGGAAACACACAATATCAGTCAAACTAAATAGTGAATAAACTATTGTCAGATTTCATGCAGCGCCAGTTCTGGGTAAAACATTAGGTTTTGATTGTTGCCACCATTGTCTTCGTCAGTGGTAACTATCAGGGGTAAATCAAGGTCTTACCCAGAACTGACATGGCAAGAAGTACGAGAGTATTTTATACAATAGGATCGTCTCGAAAAACTTAGTTCTCATAAGCTAAATAGTGTTACGATTGATCGCTGATTCACACAGAATCAATTTAAATTTATTGTAAAATATATGTGTTAAATTCTGATCTCAACAGCAATTCTACTGCAACCCTCATTAACGCCTTCAGCAAAGAACCTATATTTTGTAAGCATAAATATAAAAGTTCACCATAAAATAATTTGTTAGGTAAAATCTCACTTCTTTCCATAACAAAATGAAGTGCCATACTAAAAGGGTGAGTTTACAAATGTGCAGTACTAAAAGGCAAAACGAGCCTAAACCTGGAAAGAAACCACCATATGGTTCTTGAAGATCTTTAATTACTTAATTACTGTAAAATTTCTGTACTTAGATAAATCAGTTGTGTTCATTATGAAAATGGTAACTATTTAAAATTGATCAACTTTAAGTTTTAACTAGAAAATATCTGATTTTCATAAATGTTGTTTGTCAAAAATTTTTTTGTTAATGATTCTGTACTAAAATCATTGAAATAACAGAATAAATGATAAATAAAATATTGGCAAACCGCAATTAGTTCGTTTTTAGATGCCCTCTCTTATGATTATGATTATGATTATGATTATGATTATGATTATTATTATTATATGGCAGTTTATTATTATTATTATTATTATATGGCAGTTTATTAAAACAACCAGTTTAGGTCAACAATAGGCCAGCCTCAGGTATCTATATACGTTGAAAAAGACCATTAATAGACAGAGTGATCACAAACCAAAAACCAGAAACAATAATTGTATATTCTTAACATTGCTGTCGCATAAATTGTACTTTTAAAAAACGATATTAATCACAGCAAATACGTCCCACGGTGATCCTTTGTATCTATGAACACTGTCCCAAATACTTCTGTGTGAGCTGCAGACTAATCATGTGATTGCAGATGTATATCAACATTAAACGTTAATTGCTCCAAACTTGAAGAAGTCAGGAAAGTACCTAATTTGTACATAAGGCACTAAGTTAACAGGGCAAAGTAAATGGATACATTTAAGTGGTCTTTGCTTTCGTATCACAAAAACAGGTTCAAAGATTGTAGAAGTTATCCCAAAGATGTTGTCTGTGGATATATCAGTAGTCACACAAAGTGTAACTCTGTTGCTAACGAAAAGTGCAAAAGATAAAATACAGCAACCTATGCAGTGCTAAACAGGAGACCATAGTACAAGGAAATCTATAGCTGGAGGGTCATGGACATAAAACATAACCAATTTAGTTTTCAAATAGGAGTAAATTAAGAGCAATCACAATTTATTACAGTTTGTGAGAGTATTATTGCATAAATTCGCTAGATAAGAAACATATTGACAAATGTATTAGGTAACATAAAAAAATCCAGAAAACAATGAATCTACAATACTTCTGTATATTTATAACATATTCTATCATAAACTGTATGAGACATATTAATCATATTAAACCAACATAACATTCTCAATAAATTGGAATTACAAAATTTAGAAATGTGTAGTAATTTAGCCATAACATACGTCAATGACGACTGAATAGATACTGTGCTTATACATGCGTGAAAGGCTCTCACACTTATTGCATGGTTAAGTTATTATGATAGTCAGGTCAGAAAATGCTTCATATACGTTCGTAATTAGCGTCCATAGACAAAAATACATACTTTTTCGTGAAATTAGTTTCCAAACCGCATATCCACAGGACAAGAAACCGATTTATAGAACAAATGAAATGGAATCAGTCTGATTTTGAATAGCACTTTCTTCTCAAAACACGTCGTCGTGGCGACGTAGGAGGATGGAAGGTCTTTTATGAACTCTCTGTCGGCATCTAAATCAATAGAGACGTAGCACTGGGGTGGGAGATTGACGTGGTATTCGTCTGTAGGGATAACTATGAGCACTGTCGGCTTCATAACTTAACCGCGGCTCCACCTCGCATGGTAGTCATCGGAGGCTATACGTTATGTATGTCAGTAACAACTGAAAAGTGTCGCAAGAAGTCCTGAAACTTGTAACAGTGAGGTCTAACTACTTTTATCATAATCCTTACTTTTATCATACATATTGTACTATTTCACTCAAAGAAATTCGAAAACAAGAGGGCAACTAACAAAAGGCTGCGTTATACGGTTTTTTCTCTTAATTTGGACTCAATACAAGCACAGATCAAAACCGTACACATTCCTAGTGGAAGAAGGATATACTTTTCATTAGAGATCCATACCTCACTGCGATCTGAGAATCGTACTAAGAAACATTTCCGTGTGTGTGTGTGTGTGTGTGTGTGTGTGTGTGTGCGTGTGTGCGAGAGAGAGAGAGAGAGAGAGAGAGAGATTGGTTGGTTGGTTTTTGGGGGAGGAGACCAGACAGCGAGGTCATTGGTCTTACCGGATTAGGGAAGGAAGGCGGCCGTGCCCTTTGAAAGGAACCATCCCGGCATTTGCCTGGAGCGATTTAGGGAAATCACGAAAAACCTAAATCAGGATGGCCGGACGCGGGATTGAACCGTCGTCCTCCCGAATGCGAGTCCAGTGTGCTAACCACTGCGCCACCTCGCTCGGTTGAGAGAGAGAGAGAGAGAGGGAGAGAGAGAGAGAGAGAGAGAGAGAGAGAGAGAGGGAGGGAGGGAGGGAGGGAGGGAGGGAGTGGGAGAGGGAGAGAGAGAGAGAGAGGGAGGGAGGGATGGAGGGAGTGGGAGAGAGAGAGAGAGAGAGAGAGAGAGAGAGAGAGTGTATACACAGAGCGAATCGAGTAAGACGTAACACATCTTTTATTTCGTGAACAGTAAAAAATATAAAGCGAGGTTTCCGTTAATGTTAATATGCAGAAGGCCGCATAATACTTTATAAATAGCCAATATTCTTAACTCTTGTATCAACCAAAATACTGAAACGAGTGTGATTCATTTTATGGAACGATATGCTTATATATAACGGCATTCGAAGGCTCTTGAAACGCCGGTAATAGTGATTTAGAGCTTGTTAATATCGACGTTGAAACTCCTGTGAGAAATGTTTGAGCAATGTATTAAATTTGAGAGGCAAGACTGCTGTAATCCGTAACTGCGATCTAAATGTGACCCTGCTTCATACGACAGAGATACAGGCGCAGTTGTTTTTTTTTTTTTTAATGAAATTATATTCCAAACTGTAACGTAACAGAAGGGGTTTAAAAGCTCCGCTGGAATACGTCCAACCGTTATAGTCTTGCCTCAACATTTAGCACAGTTGTCGACAACTTTCGTGAAACGCTGCGACTCCAACATTAGCAATCGTTATATTACTTACTGTGCTTGTCGTTTCAAGAGCTTTCGAATTCTGTTCGTTATAAAGGTAAAGGCAAGAATCAGAGAGGAGACTTTTTAAAACTACTGCAACTGTTAATTTAACAAAGAGTGGAAAAGTAATCTTGGTGAAAGTTAATATTTATGAACTGTAAAACTTTCAAAGTGAGTAGTGACAAATGCGGTGAGTTCGCTATGGCAACATGCAGCAGATATATCCGCCGAGATAAGCAGTAAATACAGCTTTCACATACATGTAGGAAAGTGCGTAATTCTTCTTAGTGCTGTAAACAACGCTAGCATTTCTCCACCAGTGCAAGAGGACACATAAACTCCATGACACAGTGCTATCTCACAAATGGACAACGCATGTATATCTCACGAACACATTCAACGATGTAAAACTATCTCAGTCTACTTGGTGACGACGGCATGACCATCGAAACACCAAGTGGCGTTAAAAATAAAGATAAAAGTGACTGAAGCAGTGCATGTAATTTATTTTAGCCGGCCAGAGTGGCCGAGCGGTTCTAGGCGCTACAGTCTGGAACCGCGCGACCGCTGCGGTGGCAGGTTCGAATCCTGCCTCGGGCATGGATGTGTGTGATGTCCTTAGGTTAGTTAGGTTTAAGTAGTTCTAAGTTCTAGGGGACTGATGACCACAGCAGTTAAGTTCCATAGCGCTCAGAGCCATTTTATTGTTTTTTAATATACCTTTCTATTGAAAAAAATCTTCCTTGCTTCAGTATCTTAGTTTATAAAAGAGTTAAGAGCGTTTACCATTTACAAAATTATGTGCTCCTCTGTGTACTCTCATATGCAGAAAACCTCGTTTCCATATCATGAACAATTCACATATTAAAAGATGTGTTACGATTTGTGCAACTCGCTCTGGATATATTTTATTGGCTGTGTGGAAAACGTGTACACAGAAATTTTGGTTATTACACAGTGGGTGATCTATAGGAGATCGAATCTTCCCTAGCTTCCCAAGTCTCAAAGTAATCACAAGAGCAAAAGCAACCCCGAAGTCATTTGCAACCCTTCAGTGATGTTGTTGAGATATTGTAGCAATTATAGTGGCGTCATGTCGTTAGTGGCGAACTTCTGGCACGTTTTTTTTCCAAAAACTTGCGGAATGCGCCGTGTGAGACAGCCTGTGAGTTCCACTTTAGAGTAGCACGGCGCAATAGTCTCTAGCCACCTAAGTGTCTAAACGGCCACTTCCTGCGGACTACTGCACATTTCAAGAAAAGGGACGAAGGTAGATTAGAGCTTAATGTCCGCCAACTTCGAGGCCATTACAAACTGCGCAACAGTCCAGATTCGAAACAAGTGAGGGAACGCATCGGGGACAATATTTAATCCGCTTCTCCTGAATACTGATCCAGTATCTTAAACTCTTCCCCGTTGCGCACTGAGTCATCCTCCTACGTTTACACAAGGGTAGGTCAGGTTAATATTAGGATAAAATAACATTTTCTGTTAACAGTACTTATTCTTTGATAAAATTTCTGTTTTATTCCCTGGAAACTTGTCGCAGTACTCAGGTACAACCTGAAGCACATACTGCTCTTGTTTCTCGTTTTTGGTAAATAACTTACTGTAGTCCTCCATGAACATGACGAAACGCTCTGACGAATCACTTAACGCTTTCAATTTATGAACTACATGTAGGTCGTCTGCGAAATATTCATTTTTCGTACCAAAGCAAAGGTTTCTACTTTTCATTGAGAGAGTTAGTAACCTACAACTAATACCAAGGAGACAGTTTAAGGAGACAGTCACCACAAATGATCTTTCATTTTTTGTGAAGCCATCGAAGAATACCACGATTCACATTTATCTAATTTTGAAAGAATTGTGAAATCCAAACAAGGTATTTTGGCTGCAGAAGAAGAACAGAACCACGTTTCGATGTACGCGCTGTCGAGTAAAATGCAAATATCGCAAACTGTATTATGTTCTTCTTGCGATAATCTTTACTTAATAAACATTTTCAAGTAAGAAATAGCACTCACCGCACGTCCTACGTGATGAATATCCTCTGGAGCACGAAAGACATTCAGTGAAATGGTGTATTTCCAAGGAAAATGGTAGTTAATTGGAAAATCAGTATGTTTTTATTGTTGGTTTGATTGATGATACGAAGTTTCTAATTTTCGCATCCAGTTTCTCAGCTCTCGTGTCGGAATTAGTGTTTTTTCCGACAAATCATCACATCTTGCACCGCTAGTGGGACGCTTTGACGCACAGCTAATTTACACACCCAAAAGATGTAAAAGAAAGATGGCAGTTTCCTTCCAGTTATTTCACGTGAGTACTAACGGAGGAAACAAACTTACGAACTGACGATGAAGGTATTGCACTTTCTACGGCTGATACCTTCCCTGCAAACAGAAATACGCGCGAATTGTTCCTGGTTGGGTCATACAAACCCTTTTGCCGTTAAAATACTGTTCTGTTGGAGAATTCCCAACTCTCAGTTGGTCTGCTTATTTAATTATTGTACGAGGTGCATTCAAGTTCGAAGGCCTCCGATTTTTTTTCTCCGCACAGGAAAGAGATAGAAACATGCGCATTGTTTTAAAATGAGGCCGCGTTCATTGTCAATACGTCCCACAGATGGCAGCACCATACGGCAGATGGAATTTTACCGCCAGCGGCGAGAATGAGAACTGTTTTAAATACTTAAAATGGCGAGATTTTCCTTACTTGAACAGCATGCAATCATTCGTTTTCTGAATTTGCGTGGTGTGAAACCAACTGAAATTCATCAACAGTTGAAGGAAGCATGTGGTGATGGAGTTATGGATGTGTTGAAAGTGCATTCGTGGGTGCGACAGTTTAATGAAGGCAGGACATCGTGTGACAACAAACCGAAACAACCTCGGGCTCGCACAAGCCGGTCTGACGACATGATCGAGAAAGTGGAGAGAATTGTTTTGGGGGATCGCCGAATGACTGTTGAACAGATCACCTCCAGGGTTGGCATTTCTGTGGGTTATGTGCAAACAATCCTGCATGACGACCTGAAAATGCGAAAAGTGTCATCCAGGTGGGTGCCACGAGTGCTGACGGATGACCACATGGCTGCCCGTGTGGCATGTTGCCAAGCAATGTTGACGCGCAACAACAGCATGAATGGGACTTTCTTTTCGTCGGTTGTGACAATGGATGAGACGTGGATGCCATTTTTCAATCCAGAAACTTAGCGCCAGTCATCTCAATGGAAGCACACAGATTCACCGCCACCAAAAAAATTTCAGGTAACCGCCAGTGCTGAAAAAATGATGGTGTCCATGTTCTGGGACAACGAGGGCGTAATCCGTACCTATTGCGTTCCAAAGGGCACTACGGCAACAGGTGCATCCTACGAAAATATTTTAAAGAACAAATTCCTTCCTGCACTGCAACAAAAACGTCCGGGAAGGGCTGCGCGTGTGCTGTTTCACCAAGACAACGCACCCGCACATCGAGCTAAAGTTACGCAACAGTTTCTTCGTGATAACAACTTTGAAGTGATTCCTCATGCTCCCTACTCACCTGACCTGGCTCCTAGTGACTTTTGGCTTTTTCCAACAATGAAAGACACACTCCGTGGCCGCACATTCACCAGCCATGCTGCTATTGTCTCAGCGATTTTCCAGTGGTCAAAACAGACTCCTAAAGAAGCCTTCGCCGCTGCCATGGAATTATGGCGTCACCGTTGTGAAAAATGTGTACGTCTGCAGGGCGATAACGTCGAGAAGTAACGCCAGTTTCATCGATTTCGGGTGAGTAGTTAATTTGAAAAAAAATCGGAGGCCTTAGAACTTGAATGCACCTCGTATACTAATGGGTAATCAAATTTATATTCTTTCGTTTGTGTATCCTTTTGTTCATTCTTTCTACACAATTTGTGTTTAAATTACACTTTATATATTAATTTTCTCCTTAATTACTTCATGGCAAGGCCCTCAATTAAAATTTTAATTTTTTTGTTCAACAGAGCATGAAAATTTATTAAACAATCCTCACAGTGCAGGTTATAATGGAGTCAAACTATAATTTCCATGTACGATTTTCTTCTAAAACAAAACAGAACGTTTCTTTGTGAATATTGCTTATACGAGCGGCGTAGTTTGAGGAGTTCCTAAGTTGAGGAGTTCCTAAGTTGCGCCGGCCGAAGTGGCCGTGCGGTTAAAGGCGCTGCAGTCTGGAACCGCAAGACCGCTACGGTCGCAGGTTCGAATCCTGCTTCGGGCATGGATGTTTGTGATGTCCTTAGGTTAGTTAGGTTTAACTAGTTCTAAGTTCTAGGGGACTAATGACCTTAGCAGTTGAGTCCCATAGTGCTCAGAGCCATTTGAACCATTTGAGCCAATTCCTAAGTTGCAGAAAAACTTCTCATCACGTTACCTACGAGCTTTGCCTCAGCGACTCCCTACAAAGAAATTACGAAAAAAATATTTTATATCCGAATGTGTTACTTTATTCCTAACAAACAAAAGTTAAATCTGATCCGTTTCATGTAATTGTCATCCCAAAACTATAAACTGTTTTCTATACATCAAATACTCAGACGCCATCCACACCACTTCGGCATGGAAAGAGCCGTTGCGTGTAATATCAGTAAAAGACGCCTTTTCTCTGAACATGCGTCAGTTCTGGACGATAGGTAAAATAAGACTCATAGTTTCACTCAAAGAGCAAAGGAGAATCGCTTCTTCCCCTTTACAATAATGTCAGACTTTATTGCATATGCATATTTCTTTATAATGACTAGCTTCACTAAGTTCTCAAAGCATACTGGATTAGTCTTTGGAGGTCGTAGTCTGCATAGTTGCGGCGGATCCCACCAGGTGTCAGTATCCCTCACTTTCATTGCTCTGAGCGCATCCACCGATGTGATCTCATACTGCATATCTCGGTTCTTGACACTTCTGTTTTTACATCGCAAAGTAAGAAAATAATTAGACTTAAGTTATATCCATTGTCATTTCAACGTTGACCGCGGATGGCGAGAACAGCACACAGAAAGGAACCTTACAAAACATAAAGTATTAAGTGCGGCCATCACAATCAAATGCAGCGAGCGGGACATTATGATCGCGTACATCTTGATAATTTTATAAAGGAGTGGATCACGTCCCAGCAAGAGATTTCAGTTTGTTGCTCCTCTTGATTGCCATGCATGCTCTTTGTAATAATATACGTTGTCGAAGTTACACGTAAGAGCTTGTCTGCGATTCATTTTGAA
The DNA here is from genome assembly GCF_023864345.2 of Schistocerca serialis cubense. Lineage (NCBI taxonomy): Eukaryota > Metazoa > Arthropoda > Insecta > Orthoptera > Acrididae > Schistocerca > Schistocerca serialis. Next base: position 400,058,471 of record NC_064640.1, on the reverse strand, counting down.
GGCATCTACTGAATGAAGATTATGGTTAACGTTCCGTCCACGAAAATGTCATTAAACTCGTATTAGGAAAGGAAATCGACGATGCTCCCTCTAACGAATCATCCCGACAGTCACCTAAAGAGACTTAGGGAAAACAAAGGAAAATCTAAAGCGGGATCGTTGGACGGATATTTGCTCCGTCGGCTGTCAATGTTTTACCATTAGGTCAGTTCCTCTCACTGATTTTAAGTACTATGCCGATTAGAGCGGAATGTTACCAAGGTTCGTGCATACAGCTTTGATTCTGATCTTTATTTCCGTCACATACGTGCGTGTTTTGTTGTTTACCGAAGACGGCTAGCCGCAATACTAACCTCATTATAATATGGGCTGTATGGGAGCTACGAGTGTAAAATACTCGAGTGAAAGAGACTCTAAGTTATAAGTAAATTGAAGGTGGATGGAGGAGAAAGGAAAGGGGTTACTGATGTCAACTGTATCGGGACATTACGTGGGATTAGCGGTGACAAGTGAAACTGTGCCAGAAGAGGATTCGAACCCAGGATCTCCTGGGAGGTGCGTTAACGTCTACGCCACCCGGTACATAGTGTTCAGCACAACTAGGTGGGCTATCTCGGCAGGCCTCACACCAAACGCCACCTGTCCGCTCCATTTTCTCCATGCTCTCTACTCTGAGATTCCCACACTGATGAAGGTGGATCCATTGCGCATCTAGGCGAATCAGTTATATGAATGCACGGTGCCCGTTCTTTCGGACATGCCCGAAAGAATAGACACTATGCATTCATATACAAGGCTGTAAGAACATAAAAACGTCCACGCCATGTCGACGCAAAATCAAATGAACTGTACAATCTCTGGAAATGTGACTGACGAGAAAACTTGTACAGAATGCTAGTTAATGGAAGATATACGTAAAAAATTAAGTACTGCGGTGTGAAGTATAAAATTCATATCAAATCTGTCACTTTCAATGAAGTACAAAAATTCGGATGCGACCTGTTAGTGCCATTTACTCTAAATTCTGCAGTTCTACGGAGAGAAATTCAAGCAGAAATTTTGCAGACATTGTGGTGCCAAATTTTTGGTTTTTCAGACTATTTATCAATCTAACTCTTTCACGTTATTTTCATTCAATAAGCACTGAAATAGTCATTTTAAGCGCCGTTAGCACGAGCACGTTAAAAACCGCGCGATGATAATCACGTGAGATGAAATCACCTCTGCATCGTAATACATGCCATCAAATGACGCAACGCAGAATTAGGCTGATCTTCATTGGACGGTGCAATGATTTTCCCCCTTCTTTTTCCAAACACCAGTTCGTTGCAAGCCATATTTCTCTTACCCCGCCGTCGCAGAATCACGTCTGACAATGCATGTATTGAAACTTCACAAATTAAAACTGTGTACCAGCGCTGGATTCGAACCCAGAGTCATGCGTTTCGCGGCGGCCACTGTTCTTACCTATTGAAGTAAAGTGGTCGATTCACCACGGTCCGGTCCCCCCCCCCCCCCCCCCCTCTTGCTTCAGTTCTTCCAGTGCCTCTCGCCTGTACGCCAAACTTCACGTAAGCTCTTCTGCATACGTTCATGGGATCGGCACTTCTGGAAGAGTGCTGTGGCTCAGCTATTACTCCACAATATCTTTTTCGCAGGATTGTTAGTCCAGCAAGGTAGCCTAGATACCTTCTGCGAAGTTTGGAGAATAGGAGAGAGGGCCTAGCAGGACTGAAGCTTTACTAACGGGTCGTGCGCCGTGCCTGGCTAGCTCAGACGCGAAATCCAACGATCCAGGTTCAAATCCCAAAATGACACGCAGTTTTACTCCATCAAGAAGTTTCAACACTGCGCATACCCCGACGCAGATTGAAATATTCATTGTGAAATTCATGTATTCATGAAGTACACAGGGAAACGAGTATATTCTCAAGCTATTATGAGGGGAAAATGTTATATAGCCTCACGTTACTATTTGTTAATAAGCTAGTTTCTTTTCATAAATGGTAATAGATATTATTTTGCTTCGGTGAAGAGTTTACAATGCAGTCGCTTGGTACTTTACATTTGCGCATTTAAGGCCACACATTGCTGTGTATGCAGTGCGGCCTACATATCTAAATTATTTTTAAAGTTAAAAGAAGAGCCATACCTAATTGTATTTACGCAGTGGCTGTGTGCTACGCCGCAACTCACCAAAAGCTGTAGAGACAGACTATTGTATATCCACCGGTATAAAGGGGGGAGCAAAAATCCCTACACATTTCTTTAATTTATGTTAATTTTTAATACTTCAATACATGATACAGGCCTACAAACAAATTTCAGTACACATCATTTCTTTTTATATTCAAACTGCTTCCCTTCTTCATTATTATGCTGTTCAAGTCTTCCTGGAACACTTGCACATATGAATACACAGCTCAATGTCATTGTACAGATAGTGGAAGGTATCCTCATTGTTAACAGTCAGCTCTTCTAGAATTCGTGGTTTTACACGTCAGTGACTGTTATTTATTTTTACAAATCGAAGACTGTTTATGTTTTACTTTCATTATTATTATTAGTAGTACATCTACATCTACATCTACATCTACATCTACATTGATACTCCGCAAGCCACCCAACGGTGTGTGGCGGAGGGCACTTTACGTGCCACTGTCATTACCTCCCTTTCCTGTTCCAGTCGCGTATGGTTCGCGGGAAGAACGACTGTCTGAAAGCCTCCGTGCGCGCTCTAATATCTCTAATTTTACATTCGTGATCTCCTCGGGAGGTATAAGTAGGGGGAGGCAATATATTCGATACCTCATCCAGAAACGCACCCTCTCGAAACCTGGCGAGCAAGCTACACCGCGATGCAGAGCGCCTCTCTTGCAGAGTCTGCCACTTGAGTTTATTAAACATCTCCGTAACGCTATCACGGTTACCAAATAACCCGGTGACAAAACGCGCCGCTCTTCTTTGGATCTTCTCTATCTCCTCCGTCAACCCGACCTGGTACGGATCCCACACTGATGAGCAATACTCAAGTATAGGTCGAACGAGTGTTTTGTAAGCCACCTCCTTTGTTGATGGACTACATTTTCTAAGCACTCTCCCAATGAATCTCAACCTGGTACCCGCCTTACCAACAATTAATTTTATATGATCATTCCACTTCAAATCGTTCCGTACGCACACTCCCAGATATTTTACAGAAGTAACTGCTACCAGTGTTTGTCCCGCTATCATATAATCATACAATAAAGGATCCTTCTTTCTATGTATTCGCAATACATTACATTTGCCTATGTTAAGGGTCAGTTGCCACTCCCTGCACCAAGTGCCTATCCGCTGCAGATCTTCCTGTATTTCGCTACAATTTTCTAATGCAGCAACTTCTCTGTATACTACAGCATCATCCGCGAAAAGCCGCATGGAACTTCCGACACTATCTACTAGGTCATTTATATATATTGTGAAAAGCAATGGTCCCATAACACTCCCCTGTGGCACGCCAGAGGTTACTTTAACGTCTGTAGACGTCTCTCCATTGATAACAACATGCTGTGTTCTGTTTGCTAAAAACTCTTCAATCCTGCCACACAGCTGGTCTGATATTCCGTAGGCTCTTACTTTGTTTATCAGGCGACAGTGCGGAACTGTATCGAACGCCTTCCGGAAGTAGTAGTAGTACTACTAGCGAATTCCTCCCAATAAATGGAACACGTGAAGCAAATAACTCAATCAGTTTTTCTTAAGGTTATTCTTGTTGTTCCAATAGCTTTTATTCTTTCTGAGAAGGCTTGCTTGTGTTCTTCCGACCACTTTGGTCTTTAGTGTTTTTGTTTTCCTTGCTCCGATGTCCACTCTGAGTCTGGAAGTGTCTCTTTTTAGAATGTCGGTTGGTCTTATCTTTGCGTTGTTGAGGTCCTTTCGAATTTGATCATACGTGGTGCTGAGTTTTTGAGTGATGTTACATAGTCTATCATTCTTTTTGTCAATCGTTTTTCTGGTAGTTGGTTGAAATGATCAAACAATGCAATTCGCCTTTTCTGAATGTCAGTTTCGATATTTGCAAACTTTTCTATTGTTTTGATTGAGCGTAGGCTGTAACCGTCTTCCGTGATCTCTCTCTCTTTTTTCCTAGTTCATGTTTTCTGTTAAATGTCAGCGTTCTGCTTGCGTAGAGGAATATGTGTATGTGTTCATTTTTTAAATCTACTTTTCCTGCACATTCTTTAAGTATCCCGAGCTGTTTGACGGCAGTCTCCTCGGGCGAGGTATGGAATGTAGAGGTCGTTTTAGGGAAAGTCCAGTAGGAATGGCTTCCAAAACCCACTTTTCTTGAGTTCTTTTTCCCATTCTTCCATTACCTTGTCTAGGACGACGCTGAACAAAATAGGAAATAATACATCTCCTTGTCTCATACCTGTTTGAATGTCAAAGTGTTCTGAGATTTTCTCCATAAATCCTATTTTAGTTCGCGTGCCAGTTAGCGTTTGCTTTATGAGTTCTTGTGTTTTGGGAGTTAGTCCCATCTCTTCTAAAATTTGGAACTGTGAGGGTCTGTCTATCGAACCGCCCGCCTTTTTGAAATTACAGCTGTGCATACTGCTCGGTGTGAATCCTGCTTGATATTCTGCTAATTTGGGTTCTTATTGCTTTTGTGCTCTATTCGAGAGAAAAACTGAGAGGATTTTGTAGATGACCAGTAAGAGGGAAATTCCTCTATAGTTGTTTACAACTCGTTAGTTGGCTTCTTTAAGTAGTGGGTGGATTAGAACAATCTTCCAATCATCTTAGATTTTTTTCGGTTTGCCAAATGTTCCGGATTATTTGAGTAATTTCTTCAAGTGAGTTTGCGCCTGAGTTTTTCAAGAGTTCAGCAACAATTCCTGCCGTCTCCGATGCTTTGTGGTTTTTAAGTTTCTTGATGTGTAAATAAATTTCTTCTTGTGTTAGTGTGAAGAACTTTCTGTTGCGATTTATGGATGCATTTTCGGGATTCTCTCTTTGGGTTCTGGACAATTTAAAAGGAGTATGTGGCTAATTCTTGACAATTTTCTTTATTTGTCAAGACTATTTTAATATCTTTTTTTTTCCAAAGCGGAGGTTCTGTGGTGATTAGCCTTAGAGTTTGTTCGCAAACGTCTTGTAGAAATCACGCGTGTTGTGATTTTTGAAGTTGTCTTCAACGGGCTCCAGTTGGCCATTGACATATTTTCGTTTATTTTCTCCTAAAACCTCGGATATTTGTTTGTAAACTTCCAGGGATTTCTTCTGCATTTGTTCTGATTTATTACAATTGTAATTTTAAAATGCCTTTTTTCTTGCATCTAGTGCTTTCTTACATTCTTATTCCACCAAGGATGTATGGGTTTTTTTGTGAAGAGGGATCAGATGTTTCGCTGTTTTCATGATTTTAGTTTCAAATTTCTCTCAATCTTCTGCAGGATATTCTTTCCATTCTTCTGTAATTTTAGAGTCTTTGATTTGTATATGTCAAATTTTGGGGCCACCGGTGTTTTCCTGTTGAATTTTCTTTTCGTTGTGAATTTAATTTTGATTCTCGTTAAATAATGATCCGAAACGATATTTTCACGTCTGCGTAGTTGCACATCGTGAATTTCTTTTTGGTAGTCGTACGATGTTGTCACATTATCAGTCCGAAATTCTCCTAAATGGTCGATGGGTGATCACCATGTACCTTGTTCTATTTTTTGGACTCTTTAACAAGTGAGGTTGCCATAATTTTTAGGTTCTTTTGTTGGCATAACTCAACGAGTCGTGTACCATTCTTATTGGTGAACAGGTGTGCAGGATAGTCTCTCACTGGCCTCTTGTATTTGCGTACTGTGCCAATTTGGGCATTAAAATCACCGAATGGATTTTCCCGTCATCTTTTGATATTCTGGCCATCTCTGTTTCAAGTTCTTCGCACAGTCTTTCTGTTTTTTCGTGCTCTTTTTTATTGTCACCATTTGTTGGTGCATGCACGTTAATGTAGCTGAAGTTTTTGTTTGTGTTTTTGATTCCCTAGGTCATAAATCGGTCGTTGATGTGTCTCATATCTTTTACTCAATGCAAAACTTTTTTTGTCTACAATGAAGGTCGTGCCAAGTAGTGTTGCTCCTTTGCTAATTTTCGTGTTTGGTCCACTTTTGAAGATTATGTAATTGTTGTAGATATTGTTTCTGAATTTGTGAAGCATGTACGAGAGTTTGGATTTTCAGCTTCGCGAGTACTGCTGTGAGATCTGTAATTTTCTGCTCGAAAGAGTGACTGACTGTATTATTATTATTATCAGAATCCATTATATCGCACAACTGTCGTTTGAATCGGTCGTTTTACATTGTTAATGCAAATTATTCCCCCTCCGCATAGCCACGAACATACTGTCGTTGCCCATCAATGCTCTGCGGCCCAAAGAAACAACGGTTGCGTAGCAACCGACGCCAGCCTCGTCCAAGAGTACTCGCTGGTCTGTCTGCTCTATCAAAATACGTCGTTGACGCTGTTGTCGCTTGGCAACGTTACACCGCCCACCTAGCGTGGATGTGACGCCTGCGGCGATCAATCGATACTAGCTGCGTTCACTGAATACTTTAAGGGCACTACACACTCTCCATATCGACATACGTAATACCAATCCACAAGGTGTCCAGGAAAAATAGCCAATATTCAGTGATATGACACGTCCATCTTCGGTGCTGTAGAACACGTCTCTTGAACAAGTGCTCTTAAAGTATCCATTTCAGAACCCATGTTTACTAGACAATTTTTTCTTGTTTTGGTCAATACTGCCTAAAAAAGGAAAGCAAAGAGCTTGCAGTGAACGAGATTTGTTTCACAGCACAGACGATGATGAAGCGTTTATGGTTTTTAAAGTAAGCACATCAGAGCTCTTGTTTACTATGCCTTTTGCTTCGAATGAACTTTTCAGTCGTGTCCCTGAATACTGACCATTCTTTCTAGGACCCATGTAGATACATACATTCCATCAGTGTCTACTGACTTTGCCTTTTATAGATACAAACGTAGAGGGGGTCTGGAAACCAGTGGTTTCCCAATACGTCGAATGCAGTCGTGCCAATGTTAGAACACAATGTCCAAGGCTACGTTTATTTCTAAATACTACATGTGAGGCGTAAATTACACAGTGATGAACAGTCCTCGTCTAATTTTATCATCATTCCGGATACTTCAGCGCTGATAAACAGCCAAGTGGCTCGCCGATACCATATCCTCGCAGGTACCCCGGCCTGAACGCGTTGGCTTTTTGCGCTGAGATGTTTCTAAGTTTTATTGTATTTCAGACCTGTTAATAGAGTCAGTGAACTCCGCCAACGCGTTGTGTATGTTTGACAATGCATTCGAATCACTCCTGGGATTTTAGAACGTGTACGATTATCGATGAGGAGGCGTGCTGGAGGCTGTCTTCACATGAACGGTGGCCATGTGGAACTCTCATTGTAATGCAATTTTCCTCGAGTGCATGTCTACAGCATGGATCCTCGTGGACTGTGTTATAAGGTGCTCAAGTAGACAGTCCTAATACGTCATATGGGGGAAACCATTGGTTTCCGGAAATTTGTTTATTACGTTTACATTCTTGTCTCAGTGTCCGCTACTCGACCCTTTCGTTTGTGCAATTAATAGTCAAACACTCTGCACATAGCTACGTCATTCCATCTAGTTGTCTTCAGCATGAAAGATTTATTAAGGAAAGGACGTCGAGTAATTGACACTGACAATAATCTCTTAAAGCAATAGACTAAGGACTAGTTCAATAAATTACAGTCCATGCAATGTTCAATTCCAAATGAACAGCTGCTATCTTCTATCTTTTAGTGACATTGAAAGAGAGGGACAGTTCCTTTCATTTACATGATTTATGTGAAATAAGTTTGGTTTGTGACTAAATGATAGAATAGAAGTTCAGGAAAATTAGGAGTTTCCGTAGAATAGCTCTCTTACATAAGTGATGCAAATACTACTTAAGAACACAAATTAGGACTAAAAACATTCTGATAAATTAAACTGTATTTTTTTGGAAAACGCTACGTACAAACAAAGTTTCCTCTCGAAGCCAAGTATTCGAGAAGCTAAAAATTGTACAGCTCATAAATGAACATGCGATTTTTTTTTACGCTTGGAGGAAATCGAAACAATTGTATCACATAACAATAACAACACAACCGGGTCAACCTCAAACGATGCTGCAGTCAATCAGCAAAGAACTCTATCATTTTGCCGCGCAGGATTGGCCGAGCGGTCTAAAGGCGCTGCAGTTAGGACTGTGCGGCTGGTCCCGGCGGAGGTTCGAGTCCTCCCTCGGGCATGGGTGTGTGTGTTTGTCCTTAGGATAATTTAGGTTAAGTAGTGTGTAAGCTTAGGGACTGATGACCTTAGCAGTTAAGTCCCATAAAATTTTTTAAAAAATATAAAAAACTCTATCATTTTTAACCATTAAGTGTATTAAATTACAGAGGAAATTGGTATGGTGCCTGTTGCATTGTGTGTACAGGCAACCTAGATTGCTAAAATATAATTAATCAGTCTTGCTCAGTCTAACAGAAAGTCCCAGTTCCCCTTTTAGGTTGAAACGTCCCCTTTGAACAATTTATACAGGACTGTGCTTAACCTGACACACAATATTTTGTTAGCGCAACGCAATCTGACTTTCAAAATTCCCTACAAAAGAATGGCCCTGACTAACATTAAACTATACCTTTCACAAATCACTTACCTCACAAAAATCTTCGCTGCTCAAGCTATTGCAATACAGCGAGCGCCACTACTGCCAGCTAAATAAAAGATTCAAACTATGGAAGGCACTAACTACTGATAGGGATAGTTAGCAAATGAAAGATATTAATAGAGAACAAACAATGTATTTACCTTGATATCATCATATATAAATATAGCAGTTCATGACAAATTACAAATCTCCGCCATCTCTCTCCCCACATCCACCACTGCTGGCGGCTCACCTCCAACTGCGCAACGCTACGCGCTGTTCACATCCAGCTGCCGCTGCCCAACACTACAATGGCAGACAACAATGCAAACTAGCCACAGACTGCACACAGCACAGCCAGTGATTTTCATACAGAGGTGGCGTTACCAATAAAAAAACCTAAACAGCCTATTTACAAGGTTTTTCAGTAAGTAGTTCTGAACATTTAATTCGCAACTCAATCAATAAAACAAGTATTTAAGCACATCTTGTTTTGATGTTGGGTATAGTAAGGTAATTATCAATGACTCTTTTGGGGCTATCCATTCATGATAATTCGTATTTTTTTCTGCATGTTTAAGAAGATTATGCGCGTAATTAAAAGAAACTTTGGTTATTCTGAAGCAAATATACAAGCGTTTCACGTCTAGATGAAGTTTTGGCGTCTAATGTTTTTCGTACTGGTACATTTCTAAAGTGAAATCATACTCTATACTTGACAATTATTTAAGAATGCCAGTACTGCTTTCTCATAGGTTGTCTACGGATCTTGCATTACTTATTATTGACTTTACGCATTTGTCCCATTTTATATCGCTTCTTAGTATTACCCCTAAATATTTAATGGATGTGATGTGCTTCTTATGTTCACCACTTATCAGATACTATAAATTTCTTCCTCATTGGTGTGGGAATTATCTTGCATTTACCTGCATTTAAAAAGAACTGCCATTCGTTACACGAAGTAGAAATATTGTCTAAGCCCTATTTTACTCGAACAAAACTATAACTATTACGCAGGAAGTCGTGAACATCAGGTCGTAGTTGGCAAAACAAACGGAACGTAACGCTTCTCTAGTTGAGGGCCGATCCACGTGCTTGTTTATGACGTCATCTTGGGCGTTCATTAGGGAGAGCCATGACTTTAATCAAATGGCGATCTAACTGTCATGCCTTTTTAATAGGCAACTGCGGTTGGCTTCGAAGCAGCGGCCTCTTTTGTGGCTGAAAAGGAGTAGCCAGTCGTTGATAATTTTTTTGTATTCGCCCATATGTAAGTTGACCTGTGGCCCAGCGGCGTACATGGAGATTTCACGGCAAAGAACGGCTGTTCAGTCTCGGTTACTTAGAATTTCCTTATAAAAATATTAGACTCTGTCTTTTAGGGAACCAAACAATTTTAGATTCTCTTAAACTTACAAATTAATTCTTTACTTTATTAGAAGCCACCACCCTCTACATACCCTTTCAAAACAAGGTGAAACAATGCAAATCAACATCTGTTCAGACCCGCCAACATAAGCAAATAGCATATAACTCTTTTTCCATGACAAAGCTGCTATCGATCCCCGCCCCCGGAAAGTTAATTGACATGAAACAGGCTACTTGTTGCGTAACAGCCGAAATATGCAGTTATGAAATCTCAAAAAGCAGATCTAAAGTTATGATCTTACAGGGAAAAGAAATATTTTTAGATAACAGCTGTATTGGAGTAATATCAAACTTTAATAATCCTAACTGCACTATCACATACGACTACTACCGAGATATGGAATGTGATCTTGCTTCTCGCGGATGTGAGGCACAATCAGAAGAACACAAGCGAAAAATGCTGCACGGAGACCTACATGGTTCTTCTGTATGACAGTGAAGTATGGACGCAAAAGATAAACAAGTGTCGAATTCAGGCACAGAGATCAAGTGTCTGAGAATAATCAACAAAAATCTGATTCTGAGAACAGTCAAATTTGTAGCAGACTGGATCATACCTGCAATGAGCTCAAATAAAATGAGGTAAACATCGATCATGCGAAACCCAACTCGCGTTTTTCCCACGTCAGATTCTGAAAGCCGGGAATCACGGCAATTAGATAACTATCTACTTCTGAACTTCCGAAAAGCATTTGACTCAGTACCATACCAACGCTTACTAACAAAAGTACGATCGTATGGGGTATCGAGCAAAATTTGTGTATGGATTGGAGGATTTATTGGTAGGGAGGACGCAGCATTGAATGGAGAGTCATCGGCAGATCTAGGGATATCTTCAAGCATGCCCCAGGACAGTTTGTTGCGACCCTTGCTGTTCAAGTTTCATATCAATGACCTGCCAGTCAACATTAATAATAACTCAGACCTTTTTCGGATCGTACAGTTATCTACACTCTGAGACAAAAAAAGCGATGCACCACAAAGGAGTTATCCGAATGGCACGGAAACTGGTAGATGAATTGGATGGTTTACTCGAGGAATTGCTTCACAAATTGAGCAAGTCAGTAACTCGTTGTTCCACCTCTGGCCCTTACGCAATCAGTTATTCGGCTTGGCATTGATTCATAGACCTGCTGGATGTCCTCTTGAGGGATATCGTGCCACATTCTGCCCAACTGGTGGGTCAGATCGTCAGAATACAGAGCTGTTTGGATGACCCCGCCCATAATGCTACAAACATTCTCAATTGGGGAGAGATCCAGCGACCTTGCTGGCGAAGGCAAGGTTTGGCAAGCACGAAGACAAACAATAGAAAATCTTAATGCGTGCGGGTGGATTTACCTTGCTGAAGTATAGGCCTAGGATGACTTGCCATGAACGGCAACAAAACGAGGCGTACCGCTATGCTGTAAGGGTTCCGTGGATGACAACTAAAGGGGGTCCTGCTATGAAATGAAATGGGGCCCCATACCTTCACTGCTGGCTGCCGGGCCGTGTGGTTCCTGATCAATATTAACGGCATAGGAGACAATCTGAGTAGCCGTCTTAGATTGTTTGCAGATGATGCTATCATTTACCGTTTTGTAAAGTCATCAGATGATCAAAACGACTTGCAAAATGATTTAGATAAGATATCTGTATAGTGCGAAAAGTGGCAATTGACCCTGAATAAGGAAAAGTGCGAAGTTATTCACATGAGTACTAAAAGAAATCAGCTAAATTTCGATTACGCGATATGTCACACAAAACTGAAGGCTGTAAATTCAACTAAATACTTAGGGATTACAGTTACAAATAACCTAAATTGGAACGATCATATAGATGATATTGTGGGTAGAACAAACCAAAGACTGAGATTCATTGTCAGAACACTTAGAAGGTGCAACGGGTCCACTAAAGACACTGCTTACACCACGCTTGTCCGCCCTATTCTGGAGTATTTCTGCGCGATATGGGATCCGAATCAGGTGGGACTGACGGATGACATCGAAAAAGTACAAAGAAGGGCAGCTCGTTTTGTATTATCGCGAAAATAGTGTCCATCTGGTAATTTTAAAGTATTCTTGAAACAATTAGATTCTGTGCTATTGTATCTCACAAGAAAAAATAGGGACATTATAGTAACTGGAGATTTTAATATAGACTTCCTAGAAAGCTCATCTTCTAAGACAGAGTTTGCATATTTAATGCATACCTACAACCTTGTCTCCACTGTCAGTTCTCCCACAAGAACTACTGCCACTTACAGCACTCTAATAGACAATATCTTTGTAGATATGAGTAAAACTCATCACATCAAAGTTGAAAAAGTCATAAATGGTCTCTCTGATCATGATGGGCAAATACTCACAATTGACAACTTTAATACAAATCAGAACAAAGCTAGTGCACAGTGGAAAACCATTAGAAACATGAATGAGGAAAATATCCAGCAATTCAAATTATGCATTCGGGAGACTGATTGGAGGTATGCTTATCTTGCAAATGATGTTAATACAAAATATAATTTATTTACTGATGAATTATCGGGTATATTTGAAAGTGTCTTTCCAAAAAAGGTCTGTAGACTACAGAACAGGCAATCAAGCAAAAAACCATGGCTCACCAAGGGCATAAAAATATCATGCCAGAGACAAAGAGAACTGTATATAAGATCCAGACAATCCAATAATCCCCTCCAGATGAAATCTTATAGGACATACTGCAAAATCTTAACTAAAGTCATTAAAAAATCTAAAAGTATGTGCTTACAATCTGAAATTAACTGTTCAAATAATAAAATCAGAACTATATGGAATGTAATAAAGAGGGAAACAGGTACTGCACCATCTGACAATGAAAAAACTGCTGTCTTAAAAATTAACGATTTGGAAATAATTATTAGTAAACAGATAGCAGACACATTTACCAATCACTTTCTAAGTGTCACCTCTCAAATAGGTTGCAGTGGTGACCTAAGGGAAGCTGCAGATATTCTGAAACTTAACCTCCCACAATGTTTTAATGATATAAATGTAACAACCATAACTGTTAATGAAATAAAAAAATAATTCACTCATTGAAAAGTAAAGGATCTTCAGGTATAAATAACATCTCTAGTAAACTGTTGAAAGCCAGCAGTAATGATGTAACTGTGGTACTTGCTCACATTTGCAACACATCTCTTTGTGAGGGAGTTGTTCCAGAGAGAATGAAATATGCCATTGTGAGACCTCTTTTCAAGTCTGATGATGCTACAGATGTCAAAAATTATCGTCCTGTCTCTCTCTTAACAACATTTTCAAAGGTTCTTGAAAAGGCAGTGTATAACAGGATTGTGGCACATTTTGATAAATTTAACATTATTAACCACAGACAGTTTGGTTTTCAAAAAGGGGTTTCCACAGAGCGTGCCATATATTCACTCACAAATGATGTCTTGGAGTCTATTAATAGTAAGAAGTCACCAGTTGGTGTCTTCTGTGATATTTCCAAGGCCTTTGATTGTGTAAACCACAAGATACTCTTGGAGAAGGCCTATCATTACGAAATCAAAGGGCCTATAGGTAACTGGCTAAAACCATATCTTGAAGACAGAAAACAAAAGGTGGTTCTAAACGGCTGCAACAAAGGATCTTCTAATCTAGTGGATTCTGAATGGGGCAAAATTCAGCATGGAGTTCCCCAGGGATCTGTTCTTGGGACCTTGCTGTTTTCAACATATGTTAATGATTTATCCCTGTCCATTAGTAAAAATTGTGAATTCACAATGTTTGCTGATGATACAAGCATTGTCATAGATGGTAAGTCTACTGCTGATCTGGAGACTGATGTTAATGATATACTCAGAGAAGTTACAGCTTGGTTTTCAATTAATTCTCTTTCAGTTAATATTAAAAAAAACTAATTTTATACAGTTTCACACAAAAAATAAAACTCTAGACAATATAGTAATTGCTCATGACAACCAGGAACTAGAACAGGTGCAATCCACTAAATTCCTGAGGGTTCACATTGACAGTAGGCTCAACTGGGGACAGCATGTGTCCCTTATTCTAAAAAGCCTTTAATCAACAACTTTTGCTCTAAGAATCATTACTCATTTTGGGGACATTAACATTTTAAAATCAGCTTACTTTGGGTACTTTCACTCATTAATGAGTTACAGAATAATATTCTGGGGTAATTCACCAGCCTCAAAAAAAATCTTAACTGCTCAGAAGAGAGCAGTCAGAATCATGTTCCTCCACGAACCTCATGTAGAAAATTTTTCACACAGTTAGGTATAATGACCACAACATGTCAGTACATATACTCTCTTATGAATGTAGTAAACAAAGACTATGCTCAGTATGAAACAAATTGTTCATACCATAACTACAATACTAAGAGGTAAAGATGGTCTACATGTTGAACTAAAAAATTTATCACTTGTACAGAAGGGGGTAAAGTATGCTGCTATAAAGACTTTTAATGCACTGCCTAATTATATTAAATGTACAAGAGGAAATGAAACGCTGTTCAAAGGTACGTTAAAAAATACCTGCTTGACCATCCACTGTACTCCTTAGATGAATTCTTTTCCAGGAGAAATGCTGTCCCTTAATAATAGATGTATTTAGTCTCTTAGTTATTAGATGGATGGAACAATATTATGTTAATATTATAGTTATAATGTTATATTGTGAATTGCTATACTAGTTAAATGAGAGCTTGTAAATGAGAAAAAATGATACTTATTAATATCTATATCATTGTATTATATTACTATTCTGTAGCATTAATTGTATTTGTACAATTGTATTGACACATTCCACATCCAGGCGAATCATTCGCATGTACGGATCTATGGAATACGCATACCAAATAAATAAAATAAATAAAACAAACATGATACGCGAATTGGAGTGGCAATCATTAAAACAAAGGCGTTTTTTATTGCGACGAGATCTTCTCAGGAAATTTCAATCACCAGTTTTCTCCTCCGATTGCGAAAACATTCTGTTGGCACCTACCTACACAGGGAGAAACGATCATCACGATAAAATAAGAGAAATCAGGGCTCGCACAGAAAAATTTAAGTGCTCGTTTTTCCCGCATGCCGTTCGAGAGTGGAACGATAGAGAGACAGCTTGAAGGTGGTTCACTGAACTCTCTGCCAGGCACTTTATTGTGAATAGCAAAGTAATCACGTAGATGTAGATGTAGATGGTGGGTGACAGCCAGGTTGGTATGCCACAGCTCTCCACGGCGTCTCCAGATATGTCTTCGCTGATCATTGGGGCTCAGTTCAAAGCGAGACTCCTCACTAAAGACCATTAGACAGTCAATGAGATTGGGCTTCGATGACGGGAAAAACTCTAAAATGCGGTACAATGGAAAGTAAACTCTGTACGCAGTTAACAGTGTTGTTCAGAGTATGGATGCGCATGTAGATGAAGACATAGCAACAAACCACTGGTCTAATCTGTGAAGCAGATGATTATTCATATACAGAGTGGTTGCAATAAAACTTTCGCTACTTGAGCCAATGTAGACGGAAAACTATTTACCGTATGTGCAGACTGTACGCTGCAAGGATTTGTATTGTTAGTAGTGTTGAAACGTCCCCTTTGAACAATTATACATGACTGTGCTTAAACTGACATACAATATTTTTAGCGCAACGCAATCTGACTTTCAAAAATCCCTGCAAAAGAATGGCCCTGAGTAACATTAAACTATACCTTTCAGAAATCACTTACCTCACAAAAATCTTCATTACTCGAACTACTGCAGTACAGCGAGCGCCACTACTGCCAGCTAAATAAAAGATTCAAACTACGGAAGGCACTAACTACTGATAGGGATAGTTAGCAAATGAAAGATATTAATAGAGAACAAACAATGTATTTACCTTAGTATCATCAAAAGTCATAATATATATAGCAGTTCACGACAAATTACAAAACTCCGCCATCTCTCTCCCCACATCCACCACTGCTGGCGGCTCACCTGCAACTGCGCAACGCTACGCGCTGTTCACATCCAGCTGCCGCTGCCCAACACTACAATGGCAGACAACAATGCAAACTAGACACTGACTGCACACAGCACAGCCAGTGATTTTTATACAGAGGTGGCGTTACCAATAAAAAAACCTAAACAGCCTACTTACAGTGTTAGTTTCATGACTTGCCGTTAGGCGCCATTACTGGCACGGAAAAGTAGGGGTGAAACACAAAAATCATTGTGCATTACAGTTGCAGACTATCAACATGGATCTGGACAAGCTGAGCTGTTTTATCAAAACTGTTGCAATACGAGGGGCGTTTGAAAAGTCCATGCAAAGTCTGAGGGATGGCACCACCGGCGTGTAGATAGGTCGTGCTTAGTTAGTAGCATCTTTGGAAAAAAACGCACACCAAGATTTAGCCATATTGGTCTATTTCTTTGTGTTTGGCATTCGTGTGAATCAAGGAAGTCGAGTGATTGTTGAAAAATGGACGAAAAAGGTTTTCGTGTGGTGTTCAAACATTACTTTATGAAAGGCAAAACGCCTCAGGAGACTAAAGCGAAGCTTAATAAACATTATGGTGACTCTGCACCTTCGATTAGAACAGTTTATAAGTGGTTTCAAAATATCTGGAGTGACCATATGGGCATAAGTGATGCTGAACGTTCTGGATGCCCTGTGGAGGTTACGACTCCAGAAATCATTGATAAAATCCATGACATGGTGATGAATGACAGAAGAGTTAAGGTGCGTGAGATTGCTAGTGCTGTGGGCATCTCGAATGAACGGGTGCATAATATTTTGCATAAACATTTGGACGTGAGAAAGCTATCCGCAAAATGGGTTCCGCGATTGTTCACGCTTGACCAAAAACGGAATCGTGTGAAGTGTTGCAAGGATGGTTTTCAGCTGTTCAGGAAGAATCCGCAGGACTTTAAACGTCGTTTCGCCACTGTGAATGAAACATGGATACATTACTATACTCCTGAGACCAAACAACAATCTAAACAATGGGTTACTAAGGGAAAATCTGCACCAAAAAAGGCGAAGACCATTCCTTCAGCCGGAAAGTTTATGAAGACTGTCTTTTGGGATTAGAAAGGGATAATCCTCATCGACAATCTGGAAAAGGTTAAAACTATTACAGTCTGGAACCGCGCGACCGCTAAAGTCGCAGGTTCGAATCCTGCCTAGGGCATGGATGTGTGTGATGTCCTTAGGTTAGTTAGGTTTAAGTAGTTCTAAGTTCTAGGGGACTAATGACCTCAGAAGTTAAGTCCCATAGTGCTCACAGCCATATTCAAAACTATTACAGGTGCATACTATTCATCGTTATTGGACCGTTTGAAAACCGAGCTGCAAGGGAAACGCCGGCGATTGGGCCGCAAAAAAGTCCTTTTCCATCACGACAATGCACCAGCAGACACCTCAGAAGTTGTGGTCGCAAAATTGATGGAAAGAGGATTCCAACTTGTTTTACATCCCCTCTATTCTCCGGACTTGGCTCCCTCGGACTATTATTTGTTCCCCAATTTGAAGAAATAGCTGGCAGGACAAAGACTTTATTCAAACGAGGAGGTGATTGCAGCAACTAATAGCTATTTTACAGATTTGGACAATTCCTATTATTCGGATGGGATCAACAAATTAGAACAGCGTTGGACGACGTGTATAAGTCTAAAAGGAGACTATGTCGAAAAATAAAAAAGGCTTACCCCAAACACGTAAGTAGTTTTTATTTTTGCTCGGACTTTTCAAACGCCCCTCGTAGTGATGCTGCTCTTCGCTAGTATCGACGCATTAAAGGAATGTGAAGAGGTTATCCTTCTGCAGCGGGGTTTAAGAACATGATTTGTAAGTTTGAATTAAGTGACAGTTTGGGAATTACTCCTGAGAGAGGACAACGGTCAAAAATTTGCGCCATAAATTGTTGAAGAAGTTACAGTTGCCATGGCTGAGAATGCTGGGCCCAGTCCGTGATGTCCAAGGAGTGCACGAGCTGTGTCACGACAGCGGAACGTTGCATGGTCCACCGTTCGGAAAGTGTTGCAAGCAATTGTTAAATGAAACTTCCTGGCAGATTAAAACTGTGTGCCGGACCGAGACTCGAACTCGGGACCTTTGCCTTTCGCGGGCAAGTGCTCTACCAACTGAACGCAGTTTTAATCTGCCAGGAAGTTTCATATCAGCGCACATTCCGCTGTAGAGTGAAAATTTTATTCTAGAAATATCCCCCAGGCTGTGGCTAAGCCATGTCTCCGCAATATCCTTTCTTTCAGGAGTGCTAGTTCTGCAAGGTTCGCAGGAGAGCTTCTGTAAAGTTAGGAAGGTAGGAGACGAGGTACTGGCAGAAGTAAAGCTGTGAGGACGGGGCGTGAGTCGTGCTTGGGTTGCTCAGTTGATAGAGCACTTGCCCGCGAAAGGCAAAGGTCCCGAGTTCGAGTCTCGGTCCGGCACACAGTTTTAATCTGCCAGGAAGTTTCATGTCAGCGCACACTCCGCTGTAGAGTGAAAATTTCGTTATAATTGTTAAATGGTTCCTCTAGTGCAGTTCCAAGCTGTCCTGGCTGCAACATCTCAGGAAATGTAACTTTCGTAACATGGAACGTAAACATGGTACACAATTAACAAATGTTACCCTCTCATGTGGGAATTAAAGTGTGTTTCTGTCAATGCTTTATTCGTTATTTCTCTTTCGCACGTCCTTATAAATGGTACCACAAAGTTTCATCGTCCAGCGATCACTCGTTTTTCAAGGGAGCTCTCTCAAGTAGTGAAAGTTTAATTATTACTATCCTGAATGTTAAGAGAAAATTGTGATCTTATGAATATGCCCCTTCGTTGTTCTGGCTGTAGTTTACATGTTTTTCATGTATGGAACCGTTTAACACGGTGAAGAGGCATCGCGGAATCGTGCGCTAACAACAATACTGTGATGGTTTACTCCCAACTGTAGTTTCTTAATTTAAAATTGCCATTAAGCATTCTTCTATTATCCCTTAAAAATAATCACAGTAAAAGCACAATCCCCGTTGCATTGACAAGCCGCGTACAGTAAGCTTAAGACACAACTGTGACGCTGTTTCCCGTGAATTACCGTGACGTCAAATATATTAAGTACAGGGTCAACGAAGGCTTTTTATTTTTCCAGTTGTACGAGGGCGTGCTTTAAAGTAATGCTTCCGAATTTTTTATGTGAATTCCGTTAAACTTTTGTTTCTCACCCTGGTGACGTACATATTTCTGCCAACGAGAGAAAAGTTTGTTGATACTGTCACTGGAGAATGTTTGACTTTGTTAACGACATCACCTCTGCTTGCACCGCTTCATCACAATCGAAGTGAAATCATCGAAGCTATTCTTTAAGTTTTGCAAAAAGATGAAAATCTGATGGGACCAAATCGGAACTGTATGGAGAATGACCGATGACAGTCAGCTTAAGGCGTCGGATTGTTGCAGAAGTCGCAGCGCTTGGGTGTGGCCTGACATTGTCACGCCGAAGTAGAGGGTGTCGCATGGGTGGACCAACACATCGAATTCAAAACTCGATAACAGCACGCTGTTTCTGGCGCACGGACTTTGTTGCGTTACACGGCACCATGTTACACATTACAATTCGGAGCCATCTAGCGTCACAGGGCTAAAAACACGTAGACATAAAGAATAAAGATGTAGAATGTTAAAAGGTTTTTTATTTAAAAAGATTTAAGAGCTTCCACAGAGAAAATTAGGAGGCATTACATTTCTGCACACTCTCGTTTCCGGGATGGTTCCTTTGAAAGGGCACGGCCGACTTCCTTCCCTAATCCGATGAGATCGATGACCTCGCTGTCTGGTCTCCTCCCCCAACCAATCCCACCATCCATTCACACTCTCGTTTGCGTACGTTTATTGTGAAGACTTGCAAATGGTTTTAGTGCCCTTCTTCATTAAACTGTTTCTGGCTTTGTGTTACAGTTTTTAAAGGATTAGTGTTAATTCTCTCGGCAATTCGACATAAAGTATGAATTCATTTCCTTGTCAATCCCGCTGCTGAATGACAGGCAGACGTAACTTCAACTGCCTCATAGAGCCTCATTCACAGCTTCATGAGTGTAGCTAATTGGGCTAATTTGTGCAGTATAAAACCTTTGTAATATTTTGTGTAGGTGGTGTTGAATAGCTTTAACGCAAGTTAGTAACTGAATCGCGAAGTACACAGCTATACTTATTTTATTTTGACAATCGATTTTCGTCACAATCTGACCATAAAAAAAAGGTCAAATGTGTGAGAAATCGTATGGGACTTAACTGCTAAGATCATCAGTCCCTAAGGTTATACACTACTTAACCCAAATTATCCTAAGGACAAACACACACACCCATGCCCGAGGGAGGACTCGAACCTCCGCCGGGACCAAATCTGACCATCCTCGGAGCATAAAAGACATATTTAACTGTGTGTTTCACAACTGCAGTAATTACTCATGATCTTGAAATGCTCCGTTCCTGTATTTCTTCTGATATAACTAATCACATATTTCTGTCTTGCAGTGTAAACGCCGGCCGAAGTGGCCGCGCGGTTCTGGCGCTGCAGTCTGGAACCGCGAGACCGCTACGGTCGAAGGTTCAAATCCTGCCTCGGGCATGGATGTCTGTGATGTCCTTAGGTTAGTTAGGTTTAACTAGTTCTAAGTTCTAAGGGACTAATGACCTCAGCAGTTGAGTCCCATAGTGCTCAGAGCCATTTGAACCATTTTGCAGTGTAAACTATCTACACGCTTGAATCAACCTTGGTGCCTTTCTACTGCTATAACTGTTTTAAGAAATTCACGTGGATTCTCTACAAGGTAAATCTTAATAAAACCTTATCTTACTTGCTCTGCGACATCTTCTATCATTCGCAAAAGCTCCTGAGTACTTTCGGGTGCAGCGAAAGTAGGCATTTTGGAATGATTGACGCTGTAACATACGAGCGCGGGTTTCAGTACTATGCCACTACGCAACCCATTTTGTGCGTTAAACAGCTCTACGCGTTGTCACCCTAAATGTACATCTATCTGAAAAATCGTAACCTTTATTATGACAGCATTTATACATAACAAATTTTGTAGTGAGAGTGATAGATATGTTTCCCTTGTCATTGTACTTATAATTGTGTTTTGGTTGAAGGTCACTTAGTCGTTGGATAAAAGTGTAATACTTAGTTGGAAATTTTAATCGTTACTCTCTATCACCAATAGTCACGTGAGAAGTAATCTTTGTTTTGCGGATGATCATAATTGCGCAATTAAACGATCTACCGCCAGAGAATTCCTGTTACAAATTAACGTCCAGATTATGTTTGAAGACTGAGCGCAACTCTACCGAACAAGTGTGGTGTAGAATAATAGTCATTGTCTTACTGAAAGTGCAGAAAAGCCATATCAGGATAACCGACGTGGAATTCGAATAATGTTTTTGAAGCGTCGGATGCTTCACTATACAGCTCGGTTTCAAGAAATGTTCAGACAACAGTGTTTGTAGTTAATATGACAGGCAAAGAGATAATCTCAGCATATAAATACAAAACTGCACATTTCCATGTGGGAGTTGTAATTCGCTCTATGTACAAATACAAGCCCTAGTGTCATATCTAGTTTATGTCAGCAAAATTGATAGCTGCAGTGGTTGTTTTGTGTCACAGGTACTTACTTAAACAGATAAATAATTGTATAAAGAAACAATTCGAACTGGAAAAGTTATTTTTGTTGCAAATAATGTGTTTCGCCTCGTTAAGGCTTCATCAGATATTATCTAAAAGGAAACGAAAAGCAAGACCATAATTGTACTTGAGTATAATCCTAGGGCACGCTTCTAGGTCCGATCTCAAATAATTTGAAAATATTTCTAAATGATGAGCTCGCCAGTAAGAATCAGGCTTTTTATGACCTAATATTACCTGTTACAAAGTAAGTTTCTTATGTTACTAGCTGGTTTCCCTCTCTTGTTTCCATAATGTATTCTTCTGCAGCTGTATTTCATACCCGCATTTTTATTATAATTGTTCATGAATACGCAATTTGTTAACTTTTACGACCTGTGCAACTCTTTTTCAAACCAACATTTGTTTTGTCATATTTTTTAATTAGGTGCGCCGGCCGGAGTGACCATGCGGTTCTAGGCGCTACAGTCTGGAACCGAGCGACCGAGGTTCGAATCCTGCCTCGGGCATGGATGTGTGTGATGTCCTTAGGTTAGTTAGGTTTAATTAGTTCTAAGTTCTAGGCGACTGATGACCTCAGAAGTTAAGTCGCATGGTGCTCAGAGCCATTAATTAGGCGCTATTCTTTAGCTCCTGAAATAGTGCTATCTATTCACGTATCTCACTTGCCTTTTGTGCTTTTTACAGACTTGTCATTTTATGATAAGATATTTTAATGAATTTTATTTCTTACTTTTAGTCACTTTCTTCTATACATTTATGCCTAGCTTAAACGAAGATTTTCCTACACTTGCGCCGTCTGTGATCGTCCCGCTCTGCTATCGCAGCCCACATGTGTTTATTTCTATTTCATGCGTTTTGTATCCTGCCTGGTAGGCGGCGCGTGAGTCTGCTCCTGTAAACTGAAGGGTAGGCCGATTGTAGGAAGTGAGTAGGAGCAGGAAAAGGTGAAATTCTTCGGTACTGCGTATAGGTTAAAACTCTTTTACTGGGGTATGAACATATTTACTGATATTATTACTTAAGTCTGCGTACAGACGAGCACGTAGGTGCGAAGCCGTTCATCAATCAAATCTAACATCGGCTAGAAGTTACAAAGGCAAAATCTGTAGTGACTCGCCCACTTTGAAATAGTAACAATGTTACTTGGTCGTCTACTCGGAATCAAATAGGCAGAATCCGGAGCGGCGCTCGTAGAGCTGCACAGCGCCGGCTAGAGGGTGCTGTCGTCGGCGTCGGTGTCGTAGTGCCAACCTAAGAACTTGCAACTACGCCGTGGCATCGTAGCTATCGATATCACAATGTGGCCGCCTTGTAGACGGTTTACTTACGTGATCTTCAGATTTATATGATGTACGCGAGGCTCTCCGCAGTGCTTGACTCGGTAGTGTCCATTATTTTCAAGGTAATTCTCCGTTACCACAATCGTTTTGTAAAGACCTTTCCTTTACTTTCATACAGTTATCAGCGGCTTATTCCTATAGCAGACTTACGTATAGTCTTGCTCCAGTGGATCTGGTCCGACAGAAACGCCTTTTAGAGTTTATTCACCGTCAGATCTGATCAACTGCCTTTACAGCCGGCGATATGAAGTGCTCTTGATAGCTTTCCGTGAGTGTTTATTTGTTCCCTCTTTCTTGAAGAATTTTTAAATAGTTTTTAGCGCAGCTTACAACTATGCCCTACAATTATACTCTTGTATGACTATGCTCTTACTTTTCTTTTCTTTTCTTTTTAGATAAAATCTGATGAACCTTTAATCAGGCGAAACGCGTTATTTGTAGTAAAAATAACTTTCCAAATGAGACAGTTTTTTTATACAATCACGAAAAACAGTAGCTATACCAGTCAGCCTATGATGGCGCGGAACAACCTTTACGATAAGTAATTGTCTCGTTAGAAAGCTCTAATTTACAGCAATCACATTATACACTGCTGTTCGTTAAAATGAGAACTCCGTGAAGGAGGCATGCTACAAACATACTGGTATAACTGGCGAGAAGTGTACTACTATATGGATGTGTAAATGGTTGGCATTTCAGCGCAATCGCACCAAGCAGGTAGGAGTCACGCCATATAAATTCCATATAAGAGGAAAGATTAAGTTTCTTATTCACAGATCGTATTTCAACATTGTTTGTGAGGAGATGGCGTTATGGATCGTGTAAGCAGGAGGAACTTCGACCAGCACATGTTGCAGTTCGACAGCAGCAGGTTCGTGACCTTTTAAAGCTGAAGTCTTTTTATTCTGCGATGTTGATGCCCACTTCGGTCTAGATCCCACGACTGTCACTAGTCTATATAATCTATGGGTTCAGGATCTCAACGGCCCCACACGACTTGCGCCTTAGAGAGCGGACATATTATTCGCTCGCGTGTGCAACCACGTCACGCAACCAGAAGCACGAAATGGCTTTTTTGCTGAAATACAAGTACCCACACCGACAGTGAAACGACTTCTGAAGCACTATAGACTCTTAACAAGGCGACCATTGTTGCGACTTCCCTTGACATTGCAGGAATGAGAGGCGCCTACGACAACGCCGGGCACAGAATGACACCGTGTCGCTTTTCAGGCGAGAGCATGTTCACCGCGGAAGATCGTGACACGGTCCATCCTTTCAGCCATCGGACGAATGTCTAAATGGCAGATATTGAGATAACTGATCGCGGAACGGAAACGCAACTGCAAACGCTTAGTAGTGGAAAGACGTCAGGACCAAATGAGATACGTGTAAGATTCTACAAAGATTATGCGAAAGAACTTGATCCCCTACTAGCAGCAGTTTATCGTAGATCGATGGAGAAACCAAGGGTACCTAGCGACTGCAAAAAAAAAAAAAAAAAAAAAAAAAAAAAAAAAAAAAAAAAATCATTCCCATTTTCAAGAAGGGTCGCAGGACAGATGCACATAATTATAGGCCTATATCGTTGACGACAGTCTGTTGTGAAACTACGGAAAATGCTTTATGACCAAGAATTATGAGGTCCTTGGACAATGAAAATGTCCTTAAAAAAATCAACATGGATTCATCAAACAGAGATCGTGTGCAACTCAGTTCGCTCTGTTCCTTCATGAATCCCATATCGCTGTAGACGACGGCGCTCATGTTGATGTCGTGTTCCTTGACTACGAGAAGGCATTTGTCACCGTCCAGCACTACCGTATAGGGAAAAAATACGAGCTTACCGACTATCGGACCAGCTTTTCGACTGGATTCAAGACTTCCTACCAGATAGAACTCAACACGACGCTCTTAACGGAACAAAATCGACAGATGTAAAGGTTATTTCTGGAGGACCCCAAGGAGGAGCGACAGGACTGTTACTGTTTGCAGTGAATGTAAAAAATCTAGAGAAAGCGTAGGAAGCTCTTCAAGACTGTTCACAGATGGTGCGATTGTCAACACTCCTGGAAATGGAAAAAAGAACACATTGACACCGGTGTGTCAGACCCACCATACTTGCTCCGGACGCTGCGAGAGGGCTGTACAAGCAATGATCACACGCACGGCACAGCGGACACACCAGGAACCGCGGTGTTGGCCGTCGAATGGCGCTAGCTGCGCAGCATTTGTGCACCGCCGCCGTCAGTGTCAGCCAGTTTGCCGTGGCATACGGAGCTCCATCGCAGTCTTTAACACTGGTAGCATGCCGCGACAGCGTGGACGTGAACCGTATGTGCAGTTGACGGACTTTGAGCGAGGGCGTATAGTGGACATGCGGGAGGCCGGGTGGACGTACCGCCGAATTGCTCAACACGTGGGGCGTGAGGTCTCCACAGTACATCGATGTTGTCGCCAGTGGTCGGCGGAAGTTGCACGTGCGCGTCGACCTGGGACCGGACCGCAGCGACGCACGGACGCACGCCAAGACCGTAGGAAACTACGCAGTGCCGTAGGGGACCGCACCGCCACTTCCCAGCAAATTAGGGACACTGTTGCTCCTGGGGTATCGGCGAGGACCATTCGCAACCGTCTCCATGAAGCTGGGCTACGGTCCCGCACACCGTTAGGCCGTCTTCCGCTCACGCCCCAACATCGTGCAGCCCGCCTCCAGTGGTGTCGCGACAGGCGTGAATGGAGGGACGAATGGAGACGTGTCGTCTTCAGCGATGAGAGTCGCTTCTGCCTTGGTGCCAATGATGGTCGTATGCGTGTTTGGCGCCGTGCAGGTGAGCGCCACAATCAGGACTGCATACGACCGAGGCACACAGGGCCAACACCCGGCATCATGGTGTGGGGAGCGATCTCCTACACTGGCCGTACACCACTGGTGATCGTCGAGGGGACACTGAATAGTGCACGGTACATCCAAACCGTCATCGAACCCATCGTTCTACCATTCCTAGACCGGCAAGGGAACTTGCTGTTCCAACAGGACAATGCACGTCCGCATGTATCCCGTGCCACCCAACGTGCTCTAGAAGGTGTAAGTCAACTACGCTGGCCAGCAAGATCTCCGGGTCTGTTCCCCATTGAGCATGTTTGGGACTGGATGAAGCGTCGTCTCACGCGGTCTGCACGTCCAGCACGAACGCTGGTCCAACTGAGGCGCTAGGTGGAAATGGCATGGCAAGCCGTTCCACAGGACTACATCCAGCATCTCTACGATCGTCTCCATGGGAGAATAGCAGCCTGCATTGCTGCGAAAGGTGGATATACACTGTACTAGTGCAGACATTGTGCATGCTCTGTTGCCTGTGTCTATGTGCCTGTGGTTCTGTCAGTGTGATCATGTGATGTATCTGACCCCAGGAATGTGTCAATAAAGTTTCCCCTTCCTGGGACAATGAATTCACGGTGTTCTTATTTCAATTTCCAGGAGTGTATAAGAAAGTAGCAACGCCAGAAGGCAGTATCGATTTGCAGAATGTCCTGCAATGCATTGATGAATGGTGCAGGCTCTGACAGGTGACCCTGGACGTAAGTAAATGTAACATATTCCACATAAATACGGAAAAAATCCACTACTTTACAACTACTCTATTGATGACTAGTTGCCGAAAACCCTTGCTAGGTAGGAGTGACAGAAGAGAGAGAGAGAGAGAGAGAGAGAGAGAGAGAGAGAGGGAGGGAGAAAGAGAAGATTAAACGAAGAGAGGCGCGTTTCGCCACTGGTTCGTTTAGTGTCACGAGGGCGTTACAGAGATGCTCAACAAACTCCACTGGCAGACGTTACAAAAGCAGCGTTGAGTTCAAAATGGCACTGAGCACTATGGCACTTAACATCTGAGGTCATCAGTCCCCTAGAACTTAGAACTACTTAAACCTAACTAACCTAAGGACATCACACACATCCATGCCCGAGGCAAGATTCGAACCTGCGACCGTAGTGGTCACGCGGTTCCGGACTGAAGCGCCTAGAACCGCTTGGCCACCGCGGCCGGCGCAGCGTTGTGTATCACGGATAGGTTTACTATTGAAATTTCGAGTGTGCACTTTCCTGGAAGGGTTGAACAACATATTACTTCCTCCTACATTCATCTGACGAAACGATCACAACAAGAAAATTCAAGGAATTAGAGCTTACCGACAACCATCCTTCCCGCGAGCCATTCGCTAGTGGAACAGGAGGGGGTGATCAGAAGTACCCTCCGCCACACACCGTTAAGTGGCTTGCGGAGTATGATGCAAACGTACAGTATCACGATGGTCGTGTCTGTGTGTGGAGACCCCGAAGAGAGCTAACGTTGTCAGATTGCTTTCATCAGCGTCATACTTGGCGCCATGGTACCGACTGCCATTGGATACACAACACGACCACCTCTGGTTCGGATAGCTGGTGATTTGTACAGCAGGTGTTACTCTTCTGACAAGTTACAGCCGTTAGCTCTAACCTATTTTCGAGGTCTCCATGACGTTACGTTCCAATAAGATTATACGTGAGCCGGTACTGGCCTGACCTACTTAAGACCAATATTTCAACTATCTTTATCGATGAAATGACTGTTCACTGTAACGTTATTGATACAGAATAACAGTAACAGTAATGCTTCAAACTGACCTAGTGTCTATGATGACCATAGAGTAATAAGTGGAAAGACGCCTCTACCTTAAGAACGGAAACTTCTGTAGGTTCCTACACGTGCGCTACATGACGAAAGCTGAACAAAGTTAGACCCGGACTAGCTATTGTAGTCCTGTCACTGTACAGGCCACGTCAAAACCGATGTTCCCGCGCGGCTTAATTGTTAACACTGAAGTACACTGCGTTGCAACTGTCGGTCTTCTTTGTAACTGGTTATTTTAAACGTATTTTCTTGGACGAGAGACAGATAAAATCTCTGATAGATCTGCTCTTTGTATCATGGCCACAACAAATACGGCTTTGCTGGCCGCACCAAAAAAGTTTGGTGACCCACGGGTTTTTGATCACTTGAATAGGCTGACAGATTAAAGTGGAATTTGTGATTCTTCAGTTTCTCCCGGAGTATTTGTTGCTCGAACCGTCCGCGGTTGTACTAGCGGTTCATACTGTCCAATTGGCACAATATTTCGGCGATCAGACATGTCGCCATCGTCAGCTGCGCTCACGAACTGAGCTTCTGACAATGATGCTGAGGTTGGTGCTCCGTTGGAGAGCTTCCTTTGCTCGGCATGCTGAGAAGCGTAAGCATAAAAATGCTGTTCCTGTGAGGAAGAAAAGAAAAATCTTACTTATACGAATTGTCCTTCGGTGATGTGGTTATGATACCCTGTGTCTTCCGGGAGAAAATTATTCTCGCAGCAAGTCAGGCCAACGTGTGGTTGGTCAGTGGTGTGGTTGGTGGCCTACTTCATGGACGAGTCGATTGCTGGATTGTCCCGTCTCCTGGTAGAAGAATGTTGCGATGAACCTGAATCTGTCCTGCAGGACCGGGATGCCTGTGTCCTCGTGCAGCAGACGAGTGGAGTATTCCCTCGGAAGACGTAGAGCGGTCTTCAGAGCCCGGTTCTGGATCCATTGCAGCATTGCGATGAGCGGATCTATGACCTTTCCCCACGCCACAGCTACGGTTGATGAGATCGTCCCTGGTGAGAATTTCTATGGACTCTCTAACTAAGCTGTCCCAGTATTTGGAAGTCTGTGCCAATATCCTGGTAGGTTCATACTCCATCGCATGATTCCCGGGCAAAGAGTGCTCTGCGACCGCTGACTTATTGGAATACATCAGTTGGGTGTCCCTCTGGTGTTCTCGGCAACGATCTTAGACGGCGCGCACTGTCTACCCAATATATGTCTGCCCACACTGACATGGAATCTGGTATACGTCCGCCTGCCAAGATCATCTTTAACGCTTTCCAATAAAGCTTGAGTTTTATTGGGTAGGCAAAAGATAGTTTTTAGTCGGTGCTTCTTCAATATGCGTCCGCTGGCCGGTGTGACCGAGCGGTTCTAGGCGTTTGGCTGGAACCGAGCTAACGCTACGGTCGTAGGTTCGAATCCTGCCTCGGGCATGGATGTGTGTGATGTCCTTAGGTTAGTTAGGTTTAAGTTGTTCTAAGTTCTAGAGGACTGATGACCGCAGACGTTAAGTCCCATAGTGCTCAGAGCCATTTTATCAATATGCGTCCGATTTTTTTCGATAGTGCGCCGGTGTACGGGATAAAGGCCGTGGATGCCTCTTCCTCCGTAACTTCTTCCGTCTCCACAGGATGAACCGTGGAGGATAACCTTATTGTGCACCAAGCGCATCGCAACAGAGACTAGCAGCAGCCGGACTAGGAAATTACCGTTTCTTATGCTGACTGCCGTTAACACATTTGAACGGCTGCGTTTGAAGTGATTCTCCGACTAGGACGATGGATTGCTGATGAATAGCGTCACACTGTGTTCAGTGACAAATCGCTGTTGTGCGTTACCCCGAATGACCATCGTCGGTGATTATGGCGGCGAACTTAGGAGAGGTCCAATTCTTTCAGTGCGGTGTTACTCCCAGTGTGGGGAATCGTTATGTATGACATTCAGTCACGGCTGGCAGTGACTGAGGAAACACTGATACATCACGGACGTCCTGTATCATCGTACGTTACCTTTCATGTGACCGAGCGTGGTGGTGCAGTGGTTAGCACACTGGACTCGCAATCGGGAAACGATGGTTCAAACCCGCGACCGGGCATCCTGATTTAGGTTTTCTGTGATTTCCCTAAATCACTTCAGGAAAATCTCCGGATGGTTCCTTGGAAAGGGCACAGTCGACTTCCTTCCCCATTCTTCCCTGACACGATGGGACCGATGACATCGCTGTTTGATCCCCTCCCCCTCCCCCCCCCCCACCCCCAAAATCAGCCAACCAACCTGTGACAATATCGTGGTGCCATTTTTCAACAGGACAATGCTCGTTCACACATCGCACATGCCTCTATGAACTGTCTCCGTGATTCTGAGGTACTCCCGTGAGCAACAGTGTACCCAGCTGTGTCCCTAAACGAACGTGTGTGTGACCGATTCGGGCGTCAACTCCGTTCCAGTGCCAGGATCCAGAATATCGAGGATCTGTTGGAACAGTTGTGGGCCAACTTGTCTCAAGAGAGGAACAACCGCTTTCTGACGCTCTTCCCAACCGAATCAGTGTATGCATCCAGGTTAGGGGGGCGCAACGTCTTTCTGATAAGCAGACTAATTCTACCTAGTTCTTTGTAAATTGTTTTGGTAGTCACTGAATTAAATCACTTACCCTCTCAAACCGTGAAATTTCTGGGTGCTTCATTTTCCTGGCAGGGTGCGTATTTCAGTATGTAAGGATGTTGCTAGTGTAAGAGCGTCATATTTTCGGTTGCTGATACGGAGTCGATAAATCAAACAATGTGTGATGTACCTTTGGGGGTGATTTTTTCCACCGTTTACAAACTCTAGGGATTGATCGGTGAGAGGTTACAGAATAAAAAAGGTCTAATGCTAGAGCCTATTTATTCAATCATGCTTTTTTACAGAGACTGCTGTTAAATACGCCCTGTCCCAAGCAGCCACTGTTACAGTAAGCATGGCTTTCTCCGAGAGCGTGATACTGTTCCTCACACGACATGCCCTAGCGCCCTCTCCAGCCATAGTAACTGGTAATGTTGTGTCCGATTCATTTCTCTTGCTGACTCAGCTTGTAGTGGATATGATACAGCGTTGTACGCAATGGTTCCGTATTCGAATCGAGACCTTGCCGACATGGTGTTTACTTACGGAAAGGCAAATGGCAATGGGCGGCGGGCAGCAAGGTCGTATCAGGAGACCCGTCCCCGCCGACAACAGCCACAGCATTCAATGTTTGCAACAGTGTTTCGCCGTTTGTCTGAGACAGGGTCGTTTCAGGAAGCAGGAAACCATGAAGGACTTACCGTAAATGTTCGGATACCAGACTTGGCGGAAAATGTGATTATCACTATGCAAGGCGACGGCCGTATTAGATTCAGGCAGTTGGCCTGCCAGTACAGGATAAGCCAGACGACCGTATGGAACATTCCCCTATACAACTGTTACTACCCTTGTCACTTATAGCGTGTGCAGGACTTACTAGCGACAGACTTTCCACATAGATAGCAGTTTTGTCACTGGTTTCTTCTACAGGAAACCACGATTCCGGGATTTGTGTCATCCATCCTATTCACAGATGAGGTCACCTTTACGCGGAGTGATATCTTCAACTTTCATAACAGCCATTTGCAGAACCCACGTGACATGGTGACAGCGAACTATCAGCATCAGTGCAGCTGAAATATGTGGGCTGGGATACTTGGCGACCGTATTTTGGGAACAAAAAAATGGTTCAAATGGCTCTGAGCACTATGGGACGTAACTTCTAAGGTCATCAGTCCCCTAGAACTTAGAACTATTTAAAACTAACTAACCCAAGGACATCACACACCTCCATGCCCGAGACAGGATTCGAACCTACGACCGTTGCGGTCGTGCGGTTCCAGACTGTAGCGCCTAGAACCGTTCGGCCACACCGGTCGGCTTTTGGGAACAGTCTTCCTTCCACGTCGCCTAACAGGCCGGAACTATCGGCGTTTTTTTGCTGCTGGCTTTGTTTCCCTAGCTGGAAGAAGTGCCATTATAATTCGAAGAGTTGTGGAGCTACTACATGATGGTGCTCCAGACCACTTCGCCGTTAACGCCCAGAGCCACCTCAATCGTGTCTTCCCTGGTCAATGGATCGGACGAGGCGGTCCAGTTGCACGGCCTGCTGGTTCACCGAATCTCAACCTGTACAATATCTGGTTATGGGGCCATCTCAAAAGTATCGTTTATGCAGAGCCCATTCCAGATGTGGAGACTCCGGAGTAGTGTATTCATGCTGCCTTTGACAGTGTTCGGATGCAGCCTGGCCGATGTAAACGAGTGAGACAGAACATGCTACAGCGCGTACACGCCTGCCTTGAGGCATATGGTAACCATTTTCAACACATATTGTAACTGTGGCTGCATGATAGAGAGCGTATTAGATCGCAGTCTCTGTAACAAAGTATGACTGAATAAATGGTCTCTAGCATGGGAACCATACATTTCCGGACATAGGTTCATTAGACCACTTTTGTTCTGTATCCTCTCATCGAACAGTCCCTACCCTGTATAAGTGACCTGGATAATACTATGTGGGAAGGTAACGTGTTCATTCAGTGGGTGTGCGCTGTGTAACAGGAATATAAGGCAATCTCAAGGCAATCTCAGGGGCAGTCATTGGAAATTTTCGTAGAATTTCATAATAATAAACATGGACAAAACGAGCATCTGAACCACATCCCTTTCCATGTCTCTAGAAAATGTGTTTTTTCTGTTTTTATACAATATGAAATGACGCAAAATAACTGATGATGGTCGAAGTACAGAGGATATAAAATGTAGACTGGCAATGTCAAGGAAAGCGTTTCTGAAGAAGAGAGGTTTGTCAACATCGAGTATAGATTTAAGTGTCAGGAAGTCTTTTCTGAAAGTATTTGTATGGAGTGTAGCCATGTATGGAAGAGAAACATGGACAATAAATAGTTTAGACAAGAAGAGAATAGAAGCTTTCGAAATGTGGTGCTACAGAAAAATGCTGAAGATTAGATGGGTTGATTACATAACTAATGAGGAGGTACTGAATAGAACTGGGGAGAAGAGGAATTTGTGGCACAACTTGACTATAAGAATGGATCGGTTGGTAGGACATGTTCTAAGGCATCAAGGGATCACCAGTTTAGTATTGGAGGGCAGCGTGGAGGGTAAAAATCATAGACAGAGACCAAGAGATGAAAACACTAAGCAGATTCAGAAGAATGCAGGTTGCAGTAGGTACTTGGAGATGTAGAAGCCTGCACAGGATAGAATAGCATGGAGAGCTGCACAAAACCAGTCTCTGGACTGAAGACCACAACGAAATGACGAGTGTAGTTTCTGGTACACAGATACAGTTTTTATCTTAAATTGAAGTAGACTTTTAGTATTACACAAAGCTTTCTAACAGAGGATCTGAAAAGGGTTGTTGTATTAATTAGAAAGACACGTGCAAGGTATTTGCGTATATATAGACTGCTAAGTCATTGATGAGCTATGAGGATTGCCTGATACTTATCTACATTCAGTGTGAGTCTCATTTTGCTGGCCTAGTCATAAAAACGTCGGGTATCTTCATTATTAGGGTTTACGGCTGCTATACCTCCATTAATGATGATCGATCATCTTGATATCATACGTGTACCTTCTAAATGTATTACAAAGAAGTTTAGAAGACATTAGGTAGAAATATGAACACAGTAAATCGGCGAAAATTTTAAATAACTTTAATACACGTAGATTACTAAAATATATTTTTTTTAAATCAAACATTCACATTCAACGATAATGCGTCAGTTTATAGAGTCTCTGAAAATGATAAATTGAAATTTTCCTTTATTAAATTCGTGTCATGTTGATGATATTCGGCACATGAATGCATTTTTACTTTAAACAGTGCGCACTGCCAGTATTACGGGATACCACCACATGTCAGCTAAAGGGCACTGTCCTGTCCCTCCGGCTGTTGTCTGCTCACTTCTTCACCTGTTGGCGACAGCTGGGCCGCAACAGACACACTGGTGACCTGGGACAGATATTTCATTCAGTCATTGTTGTGTCACAGTCTTTCCAAAAGCCAATAGTAACCAGATGCTTCGCTGACGTACTATTCACCGAACAACATCACTAATTATCAAACAAGGTTCAAAATGGCTCTGAGCACTATGGGACTCAACTGCTGAGGTCATTAGTCCCCTAGAACTTAGAACTATTTAAACCTAACTAACCTAAGGACATCACAAACATCCATGCCCGAGGCAGGATTCGAACCTGCGACCGTAGCGGTTATCAAACAAGTATTCCTCCTGTAAATATATGGTCTATACTTACTGTCTGCAACAAGCTAATTACTACTAGGTATTCCAGTACTCAGCCGCACGTTCTGTTAATTTAAACAAATGAGTGAAGTGCAACGTGCAAGAAAGCTCATCAAGTAAAGCTTTCGCCTACCAATCGGATCTTTGCGCTGTCCTAAATTTAACCCCAACACTTTCCCAGACTTAGGTTTTTTTTCCTGTCTCTTTTAATATGATTGTATTGATAGCATTATTTGCCTTTTCCTGGTCTTCCAACCTTTCTTGCTTACAATTTAAAGTTTTTCCGACTTTTCCTGCCAATACCGCAGGTAGATGGTGTTTCATGTGTGCCCGGCGTTGCAATACTGGTGAGGCAGGCTCTGATCAGCGTTCCTCAGCCTTTGGCAAGTGGCGTATTGGTTTTAGCCTAATTGGACGTGTAAGAAACGGTGTTGGAAAGAAATCAAAGAAAATACTTTCACTATTTAGCAGCTCGGGCTGGTGTGTTAGTGGCATTTGATCGTTCAACTGTGCACAAACTCAGACTCAAATCTAATAAAGTAACGGTGTTGCATCGACTAATTTAGACACTGTTGCTCGACGTCAGTCCTGCAACTGGTTGCTGAAGTCTGTGGATGGTGGAGAGTGGACAAGCTGATTCCGAAATGCTCGTTTTGCTGACGAAGCATGGCTGCATTTATAAGGTTACGTGAAATCGCAGAGCAACTGTTGGAGTTCTGACACTCCTCATCAGCTTCATCTGAAGCCCCTACATGATGTGAAGACAAGAGTCTGCTGTACAATTAGTACTGGACCGATCTTTTTCCACCAAACCATACCTTCCGATTGCTGTCTGAATAATATATTTCAATATGTTTTCAGACAATTTACAAATAACGAAATGATTTGCGGTACTTTCATCCAGGACAACGCAAGAGCACATGCCACCAGCGCATCTGTGCCAGGACTAATATGATAGCTACTACGCTCAGAAACCCTAGAATGTGACTGCTGAACGTCGTAACAGGCCAGCAACCTTTGGAAACTGGTTGAATTTCATAAATCGACAGCCAGAAAGGTACATACGTAAATTCTAATATTTACCTTTTTTCATCGTAACCGAATTAATGTTTCTTGTAGGCAAACATTGTAATTTTATGTTATAAATATTTTGTGATGTGTTCGACTACTTTTCCTCGAAAGAGAGATAGAGAGAGAGAGAGAGAGAGAGAGAGAGAGAGAGACAGAGAGTGTGTGTGTGAGAGAGAGATGTTCACGGGTGGATGCAAATAAATAAAAAGAATCGGTTAGGGTACTAACAACAAGAAGAATTGCTGCATGTACTACACTGTAGATGACAAAATCGAACGAAGTTGCGCTGTTGTTAAGGCACACAATTAGTATACAGGATGAGATGCGTTCAGATCCACGTCTCGCCATCTTCAATTTGGTTTTCTGTGGGTTTATTCATTTGTTCATTCATTGTAGTCCTATTTCTCGGCAAGAATAATAGATCATTATAGATCCAGTTGACATTTATTTATGTAAATCGTTACGACAATCATTTTAATGAGCTTTTTGTACAAAGAATCTTATTCTAAGTTTACAGTATTTATCACATTACTTTTTCTTTATTTATCTTTATTCCTATTACTACTACTCTAACATTTCGATGGTTACCTATGCACTACGTTACATGCTCTTTCCCTGCGGCAGTTTTTCTCATGCTCAGTCGGATGTTCCTTCCCCATTATAGAAAAAAAAGTCCTAGATTTACCTTATGTTTAGTCTCTTTTAAGTTTTCCTGTTATCTCTGTCACCTGCTACTATTGGTTGTATTACAACAAGTAAGACTACAACTGCTATTACCACTACCATCATTCTATTTCTACTACCACCACCACCATCACCACCACCATCACTACCACCATACTACTGCTACTGCTACTACGGTTGCCTATAAAGTAATGCAACGCATTATTTTCTTCAAAAATTCTTTATTGAACATAATGAGAATTACATACACGAAAGAATGGTGTTTCATCTTCACACCCTATTTTTCCACGTAATCTCAGTACTGTTCTATGGCCTTCGTCCTGCGCAAAACAAGGGCGTGTGTGTCCTGTCTGTACCGATCTTTGTCCTGGGGGCGGAGCCAGTGCTTCAGTCTGTGAATCACCTCCTCGTTGTCCTCAACATGTCTCCCACGAATGACATCATTTAATGCCCTAAACAAGTGGAAGCCCGAGTGGGCTAGGTCAGGTGTGTCAGGTGTGACAGCCGTGGATGGTCTCCCTCACCGCTGCAAATCGTGGAGCTCCGCCGAACCGTGTTCTGATGACCTGACCCTCCTTATCCAGCGACTAACTGTATTTCTGTCGACAGCAGATGCTCCAGAGACTTTGCACAAGCGTTTGTGAATATTCCCCACAGTTTCTTTCTCTGCAGTGAGAAATTCACTGACGGCACGTTGCTTGTGACGTATATCACCTACAGACTCCATTTTGAAACTGTCCTGCAACTACGCTATCTGCCGGAAGTGACGGAAACTTGGCGCGTTCACTCAGGAGACTTAAAGTAATACATACTAAAATTTTCCCATTCGTAGCATTATTTTCCGCTGAGAAAAAAATGTGGTACATTACTTTCTGGCCAACCCTCGTACTACTACCACTACTGGCTCCTATTAGAACTGCTGCCACCTTGAATATACTAGAGTAACAACAGTTACTAAAACTTATACTACTAACACTATACCCCTACTACGATTTCATTAGTTAATGTTTTGTCACTGACCCTCAGAGCACAGTTAAGCATTCTGTTGTCTTTCTGTGGTTTCCCTGAATTCAGATGAATACAGAGACAGTTCCTTAAACACGACCAAGTTCCAATCCCTTCCCTGTTGGTCTGCAGATACAGTTACGTCTATATCGGACCATTCGGCCGACGTCGGTTAGAGACGACCCATCTTTTCAAACGTGTGTGATAACAAGAGCCCGGTCGGAGTGCAACCGGCTCTAAGCGCCGGAATTTACATCGGGTGGTGGTCGGTGGAATTCAGGTCGGTGTGTTTGCTTAGGCCGACTCCCTTGCAGCAGCAGATTAATTGCAAAAAAACGTGTAGATAGCTTAAGAGTGCACGACAAACTGTACTTTTCTTTCATTCACCGGAATGTTGCTTACTCGAAATTTAGAAAAAAAGTAATTAATTGAAATATCTGATTATTTTACATGTCAGAGGAAACATTTTCATAAATAACTATTTACTGACAGTTCGAAATTTCACCTTTAGTCAAGAATGTGCACATGATCCACTAATGCTGAACTGTAAACTGGTAATGCGTGTTAATTTATGCCCTTAAAGTTTTAGATAATACATTATGTTTTGTGACCTTTAGTACCAAGAACGTAAGAGTTTTTGAATTTCAAATAACGATGCTATCTGTCAGGATTCAACAGTGATTTGATGCGATATAAGAACGTTAACACCATGCATATCTGATGTATTAATAGAACGTTTCCTTCTTCAGTATCATCTGTTCGTAAAATTACTACAGTTGTACGGTGACTTTACGCACAAACGGTTTGATTCAAACCTAACAGCATGCAAAAAGATGTGCTGAATAATTCAGATGGTTTTGGAAAGGTAGACAATTTTAGTGATTGGGGAGTAATCACATAGGGTTCAATTTTGGCTTTACTCCTTTTCATTATATATGCGAATGACCTTCCACTTCACATTCAAGAAGCAGAATTTCTACTTTTTGCAGAAGATACTAGTGTTATACTAATTACCATTAGAGAAGAAGCAAAGGAAGAGATCGTTAATGATGTTTTACAAATTATTATTAAGTGGTTCTCTGAAAATGGGCTATCCCTAAATTTTGAGAGAAAACACTCGATATTCAATTCTGTTAACGAATAGAGTCATACCAACAATTGATGTAGTCAGGAGAAGTAAATAGGGCAAAATACTCCAAATTTTTGAATGCACATATTGATGGAAACTTGAAATGGAAGAAGCATATTACTGAACTTGTCAGACAGTTAAGTTCAGCTACTTTTACTCTTCCTGTAATTACTAGCCTGGGAAACAGACGAATGAACCCCCTGATATATTTTGCATATTTCTGCTCAGTAATGTCTTGTACAATAATTTTCTGCAGAACTCATCATCTAGAAAGAAAGTATTGACTGCACAAAACCAAGCAGTAAAAATTATACATAGTGTTCACCTGCGGTTGTCATGTAGGTACCTCTTCAAGGAATTAGGTATTTCAACCCTCTATCCACAAGATGGGATACGAAACCACCCGCTCGTCTTATTTGCCTTAGCGCACACGCGCGATGTAGCTCAGGTGCTATTGTCAGATAATGTATCCTTGTACTTCGTCACGCTCACAGTATTGGAGGGGTTGCCTGCTCTGTGGTACGTACTATTCGATTGGGATTCCACCCCACCTTGTTGTTAATCTTGACGTCAACGTCCTTCCAATCCACCTTGTAGGCAAAGTACAATTTGAGAATCATAATAATATCCATACCTACAACACTAGAGGAAAAAATGACCTTCGTTACCTATTATTAAAGCTGTCAGTGGTTAAGAAAAGAGTTCAATATGCAACTACAATTTTTTTATCATTTGTCCAATACTATAAAATGTTTGACAGGTAGCAAACCAAGTTAAGTTTTAAATGTAACCTAAAATAGTTTCTCCTGGACTACTCTTTCTATTCCACGGATGAATTTCAATTTAATAAAATGTAACTAATTAGCTAACTAGTCACCTTTCTTGGATGAAGGGGTGGAAGGGAGAGGGGGGATTGGGTGGGGCTGGGGGAGTGTAAGTAGCTGTACAAGTTAGGCAGCGCTCGTATGATTGCGTTTACAGTTTTAAGTGCGATCGGCGTCAGCTGGTCGAGGAATGGTCCAATCTTTTGTTCGTTTATTGTTTTCTTTTCTTTTTCATACGATACCCATTCAAATTACATTTTTGTGGTAACACAATACAACAATTTCAATTATATGTTATATACGTAGCAAAGTGATTAAACAATATCTAGAAAACAGTAAAGAAACTGGTTAGCAACAACAGTACATACGAAGCTTTGGTATTAATCAGTCTGTGAAGAATTATTAAATTTGTCCAATCTAGAAATTTGCATTGTCGACAGCATTGTCTTTAGTCTTGTGGTTTTCCAGTCTACGTGTTGTCAGACACAATAGGCACGGGAACAAGTGATGGATAGTTTATGGCCCTCTACAGATTCACAGATGGGTTTGGTCCCAAAAGTACGGAGGGCGTTCAATAAGTAATGCAACACTTTGTTTTCCTCGGTCAATTACGGTTGAAAAACGTGAAATTTGTTGTCAGACATTGTGAAATATTCCAACTTCAGACTCTATAGTTTCATGAAGTTCCAACAGGTGGAGATGCTATACATAGCCTTCGAAATGGCGTCTGTAGCCGAGGTGCGTTCCAAGCAGAGAGCCGTCATTGAGTTCGTTTTGGCGGAAAACCAGAGCATCGCAGGTATTCATAGACGCTTGCAGACTGTCTACGGAAATCTGGCAGTGAACAAAAGCATAGTGAGTCGCTGGGCGAAGCGTCTGTCATCATCGCAAGGTCGCGCAAACCTGTTCGATCTCCGCGTGCCGGCCGGCCGCACATAGCTGTGACTCCTGCAAAAAAATGGTTCAAATGGCTCTGAGCACTATGGGACTCAACATTTTAGGTCATAAGTCTCCTAGAACTTAGAACTACTTAAACCTAACTAACCTAAGGACATCACACACACCCATGCCCGAGGCAGGATTCGAACCTGCGGCCGTAGCAGTCCCGCGGTTCCGGACTGCAGCGGCAGAACCGCACGGCCACCGCGGCCGGCGTGCCTCCTGCAACAATGAAAACTGGGGACACGTCATTCGAGGTGATCGACGAATCACAATCAAACATCTCACTGCTCAACTGGACGTCTCTGTTGGTAGTGCTCGTCCAACAGATGGGGTACTCAAAGGTGTGTGCCTGCTGAGTTCCTCACCGCCTAACAGAGGGCCATAAAGAACAAATTAACTTCGCCTTCTCCATGAAAACTCAAGGCCTCACACATGTTTGCGCACCGGAGAGGAGCTCACAAAACTTCACTGGACTGTTCTGCCTCATCCACTCTATAACCCGGATCTCGCACCTCCCGACCTCCAACTGTTTGGCCCACTGACGGATGCACTGCGGATAATAGTACGTGAATGACGGGAGGTAGATACACTGGTTCCCGTCAGATCACCGAAGTTAAGCGGGTCAGGCGTGGCCGGCACTTGGATGGGTGATCATCCGGGCCGCCATGCGCTGTTGCCATTTTTCTGGGACCACTCAGCCTCTTGATGCCAATTGAGGAGCTACTCGACCGAATAGTAGCGGCTGCGGTCAAAGAAAACCATCGTAACGACCAGGAGAGCGGTGTGCTGACCACACGCCCCTCCTATCCGCATCCTTAACTAAGGATGACACGGCGGTTGGATGGTCCCGATGGGCCACTTGTGACCTGAAGACGGAGTGCTTTTTCTGCCAGATGCTACGGCTCCTTTTGGACAAATCCTGTTCTGTAGACTGTTGAGTCGTCGGCTCAGATGTCTTCTCAAGAGAAAAGTAATTAGGTTGCGTTAGGTTAGGATTTGGCTGTCAGCCGTGAAGATAACAGCTGTCGCCTTGATCGACAGGCAACGGGCCGATCGCAGAAGTTGAATCGAATGGATGTACGAATACAGCGGCCACTTGGCTCTGCAAAACTGAAATGTCTGAGAGAAATCGTAGAGTGTTGACAGTCCTAGACATAGGCAAGAGTGAGCGAATTAAGAGTGGAACTAAAGGAGAAAATATCTCTCGAAGCTTTACCGCGAGCCGTTTTAACAACACAAAAACTTACTGAAAGCCGAGAAAAGGGTAATCAAGAGCAGTGATAAAGGTGACGTGTATCAGAAATGCTGACAACATCGTGGCATCGCGAATGAGACAGCAAATTACTTTGTTTATTAAGTCGGCAACAAATGAAAAGGAGAAGGTAGTGCAGCAAAAACTAACGATCTCAATTAACCACATTAAACAGAAAATTTTTGTAAGATAGCCAAGCAAAAATTTAAATACAGTCATCCTGTAAAATGCTTCTCAAAATGACATGGAGAAGATAATCAAAAACAAAGAGGTGCAACAGAGACTGGTCTGAGAAGTAACTAAGAAAATGCGATCTTTGATTACGAATGTACGACATTCCATAGAATACAAATGCAATGATATGAAGAAACCTTTACAGTGAAGTAACCAGGGAAAGCTTCAAAGTAAGATCCATAACAACATCAAAGAAAAGGAAAGTTATCTACCAAGTTATTGAAATGATCCCTGACATTACAGTAACTCAAATGAAATGACAAGAATGTGACTTGATTTTTATTCAAATGAAATGACAAGAGGTGTGACTTGATTTTTATTCTATGACAGTAAAATATTACCTACAAATGAGGCATCTCGATCACTAGCTTTACCTAGTGACATAATATTTTGACAGGCATTAAATGACGTATGGACACTCTGAGGAAGGAGAGCAAGATTGCAACCAAAGAAGGCAATACGCAATGTGTCTGTAGTGTAAAGGCACAAGGCATCAAAACGAATGTAGTGTGAGTATGTATCAAATTTTCAATACGAGGAAAGTTTTCGGAACTGGTTACGGGTAAGCTACTGATAGCACTAGAAAGGACCGAGGATCCAATAACATAATTACAGACCATCTGTGCGCACAACACTTATTAGAATCGAGGACGAACATGGACGCCGAAAGACCGAACAACGTGTGGCAAAGACTGAACATTGGGTAACACACAAAGGAGAGCATGTGAGTCAAGTGAACGTAAAGAATCCCGCACTATCGAATTAACCGGAAAGAAGTTTTTGACGAAGGTTCAGGGATGTATGCTTACATTTGAAGGTAAAAATGCCAATACGGTACAGAAGAGAGCGATAATGCGGCAATCACAGAACAAGTTCTGAGCAGGTGTAAAAAAATTACGTATATAAATTTGTAGACTTATTAGAGAAGAAAAAGAAACGCTTTTTTTACGTGACACAAAAATCCCACAGGTGCTCCGTTTTCTTGCTACGGGTGCTTGAATAGTTTGACACTTGACTTCCCTTAGTCCAACGTTCATAGATGTTTTGGCTGCTCCGTATGCAACAGGTTGACATTGGGATCTGATCTGCAACTCCGTTACATCTTCCTGCTAGAAAGAGTATGTTTTCATTCCTGCTAGCATTTTCCACGTCCCTGGAAAAACATTACATTATAATTATGTTGAGTTTACATGACAGTTTCTTCTGATGTTTGTATCTGCAGATTATTGACAGCTTATTAGATTCTAACTGCGCTAGCTGACATGTATATTATTTATTGGTAAGCACAATACAACAGTGGAGCAGTAAGACGTCTGTATGCAGATCTATTTCGAGGGAGGAGGTTGTCAAAGCAAGTCAAGTTTCAAAGACTTAATGGCCGTCTTCGAGAAACAGTACCTCTTAGA
Organism: Schistocerca serialis cubense; assembly: GCF_023864345.2. Taxonomy (NCBI): domain Eukaryota; kingdom Metazoa; phylum Arthropoda; class Insecta; order Orthoptera; family Acrididae; genus Schistocerca; species Schistocerca serialis. The sequence goes on along the minus strand of NC_064640.1, from coordinate 400,015,785 downwards.
CCAGACTGACGCAGTCAGTCAATAATTGTGATTCCAATATGATGGAGCTTCACCATACTTTGCCGTTGATGTCAGAGAACACTTAGGCAACATTTTCCCCAGTTGGTGGTTTGGGAGAGACAGGCCAGAAATGTGGCCATCACGTTCTCCAGACCTTTCTCCTCTATTTCTTTTGTGTGTGTGTGTGTGTATGTGTGTGTGTGTGTGTGTGTGGGTGAGTGGGTGGGTGGGTAGATGATGCTTATCGTGTACGAGACACCGATAGACACATCAGAAGAGCTGAAGCTACATCCATTATTCGTGGTTGGTTGATTTGGGGGAGGGGATGAAGCAGCCAGGTCATCAGTCCCACCGGATTAGGAAAGGTTGGGGAAGGAAGTCGATCGTGTGCTTTCAAAGGAACCATCCCGGCATTTTCCTGAAACGATTTAGGGAAATCACGGAAAACCTAAATCAGGATGATGCGAACCGTCGTCCTCCCGTGGCGGTCGCGCGGTTCCAGACTGTATTCGTGAAACATCTGGTTGTTCTGAACATGTGGGAAAATTATTAGCACGCAGATGTCAGCTGTGAATTAACATATAGAGACATTTTCAGCAACAATATTCGTCACACGGCAGCATGAACACCGTCAATGAACTTCACTAACATCAAAACCTTCAGGGACCCCAAGCAGAAACATGTGACATTCCTGTCGCATAAAAGGTGTTTAGTTTTATCTAAACACCCTAAAATTTTGTATACGTAGTTTCTTTTGCATCCTGCATGTTACAGTTTTAAAGGAGTGCCAGTACAAGACATGACTGAGCAAGAAAATGAGCATGAGGCTCGATCAACCAGTTAGTGAATAAACTAAGACTGATTGTAAGAAAGTAAACTGCAGAATACAAGAAAGAACATATTCGCGACTGATGTATGAAGACAAGAAAACATGATTTACTATAGCGTTAAGTCATGTAGTAAGAAATATTCACTCGAAAGTGGAGTACATAACTTCTTTTGTAGCCTGTTTCTTAGACAGAAGCCATCTCAAAGTAAATTACCTGCCTAAAGATAAGGACAAGCTGATAAAACGCTTGAAACAGCTTTCTGTTAGAAGAAATCAAATTATTTCATACATACAGGCACATTATGAGGTCACCGACTGGAATGGCCAGATTGTCTAAAACAGTTTCACCATTCCTCATGGAAATAAGGGCAATGAGAAGTGCCAGTGCAACTATAGCGTTGGGAAAGTGGCAGAAAACTGAACTTTATATGTTGTGTCTCCGATAACCGTATATTAGGGCATGGAAGTATGCCAATAACTGCTCAGATGGTTATCCATCAACAGTAGCACATGGTAACAATGCGTGGTGTCTGTTCTTTCGGACATGTCTGAAAGAACAGACACCATGTGGAATCCGCAGCTGTGATACATGTTGTGTAAACTGAAGGTGGAGGCAAAGAAACGAAAGGAAAGAAACTATTGATGCCAGCTATACCGGGACTTTAATGCGGAATAAGAGGCGACGAGTGAAAATGTGTGCCGGACGGGGATTCGGACACGGGATCTCGTGCTTACTAGGCAACTGCGTTAACGACTGCGTCACGCGGACACAGTGGTGCTAGGTAGGAATGTGGATTAGCCGAGAGGCGTGGCGAGATAGTCCGCGCAATTGCGATAAACAGTGTGTGAGGACGGCGCAGTGGTTAATGCAACTGCCTAGCAAGCACGAGATCCGCAGTCTGAATCCCGCTCCCGCATACATTTTCACTCGTCACCGCGTATTCCGCATTAAGGTCCCGATGCAGTTCTTTTCCTTTCCTTTCGTCCCCCCGCCCTCCACCATAAATTTACGTAACAAGTATTACAGTCGTGGATTCTGCGTGGTGTCTGTTCTTTCGGACATTCTAACCATATGATATCGTACGTGGGTAACCATCTGAGCAGTTACTGTTACGTTTCCATTCTCTAATATAAGGTTCTTGGAGACACAGCATATTAAGCTCAGTTTTCTGTCACTTCCCGAAACTTATAGAAAGCACTGGCAGTTCTCATTATCCCACTTTTATCTTTCTTTATTTCCATGAGGAATGGTGAGACTGTATTGGACAATCTGGCTGTTCCAGTCGGTAACCCCATATTATTAAAGTGACAGAAAGTTCAACGCATTGTTTTACACACAGAGTACGTTACAGAGTGATTTCATTTTAACGAAGATAGTCATGAGTAGTAATGATGCTAAAAGACATTAGTCACATAGGAGGGATTAAACCTCTTGTGTGTGTCACCTTTGCAAACGAGAAATCTGAATTCTGGCACAAAGTTGGTGACTTTGTAAGGCAACTAGACGAAACCATCAAGGAACTCACTCCGAACTCGACAACTAACGAAGGGCGTGCAGGAGCAATTTAACAGAGACGTTACTCTAGCAAATATGGCAGCGGCTGGCCGTTTCAAAAGTTGGCAAGCCTGAGCATGGAATGACAACGTCAAGCGATCATAACACGTGTTATACCATGAGCAGGAGGAAAATTCGGCAAACTGCAGAAAACGTGGGACTTGTGACAAATTACATCAAGATGATTAATTGTAAAGAAATATGACAAGTGTTTCATTGTTCGGAAAGTCCATCACTTGGAGATGACATGGATAGGAAAGTGTTAGTACTTACAAAGGTCATAGATAGACCAATGGATACATCGAAACACATATGAGATTCTCTTCAGGAGGAATAACTGTGATGTGGATCGAGACACTGCAAAAATTACGATAAGAAACATGAAGAACTAGAAAACTTTATCAGAGCAGTATGATCCATGAAAAAAAGAATCCCAAAAGTATATAGATGCAGGAGCCTTAACGACCGTTTAAATAAGAAGAGAAAAAAAATGGAACGATGGGGAAAATTCGTGGGAGCTAACCTAGAAACAGAATACTGCGTAAAATAGCGAGAAGTTACAATCACCAACATTGTTCTCCACACTCAAACGAAATAATGATACAGTTACAGAAAGCTAAGAACAATCAGCTACTGTGTTGATGGAAATACAGCTTTCTTACAATTGAGAGGAAGGCGAGAAGGCTGGCGAGATTACGAACAAGGCTATAGACACAGTACTTGCTGTGTATCATTTCAAAATGGTTCAAATGGCTCTGAGCGCTATGGGACTTAACATCTGAGGTCATCAGTCCCCTAGAACTTAGAACTACTTAAACCTAACTAACCTAAGGACATCACACACATCCATCCCCTAGGCAGGATTCGAACCTGCGAACGTAGCTGTTGCGCGGTTCCAGATTGAAGCGCCTAGAACCGCTCCGCCACAACGGCCGGTGTATCATTTCACCCAAGAAGAAACTCAGAGAAACAATTTTCGATTGCAAACGAAGCAAAATATGTCCAAGACCAGGTGGGGCCTTCAAAAGTGCTACAGGCCCCAAGTGGTCAAGTAGATATGTAGCTCACTGACGTGTGTAACGCGTACCTCCTACAAAATCGTATCCGCACAGCGGAAGAGTGCTGAGATGGTAATTGTCAGCAGGAGGCAGCAGAAAGATCCGGTGACACCTAAATCTTACAGATCCATTTGTCACTTGAAAGTACTAGGTAAGATATTCGAGAAAATGTCGCGCAAAAGATTGCAGGCCCATAGTGTATGTAGTACATGGCTTCAACCGTCACCAATATGGACTGAGGAAAGGCAAGTCAACAGATATTCTAGAATCCCTGTTCTACCAAATATAGTCAGTTTGGCATCTTCTTTTATCACCTAGTACCTTCCATCAGTAAGTCTTTCTTAAGGGATTCTCAAAAAGTATTTGTTGCTGTGACGACCACAGAATTCTGTTGATCTTTCTCTCCGCTTATTTCGCTCGCAGAGATAAAGCTCTCCTGTTTTTGCTGTTCCCAACCTTCACCCGCGACTGCATTCCAGACTACCATTACGATTATATTGTCGTCGACTGTGATATATTTTACACTTCTTCAGTTTCGGTAGACTCCGCATCTGTGGTTGGTATGAATACTTGTACGATTGTACTGTCTATTGGATACCAGGCTGACTATGAATGTACATTCTGTTTGCTGCAGATAACTCTAAACTTTATTTCGAGTATCCCTCTCCGCTATTATTCCTACTCTTGCTGACTTAGTTTGAATAATTTTCCTTTTCTGATTCAAAATATTCCTCCTGAATAGCTTGCCCCCGACCCGAAAATCAGATCATGATGGGACTCTATTTTACCTCCAGAATATTTTACCCAGGAGGAACCCATCAAGATAATTTTAGCACAGAACTACGTGTACTAACGAAATATAATGTGGTTTCCATTTTCAGAACTGTAGCCATTGACGTTCTCCCGACCACACCTGTGGGTATCATAACAGCAGTTGTACCAATCTCCTTGACTTACCCTTACAGCGACTAAATGGAGAAATTGTTACTTTAACTCTTACTTTCCTACAAGATGGAGCTCCTTTGTGTTGTAACCCACAAAAAGAGGACTGCTGCTTCTGTTCTGAGAGTCGTAATGGTGGTCGCCTTGTCACCTCTGCCTCGTACGCCATTGCAGACTACATCGTTAACTCTGACTCTTAGCAAATACGCATGCAACAAAGCAGTTTATTACATCGTACAAACAGCGATTCATGGGAAACGCCGCAAGGACTTCATAATTTTTCACCAGTGTATTCATAACAAACTTTTAACCTCATCCAGATTTTCACTCAAAGAGACCGTGACCTTTCCTACGAAAGTGGAAGCACCTTACACGCCTAACCTATAAATCGAAATACGCAAAAAGAGTATACTCGCTCGGAACAGTAACACAGAAGTTTGTAATACGTGTCTGTAATGCAACTGATGCCTCACCGCTGCCAATTCCAGGCTGTCTTCGGGCGTTGCTTCCGCGTTCGGAGCTTGTTAACTTAAGCCGTGGGGACAATGGCCTGTGTTATTTCCGTCAGTAGAGCACGCGGAGGTGTAATTTCCAACACTGTTTTGTCAATGGAATTGTAGTGCAGGCTACTCGAACAAATGTTGGTTACAGAACAGCATGACGTGGAAGAGAAAATCGGCAGTTATGGTCAACTGTTCTTAGTTTTTCTCTGTTTGAACGCCATGAAACATATACGTTCTAGTTCTTTACTATGGTCCATGTCCAGGCATGAATCAAAACGGGGGAGAGGGTTTATGACATCCCTTCCCACCCCCAAAAGCAAGGGAATATTACGAATCAATAACATAAACAAATTGTTATTATTATTATATTAAAACATATCATCTATTCATTATTACTATTAAAATCTTAGACGTCTGCGGAACGTTAAATGTGGAGGTTAAGATAAATAATATTTTGGAGGGGGGTAAGAGACAGCGTCCCACCCCCCACCCCCGCCCTTCCCAGCGCGACCACCCAGAAACAAACCTTGGATCCGTATTTGTCCATGTCTCACAGTAGATATTGCGGTTTGATAAAGCATAGAAGCATTATTTCATGTACAAATAATAAAGCCAATTCTTGTCGTGGAGCTTGGACTCTCGCTCATGATGGACGTTGACAAGGTTGCATGTAATGTTTAAAGTAAAAATAATAGCCTGAAACACGTAAAAAACGTATTAAGTGAGCAAAATACAATTGAGGAGAAAGAATTACGTTCCTAATTTGACGAAAATCTCGCAGAACAATGTAACAACAGCTCTGACGTTTGCAGAACTTTATTGGCTCTGGTGGCAGTTGGCAGTATTTCTCATCTGTTCAATACAGCGCGTATCGTGACGAATTTGTGCACTTAGCGTGAGTGCGTGACGCAGATGCTCATCAAGGTGCAAGGTGCTACGAGAGATCCTCGCCTACAGCTTTTCTGCAGCTCAGTGATTGTACGCTAGACGACAAACTGCCCAGAGCTTTCGACAAAGCATTTTCCGGCCACTGTAAAGTGAGTAACTGCTAATGGGCACCTGGTACACCCTTGTATACTGTAGCTGCGCACTGTGACGACAAGTGCTAGCAGCATCGCCATATACAGGTTGATAAGAAACAGTCTAAAAAGCTTGTAATAGGTTGTGCCGAAAAATAATTGTTAACAAAAAATTCGGTACGTTGCACCGTTTACCAGTTAATTAGCATCAAGTCGTGCGTGCAAAGTCAAGCGGCCAGTCAGATACAATTAGTGTCAGTTGTTCTCATAGCGTAGATGATAGCACATGAGACTGCTCAGTCTTTAGCTCGGGTTCGATGCATACTGCCGTCCCATGTCCAGTTTTTGTATTGCTCTCTTGTTCGGTTTTAGGAAGCCAAGCGAAGAACACATTTGGCGACGCCGTCTCTGGTGGGCCACTTGAATTTGCGCTCGCGACGGCCTGATTGGCTAACTCCAGCGCTAATTAACTTCAAAACGGCGCAAGGTATCGATTTTAATCTGAATTATTTCGCAGCACAACCTACTCCGCAACACCATTACAAGCTTTTGTGGCTGTTTCTGACCACCCTGTACATACGTTAACTCCGCGTTTACTGCGTCTCGCGATCATTGGATTCCAGGCCACGCTGAGCTGCTGGCCGCGGTCCCTATTAAGTACGGTGTCGGTGATTTTTATTTCTATAGCTTCGGTCTGGAAACATCCCACAGACTGTGGCTAAGCCATGTCTCCGCAATATCCTTTCTTCCAGAAGTGCTAGTTCTGCAAGGTTCGCAGGAGAGTTTCTGTGAAGTTTGGAAGGTAGGAGACAAGGTACTGGCAGAATTGAAGCTGTGAGGACTGGTCGTGAGTCGTGCTTGGGTAGCTCAGTTGGTAGAGCACTTGCCCGCGAAAGGCAAAGGTCCCGAGTTCGAGTCTCGGTCCCGCACACAGTTTTAATCTGCCAGGAAGTTTCAGCTTCTTTAAGTATACAGTCCGCCCCGGTAGCTGAGTGGTCAGCGTGACGAACTGCCGTCCTACGGGCCCGCGTTCGATTCCCGGCTGAGTCGGGGATTTTCTCCGCTCAGGGACTGTGTGTTGTGCTGTCTTCATCATCATTTCATCTCCATCCATAGCGCAGGTCGCCTAATGTGGCGTAGAATGTAATAAGACCTGCACCAAGACGGCGGGACCCGCCCCGCAAGCGGCCTCCCGGCCAATGACGCCAAACGCTCATTTCATTTCATTTTAAGTATACAGTCCCGGAAAGTGTTACTGCGAGCCACGATAGAGGTTTCGTCAAATTTGATCTGGTGACTTTTCTCCAGAGCATTCTTAGCTAAAGTGAATTTTTCGAGGTAGCGTAGGTGATAAAACTTCTCGTGCTTTTTCTTGTATTATCCTACGGTGCCTACTGCTTGTACCTCCCAAATCCATCTTACAAAATGACAGGGAAATTTGGTGATTCCGACCTCATACAGAGCAATATGAAATGGAACGAGCATGTGAGGATTGTGGTATTGAAGGCGTCTGGTCGACTCCGGTTTATTGGGAGAATTCTAGGAAAGTGTGGTTCATCTATTAAGGAGACCGCATTTAGAAGGCTAGTTGACCTATTCTTAACTACTACACATGTGTTTAGGATCCGTACCAGGTCGGATTCAAGGAAGACATCAAAGCAATTAAGAGTCAGGTTGCTATATTTATACTGGTAGGTTCGAATAAAACTCAAGTGTTACGTGGATACTTCGGGAACTCAAATGGTAATCCCTGAAGGGAAGGTGACATTCTTTCCGAGGAACGCTATTCAGAAAATTTAGAGAACTGGCATTTGAAGCTGACTACAGAACGATTCTGCTGCCTCCATGATACATTGCGCGTAAGGACCACGAATATATGATAAATTAGGCCTCATACGGACGCCTATAGACAGTCGTTTTTCCCTCGCTCTACTTGCAAGTGAAACAGGAAAGGAAATTACTGATAGTGGTACAGGTACCCTCCGCCACGCGCCGTACGGTGGATTGCGGAATATCTACGTAGATGTAGATACAGAGGTTTAACGACCATTCACAAATGGATCAGGAAAGTGAGTAAACGACAGTGGTATACGAGTATATTTTCCTAAAGCAAAATTTTGTCTTGGGTATGTTGCAGATTTTTTTTTAATATTCCATAATTTATCGCGAGAAACCCGATGAGATATGTTCTGACATATTTCGTTCACCTGCTCAGAAGAAGTAAGGGCAAAAAGAAACGCACGTGCCACCACTGAAATAAATGCCCCATATCTCACATCGTGGATGGTTACGTTTTTATTACTGTGGAAAGTCACCTACGAGAAGGGCATACAGTAGACAGCCATTACCTCGACATCGGAACTGTGTGTGAGAATCAGGAAGCAGCTCTATCGATGTCAGTTTCTGTGATTCGATAGCTTTTGCTGTACTACGATGGACTGCCACCAAGGGCAGAGTCAGAGATCATTTCTAACATGTCGTGCTGTGATGTTACGAAAGGGATTTCCCTGCCGTTCACATCGCAGCCACATTGCACAAGCCTTCGATACAGAAAATTTCTACGGTCATAACTATCTTTATGTCTTATTTAAACACACCCTCGAAAGTCGGGAAATTTATCATTTCGCATTTCTAACGATAAACTTGTTACTGTGTATAAGAATTGGCAGTTTGTTTTCGAAATAAACTTTCTACGTTTACTGTTTGCGCCAAAATGCAGGCACATCAGTTTGGGTAATATATTTAAAAAGACCCACGTGGCACGTCTCTGTTCGTATATAGCTGAAATTTTCACTGACACTGTTTAAGAGAATAGTAAACACAGCCATTACCTGCACGGTAACCGCTTTTAGGATTCGAGGAGGCGCGCAGACCCTGCATCGAATCCGCCCGGCAGGTTAACGAAGAGGGAGGATGTGCTTGTCAGACTGGACGTGGCTTCTAGGCCATTTCTCATACTCTAAAAATGAATACCGCACTGGTACCAACGTTACACCATTGCCCAACACTTCGAAAACGTTCACACAGTTTCACATGACATAACCCTTGACGCAGACAGGTGGGTTACACGAATCTCGTCCCAGGGAAGAATGAGTGGAGACAGGAAAGGCATCCGATCACCCTCTACGACTAACATTGGCAAATCAAGATTAACATTCCGAGTGGATGAAGATGGGGGATAATGCCAGGAAAAAGAAGGAGTATTCACAACTATTTTACTACAATGTATCTTATTTTGAAAATAGCTATTGAGGAGTATTAACTGTCTTTACTTTCTTTAGTTCAGACACTTTTCCAGTTATGTGAATCGCAATAAACTATCTACATCTGTACAAGCGTAGGCTTCCGCGGCCGTAGTCATAGTCAATAAAATTCTCCTGGGTATGTGACGGCATTGTCAATGTGTAAAATATAGGGCGTATCAAAAAGAATCATCCGATTTGGCACGTCTATATTTCTGAAAGTAATAAACATACACAATGAATTTTGTTTTTTATGAACGGGAAACTCAAAAAAGTTTTTTTCATACCTTTTCATAAGTGTTCAATATGCCCCCCTGAGATGCACGGCATATGTCATGCGGTACTCAGATTGTCCCCACACTCCAACGAGAATGTCTTTAGTTACAGCTTCCACAGCTGCTGTTATACGATGTCTTGGTTCAGTCATTGCTGTTGGTAATGGAGGCACATAAACAGTCTTTTATAAACCCCGACAAGAAATAATCATATACAGTCAGGTTCGGTGACTTTGGAGGCCAGTGATGTAAGGCTGAAACGTTTGGTCCAGTGCGACCGATCCATCGTTCAGTAATCCTTTGATTTAAAATTCCCGCACCTAGCAGGATCCAAGTAAACCATGCAAAACTTGAGAGTTTGCTCTTTCCAACACTACGTTGTTCAGGCACATATCTCAAATAACATAACAGTTTTGATTTTTTTTTTAAATCGGCTGATTCTTCTGATACACCCTGTACTCTGAAGCTTCGGCCACTGTTACAAATGGCATTCCTCAGCTTGTTTTTGCTAACTGTTCCTTAGCAATTAAGTAACAGTCAGCAAAAACATCTTGCGGAAGGCTATTTGCAACAGTGACCGAAACGTTGAAAAGTCTTATACATTGAAAATGCGGTCACATACCCAGAAAAATTTTATTTACTATCAACACAACGCAAGTCACTTTTCGAAGTAGGGGAGAGGGTACTTGAGGTAGAAGATGATTAAACCCCTTACCTGTTCTTATCGCGAATAAAGGGTGGGAAAAGCGACTAACAGAAAGCTTCGTATTCGTTGTAATTTATCTGAATTCCTTGTTATGGTCATTTTACATCATGTACATGAAAGAAATATACCGCTTGACTCTTCTTGGAATGTGAGCTCTCGTTATTTTAACAATAAACGTCTCCGTGATACACACGTCTCTTTTTTAGCGTCTTCCACAGGAGATTGATAAGCATCTCCGTTATACCGTCGCGGTTATTAAACAAACCTGTGACGAAAGACGCTGCTTCTTACAAGGGAACCTCCCCATCACACCCCCCTCAGATTTAGTTATAAGTTGGCACAGTGGATAGACCTTGAAAAACTGAACACAGATCGGTCGAGAAAACAGGAAGAAGTTGTGTGGAACTATGAAAAAATAAGCAAAATATACAAACTGAGTAGTTCATGCGCAAGATATGCAATATCAAGGACTGTGTGAACTTAGGAGCGCCGTCGTCTCGTGGTTGGCGTGACCAGCTGCGGATTGAGAAGTCCTTGGTTCAAGTCTTCCCGCGAGTAAAAAGTTTAACTTTCTATTTTCAGTTTATGTGACAAACTCTTATGTTTTCATCACTTTTTTAGGGAGTGATTATCACATCCACAAGAAAACCTAAATCGGGCAAGGTAGAAGAATCTTTTTACCCATTCGCCAAGTGTACAAGTTAGGTGGGTCGACAATATATTCCTGTCATGTGACGCACATGCTGTCACCAGTGTCTTATAGAATATATCAGACTTGTTTTCCTGCGGAGGAATCGGTTGACCTATGACCTTGCGATCAAATGTTTTCGGTTCCCATTGGAGAGGCACGTCCTTTCGTCAACTAATCGCACGTTTTTGCGGTGCGGTCGCAAAACACAGCCACTAAACTTATTACAGTGAACGGAGACGTCAATGAACGAACAGACAGATCACAACTTTGCAAAAATGAAGAAAGTAAAATTTTCACTAGAGGGAAGATTTGAACTAAAGAACCACTCGCTCCGCAGCTGCACACACTAACCACGGGACCACGGCGCTCCTGACCTCACATTCTCGTTAATATTGCATATCTTGTGCATGGACTACTCAGTTTGTATAGTTTGTTTATTTTTTCATAGTTCCACACAACTTCTTCCTGTTTTCTCGACTGATCTGTGTTCAGTTTTTCAAGGCCTATCCACTGTGCCAACTTATAACTAAATCTGAGGGGAGTGCGATGGGGATGTTCCCTTGTTAGAATGTTACCGATCTCTTATACTGAGCCTACCTGATAAGGGACTCACACAAAGGAGAAAAACTGAGGAAGTGGTCAAACGCGGGTTCGGTAAGCCACCCTTTTGACGGGTATTACAGTGTCTGCTACTGGAGTTTGTTAGGCGTCTCCGTAAAGCTCTCGTGCTTACTTAACGAACGCTTAACGAAACGCGCAACTCCTCATTCGATCTTCTCTGTTATTTTTATTAATCTGACTTAGTAAGCGTCCCATACTGACGAGCATTACTAAATCTGTTGATCTAGCGTTTTGTAAGCCACTTCTTTCGTGGATGACTCCATGTGATTCTTCCAATTAACCTCAGCTTGGGATTTAATTTTCCTACGACTAGTTTTATGTATTCATTCCAGCTTAGGTCACGCCAGAAGGCTACTCTTGTGTATTTTGCGTTTGTTATTGTGTCCAGTGATTTGTCATCAATAATACAACCGAATATCAATGTATTTATTACTGTATGAGTATGAACCCAAGACAGGAAATAGGAGTGATCTGCTGAATTAAAGACCCATGTCACTAACGTCGATATGTAGTAGGATTTTGGAACATATACTGTGTTCGAACATTGTGAATTACTACGAAGAAGGCGCTTTATTGTCAAATAGCCAACGCGGATTCAGAAAACGTCTTTGGAAATGGAAATTGATGGTAAGTTCCTGTGGGACCAAACTACTGAGGTCAACGTTCCCAAGGCTTACACACTACTTAATCTAACTTAAACTAACTTGATCTAAGGATAACACACACACACACACACACACCGATGCCCGAGGGTGGACTCGAACCTCCGACGGGGGCAGCCGCGCGAACCGAGGTAAGGCGCCTTAGAACGCACGGCTACCCCCGAGTGGCCGAAGACTTCATTCTTAAGAAACTCCACTAGTTCTTTATTCTCACGAAGGTACAAGTGCTATGGACAGAGGATGTCATTTTGATTCCATATATTTAGATTTCCAGAAGGCTTTTGACACGGTTCCACGCAAGCGACTTACAGTCGAACTGGGTGCCTACGGAGTATTGTCTCAGTTGTGCGACTGGATTCGTGATTTCCTGTCGGAAGGGCACAGTTCGAAGGAAGTGACAGAAAGCCATCGAGTAAAACAGAAGTAATATCTGGTGTTTTCCAAGAACGTGTAAAAGGTCCTTTACTGTTCCTGATATACATAAACGATCTGGGAGGCAATCTGAGCAGCCCCCTTGGATTGTTTGAGGATGATGATGTCATTTACCGTCTTGTAACGTCATCAGATGAAGAAAACCAATTGCAAAATTATTTAGACAAGGCATTTGTATGGTGCTAAAAGAGGCAATTGATTGTAAATAATTAAAGTGTGAAGTTATTCATATGAATACTAAGAGTAATCCGCTAAATTTCGGTTACATGATAAATCACACAAATCTAAAGACTGTAAATTCAACTAAATACTTAGGGATTACAATTACGAATAACTTTAGAGCAACGATCACATAGATAATGCTGTGGGGAAAGCAAACCAAAGACTCCGATTCATTAACAAAGCACTTAGAAAATGCAAAAGGTCCATTGAAGCTATTGCCTAGTATTGCATCGCCGTATGGGATCCTCATCAGATAGAACTGTCGGATGACATCGAAAAAGTTCAAACAAGGGCAGCTAATTTTGTATTATCGCGATGTAGGGGTGAGAGTGCCAGAGATATAATAAGCGAATTGGGGTAACAGTCATTAACCCTATATTATTCAACTCTCGTAAAATTTGCGACTGCAATTGGTAGCAAGTCCCGGTTCCCGTCAGTGTGGTATTGTCAGTACAGGGTGTAAAACAGGACATTTTGTACTTACTTTGTGCCGATCGAGGTGGCGCAGTGGTTAGCACGCTGGACTCGCATTCGGGAGGACGACGGTTCAAATCCGTCTCCGACCATCCTGATTTAGGTTTTCCATGATTTCCCTAAATCGTTTCAGGCAAATACTGGGATGGTTCCTTTCAAAGGGCACGGCCGATTTCCTTCCCAATCGTTCCCTAAACTGAGCTTGTGCTCCGTCTCTAATGACCTCGTTGTCGACGGGACGTTAAACACTAATCTCCTCCTCCTTATTTTGTACATGACGTACCACTGGAGATCTTATAAGTTTAATTAAATAGTGCACAAACCATAAATTATGACTTTCTTCGAATAAAATATGAAGTAGTAAAATTTACGACGGGTTAGTAGTAATGTAACATTTTCCCCCTTCAGTGTTCTAGGGTTAAAACAAAGGCGTTTTTCGTTGCGGCAGGAGCTTCTCACGAAATTTCAATCACCAACTTTCTCCTCCAAGTGCGAAAATATTTTGTTGCCTCCCACCTACATAGAAAGAAACGATCATTATAATAAAATAAGAGAAATCAGAGGTCGCACGGAAAGATTTAAGTCTCCTTTTCTCCCGCGCGCTCCTCGAGAGTGGAACGGAAGAGAAATAGCTTGAAGTAGGTTCGATGAACCTCTGCCAGGCGTTTGATTGTGGACTCCAGAATAAGCATGTTGATCTGTTTACGCACAATACGCTAAATTTATTTAACTTCAAGGTCAACAGCCAGTCCCTCCACCAATCATCGGTTCTCTGCAGGTCTTCCTGCATTGCGCTATAGTCTTCTGGCGCTGGAACCTTCCTACAGGCATCGTCATCGTCTGCAAACAGCCTCATGAAACTTCCAACGTTGTCCACAGTACTGTTTATACGCACAGTAAACTTTACAGGCACTGTAACATTCCCTTGAGGTATTCCAGCCGCTACATTCACATCTGTCTATTTCATCCCGTTGAGAACGCCATGCGGAGTTCCACCTTCTAGAAAGTTCTGAATCCAGTCACAGATTTGGTCAAATAAACGCTAAGTTCGTAAACTGTAGGACGAGACGGTATCAAGAGAGGTGGTGATCGCGAGGATGCCTGTTCGGCCTGCGTATCTAATTTCGGACGGCCAGAAGAGCACGGCCAGCTATAACAGCAGTCGACTCTATTGTCGCCGTTGTATTTACCCGTAACTACACGCTCTTAATGGTTCGTCGACCCTGCAGGAAGATAGCTTGGGTCATAGTTCGCCCGCTGATAGCCACGTGTCAGGGTTCAAAGCAGAGGAACCGCACGCTAATTGAGGCCTAATTGGCCACATAGGGAGGCGATGAAGCGGCGACTTGGCTTCGCCAATATACCGTAAGTGGCTCCGACACACGTGTTGACATTGCCGGCCACTTGTCAGGCCCTGACCCAGGAATTGACCTTGGCAGCCAGGGAAAATATAATCATTAGTTACAAGATAGCACTTTTGGGGCTATTTAACCCTGCCAAATTATTCCAGACGATATGCCGAGACAGAGCAGCAGAGAATCTCTCAAAACATTCCGGCACTTTTCGTCTACTACTACGTTACGCCGCCGAAGTCCCACACGCGCCATGTTGTGTGTTGGTACTTACAAGGGGAAGGCCTGAGACACGACGAGCTGATTCGCCTCGTATTTGAAGGTAGCTTGAGTACAACCTAATATGAAAGATTTTAAGGTATTTTGGGTCAACACCCAAAGCTCATGACGCGTAATCGACTCAGACTTGACGGAATCGATAGGTAATTGAAAACTGAGCATTTCTCTTCATCATATGTGGTGTCCACAAACGCTTGTTTTCCTATGAATTGAGGAAAGAAACTTTTATGATTGCCGCTTACGTACCCATAGGTTAAATACTATTCAACGAAAACGTAGCTGGCGTAACGACCAAGACATCCACCTCAAGAACAGAGAACCTGTGTTCGATTCTCAGAGCTATTCTGCAGTTTTTTTATTTGTATTTTTTCCATACTAAATTGGTAGCAATAGGAGGGTTAATAAGGTAGTCAATAAGGACTAATTAAAAATGTAGGCAAACAAATTTCTCAAACGACTTGGATTAATAAAAAACTGTGCCGCGCACGACACGGTGATTTAGGTTGGCACTAGCTGAACTGCGTTGGCCGAACTGCCTGCCTCTGTATGTGGAACTCCTCTGAGGAGAAAAAAGGGTTTATCTGTGGAACTGACAGGTTTTGAAGAAAAGAAGATCAGTGTTTGTGGAGGGAGAGCGAGGAGACACGGAGACGGAAGGAACCTGGGCGTGTGTGGAAAGCGGGGCGTCATGCGAGTCGCCGGTGTTAAAAAAAAAAAAATGGCTCTGAGCACTATGGGACTTAACATCTGAGGTCATCAGTCCCCTAGAACTTGGAATTACATAACCTAACTAAGGACATCACACACATCCATGCCCGAGGTAGGATTCGAACCTGCGACCGTAGCGGTCGCGCGGTTCCAGACTGAAGCGCCTAGAACCGCTCGGCCACACCGGCCGGCTCGCCTGTGTTCACTTGATGGAAGCTACGCTGGCTAGGGCGGTTAGCTTCGGTCATGGAGGAAATGGGAGGGACGGTGACTAAAACCAGACAGCGATACCTGTAGCGTGTCTCAAGTGGCCACATACGTGAAGTTGTAATGTAGCCGCTGGGTTAATGCAAACTTTGCAGCAGGTACTATTATTCGCCAAAATTGTAGGCTCATCATCTTGGTCGAACATTAACTTATGGTGCGTCGATATCACATTGCTCATCCTTGTGGTTCTGTACATTGCCTTTGACTTAGAGACTAAATACCTGGCCGGCCGGGGTGGCCGAGCGACTCTAGGCGCTACAGTCTGGAACCGCGTGAACGCTACGGTCGCAGGTTCGAATCCTGCCTCGGGCATGGATGTGTGTGATGTCCTTAGGTTAGTTAGGTTTAAGTGGTTCTAAGTTCTAGGGGACTGATGACCTCAGAAGTTAAGTCCCATAGTGCTCAGAGCGATTTGAACCATTTTGAACTAAATATCTGCTTTAGTGTGTTGTGTTAAAGAGATTCATAAAGTGGGGGTTGTTACTAATTACAGAATTAGTTGATGCTCGCCGGCCGAAGTGGCCGTGCGGTTAAAGGCGCTGCCGTCTGGAACCGCAAGACCGCTACGGTCGCAGGTTCGAATCCTGCCTCGGGCATGGATGTTTGTGATGTCCTTAGGTTAGTTAGGTTTAACTAGTTCTAAGTTCTAGGGGACTAATGACCTCAGCAGTTGAGTCCCATAGTGCTCAGAGCCATTTGAACCATTTTTTAGTTGATGCTCACTTGTGTCTGGTTGTTTATTAATAACGTTGGTGTAAGGCCGCGTGAGGGGACTATGACGTCAAGTGACTTCAGTTTAAGCTGTTTGCCTTCTAAATGTAGCTGATTTTGTCTTTTATTTATGTGGACTGAGGTAGACGGATGGAGCATGGCGCTGGACAAGGTGTGTGATGGAGCAGCGGTCGTGACACAACTATGCATATATTACTAAAACGGAAGCAATGTTCTATTATAGTTGTATCAGAACTAATGTTAGTGAACATTAGGATCATTTGGTTACCACTGAGCCTTCTGTATGTCCTTAATAAAATTTGTACATTCACTTGTATTTACTCGTAAGTCTAAATGATTTGATAGTTGGTTTGATTATGCTTATTGCGCCCCATGAGTTTATGTGGAATGGAGGCAGTTGATTTCTGATTTAAGTAAGATTAAGGTAACCGAAGTTCATAAGGAAGAGCAATAACTGAAACGCTTATATAAAAGGTTCAGTTTTTAAGATATTAAATTGTAAATTTTATTGGTATTGCAGTAACATGTTTTTCTACATATTGGTTCCGTTAAAGCAATAAATTTTTGGGTAGTGTTTACGCTGTTTTAGATAACTGTATTGTGTATTTTGGTTGGGTCATCAGTGACTAAGTTGGTGCGACTTCGTAATTGTATTTTTAAAATAAATGTTTAAAGTGTTAATGTTGGCCCTACTCAATCAGTCGCTCCTCCCTTCTCCATTGTGGCACAGTTACGTGGAATAGAATTATACTTTAACCGTGGCAGCCTTACAAATGCTCTTTCACGACCTCTGTCACATGTCCTCATTTTCCTTCGAACAACTGAATGAATGGTACTTACCATATAAGCATTCGAAGCAAAAATGCTCATGGCACCAAGAACATTAACGATTTCTATCTTCAAGGAACGACATCATTCCTTCAGAATATTTAGCGCAAAACTATCTCGGTTTACATTTAAAAATGTTTACTTTTCGGAATTAATTTCAATGCGCACCACACATACGATAACATCGCCTGAAAAGTCGGAGCTGTAAGTTGTTGGCCAGGAGGAGTGGCCGAGCGGTTCTAGGCGCTACAGTTTGGAACCGCGTGAACGCTACGGTCGCAGGTTCGAATCCTGCCTCGGGCATGGATGTGTGTGATGTCCTTAGGTTAGTTAGGTTTAAGTAGTTCTAAGTTCTAGGAGACTGATGACCTTAGACCCATAGTGCTCACAGCCATTTGAACCATTTGTAAGTTGTTCTTGACTTCTGCTACGTGTCTAGGTTGCATCGGCGCGGTTGTGCAATTCCCGCTGGGCTTCCAGAAGCACACCCAATTCTGAAACCTCCAAATAACGTTCTGTGCCGCGCCTCGTCGTAAACACCCATCACGCGGTCTGCTGTCCGTGGAGTCTCGTGATGAATTCGCAGCAGTGTTACTCGGAATTATTTTCATACAACAAGGCTTAAAATTTTAATTCTCTACTAATCCAAGTCGTCAGAGGAATTTATTTGCCTACCTTTTTATTATTGTTTGTCGATGGCCTTATTAACCCTCCCATTTCTACCAATTTCGATAAGGAGAAAAGTACAAACGAAAAACTGCAGAATGCATGTGAGAATCGGGCAAATGTTCCGCGCTTCGCAGCCAGATGCACTGGTCGCTAAGCCACCAGTGCATTCATTAAACAGCGTCCATATCATGGGAACATAAGCGGCAGTTTTAGAAGTTTCTTCCCTCTATTTCCAGGAAAATATTCTTTTTTGGACCCCATACATGATGAAAAACACTCAGTCTTCGATTACTTATCGACTCCCTCAGTTTTGAGTCGATTATGCATCATGAACTCTAGGGGCGGTTTTCTCAGAAACGCGGGGGTTTTGACCCAAATTATATTTAAATCTTTCATTTTAGGTTGAAAAAATATGAGGCGAATCGGTCGGTCGTGTTGAGGCCATCCCCTTGTTAGTGCAGCCTGGTTAAAAATGGTTCAAATGGCTCTGAGCACTATCGGACTTAACTTCTGAGGTCATCAGCCCCCTAGAACTTAGAACTACTTAAACCTAACTAACCTAAGGACATCACACACATCCATGCCAGAGACTGGATTCGAACCTGCGACCGTAGCGGTCGCGCGGCTCGAGACTTTAGCGCCCAGAACCGCTCGGCCACTTCGGCCGGCTAGGGCAGCCTGGATTTTTCGCGTTGCCCACACGGGAAGCACACTGAGCGAAAAGATGGATTAAATGATATCCAGAAAATTAAACGCTGTAATTTTTTCTTTCTAATGTATGGCAGTTTTTTCTGAAAACTGCAACATGAAGAAAGGAAGGAAGTACGTTTAACGTCCCGCTGACTACAATGTCATTAGTGGTAGAAGACAAACTCGGATTGGTGAAGGATAGGGAAAGAAATTAGCAGCGCTCGTTCAGAAAATCATTGCAGCGTTCGCCTTAAACGATTTAGGAAACCACGGATCGCTAAATCTATATGGCCAGAAAAAGAATCGAACCGCGACTCTCCCAAATGCGAGTTACTACCTTACCAGTGTGACACTTCGCTCAGTTGAAACACTAAGAAAGATAGTGGTGACTTAACCCTATTGCAAGTTTTATTTCTTAATTGAAGGGGCAGTGCGACCTAGGTGTACATATTATATAACTGTTCTGTGTCAGTGTTTGAACGGTTTCATTGGTAGAAATCATATTTTAACAACAGAAAATTAAATAGAGATAGTGTTATTAAACTAACTTAGCTGCGTGCGTTAACGTGGGTGAAGTGATTTTCCTGATGATACCGACTCAGGGAATGATGACGTCCCTGCAGAAGATGTTGACATGCCTAACGTTTTAAGTATGTTGAGGAACTTTCAGACACACAGGCAGAGAACACAACTGAGGATATTGTCGAGGAAATAAGTGATCATCTCCTATTTGGAGATATGTTGTTGCTGACAACAACGTAGCTCATATTCCATCGGCAAAAGGTGCAAAGAATGTCAGATCTGAGAAGGCAGCATGGTGTCTATTGATAGATTCCCCTATAGTTGACAACACTGTTGCCTTCACCAACTGACATATCGATAGTTTCATCAGTATACAACGAGTCACATTCCCCGTAGAATAGTGCTAAGAGGTACAGATTGGATGGAAACAATGAATGACCGACTTTGAACAAGAACATTTACTACTCCTTAACAGATCGTTTGGCATTTTTATATTTCAATTATTTTTCTTACATATGTTGTCGTTAAATGACTTATCCAAATTTGGCTTTTTTGCTTTAAACTTTCAGTAAAATATTAGAGGGCGAAGAAAAATTCGACCCTGCAAAGAGGCATAACGGATGGCGCCCATTAGATTAGACTTTGTAAAGAATAGCGAAAGAAATTTTCCCGAATATTTGTCTGACCAGGAAAAAATCAATGTTGTGATCAGTTCATTAACAGGAGAAGCAAAAAGGTGGGGGTTGAATCTGGATACAAACCATATGTCTTTTGAAAGCTTTAAACAAAAATTTAATGACAAATACTGGTCAGAGCAGAAACAAGACCAGTTGTGGTGTGAGTTTCTAATGGCCAGGCTGTACGATATCAGAGGTAGACAAACCATGAAAGAGTTTTGCGAATCATGGTACAGAAAACTGATACATTTGAAGGCTAGGAGGACTGAAGCCGAGATCGTTTGGGTTATTTGGCAGAAACTGCCTGAGGATTCCAAACGATATGTTGGGAGTCCCCATAGAAGTTTTTCTGCGTTCTTGGAAAGGGTAGAGGATGAAGATTACTGGCGAAGAAATCGCGAGTCCCGTCCCCATAATAACAATTATTCGCGAGAAAGTAATGACCAAAACGAACGACCTGAAAACGATAGATTTCGTGTAAACACGATTCAAAGAGGTCGTGCGAGAGGTAGCGGAAATTATGCAACGCGCGGCAGAGGATACATGGCGCGGAATTTCCAAACTAGAGACGAAATGGAAAACTGAAAACCGCGTGTGTTATGGGCCGGATTCACGCGGAAACCGGTTTTGGGCCCAAAGAAAAGATGTCAAATCATAAATTTGAGAAGGAAAGATGTAAAATACGAGGCAGGAAGGTTAAGGACGCGCCTATGGAAGACGGGCGCGGAGTGATACATAGTGGCGTTCTCAGTGCGAAATCACGTGACCGTTTGTGCTCCGGGCAGGGCTTGCTGGAGCACCGTACATTGCACTTGGCAGCACACAGAAATGGCCGAGGCCAGAACAAGATGGCTGCCGTAGAGAGAAACAGAAGAGGCGGGATCGGACACTTCCGTTGGCCGGCTTCAGTAATAGATGAATGTAAAAATGGAAATAAAGTTAATATGTCATATGATAAAGATAACTCAATATCGGAATCGTGTGAAAAGGCAGCCTTAAAGAATGAAAGAGAGCCAGAAAAGACGAGTGAAAAGGGAAATATTTGTACTGTTACTGAAAGACGTAGATGTGGGGGAGGTTATGACGAATAAAGAGGAAAGAAAGGCAATTTTTTTTTTTCATCAGTCTACTGACTGGTTTGATGCGGCCCGCCACGAATTCCTTTCCTGTGCTAACCTCTTCATCTCAGAGTAGCACTTGCAACCTACGTCCTCAATTATTTGCTTGACGTATTCCAATCTCTGTCTTCCTCTACAGTTTTTGCCCTCTACCGCTCCCTCTACTACCATGGAAGTCATTCCCTCATGTCTTAGCAGATGTCCTATCATCCTGTCCCGTCTCTTTATCAGTGTTTTCCACATATTCCTTTCCTCTCAGATTCTGCGTAGAACCTCCTCATTCCTTACCTTATCAGTCCACCTAACTTTCAACATTCGTCTGTAGCACCACATCTCAAATGCTTCGATTCTCTTCTGTTCCAGTTTTCCCACAGTCCATGTTTCACTACCATACAGTGCTGCACTCCAGACGTACATCCTCAGAAATTTCTTCCTCAAATTAAGGCCGGTATTTGATATTAGTAGACTTCTCTTGGCCAGAAATGCCTTTTTTACCATAGCGAGTCTGCTTTTGATGTCCTCCTTGCTCCGTCCGTCATTGGTTATTTTACTGCCTAGGTAGCAGAATTTCTTAACTTCATTGACTTCATGACCATCAATCCTGATGTTAAGTTTCTCGCTGTTCTCATTTCTACTACTTCTCATTACCTTCGTCTTTCTCTGATTTAATCTCAAACCATACTGTGTACTCATTAGACTGTTCATTCCGTTCAGCAGATCATTTAATTCTTCTTCACTTTCACTCAGGATAGCAATGTCATCAGTGAATCGTATCATTGATATCCTTTCACCTTGTATTTTAATTCCACTCCTGAACCTTTCTTTTATTTCCATCATTGCTTCCTCGATGTACAGATTGAAATCACTCAAAGCTACAGCCTTGTCTTACACCCTTCTTAATACGAGCACTTCGTTCTTGATCGTCCACTCTTATTATTCCCTCTTGGTTGTTGTACATATTGTATATGACCCGTCTCTCCCTATAGCTTACCACTACTTTTTTCAGAATCTCGAACAGCTTGCACCATTTTATATTGTCGAACGCTTTTCCCAGGTCGATAAATCCTATGAAAGTGTCTTGATTTTTCTTTAGCCTTGCTTCCATTATTAGCCGTAACGTCAGAATTGCCTCTCTCTTCCCTTTACTTTTCCTAAAGCCAAACTGATCGTCACCTACCGCATTCTCAATTTTCTTTTCCATTCTTCTGTATATTATTCTTGTAAGCAGCTTCGATGCATGAGCTGTTAAGCTGATTGTGCGATAATTCTCGCACTTGTCAGCTCTTGCCGTCTTCGGAATTGTGTGGATGATGCTTTTCCGAAAGTCAGATGGTATATCGCCAGACTCATATATTCTACACACCAACGTGAATAGTCGTTTTGTTGCCACTTCCCCCAATGATTTTAAAATTTCTGATGGAATGTTATCTATCCCTTCTGCCTTAGTTGACCGTAAGTTCTCCAAAGCTCTTTTAAATTCCGATTCTAATACTGGATCCCCTATCTCTTCTAAATCGACTCCTGTTTCTTCTTCTATCACATCAGACAAATCTTCACCCTCATAGAGGCTTTCAATGTATTCTTTCCACCTATCTGCTCTCTCCTCTGCATTTAACAGTGGAATTCCCGTTGCACTCTTAATGTTAACCACCGTTGCTTTTAGTGCCACCAAAGGTTGTTTTGACTTTCCTGTATGCTGAGTCTGTCCTTCCGACAATCATATCTTTTTCGATGTCTTCACATTTTTCCTGCAGCCATTTCGTCTTAGCTTCCCTGCAATTCCTATTTATTTCATTCCTCAGCGACTTGTATTTCTGAATTCCTGATTTTCCCGGAACATGTTTGTACTTCCTCCTTTCATCAATCAACTGAAGTATTTCTTCTGTTACCCATGGTTTCTTCGCAGCTACCTTCTTTGTACCTATGTTTTCCTTCCCAACTTCTGTGATGGCCCTTTTTAGAGATGTCCATTCCCCCTCAACTGTACTGCCTACTGCGCTATTCCTTATTGCTGTATCTATAGCGTTAGAAAACTTCAAACGTATCTCGTCATTCCTTAGTACTTCCGTATCCCACTTCTTTGCGTATTGATCCTTCCTGACTAATGTCTTGAACTTCAGCCTACTCTTCATCACTACTATATTGTGATCTGAGTCTATATCTGCTCCTGGGTACGCCTTACAATCCAGTATCTGATTTCGGAATCTCTGTCTGACCATGATGTAATCAAATTGAAATCTTCCCGTATCTCCCGGCCTTTTCCAAGTATACCTCCTCCTCTTGTGATTCTTGAACATGGTATTCGCTATTACTAGCTGAAACTTGTTACAGAACTCAATTAGTCTTTCTCCTCTTTCATTCCTTGTCCCAAGCCCATATTCTCCTGTAACCTTTTCTTCTACTTCTTCCCCTACAACTGCATTCCAGTCGTCCATGAGTATTAGATTTTCGTCCCCCTTTACATACTGCATTACCCTTTCAATATCCTCATACACTTTCTCTATCTGTTCATCTTCAGCTTGCGACGTCGGCATGTATACCTGAACTATCGTTGTCGGTGTTGGTCTGCTGTCGATTCTGATTAGAACAACCCGGTCACTGAACTGTTCACAGTAACACACCCTCTGCCCTACCTTCCTATTCATAACGAATCCTACACCTGTTATACCATTTTCTGCTGCTGTTGATATTACCCGATACTCATCTGACCAGAAATCCTTGTCTTCCTTCCACTTCATTTCACTGACCCCTACTATATCTAGATTGAGCCTTTGCATTTCCATTTTCAGATTTTCTAGTTTCCCTACCACGTTCAAGCTTCTGACATTCCACGCCCCGACTCGTAGAACGTTATCCTTTCGTTGATTATTCAATGTTTTTCTCATGGTAACCTCCCCCTTGGCAGTCCCCTCCCGGAGATCCGAATGGGGGACTATTCCGGAATCTTTTGCCAATGGAGAGATCATCATGATACTTCTTCAATTACAGGCCACATGTCCTGTGGATACATGCAAAAGACGTGTGCAGAATTAATAATAGGTGAAAGCGATGTAAAGAAAGACAGTAATAAACATGATATAAACAGTGCAGATGAAATTATTGTTGATGGAAAGGTGTTTTGTGGTTCTAATGCAGAAGGGTCTAGTAGGAATTTCGCATGATTACCAGAGAATGATAGCAAAGGGGAAAATGAAATGAAGGTTATCGAAGTATATGACGATTATACTAAATATGAAGTTAAGGCTGAAATCGTTCAAAGTAATTCAAAAGAAGTACCTGAGTGACCAAACGATGTGCATTGTGTAGAAAATGATTGGAAAAACGAAGTTGCTGAAACATCGAATGTTGAACTGCTCCACTGTTTAAAGGTTGCTTTCCTGCTCGAATCTGATGACGAAAACGAAATCAGTGACAGTTCAGGTGATGACGGGTATATGAATACAGATAAGAATGAATACACTAACTTTCCCTATTGTTCAAAAGTCGCGTACTTAAGTGAATCTGGTGGTGAGGAAGAGAGTAGTGATGACTCCAGTGAAGATGAATTTTCAGGTGTAAACGAAAGTGAATATACTTTTACTGAAAGAGGGTATGAGAAAATTTGTGACATTTGTCCAAAGCAAGATACAGAAAGTAGAACTGGCCCAAAACCCGAAGGAATTACTCAGTAATGTAACACCAGAGCATAATTTGCAGGAACCTCCAGATGATACTATACTGGGGTAAGCCTTAACAACTGTTTTGAAAGAGTGTGAATTACAGGAACAAAAAGAACCACCTGATAAAATGATAGCAGAACAGGAGATGTTGTACCTTGCTACAGACTTTGAAATTCCAAGACTTAAAAAGCCACCTGATGAAACAAAACGTTGGCAAGATCTGAACAGCTTATTGAAAGATGTAGAAAATAGGAGGCCTAAAAAGCCACCAGATTTAAGTCACTGGTTATGAACCATAAAAGACTGCCTGGTTAATAAAGAGATTGGGTGCAGGATGTATGTATATACACTCCTGGAAATTGAAATAAGAACACCGTGAATTCATTGTCCCAGAAAGGGGAAACTTTATTGACACATTCCTGGGGTTAGATGCATCACATGATCACACTGACAGAACCACAGGCACATAGACACAGGCAACAGAGCATGCACAATGTCGGCACTAGTACAGTGTATATCCACCTTTCGCAGCAATGCAGGCTGCTATTCTCCCATGGAGACGATCGTAGAGATGCTGGATGTACTCCTGTGGAACGGCTTGCCATGCCATTTCCACCTGCCGGTCTAGGAATGGTAGAACGATGGGTTCGATGACGGTTTGGATGTACCGTGCACTATTCAGTGTCCCCTCGACGATCACCAGTGGTGTACGGCCAGTGTAGGAGATCACTCCCCACACCATGATGCCGGGTGTTGGCCCTGTGTGCCTCGGTCATATGCAGTCCTGATTGTGGCGCTCACCTGCACGGCGCCAAACACGCATACGACCATCATTGGCACCAAGGCAGAAGCGACTCTCATCGCTGAAGACGACACGTCTCCATTCGTCCCTCCATTCACGCCTGTCGCGACACCACTGAAGGCGGGCTGCACGATGTTGGGGCGTGAGCGGAAGACGGCCTAACGGTGTGCGGGACCGTAGCCCAGCTTCATGGAGACGGTTGCGAATGGTCCTCGCCGATACCCCAGGAGCAACAGTGTCCCTAATTTGCTGGGAAGTGGCGGTGCGGTCCCCTACGGCACTGCGTAGGATCCTACGGTCTTGGCGTGCATCCGTGCGTCGCTGCGGTCCGGTCCCAGGTCGACGGGCACGTGCACCTTCCGCCGACCACTGGCGACAACATCGATGTACTGTGGAGACCTCACGCCCCACGTGTTGAGCAATTCGGCGGTACGTCCACCCGGCCTCCCGCATGCCCACTATATGCCCTCGCTCAAAGTCCGTCAACTGCACATACGATTCACGTCCCCGCTGTCGCGGCATGCTACCAGTGTTAAAGACTGCGATGGAGCTCCGTATGCCACGGCAAACTGGCTGACACTGACGGCGGCGGTGCACAAATGCTGCGCAGCTAGCGCCATTCGACGGCCAACATCGCGGTTCCTGGTGTGTCCGCTGTGCCGTGCGTGTGATCATTGCTTGTACAGCCCTCTCGCAGTGTCCGGAGCAAGTATGGTGGGTCTGACACAACGGTGTCAATGTGTTCTTTTTTCCATTTCCAGGAGTGTATATTGTTAAAATAATGCATGTTTTTATTATTATTGTATCTGAGTGTTACCTGAAAGTGAATTATTGTTTTGTTGACCTTGAGGCCTGTGGCAGTTTGTTGCTTATTTACTGTAGTGCACTGTTTGTCTTTGCTTAGGAATTGTTTATTTTCAATTGAATGCTTATTGTTGCCAGTATAGTTATGAAGGGAGGGCCATGTATTGTGAGAAACCTGGAAACTTTATGAATTATGATGCTTATGGTAACTTAACAAAAGTGCAAAGAACTCCACAAGATAATAATTAATTCCTGGTATACTTTAAGATCAGAAAGGGCTTATGTTTGCACTATGTTGTTTATTTAAAGGTACATGTCCTCAGATGAGGGTTGTTTAACCCTCAGGGGACATGCACTCTTTGCATTGTCAGGTGCCTGACGAGCACCAGGGACCCGAGTCGTTGCCAGCACTACTTCCATTTCTTTTCGTGCTGCCAACCTTCCTCTTCATCATTCCGAACTTTTACTATCTTCTTTCCTTCTTCTCTATCAGATTGAATTGAATAATGTGGAAATAATGTAGAATACTGTGTATTGTTTGTGGACAAGTAAATGAATAATTAAACTGGGCACACTAGAAAATGACCAATATGAATTTAAGTATAGTTTATATTGTAAAGAGAAAATGTAATGGAAAAGTAAAGGGAAAAATATGGATGAGAAAAGATATGGATTCTGAAAACGAGGTAAATGAAATGTATATGTTTTTTGAAAATAGGGGCAAATATGGTGTTGAAAAACTGTATGTGTGTTTAAAACTGAGGAGAGAAACCTGACTAACATGAGTACAGTAGAGATCATATATATGTGTCTAGTGGCACAAAGGGTTGGGAGAAATCACTTGCAGTAGGATGTAAAGTATTGTTTCTGATCTTGACATATTTGATAACCTAAATGTGTAATTAAACTGAATATTGACTTTAAAAGGAATATTTATGAGTAACAAAGAGGGGAGAAAAACCACAAATCTGGGACTCTCAAATAACTCCTGAACATTGCCATTAGACCAAAAATGTCATTTAAAATTTACTCAATTAATAATGCGTATATTACCTGATTTTGTCTTGGTGTAAAGAAAAATTTAATATTACCAGTGTCTAATTGCTGTTTCAAAGTTGCAGGTTTTATGTTTTATACCATTAATGCAAATTTTACCAAAGATGTGACATCATGATGAAAAACTTAAAGATGATGACAATAAACTGCTCAAAAATATGTTGTTGGGCAGCAAAACAAGGCAAAAGAATAAAAATAGTGCGGTCCTGAAGTTGAGGACTACCAAATATGCTATGTGAGCAGTAGCCAAAGGACTTGCCATTGTGGGGGCAAGGAGTCGATAAGTGATTATGAACTGCCTAACCTAGAGGATGAGGCAGTGTATTAATTTAAAAATGTGTCTTTGTGTCTTCTTAATCTAAAATTGTGTTTTTTGTGTCTAAATGTTTACATACAAAGACTGCCAAACCAATAATGGACAGTATGAGTAACATGGACTGCTTATTCTGAGGCAAGCAGTGAAGTAAGTCAGTTTTTTTTATCAATGTGTTATAGACTGAGTATTCTTACTAAAGTCAGTGAAAAGTTATTATCAAATGACTATGGAATCTTATTCAAATGGATGTAGATGTTTTGATACTAGGTTTTTTGGAATAACTTAAAGTTTTGGACTGCCTTGTTTTAAAACACAGCAGTCATGATTAAAGATAGGTTCTGAATAGGTTAGTGTGTTTATGTGCAACAAATATTTTGAACTGCTATTAATGAAGAGCAGCTTTAAAGTTAATTGTTTTGAGAAAACCTTGAAAAGTTACTTTGGTATTTAAAGAGTCAGTTGGAAAACGTTCTCATAGCTGTTTGTGTGAATATTTGTGCATATGTGGATGCAAACTGAAATTTCAACATTTCATTAATTGCTGAACCTTGTGAAATGTACTATGATCATTAACATGCTTGTATGTCTGAATATTTACTTTCTTTGAAAATATTGAGAGTCTAATTTGTGTTTTGTTAAGTTAGAATGTTACTCTGCTGTTGTGTATGTATATTTATTTTTTTCTAGAAGGCCATAACTATTCTACTAATATGCAGATTATTTGTGTACTGGTTGCCTGTTATTTCAACTGCATGTGTGTGAAATGAACATGTTTAAAGGTATCCTGTGTAATGACGGAAATTAGTTTCCTTAAACCAGTGTGAAAATGAAAATTATTGTAAATGCTTTATTTTGAAAATATTTTTAGAAAAAAAATGTATGAAATTTCTTAGTGTATATACTGTATGTCTGTAATATGTTTTTTTTCCCCAACTGAAGTTGGATGGAATAATTTTTTCTGTGGCCAACACCACTTAGGTGTTATGGATGTTTCCCTGAAGTATCCCTGACGGGAAACTCCAACGAAACATGGGGCATGTGTAACACCATACCTCTAATACTCTACTGATTTATTTTGCTTTTGTTTTATTTAATATTACATCGTTGAGCTTCTGTAAATGTGTTTGTTTGAATCGATAACATAAAATTGTATACTCATTTCTTTGTAAGAACTTTGATGTCTTGATTTGATTCTATGCAATGTAGTATATCTGTCATTTAAATTCTTTGTTCCATTTGGAGGGAACAAAACTTACTATATATAATTGTAATTTCTGAATGAATAATTTTTTGTAGAAATGTCAATATGTGCAAATGTTCTGTTTTATTTAATGTATTTGGTTACTGTTATGTCAACTGCTGATCTTCACTTAGGGTTCTTAGTTATTCTGTATGTAAAAGTTGTTGTGGCTCCCCTCGGGAACGGAACTGTGTAGCGCGCGCAAATTGTGGTTGGCCTAGGTAGAAAAGGTGGAACAAGAGTCAGTCAGGGACGAGCCACCAGTCGGGGACGAGCTACCAAACTGTGCACTGCCATTTAAATGTTGCATATTGTGCTGGTTCCGAGAGAGGCTTTTTCTACCGCTTACCAATGACTCGGATGGATGGATAAATAGCTGGAACGATTCTGAAATTGATATCCATCATCGCCACCAAGAAATGACAGAGTCCAGGAATTCTACCTACAATTCCACCTACCAACATGCAATCGTCACCATATTGCGCAATCACTATAATGGAGCACTATAATAATGTACAGTGAAGGATCAGCTTACTGGATGTTTTAGTGTACACAAATATAAGGTAACTTATAACTGAATTTATGTACCTACCTTAATTTTTTCCTTATCATAACACCTCTCAGGTTCCTCTCCGTTTGAACTAAAGTGATTACCGAGTGTCCCTACTGAAAGAACATTAAAGACCAGTGTTTTGCTAATTAATGCCTCTTGAACGTAGTAAAAATAAAGTTAAAGTTAATGTGGCAAGAGAGTGAGTTAAAGTAAATGATGCTTACTGAAAATAATTTTCCTATTAAAACTGTTTATTAAAGTGTTGTTGCCAACTTCAAAATTAAAAGTTCTTAAGACTGAGGCTTATAAAGATTTGCTTAGTAAATGATCACATTGCTGCCTGTTGTAAATCGCAGAAGGTGAGTCAGTATCTTGCAAATTTGTAAACATAGTGACTTGTCTCACTGTAGTAAAAGTCGTGAATTGCTTTTATGGAAAATTATATGTTCAAGATTGCTAAGTGTTTGTCTCTCTTGTGTATTGGAAGTGCATATTAATAGTATAACAGGATCCACAGTTTGTCTATTATGCTAATTCTAGGTAATAAGTAATGGGAAGATCACTACTTATGAAAACCGTAATTTCTTTATTCAAAAGATAGTGAGAAGCAACCTGTCAGTGGATTCCATGTAACTTTCATTCTAAACAGAATAGCATTTAACTGAGAGAGACGTAACCCGTTACCAGCTCATTATTTTGCAGTGAACAACATTTATAATTCTATGTCAATTAGAAAATGTTTGAACAATAATACCGAACCTACGTCCAATTAATGATTCTGCAGTGACTATTAATAGTAATATTATAAAGACCATTTAGTTTCAATAAGCCCTGAAAGTAATAGTGTGTTTCGTTATCTGTTATATTTATGCAAATAGTTTGTTCTGCTCTGATAACTTCCGATCTTGACCGTGAACAAATGCAGGTGTCAGAGTTCGTTGCACTCGCGTGTGGCAAAATATAGGTTGTGTTTGTCCATTGAAGTTACTTATACCTACTTTCTTAAACAAGAACGTTAATCTTTCTCTTGCCTAATTAGGCTGGCGACCATTTTCCTTAGTCTTTAAACAGTATAGCTAGGCGTCCGCCCCAGTAGCTGAGTGGTCAGCGTGCCGGATTGCCGTCCTCTGGGCCCGGGTTCGATTCCCGGCTGGGTCGGAGATTTTCTCCGCTCAGGGACTGGGTGTTGTGTTGTGTTCATCATCATTTCATCCCCATCCGGCGTGCAGGTCGCCCAATGTGGCGCCGAATGTAATAAGACCTGCGATATGGCGGCCGGACCTGCCCCGCGAGGGGCCTCCCGGCCAATGACGCCAAACGCTCATCATCATCATCAGTATAGCTAGGCAAAAATATTGTTTGTTACTGTTCGAATATTTACGTAATTCTGACTAATTTCCGATAAACCACCTCCGTTAGGTACAACACGGTCAACATAACAAAATTCCTCTCAGAGGGTAACACTGCTCTGTTGCTGTATACCATAATTGCTTTAACAAGATAGTTTTATTTCACGACCTGCTTCCAACTTTAAGGTTATGGTATTGCTGTAGCAGACAGAAGGGTTATAATAGGATTAGTGCTAGAGGGCATTATCAAGCGCATACATAAAAAGTGATTTTTGGGATGTCTGGACAGTTCATGTCATCTGTCAGTAAGCGTTAAAATTTCTAGTAAGTCACAGAATCCCACCTGTTATCTACCGCTGTTTACAAAAAGTCACTCATTTTGAGTTGCAAGACTCTCAGTGCCAGGAGGAGTTATCTCATATCCAAAGGTGGTTGGATTATAAAATCGGCTGCTGTTAACAGAATGATGCCTTAAGCTGCTTATTTTGAATTCTGTAATACTAAAATACATACTGTATGCTATACTTCCACGATCTTATTATGATTTTATACCTTATAATACAAAAGTAATGTAGTCGTAATCCCATCGTTAATAATATTAATTGTTGAGGATTGCACGAACTCTGGCACCACTCCTGTGGGATGAATGGGCTGAGTGACAGGCTGGTGGGGCACAATAATAGACTGTTGGTCGAGATGAATACTTTATTACTTCTCTATTACACATTTGCCCATCGTCAGTGTGAGGCAGATACGCTCCACTTCAGTGAGCCCGGATGGTGATGGTCAGCAGACAACTGGCCTCTGCCCAGTGGGACGTTACACGTGCCGGCGCCCTGCGATTCTGACGTCACTGGCATGCTTCTTCTTCATCTACATCTACATCCATATTCCGCAAGCCACCTGACGGTGTGTGGCGGAGGGTACCTTAAGTACCTCTATCGGTTCTCCCTTCTATTCCAGTCTCGTATTGTTCGTGGAAAGAAGGATTGTCGGTATGCTTCTGTGTGGGCTCTAATCTCTCTGATTTTATCCTCATGGTCTCTTCGCGAGATATACGTAGGAGGGAGCAATATACTGCTTGACGCTTCGGTGAAGGTATGTTCTCGAAACTTCAACAAAAGCCCGTACCGAGCTACTGAGCGTCTCTCCTGCAAAGTCTTCCACTGTAGTTTATCTATCATCTCCGTAACGCTTTCGCGATTACTAAATGATCCTGTAACGAAGCGCACTGCTCTCCGTTGGATCTTCTCGATCTCTTCTATCAACCCTATCTGGTACGGATCCCACACTGCTGAGCAGTATTCAAGCAGTGGGCGAATAAGCGTACTGTAACCTACTTCCTTTGTTTTCGGATTGCATTTCCTTAGGATTCTTGCAATGAATCTTAGTCTGGCATCTGCTTTACCAACGAGCAACTTTATATGATCATTCCATTTTAAATCACTCCTAATGCATACTCTCAGATAATTTATGGAATTAACAGCTTCCAGTTGCTGACCTGTTATTTTGTAGCTGAATTATAAGGGATCTATCTTTCTATGCATTCGCAGCACATTACACTTGTCTAGAGATTCAACTGCCATTCCCTGCACCATGCGTCAATTCGCTGCAGATCCTCCTGCATTTCAGTACAATTTTCCATTGTTACAACCTCTCGATATACCACAGCATCATCCGCAAAAAGCCTCAGTGAACTTCCGATGTCATCCACAAGGTCATTTATGTATATTGCGAATCGCAACGGTCCTACGACACTCCCCTGCGGCACACCTGAAATCACTCTTACTTCGGAAAACTTCTCTCCATTGAGAATGACATGCTGCGTTCTGTTATCTAGGAACTCTTCAATCCAATCACACAATTGGTCTGATGGTCCATATGCTCTTACTTTGTTCATTAAACGACTGTGGGGAACTGTATCGAACGCCTTGCGGAAGTCAAGAAACACGGCATCTACCTGTGAACCCGTGTCTATGGCCCTCTGAGTCTCGTGGACGAATAGCGCGAGCTGGGTTTCACACGACCGTCTTTCTCGAAACCCATGCTGATTCCTACAGAGTAGATTTCTAGTCTCCAGAAAAGTCATTATACTCGAGCATAATACGTGTTCCAAAATTCTACAACTGATCGACGTTAGAGATATAGGTCTATAGTTCTGCACATCTGTTCCACATCCCTTCTTGAAAACGGGGATGACCTGTGCCCTTTTCCAATCCTTTGGAACGCTACGCTCTTCTGGAGACCTACGGTACACCGCTGCAAGAAGGTGGGCAAGTTCCTTCGCGTACTCTGTGTAAAATCGATCTGGTATCCCATCAGGTCCAGCGGCATTTCCTCTTTTGAGCGATTTTAATTGCTTCTCTATCCCTCTGTCGTCTACTTCGATATCTACCATTTTGTCATCTGTGCGACAATCTAGAGAAGGAACTACAGTGCAGTCTTCCTCTGTGAAAGAGCTTTGGAAAAAGACATTTAGTATTTCGGCCTTTAGTCTGTCATCCTCTGTTTCAGTACCATTTTGGTCACAGAGTGTCTGGCCTTCTGCTGTTGGAAGCTCATGCTCAAAAAAGGAAGGAAGGTTCAAATGGCTCTAAGCACTATGGGACTTAACATCTGAGGTCATCAGTCGCCTAGACTTAGAACTAATTAAATCTAAACCTAAGGACATCACACATATCCATGTCCGAGGCAGGATTCGAACCTGCAGCCGTAGCAGCAGCGCGATTCCGGACTGAAGCGCCTAGAACCGCTCGGCCACAGCGGCCTGCAGGAAGAACGGAAGATTAGGTTTAACATCCAGTCGACATCGAGGTCATTAGAGCTATGATTTTGTCAAGGAGCGGTAGGAAATCGGCTGTGCCCTTTTGAAGGAAACCTCCTGACATTTGCCTGCAGCGATTTAGGGAAATCAAGTAAAATCTGAATCTGGATGGCCGGAGGCAGGTTTGAATTGTCATTCTCCAGAATCCGAATCCAATGTGGTAACCAATGTGCCACCTCGCGTGGTCACTCATGCACAGGCGACACAGGCACAACTCGCGTCTTCCGCGGTGATGAGGGGCATGACACGGTGTCCCCTGGCAGGAGTGTAGCGTCACCAGCCGCAGACGGCCGACCTGCTGCCCTGTCATCTCAACGTGTAATGCAGCCCTGGGGTCGTGGTAGTACTGCTGGGCTCCGAATGAATCAGTCTCGAAATTCAAATTTATTTATACTGCTCCACGGCAGTTGCCCGGCACCCTGTCACATAGCTCATAACATGGTTCCAGCCCTGCTGTGGTGGCATCATCCTTCCCACTCTGGCTATTACTGCTGCACAATGTAAGTTTCACGGAGTATGGCTATCCCATCTCTTAATCCTTTTGTGTACCTGTTGCTATAACCTATATGTTGCCACACTGCACCTACGGGCCAGTGGTAGAGCGTTGTTACAAATTCCTACAAGTTTCACTTAAGTCTAGGTAGCAACGATACATTTCCCCTTGCCAGAGCGAACGCTCAGACCGTCGGTTCTTGGTCAGGACCGGCTCCCCACCATTATTCTTTTTCACTTCGATTTACAAAACAAGTAACACGCTCCAAAGATTATCCTAACCAAGCTACACATTTCTTTTACTACAAGTAACTTTATGGTTGCATCGTTGTAATTACTTTATCACATAGCTTTCTCCGTGCTTCTAATCTTCCTTAAAAGCAACAAACCCATGTTCTGTAAAAAGTATTCCCCACGTCACCCCTGGCGGATCCAGTCCACTGGAACCTATATTACTCATTGAATGGCTTGCCATCTCAAATAAATAAAAACTATGCAAAACAAAATGAGAGTCACATTGGCGCTAGGAATTGCGACTCTGAGGGTTACGATTACCCGTCATCCACCATCTCTGTACTGTTCAATGCTTATGGGAAGTAGAGAATGGGGAAATAGAGGGAAGGGATAGACAAGAATTCGTGACTTCCAGCCCCACAGTGGACTGTGGTAATGCAACGGCGAAAACTGAATATTTGTGATAGACCGGGACTCAAACCAGAGTTCTGTCTAACAGAACAGGCACTATTCATATATATATATATATATATATATATATATATATATATATATATATATATATATAGGAGCGCGACGGCTCCTTGACCTCTGTTTCAGTGCGGATGCACTAAAATCGTCCAAACTCCTACGGGAATTAATAATTTGCGAGTAAGGGGTTAATGGACGAGGGACGTTGCATAGCAGCGTGTCATAAATTGGAAATTTGAGTTGGTCGGGGACCGTGTCCGGATGGGTGAAACGGTTAAGACAAGTACTCATGAGAAGTGGTAAATCCGGGTTTGAGTCCCAGCCCGGCATAAATTTTCGGCTTTCACCATTGCATTACCACAACGTCCTGTGCCCATGCACCTCACGAATTCCTATCCATCCCTTCTCTTTCTGTACCCATTCTCTACTTCATATACACATATGCAACAGCCACGTCATTAAGTGCGGTGTCTTCTGTCCAACAGAACAGGCACTACTCAACGTGCTCTGCAGTGATCTGCCCCTCCTGTGTGGTTATCATCTGATTCAGAGAATGAACGAGATTTGGTTCCCCGGTATTTTTTAGGAAGGTAAGATTTTGTTTAGGAAACATCGGCAAGAGCTCATTCACACAATATATCTGTGGTAACATTATATTTAGTGAATAACTCCCATCATTGTAGCTGGTAAATGTAACGTTGTTCCCATAATATCACACATGGTTCCATTAATTAACAGCGCGCTGCCTCTTAGCTCCATGCGTTCACTCCCATGAGCTTCCCTTGTTCATAATAGCTCGCCACAACTATTACATCGTCGTACGCCAGGTATATCCAACGTAGATCAGTTAGTTGGAAGTATGGCTTCGGTTCCATCACCTCGTTTCGGCATGTCTGACCGTGTGCATTGTTGCCGCACAGTTGCATTGCACATACGTTTCCTTCCGTCTGGATCTCGCAACTCCCTCCGTAATTACCGCATGCCGAGCCCCATCACCGCTGTCAGTAACACACCGCCCTCCTTTATCTGCACAAACTTCCCCAATCTTTCTAAGCTTACTGGGTAGGTGTGTACCGTGTTAAGACCTAAACAATGGGTGTTTGTCCGCCACAGATACTTTCACTGACATGTACAACCATGCGCTGTTGATTCGCACTTGCACAGCTGCCCCATGGTAGTATAAAGCCAAGTTTTGACTGTTAGGCCCTGCTATTAATTGTAGTTCCGGCGGTAGTTCTTACTGCACCTTTCTCAGTCCCTTTAGATATTGCTCTGGCGACAATTGGATCAGATTCAATTGCCCATATAGTGCCAAATAAACGGCTTCCTTCAAACTCGTTGACTCCACTCTTGCATCCCAGACATTATCTCCTAGTGATTTCAATAGTTTTGTTAGCGTTATTCTCGTGTCAAATCTTTTCCTTTATTTTTGAACTGCCCCTAAATCCCTATTTAGAGTGCTAGTTGATGCTCTTCCAGAATTAGTTGCGGAAGCATGCATGTGTTGTTCAGGATACCGCTCTCCATTTTCGCAATCCATGTGGAATGCCACTCTTCAGTCCCTGAATTCCTTTCTGCCATCTCTCTCGAGGCTTCCATTATCCTAATTCTCTCACTCACGTCGTTTGCATCAGATGTCCCAAATATTGTCTCGAATATCCTTCCTCCAGCGTCGATCCACCATCTTTTCTTCCTCCGCAGTTCACGTGGCACCACTCCTATCACTTCTTGCAACTGCTCCTTCAATCATGCATACCTACAAGCAGCTTTTGTGCTACTCTGACACCTCCCTAAGTACTACATTACTGCTCGCCAGCTGTCGTAAGCCTGAAAATATCTCTTCCAATCTTTTTACCTCGTTCCGTAGTTCCCATTCATTAAATACCAAACTTAGCGTCCACCTGTGACTACATATTACTACCTGGAAATCAAAACTCCTCTGTCTAGGTGATGATCCTGCAGCGCATCTACTCTGCCCCATGCGAAGAGTACAGCACCGTCAGAACTACTCTCCTTTCTTCCTTGTCCACGCTGAATGACAACCCGAGAACATCCCCGCTATCCCAGAAGCCTGCTGTCTCCAGTCAACATCTCTCACCCTATAATTAAAGTCAGTCCTTACCCTAACATATACATATGATCCTATCCAACACTACTTCAACAATCCACACAACAAAATAGCAAGAAATATAATAAAATATAAACACATTGACCACACCCTTGGCCTTAAAGAATACAATATACGAGGTACATGGTCTCCTCCTCCTGCTGCTCACTCTTCCACTACTTATTTTTCGCTCTCTTCTTTGGCTCTACCGATACTCCTCCTGGGATCGATTCCGGCGCACCCTTGAACGGTCGTAACTGCCTGACATTTACGATCATTGACCTCATTGGCAACTGTAGCTTCACATTTACGGGAGACACGGTGTCAGTGATTTGGTATGGTCTCTGGTATTGTGTCTCAAATTCCTTTGGTTTCATTTCAGAGTATATGGACCTGACAACATCACTCTTTAGCCCACATTGTATTGAGGTAAAGTTACTGTGTGCTTCACTGTCTCCTCTTTTCTCTCGAATGCCTTGGTGTTTGGTTTTTGTGCCCCTTTCGATACTTCCGTCACAGTTCTCACAAACTCTCGGACTGCCTCTCCGTTCGTGATCCATTTCTGCTTAATCATATCGATTGGTGCAAGCATCTTTTTACCATACACCACCTCGAATGGCGACAACCCTGTATCGGTGTGTACTTTCAAACTGTACACACTACCCACAAAAGATAAGTACGTATCCCAGTTCATAAGATGGAAGTTGATATGATAACTAAGCATGCTCCTGATCATTTGTTGGACCCAGCTGTAGATGTAGTGGACTAGTTCTTAATTTTTTCACTCTCAATAACCGACACAAGTGTTTCATCAGGTGTGACACGAAGTTCGTCCCTTGATCCGGTATTATTGTCTCCGGCACCCCAAACTACAGCACCCATCTATTTACCAATGCTTGCGACACTGTGACTGCCTGCTGGTCTGGCGTTAGCACCACCTCAGTATAACGACAGAGATGGTATGT
Organism: Schistocerca serialis cubense; assembly: GCF_023864345.2. Lineage (NCBI taxonomy): Eukaryota > Metazoa > Arthropoda > Insecta > Orthoptera > Acrididae > Schistocerca > Schistocerca serialis. Next base: position 399,977,840 of record NC_064640.1, on the reverse strand, counting down.
TATATTCAGCACAAAGCGATTCCCTGTGTAAGTAGGCTGTTTAGGTTTTCTTATTGGTAACGCCACGTAGCGCTCTGTATGAAAAATGGCTGGCTGTGCTGTGTGCAGTCTGTGGCTAGTTTGCATTGTTGTCTGCCATTGTAGCGTTGGGCAGTTGACTGTTAACAGCGCGTAGCGTTGCGCAATTGGAGGTGAGCCGCCAGCAGTGGTGGATGTGGGGAGAGAAATGGCAGAGTTTTGAAATTTGTAAGACTGGATGTCATGAACTGCTGTGTATATTATGATTTTTCAACACTGTTAAGGTAAATACATTGTTTGTTCTCTATTAAAATCTTTCATTTGCTAACTATGCCTATCAATAGTTAGTGCCTTCCGTAGTTTGAATCTTTTATTTAGCTGGCAGTAGTGGCGCTCGCTGTATTGCAGTAGTTCGAGTAACGAACATTTTGTGAGGTAAGTATGAAAGGTATAGGTTAATGTTAATCAGGGCCATTCTTTTGTAGGGATTTTTGAAAGTCAGATTGCGTTGCGCTAAAAATATTGTGTGTCAGTTTAAGCACAGTCATGTATAATTTTTCAAAGGGGACGTTTCACCTGCTTGGGCTAAGTTAAACGGTCCGACACCTGCATCCTGGTAAACCGAAATTGTTCTATCACTTCTGGCAATCTCTGCGACAGTACCCGTTTTCGACGTAAATCCGCACACTGCACGCAATTCTTGACGTACTGATTGACATTACTTTTTCTTCATTTCCACCAGTACTTCTCTGCCGCCATCTGATATGTTGCTCTGCATGCTCCATGGCCAGATAAACATGATCATGCATCCTTCCCTTAGCTTCACTGGTACTACCATTCGTGGTCCCAATCTAGTCTCCTTACTTAACAACCCGTCACACTTGAGGTAAGCATCTGCGGTCGTCTTACTGTTCAAATGGCGGTAGTCGCAGCAGAATCGATAATTCCTTGAACCATCCATAGACTTTATCAGTACAATTACAACAGCTGCTCCTTCCCCCCCCCCCCCTCCTACGCCATGAGATGCTTCTGTCACAATGGCGGCTAAATGGATTCCTAAATTCTTCTATAATTGGCTGCAGGGACCCTGCAAAACCTCTGGTATACAGGCGCTTCTTTTCCTGCAGGAAGCCTGTGTTGTGTCACGACTGCGCCGTTAGAGGCGCCATGTCACTGATGGCGCGGTCTCTCCCACCGGAGGTTCGAGTCCTCCCTCGGGCATGGGTGTGTGTGATGTTCTTAGCATAAGTCAGTTTAAGTAGTGTGTAAGTCTAGCGACCGATAATCTCAGCAGTTTGGTCCCACAGGAATTCACACGCATTTGAACATCTGTGCCACGAACGTTGGAGGCAACGGCCCCATGGAAAGAATAAATCTTGAAACTCCAACAGCAGTTATGCAATATGCACTCTCTCTGTTCCCCTCAAACATTTACCCTTTGTGGGGTAACGGGCGAGCTGTGGCGCCCTGGAAATATTCTGAGTTTGGATTTGGCATGGCCGCATGGGCTGCTCAGCAGGTGCGGGCTGCTCGGCAGGCTGACCCTGTGGTGCCGGACGTTGGCCAAAGCAAGAGGGGTCCAGCCCCAGTGCGTGGCTGGGAATTCCGTGGTGACGCTGTGTCGATGAAAGAGACTTGTATGCCGAGAGTGCCAAAGATGACGGACTTTGTGAAACCATCATGGCAGACATTTCACAGTTCGTATAGAAATTAATAGTAGCCAGATGAATCATGACGCCTCTAAAAGAAACATGTACCTTACTATTATTTGCACGCCGATTCTGATGGTGTAATCAGATTTTCAATATCATTATTAGTTTAAAGTTTAGTATCTGACGGTACATTATACAAGTAACAACCAGCAACGAAACTTCCTGGCAGATTAAAACTGTGTGCCCGACCGAGACTCGAACTCGGGACCTCATTCTGGAAACCAGCAACGAATTTCCAAAATCTAAACTGTTCATCCGATTTCGTCGATCGACGTGTCTTTAGAAAGCTATTAGTGTAAACCTAAATTGGTATGAATTACAGGCATGTAACTTGTATAGTACATGAGTTATTGGAGGTCAAATTGGCCGATTGCTATCGATCGCGTCAGGCCATAAGTACTCCACAGTTACACTAAAAAACGGTAGCAGCATGCTTATAAATATTTTTATTCACCTGTGTCTTTGTTTATATCCGATATATGCTATTCATGAACAAATTGGTCAATTATTTACTGTGTTTTAGAAAGCACAGAGAATTTAGGCTACTGGCCTAGATTTGCTTGATATTCCTTTGATATATGTCTATTTAATTTGTTTATGTATTTAATAATGTGTGTTAGAGCGTGTTTATGATCCATCCGTAGGGATTTTCATTTAATTTCAATTTATTTAAATGTAAATCCAGTAGTTCGAATGTGTTTCAGTATGTTTGTGCGTGTGCGTTGGCTTGAAGAAAGGGCGGGAGCGCTCTAGCCAATTACAGCGATCGTTCCAAAAAGGACACATGGAGAGACTGTATGAAAGTGAGGGAATACGGGAGCGGACAGGAGGCAGTTTGGAACAGTGCGGCGCGAGGGACGGTTGCACAGGACACGAGGAGTCGGGGACAGTACGGCGCGACGGACACACAGTCGCTAAAGAGACCTGGAGAGTGTGGAGCGGTTTGCTCGTGGTCACGGCAGATATAAATACTTCGGAGTGCCGACTTGGGCACTTGTGAGATTTCCGTCGCTTCTACAGTGAAGACGTAGTGTGCGTTTGGCTCTGGACACTATGGGACTTAACTTCTGAGGTCATCAGTCCCCTAGAACTTAGAACTACTTAAACCTAACTAACCTAAGGACATCACACACATCCATGCCCGAGGCAGGATTCGAACCTGTGACCGTAGCGGTCGCGCGGTTCCAGACTGTAGCGCCTAGAACCGCTCGGCCACTCCTGCCGGCTAGTGTGCGTTTGCCTTAAAGTTTATCTCCCTAGTATAGTCCCTCCATATACCCCCTCGACCCTTCAGCTTTCCCTTCTTTTCTTAGTACTGGTTTTCCATCTGAGCTCTTGATATTTATACAGGTGTTTCCCTTTTCTCCAAAAGCCTGTTTAATTTTCATGTGGGAGTTATCCATCTTTCTCTTAATGATATATGCTTCTAAACCCTTCCATTTGTCTCCTAGTCATTCCTGCTTAGCTATTTTGCACTTCCTGTCAATTTGATTTTTTTAGACGTTTGTGTTCCCTTTTAGGTGATGTGATGAATGAGTAAATGTTACCTCGCGTCGTTTTTAGGGCATACACCGTACAGCTGACATGTACATACGTGACCTAACAAGGGTGATGAGATATGAATTTCATTTTATGTTTCTTTATATAGTAGACTCTTTGTGGAGAGGTATTCCACCATACAGGAACCAGATACGTTCTAGACCAACCTAGGGGGACATTACGCCATTGCTTCCGCAGTCACACAGACTTATGTTTAAGTGTTTATGAAGATAGGTCACTATGGAAGAGGTACCAGAACTAATAGGAAATTAGGTGATCTGCCATGTTTACGTACCGGTATCAACATCTACTAGAGCGTATCGGACACTGTAGAGCGTAGAACGTTGAAGACAGGTATAAAATGGCAGTCTTTGACAGGTTGCTGTATTATATCAGTTCATTCTACAAGAGTGAAGAGTGGGAAAAACAGAGTGAAGGACGATTAAAGTTTAACATCCCGTCGACAGTGAGGTCATCAGAGATGGAGCACTAGCCCGGAACGTTTCAAGGATGGTGAAAGAAGTCGTCCTTGCCCTTTCAAAGGAACATTTCTGGCATCTGCCTTAGGCGGTTTAGGGAAATCATGCAACACCTAAATCTGTATGGCCGGACGCGGGTTTGAACCGTTGTCCTCCCGAACGTGAGTCAATTATGCTAACCACTTCGCCGCCTCATTCGGTGAATGGTTAGGAGTCACAACTGACGAAGCCTGGGCAGAAATTTGTTTAAACGACTGCCATATCAAGAAAAAATACTCGTCTTAAATAGCTACTTTCCATAAATTGACAAAAAAACACAATACAACACAGCAGTTCCGGAAACGCAATTTATATTTGTATGGAAGCTTGGTTTAAATTTACAGAATAATCATGTCGGCTTGGTGTAGTGTATCTAACGTTAAGTACGTGAGTATCCCTACGCAAGCCGCAACAAATCAAAAAAATGGTTCAAATGGCTCTAAGCACTATGGGACTTAACATCTGAGGTCATCAGTCCCCTAGACTTAGAACTACTTAAACCTAACTAACCTAAGGACATCAAACACAGCCATGCCCGAGGCAGGATTCGATCCTGCGACGGTAGCAGCAGCGCGGTTCCTAACTGAAGCGCCTAGAACCGCTCGGTCACAGCGGCCAGCGCGCAACAAATCGCATGGTGATGTGTAACGCAGATACCGATTATGTGTGTAAGCTCTACGACGTCATTTTTCTGTCAACTGTTCTTGACTAATCTTTCTGCATAAAGAACCAGTGGTCAGAAATTGTTGTTACAATGTATGAACAACACGTGGGCGGATATCACAGTTGGTCCTGCAAGTGACGCCTCTACGTCATTCGATAGTACTGGCTATCCCGTATGTCTTCTCTCATTACACAGGACCAGCCGTTAGCAAATGACGCAAGTGAACTTCAGCGTCGCTTGTTTGCTTGTAAAAGAGTTGTTCAGCACCTTTAAGATTACAGCACATTCAACTTTGACTTCAGCTGCTGCACTTTTGTCACTTTTTTTAGGTTTTTGTAATAATTTCTGCGATGTATTCAAATGTATGTATCTGTGTTTTTTTCCGACAATGGGAGGCGAGACACATGTCACGTTATAAACGTTGGTTTTTAATGTTATGGAAATAGCAAGAGCAGCGATTAGTACGTAGCGTACACTTATGATTGTTATAAAATATCAAAGTAAATTAAAGGTGTGATGAAAGCGATCCGTTCGCGGGCAGGGGAAGAGTGGCACAATACATGAAATAAAACTAACTTGTAGCTTACTCGTGAATTGCTTTTTGACAGTTCTGTATGTTTACAACTGCTTGAGTGTTTACAACTGCTTGAGCAGTAAGAACTTATCTTTTTAATTCAAAACCAAGTGCGATAACGCTGTTTTGCTCAGTTCACCAAGAAAGATAAGTTTATCTCAACCTGATGCGTTCCGGCTACTGATACCAGTTACGTTATTTTAGGTAGAGGAACGTTTGAGTGTTTCTAAAATGATCTGGTAATAATCCAGCTTCACAATATCGAGTGACGATGGGACTGCTTAGTTTCTTTGCGTTGATGGCGCTAAACTATAGACTGTGTATACGTAAACCGCTATCGTACCGGGACGTTCAAGGTGTGTTCCGCAAAGTAGAACTCAAACTATAAAATCTACTGCTGTTTTCGAAGGAGTGTGTTGCTTGTGGCAGCTCCGCTGGGGTCTTAAAAAGTGAGAGACATAATTATTTTCGAATTACATACAAAATTACCTTCTGGTACGTAAGATATCTAACTAAACAATCCCTTAAATCAAAACCGGACCTTTAAATGTTCTGTTATTGAGTGTGCGGCAGTCATTAGCTGAATGCATTATTTCAGTTATAAATGATTGACCTTCCGCTTAAAATACATCTTGAAGGGTTAATAATTTTTGCCGACAACAAAAGCATATATCCGGAAAAGCAATTAAAAATGTTTCCAAAGGAATTAATTAGTGATTATATGAAACTGGACTCTCCTTTGATTTTGAAGAAAAATGACAAAGTATATTCACTTCTCTAATACAAATAGAGTAACACCAGGCAATGTAGTTGATGAACAGACATCAGTAAATGCATTAAATGTGTCAAGTTTCTGGATACTCATATTGACGAAAACTCGATCTGGAAGAAACATATTACTGACCTACAGTCCGCAGCTCGTGGTCGTGCGGTGGCGTTCTCGCTTCCCACGCCCGGGTTCCCGGGTTCGATTCCCGGCGGGGGCAGGGATTTTCTCTGCCTCGTGATGACTGGGTGTTGTGTGCTGTCCTTAGGTTAGTTAGGTTTAAGTAGTTCTAAGTTCTAGGGGACTGATGACCATAGATGTTAAGTCCCATAGTGCTCAGAGAGCCACTGACCTACACAAACAACAAAGTCTGCCAAATTTTGTTCTTCGTATAATTTATAATTCTGGAAAATATAGCTTCTTAACGTATTTTGGATATGTCGACTAACTGATGTCTTATGGTATTTTAAATCCGACCTAAAATCATTTTCCCTGAACAAGTCATTCTAACATACAGGCGAAGTTTTAATTAATAACTTGCAGCAAGTGATTCCAAAAAAATTAAATTTGTGTGTATCACTACATATATTGGTAGTATTAAAGACTGATATGTTCATTCTCATTAGGTTTAAGATAATTTCCTATTTGGTAACTAGCAAAGGGCCAAATGTAGCCATAGACTGTAACAAATCATGAACAAGCAGCCTGTAAATTGACACCTTCCCTATCATTTCCATGAAAGGCGTGCAGATGGTGTACAGTACATGCTGCTAACTAACCAACCAAATACCAAAACTCCATTCTTTCTTCTGAGAATTTGAGTTACAGTAGTTGGATAAGGAGGATTAGAAATACTGAGTTTAATGTATTAGTGCTATCGACATTACTGCTGAAAACCATTTTGGTTTTTGCTGAAATAAAGGAAAGAAACCACGAAAAACATGAATCAGGATGAGAGAACATGGGTTTGAAGTCCTCCAAAATTCTTTGCTTATCATTTCTGCGGTGTGTTTTACTTTCGTCAGTACCTCAACTCCTACTCTTAAAACTCCACAGAAGTTCTCCTGCTTTCCTTGTGAGACTAGCACTCCTAGAAGAAAGGATATTGCGGAGATATGTGTTAGCCACAGCAAGTTTTACTCCACCGGGTAGTTACAAATCAGCGCACACTGTACTTCAGAGTGAAAATTCATTCTCTGTGGCTAAACCATGCCTCTACAATATCCTTTCTTCCATGAGTGCTCATCCCGCAAGATATGCAGGAGAAATTCTGTGAAGTTTGGAAGACAGGAGATGAGGCACTACCAGAAGTAGGCCTAAAGCCGTGAGAGCGGGTCCTGAGTCGTCTCTGGATAGCTAAGTCGGTAGAACACCAGCCTGCGAAAGGCAAGGGTCGTAGGTACAAGTCTCGACCCGGCTCACAGTTTTAGTCTGCCAGGAAATTTCATTTCAACTATTTTTTTTAAAGTTCTTGGCTATTAAGTCTACTGGAAAGTCATTTCTCTTTTATTTCATGGCTCATGCTTCACTCCGAAGTACTAAGTCGACAGTAAGGAAACTAGTGTAGCCTGTTCACTTTACGAATGAAATACCTAACTTTGCACGTTAGTACGTGACTACCATTGGGGCAATCCAAGCTGACTCTGAGAGCGGTGCCTGATGGTAAAGGCCCAAAATGGACTTCTTTACGATCGTTCCAATCAGTCGCCGTGCCGAATATGAGCTTGGAGAGTGCAAATAATACTTACGGACCTGGAACCGTGTCTTTACGTGGTGGCAAATTTAAGAAAATCGGTCAACTCATTGGCAGCGGATGAGCAATTTACTAATGACACGTTCTTGCTCTCAGCAGGATGACAAAACTGGCTTCTCGCATTTCATGGAAAACGAGATGCAAAAATGTTTTAAGCTATGGGAGAAACGAATGCAGGCATGTGTGTAGTCAAAAAGGGTCTAGTCTGTAAGTCATCACAGCTTCTTTATGATAGAGTAATTACACAGATTTGCATCATTTGTATTGGATCTTTTTTGTAACGGATCGTACTTGACACTCAGGCAGAGCGCAGCACAACATCTGCAGTAAACTGCTCGCCGACTGCTCCTGAGTTGAAAGTTTTTTGAGGTTTGGAAATTCCAGTTTATTTTTATTTATTTCTTGAGAAGCCATTGAGATATTTTGATTCATGGATGATCTAAACACGGCTAAAGCCGCAAGAAACTGTTTAGCGACAGTTCGAAAACTGTCAGCTAAAGCTTCTTGCGGAATCCCTCGAAGCACCGTTGTCACTGGTTGCTGAATATCCGCATCATTAGAGGAGATGAGAGCTGGTGCTACCAATACCATTGGGAGACAAAGGGACAGTGGTATCCGTCATCTTCCCCTTCTCCCAAAGCAAGTCGGCTAGCAAAATCCAAGACTGAGACAATGTTTATCGCCTGTTCCAACACCAAGGGCTTGATCCATGATGGATTTCTAGTCGAGGGAAGCGTGGAAGGCGACGAACACCGTGCCACTGTATCTTGCTTTCTCTCCGTATCGTAATGGTAGCATTAGGTGTTATCAGTTATAATGATACGGATGTCCAACACCTCGTGACCACGGTGCTTCGAGTAATTCTACAAGAATCGTATGCTGACCGCTTCCATCGTATTTACAATCGATGTCAGAAATGTTTTGTAGCTAATGGTGATTACTCTGAAGGCCAGTAAAGGTATTTCGTTTGTAACTTTAGCTTCCTTTCTTTTTTGAGACCATTCACCGAAGTTTCCAGACTCACCTTGTATATCACATAGTTACGGAAGAAGCAACGGAAACTACGTAACTGCAGGTGCAATCAACACAGCTACGACGGGTGCTCGTAGTTTCAGTCTTTATTTTTACATCGCGTTGCCACTCTTTTCCGGATGAGTTCCGTTATTATATTTTGTTCGACTCATCAGATTACTAACGAAGCTGCTGTTTTCTTCGGGCTATAGTACACTGTATCGTTAACTAGAGGAGTGAATTCGACAGGTAGTACTGAACTATAAATTAGTTACACCTACTACGTTCAGTCCAACGACAATCTACAAAAAAAAAAAAAAAAAAAAAAAAAAAAAAAAAAAAAAAAAAAACCATTGTAAGAAGGATAAGGACAGTCCAACCGCCGCAAAATATTACGTTTACGAACGTATGCTGACGATGTAGTTGTCATCTTCAGTCGGGAGAGTGTTTTGATTCAGCTCCTCACGCTAGTGTATCCTGTGCAAGTCCTCTCATCACTGCAGCAACTTACGTCTAGGTCTCCCTGTAAAAATGTTACTCTCTGCTTTCCTCCATTACCAAATTCACCATTCCTTGATGTTTCAGGACGTGTTCTGGGAACCTACTACATCTTCTTTTAGTCGAGCTGTGCCAAAATACTCTTTTCTCCGCAATTCTGTTCAGAAGTTACTCGATCTGTCCTCTGTTCTTCAACACTCTTCGTTAACACCAAATTCCTCCTCCTGCCCCATTGATGAATTTCTGAGTAAATGGTGTGTTTGCAGTTCTATTACATTTGTCAGATCTAGTAATTGTAGATTAAGATTTTAGAAATAAAGTCATGTTAATTGGCAGCATGTAGCCATGTTTTTATAGAGAAAATGTTTCCTGTTTATCAACCTACTGACAAGTTTTCTATAGTTAGAACCACAAATCAAGCAAAAAAAAAAATAAAGCTTCTGTTCTGCCCCTGTCTCTACTGTTTATCCACGTTTCAGTTCCATATAAGGTTATACTCCAGACAAATATTTTTCGAAAAGACTTCCTAACAAATAAACTGGTCTTCTATCCTAATTAACTTCTTTTTCTCGGAAACACTTTTCTTGCTACTGTACGTGTGTATTTCCTGTTCTCTTTACTTTCGCCATCGTCAGTAATTTTGCCGTGCAACTGGCAAAGCGCATATTCTGCTTTTAGTGTTGCATTCCCTAATCGTTCTCCGTCAGCATCGCTTGATTGAATTCGAATACTTTCCATTACTCATGTTTTACTTTTGTTGATGTTCATCATATTACCTCTTTTCAAAACACTATCCATTCCGTTCAACTGATCTTTCAAGTCTTTGGCCATCTCTGACAGAATTTCAGCGTCAACGGCAAATTTCTCTTCGATTCTTTACTGCGTGCTCTAAGCTATGTACAGATTAAATGACTTTGGGTAGATTGCAAACCTGTCTCACTCCCTTCTTAATTACTGCCTACATTTTATGGCGTTCGAATCACATAACTGCAGTCTGTTTCTTTACTATCTATAGATAGGCTTTCGCTGCATGTATTTTATACTTTACAACTTAAGAAATTTAAAAAGTGTATTAAACATTTTTTTCCTTTTATATTTTGGGAGCGGGCTTATGGTTTCAGTTTATTCCGTATTTGTTACATTATCTACAAGTATTACGTACTGGAACAACGTGGGATGGACACAATCAGTAATAGGCGTCTACAGGAGAATGCAGCTCGTATGACTATACACTTATCAGCTGACCTTGAGTCGAATGGTCGGTGCTCCAGGACCGGCAGTTTTTCTTGGCGACCGCAAGACGACTGTTTACGAATCGTGGAACGGCCGTAAAATCTATTTCCGTTGTTAGCCTGTAGTCGTCACGTCTAGGCTCCAATTTCCTGTCTTTCCTCCACTCAGATTTTCAGTTCTCTGTCCTCGGATGAGGGCATCCTTTCTGTGTGAGTCTTTCTTCTATGACCACATAGCAATATTACAGAGCTCAATGTTTTTAAAAGACTTCTTATCTCCATCCCTATTCAATAGCGTCTCTTAGAATGTTGCGTTACAGTGTTATTTAATTTTTAGTTTAATTACTATATGAGCCAAATTAATCCGGTCATGGAACTAGTAACTGCGTAATTAACTGACAGCTAATCAGGAAATTCAATAACGAAAAAGGAAGACTATCAAAATTAAGGGAAACAAAAAATTTACAACAGTATAAGTAATACGTTAGAGTCAAAGTTCTGATGTACTGCAGTGCACTGTTTAAAGTTATTGTTTTATTTATGTTCGATTTACACACTCCTCAGTTCGTCTCCTGAGATTTTTATTTCCGGTCGCACATCTATGTAACACTCCTACAAGATCTTATTTGAAATACGATGTCGTACAAATGTATTTGGAAATTTGTGGTAAGTTCCTATGGGACCGAACTGCGGATGTCATCGGTCCCTAGGCTTACACACTTCTTAATCTAACTTAAACTAACTTACGCTAAGGACAACACACACACGCACACACACACATGCCGGAGGGAGGACTCGAACCTCCGACGGGGAGAGCAGTGCGAACCGTGGCAAGACGCCCTCAGACCGCGCGGCTACCCTGCACGGCTACAAATGTATCTCGCAGGCCCTTGCAACTGACAAATAATTTTGAAGGACTATACTTTTAGTTATCTTTAACCTGGATCGAAGTTTCTTTCACATACTGGATATGTCTGGAAAATACACGTCATTTTCAACAGTCGTGAGAGCTTCGAGCCGCGCGAAGTGGCCGCGCGGTGTGAGGGGCTATGTCACGGATTGCGTGGCCCCTCCCCTGGAGGTTCGAGTCCTCCCTCGGGTATGGGTGTGTATCTTGTTCTTAGCATAAGTCAGTTTAAATTAGTTTAAGTAGTGTGTAAGTCTAGGGACCGATGACCTCAGCAGTTTAATCCCTTAGGAATTCACACACATTCGAACATTTTATTGGCTCTGAGCACTATGGGACTTAACATCTGTGGTCATGAGTCCCCTATAACTTAGAACTACTTAAGCCTAACTAACCTAAGGACATCTCACACATTCATGCCCTAGGCAGGATTCGAACCTGCGACCGTAGCGGTCGCGCGGTTCCAGACTGAAGCGCCTAGAACAGCTCGGCCACTCTGGCAGGCGAACATTTTATTTGAGAGCTTCGCGCTATATAGCTTAACAATGAGCACAGCTGAAACTAGTAGCAGTTCATAAAAGCGGCAGGTACAAACATTATACAAAAGAGGTTCACTATGTGTGCTACAGAGAAATAAAGGAAAGTAAAGGAAAATGAGAAAATAGTATACCTGTAAATACCACGCTAGCCCACGACTGCTCTCTTTTGATGAAAATCTGTGATATAATGCAGGTGAAGTAGATAAATAAGAGGGAGACAAGAATATTAACTATGATTGACACTACTGCGATCAGGAACTAGGTGCAGCACTAAGGAATACAAATAATAGAAAGGCTCCTGTCGCAAACAGCGTACTACCAAAGTTGTTTAAATGTGTAGGTCTTAGATGAAGCTGAGTTTACTTATCTTCTTAAATTTATGCTGGGATAAAACACAAATACCATATGCGTGGCTGGAATGTGCTACGGTGTTTCGAGAAAAAAGAAGACGGAACAGTTGTTCCAACTATCATGAAATAAGTTTGTTGAACTCAGGATATCAACTGCAGACTAAAACGATTGTAAACATATTGCAGAGGATAGTAGATTTAATTTGTGCAGAACAACAATGTGGTTTTCGTGCAGGAGATTTTTGCGTAGATAATGGTTTACGCTTCAGCAACTGATTTAGAAGAGGAGAGACTATCAACTAGAAGTTTATAATGTATTTGTAAACCCTGAAAAAGCTTATTACTATGTCAATAAGGGCAGACTACGGAAAGTAATGGAAGAAAGTGAGATATCCTGTCATCTTTCCTAGTTATTGAAATTTTATATAGTGTGACTAGAATGAAAATGTAAAGTGATGCAACTTATATTAAAACAAGTAGTTGGGTTAGGCAAGGGTGTTCTACTAGGTGAAGCCCATGATATTACTAGGGTGTCCGTTTCTGTTTGGAATTATCAGTATCATCACTTTTTCATCTATTCAAGCTACATGATCTCTCAGCTTGCGGCTGTGGAACTGATTCGCTCTCCCGAGGAAAAATGGAATAAATAAAATGCATCGAGAACAATTAGTGCTCAACAATTTTTATATAAGAGATTTTGTTAGTACAGCTTCAGCTCACTTAATGAAACATTTTCAGAACTAATCTACTCAAAACTAGTACACTGTGGTAGTCTTTAAATGGGTATGAAGGTAATTTGCGCCATATGAAGTGTAATAATGATTAGCTGTGTCTCTTACCTGGGCGCACTAGGACAGTGACACTATGTCAAATTTACCACAGAGAATTGTCATGCAGTCTTCTTCTCATCAATACTTTTGTACTCGTTCGCCTGCACTAATGTGTAGTTGTTCACAGTAGCTCAGACTCCACTCTAGTACGAAATTTTGTCGAATTTTTGCTTTTTTGTTCCCAGAAGATTATAAGGTACGCACAAATGCGTGATTGAAAAGACGCGACACATGATGTGGGCTAGATAGTGAGCCTCATACAACGCAACTTTGGAGCTATTCTTACTTAGCAAACACATTTCATCTGTGGCCAGTGGTTGCCGTGTTTACGTGAAGTGCCACTGAGCCGGCGTTATCATACTGCCCACCCCCGCTCCCATTCTGGCCGCTAGATATTGTTTTATGCCTACTGCCGTCTCGTCTCAACCCAAAAAATTCTTATTCGTTCTCCTAGATAACAATTCAATTTTTGTTTGCTTGCCATTCTTAAATATCTACTTTGTAAGTCGTCTCCAATTAATTTCTTCATTTTAAATGACATTGGTGATGTGTTGGCAAATGTGCCAACACCTTGTAGATAGAGGAGGCCGAAATGCACGCTATCTAACGCAGACGGGCGTGAATTCTGGAACAGGATAAGTAGTGAATGCTAATAAGAAAAGTATGCAGCTCCTCGAATACTTAACTTTTATTCCTTCATGTGAATACAGCATTCTTGATGAGACATTTCATACGATAACTATCAAACTATGTAAGGCTAATGGCGCCTTGCTAGGTCCTAGCCATGGACTTAGCTGAAGGCTATTCTAACTGTCTCTCGGCAAATGAGAGAAAGGCTTCGTCAGTGTAGTCGCTAGCAAAGTCGTCGTACAACTGGGGCAAGTGCTCTTCCGTATCTCGAGACCTGCCTTGTGGTGGCGCTCGGTCTGCGATCACACAGTGGCGACACGCGGGTCCGACATGTACTAAATGGACCGCGGCCGATTTAAGCTACCACCTAGCAAGTGTGGTGTCTGGCGGTGACACCACAATTGGAAACTACAATTTTCTCTTTACCTTACTTTATGAAGTCATAGCAGAAAATTATTAGCAGAGGGAAAGAATCTTCTCTCAATAAAATGTTGGAATGGTATTCATTTCGCCGGAAACTTTACAAACGTGCCAAAGTTATTTTCAACGAGACACGGTTTTTAATTCTTGTCGTATAGTTGTAAATTAAAGTGCAGAAGGCAGGTAACACATTCCATAAATGCATTTATTTTCCAGATAAAACGGCACTAGTAGAATGATAGTTCACCATGTGGTTCAACGGCCTTATGTAAGTCTCTCAACTGGACGACAGTTCGGTGACTTGCACGTCCCTAACTTGTTCAGTATTTTTACAGGAGAAAGGCGAACCACTGTTTAACGTGGAATTCGAACCATGTGTCATTCCTGGCCATCTTCATACCGCTGAGACGTAAAGTCTAGGTTAAAGGTCCGTAGCCTGACCGGGATTGGATCCCCAAACCTTCCGATTTCGGGGCATGCTTTCCAACAAGATGACCAGGCCTGACAACTGCACTAGTGAAAATATGCTCATTCTTATTACCGTCCGATTGAATCCATGCACCTATTTCTTAACTAATGAACGGAGGAACGTTCAGAAACTTTGGATGAATGTATGACTGTCCAAAACAAGGAATTTTATGTCGACGCGGTATTTTAGACAACCCATTTTAATAAATGATAAGTAACACGGCGACCTTAAAAATCCATACAAACAAAATTATTCTTCAAAAGAAGTTGACACTCATCTTACTTGACTGCACAATGTATGCTAACAGGCCAAAAATAAAATCTAATTTTCATTGAAACCATATCTGTGCAAGACCGAGAAATGTTCACCTTCCTCTCATAAGTTTTGTGGGTAATTAATAAGACAGTATAGAACTTCCTCGTGTTATCGTAGACACAAAGTTAATTCTGAGATCACAGCAGATGAGGTTGAGTAGGAACTCAAGAGTAAACCTGATTTCCATATTGACAAAGCCCTTCGCATACTTAACTTCCATCTCACATTACAAGACCGCATATTCTCGTAGTTCCTTCCAACCACAGATCATCTCATTACCAGTGGCGTCATCATCTACCACCATAAACAGCGCACTGATTCTTCAGTTCACAAGCCCAAAAATACCGATACCCCCACATGCCTAACCCACAACGACCACCTACTGAAGATTGACAAAATCCTCCTACTTTGCCCCACTGCAAAACCCATCGTCTCCTGAAACAATGTTGCTAACTACAATCTCCGCCACTTTAACACCTGCAATGATCTCACATAATCTACTCATACTTATAATTTTAAAACAAACCTGAAATAACCGCTCCCAATACTCTATCGACATACCACGCCATCCAAACAACTCCTTACGCCCTGAAACTACCACGGTGCATATAATCCGTTTCGTAACCGTTGACCACCAAAATATCTGTTACTTTGAGCGAGCGCCTACTCTCTAACAAAGCATTCACCTAAATTTCACGGCCACGTACTCATGTAAGCGCTCCCATTTCACTTTCTCCTGCCCTAATAGCCTTGTTCAATCTCACTCCCACATAACCCAGCGCAGCAAATCAGATCTAGAAAGAATGATTGCCAGTAAAACTCCGTATTACCTCCAACTGCTCTGAACTTCTCATAGTGTCCATTTCCTGAGACGTATGTGGGAAGAAGTAAAATGTTGCCCGACTCTTCCTAGAAAGAATTCTCTCGAAATTTCAGCAGGAAACCTCTTCGTAATGCACACTACCTGCTGTAACGCCTGCCACTGGAGTCTGTTGAGCGTCTCCGTAAAGCTCTTGCGCGGATTAAATGGTTCCGTGAGGAAACGCGCTGCTCATCGCTGGATCTTCTTCATCTTTTCTGCCAGCTGAGTAATCGGGGTTTCCCGGGTATGTATTTATTCGAATCTTCTATTAGTTCCATCTTCTTCTAGTATACCTGTAAATACCACGCTAGCCCACGACTGCTCTCTTTTGATGAAAATCTGTGATATAATGCAGGTGAAGTAGATAAATAAGAGGGAGACAAGAATATTAACTATGATTGACACTACTGCGATCAGGAACTAGGTGCAGCACTAAGGAATACAAATAATAGAAAGGCTCCTGTCGCAAACAGCGTACTACCAAAGTTGTTTAAATGTGTAGGTCTTAGATGAAGCTGAGTTTACTTATCTTCTTAAATTTATGCTGGGATAAAACACAAATACCATATGCGTGGCTGGAATGTGCTACGGTGTTTCGAGAAAAAAGAAGACGGAACAGTTGTTCCAACTATCATGAAATAAGTTTGTTGAACTCAGGATATCAACTGCAGACTAAAACGATTGTAAACATATTGCAGAGGATAGTAGATTTAATTTGTGCAGAACAACAATGTGGTTTTCGTGCAGGAGATTTTTGCGTAGATAATGGTTTACGCTTCAGCAACTGATTTAGAAGAGGAGAGACTATCAACTAGAAGTTTATAATGTATTTGTAAACCCTGAAAAAGCTTATTACTATGTCAATAAGGGCAGACTACGGAAAGTAATGGAAGAAAGTGAGATATCCTGTCATCTTTCCTAGTTATTGAAATTTTATATAGTGTGACTAGAATGAAAATGTAAAGTGATGCAACTTATATTAAAACAAGTAGTTGGGTTAGGCAAGGGTGTTCTACTAGGTGAAGCCCATGATATTACTAGGGTGTCCGTTTCTGTTTGGAATTATCAGTATCATCACTTTTTCATCTATTCAAGCTACATGATCTCTCAGCTTGCGGCTGTGGAACTGATTCGCTCTCCCGAGGAAAAATGGAATAAATAAAATGCATCGAGAACAATTAGTGCTCAACAATTTTTATATAAGAGATTTTGTTAGTACAGCTTCAGCTCACTTAATGAAACATTTTCAGAACTAATCTACTCAAAACTAGTACACTGTGGTAGTCTTTAAATGGGTATGAAGGTAATTTGCGCCATATGAAGTGTAATAATGATTAGCTGTGTCTCTTACCTGGGCGCACTAGGACAGTGACACTATGTCAAATTTACCACAGAGAATTGTCATGCAGTCTTCTTCTCATCAATACTTTTGTACTCGTTCGCCTGCACTAATGTGTAGTTGTTCACAGTAGCTCAGACTCCACTCTAGTACGAAATTTTGTCGAATTTTTGCTTTTTTGTTCCCAGAAGATTATAAGGTACGCACAAATGCGTGATTGAAAAGACGCGACACATGATGTGGGCTAGATAGTGAGCCTCATACAACGCAACTTTGGAGCTATTCTTACTTAGCAAACACATTTCATCTGTGGCCAGTGGTTGCCGTGTTTACGTGAAGTGCCACTGAGCCGGCGTTATCATACTGCCCACCCCCGCTCCCATTCTGGCCGCTAGATATTGTTTTATGCCTACTGCCGTCTCGTCTCAACCCAAAAAATTCTTATTCGTTCTCCTAGATAACAATTCAATTTTTGTTTGCTTGCCATTCTTAAATATCTACTTTGTAAGTCGTCTCCAATTAATTTCTTCATTTTAAATGACATTGGTGATGTGTTGGCAAATGTGCCAACACCTTGTAGATAGAGGAGGCCGAAATGCACGCTATCTAACGCAGACGGGCGTGAATTCTGGAACAGGATAAGTAGTGAATGCTAATAAGAAAAGTATGCAGCTCCTCGAATACTTAACTTTTATTCCTTCATGTGAATACAGCATTCTTGATGAGACATTTCATACGATAACTATCAAACTATGTAAGGCTAATGGCGCCTTGCTAGGTCCTAGCCATGGACTTAGCTGAAGGCTATTCTAACTGTCTCTCGGCAAATGAGAGAAAGGCTTCGTCAGTGTAGTCGCTAGCAAAGTCGTCGTACAACTGGGGCAAGTGCTCTTCCGTATCTCGAGACCTGCCTTGTGGTGGCGCTCGGTCTGCGATCACACAGTGGCGACACGCGGGTCCGACATGTACTAAATGGACCGCGGCCGATTTAAGCTACCACCTAGCAAGTGTGGTGTCTGGCGGTGACACCACAATTGGAAACTACAATTTTCTCTTTACCTTACTTTATGAAGTCATAGCAGAAAATTATTAGCAGAGGGAAAGAATCTTCTCTCAATAAAATGTTGGAATGGTATTCATTTCGCCGGAAACTTTACAAACGTGCCAAAGTTATTTTCAACGAGACACGGTTTTTAATTCTTGTCGTATAGTTGTAAATTAAAGTGCAGAAGGCAGGTAACACATTCCATAAATGCATTTATTTTCCAGATAAAACGGCACTAGTAGAATGATAGTTCACCATGTGGTTCAACGGCCTTATGTAAGTCTCTCAACTGGACGACAGTTCGGTGACTTGCACGTCCCTAACTTGTTCAGTATTTTTACAGGAGAAAGGCGAACCACTGTTTAACGTGGAATTCGAACCATGTGTCATTCCTGGCCATCTTCATACCGCTGAGACGTAAAGTCTAGGTTAAAGGTCCGTAGCCTGACCGGGATTGGATCCCCAAACCTTCCGATTTCGGGGCATGCTTTCCAACAAGATGACCAGGCCTGACAACTGCACTAGTGAAAATATGCTCATTCTTATTACCGTCCGATTGAATCCATGCACCTATTTCTTAACTAATGAACGGAGGAACGTTCAGAAACTTTGGATGAATGTATGACTGTCCAAAACAAGGAATTTTATGTCGACGCGGTATTTTAGACAACCCATTTTAATAAATGATAAGTAACACGGCGACCTTAAAAATCCATACAAACAAAATTATTCTTCAAAAGAAGTTGACACTCATCTTACTTGACTGCACAATGTATGCTAACAGGCCAAAAATAAAATCTAATTTTCATTGAAACCATATCTGTGCAAGACCGAGAAATGTTCACCTTCCTCTCATAAGTTTTGTGGGTAATTAATAAGACAGTATAGAACTTCCTCGTGTTATCGTAGACACAAAGTTAATTCTGAGATCACAGCAGATGAGGTTGAGTAGGAACTCAAGAGTAAACCTGATTTCCATATTGACAAAGCCCTTCGCATACTTAACTTCCATCTCACATTACAAGACCGCATATTCTCGTAGTTCCTTCCAACCACAGATCATCTCATTACCAGTGGCGTCATCATCTACCACCATAAACAGCGCACTGATTCTTCAGTTCACAAGCCCAAAAATACCGATACCCCCACATGCCTAACCCACAACGACCACCTACTGAAGATTGACAAAATCCTCCTACTTTGCCCCACTGCAAAACCCATCGTCTCCTGAAACAATGTTGCTAACTACAATCTCCGCCACTTTAACACCTGCAATGATCTCACATAATCTACTCATACTTATAATTTTAAAACAAACCTGAAATAACCGCTCCCAATACTCTATCGACATACCACGCCATCCAAACAACTCCTTACGCCCTGAAACTACCACGGTGCATATAATCCGTTTCGTAACCGTTGACCACCAAAATATCTGTTACTTTGAGCGAGCGCCTACTCTCTAACAAAGCATTCACCTAAATTTCACGGCCACGTACTCATGTAAGCGCTCCCATTTCACTTTCTCCTGCCCTAATAGCCTTGTTCAATCTCACTCCCACATAACCCAGCGCAGCAAATCAGATCTAGAAAGAATGATTGCCAGTAAAACTCCGTATTACCTCCAACTGCTCTGAACTTCTCATAGTGTCCATTTCCTGAGACGTATGTGGGAAGAAGTAAAATGTTGCCCGACTCTTCCTAGAAAGAATTCTCTCGAAATTTCAGCAGGAAACCTCTTCGTAATGCACACTACCTGCTGTAACGCCTGCCACTGGAGTCTGTTGAGCGTCTCCGTAAAGCTCTTGCGCGGATTAAATGGTTCCGTGAGGAAACGCGCTGCTCATCGCTGGATCTTCTTCATCTTTTCTGCCAGCTGAGTAATCGGGGTTTCCCGGGTATGTATTTATTCGAATCTTCTATTAGTTCCATCTTCTTCTCCTCCTCTCTCTGTCCCTCTTCTTTTCACCCCTTTCCATCCATCTCATCCTGCCCCCTTCCTATTTATTTCTTCCTTCCCCCCTCTCTATCCATCTCCTTTTCGCCCTTGTCTATCCATCTCCTCTGCCCCCTCCAAGTCCATCCCCCTCTCTCTGTCCATATCCTCCTCCCTACTCTCCATTTCCGCCTACCCCCCTCTCTGTCCATATCTTTCTACTCCTCCCTCTGTTCACTACCACCTCGCACTGTCCATCTCCACCACCACCTCTTCCTCCCTCTGTCCATATCCTCCTCTTTCCTTTCTCTGTCCATCTCCTCCATCCCCCTCTGCCTGTCCATCTCCTCCTTCATCTACATCTACATCTACATACATACTCCGCAGTTTACCATACGGTGCGTGGCGGAGGGTACCTCGTACCACAACTAGCATCTTCTCTCCCTGTTCCACTCCCAAATAGAACGAAGGAAAAATGACTGCCTATATGCCTCTGTACGAGCCCTGATCTCTCTTAGCTTATCTTTGTAGTCTTTCCGCGAAATGTAAGTTGGCGGCAGTAAAATTGTACTGCAGTCGGCCTCAAATGCTGGTTATCTAAATTTCCTCAGTAGCAATTCACGAAAATAACGCCTCCTTTCCTCTAGAGACTCCCACCCGAGTTCTTGAAGCATTTCCGTAACACTCGCGTGGTGTTCCAACCTACCAGTAACAAATCTAGCAGCCCGCCTCTGAATTGCGTCTATGTCCTCCCTCAATCCGACCTGATAGGGATCCCAAACGCTCGAGCAGTACTCAAGAATAGGTCGTATTAGTGTTTTATAAGCGGTCTCCTTTACAGATGAACCACATCTTCCCAAAATTCTACCAATGAACCGAAGACGACTATCCGACTTCCCCACAACTGCCATTACATGCTTGTCCCACTTCATATCGCTCTGGAATGCTACGCCCAAATATTTAATTGACGTGACTGTGTCAAGCGCTAAACTACTAATGGAGTATTCAGACATTACAGGATTCTTTTTCCTATTCATCTGCATTAATTTACATTTATTTATATTTAGAGTTAGCTGCCATTCTTTACACCAATCACAAATCCTGTCCAATTCATCTTGTATCCTCCTACAGTCACTCAACGACGACACCTTCCCGTACACCACAGCATCATCAGGAAAAAGCCGCACATTGCTATCCACCCTATCCAAAAGATCATTTATGTAGATAGAGAACAACAGCGGACCTACCACCCTTTTCTGGGGCACTCCAGATGATACCCTCACCTCCGATGAACACTCACCATCGAGGACAACGTACTGGGTTCTATTACTTAAGAAGTCTTCGAGCCACTCACATACTTGGAAACCAATCCCATATGCTCGTACCTTAGTTAGGAGTCTGCAGTGGGGCACCGACTCAAACGCTTTCCGGAAGTCAAGGAATATGGTATCCGTCTGATACTCTTCATCCATGGTTCGCAAGATATTATGTGAAACAAGGGCGAGTTGCGTTTCGCAGGAGCGATGCTTTCTAACGCCGTGCTGATGCATGGACAGCAACTTCTCTGTCTCAAGGAAATTCATTATATTCGAACTGAGAATATGTTCGAGAATCCTGCAACAAACCGATGTTAAGGATATTGGTCTGTAATTTTGAGGATCCGTCCTTCTACCCTTCTTATATACAGGCGTCACCTGCGCTTTGTTTCAGTCGCTCGGGACTTACGTTGGGCAAGAGATTCGCGATAATTGCAAGCTAAGTAAGGAGCCAATGCCTTCCCCCCTCTGTCTGTCCATTTCCTCCTATCCTCTTCTCTCTTCAGGTTATCACCTCTACGCCAATGGGAGGTTACTGGTTCTTATCCCCATAGTATTTCTTTCCAGATTGTAAGTAGTACGTGCACCAAGTTTGGTTGAAATCGATCGAAGGGTTTAGGAGGAGCTTTTTACCCGTGGCTTTGCCCGTGTATGCACATGTCACATACAGTGCAGTCAGAAACAGTCTGAAAAGTTTGTCAGGGTATTACAGGATAGGCTGTGCTGAGAAACAATTGTTGAGAAAAAAATTCGATTCATATTTCCGAGTTCATTAGCATTGAAGTTAGCCAATCAGGCCTTTGCACGCGCAAATTCAAGCGGCCCGCCAGATACAATAAATGTCGGTTGTTCTCATAGCGTACATAATAACTAGCGAGACTGCTCAGCCTTTCGCTCGCGTTCGATCCTTACTATAGTCCATGTCCAACTTTTGTATAGATCTCTTGTTCGGTTTTAGGAAACCAAACGATCACGCGTTTGCCGACACCGTCTCTGGAGAGTTACTATCGGCTGTGTTATGCATTATGGCATGAGGTGACCCTTCAGAAGGAAGTGGGTACAGGTGTCCCAGTGTTCTCCAATGACGTTCACAGACGGAAGTTGTCATTTGTGGACGTTGTATTCAACGAAACACATATAATGCGACATCTAAATGCAGTGAAAGTTGCAAGAGCAATCTATTTGCTCCAGTAAGGATGAAGTTCCGTCGCGTTGCTGGAGATGCTAATGTCTCTGCAGCTGTCATCTGTAGGCTGTGGACACATTACAGCAGGGCTTCCCAACCTTTTCAGCTGGCGGACCCCTTCTTCAGTCGAAAATCCATGGCGGACCCCTAGTCATTCAAGACCACAGTAACTTTAAATTTCAGAGTGAAAGCCATGGGAACTGAAAGCTTCTTAATGCAAGTGCCATGTTCCCAATGACCCCCTCCCCCCCGAAGTATCAATAGTCTTTGGTTTAGAGATGAATGAAAACAACTTGAAGGTCAAAAATCGACTTATGAAATAGGTAGTGCACTGACAAAGCAAGTTTAACATTTAATGATGCCTGGCGCCGCATACGTGCCAGCGAGCGCTGCGATTGGTCGACAAAGCTCGCTCCGCTCATGTGTAAAAGGTTTCAGCGCATCTAGCACCGTGAGCCGGCGCAGAAACGACCCCCGTATTGTTTCGAAACAGTCGATCAGAGAAGCCGCATTCTCCGGCACTAAACTGTGTATGCGCTCTCACTTAGGAACCGCAAAGGCTGGTTGGGAATACGACCTGAAGTAAAAGTACACATGTTTTTCACACGAAAAAAGTGATGAATTTGATTTTCACATTTTTATTCAATAATTTTACTCATTATTTTACACGTTTTGGTGAAAGGTGGCCGCGGACCCTCTAGAAAGAGCCGGCGGACCCCTAAGGGGTCCGCGGACCACACGTTGGGAAGCCCTGCATTACAAGGAAGGCAACTCATTACACATGGCGAGGTAGACAAGGCAGCGACGCATTGCGTTCCCACTTGAAGACCAATATCTAGCCATCTCTGCGCTGCGGCGTCCTTCGGCTACCGCCCGGGCACTGCATGACGATCTCGGAGAGACCACTGGAGCAGCTGTAACCGATGAAACTGCAAGGAACTGGTTACGAGAAAAGACCTTGCCACGCAGACGTCCTGATCGAGTACCCTGCTTGACACGGAAACAACTCGCAGCTAGCATTCAATGATACCTACCAAATTTTGTCCACGAAGTCGACAGATTCGGCTAAGGTTCTGCAATGATGTGGGGAGGCATCACTGTTGACAAGTGTACGTATCTTGTCCATGGTCACCTTACCAGGCGGCTCGTCGAACAGATCCTGTTGGATCATGTGGTGGCTGCTGCATATGGTAGTGGTTCTCAATTCCGCCGTGAGGCGGGAATCACCAGAGATGTCTTGTGAAGCCCGGACATTTAAGTAATGGAATAACTAGCGGCGTAACCCGATTTAAACCCCATCGAGCAGGTGTGTGACATGCTTGACAGATGTGTTCGTGGTCGTCTGTTCCACCAGTCTCTCCAAGAACTCTCAAGGGCTCTCATTGAAGAACAGGAACGGATACAACAGGGTGACTTCACGATCACGTAGAGCATACATTTTACTGAAGCTATCAAAGTCCAATGTAAAGCACCTAGGATGACGGGATGAATGATTGTTTCCACATTGTTTCGACATCTGTTGGGCATTTCAATTCTTGTTACGTAAATGAACAAGGATGTATTATTGTTTTGTTGTGTACTTAATTTGTGAAATATAGATATATGATTTGGTAAAGTACCCAGGTCTCGATCGTTGTTCAGTAGAATATGGCAGACGCCCAGTGTCATATTCCCTTAAATCTTTGAGCAGTGTATAAAAACAGATTTAAGGAGCATATATGTAAACGTATAGCATGAGCGGCTATCGGTCGCGCTGCAGCCGCATTACGGTCCTTGTAGCCAACAGGTTTATCGCTGCGCTTTTCTTGCAACTACTGGCGGGCAACCACTCCACTAGTACCAAACCTGTTTGCGAGCACGCGTGCTGGCCACCCTAAGCGTCGTGCTTCTATAGTTTTTCATAGTCAGGGGGCTGAAGACTTTCTCTAGTTGTTTAGTAATGTGAAGAGCTTAATTTATATGTAGCTGATACAGTTCAAAAACGTCCTCCTGTAGCACAGGATCGGAAGAAAGCAGTCAATGTCAAGCCTAGTTTATTCCGGAGCGAACGCAATCGAACGAGCATCAACGAATAAGCATTATCTCTGGTATAAAAGATAGGTGAGCACGAGAGAAAAATGTTCAGATGTGTTTGGTTCGTTCTCGGTTTCCCCGTCTTGACATGAATATAACAAGTAGCATTCGTTTTCCCATGCTGTTGATCTGAACTTTAGAAATACCTTTCTTATTAAATAAGACTTGCATGATCAGCGGGAGTTGATCAGAAGAGTACGTATATTTCACAGATGCTTGTTGTATCTGAGGGATCCACAGGACGAAACGCAGGAAAAGATATTTCATATACGCACGGTGTGGAATGTGCGGAATTCAATAGCAGATTTGAGGATTGGATTTGAACATTCTGCGTTTCTGTTCTAAACTGCCGTGCCCGACATGTTTAAACGTAGCTCAGTAACTAGAATACAATATTTTCGTGTTTTACTCATGAGGAACGAGAACTCTATTTATTAAGTTGTAATGGTATTCGTTTCAAGATATGGTGTTCATCGGCCGTTGTGGGCTGTGCTGAAGATAACAATCTCACCAGGCAACATAATAATCACCCCTTTAAAAGAACGCACTGGTCGCTGTTGTACTTTTAGCGGAAATGTAACACAGCGTAAGCACAGTGATTGTAAGAAGACCCTCCCGACATGGTCCCGACACGAGTGTCACGCCTTGTCAATGACAATCGGTCTCAACGCGATAAGTAATGCTGTTGTCAGTGAATGCACGTTCACCTCAACAGAATCCGAGCAAACACTGTGAAGTGAAGTACTGTACTTGCAATGGGTATTTCGAGTAGAATACTTCGCAAAAGGCCGTTGCTCACAGCGGCACATGAAACTGCACCTCTTCAGTGTGCCAAACAACACTGAAACTGGACAATAGCTGACTGGGGGCAAGTAGTGTGGACTGAGGAGTCACGATTTCGCCTCTTTGCAAATTGTGGAAGCAGTCAAGTGCATCAACAGCTGAGGCGAGGGTCTAGTTACGGTTGGAGGTTGTTCTACGATATTTTTATGGTGTTTCTAGTGCATTTATTTCGGTCCACTCATCCGAGTTACCGTGCATGTAAATCAGGATAATTATTTCAACATTCTCGTCACCATGTGTATCCCGCGAACGCTGCCATTTAGCAAGATGACAACAACTTTGTTCCCAGGGCTCCACGGGTATGTTATTGGTTTGACAAACAGTCTGGCACTTCGATTGGTCCGCTAAATCATCCGACCTTAATATCATAGAATACACACTGTTCAGTCACCTTACAATGACCACCTGTCAAAAGCCCAAATAACTAACTACCTTTTGAAGCTTGGAGCGCTGCAAGACGTACAGGAAGAGAGTCAGTGAGATTTTGGAGGGTACCGGCATGGATGTGGAGGCATGCTGACTCCAGTGCCGTGGCCAGCTGCACCAGGTTTCTCGATTGAGGACCATGGTGCGAAATGAGCGATCGAGGTGATCCCACAGATTCTCGATTGGGTTTAAATATGGAGAGTTTGGTGGCTAGAGGCCTACGATTAACTCATCCTGGTGCTCTTCGAGACAAGCACCCGCACTGCACGCTGTGTGATACGTCGCATTGTCCTGCTGGTAGATGCCACCTACATATTGGCGTGGACGTGGTCGCCAAGGATAAATGCATACTTGTGTTAATTCATTCTGCCTTCCCGGATGACGAAATCATCCAGGGATGTCACCAAAACAGTCCCCAGACAATAACGCTTCCCCTCCCTCTTGCTTTTTTTTCCCAAACGTTTCACGCCATACATGCCAACGGCTAGTTCTACATCTTGATTACTCTGCTATTCACAATAAAGTGCCTGGCAGAGGGTTCAATGAACCACCTTCGAGCTGTCTCTCTACCATTTCACTCTCGAGTGGCGCACGGGAAAAACGAGCTCTTAAATTTTTCTGTGGGAGCCCTGATTTCTCTTATTTTATCGTGATGATCATTTCTCTCTATGTAGGTGGGCGCCAACAGGATGTTTTTCGCAATCGAAGGAGAAAACTGGTTATTGAAATTTCATGAGAAGATCCCCTCGCAACGAAAAACGCCTTTGTTTTAATGATTGCCAATCCAATTCGCCTATCATGTCTGTGGCACTATCTCCCCTACTTCACGATAATACAAATCGAGCTGCCCTTCTTTGTACTTTTTCGATGTCATCCGTCATTCCCATCTGATGCGGATCCCACACCGCACATCAGTACTCCAGAATAGGGCGGACAAGCGTGGTGTAAGCAGTCTCTTTAGTAGACCTGTTGCACCTTCTAAGTGTTCTGCCAATGAATCGCAGTCTTCGGTTCCCTCTACCCACAACGTTATCTGAGTGATCGTTCCAATTTAGGGTATTTGTAATGGTAATCCCTAAGTATTTAGTTTAATTTACAGCCTTAAAATTTGTGTGACTTTTCGCGTAATCGAAATTTAGCTGATTCCTTTTAGTACTCGTGTGAATAACTTCACACTTTATTCAGGGTCAACTGCACTTTTCGCACCATATAGATATCTTATCTAAATCATTTTGCAATTCGTTTTGATCATCTGATGACTTTACAAGACGGTAAATGGCAGCATCATCTGTATGTCCGATGGAGCATAAAACGTGATTCGTCTAAAAAGGATATATGTCGCCTCTCAGAAGACGCCCAGTTGCGGTATTGGTGTGCAAATTCCAGCCTTAGTTGCCAATAAACCACAGTCGCCATGGGTGCGTGAACCAGGACCTGCTGCGGAAGCGCATAGGCAGCAAAGTTCGCTGAACAATCGTTGAGGAGACATTGTTGGTAACCCCTTGGTTCATCTGGGTCGTCGGTTGCTCAAGAGTCGTCGTTCACCCCTGTCATCTATGGTCAATGATGCACCACAATTGTCTGGAACCGCGCGACCGCTACGGTCGCAGGTTCGAATCCTGCCTCGGGCATGGATGTGTGTGATGTCGTTAGTTTAGTTAGGTTTAAGAGGTTTTAAGTTGTAGGGGACTGATGTCCTCAGAAGTTAAGTCCCATAGTGCTCAGAGCCATTTTTTGCACCACAATTGTTCTGTCATTAGTTTTGGATAGCTCCATTTTACCATGCATGGTATACTTCAACCATAGCGAAACTTAGCCGTTTCGGAAATGCTTCCACTCTTCGCCGAAAACCAAAGATCTTCACCTTTTAGGCGTTAGATAAACCGCTCCGTTTCCGCATTACTGCAACGGCTGCACTATTTTCCGTGTCACACCGACACGATTTATATGCACTCCACTGTTAGTGTTGGCACCAGCCGTCTGAGAGTGGTTATTACGCGTTGACGTCGAATGTATGCAGGGATCACATGAATGTGACTGGATAGTGTAGCAGAGGCTATTTGGAACAATGGGTGAAGTTTAGCAATCAACGTGCCTGCAATTTGGTAGCTCCACGGGATATAATCTTCAGTGGATGGCTTCAGCAGGATGTGGTATATCAAAAGAAATTTTAAGACAATCTTTCTCACCGAACTGAGATCATTATCGAGGCTAGAGCAGTGTTACACAGTATTAGTGTGATATCTCCTGGAGTGACCAAATTTTTGTCCGATGTGCTTACTATTGTAGTGGGGCTATCTCACATGCTATTAAAACAAAACTTCCACATTATGAATTATATTGTTACTTCAGCAGTTACTTACCAGTGCCCATGATTTTGTCCTCGATATCTCGCTATGAAGTGGCATTTAGAAAAATAATAAATTTTCTCCATGAATGTTATATTTAGTCAGTGTTTAAAGTAACTGAGCCCCTCCCCCCACACATGAGTCTATTATACGAGGGCTTGTTATGCGAAAACTCGCAAAGCTTTTTAAATAAACTGACTTCATATACATTCTACATATTTATTCTTCATGTCTACTTATGTATTTCGCAACACAGTCACCCTGACGACGAACACAGTTCTCCCATCGAGAGACCAGTATGTGATACCGCCACTGTAGAATGTTTAACTTTGTTGACTGAGCTACAACCTCGTCTCTGCTTGCACAACTTCATCTCTATGAAACTGAAGTCCTCGAAGATGTTCTTTACTTTTGAAAACAGATGAATAGCGGATGAGGCCAAGGTGAGGTTAGCATCACCGTTTCCTTCCTTACGAGCATGAACAACCCAGTCGGCCGAGGTGGCCGAGCGGTTCTAGGCGCTTCAGTCCGGAACCGCGCTGCTGCTACGGTCGCAGGTTCGAATCCTGTCTCGGGCATGGATGTGTGTGATGTCCTTAGGTTATTTAAGTTTAAGTAGTTCTAAGTTCTAGGGGACTGATGACCTCAGATGTTAAGTCCCATAGTGCTCAGAGCCATTTGAACCATTTGAACTATTTTCGAGGGGACTGATGACTTCAGATGTTAGTGCTTAGAACTATTTGAACAACCCAGTGTTGTACATTACTGATGTTGATACGTTCATCACCGTACACAGCTTTCATTCTTCTATGAGTGCTTAGAACCATTTGAACAACCCAGTGTTGCACATTGCTGATGTTGATAAGTTCATCACCGTACACAGCTTTCATTCTTCCATGGATTTCAACTGGAGTCGTGACCTCTGCATTCAGAAACTTGGTTACAGCACTCTGTTTGACGTAGTTACGTTACACACCGTCATGTTACATGCTACAATTCGGAGCCCTCTGGCAGCAGAGTCTTGCAGCTTGCATTCGACCTAGTATATGCATGAGATGTAATACCTCAACCGATACTGAGAACGGAATGAAATATTCGAAGGCATTACTTTTTAGCAAGGCCCTGTACATTCAAAATTTTCTCTGTAATAATGGTCCTCCGGCGAAAAAGGCTTTCTATTTGTTTTAGAAATTGGTCATATTGTCTGCTATCTTTTTTTTATCCGATATATCAAGAGTATAAACTATAACGTTTCCACAGTCATTAGTAATGAAAATTTCAATAACCTCCCCATCATCCACGTACTATTTCCCGCCGAGTGTATCCTTCATTGGGCGAAACATGGAAGTCGGAAGGTGCGAGATCCGAGCTGGAAGGTGCATGAGGAAGACTAATCCAACGACCTTTTGTGACCTCCTGCCGGGTGCGCAGACTTGGGGAAGGAAAGGTTCGTTTGCATTTTCATGACGCTGAACACGCTGAAGTTGTTTCTTCAGTTTCCTGAGGATATCACAGTACACTTCAGAGTTGATCGTTGCGCCATGAGGGAGCACATCAAGCAGAATAACCCTTTCAGACGACCGGCTGACGGTGGGGCTTTGAACTTTTTCTTCGGAGGAGAGGTTGTGTGGCACCACTCCATGAATTGTCCTTTTGTCCCGGTACGTAGTGATGAACCCATCTTACATCACCTATGACGATTTTCGACAAAAAATTGTCAAGATTAGCCTCGTAATAACGCGCCAACAATTCCGCACAGATGGTCCTTTGTTGCTCTTTGTAGTTTTCTATTAGTCTGCGAGGAGTCCAACAGGCACGAACCTTTGAGTATACAGACTGGTGGACAAGTGTGTCAGCACAACAAACAGAGACGTCCAGTTGTGAAGGCAGGTGTTTGATTGTAATCCGCCGATCACCTCGAATGAGAGTGTCCGCACATTTCAACATTGGAGGATTCACAGATGTGAGCGACTGGCCGGCATACGTGAGATCGGACAGGTTTGCGCGACCTTGTTGCAATGATGACAGACACTTCTGCCAACGACTCACCGTGCTTTTGTTAACTTCCAGGTCTCTTTAGACATTTTGCAAACGAGTATGAATGTCTGCGATGCTCTGGTCTTCCACCAAAACAAACTCAATGACAGATGTCTCCTTCGAACACACCTCCATTGCATACACCAATTTGAAGGCTACGTATAGCGCTGTCACCTATCGGAACCTCATGAAACCACAGGGCTGAAGCAGGAATATTCCACTATGTCCCGCAACAAATTCCATCTTTTTCCAACCCGAATGGCCGAGAAAAAAATGTGTTGCATTATTTACTGAAGGCCCCCCCCCCCCCCCATATTATTTGCAGTTCTAGTCTTCTTGCTGATGAAGCAGTCTTTGTTTATCGTATAATAATTAAAGTAATATCCAGTCATATGTAGTCAAAATGTCAACCTGGACCGAGCGAGTTGGCGCAGTGGTTAGCATACTGGACTCGCATTCTGGAGGACGACTGTTCAATCCCGCGTCCGGTCATCCCGATTTAGGTTTTCCGTGAATTCCCTAGATCACTTCAGGCAAATTCCGGGATGGTTCCTTTGGTTCCTTTGAAAGGGCACAGCCGATTTCCCTCCCCATCCTCCCCTAATCCGAGCTTGCGCTCCATCTCTAATAACCTCGTTGTCGACGGGACGTTAAACACTAATCTCCTCCTCCAAAATGTCAACCTGGTAAACTGACTGGCATGTAGGTCTTAATGCAGGACAATGCCAAGTTGTGCACCTCGCGAAACCTACAAGCGTTGTTTCCTTTGACTAAAAGATAATGAGTCGCAATTAGAACCAGCCATGCAAAGCAAATCTTGGGCGTAACTATGTGTAGGGACCGATGACCTCAGCAGTTTGGTCCCTTCGGAATTCACACACATTTGAACATTTTGAATAACTATGTGTAGAAATGTGAAGTGAAACGACGATAGCAGCTCAGTTGTTGATAACGCAAATGGCAGTCTACGTTTCGTTGGTAGGTTGCTAAGAAACTGTTGTTCGTCTGTTAAGGAGTAGTCTTCGTCACAGACTTAACAGTGATTCACAAAGTACTGACGCAGAAGGCGCCCGGAGCTCCAACGCAATGATACGTTTTACCGGCGAGATTGATTATCTGATGTGCCAGCTGTGACGCTCCGACAGCTGTCCGTTGCGTCCTATCTGCAGCTGGACGCTGTTTGTGCTGCGTTCTAGGAATGGTAAAGCAACTCCTTGTCTGCAATACGCGGAGTAGCAGGATGTTCAGCACTTTTTCATTCTCGCATTAGTAAGCGCAACTGCCCTTCCTTACAGACTGACATCTGCACTTTTAGTGAGGCAACGTCAGCAAGCGGCTGGCGCTGCTACTCTGTGGCGATTACTTGATTTCAGCCTTCGGTGACGGAGCCTCTAAATGCTAACACTGCACGCTCGAGACACAGCATTCGTTTTTTGACGACCTCGTGTCGAAAATAAACGAATTCCAGTTTCAACAAACTATTCACAATCCGGTGTACGTTGCATTTTATAAACTTTTGTCGCAAAATTTGCTACGGCAATTTCCAGGTGGTCCTAAGCCAAACTGTTCAAAACAACTTTGCGTTACTCTCATAACGTTCACAGATCGTGCTTTTTTTTTTTTTTTTTTTAAATCGGCAACATCTTTCCCATTAGTTTGTTAACCATAGACACTGGTGCAGCCAACTTGAAATGGAGTTGAAACTAAACTTGCATTCTCAGTGTGGTTTAGTAGGGCGTGATGTCTCCAGTCGCGAACGGGCAATGATGCTAGTGCAAGCTGTTCTGTCTGCACCTTGCACCTGCCTCCGCAGATGAGGTAGCTAACGCACGCCTATGCTGTGGCGCTCGACTCTCAAGTAAGCCGGTTCGTATACTAGTGATGGCAAAAATTCACTGCCAATACTTGGCCGGCAAGGGGAGGAGAGGTGGTGGCGTAAAGTTTCTGATCAACAGCCTTTACGCTAATGGGCCTGGATTAAATTTCAAACCTCTGCGCTTTATCTCATGAAGTGAGGCCATCCGATAGATGGGAACATAAAGCTCGATGGTCTCTTTGGTGCTGTTCGAGAAGAATATGTGCAGGCACAGGGTTTCACCCTCTCCCTCCTCTCATCACCGGCACACAATGAACTCGTAACACTACACGCGCGCATGACGCTCACCTGCTCTCTACAAATCCACATATTACACAATTCTCACATATCAGCAAGGAAAGGGCCAATGTGCACTGAGGAAGAACACGCTTCCCTATAGGAGAATGGACTCACCTCATAGGATATCCCGGGCAACAACGGCATACGACATTTATGTTCTACTGTTAAGTGTGTGAACAAGCGTCGAAGCGTTGTTTCAAGCTCAGAACGAGCCCGCGTTTTTATGGTAACAAAGGTTGTCAAAACGGAAAGTAATCTGTCGTATTAGGGTACTCCACATCGATGTCATTCAAATATTTAACCGCTATCGTGACAGACAAAACACTGACGACCTGCCTCTTAGTGATCGCTTGCTGTCAATAACACCAGCTGACTGATCACTGCCAACAAATTAGTGCTAGCAAGTACTGCCAGGAGAATGCGACAATACTGCACGCTGCCTTTTCGGCGGCATCTGAGAGGGCTGTGTCGATCCAGACAGTACGCAACCGTCTCCTTACAATCAGTTTTGCCTCTACCTGTCGATTAATAACAACAGTACAAACCCCCTAGCATAGTGATGCTCAACGAAGGCGGTCAAGGAAACTTCCGGATAAGTAAGGTCGAATTCTGTTTACAGGCGAACGCAGATTCATCTGACGCCCGATGATCGTCGTAGAAGAGTCCGGAAGTGTCCAGCTACCAATGGATGTATCAGGCATGCAGTGGCACGTATTCAGCAGATGGTCGGTCAGACATGTTCGCGTCGGTATCATATACGGTATCGGACCCCTCTCTTCGCTACCGACAGTAAATGAAGGCTGAACAGTATCGGGAAACGATCCTCCAACTAACACTATCTGATCGAAAGTATCTAGACACCAGTATGTAATGCGGAATTGACCAGTAGATGTCACGAGAGGCGGACCGCCAATATAAAAAGGTGTGGAGTACAGTATTGTGTTGACAGTAGAGAAACGGTAACAGAAGACTTCGAACGTGGACTATTCATTAGATGTCACCCGAGTAACAGATCCATCAGGGACTGATGGACTATACGAGTTGAATTAAACTGCTCCGTTTATCAGATGTAAAATACAGTGCAGGCTAGATATGACAAAAGGCAATGGTGCAGAATTTGCGCATATTGTTGCGGCTGTAGCTGTATCAGCAAATACGGCAGCTCGTACTGCGCCGACGCCTGTCTACTCGCTGTCGACAGGTCAATTCACGTCGCCCGCACGAGTAACTGCATCAATTGATGTGTGATATCCCACTGAAATCACAACTCTGCCACGTCCAAGGCGTTACTTCAAAGCACGTTGTTCCATGGAAGCCTTCTTCTTCCGCTCTGGTTGTGGCGCAGGGACTGATTTTTTAAAATCCTGTTTTTAACATTAATTTATTTAGTTGCGTTTCAACATGACGCTGGAGGAAGGCTCGGCAGTTATCACTGACTTAACTCTTTTTATTGTCTGTCGTAGATGGGTTTAGACTCAAATTTATTAGTAACTAGCTTGTTTTCGATGTGTATTCATGTGTGTCTCACAGTAAAGAGCTAGTGTGCCTTTGCTAATGTTTCATACAGTACTCCTATATATAAATTCGGGAACACAAAATGATAGAGTTCCTGTTTAAGCAATGACTATAATATTTACTCTTTGTGATCTTGAATACTTAAGAATGAACATTTGAAAAGAGAACTTACGCAAACACATATATTTTAGCTTAATGTACAATTTTTTCGTTACAGTAGGGACAGTACACGTAGCGTTTTGGCAGTATTTACTAGGATTTTAAGTTACAATCACAAAACGTATTGTGTACAAACTACTATTAACGCCTGTGTTTTGGAGTGGTATATATTTGAATCACATCGTTTCTTTAAACAGTAAAACAGAAACTACTGTATTTAAATCCTTACTAATAGTTAATGTTTTTGTCTTTTTCCTTTGACTTTCTTTTCTATATGCGCCATTATTTAGCATGTTCAGTTTCATTCCCTTACTCTCAATGTGCAGAATTTCGTAGTTAACTGCTGTATACTTAGTATTTCATAGATGATGGCTAAATTGAGTGTTATTGTTGTTGCTGATATTTTCATTAATGGAATACTAATAGTTACGGCTTGTTTGACCTACATTAAAAACGGTCACAGGATCCTCACTGGAAACTGTAGAGAAATATGTTTGATATAATCTGTATTTTTTCCGTGTTTACAATAACATGTTTATGTTCCTATTACCTGCTGTCCAAAATTCTACTTTCTACCGCTTAGAAATAGGAGAACAATCAAAGTATTTTATTTTGTTTTCTATCGACACACCGTTACTTAAAATAAGCGGAAAGGTGAAGAGGTAAACGTTATCCATTTCTACATTTTTCGTTTATTTTTGTGCCTGACAAAGTAATAATATTGTCACGCTCACCACCACTATTAGAGGTGGAATGGTGGTAAGACACTGGACCCGCATTCTGGAGGATCCAGTTCAAATCCCCATCCAGCCATCCTGAGTTAGAAGTCCCATGATTCCTCTAAAGCACTAAAGGCAAATTCCTGTATATTTCCTATGAAAAGCCACGTCCGATTCCCCTAAGAAACACTACACATGTGTCGTTTGATCTGCATCTAATACTTCTTCGTAATACAAATGACCACTGTGCCATCAACTCACTAACGCATTCAGTGATCCTTGTACCAAGTACTGAAGGTTGTACCTTGTACACACGGGTCTGAGCAGATAATATTACGATAATGAATCTTGCAGATTCTAGCAGAGTGTAGTTACGTATGAGAAGGCACTGTGGTATAAAACATTCTCAGTTCCTTGTCGCGTCAGTTCAGAATAAAAATTCGAGCTTTCGACGATTTCCAGAAATGACAGTTGCTACTGATGAAGACAATGGTGAATATCGTCGAACGCTCGAGGTTTCATCCTGAACTGACACAGCAAGAAGTCCGAGAATTTTTTGTAACTAGGTAGTTTTATCGCGCTCTAAAAGTCACCAGGGACATTTTTATTATTTTCATTCATTTTCGTTGTAGTGTAGCTTCGTGTCACATACAGTACAGTAGTGGAACTATAGGGGCGCCATCCCACTCTCCATTGTTGCCAAATGTATTCAAGATGGTGGATCCAAGATGGTGGCGATAGATATGGCAATGTCGCAATGACGTCATAGTGGGAAGTTCAAATTCTGGGGGGAAGGTAGGTCAATTGGGCTACCTCCACTAACCTAGCCCCCTCATCCCACACCCCTCACCATCCCTCCCCCCTCTTCTCCTCCAGAAAATGGCGGGAAGTTCAAATTCCAGCAGGACAATGCAACACATCATGGCTACTTCAACTAACCCAAGAAAATGGTGGGAAAATAGGTCACTTACGCTACCTCCACTAACCTAAGTCACCCAACCGCCACCTCTTCGTAGGAATTGGCGGGAAAAGGACTCAGCCTGTGCTGGATAGGATTTTGCAGACAGTCTTTATTTAAACAATTTGAGGCAGTAGCTCCATCCAATGTGTTCATCACGATGCCTGGAGTCCAACTGACCTAGTACACAGTACTGCCACCAGATGGCGCCATCATCCCTCCCACGACATAATCCAAGATGGCGGTCTGGAGGGGAAAAATGGAGGGAAAAGGACTCAGTCTGTTCTGGGCTGCCGAAGAGAGAAAGGAGTGTACATTATTTATTTTGGAACTATTTATTTAGGGATGGATTTCATGTAGTTCATTTATTACACTGATGCAAAGCACTCACCCTGACGTGCTTGGGGTCATTCTACACAGCATACAGACCTGCAAACTACTCGTAAATTGCCGAAATAATGCAGTACACTGACGTAGTGACACGCAAAAAACTCGTAAATTACCAAAATAATGCCATACACAGCATACAGAACTGCAAACTACTCGTAAATCACCGAAATAATGCAGTACACTCATGTGCAGACACGAAAACAACTCGAAAATTCTCAAAAAATAATACATGTGTAACACTATGCAACGCCGTCTGCGACACATGCACATACATAGACATACATAAAACAGAGCAGACACTCCGAAAATGTGGAATATTCAGGGTGGAGGCAACTGGATACAATCGAGTACAGTGCCATACTAAGCCTCCTGATAAGTGCATTTCCGCTAGGTGTTGGCAGCTGTACTACATTTACAAGCAATTTTAGAACACAGAACCAGAGGTTATGTCATGATCGCATGGGTAGAGCTAACATAAAAAAATTGATAGAGTGTGGAAAATACGTATAAATTGAGGTAATATAGACCAAAATGCGGGGAAATTGAGGAAGCACTTGAGTGTCTTCTGGTTGGTGCAGAACAATTCTTGCACATGGGAACAAGTATGCGACAGGAAGAGGAATCTGAGAAAACGTCAACATGGAAGTGAAGGGAATCAGGGAAACAGTCACTTTTTTCCGTCGAGGCAGCATTCTGCTGTATGTTTATTGAGGTAACAGTGATACATGCAAGTTGACTACTGTATCTGACGCTTTTCAGGAAGACAGAGAACCATCTGTCTCTAAACTTACTTGAAACTTTGTTAAAGGATGACATAGTGGATGGAGTGATTGGTTGAGACAGAGTTGTAACGATGTACGATTTAATGGTAGACAAATGATGCATTCTAGAGGGGGGGGGGGGGAAGTTGCTGTAGGTAAATTGACCATTTTTTCCTGATGTTCTGTCAGGATGCGTCAGTTGTGTGCGTTATAGATATTGAGATTCCTTCCGGAACCATGGCCGTAAATAGGAGACATATCCAGTACATTGCACAGTGTCAGAATGCAGCAGCAATCCTAATATTTACTTTTAGTTACACTGATAAATATCTGTCTGATTCCCAATATTCTTGTGAGTCTGGAGATGGCCGTAGAAAGCAGAGCAGGAACCAAGCATAACATCCTTTCTACACCGGTTCAGAGAGTCCGAGAAAGCTTTCAACTTATGATTATTTGGCTCACGGCTCCCCCTGGATGAGTAAATAGTGAACTAATACCCAATTTATGCTGAGTTGTGTTCGGGACCGCATGTGTCGCGTGTATACTCTGCGGAAATTTGAGAAGATTCAATACAAGTGTTTGCGCTGGGCGTATTGACAGTACTTGAACTCCTACTACTCAGATCCTCCTGGGTAAGGGGTCATCCATGGTTGACTGGCCTCTCTCTGGCTGACACGTGCTTCTGCAGCAGCGGTCATGGGCCACGTTTACGGTGCCAATTTCCTCCCTCGTCGCTGCACTGCAGCACGGTGAATACATGGGATGTATTTGACAATCTGTAGGCAACTTTGTAGAGTTTAACTGTCAGTGCAATGTGGCGATCTGTACAAGATAGTTTTTTACCGCTGAAAGTCTCGTCTGCAGAAAAAAAGGCGAACAGTGATTAAACACTGGCAGCGTCAGTAATTTGGCGGGTACATTCAGTAAGAGCCAATCAGAATGCTTCATTCATGCCCAAGAAATCCTTTGTAGAGGAGCCTCTACATAGCAGTGAGAACATTTGTGTTTCAGAGATGTATGCTGAAAGCAGGACTTAATGATTTCCAGGAAGGGTAACATGTGATGGACAGGGTGCCTCGTTAGGATCATCAGGAAGAATGCAATCAGTGTTATTCTGATCTATTTTCGTGAACAGCTCCTGTTAGGGCTAGAATTTCCATGCACATAATCTAAGACATCACGAAAGCTCATACAAAAGCAGTCGTTACTATTTCTGGGACACTTTACGATTTCTGTGAGGGTCTGATATGTGATGGACGGGCTCTGCCATTAGGAGCATCAGGAAGAATGCTTTCGGTGTTATTCTCGACTGTTTTCATTAACAGTTTCTGTAAGCATTGCAGAAGATTTCTATAGCGCATCTAGAGGGGCGTTGGCTCTTATTTACCTAGACATGTGTGTGGGTGAGTCGCTGTGCAGACATCTCTCACTTGACAATTAGGCCTGCGCTCGACCGGCAGGTGCGCATGGTGTTTGGGTAAGCGCATACATGGCCGGAGGTGTCTCACGTGTCCTGTTAGGTTCGCCAGGAACAATGCACCCTGTGCTTTTCTGGGAAGCATTGGAACAGATTTATGTTGCATGACCAGTGACGTCAGTATCTGCAGGTAGAGAGGTTTTGCGCCAGCAATTTTAAACAAGCATGCACGGCCTAGAGGGTGACTTGGCGCTTATTTACATAGACATGTGACTCTGGCGCTGGCTTGTATCCGGCTGGCTCTGCAAAGCGCACATTGAAACCTCTGATAGTTGTGGTTGACGATAGTTTGAAACCGTTTTTTACATGCAGTGAGTGTTTGTGCAGTGCATTACTTTTGGCTGTTTATGCGTTGTGAGCGTGTTTACATAACTTTACACATGAATTATTTTTTGAGAATTTGCGAGTTGTTTTCGTGTCTGCACATGAGTGTACTGCATTATTTCGGTGATTTACGAGTAGTTTGCAGGTTTGTATGCCGTGTACTGCATAATTTCGGTAATTTACGAGTTGTTTGCGTGTCTGTACATCAGTGCACTGCAGTATTTCGGTGATTTACGAGTAGTTTGCAGGTCTGTATGCTGTGTAGCGTCATCCCAAGCACATCAGGGTGAGTGTTTTGTATCAGTGTAATAAATTAACTACATGAAGTCCGTCCCTATATAAATTGTTCTAAAATAAATAAAATACATTCCTTTCTCTCTCCAGCAGCCCAGAACACACCGAGTCCTTTTCCTAACATTTTTCCCCTCCAGATCGCCATCTCGGATTACGTCACGGGAGCGACGACAGTGCTCTCTGGTGGCAGTAATGTGTACTAGGTCAGTTGGATTCCAGGCCTCATGGTGAATACACTGGATGGAGCTACTGCCTCAAATTGTTTAAATAAAGACTGCCTACAAAATAAAGACTAATGTCCATCCTATACAGCAAGAGCTGAGTTCTTTTCCCGCCAATTCCTAGGAAGAGGTGGCAGTCGGGTGACTTAGGTTAGTGGAGCTAGCCCAAGTGACCTATTTTCCCGCCATTTTCTTAGGTTAGTGGAAGTAGCTGTGGTGTGTTGCATTGTCCTGCTGGAATTTGAACTTTCCGCCATTTTATGGGGGAGGGGAGGGGGAAGGGGTGGTGAAGGGTGGGGGGGGGGGGAGGGAGTTAGGTTAGCAGAGGTAGCCCAATTGACCTATCTTCCCGCCAAAATTTGAACTTCCCACCATGATGTCATTGCGACATTGACATATTTATCGGCGCCATCTTGAATACATTTGGCAACAATGGAGAGTGGGGTGGCGCCCCTGTTATTCCACTACTCAGTACCACATCCATGTACTCTGATCTGTAGCAACAGAGGTGCCCTCACATTCTTCAATTAGTATGCAAAACATTAGTTAGCATTTTCTTTCATGTTACAGCAAAAAGTGAAAGGAGAAAATATTAGCGTAAGGAGAAATCGTGAGACACGTTCAGCAAATTCGACAGTAAAGCTTTGCTTACCGACCTGAAAAAAAATCCTAACAAGTTTTGGTTTTAAGTCAGTAAATGAATCACTCGATTTTTCATTAAACATGCTCCGAAACGGTGGATGACTCAGAAGAAAGAGAAGAAATCCATCTTCCGAAATTGTTTGACTACGGAACTCCTTACTACTGTTCCGTTTTTCAATTGTCCCAGAATCTTCGAAATAATAGATCTAAAATAAGTGAAAAGAAAAATGACCGAATGTCACCAGTTTCCAGGAGACCCCGTTTGGAATAGTTCGGTCTATTTCACGTCACATAAGTGACTCGCGTCGATGGTGATGATATGAAATGATGAGGATGCCACGAACACCCAGTCTCCGAGCGGAAACGGGAATCGAAGGTGGAACCTCAGGCTCTAGAGGCAGCAACGCTAAACGCTTGACCACAAGCTGCGCACAACTGAAATAATCAATTGCAGAAAATAAATCGACTTAAATCACTGGACTCGATCTTTTGTGGTCCACATACAGATTATGCGAAAGACTTTTCATTTCATCATACATTACTGAGTCAATGAAGCAAAAAGGCGCAGCGTTGGTCGTTCTTGTGTTCAAGAACTGTCGGATAGACAAGTGCAGCTATAGGCCTATGTCGCTAGCGACGGGAAGGGCAAGTGCCACCCGCTACCACCAAGATTGTCAGATCTCGAGTAACATGCCGACCCCACGATGATACAGAATAAGGGCAGGAAAAAGAAGAAGAAAAGATGATGGAATCACCGTTTCACTCATAAAAGAACGTCCTCACGCAGACTTTAGAAATCTTTTCTATGGAAGAGTTTTCGTTAAAACGCACCTCCCGTATCGCAAATGTAACGCAGAAGCTACGCCAACTCAAGCAGGAGATACTCGAGTACCCGACCTTCAGTACTGATCTCTCTTCATACCATTATCACGCCTTCGGTGCCTTAAAAAATGCCTTGAAGGATCGATGATTCCTGTAAGACGAGGATGTACAGCAAGTAGTTACGGTCTTCTTCCCCAGCAGGGCATGGCTTCTACCAAACGGATGTCTTCAACTTGGTACGTCGGTGGGATGATTACCAGAATGCTCACAGCATGATTGGCATATCGATTCTGGATTGTAAGGCTTTCGAACGCAAAGATTTAGACACGGTATACACCTTCACCATACACGGCACATCAGTGTTCCTATTTACCTCGGCAAACGCTAGGGATATAGCGCCGAAACCCCGTATAACAACTACTCAAACAAAGTTGCAACAGTGATATTGTTTAGTCTGCTGTACGCAGAGTTTGAGGCACGAAGCGGAAGAGCGCCCTTTAGCTATTTACTGCAAACTAG
Organism: Schistocerca serialis cubense; assembly: GCF_023864345.2. Taxonomy (NCBI): domain Eukaryota; kingdom Metazoa; phylum Arthropoda; class Insecta; order Orthoptera; family Acrididae; genus Schistocerca; species Schistocerca serialis. The sequence goes on along the minus strand of NC_064640.1, from coordinate 399,936,728 downwards.
CACCGTTCGCTTATCTGATACGTGCCGCATCAGCAGCTACTAACGATGCTTTCCAGAGTTACTTACATGGGTATTTTCACGAACGCGAAATACGCTGACATGCACTTCCTTTTTGCGCTTGAATATGGAATAGTAAAAGCTGTAAAATCTCTGCGTTAGACAACACTTCCCAACAGGCGTCACCCATCAGCAAAAATTTTACTTAGTGAATAGACGCCTCCGAGAGTGTGGCTCTTCTAGGGTTTAGTGGCCGCAAACAACATGAATCCCTGCCTCTTAAGACCACAAGTGTAACCATCAAGACTGGCATGATAAAGACATATATGTTTGCTGATTGTTTTTGAATGAAATTATTGATGGAAGTTCCTGATCATCATTCGAACACGTGGCACATACATGATGGGGCTCCAGCTCGTTCTGCGGAACAATAGACGTCGCCTGTGACACTAATTGCCTTCAACGCGGATCCTTCATGGAAGGCATGTTTCTCACATCATTATCTCATCATAAGTTTAATTTTTCACCGACGCTAGCGTTCAAACGAGATGTCATTCCTAATTTGAAATTACGCGTAATTTGAGTTACTAACTGTCTATGATCAACTGTGCGAAGCCATACTGAGCATCTCGCCCCTGGTCAGGCTCGCTTCTAAACCTCACTGTTTCCAGTCTACATTTTTCTGATCCTTAATGTAAATTCTGTTAATTTTAAGAACTTCCGGCCCCTTGCTTCCTAAATCCGGTAAATGTAAAATGCTGCAATGAGACGAACCCAGAAACAGAGGATAAACGTACTGGTTCAAATGGCTCTGAGCACTATGGGACTTAACATCTATGGTCAACAGTCCCAAAGAACTTAGAACTACTTAAACCTAACTAACCTAAGGACATCACACAACACCCATTCATCACGAGGCAGAGTAAATGCCTGACCCCGCCGGGAATCGAACCCGGGAACCCGGGCGTGGGAAGCGAGAACGCTACCGCACGACCACGAGCTGCGGACGATAAATGTACTGGTCCGCCTCCACAGTAACGGTGCGGCCAGCCACAGACACACGCCGGCTGTCGACTGGAGCGTGGCTGATAGACAAAACAGCCGCTCTCCAGTCAATCTGAAAAATTACTCAGGTAGCTGCATTAAACTGCGCAGCTTTGGAAAAAGAGTTGTTTGACGAACATTGATATGTAAGGTGTGTCGCATGAAACTGCCTTTCAATCTCACCCTTTTTTGTGATATTGCAGCCTCTAACCTGTGTCATGAATTACAGGTTCGATCACTCAGTGAGAAGGTACTTGTGTGTAATGCTACAAATCTGTGTTGTAATGTACTAGCGAGAATTAGTTTTCGCAATTTAAAGAAAATTAATGACTTTTCGTAGATTTCACTGTGCTGTTTCCCATTGGCGTAGTTCCTAATTTATTAAATTCAGTTTCAAAAGCTTCTGAATATACTGAGAGCAACAAACATTTTCAGAAAAGTCAGTTAAAGAAAAATTCAGAGGTGGAGGTGAATGAGTATCAACGATACGATTCACCGACGAATCAGTGTCCTCTTTGAAAGTGAGTAAAAATAACAAGACATATGTCCGGTCTACCGAGCACAGAATACGGAATGAAACAAACCAAAGAAAGACGAAAGTGTTGAGGAGAACAGCACAAATGAGATCAGCGACAAAGTTTAAATAAAAATCGGGGAATATATAGGAGACGAAGTTCGGGATTCGACCACCTTGGGAGTAAGCAAACAAATGACGGACGAAGCAAGCATGCCATAAGAAGCAACTAGCTCAGGCAAAGAGGGCACTGCTCGCCAAAATATCGCTACAGGTATCAACAGCTGCAGCACATTTGTATTGTAGTATTCTTCATACCGGCTACTATCAAACCAGATGTTTAAGAGCCAACTTAAAGTAACATTATATTTATACTATTCTTTCTTATTTTAGATAGATCAAGTTTTTAATACGATAACAAGCATCACTGGTTTCGGCAGTGTGGTAACCATCTCCAAATTCTATACGTCGTAGGTGCCATTTGGTGAACGTATAAAATCTGAAAAGATGACCAGGGTATGGCTGTAACTGTCGATGACCGTTATCGTATTATAAATTTCATTGTGTCTAAAATAGTACATAGCACGTCAATCACTCTTCTCTGTAAACATATGTATTTTCTTTTTTTTACCGAATAACTATACACGTTTAACCAACCAGCATCATATTTCCTCATCATTTTTATTTTTTCCAGCGTTGGTGCCCCTTCAGTAACAATAAATAGTGTTTTCATCTAGTTTCTTCTTGTGTCTGTCATTTTTGCCGCGATTATTTGTTTCATTTCAGTTCAGCGTTCAACTGAGCCGACAACTATTGCTTCTCATTTATGACTCCTTGTCATAAAACACGAACTGTTGTTATGTGACTCAAACCTTTATACAGAAATGACTTATTTCGAAGTAATTAGCAATCTTCTGCTAAGGAGCATATGGTGGCAGTCGCATACTAAAGAAATAAAAACGTTATGTACATAATTATGTAATTGTGAAACACTGCTTCTTATGTCATATTTACAGAAATTATAGAGAAGTCGCCTATACGATTTAAAGATGGGTACATGATATTCGACAACAATGGATAAAGAGAATTTCGGAATTTGCTGTCAACGAGCAGCAGACAAAATAAAATGCTACCCTGGCAGCAAAAAAGTTGCTGAGTATCTCGTGTTGAATTTTAAACTGCCAGAACTACACTTCCATATCTCAATTATATTTTTTCCGAGTCAGTATAAAATTTCTGGGTACCGTAAGCTTGTACACATCCCACGTTTGTAAGTCAAGCGCTAGCGGGTGAATGTTACCGGCACCGGTAGGCGCTTCACGTGGAGGTAACGAATTCGAAGCCTTACTCAGAACAAATTTTGGATCCCATCATTTGGACGTAAAAGGAGAAATGTGGTGGCGTACATTTTCTTGACAACAGGCTTAGAGTCAAAATCCAGACCGCTGCGCATTAAACGCAAACTGTAAACGCTAGGGAATGGCTACAGAGCTACAAAGTACCCTCTGCCATCTGCGGGCTACGTCGGGGCGAAGCCTCTCCGTCGCTTCTAGGTCCCCGGTTTAATACACAATACACCCTCTGCCGTACTATTTATAGTGGCTTGCGGAGTACACAGGGTGAGTCGCGTAAGACATAACGCCCATTTATTTCGAGAACGGTTCAAGACATCGAATAGGTTTGTCTCGTGTTTCCGTTTGTTTACTGTTAACTATAGCAAGTGGTCGAATTATGTTGCTTCCGGTACCTGCACTGTGTGTCAGTACAGGAGAGTCAAAGTAAGTTTGTGTGAATGATACACTGCGATACGTTTCTGAGCAGCTCTTGAGGAGAGGAAGCGGATTACCAAATAAGAACTACAGAGTGCAATTTAAAAAAGACACACTGCTGTTCACATCTTCGCGACGAACAATGTTACTGGAAAGGCTGTCTTGCTGGTTTATGTCCCCTAGTACGTAAACAACATGGCTCTGAGCACTATGGGATTTAACTTCTGAGGTCATCAGTCCCCTTTTCGTTTCTGGAAAAAAAAATTTTTGGCTGTGGTGAAGATAAATGGGGCACCCTGAAGGTGTGTTATTGTCCATGCTGATTAGTAGAAAGGCAATGGGGTTTCTCGACCAAATATGCAGCTGTGCCAAGTGGAGTTGTGGGCAGGAGTTGCGTACATGCAGGGGTAAGTCAATGACCTTGGACTGTGATCTTTCATGAAAGACATCATCTGCCCCTCCACATCCTTTCCCCTTTAATCACAGCCAGTATTTTACCAACTATTTAATACTTGAAGCTGACAGTGTGTATGGTATTACTTGATTGTGATTGTCAACTACTGGAGGAGTGCAATTATTGTGTAACTTACGTGCTAAGATATATTAAATTACGACTCTTGACTCTCAAATTAAGTGTCACAATGTTATTTTCATGTTTATAAATTGTCTGTATTGTGTACCAAAAATATATAAAAATAATGACACTACTAGTGTAACTTATAAGTTAAAATTAATGTGACACCATGGACGGTGCCCAAAAAGTACTTTTCAGAAAGGTATTTAGCAAAATATTAAAGATTTATTCTGTAACAGTACAAAACACACATGGTTCACTCATTGGCACTACTAAGATGAGAGTCTAGTCACAACTTAAGAAAGTTCACCTACTTTATGCTGACTCAGCAGAATATGACAGGCTAAGAGATTCTGTCAATGCACATACACAGGTGTCTGTAAGTCACCACCAGTGAGACTGACTTACGCTGTTCCACAGTGAAAACTACGTAATACTTCGGTAAAATAACATCGTGAACAGTAATTTTCAAATCTGATTTAAATACACATTCATACGTGTAAAAAAATAAGGACTGTTATGCTTTAAGCTACCAAGTTTCCTAAGTCAACCAAACTTTACAATTAGCCATGCTAGTGTAAAAACCTTAATTTGCAGTACAAGACGTTTGTCATCTTATGCTGATGATGCTAACTTATGCTATTGCATAGTGGAGACAACATGACACTTTGACGAAATAACATACTGAACAGTAGTTTTAACATCCAAACTAAATACACATTTGGTGACACGGGGCAGGTTGTTAGAGTGTTACAAGTAGCCTCGTCGAAATTGTATCACATTGCTCCATATGTCACCACTTTAGATTTGGTTGCAGATAAGCATCAATTTTCAATTGTAAAGAAGTTTTAAATATCTTACCAATCAGCTTAAGTTAAGACTTTCGCACGATACAGCACTTCCACTGATATTCAGAAAGGCAATGTTGTTATTAAAAAATAATCTGAGATGAAAAAATTAAGAACGGATACAGAAAATACATTTCCTCTCCTAATCTTTCTAATACTGACAGCATGCCCTCAAGTGATTAGAATGGTAACTGTACTATCAGGTCCTACCATCTACCGGGAAACAAGTGCATTGCTAACAGAAGTTCATTCAAAATTCACATGTAAAATACTGCTCTGTGTAACAAGAAGCCCACTCTTCCCAAAGATACATGTAGATCATTGTAAACAGGAGACTTTACTAGGATTTTTGGAAGTATAGCAAATAAAAAACCAAGTATTCTTGGACTTTTTTTTAAATTTATGCATATACATTTACGTAGAGAAAACAATTCTTTCTTCATTTTCGTTTGGTTATTCAAGATAGTGGTACTTCGCCGGCCGCGGTGGTCTAGCGGTTCTAGGCGCTCAGTCCGGAACCGCGGGACTGCTACGGTCGCAGGTTCGAATCCTGCCTCGGGCATGGATGTGTGTCCTTAGGTTAGTTAGGTTTAAGTAGTTCTAAGTTCTAGGGGACTGATGACCTCAGATGTTAAGTCCCATAGTTCTCAGAGCCATTTGAACCATTTTGATAGTGGTACTTCCAATCACATAATCATGATGTCATATCCAGCTATATCGTCCCTTGAGTGCCTCCACCCCCCTCCCAGCCCGATTTCTGCAGAGTGTAATCTGGGAAACCACATTACTTAAAAAGGATACGAGATCATTCCACCTACATCGCCATGTGTGTGGCATACTTTTGAGAATTGTGCCAAGTAGCATCACAGAACAAGATGGCAGCTCTGTGATGCATAGTGATCGTCGGTTTCTTTAATGGGCAGTAAAATACTGGGCTGTGATTGGATGTTTCATTTTAATGGCTAGTAAAATACTGGTCTGTAATTGTAGGAAAATGGAGGGGATGGAGGAGATGGAATGGATGGTTATAGGCATGAAGACGTCATGCATTTGAGGCAACGATTCGAAGTTATTGACCTGCCCCTGCAGTAGGCGAACCCTGCTCTCGTTTCCACCTGTAACTGTCCGAGGAACAGCCAGTGTGTATATTTGGTCCAGAAGCTCCATTGCCTTTCTGTCGTGATCCTTTCATCATGTAGGGACATGAAGCTCAGCAACTCCCTTGCTGCTACCATGAGGAAAAGATTATGAACACATCTGTGTTTAATCCTGTCCCTTCCTTTCATTTCCAGAATCGTCCATAACAACAAGCGCAACGATGCAGTACACAAGCACTTGTCGCAGTCATCCCTGCAGTATATATACACATTTAGCATAATGATGGAGGTAAGCTACGTCAGTAGTTCTGGACATTGGTGGCTGCTGTGTAAGGGCGCAAGAGCGTGTAACACCCTCACTTTCGACACTTTGCGGATTTATTGGTTATTTTTCTTTGAATGCTGTTAAACGCGCCTGCTGCAATCTGAAAGATATGGCACTTAAATCTATCGCACTACCGATCCTGTATACTCCGTGAAACTTGGCATCAGGGTCGTGAGCACACCTTCAGTTGCTCACGTTTTAAGGAGTTTCTGCACATGAGCAACTCGCGTGACGTAATTACCTTATGGGCCAAACACATACGTATTTGATAAACAACGTGCACGGTTCACGATGTGCACAGGTAGCCCTAGAAGTTTACGTCATCGTCGCCAGGCGGTAGCACACTGCGGCAGACTTTTATCCCCGTTCGCTTGGCATAAATCCTGCTAGATGATAGCAGATATGCTAATTCGCTCGCCATATACTATAAGAAAATTCGATTGGTCGTCAGTATATGTTAAAGTTGTACTGACGACAAACCTATTTTGTGGGTGTCTGAATGATTTATAGTGCATTAAGTTATGAATTTTATCATACAATAATCCATTAGAGACGCTGAGATTGAAGATCATAAGGGCCTAAAGTACATCACAGGCGATTGCGAGAGTGTAGTATTCATTCACGCTTCTGAAATCTGTTGATCTTATGGTGAGCTGTAGGCCCACGGAAAGCTGCATCACTGGTTTCTCTGATATTCTCTTAAATTTAGGATCGACGGCGGTGTACTTTAGGCCCATATGGATCTCAGTGCCTCATTTTTATTCTGCTCAAGTGACTTCTAGTCAAGTGATCATTTTGGTAGACATCACTATTTGAGTTTAATCATTCCCACAAACGGCAGTTTGTGTTTGGAGTTAGTTGTTTACTGTGCGGGAATCGGCTTCCTTGTGCAGTGTAAACATGAACTATGTTAAATCTGTTCTAAATGCTAACAGAAAAGGAAAGCTCTGAGGACGGCTCGTGAGTCGTGCTTGGGTAGCTCAGTCGATGCCGGCACGGTAGCTCAGCGTGTTTGGTCAGAAGGTTAGCGGCCCTCTGTAACAAAAAACTGAGTTAATGGATCAGTGATGAACGTAAACAAGCGTCATGGGATGTCCACACCGAACGAACAAAATAAGATTTTAAAAAAATCGATAAAGCATTTGCCGGTGAAACGCAAAAGTCCCGAGTTCGAGTATCGGTCTAGTACACAGATTTAATCTGCCAGGAAGTTTCATATCAGCGCACACTCCGCTTAATTATATACAAAACAACAAGATTCCACAAAAAATCCTTTCTTTTGTCAAATGAGTTATGCATCATATTGTTATTATTGTTAGTAGTAGTAGTATTCGCAGTGGCTGTAGTTGCATAAACTCGTTGATAAGGATAACTGTTATACAGCAGATGCTATTAATTTCACACTCTCACATTTATCTGAATCTAAAAATTTGCGAACACCCAGCTCACGAGCCGCCACTGGTTCTGCATATCCCAACAACAGCCATGAAATGGATGACAACCTTTGTCGATGAGCTGAAGTCTAGGACGAGACAAAGCAACGCTTGAAATTATGCCTCCCTTATCCAACAACAATGTGAGAAAAATCTACACAAATGAGCCCAGCAAGTGTCTTCGTAAGTGGAAAACAAAGTAGGCTGTTGCGTTTTTACGTCTGGACACAAATGTTCATGTGAGGACGTCACGTCGATTTTACCCAGTTGAGTTCAGTCTCGTATTTAGAAAGAGCGGGGCACACATCTGCATGGATTCTCAGTTTGGGCTAAGATTTCGGCGCTAAAGAGAATAAATGTCGACTGGACTCTAGAGTCTAACTCTTGTTGTTCTCACAAGCATTGCTTTCCGGTGACAGAGTAGCGAAGGTAACATTGCCAACGAATGGTGAGTGCATTGAGATGTCATCTATGATACTCAATAATAGTACCGGCCTGATTACAACACTCTGTGGCACTGTAGCGAGTAACTGATGATGTTTGAGGTAGTTTCGCGACTTGATAGATCACAAGTGTCCCATTGCAAACTGTTCGTCTCAACTTGCTACCTCAATATGCTACCTCAAACTGGGCTACAAAAACTACATAAGCTACAGCGCACGCGCGTCGAGCTAGTTTTTCAACATTCTCGCGCTCTCTTCACACAAACCATTAGTTCTTGAGAAAAAAATGAGTAGAACCTTTTTTGTAGAAAATTTAATATAGTTTAATTTTGTACTGCGACACTTTTCGCTGGAGGCTGCGGTTTTCGAGTAATTGAAGAAAAATGTACAAAAGTGATATTAAATGAGTTCTATCTCGGAAACCATTCGGAATAGGACATACGTCCATATGAAGTTTTTTGTTCAGAAACACTACTACCATCACCACTCAAAGCATGTACCTTTCCTCCTGACTCATCCGCAGCAGCTACACAAAGCAGTGAATTGACACTGATACATACAACTGAACAGAATTGAATGAGGTGAACGGCGCTTCCTTAAATCAGTCAGTAAGCAGACACGCAGAAGGACCACTTGCAGCCACAACCCGCAACAGGTAATGTCAAAGAAGGAATATTTTAGCTTAGTAATATCTCTGTGAACATAAATAGCGCTGAGTCATAAAAATGCATAAAAAAGAAGAACGTTACAATTTATGATCAGTAAATGATAATATGTATTACGCTTTTTAGAATCATAAATTTAAAAAAGGGCAATAGAATATAACGATTAAGTGGAATCAACTTTAGAAAGAGATGGAGTGGGTAGCAGGGAAAGAGAAAAGGAGGGAGGAGGTTCAAAAAATGGCTCTGAGCACCATGGGACTTAATTTCTAAGGTCATCAGTTCCCTTGAACTTAGAACTACTTAAACCTAACTAACCTAAGGACATCATACACATCCATGCCCGAGGCAGGATTCGAACCTGCGACCGTAGCGGTCGCGCGGTTCCAGACTGTAGCGCCTACAACCGCTCGGTCACCAAGGCCGGCGGAGGAAGGAGGAAGGGGACATTTAGGATTAGCGGACAAAGTTATAGTCAACTATAATAAATATACATACCTTGTAAATGAGTATATAACATATAAAATGTAAATCACGTTTTAAACAGATGAAATCGACACTAATATTTCGACAGAAATTTTCCTAGGCTAGTGTATACCTGTAATATCTCTGGTTTTCTTGGTGTGCTTTCGGGCGTCCAGCAGCGTTATTGGTCCATTAATTAATTCCATTAATCAACACCTTAAAGCACACCGCCAATATACAGGGTGGTCAGAAAATGTGTGAAATGTTTGTAGGGATGTTACAGGGCAGGTTGTACTGAGACATAAATGTTAAGAAAGAAATTCGATACGTTGCTCCGTTTCCGAGTTATTAAGCATAGAATTTAGCCAATCGGGGCGTCGCGCGCTCGCATTCAAGCGGCCTGCCAAGGGCGGTGTTGCCCAACGAGTGCTTTGTCTCGTTAGCTGAAACTTGAATTTACGCGCGAGACGATCTGACTGCCTAACTTCAATGCTAAATAACTCGGAAACGCAACGTATCGAATTTCTTTCTTAACATTTATGTCTCAGTACAACCTGCCCTGTAACACCCCTACAAGCCTTTCACACATTTTCTGACCACCCTGTATATCTTATCTTCATATATTTGATGCTTTGATATAGCTTAGTGCATGTTATAACCATTAAGCATCGCTCCTGCGTGTTTGCCCATGAGTATTGAAAGATAGCTTCACCCACACCATTACCGCCTGTTCAGTTGCATGGCTCAGGGCTAATTTATTGCTCCGTGTTGCTACCACGGCTGTATCGTGTTTGTACCTTCGAGTATTAGTCACGAATCTTCAAAATTCGTAGCCGATTGGTAGCCGGCATGGCAGCTCAGCGTTTTCGGTCAGAGGACGTTCCACGCTCTGAAATAAAAATAACTGAGTGAAGTTCTCGTCGATGGAATTTGGAATATGTCATGAGACATCCACCTAGAACTGCTGGCGAACAACTAAGAAGAAACAAATCGAAGGAAGGACGTAAAAAATAAATAAATAAAAAGTGGTTAACGTCGCTTCCTTCAGTGCGGAAGGACCCAGGTTCGATTCCCGGTGCCTGGCCAGTTTTTTTCAGAGATAGGGAGGTCTGATACTGGGTCCACTCAGCCCTTCTAAAGATAAATCAGGAGCTGCTTGCAATTGACAGTAATGGCCGGAGAAATTGGCGACATACTGGTCCCATGCCCGGCGATCATAGATCGCTCCTTTTTTGTATTTCTTCTGGGTGGCAGTCGGTTGGCTGGAACAGGCGTTATTCGTACATGGTGTTTCTTTATCTTTACAACATCATCAAATGGAAAGCATATTGTTGGTAATAATCACGAGAGCTACTACCACTGTCATTATCATATAACTTTGACAGTTATATGGCTCTACATAGGAGGTTTGTCATAGAGGGACTTGCTTACTCATGTAAGCGATACCCATTCCCACACTATTACTTGTTAACTTTGAAGATTTTTAAAATATTTAAAAATTTACTTTCGTTTTCTTATACGTATTTTACAAAAAAAAAAAAAAAAAAAAAAGGCTCTGAGCACTATGGGACTTAACTTCTTTGGTCATCCGTCCCCTAGAACTTAGAACTATTTAAACATAACATAAGGACATCACACACATCCATACCCGAGGCAGGATTCGAACCTGCGACCGTAGCGGTCCCGCGGTTCCAGACTGTAGTGCCTAGAACCGCACGGCCACCGCGGCCGGCGAATTTTACATGTTTCCTGACAGCTTAATGGCCGAAACTGACAGTAACAACAAGTAAAAGGACATAATAAAATCGGCCAGCTGTGTAACAGCGTTGCCTTTCAGAAAATTTATGTTCACCGATAATGCAAGAGAGAAAAAAAGTCGACACGTGACTTGGCCAAACTATTCCGTTCGACTTGGCAACAGAAGTTCCCTTTCTTCACCACAACCATAACCTCTACTTCCACTGCTAATGAGTGTATGCTCCGTAAGTCACCTTACCGTTTCTGGCAATTCTGTTTCAAGCAGCCCACATTAGCCACAGAGAACAAGTAATACTTACCTTCTTCCGATGTGACATATCTGTGGCGCTACAGCGAAAGTACGCATGGTAACTGTTTTCTTTAAGCTTTTGTCACTGGGTATCAGGTGAAGCTAAGAAGCAACACACGACGTCGGCATATAGGATGCTCCTCCCCTGAAGCTGCTACTAACGGACTATTTGGCGACTTGGTGATGCCATTTGTCAGAGATTGCCGCACAGACTCGAACTTCCAAGGTACGTTTACACGAGCCATAAAAATTTCACTTGTCAACAACACATTCCGACAATGCTGTCCGGCAACATTGCGGCCACACGAATTGCAGCCACATGTGGTGCAACTTTACCGGCTATTATTACCCGGCTATGTTTGTGGCAGTATATTTCCGCGCCTGAAGTATTTACACGAGTCCACATTATTGCTACAAAATGGACGAACGCGAGTTTAAGACAGTGCGATTCTACTGCTTTTACATCGCACACGGAAACACACGTGATGAATCTCGGAACAAAATCAAACCTGATTCCGACCTCATCGCGCAACAGTTCGTCAACTCTCCTCATCAGATAGCGATCTTTGTATACATTAACTTTCGACGTCCCACAGCTCCGGTCGTAGATGACACTCATTTATGAACTTCATAGTTCTCTCGTTTGTGGACTTCTCCATTGTTGTGCACCACTACTTCACAACAACAGACAACTAAACAAAACAAACCGTGCAAACTTTCGAACAAAAGCGAATATATATATATATATATATATATATATATATATATATATATCGCTCAAACACGAGACTGCAGCTCTGTCAGTGAGAGAACAGCGAACAGTGGTGGAGACAACAGAATGAAAACAATCGATTAAGTTGGTTGTTGGAAAAATATTGACTCGTTCGGTTGTAGCTTTACGTATCGATTGAATTATTCATTCTTTCTTTTTAGTGAAACCGAATGAAAACAGTCACTACAGTCCGGGTTTTTACGTTGTTTCCCCACAATCACCTGGGTGAATGCTGGGCTGGTTAACCATCCGAATAATATTAGCAAATGATGACAAAATATTTTTCGTGGATAAATACTTCCGAAAAGTGCCAGTATATGCTTAAAAAGCAAGCGATTAAGTCACCAAACAATTTAAAAAATTGTGTCATATATGCTTTCTGTTCACGTTACCTCACCATTTACCGAAAGATAATTAGCGGTGATGGGTGCAAACCGCGGGGAAGAGAGAGATAGCGCTTCAATAATTTAAACTACAAAAGTAATTGTTCATTTACCTAAACATATAGTTTACAATGTAGCACCAGTTAGTAAACTTTTAAAACCAACCAAAATTGATATTTAGCGCCAGGAGTACGAAATACCCGTATTTAAGGAAGCTGAAGGTAAAGTTCCACGTTCTGGTCCTAGAGGGGTAATTGGGTCCAATCGACTACCACGTCGACCTCTGCCAATGGCGTCATCTAATGCGGTGTGGAGGGGCATGTGACAAGCATACCACTCGCCCGGTCTTCGCCGGATTTCTTGATTTTGGAACCGCTACTGATCGGTCAAGTAGTTTCTCAGTTCACCTCACGAGCGTGAGTGGACCCCGTTCCAGTCCTTCCTCCAAGGAAAACAGCGATGGCTATACCGGGAATCGAACCCGGGTCCTCCACATGGCAGTCAACAGCGCTGAACAGTCACCGACTGGGGTGGGCACTATTTAAGGACACAAATAAATAACATTTAAAAGTATTTGATTTATAGAAGTGTACTTCTTATTTATCTCTCTTTGTAACACCATAGCTCCAATGCTGTACGGATTTATTTTGCCTTTTGTTTTGGTTTAATGTTATAAAATTGAGTATCTATAAAGGTTGTTGGATTAAATCGATATCATGAGAGTGTTTATTCCTTTCTGTGTAAAAAAACTTTGATGTCATGGTTTGGTTCTACGCAATGTACTGTATCTACCATTTAAAGGCCGGCCGGGGTGGCCGAGCGGTTCTAGGCGCTTCAGTCTGGAACCGCGCGACCGCTACGGTCGCAGGTTCGAATCCTGCCTCGGGCATGGATGTGTGTGATGTCCTTAGGTTAGTTAGGTTTAAGTAGTTCTAAGCTCTAGGGGACTGACGACCTCACATGTTAAGTCCCATAGTACTTACAGCCATTTGAACCTTTTTTTTATCATTTAAATTCTTTGTCTCATTTGGAGGGAGACAAAACTTACTGTATATATTTGGAATTTGTTTAAATAATTTTTTATAGAAATGTTAATATGTGCAAAGGTTCTGTTTTATTTAAAATGTTTGTTTGCTGTTATGTAAACTGCTGACCTTCACTTAGGGTTCTTAGTTATGTCATATGCAAAATGTGTTGTGGTTCCCCTCGGGAACGGAACTGTGTAGCGCGCGCGAATTGTGGTTGGCCTAGGTGGAAAGGTGGAATTGAGAGTCAGTCGGGGACGAGTTACCAAACTGTGAACTGCCCATGTAAAAGTTGTATATTGTGCTGGTTCCGAGAGAGGCTTTTCCTGACGCTTTCCAATGCCTCGGATAGATGGATAAAGAACTGGAGCTATTCTGGAATTGATGTCTATCATTGCCACCAAGAAATGACAGATTCCGGCAAGTCTACCTGTAAATCCACCTACCAACATGCAGTTGCCACCACATTGCGCAATCACTGTAACGGAATACTATAATAATGTACAGTGAAGGATCAGATTATTGGATGTGTTAGTGTGCTCAAATATAAGGTAATTTATAACTGAATTTATGTACCTACCTTGATTTTTTTCCTTATCATAACACCTCTCAGGTTCCTCTCCGTTTGAACTAAAGTGATTACCGCTTGTCCTTACTGAAAGAACATTAAAGCCCAGTGTTTTGCTAATTAATGCCTCTTGAATATAGTAAAAAGAAAGTTAAAGTTAATGTGGCAAGAGAGTGAGTTAAAGTAAATGATGCTTGCTGAAAATAATTTCCCTATTAAAATTGCTTATTAATATGTTGTTGCCAACTTCATAATTAAAAGTTCTTAAGACTGAGGCTTATAAAGATTTGCTTAGTAAATGATCACATTGCTGCCTGTTGTAAATCGCAGAAGGTAAGTCAGTATCTTACAAATATGTTAATTTTGTGTCCCACTGTAGTAAAAGTTGAAAGTTGTATATTCATGCTTGCTAAGCACTTGTTCCTCTTGTGTATTGAAAGTGCATATTAACAGTGTAATAGGATCCATAGTTTATCCTTTATGCTCTTGATAAAAAACAATTAATAGAAAGACCACTATCTATGAAAACAGTAGCTTCTTTTATTCAGAGGACAGTGAGAAGTAACCTGTTAGTGAATTCCATTTAACTTTCATTCTAAATAGAAAAGTATTTAGCTGAGAGAGACTTAACCTGTGACCAGTACATAATTTTGCAATGAACTACATTTACAATTTTATGTCAGCTAGGAAAATGTTTGAAAAGTAATACTGAAGCTATGTCCAATCTATGATTCTACAGTGAATATTAATAGTAAGGTTATAAAGACTATTCAGTTTGAATAAGTCATGAAAGTAATAGTGTGTATTGTTATCTGTTATATTTATGCCAGTAGTTTGTTCTGATCTGTTAACTCCAAGCCGGCCGGAGTGGCCGTGCGGTTCTAGACGCTACAGTCTGGAGCCGAGCGACCGCTAGGGTCGCAGCTTCGAATCCTGCCTCGGGCACGGATGTGTGTGATGTCCTTAGGTTAGTTAGGTTTAATTAGTTCTAAGTTCTAGGCGACTGATGACCTCAGAAGTTAAGTCGCATAGTGCTCAGAGCCATTTGTTAACTCCAACCTTAACCTGTATCCAGGTGCCAGAGTTCATTGCACTCGCGTGTGGCGAAGTATAGGTTGTGTTTGTCCGTTGAAGTTATTCAAACCTAATTTCTTAAACAAGAATGTTAATCATTCTCTTGCCTAATTAAGCTGGCGACCGTTTTCTTTACTCTTTGAACAGTGTAGCTAGGTAAAATTTATTTGTTGCCGTTTAAATGTTTACGTAATTCTAACTTTCACTTCCGATAAGCCACCTCCGTTAGGTACAAGACGGTCAACATAACAAACTTCCTCTCAGAGGGTAACACTGCTCTGTTGCGTTATACCATAATTGCTTTAACAAGATAGTTTTGTTTCACGACCTGCCTTTAACTTTAAGGTATGGTATAGTAGTAGCAAAATGGTTCAAATGGCTCTGAGCACTATGGGACTTAACATCTATGGTCATCAGTCCCCTAGAACTTAGAACTACTTAAACCTATCTAACCTAAGGACAGCACACAACACCCAGTCATCACGATGCAGAGAAAATCCCTGACCCCGCCGGGAATCGAACCCTATAGTAGTAGCAGACAGAAGTGTTATACGTGGCTTTTCCGTGACAGGACTGTTTGTTCTGTTGGGGCATAGTACGTAATAAACCAAATTTGGTATTTGATTGCATAAGCTACGTAAAGCCAGTTGCAGTGTTATAAGTTTTCTCTAATCATGGCTCAAACATAACAGAAAAGGCTGAACAAATGCATAAGTGAAAAGACCCCTACCCGGAGTCTGCGTAGAAACATTCCAGAATTGATATAACCGTCAGATACTTATGTCAGTCGGTTGTTTCATCGTAGCTGAAACCACTCTAATCCTGCGTGTGTGTAACAAACATTCATATATCTGACATGGATGCAGAGACTAGTTTCATTCGGTAACTTCATTCGACTGAAATAAACCGACTGAACAAAAAATTAATCGACTGGTCAATCGATTGTTAAAACCAGTCTGTTCTTCCATGACTGTGAGGGCGAGAGGGAAGCATTCCTAGACATGAACACAGATAGACATTACTGCAATACGAAATATTCACCACTCTTGATGGACAACACAGCTACCCCTTGCCAATACGTCGGCTACTACCTGCAACAGCCTGCAGCATCAGCAATATTTCCTGGCGATGCCGCAAAATTGGTGTATGTTGCAGCCAGATTGCAACAATGTTGAAGGCGACGCCTTGTGGCCAGATATTGCCGTAAAATATGGCCCGTGTAAACGCACCTCTATGCCTTCTCATATTGTCACTGCGATCTCAGAGGTGGACTCTGGAAGCAAAGTTCTCAGGATAAGATGACCAGCTCCTTTCACAAGAGTCTGCTTGATAACCTCGCAAGCAAGAACTCTTCGCTTCGGTAACGTGGTATTAATAAACATTCTTTCAGATCCTCGGCTATATCTTTTGGAAGTATGCCAGTCAACATTGTTATCTCAGTAAAAATACGAGAGTGGTGTTACACACCGTGTCGATAGCTTTATAACTCCGTCCTTGTCGTAAAATAACTTTTCTGTCACATCTCTTGCGTTGTTTCTTCTTTCCTCCTCTAATATCGGTATCCACAAATCAAGGAAAAATAAAAAATAAACAGTCATAAAATTTATGTTTCAAATGTGATGAAACGAAACCACGATGTAAAACACATGACATAACACGAAGAACACAAACAGTCAATCAAAATAAAATAACATACGTTTCAAATTGGGCCATATTTGAAGTGAAAAAAGTGTGGAGCCTCTGCTTGCTACAGAAAAAATAAGCGTACCAATCGAATGTTGCTGGCCTAAGCATCGTCAAAATTCATACCAAACGAATCTGAAACGATCTATTAATACCACCATAAAGAACAGAAAACAGGAAGATACAAAGAAAGTTCCGTTATTCACGTGCATTGTGATCTCCTCAACACACAGTAAGCGCCTGTTGAAGAATCCGCTGAAACATACCAACGAATACTTCTTTTGGAATTTGTCAAAGTACTGGTGTCTTGGATGTCTTCAAAATATTTGCCTTCCAGAATTCCTTTCAGGAAGAGAATAAATGATGTCTGCATGCGTGACATCCGCAGAAAAGAAAGATTAGGGTGTTGACGGCTATTCAGTTCAGTTGAATTCGATTCAGTTTATTGCCATGAATTTTAAACCTGTTACCATGAAAGTATCCTTACGCAGGGAAAACCGGCTACAAATACTAGACTGCTCATTGTTGCCCACCAATTGTCGTGTGTCCGCGAAAGGCAATGGTCCCGAGTTCGAGTCTCGGTCCGGCACACAGTTTTAATCTGCAAGGAAGTTTCATATCAGCACACCCTCACCTGCGTAGTGAAAATCTCATTCTGGAAACATCCCCAGGCTGTGGCTAAGCCATGTTTCCGCAATATCCTTTCTTTCAGGAGTACTAGTTCTGCAAGGTTCGCAGGAGAGCTTCTATAGAGTTTGGAAGGTAGGAGACGAGGTACTGGCAGAAGTACAGATGTGAGAACGGAGCGTGAGTCGTGCTTGGGTAGCGCAGTTGGTAGAGCACTTGCCGGTGAAAGGCAAAGGTCCCGAGTTCGATTCTCGGTCCAGCACACAGTTTTAATCTGCCAGGAAGTTATCAGCGCACACACCGCGGCAGAATGAAAATCTGATTCAGGTCGTACCTATTCGATATCCATGATAACAACAAGTACTTTATATACAGGGTGTAGCGGGTATAAGTATAGCTATTTTAATATGTAGTATCTTAATACGCACACACATCATTTCTTCTCTCTCTCTCTCTCTCTCTCTCTCTCTCTCTCTTTCTGCGTCGAACAGTCTTCCCACAAATATGTCACAAAGTTAACGATCGATCTGATGTTTTCTGCGTGGCCGTACCTGCGGCACAAAGTGAACTACGCCTGGTCGTATAGACTCTCTGTTTTGCGGTACTGCAGTGCCTGTGTTGGTAAGAACATGCGTGGACAATGTATTAATGTAGAAATAAAACAGAATGTTGAAAACCAAGTCAAACACAACAAAAAGAATTTAATTAAATAAGTGGGTTACTTCCAGGTTATATTACTAGATCTGTTACTGGCAGCTTCGGAACAGCTCGAGATAGGCTGACTAACTAAAACTATACCTACAGCTAGATCCGTTGTTACTAAACCATCGTACACTGCCATCACCGGTATGGATATGCCTCGGCAATCCCCGAGTCCACACGTACCCCTTGGGTAGCCATTGCATTTTTTTTATTTATTTCTGTTTTCTTTTTATTTTTCTTTAATTATATTTTTATTCGAGCGTATAATTTTTTATTAAAGGTGGGAAGACTTCTTGTCAGTCATTTACTCTGTTCTTCTGAGCTATTGTTGTTATTTTAATATTCAGAACAACCACTTAGTCTTAATGACCGGAAGCAGAGCAGATGCTTTTTGATATTCGATGTGCAGCCATATTAACAGTAGTCATTTCCAGCTGTTTGCATATAGCAGCATATTTGTCTGCGTTGTCTCTCTACCTGTAAACATGGACAACTGAAAACGATATGATCAGTTTTCCTCTCCACATTCACAGGCTTGTATGATACTCTGTCCCAGTCGATGTAGCTATTTGCGATATGGACCATCACCTGTTAACAGGTGTTAATATGTGCACCATATATCGGGTAGGAACAATGTCGCACATACTGAGCCTGTTCCTAAAAGCTTGGGAATATGCTGTGCACCTGCCTTGCAGTGCTTATAGCGTCCCAGTCAGACTGCCATTCGTCTAACATCCAGGGTCGTGACCATCTTTTATTAGAAACGTGAGCTTCTGTGATCTCGTACTCGCGATCATATTGTCCAAGCCGCAACCTGCCGCGCGGGGTAGGTTCGAGTCCTCCCTGGGGCATGGCTGTGTGTGTTGTCCTTAGCGTAAGTTAGTTTAAGTTAGATTAAGTAGTGCGTAAGTCTAGGGACCGATGACCTCAGCAACTTGGTCCCATAGGAACTTACCACCACGCCGCAACCAATACAATGCTGCCCTGTAGCGTACGATATCCGTCTGATGAATTCCGAGAATCACCGGTAAACCCTCGGCAGGTGTAGTAAGCCTCAGGAGTACGTTCGCCTATATTCGTTGCAGTATTGTGTACCTCTCCAGATGGCGAGGTCGTAAGAGAGGAAGCACAAGCTCGGACTGGGGAGGGATGGAGAAGGAAATTACCCTTACTTTCCATAATACCCACACGGACGTTCGCCTTAGTTAATCACGGTGTAGGTTTATGCGGCGCTGATGTGGTAACACACACACAAGTTTTGGTTTTGGTTTTCGAGTTGTGCACAAAATAACAGAACTGAATTAATTTCACTGAAATAAAATTGATCGAATCATCGAGGATGAATTTAATGAAATGCAGTGACATGACGTGATGTGATATCACGTAAGTACGCTCAGAAAATACAGGACTGTAATGTCATGCTCAAAGCCACCACATAGTGACGCTGATGACAGCTTTCCCATCTATGTCTATCAGAGCAGAGAGCAGAGAGTTCTATGCCGGCATACTAGTTTGTACACTGATTTCCACTAACAAATAATACGTCGTCGTGTGTGGTGGTCAAGTGATAACACGCGAGGATGCAAACAGAGAGGAGAGGTCGCAGGATCGAATCAAGGCGGACCCTGGAAATTTTCAGTCAGCTTTTACTCAAACATTCGTCTCTCAACTATGGGAAGAGTCGCCAGGAAAAACCATGGTCCAGATTCCCCTTTCCCCTGCTGGATAACTGGGGTAGCCTTGGGACCTTGAAGTCGCCGAAGTGGCGTCCAGCTGAAAGACCAGCACTCGGCCATTGAGCACCACGCGCTTATTATAATAAATATGTCACAATAAATGAAAAGTTCTAGCGGACCAGGACTCGAACCTGGTACTCCTGCTTTTCGGGAACACTTGCCTTAATCAATAAGGATTAGGCTAGCTGAGCATGTGTCCAATCGTGATTCATCATTGACACTGATCTTTCCTGTTACTTCCGAACAAAAAGCGTTCTCTCTCTCTCTCTCTCTCTCTCTCTCTCTCTCTCTCTATGCCGGCCGGTGTGGCAGAGCGGTTCTAGGCGCTTCAGTCTGGAACCGTGCGACCGCTACAGTCGCAGGTTCGAATCCTGCCTCGGGCATGGATGTGTGTGATGTCCTTAGGTTAGTTAGGTTTAAGTAGTTCTAAGTTCTAGGGGACTGATGACCTCAGATGTTAAGTCCCATAGTGCTCAGACCCATTTGAACCATCTCTCTCTCTCTCTATCTCTCTCTCTCTCTCTCTCTCTCTCTCTTCCTCTCCCCCCCCCCCTCTCTCTCTCTCTCTCTCTTCGCTTCTCGAGCCAGTGTAGACGGAAAACTACTTAACGTAAGGGCACACAACTTCATAGAAATGACGTTCAGATTGTGCGCTGCAGGATTTGCGTTGTCAGTAGTTTTAGTGTCGTAACTTGCACTTAGGCTGGTACTGGTACGGCGACGTAGTGTTGAAACACAAGAATCATTGTGCATTACAGCTGCAGACAGCCAACATGGATCTGGACAGGGTGAGCAGGGCTTTACTGGTAAAGCTGTTTTGTCAAAAGAAGAGGAACAGTGTTGCTGCCCTTCTAGAGTATCGATGCGTTACAGAGGTCCTCTTTTCATATCAGGATTTAAGGACATAATTCGGAAGTTCGAAGTAACTGGCGGTTTGACAATTGCTCCTGGAATACGTCGACGGCCAATTGCCTCAAAAATTATTGAAGAAGTCTCTATTGCCAAAGGTGAGAATGCTGGATGCAATGTGCGATCTTCAGGCAGTGCACGAGCAGTGTCACGACAGATGAATATTCCATGGTCTACCGTTCGAGAAATGCTGCGAACCATTATGGAATGGTATCCGTACAAATTACACAATACTCATCAACCTTTGCCATGTAGTGAAGTTATTCGAGTCGACTCTGGTCTTGCGTTTCTTGCAAGTGCTGAAGTTGACGACATGTGGCCTTGGAACATTTTGTGGAGTGATGAAGCACACTCTAGGCTAACTAGGACAGTGAACACTGGCAATTGTCGCATTTGGGGATCGTCACCGTCAACGGACGTTCATGAAATTCCCCTGCACAGTGAAAACCTCACCATGTGGTGTGGCTTCACGGCACAGTTTATGTTTGGTACTTTTTTTAGCGGGGGCGGTCTCGGACCCCAGAACCAAGGACATGCAACTTGAGCGGCACATGTTACTGTGATCTGCTTCGCCAACAAGTGATCCTAGCCCTAACGGGAGACACTTGCCTTGGACTCAACTGTTTCGATGCTCGATGGTGCTCCACCTCACATCGTTCGTGTGGACCCTTAGTTTCTCAGTAAGACATTTGTAGAAAATCGAATCATTGGCTGATCGTTCCAGAGTGTGTGGTCACCAAGATCACCAGATTTGAACCCTGGCTATAGGGTTACCTGAACTACAGGGTTTATCATAGGGCTACTAACACACGTAAGAGGTTGAAGATGAGCATAGCAAGGGAGGGAGCCAACATCCCACCTGAGATGTTTCGGGCAACGGTAGCACAATTTCTAGTGCTGTTCCAGACTGTCGTGGATGCATATAGTCGTCACAATGAGCATCGTTTGTAGCCTGGAACGTAAATATGGTACACAGTTAACAGTTGTTGCCCTCTCATGTGAAAATTAAAATGTGTTTAGTTCCATGGTTTTTTCGCTATTTCTCTTCAGTATATTCTTACTAATGTTTCCACGAAATTTTATTGTGCAACGATCACTCGTTTTTGGTTCAGATGGTTCAAATAGCTCTGAGCACTGTGGTACTTAACATCTGTGGTCATCAGTCCCCTAGAACTTAGAACTACTTAAACCTAATTAAGTTAAGGACATCACACACATCCATGCCTGAGGCAGGGAGTCGAACCTGCGACCGTAGCAGTTGCATGGTTCCAGACTGAAGCGCCTAGAACCACTCGGCCACAGCGGCCGGCTCACTCGTTTTTCATGAGGGTCCTCTCAAGTAGCGAACATTTCATTATAACAATCCTGTTTTATGAACGATTTGATTAAAGTAAAAGGGACAACTATTACGCCAGGCATCTGACATAATAATCGTCAGATATTTTGTACAAACGTGAAATATGTCAAATATATCAAACATTTGACACATCCGTTGTTCCGTTTTAGTCTGTGAGATGCGCAAAGGCATTTAAAAATGACTGCACACAGAAATCGATAGCGGAATAAATTATCACAGCACAGGCAGACACCTTGTGATAACTTACATAAAACAGGAAATCTGTGTCCGGTCCTAGTCCATCACAAATTTTCATGAATTGCCACATACTTATAAATACCTGTCCGTATAGTATAACGGGGAGCGCACTAGCATGCGAGACAGTTGAACCAGACCCGCATCGAATCCGCGCCGCGGATTCACGACCAGGACTGGTGCACAAACCAGCGTACTTACGATTTTTAGGCCGTTTCCCACGTTCATTTAGGTATATGCTGGGCTCTACTTTTCACCTCGGAAAGCACGATACACAAAGAGTTAAAATACGATCACATAGGGAACAAAGCTTATGCAATTATAGACAGGTGGCGCACAAGACTTCCCTCCTTTAGGCAACTGACGACTGTGGCGATAGGAAGCACATCCAACAGCAAAGTTAACTGAAATAAATTTGCCAGAACTTGAGTACAGCGGAACCCATACTTAGAAGGGGAAGAAGGAAAAGAAGATGACGTCATACTCATCTACATATATAAAACTGAAATGCTGTTCGTTGGTAAGCGCATCAATTGTGAACGGTTGGACCGATTTGGCTAATTTAAAAAAAATTGATAATAGCCCGAATAATACTTTTAGGGAAAGAAAACTTGGAAAAGTTCTTCAGAAAATTAGAAAATTCTGGAAAACCGGAAAGTGTTTTTTTGTTTATGGGAATTTCGCATGAACTCATGGCCACAACTTACGATTCGAATAATGGATATGCGTAATTCTGTTTTTTGTTTTATTAGTTATGGTCCTGTAAAAGCTTTAAGGAAAAACATTCGGGACAATTACAAAATAAGTTGGAAAATTCGTATAAACGGCAAAAATCTCAATTTTTGTATGCACTCTCGATCATAACTTACGATAAGGAACGACATGTTGGTCGATTCTTTTGTTGCTTTGTTCGTTATGCTCACTGGTTGGAAATAATTCAGTTGACTCTTTTCAATGGAAACAAATTGAAGACCCGGAGTAGATTCTGGAAAAGCGCAATCCAGCCTAAATTAAAATAAAATTACATTTAGTCTTACTCTTGTATTGTTTCGCGATGTGTCCAACAATTGCAGTTATTTTAATTCTATTCCAATTCCAATTTTTTTCGCTACTATGTGTATAAATGTCGATTGATAGCTGATTGTCAAATTGTGAATGATGCCAATCGGTTACACAGTGACGAAAAACTGATTCAGTAGTTTACTTTCCGTCGAATTGTAATTGTGTTGCTATTTCATCGTAGTCGTTTCATAAAATGAATTAGAATCGTCGTTTTAGCCCAAACAAATTTACAGATTTACCTACGAAATACTGGGAGTTTTATAAAGTGACAAACAGTTATACAGCAACAACAGAGTGAATCAATTGTTCATTTTCATTTGATTTGTGATTATACGCAACCTACATTCACTCTGTGCCGCAATCGACACAACTGAATTGAATTGACACTATGTAATCGCATTGCAATGCTGTCAATAAGACCGACCACTTTAGGTCATCTAGCAAACTTGATATCTTCAACTATACAACCGCCGGCCGAAGTGGCCGTGCGGTTCTAGGCGCTGCAGTCTGGAACCGCGAGACCGCTACGGTCGCAGGTTCGAATCCTGCCTCGGGCATGGATATGTGTGTTATCCTTAGGTTAGTTAGGTTTAACTAGTTCTAAGTTCTAGGGGACTAATGACCTCAGCAGTTGAGTCCCATAGTGCTCAGAGCCATTTTGAACTATACAACCGAATTTCTAAACTCGCTGTAATTGCCTGAATTGCCGTTTCACAATCTCCAATTGAAAGTCAGATCGCTGATCATAACGTTGCGGAATATCAACACCCACGTCTTTGTAATGGTAATCGACTTGATACCACGCATCCCAATGACTCCAGCCGACATTGCGTTCGAATGCTTGTAGCTACCAGTGCGGCTTGCATTCGCAATGACAGTAAACGGAACACAGGGGCAGTCGTTGAGTGTTGGCAACATTAGCTTTGCATGGTCAGTTGTATGTCGCCCGTTCCCGTATCGCAAACCATCAGATTTGTTTGTTTACGCACCAGACAAAAAAAGAAAGTCGTGGACCATAAAGAATTGCAAGTAACGAAATGGTGGTGTCACAGCAAATCAACCGAAATAAAACATTTCTTTGCTTTGATTGATTATTTGAACGTCGATTTTGCAATCTAAATCAAAATGTAAATAAAACAACTTGAAATTCATTGTGATTTCAAATTTATTGGAAGAAAATAAATCATTTAACTGACATGAAATTCTGACTTAATTCAGTTGAGACTTAAATTCTGGAACCAAATCGGTTGATTCCAAGTTAATCACATTCTAGGCACATCACTCACTTCCAGCACTTCAGGGTTGTAATACGGGTGGAATTCATTTCGCATTTAAAATTCCGCATTGACGTACTTCTGAATGTGCTCCTCAAACTGAATATCCACGGCCACAATCGTTAATAGATACAATGATCATTCAAAAGTTTTTGTCATTTTTGCTTTGCGTACATACCTCCAATAGCTTCTTACAAACCCACAAAACGATTACAAACAAATTTATTGAAATTTGAACAGGACAACGTCTGCTGGATCGGCTAGTAAATAATAAAAGTCAGTGTACAAACTGCAGTGACGTGTTAGACTGGAAAGTCTCGTGGACAGGGAAGGGACACTGGCTGCAGCAGACGCAGATGGGACGGCAATTAGCCACGCTTTGTCCAGGAAGGCAGAGTACGCGGCCGGTGCGTAAGGCTCGGGCCCACGGCGTCGGTGCAGGGAGTAAGTGCGCCACTTAAGCGCCTTTCTTCTGACTGTTAGCGCCCGACCCGCGGGCTCCCACCAATCTGACCTCGGCCCGTCTTCATCGCCAGGTTCAAGACGCTTTAAAACTTCCCTTCCAACCGCCACACACTACTCCACGTAGTTTTCACCTTTTTTTATTTTTTTGCATTATTGGTCAATCAATGAAGTGCGTATATCGCTAGAGCTACAGCTGTTAACTCGTTGTAAGCTACCACCACCTCCTGGAGATCGAAGTTTCCCGACCGGGCTTTGGCCAGACGCATCGTAACATACATCAATAACATGTGCCTTCACCAGTCGCTTCGAAAGTAAAGGTTTCAGAGACAATCTATTTATTTTATTTATTTATTTTGCATTATAGTCCACCACATAGTATCCTAATATGAGTTGTGTTTCTTTCTACATCTACATCTATACTCCGCAAGCCACCTGACGGTGTGTGGACGAGGGTACCTTGAGTACCTCTATCGGTTCTCCCCTCTATTCCAGTCTCGTATTGTTCGTGGAAAGAAAGATTGTCGGTATGCCTCTGTGTGGGCTCTAATCTCTCTGATTTTATCCTCATGATCTCTTCGCGAGATATACGTTGGAGGGAGCAATATACTGCTTGACTCCTCGGTGAAGGTATCTTCTCGAAACTTAAACAAAAGCCCGTACCGAACTACTGAGAGTCACTCTTGCAGAGTCTTCCACTGGAGTCCATCTATCATCTCCGTAACGTTTTCGCGAATACTAAATGATCTTGTAACGAAGCGCGCTGCTCTCCGCTGGATCTTCTCTATCTCTTCTATCAACCCTACCTGGTACAGATCCCACACCGGTGAGCAGTATTCAAGCAGTGTACGAACAAGTGTACTGTAACCTACTTCCCTTGTTTTCGGACTTCATTTCCTTAGGATTCTTCCGATGAATCTTCCAATGAATCTTTCTACAAGTTAATTTCACATTCACTTCAGAGTAAATAATAACGACGCTACTGAGAGTCACTCTTAAAGAGTCTTCCACTGGAGTCCATCTATCATCTCCGTAACGTTTTCGCGAATACTAAATGATCTTGTAACGAAGCGCGCTGCTCTCCGCTGGATCTTCTCTATCTCTTCTATCAACCCTACCTGGTACAGATCCCACACCGGTGAGCAGTATTCAAGCAGTGTACGAACAAGTGTACTGTAACCTACTTCCCTTGTTTTCGGACTTCATTTCCTTAGGATTCTTCCGATGAATCTTCCAATGAATCTTTCTACAAGTTAATTTCACATTCACTTCAGAGTAAATAATAACGACGCTATAACTTACATACGGAGAAAGATTATTACTGCTAACATTCAAATCCTCGTCCAACCAAATCTCATCTTTTTAATTTTACCATTGTTACTACTACTACTACTACTACTACTCAAAAATGTTCAAATGTGTGAAATCTTATGGGACTTAACTGCTAAGGTCATCAGTCCCTAAGCTTACACACTACTTAACCTAAATTATCCTAAGGACAAACACACATACCCATGCCCGAGAGAGGACTCGAACCTTCGCCGGGACCAGCCGCACAGTTCATGACTGCAGCGCCTTAGACCGCTCGGCTAATCCAGCGCGGCACTACTACTACTACTACTACTACTACTTATTCTTCGCCGGCCGGAGTGGCCATGCGGTTCTAGGCGCTACAGTCTGGAACCGCGCGACCGCTACGGTCGCAGGTTCGAATCCTGCCTCGGGCATGGGTGTGTGTGATGTCTTTAGGTTAGTTAGGTTTAAGTAGTTCTAAGTCTTGGGGGACTGATGACCTCAGAAGTTAAGTCCCACAGTGCTCAGAGCCATGTGAACCATTACTTATTCTTCGAATGTCAACATCCACCGTTGCTATTTCCGTTATTGTTATGAGGTAGAATCACAGAAAAAAGGAATATGTCAATATTGAACATAAAATTTAAGTATTAGGCAGTCATATCTGAAAGTACACTGGTGTGCAAAACTTAAGAACGTAAGTAACTTTCGCATGATGTGTCCCTGCCAAGTAACATAGTCTGATGAAACTTGGACCATACATAGAAAGAACAGCTACAGCACAGTACAGTAGGTAAGTGAAAGTAATTTGCAAAGAGACAAACAGAAATGACACAATTATTCAAAGACAATAATTACACTGAAGTCACCGCGATTTACTCCTGGGTTCATTATGTGTTCCCACCTCTCGCCATATGAGGGTACGTACAGCAATGTCGGACGTGATCGTTTTGGCGCTGGTCCAGGTGGACTCACCGGTCAACGTTATTATGACACAGCACTGCTTCTCCGTGTGAGTCTTCAAAGGGGTGCATTCGCCCCTGACTTCATGTTTATGGATGACTACGTGCGACCGTATCGAACTGCACAGGTGGAGGAGCTCTTGGAACGAGAGGATATTCGGCGAATGGACTGGTCTACCCGTTCCACCGAGTTAAAACCCATCGCGCACGTGTGAGATGCGTTGGGGGACGTATGGCAGCATGTCCACATGCACCAGCGATCATCAAGCAGTTTTCAACCGCGCTGGTGGACGAATGGAAGGCCCTAAAGCATGAACTCGTTATCAGCTTTGTGGCCAGCGTGGAAGCACGTTGCAGAGCATGCACTACCATCGTTGGTGATCACATTCCCTTTTCAGAACCATTTCCCGCTGTTCGAAAAGTTCAGGAGACGATCGTGAATCACGTTGACTTCAGTCAAATTATTGTATTTGAATCAAAGTGTCATTTCAGTTCGTCTCGTTGAGTGTTTCTTTCAGTTATCTTCTACATTAAACAGTAGCAGCTCTTTCTATGGATGGTCCAAGTTTCATCGAGCTTTGTTACTTGGCAGTGACACACCTTTCCGAAGTGACTTCCGTTCTTGAGTTTTGCAGACCAGTGCATTTTTCTTATGTGTAACGTTATTGGAGATGAAACGTTGACGACATTCAGTAAAGACGAGATGAGTATATAAACTTTTGAAATATGTCACAAATGAATACTTACGGTAAAATAGGTAAATCGGGTAATATGGAAAGATACTGAATCGAATCGGAGAGAAAAGGGCTTATGGCACAACTTGACTAAAAGAAGGGGTGAAATGATCGTATCTCATTATTGATCTGAAGAGGGGTTGTTTGGCCATCTGGCGTAGCTCTTTCTATTTGATGCTGTTAGGTTACTTCCGCATCGATGAAAACGAGATGAAACAATGAGGACAACACAAACACCCATTCCCCGAGCGATCAGGACGCAGCGACGCTATACACAAGACCACTAAGCCGCCGAAAAACTGGGGATCATTTGATGGGACACCACCTGAAGTATCAAGGAATAGTTAATTTTGTAATGAGGGACGTTCGGTGCGTAAAAGCTGTGGAAGGAGACCAAGATAGATTAGCGTGGACAGCTACATCAGACCAACGTCCGGACTGAAAATTATATCAGTAATATGAATCCTATTTTTCTTTCTAGCATTACCCGTTGCCGAATTTTACTTCATAGTAAAGCGGTAATTCATTTTAACAATGCTCATCCTCTCGCCACAGTAGTCAGTTAACTTAAGGTGAAATGTCCTGTGCTACACCTGGCCGTGAATTGTATAAACTTCGGAATTCAGTAAAACAGTCCTGAACGTAAAAAATGTTTATTTTGGTTGACAACCGGTTTCTGTCTGTAATATACACCATTTTGAGGCCCCATGATGGCAGCTGGTGTCGGTGGACGGAACAAGAGCCGTAAGAACAAGCACGACAATCGCTTGAGCAGCTGAAGCCCGTATTCTTACGGATCTTGCTCCGTCTGCCACCACCAGCCGCCACCACGGTGCCTACGGCCTGAAGATGGTCTAAATTATAGATCGAAACCGCTTGCTAATCAAAGCCGGCCGAAGTGGCCGTGCGGTTAAAGGCGTTGCAGTCTGGAACCGCAAGACCACTACGGTCGCAGGTTCGAATCCTGCCTCGGGCATGGATGTTTGTGATGTCCTTAGGTTAGTTAGGTTTCACTAGTTCTAAGTTCTAGGGGACTAATGACCTCAGCAGTTGAGTCCCATAGTGCTCAGAGCCATTTGAACCATTTTTTTGCTAATCAAAATAAACATCTGTTCTGCTCAAGACTGTTTTACAGAATTTTAATATTTACACTGACCGATGCTCAGTCTCCATCGAAAGAACAATTTATAAAATTTTGTATAAACACAGTCCTGTGCTATCTTATCTTAACTGCAAAAAATCGTGTTTCTGAAGCGATGATTGGTTACCAGTCTAAAAAAGTTTGGAAAACCACAGTCGGGATGGGCGGCGTTTCAGACCTATGGTTTTTAAGCGAGTGCGAGGATTCGATCGTGTTTTCGGGAACCTCCCACCCTCGTCAACCAACGCGCTTCGCGCTAAACCATATGAGCAGCTGTAAAACGGCCCCTGTTGTCATCTGGTATTCTCCCCTCATGCACGAGGGGCGTTCCAAAAGCTATGCAACACATTATTTTCTCAGCTAGTTTCGGTTGAAGAAATGCGGAATTAGTTGTGAGGCGTCGTGGAATATTCCCGCTTCAGCCCCTATAGTCTCATGAAGTTCCGATAAAATGGTGTCTATAACGGAGGTTCGTTCCAAGCACAGATCTGTCATTAAGCTTCTTTTGACGGAAAACCAGAGCATCGTACATATTGATAGGCGATGTCTACAGAGATCTGGCAGTGAACACAAGCACGGTGAGTCAATGGGCGTCAGACGTCTCGTCTGTCATCATCGCAACAAGGTCGCGCAAGCCTGTCTGATCCCCCACATATCAGCCGGACGTACTCACCTGTGACTCCTGTTATGTTGGAACGTACGGACACTCTCATTCGAGGTGATCAAAGGATCACAATCAAATACCTCGCTGCGCAACTGGACGTCTCTGTTGGTAGTGCTGCCACATTCGTCCACCAGGTGAGGTACTCAAAGGTGTTACCTCCCGCTGGGTTCCTCGCCGCCTAACAGATGACTATAAAGAGCAACGAGGGACTATATGTGCAAAATTGCTTTTGCGTTACGAGACCGGATCGTGACAGTTGTTTGTCTAACATCGCCTGAGGCGATAAAACATTGGTTCACCTTTTCGAACCGGAACCAAAACGGCAATCCATGGAGTGGCGCCATACCACCATTCCTCTGAAGAAAAACTTCAAAGCCGCACCCTTAGCGGGTAAAGTCAAGAGGACGGTCTTTTGGGATTCTGTAGGTGTTATTCTGTTTGATGTCCTCCCTCATGGTGCAACGATCAGCACCGAAGTGTACTGTGCTTCCCTCAGTAAACTGAAGTAACAACTTCAGCGTTTTCGTCGCCACAAAAAAAAAAACGAACTTCTCCTTTTCCATGACAAAGCAAGACCTCAGACAAGCCTGCGGACCCGAGAGGAGCTCACAAAACTTCAATGAACTGTTCTTCCTCATCCTTCCTGCAGCCTGAATCTCGAATCTTCTGACTTCCATCTGTTTGGCCCAACAAATGATGCAATTCGCGGGAAGCAGTACGTGGATGATAAATAGGTTATTGATGAAGCGAAGCGTTGGCCCCGACGTCGACCACTAGAGTGTTACTATGCGGGCATACAGACCCTCCCAGTAAGATGGCATAAGGCCATCACACTGAACGGAGATTATGTTGAAAAATAAGGTTTTGTAGCCAAAAGAGTGGGGAATAATATGGCGTACTGCAATCCTGAATCAAACCTATCTGCTGTCAGCAAAAATGTGTTGCATCCCTTATTGAACCCCCATCAAACATGTATGTAGAGCTTATGCTTTGATAATGTGCAAGACTGTGATAACTGTTAGTGAAACTTCAGCTAAAGGACACAAGAGCGTTAGTGTATAATCTGATCATGCGGAAAGTACCGAGGCCACCAGGGAGCATAACCTCACTATGCTATCAGCAGCAGTCTTTGCGCAAGGATTGGACTTTAAATGACATCTCTCCAGCCTTATAATCAATAATTTACGTAATGTACATTCCTTGCCCTTCCGAGTAGAAATGGGCGTCTCACGTACTCACGTATACAAAGACGAGTTGTGTCACAGTTATAAGTGCAAACCGGGATCCTAATTCCTGATTTTTATAGCGTTTGACGAATTGAGTTGCGAAGCTGCAATGCAGTTCACTCACCTTAATCGCAGTCATAGGCAGTAAATATTTGTGTCTGCAAGTTACTTGAAATTGCGCTAAAAATTGCCTGAATTTTTCAGATAACCACGGTCGCTGTATTAGTTTTCGATAAAATTTCAAAAATTACTAGTGTTCGAACTAGTACTTGAGTAGCAAGTGTACCAGTTTTTATAAAGGAAGAAGGCAGTTACCAAGTATTTTAACTTCGTAACCGCCGATTGTGTCATACCTATTTCGCTTATTCTCTTGACGACACCCAGGAGGATCTAGATAGAGCGGTCAAGGGCGATATAGCGTTACTGTGCTTCTAAAAGTCTCCGATACAGTTCAACACCGCTGCCTTGTAAACAAATGCGTGCTAGACCAGAAATGCTATTGCATATAAGGACGGAAGATTAGGGGTTCTAAGGTCGCGTCGACGAGGTCATTGGAGACGGAGCACAAGCTCGGATTGCGGAAGGATGTGTAAGTAAGTTGGCCGAGTCTTTTTATAAGAGCCATGCCGCTATTTGCCTTAGCGATTTAGGGAATCCACGGAAAATTCAAATGTGGATTGCTGGACGGAGGAGATCTGAACGGCCGTCCTCCCATTGCGATATTTCGCTCTTTTACTGCTGGAAAGTTCTCAGCAAGCAGAACTCTGCCAAGTGCGTCTGTGAGGAACGACATCAGTGTAGAATGAGGCATACCACAGAGAGTGCTACAGAAACGTTTTTACACACTAAGACAAAAAAAAGATGCACCACGAAGGAATCATTCGAAAGGAACGGAAATCGGCAGATGTGATGGCGGTGCATTTCTACAGAGAAACAAATGATTAAAATTCCATAAAAAATTGGATGATTTATTCGAGAGAAAGAGCTTCACAAATTAAGCAAGCCAATAACGCATTGGTCCATCTCTGACCCTTATGCAAGCAGTTATTCGGCTTGGCGTTGATTGATGGAGCTGTTGGATGTCCTCCTGAGGGGTATCGTGCCAGATTCTGTCCAACTGGCGCGTTAGATCGTCAAAATCCCTAGATGAGTCAAGGGCCCTACCCATAATTCTCCAAACGTTCTCAACTGGGGAAGAGATCCGTCTGCTTTGCTGGCCTCTGTAGGGTTTGGCAGGCACGAAGTCAAGCAGTAGAAACTCTCGTCATGTGCAGAAAGGCATTATCTTGCTGAAATGTAAGCCCAGGATGGCTTGCTACGAAAGGCAACAAAACGGGGCGTACAATACCGTCCACGTACCATTGTCCTGTAGGATACCGCTGATGAAGACCGAAGGGGTCCTGCTTTGAATGAAATGGCCTTACCATGACTCCTGGCTGTCGGACCGTATGGCGGGCGACAGTCTATTTGGCATCCCACTGGTGTCCGGAGCGTCTCCAGACATGTCTTCGACATGGATTCTCGTGGACTATAGAATTGTCTTCAGTGATGAGTTCCAATTCGAACTGTGCACGGATGAACAGCGAAGACGTGTCTGGAGACACCCGTGACAGCGGTGGGATACCAACATGACTGTCCTCCGCCATACGGCCTGACAGTCTGGAGTGATGGTCTGAGGTGCCATTTCTTTTCATACGACGACCACTTTGGTGGTCATCGGCGGCACCCTTGCAGCACAGCGGTACGTCGACAATATTCTGCGCCCCGTTTTTTTGCCGTTCTTTGCACGGCATTCCGGGCTTACATTTCAGCAAGATAATGTCCGTCCGCACACGGCGAGAGTTTCTACTGCTTGTCTTCGGGCGTGCTAAACCCTGTCTTGGCCAGCAAGTTCGACGGATCTCTCCCAAACAGAACGTTTGAAGCATTATGGGCAGGGCCCTCCTGCCAGCTCACGATTTTGTCTATCTAACGCGCCAGTTGCGTAGAATTTGGCACGAAATCCCGCAGGATGACATCCAACAATTCTGTTAATCAGTGCCAAGCTGAATAACTGCTTGCATAACGTACGGAAGGGGACCAAAGCCTTACTGACTTGCTCAATTTGTGAAGCCATTTCTCTTGAATAATTCACCCGTTTTTTCTCAAACTGTAATCCTTTGTTTGTCTGTAGACGTACATCACATATACAGATTCCCGTCCCGTTCGAATAATTCCTTCGTGGTGCGTATTTTTTGGTCGTCTTAGTTTATTTTGACGTGAAAACGTCAATTCGCTCGTCGGTCGAACCTTCTTGTGTGACGAAATACCTTCACCTAAAAAATGGTTCAAATGGCTCTGAGCACTATGGGACTCAACTGCTGTGGTCATAAGTCCCCTAGAACTTAGAACTACTTAAACCTAACTAACCTAAGGACATCACACACAGCCATGCCTGAGGCAGGATTCGAACCTGCGACCGTAGCGGTCGTGCGGTTCCTGACTGTAGCGCCTTTAACCGCTCGGCCACTCCGGCCGGCTACCTTCACCTACGACTCGCTCATAATTACAAGACTAATAATGCGAGAACAGTTGCTGAGCCCGCAACGGGTAGATGATGTCTGTACGTATTTGTCGGGCAGCATTTGTATTGTCTGTGACGTCATCGTACCAGCGTAGGCACATGTGCATAATTGGTATGAATTAGCTTTGTGTAAAGCTATAAATTGGTGTAGCCTGGAGACGCGTTTAGCCGGGACGTTGGTTCGTGTCATTGCGGAGAGTTTGCAGATCACTACTAGGACCCCAAGCGAGACAAGAAAAATATTTGCTCGAATATAAGTGAAAATCGGTAAAAAATTGAAAATTACAAAATAATGAAAAATCTCGTCTCATACGATTCGTAGATATGCTCGGAATTATAAAAACGCAAGTCAGAGGAAAGCTCATTTTGAAAGGAGTCTAGGAAGTCTAAAAAGTCCAGCGCCGACAGAATCCAATAGCTGAGGCAGAGTCGTAACGGAAATTAAAAAACAGCGCAAAGCGATTGCGTAGCAGGCTAGTCTGGCATACAGGGTCCAGCAACAGTACAAAGTTGGGATCCATTGTATTAATCTGAATGGTAATTAAATTGCATATTAATACGAAAGACTTGTTATGATTTTATCCGGATGCTCTCACAAAAAATCTACGTCGTAGACCGAACTGCGCACGCAGAATTTCTCATATACGAGAAGAAAACTGGTAGTTAATATCGTTAGCGTTCTGAGGCCGTTCACCGGGTGCAAAATTGTATAAAAGGACATTTCGTCGTTAGAAAATTGTTGCACAATTGAAAAAGAGCTTCATGTGAACAACGTTTGTTGCAAAGACTTAATACCGGTCCCCGATTTAATAAATTGTAATATGACACGTTTAGTAGGCGTAAAGATGCAATATATTTTTGATTATACTGTTTCTGAGCAATGACTGAAATCAGTCACCATCCTCGAGTATCAAGAGGTATCCAGCTGGAATGATTTGAGATGAAACGACTACTTCGATCTAGCTGTTGGGGAAATAAGTGCGAGACTGAGGACTTACTGAAAGAATACTAAGGAAGTGTAATCCATCCCCAAACGAGATCGCTTACACAACCTACGTCCGACCGGTTCTTGCATACTATTCGCAATTCTGGTCAGATGAATGCACAACAGAGACAGCACAATGACTGAGATGATAGTTGAGCCGTTGAGCGCACGTAAACATTAAATTCACGCACACGCCCCCCCCCCCCTCCCACCCCCCCACCCCCCACACACACTCAAACGCACGCACTCACACGGGAAGGGAGGGAGTGAAATTCGGTGCTGGCACATAGCCTACAGCTCTCGAACAGCACTAAGCAGACCGAATTGCACCAAGCAGGCCGCCGAGCTTGAAGTCCCAATCCGACGGACGGATCGCCGTCACCAGTACGGGATGTAACCTAGGACACTGGCGCTATACTCCCCTTGCCAGTCAATTTCTCGCGATGAAAATTTCTTCCATCGAAATGGTTCTAATCGGTTAATCTCCGAGTCCAAGGCCACCGCAAAGGCGTGCGTTAACGAGTTCTGCTGCAGAGGCGAATATATTTGGCTTACAGTATAGAATTCTACATTCGTATTGACCGAATTGCGAGTCTTGTGACAGAGGCATCATTATACGTTGCCAGACATGTTTTATATGTGCCAGACAACCACAGTATGTCATAAATGACCCGTGAATTAAAAACTTTAGTGGAATGCAACGGAAAAAGCAAACCAACTGATAAAATAACAGATGGCATTTCAGGGCTGGGGAGTGAGGCTGTACATGCTCCATTTTATGCTGCGCGCAATTAATAATAATATACAAATAAAATGAAAAATACGAGCTATGATTTCCAATCTACTGACCACTGTATCTCAAAATTTCAAGGAGTAAACATTCCCGTGCGATGCTCCAACATCACTTTGTGTTACCTATTTGACATTAAATTAGTCGTATTCTATGGAACACGCAGTGAGAGGTGTGTGTGACATAAAAAGAAACTAAAGATGTACGTTTTATTTAAATACACTACTGGCCATTAAAACTGCTACACCACGAAGATGACGTGCTACAGACGCGAAATTTAACCGACAGGAAGAAGATGCTGTGATATGCACATGATTAGGTTTTCAGAGCATTCACACGAGGTTGGCCCCGGTGGCGACACCTACAACGTGCTGACATGAGGAAAGTTTCCAACCGATTTCTCATACACAAACTGCAGTTGACAGGCGTTGCCTGGTGAAACGTTGTTGTGATGCCTCGTGTAAGGAGGAGAAATGCGTACCATCACGTTTCCGACTTTGATAAAGGTCGGATTGTAGCCTATCGCGATTGCGGTTTCTTGTATCGCGACATTGCTGCTCGCATTGGTCAAGATCCAATGACTGTTAGTAGAATATGGAATCGGTAGGTTCAGGAGGCTAATATGGAAGGCTGTGCTGGATCCCAACGGCCTCGTACCACTAGCAGTCGAGATGACAGGCATCTTATCCGCATGCCTGTCACGGATCGTGCAGCCACGTCTCGATCCCAGAGTCAACAGATGGGGATGTTTGCAAGACAACAACGATCTGCACGAACAGTTCGACGACGTTTGCAGCAGCATGGACCATCAGCTCCGAGACCATGGCTGAGGTTACCCCTGACGCGAAATCACAGACAGGAGCGCCTGCGATGGTGTACTCAACGACGAACCTGGGTGCACGAATGGCAAAACGTCATTTTTTCGGATGAATCCAGGTTCTGTTTACAGCATCATGATGGTCGCATCCGTGTTTGGCGTCATCGCGGTGAACGCACATTGGAAGCGTGTATTCGTCATCGCCATACTGGCATATCACCCGGCGTGATGGTATGGGGTGCCATTGGTTAAACGTCTCGGTCACCTCTTGTTCGCATTGACGGCACTTTGAACAGTGAACGTTACATTTCAGATGTGTTACGACCCGTGGCTCTACCCTTCATTCGATCCCTGCGAAACCCTACATTTCAGCAGGATAATGCACGACGGCATGTTGCAGGTCCTGTACGGGCCTTTCTGGATACAGAAAATATCCGACTGCTGCCCTGGCCAGCACATTCTCCAAATCTCTCACCAATTGAAAACGTCTGGTCAATGGTGGCCGAGCAACTGGCTCGTCACAATACGCCAGTCCCTACTCTTGATGAACTGCGGTATCGTGTTGAAGCTGCATGGGCAGCTGTACCTGTACACGCCATTCAAGCTCTGTCTGACTCAATGCCCAGATGTATCAAGGCCATTATTACGGCCAGAGTTGGTTGTTCTGGGTACTGATTTGTCAGGATCTATGCACCCAAATTGTGTGAAAATGTAGTCACATGTCAGTTCTAGTATAATATATTTGTCCAATGAATACCCGTTTATCATCTGCATTTATTCTTGGTGAAGCAATTTTAATGGCCAGTAGTGTACAATGCAATGACCTTGGTTAGTATTGTGAATATTACTTCATTAAAGTGCTAAAATTAATTGTGAAATAACCCAAAACATTAATTTATGAAGTTTCTCTGAAGATCAGAATTAGTTCTTTGATTCAAACTTAAACACCGCGCTATTACACTTTTTATGCTATGATAGGTTGGTGAATACGTGTGTACCCTTGTACATGTCTGGAAGTCTTTGTAAAGTTTTTTCCTAGTGTCGTATTTATGCTGTGTACTATTTTTGAGAAAGGAGAAATGTGGATAACGACCTTCAAATGATTCTTTTTCCGCATCACAGCTCTGCAGGGACACAAAAATCATAAATTTTGATTTCTTATCCTTTTTCTGGGTTCATTGTGGTTTTTACGAAATATGACAGATACTGAGTGTATTATTTTTAAAGTTGCCTAATAACTCTATTATAAGAATTTCTTCACAACTATAAAATTGCTTAGTTCTGTGCCGTCAAGACTCACTCGAAATCTTCATTCGTTGATCAGGAATGAATACGATTTCGCTGAATACTAGACTGAGGCTATCATGAGGATAAGGAAAAACCAAATCAGTCGCTGAGCTTCATCAGTAGGCATGCGTATCTATCTCCACGGATGCACTAGTATCCCTCAGACAAGTTTTTTCATTCCAAGTCTCACGATATATTTTCATCACAGAAGTAAATTACGAAACTACTACTCCATCCTAGCTGAAGGCTGCGTGGTTGATCACACATTAACTACTGCACCGTCATACTCGTACTTCGAAATGGGAAAATAAATAGTAGGTTGCAAACACGAAGCTCGTATCTAATTTTGGTCGCTCCTCGTTCAGGGGTACACACGCAGCGCGGACAGTGAAACCAAGCAGAATACTGTTGGACGATTAATAGTGATAATAATCTAACCGTGATATTACTTAACTATACATACACAGCGATTCAGGGTCCGCTTCCGTGTCTGAATGGTTAGCGCGGCTGATAATTATGCGGAGGACTTGGGTTCGATTCCGGGTATTGCCATCGATTTTTTATAGGTGGGATAACAGGTACAGGATGCAATCAGCCTCGTGATGACAACAGAGAAAGTACCCGCCATGCGGCGTCCAACCACACTACAGGTGGAGGATGACGCGGCGGCCGGTGGGCACCTATGTGGCCGCCAGGGTCTGTGGACGCATTTTACAGTTTACATATCTATTCAAGACGATAATATGCTATTGTTGCTGAGTGTCTGGTAAATCAACCGCCAAATGATGAAAAAAATATCCTTTAAGGTGTACTTGGAAACTGAAAATGATATGGAAATTCACCAACAACGTAAACCCTAATGTGCGTTTACACTAAGTTAGACGCCTGCGCAAGGCTAGTTTGCAAAAGGACTATCTCGCCCTTGCATTAACGCAAAGTGAAACTTTGCGCGAAACAGGCAAGTCATGTTCTTACATGTGAAATAGCTACGAAACGTGGTCGCCGTTGGTGTAACAAGGAATTATTCTGTCGGTGACGCCAATATAAAAACAAGCTTATGAGGGAAGTGAAACTGGAACTCTTCGAAGAAAAATTCATGCATAGCTGAGAGAAGCAATAACTGTTCGAGATAGGCTACGGCATTTCTGTTTCTCGCGACATGTGAGCCTAATACAAGCTTTCAATGTCTCACGCACAAAAGAAACGATGTCTTGACTAAGTGAAACGAGGCTCTTTGATGTCTCCAGAAACTGACTGGGCTCTGCCTCGCCTCAAAACAGCCTCGCCCTAGCCGTTTCGTGGTGCAATTCACGTCTTTTACAATAGACGCGATTTGTCTCGTAAAACTGTTGCGCGAGGCTGTTGTTCGTAGGGTTGGAACACTCTGCTTTTGCGCTTATGAATAGCGCGATGCAGAGAAAGTACGTTTGTGCCATTGTTCTTACACTCCAGATCTTCCCTATACGAAAGAGCCTGCTAAATGTCGTAATTGTATCATCGTCAACGAAGAAACAGTTAATCGGCGGACCAGGATCAATTCTTTGCACTACTACGGCAGTGACATGGTTTATGATACCGCTCGCCAGCCTCGATTTGAGCCGTGAGATAAGTTTGAAACGCCAAAACTCTAAATCCGATTGGATTTAGACAAACTTCAAAATCCTCCACTGGACTGGAAACATGGAACACTAAGAACCTCCACTAAACCTCAAACTGTCCCTCTGCATCGTCCATGGCAATCTCACCAAGTTACTTCCACAGACTGTCATTTCTCGTCATTGTTTGGCAGTTATTTTCCGTTTTCATTGTGCATTACTCGTACATTTGGGTATCAAATGAAATTGTGATGGTTAACTTGTAGTAGAGTACGATACGTGGACTTAAGTTCATCATTCAGAAACTGTGACACCTAACGCGAATCGCGATCCAATTACTTTCACGAATCAGCACCAAGGTATCTTCGACTAACAATACGTCCGTGTTGGCTATCCGTTTTAATGGAGCAATTTCCGATTAGGGAACACTTCCTATGTTCCATATCTGTGTTTTTAGCGGTGTGTATAATTTCGTTTCAGTGCAATCGTGTCAAATGCTAATTGTATTCTGATTCAAAGATACACCACACTAAAGCACCCATAGTAGCAAAGCCAGATATTGACGCGGTAAATCGTCTAATACAACAAGAATATGTTCATAATGAGAATTAAGAAGTAAATTAACAAAAGAAATATGTCCGCAGCTCGTGGTCGTGCGGTAGCATTCTCGCTTCCCGTGCCCGGGTTCCCGGGATCGATTCCCGGCGGGGTTAAAGATTATCTCTGCCTCGTGATGACTGGGTGTTGTGTGTTGTCCTTAGGTTAGTTAGGTTTAAGTAGTTCTAAGTTCTAGGGGACTGATGACCATAGATGTTAAGTCCCATAGTGCGCAGAGCCAAACAAAAGAAATAGGTTCAAATGACTCTGAGCACTATGGGACGTAACTTCTAGGTCATCAGTCCCCTAGAACTTAGAACTACTTAAACCTAACTAACCTAAGGACATCACACACATCCATGCCCGAGGCAGGATTCGAACCTGCGACCGTAGCGATCGCGCGGCTCCAGACTGTAGCGCCTAGAACCGCAAGAGAAATAGGTATAGGAAGAAAGGATGCTCGGATATTTGCTTTGCTGTTCCTTTGTTTGCTGATTGGCGTTTTTCCTTCCTGGTACTTCTTTATGGCGTTGTTGTAATAGAATAGCTAACAAAACTAACATGAACTACAATCAGAATATTTTGATTAATAAAAGTTGAGAATAATTCGGCACTTCGTTCTAAAACTGAGATGCGATGACTGGATTACAAATCCATATCGCAATGAATGTGACACAAATGAGAATATTCGGTAGATCCGAAAGCTTTACTCTGTTTACACGATATTGCAGTGCGTGAGTTGTTAAGCAGGACAACGCAACGTTCTTTCAGACTTGAATAGGTTTCTGATGGACTTGTACTGCTGCAAATACAGCAGTTTTGAAATACATGAAATGTATTCGCAGTTGCGGAAATGAAGAACCATCAGCTGTATAAGGGAGTGATGACAATGAAAATGTGTGCCGGACCGGGACTCGAACCCAGATCTCCCACTTCACGCGAGCCGTCGCATTAATCTCTTTGGCTATTCGTCCACGATTCACGGCCAAACGCAAACTTCCATATGTCGTTATTCCTGCGTGACAACCTGTTCTCGTACGCACATTATGTAATTCCGGACAGAAGAGGACATTTTAGTTGAAATGAGCCGACTGGTATTGCCGGAGAAACATAATATCGCAGTGCCTGTATTAAGAATAGCGATTCGATGCTACTTCGGACATGCATGCATTGCCACGTACTTCTTACAAACATAGGCGCATCAATATCGTCTTTATCCGCCGATACCAGGCAGCAACTTTTATTTAAAATGTCCTCCCCTTTACGGGAATTACATAATGTGTGTACGAGTGCAGGTTATGACGCATGAACGACGACATATGAAAATTTGGGTGTGGCTGTGAGTCGTGCCCAGATAACCTAATGGTTAGGGCGACCGTTCGTTTAAAGAGGGATATCTGGGGTCGAGCCCCGTTCTGACACAAATTTTCATTGTCATTATTCCTTTATGCAGCTGATGGTTGTTCGTATTCGTAACTGCGGTTAAATTTCAGGTATTACTCTGTTTATTCCGCAACGTTTCGTGGAATTTCGGAAAAAAGTTACTTTTGTTGTTGGCAACACTACGATGTAAGTTGTCTTCTGAATATGTTAGCTGTTTAAACACGGTTGTGTACAGCATCTGCGTAACCGTTCTTATGTTTTTACCTTTCATTTTGTTTTTCATTCTCGGGTAAACTGCGTTTCACAACAAGTAAAAGAAGAAAGGAAGATTAAAGTTTAACATTACGACTAGGTTATTAGAGACAGAGCATACGCTTGGATTGGCGAAGAATGTGGAAGAAATCGACCGTGCCCATTTCAAAAAGAAAAAAAAAGTGGACATCTGCGTCAAGCGATTTATGGAAGCTACAGAAAACATATATCTGGATGCTCTAACGGGGATCTGAATCGCCTTCACACTAAGACTTACCTTACTCAACGTGTAATCAGAAACCTCTCCCTCTTCTGTCGTCATTTTTAAGACTTTTTTTTGTACAGATTCACTTTTTTTAGCTAAGCTGATGCGAAGTCATTTTCCACACGCACTTTTACACATATCGCAGGTAAGACACATAAGTAATTGATAGCAATTTATCTTTCGGATAAAAGCACAATCATTCACTCTCGTATGTATCCTATTTGTCAGTGACCCATACGTATATTCCACGAAATACTGTGAGTGGAAAATCTCTGCTGTTGTCCAGGTGCCGCGCGGCAGTCGACTATGTTCATTTTGATGCAAAATCCAGGATAAGAAAGTATTAGCAGATAATGCAAACGACCCATACTAGACGGGAATACTGGATATACAAATTCTGATGGTGAACCATGTCACGGCAAAACGCAAACGCTAACGTCACAACGGTGCGAAATACGATGTGATCATAATTAGTGGCCAGTAACAAGAAATCACCATGTGACTACAGGTCGATCATCATATTACGTGCATTATCTAAAGCCTTGGAAAACACTGTTCATAAATAGCTGAAGGACCAGCTTAAAACTTGTAATTTCTGCGATGAAGATCAATCTCGCTTTCGGAAACACCAGAGCACAGCAACTGCATAAGTAAAAATGACCGACGCCATTAAACATGTCATGGACAAATATGAACCGACCATTTTAACACTTTTTGAAAAAACAAACATGTTTCCTTTATGGAGAAGAGTAAACGCACACATTACACACGGTATTGTACACTGTTTTTTACTTTAGACACAATCATATTTATAAACTGTTAACAATCATTGCCGATTTCGGTTACAAATTGACCGTCTTTAAATTCTATGCGTCGTGGGCGGTATTTTTTTTACCAAAAGCCATATTTGATGTACAGAATCTGAAGGTGGCTAACATATTGCCGAAAATGATATTGATCATTACATTAAAAATATGATTGTGTCTCAAATAAAAATAAGCACATTTTTACAATGGTTTTAACAAGGCTTCTTAAACTGTGAAAGAAAGTTGATTTTATAATGTCCATTTATTTATTGTTACTGACTGTTTCGGTCATTATACCATAAAGCAACACGCAATCTATGACTATGCATGTTACACCTCGACAAAGCTTTGTGGAAGCTCATAATTATGTGCTTGATAATGACTTCACCCCGAAAACAGTGAGAAAAAGTAAATAGAAAGAGTTTATAACATCAGTTTACTGTGGGACAATGCTGTTTTTGCAAAAGTTTACTTTGGCTGAGTATCCGCAAACAACAAAATTAACCAGCTTTTGATACTGTTGATTTCAACATACTTCCTACGTAAACAAAACAGTTGACTTTCTCGAACAATTCAATACTGTGACACGACAGCTAATTTCAAACCTGATACCACGAATTGTCTGTAGATTGGAAAAGTCATAGTACTCCCAGGTCTCACTCCCTGATCCCTGTATATTAATGATATTTCAACTACGTTACATTTGTGTGGCTTATATGCTGATGACGTCTATCTGTATCTATGAGCCAGTCCTAACACATTGCTCTCTACCACATCAAGCATGAATGATAACGTTTGTTCAGTATCACGATGAAAGCAACTATTAGATCAGGGACACAAAAATAGAGCCGCCAACACTGATGCGTTTCCTGAGCTATTCTCGGTGCCATATTAACAGTTAACGTGCTTAGAAACCAGAAAACACACCATCAGTCGGAAACCCTGATGTCACCGTGAAAACGACGTAGCAAAGAAGCTAACAAGAGGACGATCAGACAATGAGAACAAAAAAAACCTGCTGAGACGCATGGGCCGACTAAAAATGTGACCTGTAAGTTAATCTAGTATCAAGTTTACGTTACGTGTTAAGAACTTAGATAAAACGGTTCTTTTTTTCCCTCACTAAATGACAATCATTTTCTGTAGTTATTGTATGTGCCAACCGCTACATATTTTCTGACACGTAGATTGCTTGAGGTTGCTGTTGCTATTGCACGAAAATTTTATACGATGCAAGCAACGTAAACAAAAGATAGGACTTGCAGAAACATACCATCATCCACCGCAAGTGAAAAATAGTAGCGAATAATCATAATTTCCACTACTGTAAGCAGTATCATGCACGATTTATCTTAATTATGTTTTACGAATAGATCGCTTGATATGTTTTTGTTATTTATTACATTAGTTACATGTCTTGGTTGATCCAA
Organism: Schistocerca serialis cubense; assembly: GCF_023864345.2. NCBI lineage: Eukaryota > Metazoa > Arthropoda > Insecta > Orthoptera > Acrididae > Schistocerca > Schistocerca serialis. The sequence continues at coordinate 399,892,852 of NC_064640.1, read as the reverse complement.
TATTAAACGTCTTGGAAACAAAATTCAGTGTGAGTTTCAATAGCTATGCTGAAGCGGGGTGTCAACTCAAAACACATAAAACGACAAAGACGGTACTATTCGGAAAAATACAGTGGTCTTAGACGCTTTTAATGAATTATTGCCTTTATAAATAATCAGAATGGCAAACAATGTTTATACATGTAAGATGATTAGTAATGAGCTTTCAGAGTATGCTGATGCATTAGCTCCATACTTAACAATCATATATAACCGTTCGCTCGACGAAAGATCCGTGCCCAAAGACTGGAAAGTTGCACAGGTCACACCAATATTCAAGAAAGGTAGTACAAGTAATCCACTAAATTACAGGCCCATATCGTTAACGTCGATATGTAGCAGGATTTTAGAATACACATTGCGTTCGAACATTATGAATTACCTCGAAGGAAACGGTCTATTGACACACAGTCAACATGGGTTTAGAAAACACTGTTCCTGTGAAACACAACTAGCTTTTTATTCACATGAAGCGCTGAGTGCTATTGACAAGGGATTTCAGATCGATTTCGTATTCCTGGATTTGGCTCTGAGCACTATGGGACTTAACATCTGAGGTCATCAGTCCCCTAGAACTTAGAACTACTTAAACCTAACTAACCTAAGGACATCACACACATTCATGCCCGAAGCAGGATTCGAACCTGCGACCTTAGCGGTGGCGCGGTTCGAAACTGAAGCGCCTAGAACCGCTCGGCCAAACTGTTCCTGGATTTCCGGAAGGCTTTTGACACTGTACTACACAAGCGGCTCGTAGTGAAATTGCGTGCTTATGGAATAACGTCTCAGTTATGTGACTGGATTTGCGATTTCCTGTCAGAGAGGTCACAGTTCGTAGTAATTGACGGAAAGTCATCGAGTAAAACAGAAGTGATTTCTGGCGTTCCCCAAGGTAGTGTTATAGGCCCTTTGCTGTTCCTTATCTATATAAACGATTTGAGAGACAATCTGAGCAGCCGTCTTCGGTTGTTTGCGGATGACGCTGTCGTTTATCGACTAATAAAGTCATCAGAAGATCAAATCAAGCTGCAAAACGATTTAGAAAAAATGTCTGAATGGTGCGAAAAGTGGCAGTTGACCCTAAATAGCGAAAAGTGTGAGGTCATCCACATGAGTGCTAAAAGGAACTCGATAAACATCGGTTACACGATAAATCAGTCTAATCTAAAAGCCGTAATTTCAACTAAATACCTAGGTATTACAATTACGAACAACTTAAACTGGAAAGAACACATAGAAAATGTTGTGGGGAAGGCTAACCAAAGGCTGCGTTTTATTGGAAGGACACTTAGAAAATATAACAGACCTGCTAAGGAGGCTGCCTACACTACGCTTGTCCGTCTTCTTTTAGAATACTGCTGCGCGGTGTGGTATTCTTACCAGATAGGACTGACGGAGTACATCGAAAAAGTTCAAAGAAAGACAGCACGTTTTGTGAGATTGGGATAATCGAGAATTGTGAAGGTGGTTCGATGAACCCTCTGCCAGGCACTTAAATGTAATTTTCAGAGTATTCATGCAGATGTAGATGTAGATGAGCCTTGGCACCGAAGAAAACGCATCGTTTTAAGCAGACATAACTATAACTGTTAACGGTAGACGGCAGTCAGTATTTGCATCTATGTTGACGCCGAAACAGGTGGTGTTGTAACTAATAATTTAAATTGTGTTACTGGTGTGTTGTCCTTCGTAAATGGCATGGCACTGACTCACGAATTACCATGTCAATAGTATTGCACGGAAGCAGTAGTAAGACAGTGGATTCATATTGGGATGGAAATCGGCTCAAATACTTATTCGTCCATCCAGATTTGGATTTTCGTGTTTCCCCTAAATACCTTAAGGCAAATTCCGCGATAGCATCTTCAAAAACGATACGGACTATTTCCTTTCCCTGTGCGAGCTTGTGCTCCGTCTCTGATGACCTTTTCGTCGAGTGGACGACTTTTTCCACAGAGTTAAGCAATAAAGGAGCATGATGTAAAAGAAAGAGACAATTAAATGCCACGTAAGGATGCCGTGGGATACAGTACGGAGGAGGAATGCTACTTACATACCTAATTCGTATGAGTGTGTAAGGCCTTGATCAGTTCATTCTACAGAAAGCTGCGATAAAGAAGCACATACTCAGCGGTCCAGGCAGCGGAAGTCGGACGATATCCCAGCAGCGACCCTCGCCATCGCCGTCTGGTGAAAGTGATGAGTTGGTCGAACTATTTGCGTCCCGCCCACACGGGCAAGCCGTGCGGGGGCGGGCTGGACTCCACGCCTCACGTTTCGGCTGCTCACACGCACCTCGCTCCGCCGCCCGCGATAACAACTTCCAGATACAATCATGGTACATTATGCCTGCTCTTCAATTCTTACACTGCCTTAATTCATTTCGTTTATCCTGAGATCGATTTACGTTTACGCTCGAGATGTCTGACGCTTAAACAGCCTGTCATCTATACGGAAAGCCGCCGGGTGCCGATAATTCTACTTTGGTCAGTTACTTCTGTTATTTGAAGACTCATATTTACCAAGTGCACACAGCTATAATGAAGTTTTGGTGGTTACGATGATCCACAAAATTATAGTGTGGTTACCATTTGGCCTTCCTCTGCAGAATTCGTTATGTGACAATAATCTTGATCTCTTACCACACAGTGCCTCAGTTCTGGAACATAATTTCCTCGCACATAGTATTTAATTAGCGTACAGAATACAGTGAAACAATTTCTACACATCCAGATAGCCGGTGCGAGAGTTACACTTTACTTATCTGACTGTCTGTGTTTATTTCAATTAAAGCAAGGTTACTAAACACAGCCTTCCGAAATGCCTTCACAAAAAAAGACGAAATAAATATTACAGACTTCGAATCAAAAACAGCTGCCAACATGAGTAACGTAGAAGTAGATAACCTCGGAGTAGTGAACCAACACAAATCACTTAATAAAAGCAAGTCTTCGGATCCAGACTGTATACCAATTAGGTTCCTTTCAGAGTATGCTGATGCAATAGCTCCATGCTTAACAATCATATACAACCGTTCTCTCGACGAAGGATCCGCACTCAAAGACTGGAAAGTTGCACAGGTCACACCAGTTTTCAAGAAAGGTAGTAGGTGTAATCAACTAAATTACGGGCTCATATCATTACCGTCAGCCGGCCGCAGCGGCCGGGCGGTTCTAGGCGCTTCAGTCTGGCACCGCGCGACCGCTACGGTCGCAGGTTCAAATCCTGCCTCGGGCATGGATGGGTGTGATGTCCATAAGTTGGTTAGGTTTAAGTAGTTCTAAGTTCTAGGGTCCTGATGATCTCAGATGTTAAGTCCCATAGTGCTCAGAGCCATTTTTTTTCATTAACGTCGATATGCAGCAGGATTTTGAAACATATATTGTGTTCGAACATTATGAATTTCCTCGAAGAACTAGGTCTATTGACACACAGTCAACACGAATTTAGAAAACATCGTTCTTGTGAAACGCAACTACCTCTTTATTCGCATGAAGTGTTGAGTGCTATTGACAAGGGATTTCAAATTGATTCCGTATTTCTGTATATCCAGAAGGCTTGTGGCACTGTAGTCTGCCACCGGTAGCTGGGTGCTTAGCGCGACAGAATGTCAATCCTAAGGGTCCGGGTTCGATTACCGGCTGGGTCGGAGATTTTCTCCGCTCAGGGACAGGGTGTTTTGTTGTTCTAATCATCGTCATTTCATCCCCATCGACGCGCCGAAGTGGCGTCAAATCGAAAGACTTGCAAATGGCGAACGGTCTACCCGACGGGAGGCCCTAGCCGCACGACATTTATTTATTTATTTTTTTTTCCACTGTACCACACAAGCGACTTGTCGTGATATTGCGTGCTTATATAATGTCGTCTCACTTACTGTATGTGACTGGATTCGTGATTTCCTGTCAGAGAGGTCACAGTTCGTAGTAACTGACGGGAAGTCATCGAGTAAAACAGGAGAGATTTCTGGCGTTCCCCAAGGTAGTGTGATAGGCCCTTTGCTGTTCCTTATCTATATAGACGATTTGGGAGACAATATGAGCAGCCGTATTAGGTTGTTTTCAGATGACGCTGTCGTTTATCGACTAGTAAAGTCTCCAGAAGATCAAAACAAATTGCAAAGCTATTTAGAAAAGATATCTGTATGGTGCGAAAACTGGCAATTGGCCCTCAATAACGAAAAGTGTGACGTCATCCACATGAGCGCTAAAAGAAATCCGTTAAACTTTGGTTACACGATAAATCAGTCAAAATTAAAGGCCTTAAATTCAAGTAATTACCTATGAATCACGATTGCGAACAACTTAAATTGGAAGGAACACGTAGAAAATGTTGTGGGGAAGGCTAACCAAAGACTGCGTTTTATTAGCAGGACACTTAGAGAATGTAACATGTACTGAGGAGACTGCCTACACTACGCTTGTCCGTCATCTGTTAGAATACTGCTGCGCGGTGTGGTATCCTTACCGGATAGGATTGACAGGGTACATCGAGAAAGATCAAAGAAGGGCAGCACGGTTTGTATTATCGCGAAATGGGAGAGAGAGTGTCACTGAAATGATACAGGATTTGGGGTGGACATCATTAAAACAAAGGCGTTTTTCGTTGCGAAGGAATCTATTCACGAAATTCCAATCACCAACTTTCTCCTCCGAATGCGAAAATATTTTATTGACACCGACCTACATAGGCAGAAACGATCACCATGATAAAATAAGGGAAATAAGAGCTCGTACGGAAAGATATAGGTGTTCGTTCTTTCCGCGTACTATACGAGTTTGGAATAACAGAGAATTGTGAAGGTGGTTCGATGAAACCTCTGCCAGGCACTTAATGTGATTTGCAGAGTATCCCTATAGATTTAGATGTAGATATCATTCCTGTCCTCGAATCTCGTGTAATGCACATTGAGAATGGGTGTGTAATACACCATGAACGTCAGGTAACAGGGACGCCATGCTAGTGAACTTCCTTGAACATTAAATCGTTCATTATACATTTATGTTATGTACTGTCGAAAGAGGCGTTAGAATGTGATGGTGTCACAAATCACACCAGTTTTCGTTCTGCACTATCGCGATTAATTTGTCGTGCAGAAATTACCAATAACGATCACCTGTTAATTTTTCTGGCAAACTATATGGCCTTAAAAGTCTATAATTGCTGCCCACGTTAACACTAAAGCGATCGTGATGCCTTGCTTCTACGATCGGTCAAGTATTCTCACCTCCCGTGGTTATTGTGGCTGTTAATTATCCCACTCTGTGTACATCATACCTCACCTTATTCGTATACAAAATGTAGGCTGGTGATGCGGATCTTCAGAGGTCCGTCTTCGAACCCATCGTCAGAACTGTAATCTGACGTGGTAGTCTTGTGCCCACAGGGCTAGGAAACACTGTAAGTGATGTGGCTAAAGGAACTAACAGCATGTAAAGAACTGACCACCCAAAAGCATTGTTTATCCCTGCAGCAGTTCCAGTTCTGTGCACACTTTGTTCTACTCGTCACACCATTAGTTTCTTCATAGTCGGTGTGCGAACTGTGCAAGATGTACCGTGATCTCTATTTTTTGCTGCGAATGATACCGTGCTTGCAAGTTCCTAGAACAACCAGCTGACTTTTTTTCCAGATGGAAGCTTGCGTTGAGGAGGTCGCTCGAAGTACATGACACGTGAATGTCTATGAACACTGTTGGTTAAGCCACAGCAGAATACCATGTCCGCTATTTTTCGCGTGGTATAACAGGACCCGCTGTTCACATTCAATGGAACTCAAGACGTTATGTACGGCATTTCTGATGTAGGAAACAGTTTTGTGTGCTACATATTACAATAACATCCCAGTCAGAGGACTAGCAAGGGACACATTTGACCTCGAACGATCGTAACCGCACGAAACCAAGCCTAGACTAATACTCGATCATAAAAAAAATAGTGGTCTCATGCAAAACGTTGCATTCTACCACAAATGACACTATAATCGAGAGAAACAAAGTAACGAGATATCAATACTACAGTAGGGAAATTATAAGTATTTCAATGAGGTCAGTGTATCATTACATTTTCGATGAACAGTGCCAAAAACTTTCTGCTTGAAGTATATATAACAGCGCAAAACAAATCGTTCACACAGTCCCGATTTCTCCCTTGCGATTTCCATATTTTTGGAACCCTGAAGAAAGACATTTGTGGCCGTCGGGACGAATAGGTGCACGGTTGAGTACAATCATGGTTCCGTGGGCAACCACAAATATTTTCTACGAAGGCACTGACCGTCTTGTTTTGCAATGGGATAAATGTATTAACAGTTACGGCGATTACTTCTGAAGTAATAAACATTTTACCTACTTTCTTTCCGTTTGTCTTGTTTTCATTTGGTCCTTATAAGGACAAAAGCTTACCACACAAACTACGCCACATCCAAATGGAGGAGACTTTGACGCACGCCACTTGGAACAAAGACCATGCGCCCTCTAATAACGAACATTAGAAACATTTTTTTCCGTGAGTTGACACTTGGAACAAGTCTAGTGACTTGCAACGGAGTACCGAGAACACGACAGCACTGAAAACTTATATTGTGAAACAAATGCCAGTTACAACGTTTCAGCCGGCCGGGGTGGTTCAAAAATGGCTCTGAGCACTATGGGACTTAACTTCTGAGGTCATCAGTCCCCTAGAACGTAGAACTACTTAAGCCTAACTAACCTATGGACATCACACACATCCATGCCCGAGGCAGGATTCGAACCTGCGACCGTAGCGGTCACGCGGTTCCCGACTGAAGCGCCTAGAACCGCACAGCCACACCGGCCGGCGGATAAAGGTTCGAATCCTGCCTCGGGCATGGATGTGTGTGATGTCCTTAGGTCAGTTAGGTTTAAGTAGTTCTAAGTTCTAGGGGACTGATGACCTCAGAAGTTACGTCCCATAGTGCTCAGAGCCATTTGAACCATTTTTTTTACAACGTTTCACATCTCCACTCTTCAAATTTTACCGGTTTTCAGTGTCTGTTGTTGATATCGAGTGCATTAGACTGATCGAGAGCATATTACTTAGTCGTCATACTCCTAAAGCCTGGAGGAATATCGCTTTCGAGACATTTCTGTAAATCTATCTGGTGTTTCAGTTTTCATACTCTTGACACAATAATATTTCATGTATTTTATCATACTTTGAATTTTAACGAAAACAATCAGCTTGTGTGTCCTCGAACACAGGCCTAATAGGTAAAGATTTGTTGGGCCACGTCTTCCCTGCCGGACTTCCCACGTCTCGTGTGCCAGCCTCATTGTTCATAATCAGACATGGTGGTCTTGTGCCCAGAGAGCTAGCAAAGACTGTAAGTGATGTGGATAAAATAACTAACAGCCTGTAAAGAACTGACCACGCAAAATCATAGTTTACACCTGCAGCAGTTCCAGTTCTTCGCACACTTGTTTCAGGATCATCTTCTGCTCGATGCAACATTCGTTTCTTCATACGCGGTGTGCAAACTGAGTAAGATGTACTGTGATATAGAAATAGCACGGGGAAAATTAGAACTGTATGGAGGATGCGAAAGGCCCAGCGAAACGTCTGCAGTGTAGTCGAAACCACATTTGTAACATTTGGACGGGCAATATCATTTCTTCTTCCGTATCCGGATGCACCAATTATATCTTCCCTTCCCAGTAATTAGCAACGTAGTTTGCTTTGTCATTTACTTTCAAAATATCATCTTTAGTGCATGTTATAGACATATCTGGGCAAATCAGTAGGTGGTTCAAGTCCTGTATTGCTCCGCATTCACACCTATCGCTATCACTGTAACCCCATTTAAATAGGTTTGATTTGCACCCAGTTACTCCAGTGCGCAGCCGGTTTAATGACCTCCAAGTTGTAAAAGGTAGTTGAAATCCTGCAGATCCCTCCTCAAGCAGTTCCATTGTGAAGTGTGGCACCATTTCTTCCCAAAGAGATAGCCGCCTTGCGCTGGGCTTGGTGGCTAGCTCTTCAGCAGTTTCACGTTGTTTTCGGTGCGTATGCATCGGGTGTCGAGGATCATTCTTTTGTTTAGATCTTTCGATCTCGGCGGCTACTTGTCTGCGGATAGTGGGTGGTGCTATGCCTATGATGGGATAAATTATGTCTGTGGGAGTTGGTTTGAGGCATCCTGTGGCAATACGTACGGTTTCGTTTACGGCGACGTCAACTTGCGTAGTGTGAGCAGAGTTCCTCCAAACTGGCGCCGCATATTCCGCTGCTGAGATACTCAGCACCAGACCCGTGGTGCGCAAAACATGTGGTTGAGCTCCCCACGATGAACCTGTTAGCTTCCGCAGTATGTTGTTCCTGGCACAGACCTTTTTTTTAGTGTTGTGACAGTGCTGCTTAAAAGTAAGTGCTCTGTCCGATGTTACTCCCAGGTATTTTGGGCTGTTTGTATGTTTCAGCTCTTCCCCTTGCCACATGACTCGGAGTTTCCGTTTGGCTTGTTTGTTCCTAAGATGGAAGGCGGATACTTGAGATTTACTAGGGTTTGGTTTGAGATTATTGCCGTCGTAATAGGTAGCAAGTTCTGTTAAGGCTCCTGTGAGATTCTCGTCCACTTGTTCAAAGGTTTTATCCTGTGTGGCCACTGCTGCATCATCAGCATATATGAACACTCGTGTCTGGTGGCTGATGGGAAGATCATTGGTATAGATGTTAAATAATATTGGAGCCAAGACACTACCCTGTGCAAGACCATTTTTCTGTGTCCTCCATCGGCTGTTTCTAGATTGTAAGGTTACATAGTAGCGTCTGTTCTGTAGCATGCATTGCACGAACATAGAAAGCGTGTAGTCCTTAGTGACATTATACACTTTCTGGGTAAGCAACTTATGGTTAACTGTGTCATATGCAGCACTGAGATCCAGGAATGCGACCCCAGTTACTTCTCCTCTCTGATAGCCGTCTTCGATGTACTGTGTGAGATTAAGGATTTGGCCACAGCATGATTTTCCTGGTCGAAATCCAGCTTGTTCGTTAATGAGGGCTTTGTCCACATAATCAGCTATGCGTTTGAGGATCATTCGCTCCAGCACTTTAAATAAATGACAAAGCAGTGAGACAGGCCGGAAATTTTTAGCTTCAGCTGGGTCTTTCCCTGGTTTTAGTAACGCAATAACCCGAGCTTTCCTCCACAGTTTAGGAATTTGCATTGTTGTAATACAGTTATTCATTAGCTCTAGGATCCATGCTTGTACTCCCGGTCCAAAATGTTTAATTTGCTCAGATCTCAGATCGTCGAGGCCAGCCGTCTTATTGTTTTTCAAATCGTTGATTGCATCTTGTAGCTCCTGAATGAAGAACGGGCGAGCTAGGAAGCTAATCTCCTCGTTCAATTTTCTTTTAATTTTGCCATTCCTGATCTTCCTTTTAGTTTTTCCGTTCATGAGTAGTTGGTGGGCTATCTGATCAGATGTAACTTCGCTGTAATTTGGTTGTGGTTCTGTTGGGTCGTTGCTGAGACTTTTGAGCAGTTTCCATGCCTTCCTACTGCTGTGCTTCATGTCCGTCTCTTGTAGGAGGTTACACCACTTTTCCTTTCTCGCTTCGGAGATACCAGACATCAGTACCTCACCTGCCTGGATCGTTTGCTCTGAGAAGGGGTCCTTATTGTACAGTTCTTCATACTTTTTCAGAGCTTCCTTGCTGCTACCATTGAGTCCAGCGATATACTGGGTGCGGCACCCTCTAGGTGTGCGTCATTGAGAGATTTTCTTGGCAAGGTCTATAAAAGTTTCATATGATTGTGTCTCTGGTTTAATTTCCAAGATCTCCTTATCAAGGTCCTCTGTGAAAAGTTCCCAATGAGCTTTTTTGAAATTGAAGCGTCTCTTGAAGGGCATTACATCTGAGTTGATTACTGCAGTAATGCAGCAAGTTATTGCTCTGTGTTGCGATCTTGGAATTGGGTCCTCGATTTGCTTTACAGTTTGCAGGGATACCTTTTCGGAGACAAAGATGTTATCTGGATTATATCCTCGTTTCCATCTTCCGCTGTTAAATGATGCAGGCAACTTCGGGTCATGTATCAATTTCAGTTTAGCCTGGTCTGCCCAGATCTCCAGCATTTCGCCATCGTCATTTGTCTCTTTATAACCCCATGTGAGACCGTGACAGTTAAAATCTCCTAGTACAACTTTAATGTTTTTTGAATGGAAATTTCCAGGCTCCGTAAATTTGAACCTCGCACTGGGTGGTTTGTACACGGATGTTACAGTACATGAATGTAGCTCAATAGTTATAATTTCTATATTTTCTTCGCAGGTCAGAGCACAGGAGCATACGTCTAAGTTCGGTTTCACAAATATAGCACTTCCGTACCTTTCGTGTGGTCTCTCAAGAACTAATTTCATGCCCTGTATTTTTGGTCTATGGCTAGTTGGTGCTCTGTGTGTTTCTTGTATCACTAAAACATCACAGTTGTTTCGTTTGCACATGTCAGATAATAACATTTCTTTATTTACAGATAAGCCTTCAATATTGCAGGAAGTTGTCACTAGTGATGGTCTTGATAAAGGCCTTTTTTGAGTCTCTTCGGAGAGTGGCAATATCATGAAACATAACGATGGCGTCAGTCACTCCACTGCTCATTGACTTTCTGAAACAGGGCGCCGCATTTAACGCACAATGGTACGTGGACACTTCGCAAAAATTAAAGCGTGGCAGCAATTCCAAACGCCCAGAAATGTTGACGAACGGCATAATTCTGTTGCAGGACAATGTCTGCCCACATGTTGACAGGGTTGTTTCGACCACGCTGCAGACGTTTCACTGGGAAGCCCCTACAAGTCGTCCACACATACCCGATTTGATTTCCAAAATTTTGGAGCCTTGAAGAAATACATTCGTGACCGTCGATTTGCTTCGGACGAAGTATCTGCCTCGTTTTCATTTGACTGCCCCTTTTATTAGTAAAACACCTTTGTAATGCAAGGAGACAATCTGGATTTCAAAAATACACAAACGGAAAAAATAGCAACACCAAAAAATAATTAATCTAGAGTAACGAAGTTTCGGGAATACATTTGTCTAGGTAACAAATTTAAGTCATTAACATTGCAAGATTGTAGTTAATGTAAATGCGAGATAAGCCATTGCAAATGTGAACTTCTGGTACATTAATAACGGTGTACCCGACAGAATGCTGAATAAAAACATGCAAATATGCATGCATTGTGTTTTACGGGTGCCAGATGTCAATTTTTGTTGTGGCGTTCCATGCCTGCTGCACTTGGTCGGTCAGTGAAGGGACGGTTAATGCTGTTTGTGAATTACGCTGGAATTATCGTTCGATGATGTTCCATATGTGCTGTCTAGCACGCTGGCGGGCTACTTGCAGGCGCTCAAGTGGCCTCCTTCTAACCAACACACGGCTATCACTGGTACAGAGACAGAACCAACTTTCATCAGTAAACGCAATTGACCTCCACCCTGCCCTCCAATGAACTCACGTTTGACACCATTGAAGTCTCAAATGGCAGTGGTTTGGGGTCAGTGTACGCTACAGGACGTATGGCTCGGAGTTGTCCGTGAAGTGACCCATTTCTAATAGTTCGTTGTGTCACTGTGGTGCCAACTGCTGCTCAAATTGCTGGTGCAGATGCAGTTACGATACGCCAGAGCCATACGCCCAACACGATGGTTCAAATGGCTCTGAGCACTATGGGACTTAACATCTATGGTCATCAGTCCCCTAGAACTTAGAACTACTTAAACCTAACTAACCTAAGGACATCACACAACACCCAGCCATCACGAGGCAGAGAAAATCCCTGACCCCGCCGGGAATCGAACCCGGGAACCCGGGCGTGGGAAGCGAGAACGCTACCGAACGACCACGAGATGCGGGCCAACACGATGGTCTTCCCTCTCGGTAGTGCCACGTGGCCGTCCAAAGCCCGGTCTCCGTGCGACGGTCATTCTGGTGACAACCGCTGCCAGCAGACATGTACAGTGGCTACATTTCTGCCAAGTCTTTCTTCAGTATCGCAGGAATAACATCCAACTTCTCGAAACCTTATTACGCGATCTCACTTAAGGTCAGCGGAGTGTCGATAATGTCGTCTTTGTCGCCTTAAAGGCATTCTTGACTAACATCAACTTACTATGTCCAATCTCAATGGTAAGTAACGCTCATGACCGTTGCAGCGTGTATTTAAAGGAAACCTGATTTTGATACTCATAGTTGCGCGACTAGCGCCTCTCTTATGCGACTGGCTCGAAATTTGTGCAGACAACATCTTTCACATATAGAAACAGGCCTACCAACTTTCGTTTATGTCGCATAACTCTTTCTTGGTGTTACGATTTTTTTTCTGTCAGTATAGTAAAAAACAGTGGAGAAGTGAACGAGCGAAAAAACGGGTGTTTGTAATATGTCATGAAGAAAGAAAGACAAGAGATAAATATCCTGATAAACAGCCACCGAACAATGAGATTAGTAAGTCTTACTAACGATTCAGTAACAAGCAGTGTTATGCATGCAAGCGTACAAGATCACCAAATACAGTATGACCAAAGTGTCTCATACTTATTATTCTCAAACAGCCTATTAAAAATTCTTACTCTGAAGCAGAAGAATCGTAAAACGTCAGTGTATCGAAACGTGGAAAAATCATAGCTCACATACACCTTCCGTCTAAAAAATTCCGAGAAATTGTATTCCTGGTATATAAGGGACGCCAGCGAAGTAGCTGAAGTGACAGCTCGAACTAACAACTATGAACATGAGAAGTGAATTCGATCAGTCATTATGAGTATGTGCAGCCGTAGAGTGTCTCCATTGTTGTGCCACTAATCGTAGTGGAGCAACAGCTCTAAATCAAGTGCTCGAGACATTCTCCTGAATGTTTCGAAGAAGAGAAAACCATGCGTACAAACTTAGTCCCACACACCTGGACTCCCGAACAAAAAGATCGACGCATGGGCGCCTGCCGCGAACTGACTGAAATGCAAAACGCGGAAATTTTTTTTTGGAAAACAATCATAACTGGTGACGATTCTTCGTGTTTCCAATACAAACCCATCACAATAAGACAAAGTGCAGAGATTCACACGTCGATCAACGCTTTGACAACATAGCCGACATTCAAGCCAAAGTGACGCACGATTTGAAAAGCATCACAAAGAAGTACTTTTCTGACGTTTCATATGCCAGTTGAACATTCTGTGCGTTGTACTCAAGTGGGAGCAGACCATTTAGAAGACCAGAAAAATTTAAACCGCTGTCTTAACTTTTCTCTGTTTTTTTATGAACATTGTCTCGAGACTTTTCTGAACGGACAATGTATGCCATAACGTACTTCATCTGAAAGAACAGCCTTATTTATCAGCTGCAAAATTGAAAGACCTGTTGAGGATGTTACCACAGGAGTTCTACGGAAAACGTTGCAGCATCTGATCCCAAGAATGGGGTTGTGTAAGAAACAGAAGTCAACACTGAAAGATTTTTATTGAATTTAATTTCGTTATTCTCTTGTAAAAAATTTAAAATATGTGACAAATGGTTTTTGTTGATTGATGTTGTACTAGTTAAAACACTACTCCTGTATTTCTGTACTTGTATTATCGCAAACAGAATATAGTGCCTCAGTATTAATGGCACCTGAAACAAAAATCTCTCTTATTGGCACTTAGAAACAGTCACTTCCCTGCTAAGGTACACAGAATGGTCTCGATGAATTATTTATTTTCTAATTTATGTCCTTTTTTTTCAATTATAAGGTGAGCGTCACAGGTCTGTGGTATCACAACACCTGCTCGATTGCTCAATTTTTAGGATACAAATAATTTTGTACAAAAATGAGATACATTTTTTTGTTCTCCTGACAAATATGATATTTAACACTTAGAGTGTTTGATATTTCCTCTCTTCATTCGTCTTCCTTGTCCGATTTGCCCTGTTTCGTGCGCTGGGCCGCGCAGTGGTGTTTCATATACTGGATAGTCGTGCAGCGGCGCTACTCACTGAGTGAGTCCGTATTTCAGCGCGTGAAAAAAACGGGGAAGGGGGGATAAGCGGCAGATTATAAATACAAAGGTGGCTTGTAAGGTTTTTTCTCCACTTTTCACTTCTTTCACCTTAAGAAATAATTTGCACACATTAAAAATGTTAAGTTCCTCAGTGGTTCAAAGTTCACGTGAAACTGTAGAACACTTATGACTGATTATAAAAGTCAGTTCAAAGGCCGGAGGAAGGCAAGGACATACCACATATGATAAGACAATAGCTAGGAAAGCAGTACGATGTTCATTACTTTACTCAACTGCTTTATAAATAATGGCAACCCGTCTGCAGAGTGTACTAGGCGTATCAACTCTTTCAGTCCCCACAAAGACCCTGATGAAATGTCATAAACGCGAGCGCTTGTGATGCTGTCATCCGTGTCACAGCGTTGGCAATGAGCGGGGCGCAGAATTTAATAGGCATAAGTATCTAACAATCATCGCCGTGTTTCATAAGTACTTCATGCTTACGTTTGAGACCGTGCAAACTGATGGCTACCGAAACGCTGCATGAAATCAGTCTGAGAATCATACGAGTGAACTAGACACACACGGGATAAGAAGGAGAAACTGAGGACATTGTGCGATTACGTTGCTGCAGTTGGCTCGCTAAACGATGTAAAGTGCTGGGTTCTCGAATTACCTCTGTACCTATACCTGGCTGCACTGTAAGTAAACTAAGACTTTATTTTGAGCTCCCATGAGGAGTGGACGACGAGCGTTAAGTAGGTCGCGAATGTTGGCACTTACATCCTCAAGGAAGGTTTTAAATCGGGATACGTAGCTGACTTGCCTCAAGTTTTGGAGAAGCAGGAAACCCACAGGCTATGCACGTGGCATCATTCAGCAGCTCGCACTATGTTCGGAAAATTCGGATTTAAGGCATGCAGCAGACTCACCGTCAACATCTTTGACGTATTCGTGTGAAATACGGTTCAAGTAGCCGTCCATTGATGTTTTATTTGATTTTTCTGCATCGCTAGAGGAGAATATTGGACTGCTCGATCGGATCAAAAGTATCCGGACACCCCTATGTATTGTGGAATTGACCACTAGACGTGACGAGAGGCGGAGCCGCCAGAATAAAAGGAGGCAGGGAGTATCGTGCTGTCATTAGATACGCAGTAACAGCAGAATGGGTCGGTCAAGAAAGTTCAGTTACTTCGATCGTGGACTAGTCAGTGGGTGTCACCTGAGCAACATATCCATAAGAGATATTTCAACCGTTCTAAAGCTGCTCAAGCCAATTGTCGGTGACGTGAGTGTGAAGTGGAAGCGAGAAGGAACAACCACAGCTAACCCAACACTATGCAGACATTATGTATTGACGGACAAGAAGACCGAGCGACGTGGCGCAGTGGTTAACAAACTGGACTCGCATTCGGGAGGACGACGGTTCAATACCCTGTCCGGCCATCGTGATTGAGGTTTTTCGTAATTTCCCAAAATCGCTCCTGGCAAATGCCGGAATGGCCCTGTGAAAGGGCACGGCCGACTTCCTTCCCGATGGGACCGACGACCTCGCTGTTTGGTCCCTTCTGCCGAATCAACCAACAACCAATCAACGGATACGAATAGTCCACCATTGGGGCGGGTGGTTGTAAAAAAATCGGACGTAATCAGCAGAAAGAATCATTCGGGAGTTTCAAAGTGCTACCAGCAGTCCAGCTAGCACAATGACTGTGTGTACAGAATCAAAATAATGGGGTGCAATGATCAAGCAACTCCTCGTAGCCACTCATTTCTGTAGTCAATGTTAAGCGACGCTTGAGGCGGTGTAAAGAGCGGCACCACTGGACAGTGCATGACTGGATACGAGTGATCTGGAGTGATGAATCATGCTAAACGCTGTGGCAATCCGATGGAAGGGTCTGGATTTGACGAATGCCTGGAGAATGTCATCTGGCATCGTGTGTAGTGCCAACAGTGAAGTGCAGAGGGGATGGTGTTACGGTATGGGGTTGTTTTCTGTTGTTAGTTTGTGGACCCCTTATTGCGCTTAAGAAAATCCTAAATGCGGAAGGATATGAACACATGTTACAGCATTCCGTACCGCGCGCAGTAGAAGAACAGTTCTTAGACGATAACTGCTGTGTCAGCATAACATTGCAACTTGTCATAAAGCAGCCTCTATCAGGCAATGCTTTGTGCACAATAATATTCATGAAATGGACTGGTGCGCCCCGAGCCCGACCTGAACCCAATGGAATACCTTTGGGATAAGTTAGAACGTCGACTTGGCTCCAAATCCTAGCATACAATATCACTACGTTCACTGGTTTATGCTCCTGAATAAGAATGGGCTGCCATTCCTTCACAAACATTCAGACATCCCATTGAAATTGTCCTCAGCAGAGTATAAGCCGTCGACACACACCATGTAAGTGTCCACTAATAGGTTTCCGGACAAGGCAACGTGCTACCCCATTTTCCATCTTGATCTACGGTTCCATCTCTAGTGACCTCGATGCCCACGAGACATGCAAGACTGGAAGGAAGCTTAGTGTTCAGCGTCCCATCTATAACAAGGCCATTAAGGACGGATTACAAACTTGGTCTGGGGAGAGATGGGGAAAGAATTCTGCAGTGTTCTTTTCAAAGATCCCCGCATTTGTCTTAAGCGGCTTAGGGAAACCATGGAGAACCCAAATCTGGAGGCTTGGACAGGGTTTGAAACGCTCTCCTCCCGAACAGAAGTAGTGTGCTGACCAAGTGCGCCAACTCGCACAGTACGAGACATTACTCTCGTCTATCTATGCCTTACGTATTTAAAATCTTACTGCTGCTTCTCTTGTGTTTGTGTCTGCGAGTGAAAGTGCATCACAAATTAGAATGACTGTTAAGTTCCAGGTACAGCATGATATACTTAAGTTCATTCCATTCATTATATATATATATATATATATATATATATATATATATATATATATATATATATATATATAATCAATTTGAAATTAGTTTTTGGATGAAGTCCTCCTCTACATTTTGCTACATTTTATGACTATTAGCTAACACATCAATGCTGCTTCTGGATATTTTCTGGAGCATCTACACACCTTCAGTTAGATTGAACTTTCGGTATTTTCTCTCTCTTAGTATTCAGCAAAGGACTTCCTGGTCTACCCAAAAAATGAAAATATGGAGAAGTTAAACCATTTGGTGCTAGATTACAAAGTTGCTCGTAAATTTTAATAGCATGTAAAACACTGGAGAGACCATAAAGCTGAGCGTGCGGAGTCTAAGAAACAATTCTGAACGACAGATTACGGTATCGCATGGTATGTCACTAATTTTTAGGCCCGAATACATCGCTCCTAGACTGAATGGGAGATGAGCTGGCACCTAGCCACTATCAGTGTCTAGGGAAGCGGCGATTTTAATTTTGCTAGACACATTTACGTCTGTGACTTGCGAATATGCTCTTTGAAGTCAGATTAGCTAAGCAGGAGAGCTATAATAAAGAGTTGCCACATTACTTTAAGTTCAGGATTTACACGAAACAGGTCAAAAACATCTGCGTTTACATCTACATGGATACTCTGCAGTCTGCTGTCTAGTGTATGGCGAACTGAGGTGTAAATATCGTATATGTGCCGTTTCTATTGATTTTCTCTTCAAAGGCAACTCAGAATCAACCTCAAGCCACCTAAATAGGCTAGAAGCCGCAAACAGGCTAGAAGCACATGAATTAAATAAGATTTACTCTATAGCGAACTATACCTATCGGTGTTCCAAAAACGGATTCGATACGGTATTGCACAAGTGACACAATGTGATAGCAATGTTTACAATTGTATCGACACTTCTATAATATCGGAATAGAACTACCATTACGGACAATAATGCAGGTAACGATAGCTTAGGCATTTCTATCATTTTCTTGAACAAAAAGGACTTATTTAGAATTCCAGGTGAAATACGGAAACTACGTCATATCTTCATGAATCAATACGAGCGTAAAATAAATTATAAACGCAAGCAGTAAAGTACAAGTATTCCAGTTTCATTCAAAATATAGGCCTTTACATAGATGTAGCCTTCGCTTTTCTATTTTGAATACGAGAATACGAGGAAAAACGGAATAACCTACGTTTGCATGAACCTCCCTGAGTATACTCGAAGTACTTTTCCACGGTAATGGGAACACACTTACACAGGGTGAGTCACCTAACGTTACCGCTGGATATATTTCGTAAACCACATCAAATACTGACGAATCTATTCCACAGACCGAACGTGAGGAGAGGGGCTAGTGTAATTGGTTAATACAAACCATAAAAAAATGCACGGAAGTATGTTTTTTAACACAAACCTACGTTTTTTTAAATGGAACCCCGTTAGTTTTGTTAGCACATCTGAACATATAAACAAATACGTAATCAGTGCCGTTTGTTGCATTGTAAAATGTTAATTACATCCGGAGATATTGTATCCTAAAGTTGACGCTTGAGTACCACTCCTCCGCTGTTCGATCGTGTGTATCGGAGAGCACCGAATTACGTAGGGATCCAAAGGGAACGGTAATGGACCTTAGGTACAGAAGAGACTGGAACAACACATTACGTCCACATGCTAACACCTTTTTATTGGTCTTTTTCACTGACGCACATGTACTTTACCATGAGGGGTGAGGTACACGTACACATGTGGTTTCCGTTTTCAATTACGGAGTGGAATAGAGTGTGTCCCGACATGTCAGGCCAATAGATGTTCAATGTGGTGGCCATCATTTGCTGCACACAATTGCAATCTCTGGCGTAATGAATGTCGTACACGCCGCAGTACATCTGGTGTAATGTCGCCGCAGGCTGCCACAATACGTTGTTTCATATCCTCTGGGGTTGTAGGCACATCACGGTACACATTCTCCTTTAACGTACCCCACAGAAAGAAGTCCAGCGGTGTAAGATCAGGAGAACGGGCTGGCCAATTTATGCGTCCTCCACGTCCTATGAAATACCCGTCGAACGTGTACCTCACCCCTCATGGTAATGTACATGTGCGTTAGTGAAAAAGACCACTAAAAAGGTGTTAGCATGTGGACGTAATGTGCTGTTCCAGTCTCTTCTGTACCTAAGGTCCATCACCGTTCCCTTTGGATCCCTACGTAATTCGGTGCTCTCCGATACACACGATCGAATAGCGGAGGAGTGGTACTCAAGCGTCAACTTTAGGTTACCATATCTCCGGATGTAATTAACATTTTACAATGCAACAAACGGCACTGATTACGTATTTGTTTATATGTTCAGATGTGCTAACAAAACTAACGGGGTTCCATTTAAAAAAAAAACGTAGGTTTGTGTTAAAAAAACATACTTCCGTGCATTTTTTATGGTTTGTATTAACCAATTACACTAGCCTCTCTCCTCACGTTCGGTCTGTGGAATCGATTCGTCAGTATTTGATGTGGTTTACGAAATATATCCAGCGGTAATGTTAGGTGACTCACCCTGTATAATACACACTGACGGAAAACAATTGCAACACCAAGAAGGAGTTTTGCGAAATTAATGAAAGTAGGTAGTCGTGTTTCTACCTCTGAAAGATGGTTATTCAAATTTCGCGGCAGTCGCGTAAGAGTGGCACTAGGGGCAGCACGCCGGCCGAAGTGGCCGTGCGGTTAAAGGCGCTGCAGTCTGGAACCGCAGGACCGCTACGGTCGCAGGTTCGAATCCTGCCTCGGGCATGGATGTTTGTGATGTCCTTAGGTTAATAACCCCCCCCCCCTCCTTAGGTTAGTTAGGTTTAACTAGTTCTAAGTTCTAGGGGACTAATGACCTCAGCAGTTGAGTCCCATAGTGCTCAGAGCCATTTGAACCATTTTTTTAGGGGCAGCACTGTGAGGACGCAAATCAGGTTGGCTTTAATTCCACACTGTAACGGTCGTTACCTATGAGATTGGACGTGATGAGTTGATATTAATCAAGAATGCCTTTAAGGTGACCAAGTCGCCATTGTCGACACCCCACTGAGTTTTAAGGAGGTCATGTAATAAGGCTACGAGGAGCTGGATGTTACATATGCGATATGGCAGGAAGATTTGGCGGGAATGTTGTCACTGTTTATGATTGCTGGCAGCAGTGCTCAAGAGAATGTAATATCGCAAGAATATTGGGCGCCGGAAGGCTACGTGGCACTACCGAGAGGAAAGACCATCGTGTTCGGCATACGGCTCAGGGGTATCCTGCTGCATCTGCAGTAACATTTCTAGAAATAGTTGACACCACGAATTGTTAAAAATCGGTTACTTCAAGGTCAGCTCCAAGCCATACGCCATGTAGCGTACACTGACCCCAAACCACCGCCGTTTGCGACTTCAGTGGTGTCAAGCAAAAGCTCATTGGGGAACAGGGTGGAGGTCTGTTCTGTTTTCTGATGAAAGCTGATTCTGCCTCGGTGCCAGTGATGGCCCTGTGTTGGTCAGAAGGAGTCTAGTTATGGGCCTGCAACAATCCTGCCTGTGTGCTAGACACACTGGACTTACACCTGGAGTTATAGTCTGTGATACGATTTCGTATGACAACAGGAGCATCTCTCTTTGTTATCCCACGCACCCTGGCAGCAAATTTGTACGTCAATCTGGTGATTCGACCTGTCGTGCTGCCATTCATGAACAGAACTCCGCCGGCCGCTGTGGCGGAGCGGTTCTAGGCGCTTCAGTCGCTGCTGCTACGGTCGCAGGTTCGAATCCTGCCTCGGGCGTGGATGTTTGTGATGTCCTTAGGTTAGTTAGGTTCAAGTAGTTCTAAGTTCTATGGGACTGATGACCTCAGATGTTAAGTCCCATAGTGCTTAGAGCCATTTGAACCATTTTGAACAGCAATCCAGGGTTGTTTTCCAACAGGATAACGCTTGCCCACATACTGCTGTTGAAACCCTACATGCTCTACAGGGTGTCGACATGTTGCCTTGGCCTGCTCGATCAGCAGACCTGTCTCCAATCGGGCACATATGGGACACCATCGGATGACCACTTCAGCGTCATCCACAAACTGCATTAACCATCCCTGTGTTGACTAACCAAGTGGAAGAGGTAAGGAACTCCATCCCAAAAGCAGACATCTGGCACCTGTACAAGACAATTCGTGCACGTTTGCCTGCTTACATTCGATGCTCTGACGGTTACACCTATTAGCAATGTACCAGCATTTCGCATTTGCAATGGCGTATCTCGCGCTTACATTAATCTATGATCTTGCAATTTTAATCACTTAAATATGTTACCTAGCCAAATGTATTCCAGAAATTTTATCAATCTACATTAATTACTTTTTGGTGTTGCCGTTTTTCCTCTCTCAGTGTATTATATATGTCTCCCCACACAATTCGATATCTTCGATACCGATAATCAGATATTTCTCGTTATACTATGAAATTATTAAATAGTTGGTATCTGTTCCGAAACATTAGGTACCGAAATACAAGTGTCGTTGTTTGGTGATATCAATAACACGGGGGCGTCTCTAACTTTTCCCTGTGCATCGGACAATTAATCCCTCACATCATCTATCTGTTTCCAAGTTTTCAGTGTTTCTTGCTTTCCTTGTCTAGACAGACTTCTTCATCCACATTTACATCCACATAATTACTCTGCAATTCACAATCAAGTGCCTGGAAGAGGGTTCATTGAACCATTTCCAAGCTATTTCTCTACAGTTACACTCTCGAACAGCGCGTGGGAAAAACTGACACTTAAATCATTCTGTCTGAGCTGTGATTTATTTTATTACGATGATCATTCCTCCCTATGTAGGTGGGCGCCAATGAAATATTTTCACACTCTTAGGCGACACTTAGTGATTGAAATTTCATGAGAAGATCCTACTGCAACGAGAAACGCCTTTGTTTTAATGATTGCCATCCAGTTTTCGAATCATATCCGTGGCACACTCTCTCCCCTATTTCACAACAGTACAAAACGAGTTGCCCTTCTTTGAACTTTTTCCATGTCCTCCGCCAATCCTATCTGATGCAGATCCCACACCGCACTGCAATACTCCAGAAGAGGGTGAACGAGCGTAGTGTAGGCAGCCTTGTTAGTGGATATGTTGCATCTTCTTAGTGTTCTGCCAATAGAACTCTGACCTAAGTAACAAAACCATAAACGTTGTGGTAAGTTGAGCCAATAAGCTCATAACCATATATCATTCATCTTTTACGACGATCTTCTTCGTCTGATGCATGAGTTTCCTGGATTAAAATCACGTCAACATTATTACTTAAATGAAATCTTGACAAGTAGTCACTTTTAGCTCGGCTAATTTCTTCCATATTTAGTTGGAAAACAAGGACTGAACGCCACAGTCTTTTAGTCATCTGGTCCTGATAATGGCCCATTGCTTGTGTTTGGTTGCCTAAGTTAATCTGTATGCTTGTAGGCAGGAAGTCCAATAAAGGTCTGGCTGCTGAGACACTCTAGCTCATTTAGCGTTACCCAGCGTGCACGTGCAGTATTTTACTGCGAACTCAAGCTAGATTTTTGTTAGTTACTTCCTGCGAAGATAAATTACATTTCAGTAGGATTCTTTTAATTCATCTCACAAGAGGAGGCCACCACTTTCGGATCACGGATTTATTTCACACCTTGTACACTTTTAGTAGTCCATTAGGACAACATAGAGTGCAAGTAGAAAGGTTTACTACTTAGGCGATTTCGAGAAAATCGTAAGAGAAGTTTTACACGTGAGAGATGTACGGTGCCTTGCGACCCTGAGCACGAGATGGCCGTGTCGTTAACGCAACCCGTAAATCGCTGGATCGAGTCCTGTTCAGTTTCTTTTTTTAATTTATATTTTTTCAGCACATTTTATTTCGTACATATTTCATTTGAAAGGTAATATGATTAAAAGACACGGGTATTGGTATAAACTTTTATTGAATTTCCAATGTTATTTGGTTGTTTGCTATATTGTACTGTCACAACAAATATTATATTTATCACTGTCGAAAGGTAAACGGTCAGACGTATAAAATTTTCCTGAAAATGTATTCCTGTCGATATCCCTTACACCTGCAATCGGGTAAGGTACCGAGAACTGCTTCGTACATGGGCGCTTCGATCTGTAGACACAGGTTTCAAAGAAGAGGGGCAGGTTTGGATAACCTAAGTTAAACATCGATAAATAAATGTGCAAATAATTTTATTCAGTAATACAATAAGTTACAATACACCGGAATATGAGGGTAATGTACGGTTAATCGTCGCACGTTCTTTCGACATTGCAAGTAGCGGGATGATATTTTTCATACAGTTACGAAAAACATAAAATTTTTAAATTTGTGGTAAGTTCCTATGGGACCAAACTGCTGAGGTCATCGGTCCCTAGGCTTGCACACTTCTTAATTTAACTTAAACTAATTTACGCTAAGGACAACACACACACACCCATGCCAGAGGGAGGACTCGAACCTCCGACGGGGGAAGCTGCACGAACCGTGTCAAGACGCCCTATACCGCGCGGCCACCCCGCACGGCACGAAAAACGTAAATCAAAATGGCATCTACTACATTGCATGAATGCTATTTTCCCTCACGCACGAAGAATCTCGAGAGTTTCTAAGGAAAAACGAAGATCGTTGACTTCTCAAAAATTTCTCTATCTTCCGATAGTTCGGATGCAGATCTTGTGTAACGAAACATTTTCGTAACTATCGGTGCCGAAAACAGGCGATATACTATTGAATGTACTTTAATAGCGTCTTCACGAGAAGCAATTTCTCGTTCATTATCAGTCCAATATGAACACATCTGAAGGCTCTTCACAGAGTTTTTAAGTTGCTTATAGCAATTAAAGTAGCATAATATTTGTTGTAATAATAAATATTAGTAAACAGCCCAATAATATTGGAAATTCAATAAAAGTTCATGCTAATACAATTTTTACATCATATTATCTTTCAAACGTAATATGTGCGAAATAATATGACTAGTGTTAAAAAAATGTAAATTAAAAAATGAACATGGGTGGAACTCGATCCAGCGAACCGCCGATTACAGAGCTTCGTTTTTTCCGTTCCTTTTTTTTCGTCATTTGATTTGGACTTGTCATTTGGTCTGGGCAGACGTCACAGGACAGCCCTTCAAGTTCGTCATTGAATACTTCACTCATACGCTGAGCTACCGCGCCGTCAACCTTGAAATCGCGTTAAGTAGTACGCCTTACTATTGTACATTATGTTGTCCTAATGGACTACTAAAAGTCTGAAGTAAATCCGTGATTCGAACTTCGTGGCTTCCCGTTCTCAGTCTGGTACAAGCCTTTCCTACAAAGGGTTTTATGTTGTCGTTCCACTATAAATAGATGCACCGATAGAGGTGGTGCAGTGGTTAATTCACTAGAATCATATTCAGGAGCGAAACGAATATAGTGACCTACGTTATCCTTGATCGCCCTAATAGCTTTATAAAAATGTCGCGATGGTTCCTTTCAAAAGAACACGGATGATTTCCATCCCTTTCCTTTCCCCAATCCTAGCTTGTGTTTCGTCCCTAATGACGTTCCCGTTGACGGGATGCCTCCAAGTTTTTTAAACAAAACCAATGTTATAAACACTACACATGGTGTTCGGCAATTTCCATTACAAACTTCTAGGATTTGTAGAGGGGAGTGAGTACACAATATTTTGAGTACGAAGCCATGTGGGAAACGTCATCCAACGACGCTATAGACTATAGAGGGTCAAAGTTATACGCGCCGGTGCCTGTAAATGTATGTATTTTCCCTGGTTGTGTCATCCTGTAGGGTGATTCCGTGATGATGTTACTAATTTTCAAGGGCGATGGCGACGGATAAATGTATCAATTTGAGGTACGAGTTCCTGTGCCGGAAACGAATGAGTCGAAAGTTATAAGCGTAAGCCGTTCTGTTACCTCTGGCTGTGGAATTCATGTACCGGTACTGTTGTTGCTAAGACTGTAGGGTAGGCAACATTCAGAGGTGGATAGTATGGACCAAAACAAAAACAAAAAAGTCAAGTAAACATGGGCTCTAAAAAGGATACCTTAAGAGTTATGACCACTTGTTCAATAGAGGAGATGTGTTTCATACTAGCGCCCATAGCCCCTCAGGTATGCACTTTAGTGCCCATGTTTACTTGATATTTTTTTCTTGTTTTGCTCCATACTACCACTTCTGAATCTTTCCTACCCTACAGTCTAGCTACAACAGTACCGGTACATGTGTTGCACAGTCAAAGGTATCAGAACGGTTTCTGTTTATAACTTTCGACTCATTCGTTTCCGGTACAGGGACCCTTATCTCAAATTGATGCATTTAGCTTTCTCTATCATACTTGAAAGTTTGTAACATCATCACGGAATCACCCTGTACGTAAACACACTCACAGGCGCCGCCGCCTGTAACTTTTACTTTCTGTAGCGTCGTTGGATAACGTTTCCAGACATGGGTTCCTATTCGAACCATTATGTACTCAAGTCCTAGCAGTTTGTAACGGGAATTTCCGAACACCCTGTATATCTTTATTCTTTATGTCTACATATTGGCAGACCTCTGCCGCTAGAGGGCTCCGAATTGTAGCGTGTAACATGATGTGTAACGTAACTATGTCGGTGCTTGAGAAACCGAGTGCAGTAGTCGAGTTTGGAATTCGAAGAGTTCGTACCACATCGAGAATCTTTTCGTTCAACATGGCAATACCAGACCACACATAAGCGCTGTGACATCAGCAACAAACCGACACCTGGGATTCAGTGTCATCGATTGTCCTCCATACAGCACCGACTTCGCTACATCCCATTTTCGCCTGTTTCCAAAAATTAAAGAACAGCTTCGAGGACCTCACTTTGATAGTGATGAAACGGTTCAAGCAGAGGTGAGGTTGTAGCCGCGACAACAAAATCATACGTTCTACAGTGACGTTATCAACTAACTGGACTCTTGATGAGAGAAATGTGTTAGTTGCCATGATAAGTATGTTCAGGAATAAATATGTAAACATGCAGAATAAAATGACAAATGTTAATAACATTTGTTTCACTTAAAAAGCTTTAAGATTTTTCACAAAAAAATTCAAAAGTATTACTTTTAAACGCACCCTCGTAATATCACGGCTGTAAATTTTTGCTCTGATTGATCGTCAATTGTGTCACAACATAATGACGATTTTTCAATTTCTCCAAACTATATTACATTTGTTTTGTGCTGAGGTCTTCCTAATGTTAAATACAATTCCGTGATGTGGTGTCCACCCTATCTAGAAAATATTTATCTGCGAACAGCGTGACAACACTACCAACTTTACTGATCAGTTCATTAATCCATATCGTGAACAGTGGCCCTATTATAGTTCCTTCGGACAGGCCTGCATCATTTTCGCAGCTGACGGTTTCACTCCCTTGAGAGCGATGTAGGAAGTCTCCAGCATAGTAACAAACCTGGCACGATATTCCGTAATGTCAAATTTTGCAGGCCACTCCCGCCGGAGGGTCGAGTCCTCCCTCGGGCATGGGTATGTGTGTTGTTCTTAGCATAAGTTAGTTTAAGTAGTGTGTAGGTCTAGGGACCGATGACCTAAGCAGTTTGGTCCCTTAGGAATTCACACACATTTGAACAGTTTGAACATTCAAATTTTGTGCAGTAGGCTTTAATACGAAACCTTTAGTCAAGGAAAAGGACATCAACCCGGGCGCCGTTCTCTACGGCCCTCTGAATCTCATGGACCAACAGAACCAACTGAGTTTAATACGGCGTTTGACTGTGGTTTCCACGTTGGTCTCTACGGGCCAGATATGCGGTCTCAAGAAATGCAGCAATATGCGAGAATAAAACGAGCTCCGCAATTTTACAACAGACTCACGTTAGAAATTTTTGGTTGTCCAGTAGCAGGAAACGCAAGTCAGAATCTCTTTTTTAAATATATTTTCCAATTTTCCACAGGGTGGCAGTGCCAAGGAAACGTCCTGTATAGCAGATTTTCTGGGCTGTAGTAAGTTTATGCTACGCTTATGCACAATACAATGTCATCCACGGTCCTTATGGTCTGAGAAATGTGGGACGTGCAACAACTG
Source organism: Schistocerca serialis cubense (assembly GCF_023864345.2). Taxonomy (NCBI): domain Eukaryota; kingdom Metazoa; phylum Arthropoda; class Insecta; order Orthoptera; family Acrididae; genus Schistocerca; species Schistocerca serialis. The sequence continues at coordinate 399,865,741 of NC_064640.1, read as the reverse complement.
TAACGAATAGGATGGACACCCGCCTTGCGGAAACCAGTACCGTCCTTTATAGACCCCTAAAGGGCTCTAATCGTAGAAGGTGGTGTAAAGACACACGTCACAGCGTGTTTCCGTAACATATGATAAATCCTATTGAAAATGCTACCTGTCTAAGGAAAAAAGGCCGTAAACGTAGGTGTCACCTCGTTATTTTCAGCACTCATCCGATTCACGATTGGACGATAACCAAACGCGCTTCTAATGTGTGTCGTTTCAGCCATTATGGTAAGCATCCTTTTCCACCTCTGTCTTGAAGTGAATATTCGGATGGATTGAAATCAGACGTTCTTAATAGCTGTTTATTCTCTCATTTCCATTAAGCCGCCGGCCGCTGCGGCCGAGCGGTTCAAGGCGCTTCAGTCCGGAACTACGCGACTGCTACGGTCGCAAGTTCGAATCTTGCCTCGGGCATGGATGTGTGTGATGTCCATAGGTTAGTTCGGTTTAATTAGTTCTAAGTCTAGGGGACTGATGACCTCAGATATTAAGTCCTATAGTGCTTAGAGCCATTTGAACCATTTGAACTTCCATTAAGCCAAACAAGCTTTTACTTAAGCTTTTGGGGCCTGAGATGACGTGGGCCCCATGAACGAAGAGAGAAGATACCCATTCACGCTGAGCCGAATGGTAACAGCTATCAGCCTGAAGATTCAAAACAGTGTGAGTTGGCTTCCTGTAAATGGCATTTCAAAACCTACTATCAACCACTCTCCTGAACAACACTTCAAGGTAGGAAATGCAAGTGTCCTTTTCCACCTCTGTCATGAAGTAAATATTCGGTGGATTCAAATCAGATGTTCTTAATAGCTGTTTATACTCTCATTTCCATTAAGCCAAACAACAGTAGTCTCATTTATGTATCTAAAAGAAAGCACGTAGGTTTCAAAGCCATTCTACATCTACATCTACATTTATACTCCGCAAGCCACCCAACGGTGTGTGGCGGAGGGCACTTTACGTGCCACTGTCAATACCTCCCTTTCCTGTTCCAGTCGCGTATGGTTCGCGGGAAGAACGACTGTCTGAAAGCCTCCGTGCGCGCTCTAATCTCTCTAATTTTACATTCGTGATCTCCTCGGGAGGTATAAGTAGGGGGAAGCAATTATTCGATACCTCATCCAGAAACGCACACTCTCGAAACCTGGCGAGCAAGCTACACCGCGATGCAGAGCGCCTCTCTTGCAGAGTCTGCCACTTGAGTTTGTTAAACATCTCCGTAACGCTATCACGGTTACCAAATAACCCTGTGACGAAACGCGCCGCTCTTCTTTGGATCTTCTCTATCTCCTCCGTCAACCCGATCTGGTACGGATCCCACACTGATGAGCAATACTCAAGTATAGGTCGAACGAGTGTTTTATAAGCCACCTCCTTTGTTGATGGACTACATTTTCTAAGCACTCTCCCAATGAATCTCAACCTGGTACCCGCCTTACCAACAATTAATTTTATATGATCATTCCACTTCAAATCGTTCCGCACGCATACTCCCAGATATTTTACAGAAGTAACTGCTACCAGTGTTTGTTCCGCTATCATATAATCATACAATAAAAGATCCTTCTTTCTATGTATTCGCAATACATTACATTTGTCTATGTTAAGGGTCAGTTGCCACTCCCTGCACCAAGTGCCCCTCCGCTGCAGATCTTCCTGCATTTCGCTACAATTTTCTAATACTGCAACTTCTCTGTATACTATAGCATCATCCGCGAAAAGCCGCATGGGACTTCCGACACTATCTACTAGGTCATTTATATATATTGTGAAAAGTAATGGTCCCATAACACTCCCCTGTGGCACGCCAGAGGTTACTTTAACGTCTGTAGACGTCTCTCCATTGATAACAACATGCTGTGTTCTGTTTGCTAAAAACTCTTCAATCCAGCCACACAGCTGGTCTGATATTCCGTAGGCTCTTACTTTGTTTATCAGGCGACAGTGCGGAACTGTATCGAACGCCTTCCGGAAGTCAAGGAAAATAGCATCTACCTGGGAGCCTGTTTCTAATATTTTCTGGGTCTCATGAACAAATAAAGCGAGTTGGGTCTCACACGATCGCTGTTTCCGGAATCCATGTTGATTCCTACATAGTAGATTCTGGGTTTCCAAAAACGACATGATACCCGAGCAAAAAACATGTTCTAAAATTCTACAACAGATCGACGTCAGAGATATAGGTCTATAGTTTTGCGCATCTGCTCGACGACCCTTCTTGAGGACTGGGACTACCTGTGCTCTTTTCCAATCATTTGGAACCCTCCGTTCCTCTAGAGACTTGCGGTACACGGCTGTTAGAAGGGGGGCAAGTTCTTTCGCGTACTCTGTGTAGAATCGAATTGGTATCCCGTCAGGTCCAGTGGACTTTCCTCTGTTGAGTGATTCCAGTTGCTTTTCTATTCCTTGGACGCTTATTTCGATGTCAGCCATTTTTTCGTTTGTGCGAGGATTTAGAGAAGGAACTGCAGTGCGGTCTTCCTCTGTGAAACAGCTTTGGAAAAAGGTGTTTAGTATTTCAGCTTTACGCGTGTCATCCTCTGTTTCAATGCCATCATCATCTCGGAGTGTCTGGATATGCTGTTTCGAGCCAGTTACTGATTTAACGTAAGACCAGAACTTCCTAGGATTTTCTGTCAAGTCGGTACATAGAATTTTACTTTCGAATTCACTGAACGCTTCACGCATAGCCCTCCTTACGCTAACTTTGACATCGTTTAGCTCCTGTTTGTCTGAGAGGTTTTGGCTGCGTTTAAACTTAGAGTGAAGCTCTCTTTGCTTTCGCAGTAGTTTCCTAACTTTGTTGTTGTACCACGGTGGGTTTTTCCCGTCCCTCACAGTTTTACTCGGCACGTACCTGTCTAAAATGCGTTTTACGATTGCCTTGAACTTTTTCCATAAACACTCAACATTGTCAGTGTCGGAACAGAAATTTTCGTTTTGATCTGTTAGGTAGTCTGAAATCTGCCTTCTATTACTCTTGCTAAACAGATAAACCTTCCTCCCTTTTTTTATATTCCTACTAACTTCCATATTCAGGGATGCTGCAACGGCCTTATGATCACTGATTCCCTGTTCTGTACATACAGAGTCGAAAAGTTCGGGTCTGTTTGTTATCAGTAGGTCCAAGATGTTATCTCCACGAGTCGGTTCTCTGTTTAATTGCTCGAAGTAATTTTCGGATAGTGCACTCAGTATAATGTCACTCGATGCTCTGTCCCTACCACCCGTCCTAAACATCTGAGTGTCCCAGTCTATATCTGGTAAATTGAAATCTCCACCTAAGACTATAACATGCTGAGAAAATTTATGTGAAATGTATTCCAAATTTTCTCTCAGTTGTTCTGCCACTAATGCTGCTGAGTCGGGAGGTCGGTAAAAGGAGCCAATTATTAACCTAGCTCGGTTGTTGAGTGTAACCTCCACCCATAATAATTCACAGGAACTATCCACTTCTACTTCACTACAGGATAAGCTACTACTAACAGCGACGAACACTCCACCACCGGTTGCATGCAATCTATCCTTTCTAAACACCGTCTGTACCTTTGTAAAAATTTCGGCAGAATTTATCTCCAGCTTCAGCCAGCTTTCTGTACCTATAACGATTTCAGCTTCGGTGCTTTCTATCAGCGCTTGAAGTTCCGGTACTTTACCAACGCAGCTTCGACAGTTTACAATTACAATGCCGATTGCTGCTTGGTCCCCGCATGTCCTGACTTTGCCCCGCACCCGTTGAGGCTGTTGCCCTTTCTGTACTTGCCCAAGGCCATCTAACCTAAAAAACCGCCCAGCCCACGCCACACAACCCCTGCTACCCGTGTAGCCGCTTGTTGCGTGTAGTGGACTCCTGACCTATCCAGCGGAACCCGAAACCCCACCACCCTATGGCGCAAGTCGAGGAATCTGCAGCCCACACGGTCGCAGAACCGTCTCAGCCTCTGATTCAGACCCTCCACTCGGCTCTGTACCAAAGGTCCGCAGTCAGTCCTGTCGACGATGCTGCAGATGGTGAGCTCTGCTTTCATCCCGCTAGCGAGACTGGCAGTCTTCACCAAATCAGATAGCCGCCGGAAGCCAGAGAGGATTTCCTCGGATCCATAACGACACACATCATTGGTGCCGACATGAGCGACCACCTGCAGATGGGTGCACCCTGTACCCTTCATGGCATCCGGAAGGACCCCAAGGCGAAGTCAACAATATGTACCGCGTACACCAACAGCCATATATCATGACACTGACTTACCCTGGACGTAACCTTCTTCTTCCCTGAGAGATTCTCTCTATTAAGAACATGTACTGAGGTCTTAATATTCATAACAATTTTAATGGGAAGAGACCGAAAAATCATCTTCATTTGAAATAATCCGCATTAATTCAGAATACATCAATATTTATGAAACATCGATTGCGGTTATCACTAGAAACTTATGATGATGACGAACTAGTCGTCGCCAATGTTGACTGGTGGCCAATGCTACATAGAAACATATAAATCACAGTAGCTTTGTCAGTAAAGTCGATAAGGTGCTAGCTGCATGGTCTGGATCTGCAACGACTAAAATAATTACAAGTCGTTGGAAATATATATATATATATATATATATATATATATATATATATATATATATATATTGTACTTAACTGGTTGTACAGGATTCTTCTTGGCTACATTTGGCTACATACATATAATCATAAACAGATAGCTATTGAGGCCTCACTTAAGCCATACGTTACTAAGCGCCTTGTTATAAGTAAAGGAACACATTTCCTTCCTAGACCAATTTAGATTTAAAAGATGCTGAATTCGCAGTGGGACATCGTGGAATATTCCCTCTTTCCCCCCCAATAGTTTCATAAAGTTGCGATAGGTGGCGGCGCTATAAGTTGCCTTCAAAACGGCGTCTGTAACGGAGGTGTGCAGAGAGCTGTCATTGAGTTTCATTTGGCGGAAAACTAGAGCATAGGCGCTTGCAGAATGTCTGCAATGACCTGGCAGTGAACAAAAGCATGGTGAGACGTTGGGTAAGGCGTCTGTCATCATTGGAACAAGGTCGTGCGAACTTGTCAGATCTGCGTGCCGGCCGGCCGCTCACAGCTATGACTCCTACAATGTTGGAACGTGGGGACACTCTCATTGGAGGTGATCGACGGATCACAATCAAATACTTCGCTGCTCATATTGACGTCTCTGTTGGTGGTGCTGACACACTCGCCCACCATTTGGATTACTCAAAAGTGTGTGCCCGCTAGGTTCCTCGCTGCGTCGCTGCGTAACGGAATAATGTAAAGAGCAACGAAAGCACGTCTGTGCGGAATTGCTTGCGAGTTACGAGGCTGATAGTGACAGCTTTTTGTCGAGCATCGTCACAGGCGATGGAACATGGGTTTGTAACTTCGAACCGAAAACAAAACAGCAACCCCTGGAGTGGCGCCATACCACCTCTCCTCCGAAGGAAAAGTTTAAACCACACCTCCAGCCGGTAAAGTCTCGGCGACAGTCTTCTGGGACTCTGAACGTGTTATTCTGTTTGGTGTGCTCCCTCTTTATATAACGATCATCTCGGAAGTGTATTGCACTACTCTCGGATAACGGAAAAAACGATTTCAACGTGTTCGTCGCCACAAAAGTTCAAACGAACTTCTTCTTTTCCATGAGAACGCAAGGCATCACGCAAGTGTGTGCACTCGAGAGGAGCTTACAAAACTTCAATGGACTGTTCGTCCTCATCCCCCCACAGCCCAGATCTCGCAACTACCGACTTTCATCTGTTTGACCCAATGAATGATGCACTCCGCCGAAAGCAATACGTGGATAATAAGGAGGTTATTGATGCAGCAAGACGTTGGCTCCGATAGGCATTCAGAATCTCCCAGTAACGTGGCCTAAGGCCGTCGCATTGAACGGAGATTATGTTGAAAAATAAGGTATTTTTAGTCAAAAGTGTGGGATATAATATAGTGTATTGGAATCCTAAACAATACTAACCTGGTTTCAGAGAAAGTATGGTGCATTTCTTATTGAAGGCCACCCCTGTGTTGAGGGGCGTTGTCAGGAGTGCAGTGGAGCAGGTGAATTCAAAGTGGAGGGAATGGCAGCAAAGGTGGGGCGAGCGGAACAGTCGGAATGCAGAGTAGATAAGTCGCTGCGTAGGCAGGTTTGCAGTTCTCGCTTATCTCTAAGCGTTCGCCAGTCGCGTTATTCATCTGTAGTAACAGCGAGTGGAACGCCACCGAGTGCAAATCTTCAGCAGTTTTCGAGGCAAACTTAAGCGACTGAAATTAGATCAGATGCTCGTTGCCTTGTCACATGGAAAGGAAAACGCGACCAACATGTGGCGACACTGGATACAATGTCAAAGGTCCATTTTTTTTATAAACAGCATTCATAAAAAAAAACATCGCTATCATTCGCAGTTCTTTGTTATACTGATTGAATTATTTTATTCCTGCAACTTGTTAACCTCATTCCACGGCAAAATGGCAATACAAAACATTTAACCTAATCATAGATTTTGGTACAGTGTTTTTTTTTTTAAGTCTTGACGTGCGTGGCGCACTTGCTTCGGAGAAGACATACGTTTGAGACAATATTTACTTCGTTTGATGCTCTACTGTAAACACGAAAATGTTAACAGTGACTCATTCTGTTTACCGTAATTAGCGGTTCTCTTGTGTATTTGGTTTCTTCTATCACAACGGCTCTCTGGATTTTGTTGACCTCTGCCTGTAATCTCGTAAAGCACTTTAACAACACGCTGTTCATTGTATAAACTTTATCATAAATCAGCTGTTTTAAAACACGTCAGCGAAACTGGTCACATTGGTACAATAGATAACGACACACTATAGAGAAGATATAGAAAATGAAGATTTGAGAGGATCTTTAGCAATAAATACCAAAAAACCGTAAAATGAATTCTTGAATAAAATGAAGAATTTCAAGAACTCACAGTTGTTCACTAACTTTAATTTAGTGCGTTTAAATTACTAATACCATAATGATTAGTAGTAAGATGGAATTGTATGTTCAAAAACTATATCTTGCTGTGATATTAATGACTTTTAGGTTATGTCAACGTGCAACTGAATAAAACCGATTTACGTTTCGCCGAACGCATTTCCCTGTAATTTACTGAGCTATTTCAGTGATCTGAAATACAGACACTTTCTCACTTAAAATCAGCGCTTGTAACTTAGAAATAGCGGCAAGTTACAAGTGTTGTAAAAGTGTTGCATTTAAATGAAAGTATGAATGTATTTCAGGTCACTGATATTGTTTACATAAATTAAGGTTAAGTGTGTCAGACAGAACGTAAATCGAATTTTTTTAATTTTTCAGAGACATAGCTGAAAAAATTATTAATATCATATTAAGAGAAAGAGAGAATTTACAGATAAACAACGATAAATTTGTCTTCCTAATTTTAGAGTAATTTTAAGTTTGTCTTCAGAAGCAATAAAGATTCGTTTTCCCTCTGATCGTCATAAATTCATCAGCTAACATCAAATATGCTTTGCTCGAAAGTGCACAAAGCATGGCAAAGGGACGTAGCAGCAATATCGACACATCCGTGAGAAGTCGAAACAAGCTGTGTTGTGATCGCACTCTTGGTTCTAGAGCACAGTAGCCGTGTATAAAATAAAACTCATGTCGTCAGTGTAAATTAAATACAGGCAGTGGATAACAAAATACATAGAACGACAATAAGAAGGCTTATCAAGACCGATAATTCTAACGAACAGACCAACAAACGAAGTAAACACTCTCTGAAACGTATTATACTTCTCTTTCCTCAAAGCGCTCGCTGATATTTTCAAAGCTGTACGGCATAACCTACATTTATTTAAGTCAAATATTTTTATATTGGTGAAAATGTCTAACGACTACGTCATTCCTGGAAACACGTTGCACAAACACAGTAATTTAAGCATGATGACAAATAATTTTGACAGTTCAAAAATTTTAACAAACACAGCCTAGTAACAGACAAAATTTCAGTAAACTGCCTTATTAGTCTTGTCAGTAACGAACAAAATTTTTATCAAACCCTTTCAAGCACTTAGAAGAAGGCGTTATGCTTTAAGCATGAAAAAGAAAATGGTTTGAAAGTTTAACATCGCACTAGCGAGGTTACGGAAGTAGCAAGTACGAATTTTTATTTTCGAGGAATCTGTGCTGGAATAGCTTGAGAAACAAATAATCGAAGCAACATGGCGCTATTTATAAGGCAGCAATTTCAATTACGTCACATCATCTTGATTATTCAGACTTGATTGAGATGCGAAACCAGATTACTCTCTTTATTCCCCGTGGCTTTGAAAGGTTTTCTGAGTTCACCGAACTGAGATAACGCAAATGTAGCTAACAACAAGTCGTATCTGAATCGTCTTAAATTTATAGATGACATTGCTTTGTTTATTTCGATTACAGGGACAGATGCAACTCAATAGGTTAAGTATGAACGTTGGTCTCAATGTTAGCAGTAGTACGACCAAAATGACCTCAGCATGCTAAATGGAAGAATAATGAATAGCAATCATGCCTTTGAACCAACTGAAAACCGCCAGTCGACTCACAATGAAAGGAATTAAGAGACGAATGAAATGATAGTGTGCTCGTTAGGGAAACCGGATATCATAATAGAAAGAAATGTATAAATATTGGGCTTATGACCAAGCACAGTGAACAGAATGAACCGAACAGTAAAATTATCTTCTGTTGAATTGATAAACCGGATGTCATAATTGAAAGTAACGTGAAAAAGGAGCCATCAAAGCGAACAGGTGAATAAGAGCATTAAGTTCTGGAAGGTTATCGTGTTACGTATCACTCCGATAGAGTTGAAGGTAACCCTACGTCTACCTATCTGACGAACTATGGTCGCGATACGTGTAATAATGTAATGGTTAAAACTAGAAAGCTATTCCTGGGCTTTTTTATCTGTTTTTCATTTGACAAGTACACGCATGGAGGCCGCATGTCTTCGTGTTGGGTCGACGATCGCAGAATTACCAGGTACACGCGTCGGTTTTGTCAAACCTCCGTGACTAGGTGTCCCGGTCTGTAGTGGTGTAGTATACCACCGAGTATAAGTACGTGCCGAAGAACGCAGCATGACGTCATGGCAAGACAGGAGAAATCGATTAACACGATATAATTCATTCTAAAGTCATTCTCCGATGTAAGATCTCGTTATGTGTTGAAGCAATACTACCTATGGTGTAATATTTGAGATATATGAAGTATTGTACATGGTGATAGAATATACAAACGTAATTACAGAAGATATGCTTCGTATTCATTTACAGAGTGTTGAAATTTTGTTGAAGTGTATTCGATTCCAGCACAGGTGCAGCTGTATAGGAGTCGAGGTCCGTCAGACCTGTGCTAGCACGGTCTTAAGAGAATTTAGGTGCAGATGTTCGGAGCGAAAGGATGACAACAATTGTCCATATGAACAGCCGAAGGCTTAGAAAAGAAAACCGCTGAAGGGATCTCAATGTCACTGCCTACGAAAGAAGGTGTGGCTCCTATAAGAGGGCTGGGGCCCTAAAATTGCCTCTAGAGGGACGTGGACGCACACCCACGTGACTAAAGAGCAAGCAGTTGCACGCGTCGACCGTCCACTGCACTCAGTCGTGCTGAAAACAAATAAATGAAGACTTCAGAAGAAGAGCAAAGACATGCAATGCTTTTCCTGACAGCAGAAGGAATTCTAAGAACCGAAATTCTTTAAAGAATGGCACAAGTCTACTGTTCGTGGACATTAACATGGGGTGTTTCCAACCTTCGCCTTTATGACTACTTGAGCTCTGCTGGGGACACTTTCAATGAGATGTCTGAATGCATGTGGAGGGATGGAAACCTCTTCTTCCTCAAGATCTGAAACCAGATGAGTTAGTGATGTTGGAAGCTGGGGTCTGTATTGAAGTCCTAACTCTTCCCAAAGTTGTTCCACTGGGATGAGGTCGGGACTCTGGGAGCGCCAGTCCATTTCACAAATGTTATTGTGCACAGACCATTGCCTCATAGATGGTGCTTTATGACAGGGTGCATTGTCATGCTGATACAAACATTAATCGTCTTCTTACTGTTTCTGTACTGTACGCAGCTCACAGTCCTGTAAAATGTGCTCATAACCTTCCACATTTTGCGTTTTCTTAAGAAAAACCCCTCCATACCGTAAGACCATCTCCTCCATACTTCACTCTTAGCAATACACGTGTTGGCAGGTAAAACTCCAGGTATTCGCCAAACCAAACCCTTCCATCGGATTGGCATAGGGGTAGTGTGATTTGTGCGGTCCTGCCCACTCGTCACGTGTTGGGTACTTAAGGGATGCTGCGTTCTCGGAATGCTATACAATGATTCAAGCAAATAACATCAATAGTTTTTATTACAATAAGAAGACTTACAATACTTAACTTGAAATTTACAATGGTGTCGCAAGCGATGGGCGACATGCAACATAAATACGAGTCCTTTGCTCTATACAATGTTCATGCAAGTTAACACACAGTTTGTGGATCACTAATAACTGCTATCGTAGTGTTCTCTGCTAGGTGTGTCCGTATACTGTCCCAATACTGAGCGAATACTGAGCGGCCGAGGCTGGCAGGAGCTGCGCTTACATTCTCCTCTTGTAGAGGCCGCTCCTGTCGTGGTGCGGTCCTAATCAGCGCGCCATTGGCCGATGTCATTTCACCGCCTTCTCTTCTCTTGCGTTCTTCATCTTCGTTCTGGCGCTTGTGGTTACGCCAGTACATGATTCATCACTTCAAATAACTAGTTTACAGTCATCCGCTGACCAGTGGCGTCGAACCTTACACCATCCCAAGTGTTGCTCAGCACTGACCACAGAAATATGTGGTTTATGAGGAGCTGCTCGACCCTATACCTCATTCTTTATAACTCCCTTGTGGTAGCTGGACCGCTGGTAGCACTGTGGAACCCACAAGTGATTCTTTCCGTTGATTTCATGCAATATTTTACAACCATCCTCGACAATGCTCGACGGTCCCTGTCCATTAGTGCGTGAATGAGGTCTGCCTGGTTTTGGTTTAACTGTGGTTGTTCCTTCGCATTTTCAATTCACAAGTACATCACCAACAATCGACTTGTGGAGCTCTGGAAGGGATTAAATGTCCGTGATTAATTTGTTGCACAGGTGACATCCAGTGATCAGTCCACGTTTGAAGTCACTGAACTCTCTTAACCGACACATATTGCTGTTACTGTTTCTTTGGTGACAGCACAGTAGCCCCCACTTGCTTCTACACTGGCAGGTTCCCGTCTCGTGACGTTTAGCAGTCAGTTCCGCATTACTTAGGAGTGTCCGGATACAGTGGTCAGACACTATTATCTACGAACCTGTTTTGCTAATTATAGGCTTAAACAGTCTACGAATCAATAAATCGACATTTACCACTGTTTTTGGAGTATTTAGCACAGTTAAAATTTTGTAGCAAAACCTGTAAAAAACAGAATTCTGAGAAAGGAATTACTTCTACAGGGTGTTACAAAAAGGTACGGCCAAACTTTCAGGAAACGTTCCTCACACACAAATAAAGAAAAGATGTTATGTGGACATGTGTCCGGAAACGCTTAATTTCCATGTTAGAGCTCATTTTAGTTTCGTCAGTATGTACTGTACTTCCTCGATTCACCGCCAGTTGGCCCAATTCAAGGAAGGTAATGTTGACTTCGGTGCTTGTGTTGACATGCGACTCATTGCTCTACAGTACTTGCACAAGCATATCAGTACGTAGCATCAACAGGTTAGTGTCCATCACAAACGTGGTTTTGCAGTCAGTGCAATGTTTACAAATGCGGAGTTGGCAGATGCCCATTTGATGTATGGATTAGCACGGGGCAATAGCCGTGGCGCGGCACGTTTGTATCGAGACAGATTTCCAGAACGAAGGTGTCCCGACAGGAAGACGTTCGAAGCAATTGATCGGCGTCTTAGGGAGCACGGAACATTCCAGCCTATGACTCGCGACTGGGCAACACCTAGAACGACGAGGACACCTGCAATGAACGAGGCAATTCTTCGTACAGTTGACGATAACCCTAATGTCAGCGTCAGAGAAGGTGCTGCTGTACAAGGTAACGTTGACCACGTCACTGTATGGAGAGTGCTACGGGAGAACCAGTTGTTTCCGTACCATGTACAGCGTGTGCAGGCACGATCAGCAGCTGATCGGCCTCCACGGGTACACTTCTGCGAATGGTTCATCCAACAATGTGTCAATCCTCATTTCAGTGCAAATGTTCTCTTTACGGATGAGGCTTCATTCCAACGTGATCAAATTGTAAATTTCCACAATCAGCATGTGTGGGATGACGAGAATCCGCACGCAGTTGTGCAATCACGTCATTAACACAGGTTTTCTGTGAACGTTTGGGCAGGCATTGTTGGTGATGTCTTGATTGGGCCCCATGTTCTTCCACCTACGCTCAGTGGAACACGTTATCATGATTTCATGCGGGATACTCTAACTGTGCTGCTAGAAAATGGTTCAAATGGCTCTGAGCACTATGGGACGTAACATCTATGGTCATCAGTCCCCTAGAACTTAGAACTACTTAAACCTAACTAACATAGGGACATCACACAACACCCAGTCATGTGCTGCTAGAACATGTGCCCTTACAAGTACGACACAACATGTGGTTCATGCACGATGGAGCTCCTGCACATTTCAGTTGAAGTGTTCGTACGCTTCTCAACAATAGATTCGGTGACCGATGGATTGGTAGAGGCGGACCAAGTCCATTGCCTCCACGCTTTCCTGACCTCAGCCCTCTTGACTTTCATTCATGGGGGCATTTGAAAGCTCTTGTCCACGCAACCCCGGTACCAAATGTAGACTCTTCGTGCTCGTATTGTGAACGGCTGTGATACAATACGCCATTCTCCAGGGCTGCATCAGCGCATCAGGGATTCCATGCGACGGAGGGTGGATGCATGTATCCTCGCTCCTCGCTAACGGAGGACATTTTGAACATTTCCTGTAACAAAGTGTTTGAAGTCACGCTGGTACGTTCTGTTGCTGTGTGTTTCCATTCCATGATTAATGTGATTTGAAGAGAAGTAATTGTGGTGTCACCGCCAGACACCACACTTGCTAGGTGGTAGCTTTAAATTGGCCGCGGTCCATTAGTACATGTCGGACCCGCGTGTCGCCACTGTCAGTAATCGCAGACCGAGCGCCACCACACGGCAGGTCTCGAGAGACTTACTAGCACTCTCCCCAGTTGTACGGACGACTTAGCTAGCGATGCAACACTGACGAAGCCTTGTTTATTTGCAGAGAAGATAGTTAGAATAGCCTTCAGCTAAGTCAATGGCTACGACCTAGCAAGGCGCCATAGCAATTGATAATTATCGTATGAAGCATGTCTCATCAAGAACGATGTATACAAATGATGGATTAAAGTTAAGTATTCCAGAAGCTACGTACTTTTCTTTATAGCATTCATTACGTATCCTGTTTCAGACCTCACGCCAGCCTGCGTGAGTTTTAACGCGTGCCTTTCGGTTACCCGTCACTGTGGACTGGCTGTCTGGTCAGTCCACAACAGTAATAAAATGAGCTCTAACATGGAAAGTAAGCGTTTCCGGACACATGTCCACATAACATATTTTCTTTCTTTGTGTGTGAGGAATGTTTCCTGAAAGTTTGGCCGTACCTTTTTGTAACACCCTGTATGTCTCCACTACCACTGCAGTTAGATTGATCTTGTGTTCCTGTTTCCGTAAGCGAGTAAAACGAACGTTGATACGAAACGGTTTTACCCGCATAGTGAATGTTATTTCCTGAATATTTTGTAGCGTTTGGTGAGATGAACTGTTTAGTCTTCAAGGGTTTACTAATATACACTCCTGGAAATGGAAAAAAGAACACATTGACACCGGTGTGTCAGACCCACCATACTTGCTCCGGACACTGCGAGAGGGCTGTACAAGCAATGATCACACGCACGGCACAGCGGACACACCAGGAACCGCGGTGTTGGCCGTCGAATGGCGCTAGCTGCGCAGCATTTGTGCACCGCCGACGTCAGTGTCAGCCAGTTTGCCGTGGCATACGGAGCTCCATCGCAGTCTTTAACACTGGTAGCATGCCGCGACAGCGTGGACGTGAACCGTATGTGCAGTTGACGGACTTTGAGCGAGGGCGTATAGTGGGCATGCGGGAGGCCGGGTGGACGTACCGCCGAATTGCTCAACACGTGGGGCGTGAGGTCTCCACAGTACATCGATGTTGTCGCCAGTGGTCGGCGGAAGGTGCACGTGCCCGTCGACCTGGGACCGGACCGCAGCGACGCACGGATGCACGCCAAGACCGTAAGATCCTACGCAGTGCCGTAGGGGACCGCACCGCCACTTCCCAGCAAATTAGGGACACTGTTGCTCCTGGGGTATCGGCGAGGACCATTCGCAACCGTCTCCATGAAGCTGGGCTACGGTCCCGCACACCGTTAGGCCGTCTTCCGCTCACGCCCCAACATCGTGCAGCCCGCCTCCAGTGGTGTCGCAACAGGCGTGAATGGAGGGACGAATGGAGACGTGTCGTCTTCAGCGATGAGAGTCGCTTCTGCCTTGGTGCCAATGATGGTCGTATGCGTGTTTGGCGCCGTGCAGGTGAGCGCCACAATCAGGACTGCATACGACCGAGGCACACAGGGCCAACACCCGGCATCATGGTGTGGGGAGCGATCTCCTACACTGGCCGTACACCACTGGTGATCGTCGAGGGGACACTGAATAGTGCACGGTACATCCAAACCGTCATCGAACCCATCGTTCTACCATTCCTAGACCGGCAAGGGAACTTGCTGTTCCAACAGGACAATGCACGTTCACATGTATCCCGTGCCACCCAACGTGCTCTAGAAGGTGTAAGTCAACTACCCTGGCCAGCAAGATCTCCGGATCTGTCCCCCATTGAGCATGTTTGGGACTGGATGAAGCGTCGTCTCACGCGGTCTGCACGTCCAGCACGAACGCTGGTCCAACTGAGGCGCCAGGTGGAAATGGCATGGCAAGCCGTTCCACAGGACTACATCCAGCATCTCTACGATCGTCTCCATGGGAGAATAGCAGCCTGCATTGCTGCGAAAGGTGGATATACACTGTACTAGTGCCGACATTGTGCATGCTCTGTTGCCTGTGGTTCTGTCAGTGTGATCATGTGATGTATCTGACCCCAGGAATGTGTCAATAAAGTTTCCCCTTCCTGGGACAATGAATTCACGGTGTTCTTATTTCAATTTCCAGGAGTGTAGATCGTTTAATGTCGTAACAATACTGTCATATCTGTTCAGTAAACCAGTACTTATCCATGTTACCTTTCCCTAGTGTTTTCAAAAAAATCTTTACGTAGAAATTTCACACGTTCGATCAATACTTTATCAGTTTTTAAGAAAATGTTTTGTGAACATTCTCTTCTCAGACGAACACAAATTATCCACATCATTAAGTACAAGTTTGCTTTTTCTTGAACGGCGGTTCATTCAGCCTCATTCCTGATAAATTTTATTTCTGGGTATCTGGGTTCTGCTTCTAATTCCAGTATTAATTCTGTAAATATGTTCTTGGTTTATTAAAGAGAATTACTCAGCACTCTTCCCACATTTATGACTGTATCACTCTCACCTACATTCAACTGATTCACTTATGAGAACTCTCACACTACACGACATTATGCACAAAGAAAGAAAAATCTTTCGAATTATGCTACTAAACATACCGCACGAGGTCCCTTAGCCTAATGTTTTTAGAAGTGATCTCAGTTCACTGTTATCCGCGAGCTTTGTGACGAGTATAATGTTGTTCTCCATTTTCTTCATTTAAAAATATTTGATAAATATTTATGGTGTGCATTGCGTTGCACATCGGCAACCGATATGCTCTCGTTGCTAGAAACAAATGGGTGGATGGTGGCCCAAGGATCTGTCACCGTAAGGACCTGGACAGGCAAGCAAAAGATTAGTTGACACAAAAGCACTTTGGGTAAATATAGGGTACTCAACATGTCCTGAAGAGCTGCTACACACGTGATAGCTTGTTACAGGCGTGGACAGGAATAAGCAGAAGCCTGACACGGGCGTGGGTCTACATACACTGTATGTTTGCCGGTAGAGCTATCGACAACTTGGAGTAATGTTCTGCAAAAATTAACAATACGTAATTGTCACTAGAAGCACGGAACTACAAGTAGAAGTACAAGTAGAAGACTGATGCCCAGGTGGCTGCCGCCTATAACACCATCGTGGCGGTCTTCATTGGTCGGCAGCCTAGAGATTCTTCACTGGCGGCGATGTTCAAAGCGCTGCTCACGGCGGCAGCAGGAATCTTCGAGGTGTCGGCTCTGGCACTATCGATAACATTCGATACTACAGTGTGAGACGCGTCAAATCAACAAAAGCTGTACACAGGTCCTAGAAAAAAATATTTATGTTGCAACATACTGGCCATTTAGAGCAAGGGTGCCCATACGGTTTGTATGGGAGAGGGGGCAAAACCTGAGGGTGTGAGATATTTTTAACATTTTGGAAGATGAATGGCGACTTGAAAGTAGCCACAAAGAAGTTACAGTTCTGACACTGTTAAAGACGTATGTAACACCGACTTTTAAATCATTTTCTTGAAAGAAAACACCTGACTACACTATTTTTTTTTTCCCCTAAGAGCTAGGGGCGGCGGAGGCAGTGGGACGCGGCCCCCCTTGATTTAGAGATACGAGGCGTATTCAGAAAGTAAGGTCCGATTAGGCGCGAAATGGAAACCACTGTGAAAATCCGATGGAACTTTGCACAGATGTGTTGGGCAGTGTCTTTAGTGTACCTGTCGATCGCTTCACGTCGCTCTTTTCAGTTCAGAGCGCGAAGTGATCACGTAGAAATGCATAAAATAGCGTCTCTCGCCAAGTACGTGGATTTGGTGAGAGATTTCGCCTCAAGCTATGCAGCCCACATAGCATAAATGTCATGCGTTTCTTTCTTGAAGACAATTTTCAGCCCCATTCTGCAGGGGCAATGAAGATGCTCCTGCAGCGTTTTCGATGGGAAGTGTTTAATCACCCACAACACAGCCCGTAATTGGCTCCCTCCGTTATTCATCTCTGCTCACATGAACCGCTGGCTACAAAGACAACATTTTGGCACAAACAACGAAATGCAGACCAGCGTAGAGAACGGGTGGAAAGCACAGGCGGCTGCTCTCTGCGACGAGGGTTCAAATGGTTCAAATGGCTCTGAGCGCTGTGGGACTTAACTTCTTAGGTCACCAGTCAGTCCCGTAGAACTTAGAACTACTTAAACCTAACTAACCTAAGGATCTCACACACATCCATGCCCGAGGCAGGATTCGAACCTGCGACCGTAGCGGTCGCGCGGTTCCAGACTGTAGCGCCTAGAACCGCTCGGCCACCCCGGTCGGCGTGACGTGGGTACTGGAAAGTTTGTACAACACCAAGACAAATATCTAAGTCGGAGTGGTGACTATTTAGAGAGGTAGATGGGAGGTGTAGCTAAATGCTGCGAATTAAAAATTTTTTATTTTCGCTGCGGTTTTCATTTCGCGACCAATGGGACCTTACTTTCCGAATAGCCCTCGTATGTAAGTAACTACTAATTTATGGTTAACAAAACAGCTACGCTACACAAGTAATTATCGAGAAATAATTTTGATCTGCATTTGGAAACATGGTGATTGTCACATGCAAAGAACTAGACATGACATTCTTGTACAAAATCTAGGATACTCATATACAGATTGAGATGGGATTCAGTTCGGTGTTAGAAAGTTATTTAGTGACAATGACAAAATTACATGAATTTAACATTCCAGATATCAGGAAAAACATTAGATAAAGGTACTGTGCAAACTATTATACCTAACCCGCAAGTTTTAGGCATAATTTTCTATTTCCTGAACTGCGACAGAGTCTTACCTTTACGTGATGCAAGAAAGCCAATATCCTTGACAAATTATAGCTGGTTACATGCAATGCCATAATAGGGAAATGCCTAGCGAGATTTATGGTAATGTACTATTCTCTGAGCTAAGGTTTCAAGTAATTTCTCAAAGATCGGAGCTATACCCAATAAAAGCGAGAAAAAAATCTCGAAAAACCATAAAATTAAGGCCAATTCTTCACTTAACACAGCATGTAAACTGGTACAAAGAACTGTATTCGCAACTAGCAGACCGTTCTGTCATAAATAATACAACTAAAGTGTTCATATTACATTTGTCTAAAAAATATAGCTGTATTTAATGTCAAAATGAGTATATTTTATTCGATACACTTCCCCATGCTCAAAATAATCACTAGGCGTAAGGAGCAATCAATAACAACTGATTTCCGAGTAGCAGAGCACAGCTTCATTTCCTTCCACAACAGAACCAAAATGTATTAACAGCTACCTGATTTCACTCCTACGAAAGAAAACGAAGTGAAACTTGATTTTAGTTCTTCAGAATCGTGTTCTGTTAGATGTATGACATTTGAGACGTCGGGTCCTCTGCGGCCATACAGGGCGAAGAAAAAATGCCACGCTTGGAGGTTGATATGCGATTCCTTATCCAGATTCAAGACAAAAGTTTGTCTAGCAAAATCACATCGGATGCATTTTGAAAACACATGTATGAAAACGAGGAGCTGGACATACTGTCACATCGTGCAGGGCGTCGGAATGCGCAGAGGAACGTGTATCACCAACGACTACTGTAACAGTCATCGTAGCTTACTCAGTCAGTTCCCTTTCAGCCGCGCTCGCGAGTGGCCGCTGTTAACTGTTGCGCTGCACTTCAGTGTTTACATCGCTGTACTTGTGCTTCGCCGAGTGCCGTCCGTCCGTTAATCTCCGTGTTCGTTCCTGTTCCTTGTGACCTGATCGCTCCTTCTGGTCTTGCTGCTGCTACTTGGAATTTCGGTTGTTTAACCGAAATTGCTTCGCTGGATTAACCATGGCTACAAACCTCAGGAAGAATACTCTGGTATTTGCTTTTGACAAGGAATCCCGTCCCGTTCAGCCGACATCCCTGGAAATAGATGACTGGATTACACAGGTAATTGGTCTAAATTCTGAAACCGTTCATACCTGGCAACTGGATCAGGAAAAATACTGTGTTTTTGTCAAGTTAATCAGTGCTTCGACTGTTGATAAAGTGTTACGAAAGTGGGGCTATGAAGTAGATTTTGTGCATAGAAATGGTTATAAAAGTAAGGTTTCCATCTATAGAGCGGACATTCATTACAAAACCGTTCGTATCTTGAATCTTCCCATTGAAATTGAAAATGATAAGATTAAGGAAGCTCTTTCAAACTACGGAGACGTTAAATCAATTGCAAATGAAAGATGGTCGCCTCGTTTTAAACTGCAGTGTTTTAACGGGGTCCGCTGTGTAGAGATGGATGTTAAGACGAATATTCCGTCTCACATAACTGTTTGTGGGTATAAGGCACAAATTGTTTATACAGGTCAGGAAGCTACATGTCATATATGTAACGAAACCAGCCAATTCAGACAGGAATGTCCGCGGCGAACTGTTGTTCTTAAAAGTAATTTGATACAGCGTCAGAAGCTTACCTTAAATGATCTGTTACCAAAGAATAGCCCGGAACAACTGGTTGAGGATGTTAACGCAGCGGGCCAACCTGATGTCTCCCTTCACGATAACAGTCAATTTCCCCCGTTAACAACAAAAGGAAACCCTGTTGCCACTGCTCGTGAAACTGAAACGCAACCGAAAAAACGACCTCTGGAGATAACTGATAGTGGTTCAGAGGGCGAGCTGTCTTGTCCCACTCCCTCACTTCGCAAGCAAAAACAGTGCGATGAGAGGGCAGAGAAACCTGAAGGCAAAATGCGAATGGAAACTAATGAACAGAAAGATAATACACATACGGTACCAGAAAAATGGTTCAAATGGCTCTGAGCACTATGGGACTTAACATCTATGGTCATCAGTCCCCTAGAACTTA
This sequence comes from Schistocerca serialis cubense, assembly GCF_023864345.2. Taxonomy (NCBI): domain Eukaryota; kingdom Metazoa; phylum Arthropoda; class Insecta; order Orthoptera; family Acrididae; genus Schistocerca; species Schistocerca serialis. Next base: position 399,845,698 of record NC_064640.1, on the reverse strand, counting down.
GAACTACTTCAACCTAACTAACCTAAGGACAGCACACAACACCCAGCCATCACGAGGGCGTGGGAAGCGAGAACGCTACCGCACGACCACGAGATGCGGGCTACGGTACCAGAAAATGAAGGGGGTGTAAGCAGCATTAATTTGCAAGAAACAACAGGTGCAGTAGCCGATTGCAAAGATCAGAATCTATCTGTTAATAAACAAATTCAGGGAGAGGTTGCAAAACTGCAATCTCCATTTGTTTCCCTCGATCAGAAAGTGAGTGAAATTAATAAAGAACGAGGAAGTGGTGGCCAAACTGAAATCACGGTCAACACCTCAGGGCAGGCGCCGGCACCCGAAATAGTGAAAGTGTCTGCTGCTGCTCCAGATAAGCCGCGAAGTAAAATACCGACGCAAACAAATGTGAATGTAGCTCGTAGCCAAGGGAAGGGAATATCCGGTAGGGGCGACCCAAGCCCAAAGAATGTTCAGTCCGAAACGGACGTACACTAATCACTGGAGGAAAAATCAGAAAGTTTACCAGGAAATCAGTCTGCTTGCGGTACAAGATAAAACATTAGAAGTAGAAAAAAACGAGACAGTAACTAATAAACTGATTGAAGTGTTATTCCATGTTCAGCCTTCCGAAAAAACTGTTACAGCTTAACTGAACCCTGAACCACAATAAACTAAATTAGTTCAATAAAACAACTACATAGTGCCAGCACAATGACGCAATCTTATTCTGTCACCACTATAAACATAAATAAAATCACGACCGGTTTGAAACTATAGGCCTTTAAGGAATTTTTGTACGAATCCGCGACTGATATTGCCCTGTTACAAGAAGTTCTAATTTCGGATTTGGTAATTCCCGGTTTTGTCAGTTACATAAATGTGTCTCCCGAAACAAGTGCTGGAACAGCTATTTTGGTGAGGGGAGGGATTACAGTAAGCGAGGTGGAACGACTGGAATCCAGAAGGGGAATAGGACTAAATATCTATGATGTGACTATCATCAATTTGTACGCCCCTTCAGGAAGTTCTCATCGAACTGATCGCCAAGACAGTTATTACTTGGAGGTGATTTTAATTGTGTTTTAAATCGAAAAGATCAGTTACCTAAATTTAATTTCTCAAGTGAACTAAAACAATTAGTTACTGGTTTAGAATTAAAGGATGTATGGGAAATCAAATACCCCTCCACTGTTGAGTTCACTTATGTCACGGCAACATCACGTAGCAGGATTGATAGACTATATATTTCTAAAAATCTTGTACCTTCCGTGACAAAAGTAGAAACCATTCCTACGTACTTTTCAGACCATTCAAGTGTCTTAGCTTGCATAAATCTAACAAGACAGCCGGTTCGCCGATTCAAGAATCAGTGGAATTTGAACACTTCCTTGTTAGTAAATCATGATTTAGAAGATCTGATTAAAGAAACATGGGCAATATGCCTGCGAGCCCGTAGTAGATATGCCACTGCTATTGACTGGTGGGTTAAAATGGCAAAGCCAAAGTTGAGGTAAGTTCTTATTCAATACAGTGCCCAGAGCGCAAGGGAAATGGAATGCACTATGGAGTATTACTATTCCGTTTTGAGAAATCTATATGATCAAGTCTCAGCAGATTCCTCACTTCGGATAGCAGACATCAAAAAAGTCAAAGCCAAGTTACTTAATATCAAGAGAAGTCAAATGGAAGGGTTCAAAATAAAATCGAAGGCAAATTCGGTGTCAGAAGATGAAACTACTTCCCTATATCATTTAGTGAAGCATACGAAAAACGGGAGAAGGACTTTTATTGAAGAAATTCGAACAAAACACGGTACGATTCTCAGAACCCAGCAGGATATCATGGACGGGATTTATCGCTATTATTGCGAGCTGTATTCTGTACATCAATGTAGTGATGCTTCCTTGGAAGAATTCCTTGACATCCTAGCCCCGCAGCTGACAGAAGATGACAACGAAAATTTTCTCGAGGTTGTCAGTGAAGAAGACGTGTATGAGACTCCGTGCGTCCCACCACCAAAAAAATCCCCAGGACCGGATGGTCTGCCAGCAGAGTTTTACATCCGTTACTGGCCAATAGTTGGTGCGAAAATCACGGACATTGTAAATGAGGTTATTCAGGGTAAAATGATTCCGGTTGAGTTTAAGGAGAGTAAAATTGTTCTGGTGCCAAAAAATAATGGAAACAAAGATTTAAATAATTTTCGTCCAATTTCACTGCTGAATTCTGATTATAAATTAATAGCTAGAATAATAAACAAGAGAATTTCATGCCTTACAGTTAAAATTGTTAGTCAACATCAGAACTGTGCGCAAGGCAGAACCATTTTTCAGAATCTAGCGGAATTCAGGGATATCATTGCAATAACTTCTGAAAAAAACATAAAGTGTGCTTTATTGTTTTTAGATTTTTATAAAGCGTTCGATGTAGCAAAAAAATGGTTCAAATGGCTCTGAGCACTATGGGACTTAACATCTATGGTCATCAGTCCCCTAGAACTTAGAACTACTTAAACCTAACAAACCTAAGGACAGCACACAACACCCAGCCATCACGAGGCAGAGAAAATCCCTGACCCCGCCGGGAATCGAACCCGGGAACCCGGGCGTGGGAAGCGAGAACGCTACCGCACGATCGATGTAGTAAATCATGAATATCTTCTACAGACATTGAAGAAAATAGGTTTCAACGATAGGGTCATACAGTTGATTAAGAACATAGCAACTGGAATAAATGCTAAAATAGCGGTGAATTGTCAACAATCCAGGCCGATGCAAATACAACGAGGTGTTCCTCAAGGAAGTCCTCTGTCCATGTCGCTCTTCGCCATTTTGCTGGAACCTTTCCTCCGACATGTCCATGCTACATTAAAAGGCTTAACATTATCAGGAAATAAAACAGTTATAAAAGCCTATGCTGACGATATAGGGGTCATTATAAGGAATGATGACGAGGTAACCACGCTAGCAACAGTGATTGATTCGTACTGTAGAGCATCTGGAGCCAATGCAAACGGAAAAAAAAGAAATATGTTAAATCTCAGAGGTTTTGATAATATCAACGTCGAGTGGGCAAAATTAGACCGACAACATAAAACACTTGGGATCGCCCTGACAGCATGCCGTATGAAAATGACAGCTTTAAATTGGAAAGTTGCAGCAGATAAAGTGCAAGGAGCCATTGTAGAGAATTTAACTCGATATATGAACCAAGTTCAAAGAACACAGTATATCAACTCATGCATCCTTGCTAAGGCTTATTATACTGCCCAGCTGTTTCCAATACCGAGAATGATAGCGAGGAGAATAATGTCGAAAATCACAAACTTTGTGTGGAGAGGTGAAGTGTTCAGAGTACCTGCTAAAGTAGCCACTTTAGATCCTAAAAATGGTGGACTAGGATTAACTGATATAACGGATAAAGCCTCTGCTCTTTTTATCAAAAGGCAAGTTAATTTAATAAGAGACTCGCGAGAAAGCATAACCAGCCAACTTTTCGAGATCATTAAACCTCAAAGCCTGCTTCCCCCGATTGACGTACAGAATATCAACAGTCGCTTACAGCACGTGAGGATTTTCTATGTTGAGTTTAGTTATGTCAGTGTCGAACTCAGGCAGTCCCAACACTTAACATCGAGAGCCATAATGCGGGAACGAAGAAAAGCGAAGGAAGAAACAAAATAGAACGACAGATTCCAAACATTGAGTGGACTGAGATTTGGAAAAACATTAGTTCTAATGTGCTCACGTCTAATATAAAAACGTCATGGTACAAGACAGTTAACAACATAGTTAGCACCAATGAAAGACTGCACGCAATCGGACTCTGTGAAACAAATTTATGTCAACAATGCCATCTAGTTGACACAGTAATTCCTAGATATACTTGCAGTGGTCACGTGAATAGTTGGAAGTGGATCCGGGAGCAACTAGCTCTGATTACAAGAACATCCCCTGAGTATATATCGCTGTCATTGATACACAGGCCTGAAGCACGCTATTTCCCAGAAGCAAAAAATAACGCTGTGTACTGGTTGCTGGGAAATTTTGTTAACTACGTCCTTAACAAATTAGGATCCGATAGCATCATAGAGTTCATACAGTTGATTAAGAACATAGCAACTGGAATAAATGCTAAAATAGCAATTTCCACAAAATTAGAAGCTATTCGAATCACAAGAAAAAGTTCGGTAATATGCTAAAAATTGTATTTGAAAGAATGGGCATTGGTTAATAAAAAAAGAAGACTGTGTTGACAGTGACGTATTGTAGTTACCTTAAGGATACTATTTAAGATTTTACAGTATATTTATGATGTGTGCTTTTTCTACTTCAGAGAGTAGTTTTTTGAAATTTATAAGCTAATGTACAGAACTTGCTGTGTGAGTTCCACAAAATTAGAAGCTATTCGAATCACAAGAAAAAGTTCGGTAATATGCTAAAAATTGTATTTGAAAGAATGGGCATTGGTTAATAAAAAAAGAAGACTGTGTTGACAGTGACGTATTGTAGTTACCTTAAGGATACTATTTAAGATTTTACAGTATATTTATGATGTGTGCTTTTTCTACTTCAGAGAGTAGTTTTTTGAAATTTATAAGCTAATGTACAGAACTTATGTGACATTGAGATTGTGTGTCTAATAGTGTCAAACACAAAACATTAAATGTGAATTATTGGCTTATACTAGAAATTTGGAAATAGACAGTTTTTATAGAAATGTCCTTATCGATTGGTTAAAACCATAAGATTCTATCTGATAAATGTAATATTCAATGGCTGGCACATTGCCCTGTTCATTTTTTCACTGTGGTGTGTAAGTCAGTTTCGCAGTGAAAAACTGATTATATAGATCTGATCACTTCAGATACTTAGATTCAATTAATGTCCAGAAAGTGTAGTTGGAAGGCTAGTCAACTTTATTATATATCTCCTTTCCGCCATTCTCAAGAATTTCAGAAGTTGTCTAATATGATTATTAAACTGCTTTATATTTAAAATTATCCCACCAACTTGCTGATATCCATCATAAAGAACTAATTATGCTTCTGTAAAGATTGCAGCTCATAATTCAAGTGCAGATTTTACTTCTTCAGGTTGAAGTTTGAATGTCTTTAAAAATTTTTTTCTTAATGGCTTAATTTAATTTTTTCTGGTAATTTAGTCAGTAACACAATCTTTTCTTGTGTTTCCTTAACGTCAGCGTAATTGAAATGATCAAACCGTTTTGTTTAAATAAGTTCATGTGTGTATAACTTAGTATGTATTTGGTATGTGTAACATTGTTTTTTTAATAAAGGTTTTTATAAAAAAAAAGTAAAGAGCTGGGACATAAAACCCTCACTCACCCTGGGGCTATGGTTCAGCTCCTCCTCAGGTTCCTTTCTAATTTTTTAGACGTCCGCCCCTGGTTCTCGTCGTTTTTAGGCCGGAGATCATTTTGTCTCGTGACAGTGGCATCCATTAAACTGATTGAATTGGTCTACTAACCGTGCAGTGCACAGCCATAACTGGTCCAGTCAAGTTTATGCAGGGCGGCTTCCCGGAGGAGTACACAAACCATGAACACGTCGATATGCTTTTGGTGCTGAATGCATCCGATAACGAAGCTGCTGCTGCTGTTCGTGCGTATGCTGCACAGTGCTCTCAAAGGCGCCATACCGATAAGAAAGTTTCTTGTTCAAACAAATTTTGGCCTTGCAGCCGGTCATCGTTTAATTCATTGCACGATATTTCGGCTGGGCACCTGCCAGTCGTCTACAGCTGAGCCACTGAACAATGATGAAGACTTGCTCCGTTGTGCCCTATATAGCGAGCTGCGAGTATTCCGCGCACGAGTCAAAATTCAAGCTAACAGACGACCAAATATCCCAGCAGCAGCAACGCCCTCACTGGTGGAACTGTGAAACTTAGCTGTGCTCTGTGTTACCGCTCGCGCGGCCGCCAGTCCACTGTGTCGTCTTCGATTAGAACAAACTGTGGAGATGGTGGGGTTCCACGCACTATCTAACTGATAGCCGCTGTCAAGGATCATCAGATTTTCCGCCAGGCGCATTCCCACGGATTCATTAATAATGGTGTCCCAAAAAGATGTTGCTGTGGTCAGAGTCACAGTTCTGTCATACTCCATTGAATGTCCAGTGGAAATAGCATTCGGCAATAGCGGACTTGCTTGCTAGCAGAAGGCGGATGCAACGCTGATTTTCAGTGCAGCATTTTTTCACAGCACGTGTGTTCTGTCGTATGTAAGCCATACCACACTGAAAGGTATTTTGTAACCTCCGGCCTTTCGCAATAACGAGTCGTCATTCACCGACCCCAAAATTTCTTCAGTCTTAGACGGTGGACATTAGATCATTTTCAGTTGAAATTTACAGAGAATTCTTGCTATTTTAAACGAAATGTTGCCACAAAAGGAAGATATGCCAAAGATTTTGCCGGCATGTTCTCCTCTTTATCCACTTCCTAATTCTTGGGCCCTCCCGCCAGAGGTTCGAGTCCCCTCTCGGGCCTGGGTGTGTGTGTTGTTCTTAGTATAAGTTAGTTTCAGTTAGTTTAAGTAGTGTGTAAGTCTAGGGACCAATGACCTAATTCTTGATTTTAATTGACAGTGCCCTGTTAATCTGTTGGATGGAATACCCATTTTTTAAATACTGTGTTTAGCTGGGTGAGCTCTTTGGGTAAAATATCAAGATCTGAGCCATTATGATCTCTGTGTATGAGTGTTTTAAGCACACTAATAGTTGGCGACGGGTGATGACAATTTGACGCCTGAAAATAGAAATCAGTATGAATGGCCTTATGGTAAACTGAATGCCCCTGAGAGCCATCATTCTTTCGTCTAATCAAGACATCCAAGAAAGCAACTATCGTTCTGTATTTTCCTGTTGAACCGAATGTTGTTTTGAATGTAGTTGTGGTGGTGAAGAAACTCAATCACTTTATCTTCGCCATGAAGCCACATTATGAAAGTATCGTCCACATACCTCCAAAATACAGTTGGTTTAAGGGCAGATGATTCAGGCGCTCACTCTTCGAAATCCTTCATAAAAAGATTAGCCACCAAGGTATACAGAGGGCTATTTTTGATTGAACGTAAAATAGGTTGAATATATAGCATGCCCAAATAAAGCAGTGATGTTATCCTGAAACTTTTTGCCAGTTAGTGCTAAAGAATCTGCGAGTGTGACGTTTGTAAAAAATAGTACCACATCAAAGATAATCAAACCATCAGAAATGTTTAGACGGAGAGCACACAGTCTATTGATAAAGTCAGCTGAGTTACAGATGTGATGTGGACAGTTTCCACCAGCGGTCTCAGCAAAGAAACAAGATGTTTGGTTGTATCATATGTAAGCGCTCCAATGTTGCTCAGTATTGGACGTAATGGAACATTTTCCTTATGAAGTTTTGCAAGGCCGTACAGTCTTGGCGGTTCACAACCATGTGGTCTTAATCCCTTGATGATCTCTTCGGGTAAGAAGGAGGAGTTCAATAGTGCAGAAGTTTTCCGTTGCACACGTCCAGTAGGGTCGTAATCAGTTCTCCTATAGGCAAAGCCACTTAGCAGTGACTCTGCCTCTATATACACACTATGAGGTAACAAAACGCTTGCTTTATCTTTGTCGGCCTTCAGTACAACTGCATCATTTCGGAGTTCAGCCCTTTCTGCAGAGATTAAGTTACTATGTTGAGAAGGAGCTTTCAAAACAGCACTACAAGTTTCCCTTCTTATTTCTTCAGCAGCATCCGAAGGAAGATATCGTACAGCTTCTTCAACACAACTCACAAAAATTAATTAAAGATGGTCCTCTAGGTGTAGGTGCAAAATTGAGTCCCTTGCTTAATACAGACAGCGTCGCATCGTCCAGATTTTTCTCCGTGAAACTGACAACGAAAAACGCCCCACAGTTACCTCTTGTGGCAAGAGACTATAAAATTTTGACATCTACCGAAAACTTGTATTCTTTTGGATCCAGCTCACACTGTCTCAGATCTAGATAGTTTGCCTAAAGAGCTCGCCCACCTAAAGACACTATCTAGAAAAAACGGGTAGTCCTTCTAACAGATCAACAGGGCACTGTCAGTTAAAACCAAGAACTAGAAAGTGGATGAAGGGGAGAACACGCCGGCAAAAACTTCAGCGTTTCTACCTTTTGTGGGCAACATTTCGTTTTAAATAGCAAGAATTCTCTGAAAGTTTCAATCGAAAGTGATTTTACGCTCACCATCTAAGATTGTAGACCTTTTGGGATCGGCGATGTACGACTTATTATTGCGGAAGGCCGGAATTTACAAAATACCTTTCAATGTGGTATGGCTTACATGCGACAGACCACACGTACTATGAAAAAACGCTGCACTGAAAAATCAACGTTTCATCTGCCTTTTGCTACCAAGCAAGTCTGCTATTGCGGAATGCTATTTCCTCTGGACATTCAATGGAGTGTGACAGAACTGTGAATCTAGCCACAACACCATCTTTTTGGCACTCCATTATTAAAGAACTCGTAAAACACGCCTGGTGAAAAATCTGAATGAACTGTGATAGCGACTACCAGTAGGACAGTGCTTGGAATCCCATCATCTCCATAATTTGTTCTAATCGAAGGCGACAGAGTTCCATCAGCGAGAGCGCTGCCTCTGGAAGTACAGTGGTCTGTCAACTTGAACTCAGAAGCATGCGTGAGTAGGAGGGTAAGGGCGGTGCTGGCGCTATTCTGATATCAAATTGGTATGTAAATTATTAAATTGATTAATTGAAACCACGCCCACCCCCAACCCCACACCTCCAGATGATGCATGTATTTTCTTCAGATGGCATGTGGGTCCCCACCTGCTCCCCCAACTCCTCCACCCTGCTCACCCTACAAGCAGGAATTTCGAATTTTGGCGGGAATTTATTTGTCGCAGGGCTCTGCTGACGTCCCACCCTGGAACTGGCAGGAAATTATAAATGATACCCAGATGCGAGAGAGGAGGGTTAGGTTAGTGTACTTTATTTATTTTGGTTGGGAAACTGAAGTAAAGATCGGTCCTAATGGGGTAATTAATCATACAGATCGGTTCTAATTACACAACAATATGCAGAGTGGTACTGAAGGACTCCCTAAAATCGCAAAACAGCTCAAAAATTGATGATGTCATACAGCTGGTCTTATCCTGCTGGGAAAAGATTTCACAAGACCACTCAAAACTAGTGTCAGACACACTCAAACTCTACCCTTCCCCAACAAGCTGTTGGGAAAAAGACTGGTGTGAAAGGTACTATCTCTATTTTCTATCAGAAAATGAGACGAGTGACTGGTGTTGGACAGAGAGGAGTTTAATAACTGTATTACCTGTAAGCATATAGCTGAGGACTGTATCTATCGCTGTTTGATGTCAGAGATCGCTACAGGGACCTGCTCACTGATCACCTCGCAGTCCAGGTAACCTAAGCCAATACATGACACTGCAACTGGTGGAAAATGCATCACTGATTTAATTAAACATCAAAATTGTCATTAAAAAGACCAGCACTAATGAAAGGGCCACAATGCAACAGTTGTACTGGGGAAAATCGTCATCCCATAAGACCTGCTGCTTGGAGAACAGGCAGACTGCCTCCATTGCCTCTGCCAGCCACAGGCCCTGCCGTATGTGAGAGCAGTGTCTTCCCCAGCTGCAGCCGAATAAGCCTCCAGGGAAGAGCGTGTGACTGGATGCCCAATCCGGTGATTCTTCACTAATACAAAAGGGAAATTTAGCGGCACCACCCCTTCCCACAAGCCACCCCCATGGTTGGGTACAGCTGCACCGGCGATCTCACACACCCTGGCACATCCCCCACACCACCCCACCGCTATCGACCACCATTGTGGGATGGAGAATACTTTCATTTAACTTCAATGTATCTCTTATAATCAAGGATCTTTTAAAAAGCAAACCACAACCATGACAATAATAAATGTCCTCTTGCCATGAGAACAGGCGCAGTCCTCTTTCCTACAGTTTATGAGCGAAATCGGTAACGTACACCCAAGAAGGTGTGGAGTGTTCTAACAACAGTATTACTCTAGAAATAAGAGGCAAGCTTAAAATGGCCGAACACTGTCATCTAGAAAAACTGATGGAGGGAATAGAGCTAATCGTTAAAGCCATAAAAGACGTAGTTTACAGGAAAAAATGAGACATGTTTTGGAATGCGAGCACATTCTTCCTTTGTACCTGTCAAATTACAGATTGGAGAAAGAACTGGAGGAGTCGAATGTAAATTTAAATTATAAGATAAAAATTAAGGTGGATGTAATTAAAACCACACCAAGTAAAAATAAAGAAAGAGTTGTTTTCTGTGTATAAATGTACATGTAGAAGCTAATAAAGATTTTGTACAAGAATATTTGTTTTCAAATTCTCTCTGCCCTACCAAAAATACAAACAAAGAGACTGCTATTTATGATGATCCGCTTGTATGGGATGTGGATAGTTGCAGCACCCTGAAAAGTAGTTGAAACTAGGTAGTTGAAGGCAAAGCAACAATCGTTTCTTACCTTTATGAAAACATCCTTTGTTTGTCGGCAAGTGGATGGAAAAGTGGACGCATCTGCTATCTTTAGAAAATCACCCTTTATTCATTCTGAGACAGACAGAAAGCCTAGTATGCCCGACTACAGCTTCATCCCTCGAAATGTATGTTGTTGTTTTCGTAAGGGCACAGTTGTGGGAGGAAGACATTAACCTTCAAAAACAAATCTATTGTTCATGGTAGATGCCTACCACCGCACGCCTTGAGGATATCCCTGTACATTACAATCATCAACGGATTTCCAACTGCTGGTGTCACCCCCTGTGGTGTGGAAGCCGAGGGAACCGCTAGCGTGGGCGCGGAAGGTGGGCAAGTGCGGGTGGTCACTGTGCAGATCTCCGGACACTGAGCCAAGTGACGTAGGTGGCGCAGGTTGTGTCATCTCAGGCTGCCTCCGATTTATGAGCAATTGATCAATTTCATTAATTTGCGTATCAATTTGATAACAAATTGCGCCAGCACTGCCCTTACCGTACTAGTTGCACAGAATACTCGCAGCGTACTATGAGTAGGTCGGAACGGAGCAATTCGTCATTCTTTGGTGGCTCACCTGAAGATGACTGGCAGGTGCCCAGGCGAAATACCGCGCAATGAATTAAACGACAACCGGCTGCAAACTCTAAATTTGTGTGTACATTCACTTAGCTGGGGAAAAAATTTGTGATTCACAAGAACGCTGTTCGTCGCCTGGAGCAACGCCTTCGGGAAACATAATCTTCATCTACAAGTAATGGACAGAGGTCATCCAAGTACTAGACGTTCTCCCCAGACAGAAAATGCGATTTTTGAAACCGTTCATCAGTCACTTCGGCATAGTACCCATGATATTGTAAGGCAGTTCCAGATATCTCAAAGGCTGGCTGTTGAAGTGTTGCACGACGGAAAACTGCATCCATATCGTGACACATTACCTTAACACCAGCGACGAGAAGACCGCATTCGACGAGTACAGTTTATTGAATGGCTTTTGCAGCAAGTGGAAGATAAACGAACATTTTCTAAATAATGTGATACGGAGTGATGAATCTAGCTTCACTCATGAAGGTATTTTTAACCTCCACAACAGCCATTATTGCTCAGAAAACACCCCTTTTGTCAAGTGTGAACATAGATTTCAGCCACGCTGTGGCATAAACCTGTGTGCTCAAATCGTGGGATGAGTACTTTTGGGCCCTTACCTATTGCCAGACAAGTTGAATGCGCCACTGTATCGTACGTTTCTTTGTAACACTTTGCCTGACTCATTAGAAATCGTTCCACTTGGTGTTCGACGACAGCTATGGCTTCTGCATAACGGTGCACCGCCACACTTTGGAATGAATGTGGGTAACTTTTTAAATGAAGTGTTTCCAGGGAGATGGATTGGTTCTGGAGGTACAATATTCTGGCCTCCACATATCACAGACCTTAAGGCACTAGATTTTTGTTTGTGGGGACACTTAAAGGGACAAGTTTATAGTACTCCACCCACAGATGTACACAACCAAATAGCTACCATGCATTCCGCTTCGGCAATGGTGGGTGCAGATGTGTTGCGAAGCATCCAGTGAAGTATGATCCAGCGAGTGATGAAGTGTTTGCAAATGTAATGTGGTCGCTCTGAACATTTTCTCTAAGGTGAACGTTGCTTGTACATGTGTGTGCCAGCTCTGTGAAGATCAGTCTCGATATCAATCACACAGAAAGTAACTATTGCGTGTAGCATAATATGCAACCCAGTGTAGCCTACCTATTGTGTTTTTTGTACCTCGTTGTATACAGATGATGTTACTGTTCCCATTAGTATTTTCTGTCGGCTTTATTTGTGTGATGGACGAAACAAATTGTTTGTTTGTGTCTGTAGGGAATACATGTTATGTCTTAATGTTTAAATAAATGTAACAGTAACAGAAAGAAATGAAAAAGATACTGCATTATTGAGGAGTAAATTGGATACAGTTTGATGCTTTAAATGAAAAAAATAAATATTTGGCGCGAACGTGACTGGAACATCGATGAGTCTGCATATTCGTTCTCCACGCCATTGCCTCTTTTCGCTAATTGGAACAGCTCTGGCAAAGCGCAGATTTCGTGCTACCTGTTCTTGGACACGCTATACGCAATTACAGCGTTGCCAGCGCCTCGTTTTTAAATATCATTTTACTTAAACAGGTTTTGCTAAAGACTCTTTTGCCTTCAATTGGGATGAGCAATCGCATGCCGTCCGCAAATGCGGCAGTATTTCTTCACCCTGTACGGTATACCGCTAAAAATAACTGGCAATCGGTATCATTTTACTCTATTCATTCATGGTTCCAACAATATTTCGTAGTTCTTAACACGTTTATGTCTGTTTTAATAATAAAATACAAGTTATAAACTCCTTTTGTAAAATTAACATATCGAGCAGTTGTTGTTGTTGTTGTTGTTGTCTTCAGTCCTGAGACTGGTTTGATGCAGCTCTCCATGCTACTCTATCCTGTGCAAGCTTCTTCATCTCCCAGTACTTACTGCAACCTACGTCCTTCTGAATCTGCTTAGTGTATTCATCTCTTGGTCTCCCTCTACGATTTTTACCCACCACGCTGCCCTCCATTGCTAAATTTGTGATCCCTTGATGCCTCAGAACATGTCCTACCAACCGGTCCCTTCTTCTAGTCAAGTTGTGCCACAAACTCCTCTTCTTCCCAATTCTATTCAATACCTCCTCATTAGTTACGTGATCTACCCATCTAATCTTCAGCATTCTTCTGTAGCACCATATTTCAAAAGCTTCTATTCTCTTCTTGTCCAAACTATTTATCGTCCACGTTTCACTTCCATACAAATACTTTCAGATACGACTTCCTGACCCTTAAATCTATACTCGATGTTAACAAATTTCTCTTCTTCAGAAACGCTTTCCTTGCCATTGCCAGTCTACATTTTATATCCTCTCTACTTCGACCATCTTCAGTTATTTTTCTCCCCAAATAGCAAAACTCCTTTACTACTTTAAGCGCCTCATTTCCTAATCTGGTTCCCTCAGCATCACCCGATTTAATTAGACTACATTCCATTATCCTCGTTTTGCTTTTGTTGATGTTCATCTTATATCCTCCTTTCAATACACTGTCCATTCCGTTCAACTGCTCTTCCAAGTCCTTTGCTGTCTCTGACAGAATTACAATGTCATCGGCGAACCTCAACATTTTTATTTCTTCTCCATGGATTTTAATACCTACTCCGAACTTTTCTTTTGTTTCCTTTACTGCTTGCTCAATATACAGGTTGAATAACATCGGGAACAGACTACAACCCGGTCTCCCTCCATTCCCAACCGCTGCTTCCCTTTCATGCCCCTCGACTCTTATAACTGCCATCTGGTTTCTGTACAAATTATAAATAGCCTTTCGCTCCCCGTATTTTACCCCTGCCATCTTTAGAATTTGAAAGAGAGTATTCCAGTCAACATTGTCAAAAGCTTTCTCTAAGTCTACAAATGCTAGAAACGTAGGTTTGCCTTTTCTTAATCTATTTTCTAAGATAAGTCGTAGGGTCAGTATTGCCGCACGTGTTCCAACATTTCTGCGGAATCCAAACTGATCTTCCCCGAGGTCGGCTTCTACCAGTTTTTCCTTTCGTCTGTAGAGAATTCGCGTTAGTATTTTGCAGCAGTGACTTATTAAACTGATAGTTCGGTAATTTTCACATCTGTCAACACCTGCTTTCTTTGGGATTGGAATTATTATATTCTTCTTGAAGTCTGAGGGTATTTCACCTGTCTCATACATCTTGCTCACCAGATGGTAGAGTTTTGTCAGGACTGTCTCTCCCAAGGCCGTCAGTAGTTCCAATGGGATGTTTTCTACTCCCGGGGCCTTGTTTCGACTCAGGTCTTTCAGTGCTCTGTCAAACTCTTCACGCTGTATCGTATCTTCCATTTCATCTTCATCTACCTCCTCTTCCATTTCCATAATATTGTCCTCAAGTACATCGCCCTTGTATAGACCCTCTATATACTCCTTCCACATTTCTGCTTTCCATTCTTTGCTTAGAACTGGGTTTCCATCTGAGCTCTTGATATTCATACAAATGGCTCTCTTTTCTCCAAAGGTCTCTTTAATTTTCCTGTAGGCAGTATCTATCTTACCCCTAGTGAGATAAGCCTCTACATCCTTACATTTGTCCTCTAGCCATCCCTGCTTAGCCATTTTGCACTTCCTGTCAATCTCATTTTTGAGACGTTTGTATTCCTTTTTGGCTGCTTCATTTACTGCGTTTTTATATTTTCTCCTTTCATCAATTAAATTCAATATTTCTTCTGTTACCCAAGGATTTCTACTAGCCCTTGTCTTTTTACCTACTTGATCCTCTGCCGCCTTCACTACTTCATCCCTCAGAGCTACCCATTCTTCTTCTACTGTATTTCTTTCCCCCATTCCTGTCAATTGTTCCCTTATGCTCTCCCTGAAACTCTGTACAACCTCTGGTTTTTTCAGTTTATCCAGGTCCCATCTCCTTAAATTCCCACCTTTTTGCAGTTTCTTCAGTTTTAATCTACAGATCATAACCAATAGATTGTGGTCGGAGTCCATATCTGCCCCTGGAAATGTCTTACAATTTAAAACCTGGTTCCTAAATCTCTGTCTTACCATTATATAATCTATCTGATACCTTTGATACCTTTTAGTATCTCCAGGGTTCTTCCATGTATACAACCTTCTTTTATGATTCTTGAACCAATTGTTAGCTATGATTAAGTTATGCTCTGTGCTCTACCAGACGGCTTCCTCTTTCATTTCTCTCCCCCAATCCATATTCACCCACTATGTTTCCTTCTCTCCTTTTTCCTACTTTCGAATTCCAGTCACCCATGACTATTAAATTTTCGTCTCCCTTCACTACCTGAATAATTTCTTTTATCTCATCATACTTTTCATCAATTTCTTCATCATCTGCAGAGCCAGTTGGCATATAAACTTGTACTACTGTAGTAGGCATGGGCTTCGTGTCTATCTTGGCCACAATAATGCGTTCACTATGCTGTTTGTAGTAGCTTACCCGCACTCCTATTTTTTTTATTCATTATTAATCCTACTCCTGCATTACCCCTATTTGATTTTGTATTTATAACCCTGTATTCACCTGACCAAAAGTCTTGTTCCTCCTGCCACCGAACTTCGCTAATTCCCACTATATCTAACTTTAACCTATCCATTTCCCTTTTTAAATTTTCTAACCTACCTGCCCGATTAAGGGATCTGACATTCCACGCTCCGATCCGTAGAACGCCAGTTTTCTTTCTCCTGATAACGACGTCCTCTTGAGTAGTCCCCGCCCGGAGATCCGAATGGGGGACTATTTTACCTCCGGAATATTTTACCCATGAGGACGCCATCATCATTTAACCATACAGTACAGCTGGACGCCCTCGGGAAAAATTACGGCTGTAGTTTACCCTTGCTTTCAGCCGTTCGCAGTACCAGCACAGCAGTAAATTTTAAAAAATGAATTTATTGTTGAAAGGTCTAACTCAGTAAGAAAGTGGGTAGCTTTTTGATTATGTATTTGATGCTAATAGTTCTGATATAGATGCAGAAATTAACGATATGGAATACGACGTGCGAGAATCGTAAATAAAAGCAATTTAACTAGGCGTGGAACATAACTGAACATCAGCCCCAAATGAAATCAAAAATTACTTAGCTGTTTGCATTGTCATATTGCACGTAGAATCGGAATTGCCGGCCGAAGTGGCCGCGCGGTTCTGGCGCTGCAGTCTGGAACCGCGAGACCGCTACGGTCGCAGGTTCGAATCCTGCCTCGGGCATGGATGTGTGTGATGTCCTTAGGTTAGTTAGGTTTAACTAGTTCTAAGTTCTAGGGGACTAATGACCTCAGAAGTTAAGTCCCATAGTGCTCAGAGCCATTTGAACCATTTGAACCAATCGGAATCAAGTACCAGTTTCGATAACGGGATCAACAAGAATCAACTCACTGAAAGCACATTTGTTATTCAAGCAAGGAAGCACAGACGAAGTTGAAATGCCTGCCACAGAATGAACACATAAAATGCCATAGTAATATAGTTCGTAAATAATAATATGTTTCATAAATAAGTGAGCTTCCGGAAATTACAAACCTTAAACAAGAAATAATTTTGGGAGGTGGGAATCTAGGCAGCGACCATGCACATGGTGAACCAGCAACTGTAGACACTACAACACTTCGGTTGACGTATGGCATACGGTAAACTCTCTTCTTCGTTGTTCTGCAACTTTTTCCACTTTACGTTGAGTATAATGTAATGGTACACTTGACTGGAAATGGCGAAGGAACTAAAACAATGTCGTGTTATTTCTTCAAGATGAATGTTACAAAAAAGCTGATGTATGATAACAATGAAAGGCAAATGCCTTCGTAGGATAACCTCAAATGTAAAGAGAGGAAGGTGATGAAAGAAAGAAGGGGATGAAACGGAGGAGAAAGTAAAGTTAACTATTACCAGCACCACTGGCCGAAAGTGTGCTTTGTACATGTCAAAAATAGCTACAAATAAAGGTACAAGTCAAAATGCAGATATTGGGACGCTCAAGCCTGACATATGCGATATGTTCTGAATTCAAGGTGTTCTATCGTATTATTTCAGAAAGAAATGATTTCAAGATGTTTTAAACATCATAAAATACTCGTAATTGATAAGGTTTTGCAGTTTTTAACTTTTCGAAAGCTTATTAACAATTTTTATCTGAGCAACAAACTGTAGCAATATTTAACAACTTTTGCACTTCACAGCATGAAACCAAGTAAACTACGCTAATAAACTAAATAAAACACTATTACGATGCCAGTTCGTGCAGATCAAGTTCATTTTCGCTTCATTAGAAGCTGCTAAAGTGAACTATGATAGTTAATGTCGTCCGCTACACATACCTGTCGTCTACATGTGATTCAAGGCGCCATGAAAAGCTACTCTGTAAGTACCAGATAGTAGTGCTACATGTAATTCTATAGTCTGAAAAACATTTAAAGTTCTTGGAAGAGGGCATGTTTGATTCTACAATAGAGTAAGGTTGCTTCCCGTGGAAAACATATCTGAATCTCTGGGAGATTTCTGCGGGGTAGTAGAACAGCTTAAGAATATTCAGCTTCAGCTCTGATAGTCGGTACTTGATGTTTTGTATGCAGCAAATGATAAAATACGATAAAAGACATGGTGGAGTTTCTTGGATAACGCAAGTGTAGAGGAAATGTTGGATGAGGATGGAAACTGTCAGGATGTGCCGTATTAAAACTCGTCTGAGTTTCCCAAGTGATTTATTATTTCCAGCTACAGTGCCCCGATTCCTCTCGGTCTGCATCACCGGGTCCCACAATGCTGAGGTCACCAATTCGCTGTCTGCGACACAGTTTAGTATGGAATGGGTGCCTCGGCGACCCGTGCAGTGCACTGCTGTGTGTCGGCCTTGTACGGCTGCAGAGTTGTGACAACGTCAGGATGCACCGGTCTCCGGCCCTGCCACCTCAGTACCACGAGGTGGCCCACAGCGTGCTTCCTCGCTGGCATGGCTAACATCACGACGACAACAAGTGCCTGCGATCCAGTGTCCAAATCTGTGGCCCTCGTCTCAGGATGCCTCCGGCGTGTGTTCGAAGCCAACATGACTGCCCGCAGTAGCGAGCCGTGGCGTGGCCCGCTGCTGGCTGGCTACGGACCCCGTGTTGGCCTCAGAGGGTCGAACCAGAGACCTGCCGTGGACTGGAATGTTGGCGCCCCATCTGCTGCTGCGTGTAGCCGGTGGTGTGACATGCTCCGCTGTCCAGGAGAGCTGTCACACTTGAACCGGCGCCTATTTATACATGGCTGAGTGTCTCTGTTTTGTTAATGCGCCGCTTCAAGTCATGTACTCATAACTCCTGAGTTGGGCCAATGGGCCCCTTCTGCCTGTAACTTGGGCCACGCACACTGCTGCGTTTACTCTTTTCAGTGGATCTACGGTCCTGTGGCCTCAATTCTACTTTGCAACTGCTGGTAACGTAACTTACTGTCAACAGGCCCGCGCCTGGCTGTAACTCCTACACTCAGAAATATTGCACCGAAGCTAACCTTTTCCCATTTCAAACGATGGTGCTGCTGCTCAATAGATACTGAATTTAACAGACAAATGGAGAGAATATATGTAAATGTAGTAACTGAAGCAGTCAAAAGAGAATACAAACGCCTTAAAAAATGAGATCGCCTGCACCACTCCAAATGCAGTCGTTTTTGTTGTGATGTTAATGGCAGTCGACGCACGGAAAGTTATATCTCTAGTCCAGCTGCTCCTTCTCTCTAATCAATAGTGCGGAGTAACACACAATGCTGCAAGGTGTTCATTATTTGTTCTCTGATCTCAGACGCAGATGTGAAGGGATTACAATGTGATTGGCGCACATTACATCGATCCTCCTTTGTGGTGCTCAGACTTGGTGGACCAGAACCTTGACGACGAGTATTCCCTGTCCTCATTTCCCCTTGCAGCCCGGCGTTGAGCCACTATGACATACGAATGCCCCACAAATCTAGATATTCCACAATTCGACCAGCCAGGCTAATGGAGACCCAAAATGCGGCTCCTATCATACTCTGCCAGATGCTGATAAAGCTGTCTCATATGAGTGCGTGGCATCTCTATATCTTTCACAGTGATCACTCATCATCTCACGGTGTTAACGTCCCTTATATATCGTAACAGGCCTCGTAACAACACTAACTATGAACAACACTAAGGCATGTTGGTGGGCATTCTACCTGAGAGAGATAACTGCAACTCCTATCATTTACGTACCCATTGATGGTTTGTACATGTACAAAGTTACATTGACACCTGATCTTGCCTTGTGGGTGCTTCATTTTTTTTTTTTTTTTTTCAGGCAGAGTATACACTCCTGGAAATGGAAAAAAGAACACATTGACACCGGTGTGTCAGAGCC
Organism: Schistocerca serialis cubense; assembly: GCF_023864345.2. Lineage (NCBI taxonomy): Eukaryota > Metazoa > Arthropoda > Insecta > Orthoptera > Acrididae > Schistocerca > Schistocerca serialis. The sequence continues at coordinate 399,826,198 of NC_064640.1, read as the reverse complement.
ACCATACTTGCTCCGGACACTGCGAGAGGGCTGTACAAGCAATGATCACACGCACGGCACAGCGGACACACCAGGAACCGCGGTGTTGGCCGTCGAATGGCGCTAGCTGCGCAGCATTTGTGCACCGCCGCCGTCAGTGTCAGCCAGTTTGCCGTGGCATACGGAGCTCCATCGCAGTCTTTAACACTGGTAGCATGCCGCGACAGCGTGGACGTGAACCGTATGTGCAGTTGACGGACTTTGAGCGAGGGCGTATAGTGGGCATGCGGGAGGCCGGGTGGATGTACCGCCGAATTGCTCAACACGTGGGGCGTGAGGTCTCCACAGTACATCGATGTTGCCGCCAGTGGTCGGCGGAAGGTGCACGTGCCCGTCGACCTGGGACCGGACCGCAGCGACGCACGGATGCACGCCAAGACCGTAGGATCCTACGCAGTGCCGTAGGGGACCGCACCGCCACTTCCCAGCAAATTAGGGACACTGTTGCTCCTGGGGTATCGGCGAGGACCATTCGCAACCGTCTCCATGAAGCTGGGCTACGGTCCCGCACACCGTTAGGCCGTCTTCCGCTCACGCCCCAACATCGTGCAGCCCGCCTCCAGTGGTGTCGCGACAGGTGTGAATGGAGGGACGAATGGAGACGTGTCGTCTTCAGCGATGAGAGTCGCTTCTGCCTTGGTGCCAATGATGGTCGTATGCGTGTTTGGCGCCGTGGAGGTGAGCGCCACAATCAGGACTGCATACGACCGAGGCACACAGGGCCAACACCCGGCATCATGGTGTGGGGAGCGATCTCCTACACTGGCCGTACACCACTGGTGATCGTCGAGGGGACACTGAATAGTGCACGGTACATCCAAACCGTCATCGAACCCATCGTTCTACCATTCCTAGACCGGCAAGGGAACTTGCTGTTCCAACAGGACAATGCACGTCCGCATGTATCCCGTGCCACCCAACGTGCTCTAGAAGGTGTAAGTCAACTACCCTGGCCAGCAAGATCTCCGGATCTGTCCCCCATTGAGCATGTTTGGGACTGGATGAAGCGTCGTCTCACGCGGTCTGCACGTCCAGCACGAACGCTGGTCCAACTGAGGCGCCAGGTGGAAATGGCATGGCAAGCCGTTCCACAGGACTACATCCAGCATCTGTATGATCGTCTCCATGGGAGAATAGTAGCCTGCATTGCTGCGAAAGGTGGATATACACTGTACTAGTGCCGACATTGTGCATGCTCTGTTGCCTGTGTCTATGTGCCTGTGGTTCTGTCAGTGTGATCATGTGATGTATCTGACCCCAGGAATGTGTCAATAAAGTTTCCCCTTCCTGGGACAATGAATTCACGGTGTTCTTATTTCAATTTCCAGGAGTGTATTAAATGGACATGGGTCTCGAAACTCCTGTACATCTCTTCATAATACATTAATCGTGGGCACAAATAGGATTAAAACGTATCAGCATACCACAAAAAACTCCCTCTCATATGAACTGTTAAAAATCCGTCTTGTACATTATGCATGATGTAGCCTGTTTTCATTTCAGTTTTAGTGCTGTTTAATGCCCGAATAACTGATTCAGTGATGGATATGTAGAGGCGGACCAGTTACCTAGCTTTCACAGTCTCCAGGCCTAAACCCATTACACTTTAATTTGGAGGAGCATTTGTAAGTTATTTTGAATGGAGCAACGGTACATGAAGCAAGGTGTCTTCGTGTGCTTACTGTGAAAGGCTGAGAAACCGTACGTAATTCTCTAAGGATACGTCAGCCTATTCGAGATTCAATGTGGCCGCGGTTTGCATGATTACATCTATCAATGCTAACAGATGGCATTATGAATATTTCATGTTGTGTGCTGTTAAATTCAGTTCCTGTGTGTTTCCTACGATTAATATACTGTGAAGAGTTATAGAAATAAGTTCTAACACTGAATTAAAGTGTTTCTAAATACATGTCCAACGAACACATTTTCAACTTCTATGTGTGACAAACGCCTCCTGAAAATTTGGCCATGCCTTTTTGTTACACCCTGAATATGGTGTGTACAGAATATTGGTTCCATGTGCTCCACACCAATGACAGATGCTTCTCTGATACGAAGTAGGAAAAACATCTGCGTGTTGGAGTGTACGATGTGTAAATTCAGAGATATCAGTTGTGTAAAGCGTAGATAACATTGACCTGGGGATGTATACTTTGGTAATCGATTGTTAGCAAGTAAAGCATCGTGAGTTTTTCTTCTTTTCTTGGAATATCGTGAATGTATGACTGCAGACATTTTGTTAAGCCGTTTTAGAGGAAAACATATTCATATGATGTTTCTAGACCTTCGAAATGCTTTAGATCGACACCTTCTACAGAAAGAATGCTCCTCTAGGAAATCTAATCAGGGAAGAAAAAGGATGGTTACGGATTTAACAGCCTGTCAACGACAATGCCTTTAGAAATGAAGCACAAGCTTAACCCCTTAATATCTGAATAAATTTCTACGTGGCAGAAAAAAATCAAAGATTATGTCGCCCTAGAAGTACCCGAAACATTCAGGATATGGAAACACACTCCTGTAGCGTTGGTAGCTTCATATAGAATCTGGACCTATCGGCAATGACGCTGAAAAACAGTTAATATTTCATTTATTAGCGTCGCATTGGTATGATACGAATTCGCTAAGATAGAAGTTGAGGGGTTAAGCTGGGAAGAAAATGGGAAAACGATTCATTGATTGTATACTAAAAAGCGGCAGCTTGTCGACAAGAAAGATTGCATACAAAGCATTTCTGTCGCCCTTATCAGGTCAGACTAATAGAGGACATCGAACGTATGCAGAGAAGACCAGTGTGGATGGGTGAAGGCGTGTTTGACTGACGAAAGAGCAAAAATTAAGAATCTAAACTGCTAGATAATTGAAGAATGACGCCATACATCTCACGAGATCCTGCTTGTTGTTTTTGTTGTTGTCTTCAGTCCGAAGACTGGTTTGATGTAGCTCTCCATGCTACTCTATCCTGTGCAAACCTCTTCATCTCCAAATACCTACTACAGCCTACATCCTTCTAAATATGCTTACTGTATTCATCTCTTGGTCTCCCCTCCCACACACACACACACACACACACACACACACACACACACACTTCCTTCCAATACTAAATTGGTGATCTTTTGATGTCTAAGAATATGTCCCATCAACCGATCCCTCCTTCCAGTCGGGATGTGCCTCAAATTTCTTTTCTCCCAAATTCTATTCAGTACCTCCTCATTGGTTACCTGATCTACACATTTAATCTTCAGCATTCTTCTGTAGCACCATGTTTTTTTCAAAAGCTTCTATTCTTTTCTTGTCTAGATTGTTTATCGTCCATATTTCACTTCCATACGTGCCTACACTCCCCACAAATGCTTTTCTTGCCGTTGCCAGTCTACATTTTACATCGTCTCTACCTTGGTCATCATCAGTTATTTTGCTGCACAAATAGCAAAACTCATATTCTACTTTCAGTGTCTAGTTTCCTAATCTAATTCCTTTAACATCACATGATTTAATTCGACAACTGCATTATATTTGTTTTGGTTTTGTTGATGTTTATCTGCTATCCTTCTCTCAAGACACTGCCATTCCTTTCAACTGCTCTTCCAAGTCTTTTGCTGTCTTCGACAGAATTACAGTGTCACTGGGAAAGTTTTTGTTTCATCTCCCTGGACTTAAATTCCTACTCCAAGTTTCCTTTACTGCTTGCTCAATGTACAGATTGAATAACATCGGAGATAGGCTACAACACCGTCTCGTTCCCTTCTCAACCACTGCTTACCTTTCATGCCCCTCGAGTCTTATAACTGCCGTCTGGTTTCTGTACAAGTATAAGTAGCCTTCCACTCTCTCTATTTTACCCCCGCTAACTTCAGAATTCTAAAGAGAATATTCCACGTAACAATGTCAAAGGCTTTCTATAAGACTTCAAATGCTATATATATATATATATATATATATATATATATATATATATATATGTTTGCCTTTCCTTGATCTATCTTAAAACAAGAGTTGTTCCTGCATTTCTCCTGAATCCAAACTGATCTTCCCCGTGGTCGGCTTCCGCCAGTTTTCCCATTCTTCTGTAAGGAATTCATGTTAGTATTTTGCAACAATGACTTAGTAAACCGATAGTCGGTAATATTCATAGCTGTCAGCACCTGCTTTCTTTGGAATTGGAATTACTATATTCTTCTTGAAGTCTGTGGGCATATCACCTGTTCCACACGTCTTGAAAACCGGATGGAATAGCTTCGTCATGCCTGGCTCTTCCAAAGCTATCAGTAGTTCGGACGGAATGTCGTTTACTCCAGGGGCGTTGTTTCGAGTTAGATCTTTCAGTGCTCTGTCAAATTCTTCTCGCAGTGTATCTCCTTTCTCATCTTCATCTACGTCCTCTTCCATTTCTATAGGACTGTCGTCAAGTATATCCCCCTTGTACAGACCCTCTATATACTCCTTCCAATTTCCAGATTTCTCTCCTTTGCTTAGGACTGGTTTCACACCTGAGCTCTTGACATTCATGCAGCTGCTCCTCTTTTCTCCAAAGACCTCTTTAATTTTTCTGTAGGTGTTGTCTATCTTTCCCCTAGTGACAGATGCTTCTAAATCCTTATATTTGTCCTCTAGCCATTCCGGCTTAGCCATTTTGAACTTACCGTCTATCTCATTTCCTAGACTCCTGTATTCCCTTTTGCCTGCTTCAGGAAGCATGGACTGCTGACGAATGACGTCTCACTGTGTTGAGCGATGAATTGCGGTTCTGTACTGCCCTGGATGACCATCTTCGGCAAGTTTGGTGGCGTCCTGAGGAGAGGTCCAATTTTTAATGCTTTGGAGAGGCACATTGGTGTTACTCCTAGCGTCATGGTGTGCGAAACCGTCGGGTATGACTTCGGGTTACGGCCTGTCGTGACTGACGTAACTCTGACGGAACAACGGTACGTCATGCACATCTTCTATCATGAGGTGTTACCGCTCATGTGACAGTATCGCGTCACAATTTTTCAACAGGATAATGCACGTCCACAGATGGAACGTGTTTCTACGATCTGACTGCGTGACAGTGAGGTACTTCCGTGGCCAGCAAGTTCTCTATTCTGTCCCCAACAGAATATTTGTGGGACCAGCTCGGACGTCAAGTTCGTCCCAAAGCCAGTATCCGGAATATCAGGGACGAGTTACAACAGTTGTTTGTGCGCCAGCTAGCCTCAGAAGAGGATACAACATCTTTATGACACCCATTTCAACTGAACCAGTGATCACGTACAGGCCAGAAGTGGTGCAACCTCATACTAATAAGTGGGCTCATACCTCCAATTTAGTAGTAAATTTGATTCGATTTTAACACTATAATAACATCACTTAGCTTCTCAGTCAGTGAAGTTTTATTTCTTTTCCTCCTCCCCTTCGGAATGCTTTACTTTTTTGTAGGGCAGTGAAACTTCTTCTTCTCTGCGTGAAGGATGTATCCGGAAATTTAATCGCTTTTTGTTGCTACACCCTGTATATCTTTGTTAAATTCAGACAGAAACTGATAAAAGCTAAATTCCAATAAATACCGACTACGAGTACGAACACAGACAGCATATATGCTGTCTCAGATGGCTTCACGCGTCAGACATTCAGGCAGCTCCCGATTACGTGTCGGGATAATAATTTAACGGCCGTTTTCTAACTAACTAACTAACTAACTAACTAACTAACCGACACTGACAAGGGAAACTCCCCATCGCATCCCCCCTCAAATTTTGCCGTAAGATGGCCCATTGGATGGCCCCTCAGAAACTGACGGCATCAAGCATGAAAACAGGAAGAAGGTCTACTGAACTGTGGAAAAAAGAAGCAAAATAGGAACAGTGAACGTTCAAAGGTCAACATGTGCAATTGCGAGCGACGTTAACTGACTGTGGCGTCGTGGTCATGTGGTCACGTTGTTGGACTGCCCAGCGGCATATGGGCGTTCAAGTCTCCCTCATGTATCACTCTCTTTTTTATCGACAAAATTTGGAGCTGCCCGCTCGTTCATTGACTTGTCTGTTCACTGTATTCAAATCTGTGTCTGTATCGTGGTGTAACGTCCTTTTGAAACAGTGACGCACCTCCTATTTGTTCTACGCAAGAGGAGTTAACATGCGGTCCTTGCGTTTTGAAAGTTTTGACTCTTAAATATCTTCGTTGTAACATAGTTCGCACCCGTTTATTTGTTGTTTACATTTCTGTGAGAGAGCTATGAGGCATCTCGCATGCTCTCACTATTCATCACATTTACTTGCGACGGTGATACAAAACACATGACTCATATTCTGTAAACAATGTATAGTATGACAATTGCCAAGACTACAGAAGGAGAACAGACACGTCAATCAACGGACGAACAGTTCATAATTTCGTGGAAAAAGATGGGTCACGGGGGAGGTCTGAACACAGATCTCCCGCCTCGCAGTCCAGCACCGTGACCACACAATCACGACACCATGCGTGGTGCAAGTCGCTCGATGTTGCACATCTTGAGCTTGGATCGTTCACTGTTGCTATTTTGTTTCTCTTTTCACAATTCAGTACACCTTGTTCCTGTTTTCATTCTTGATCTGTGTTCAGCTTTTGAGGATACACACATTTGCCTATTTTACCACTGAATCTGACGAGGTGCGATGGGAAATTTCCCTTGCGAGCATAAATACATAATCTTACAATTCGGCCGGCTAGAGTGGCCGAGCGATTCCAGGCGCTTCAGTCTGGAACCGCGCGACCTCTACAGTCGCAGGTTCGAATCCTGCCTCGGGCATGGATGTGTGTGATGTCCTTAGATTAGTTAGGTTTAAGTAGTTCTAAGTTCTAGGAGACTGATGACCTCAGCTGTTAAGTCCCATAGTGCTCAGAGCCATTTGAACCATTTCTTACAATTCGGTAGGCAATAAGTTACAGTTTACCAGCACTTTCTGTGGCTTTTAAAAAGTGTTTTAATGCATAAATAATAACATTTTTAATTAACGTGTTGCGATGTCACATAAAAATCGGAAAATTGATTCAAATTGCATCTCTCCAATAGGTAACAGAGTGTCCCTAAGAAAGGCTCACGAGTTGAGGTGTCAGTCATCATGCAACTGGGAAGTAATTACATACGGTACACTTCAATGTTCAGTTTTAGAGTTTTTCTCATTCCCTGAATGTATCAATAACCTTTCATAAGTTATATTATTTTCATATCTACACTGCATTATCAGTGCTGAGAGGTAATGCCTGAAATACCGTATTCTTGACACACTCTTGACACTGTGGATCCCGCAATATTGAATTCCCTAACGGTTTCCGAAATAGAATGTCCCATGCTTCTAGCTCCAGCTACAATTCTGCGTTCAGAGTCTGTTAATTCCCCTGGTATGGCCATAATCACCAGAGTACAAATGACAGCTCCGCCAATGCACTGCCCTTTTATACCTTGTGTACAAGATAATACCGCCATGGATTCCGTAGAAATACTGGAACACGTGAGGCAATACTGACCTTACGACTTATCTTAGAAGAAAGATTAAGGAAAGGCAAACCTACGTTTCTAGCATTTGTAGACCTAGAGAAAGCTTTTGACAATGTTGACTGGAATACTCTCTTTCAAATTCTAAAGGTGGCAGGGGTAAAATACAGGGAGCGAAAGGCTATTTACAACTTGTACAGAAACCAGATGGCAGTTATAAGAGTTGAGGGACATGAAAGGGAAGCAGTGGTTGGGAAGGGGGTAAGACAGGGTTGTAGCCTCTCCCCGATGTTATTCAATCTCTATATTGAGCAAGCAGTAAAGGAAACAAAAGAAAAATTTGGAGTAGGTATTAAAATCCATGGAGAAGAAATAAAAACTTTGATGTTCGCCGATGACATTGTAATTCTGTCAGAGACAGCAAAGGACTTGGAAGAGCAGTTGAACGGAATGGATGGTGTCTTGAAGGGAGGATATAAGATGAACATCAACAAAAGCAAAACGAGGATAATGGAATGTAGTCGAGTTAAGTCGGGTGATGCTGAGGGTATTAGATTAGGAAATGAGACACTTAAAGTAGTAAAGGAGTTTTGCTATTTGGGGAGCAAAATAACTGATGTGGACGAAGTAGAGAGGATATAAAATGTGGACTGGCAATGGCAAGGAAAGCGTTTCTGAAGAAGAGAAATTTGTTAACATCGAGTATAGATTTAAGTGTCAGGAAGTTATTTCTGAAAGTATTTGTATGGAGTGTAGCCATGTATGGAAGTGAAACATGGACGGTAAATAGTTTGGACAAGAAGAGAATAGAAGCTTTTGAAATGTGGTGCTACAGAAGAATGCTGAAGATTAGATGGGTAGATCACATAACTAATGAGGAAGTATTGAATAGGATTGGGGAGAATAGAAGTTTGTGGCACAACTTGACCAGAAGAAGGGATCGGTTGGTAGGACATGTTCTGAGGCATCAAGGGATCACCAATTTAGTACTGGAGGGCAGTGTGGAGGGTAAAAATCATAGGGGGAGACCAAGAGATGAATACACAAAGCAGATTCAGAAGGATGTAGGTTGCAGTAGGTACTGGGAGATGAAGAAGCTTGCACAGGATAGAGTAGCATGGAGAGCTGCATCAAACCAGTCTCAGGACTGAAGACCACAACAACAACAACTGTACACGTGGCCGGCCGAAGTGGCCGTGCGGTTAAAGGCGCTGCAGTCTGGAACCGCAAGACCGCTACGGTCGCAGGTTCGAATCCTGCCTCGGGCATGGATGTTTGTGATGTCCTTAGGTTAGTTAGGTTTAACTAGTTCTAAGTTCTAGGCGACTAATGACCTCAGCAGTTGAGTCCCATAGTGCTCAGAGCCATTTGAACCAATCTGTACACGTGTACTGTGCTGGCGTAAGCTGTCGTCAGCACACCAGTCGGCAAAGATGAGCAAGAAGATCGATAGTAGGTGCTGGATCAAGGGCGTCTATGAGGAGAGAGGTCAAAGACAAGGCGCCGCCAACGCCCTCTACCGCAAGTACACTCCTGGAAATGGAAAAAAGAACACATTGACACCGGTGTGTCAGACCCACCATACTTGCTCCGGATACTGCGAGAGGGCTGTACAAGCAATGATCACACGCACGGCACAGCGGACACACCAGGAACCGCGGTGTTGGCCGTCGAATGGCGCTAGCTGCGCAGCATTTGTACACCGCCGCCGTCAGTGTCAGCCAGTTTGCCGTGGCATACGGAGCTCCATCGCAGTCTTTAACACTGGTAGCATGCCGCGACAGCGTGGACGTGAACCGTATGTGCAGTTGACGGACTTTGAGCGAGGGCGTATAGTGGGCATGCGGGAGGCCGGGTGGACGTACCGCCGAACTGCTCAACACGTGGGGCGTGAGGTCTCAACAGTACATCGATGTTGTCGCCAGTGGTCGGCGGAAGGTGCACGTGCCCGTCGACCTGGGACCGGACCGCAGCGACGCACGGATGCACGCCAAGACCGTAGGATCCTACGCAGTGCAGTAGGGGACCGCACCGCCACTTCCCAGCAAATTAGGGACACTGCTGCTTCTGAGGTATCGGCGAGGACCATTCGCAACCGTCTCCATGAAGCTGGGCTACGGTCCCGCACACCGTTAGGCCGTCTTCCGCTCACGCCCCAACATCGTGCAGCCCACCTCCAGTGGTGTCGCGACAGGCGTGAATGGAGGGACGAATGGAGACGTGTCGTCTTCAGCAATGAGAGTCGCTTCTGCCTTGGTCCCAATGATGGTCGTATGCGTGTTTGGCGCCGTGCAGGTGAGCGCCACAATCAGGACTGCATACGACCAAGGCACACAGGGCCAACACCCGGCATCATGGTGTGGGGAGCGATTTCCTACACTGGCCGTACACCACAGGTGATCGTCGAGGGGACACTGAATAGTGCACGGTAGATCCAAACCGTCATCGAACCCATCGTTCTACCATTCCTAGGCCGGCAAGGAAACTTGCTGTTCCAACAGGACAATGCACGTCCGCAAGTATCCCATGCCACCCAACGTGCTCTAGAAGGTGTACGTCAACTACCCTGGCCAGCAAGATCTCCGGATCTGTCCCCATTGAGCATGTTTGGGACTGGATGAAGCGTCGTCTCACGCGGTCTGCACGTCCAGCACGAAAGCTGGTCCAACTGAGGCGCCAGGTGGAAATGGCATGGCAAGCCGTTCCACAGGACTACATCCAGCAACTCTACGATCGTCTCCATGGGTGAATAGCAGCCTGCATTGCTGAGAAAGGTGGATATACACGGTACTAGTGCCGACATTGTGCATGCTCTGTTGCCTGTGTCTATGTGCCTGTGGTTCTGTCAGTGTGATCATGTGATGTATCTGACCACAGGAATGTGTCAATAAAGTTTCCCCTTCCTGGGACAATGAATTCACGGTGTTCTTATTTCAATTTCCAGGAGTGTATTTAGATCGCCGCCGCGGACCGGATGGCCCAGTCTCAGTCAGTCTTAGGCGCCAGCGCAGTCGCTCAGTCACTAGCTCACTCACTGATGCACCAACTCCAACTCCTGCTTGGCTTCTGTCATTCATCGCATAGCGGGACTTGTACTTCACCAGCAGTGAAGCTAACGTGGACTATTATGGAAGTGCTTGTGCCACAACACATGGACTCCCTTAAAGATAAGTAGCTTTCTTTTCAAGTAAATAAAGAACACTGTTAATCCATATGTGCAGTTGAGTTGTAGAAAGCGGATACCGGCCACCAAACAACATCCTCTCCCTTGCTTCCCATGGTACAAGACACTACAGTGTCAACGAGAATACAGCATGAATATCGCTCTCCCAAGACTTCTGGGACCTCAGTGTAAATCAGAAGCAAATCAGTCCAGTGACCAAGCCGGCCACAGAACTTTGTTTAACGTGCGTTCTTCTGTCAAGGCTTCATGAATATAAGAGAGCGAAAATCGAGACATGTGGCAGTAGCTCCTTCAAAGCAGTACTGCTTTCCGTATTTCTTTAACTGTGAGTAGAAGTTCCGAAAAATCTGAACATAAGTATCTTTATTTATGGTGGTTCCAAAGAATGACAATAGTGCTACGCCCAAGGACAGTATCCCTGGTAGACACTAAAAATTCGTCCAAGTTCTACCGTGGCAGCTCCCAGAAGGAGAATCGCCTGTATCAGTGACCAGTAGACTGCCAGCGAGAGAGAGATGTTGGTCAAGTTGCGGCAAACACGGAAGCTATCGCAACACAGGGTAACGACTGCATGTCCAAATCTGCCGTCGAAGCATAATAACATCATGCACGCCGAGGGATTCCTTCATTCTAGTGACAAAACAGAGTAAGAAAAGCTGGATATAACGCTACTTTAGGTATTCAGGTTGTCAAGAAACAGAAAAGAGATTCTGAAAGGTAAACTTGCGAAAGCCTGAAGTCACTAGAAGAGCTGACAGTGAGGTCGTACAAAGAGACATTATGTCATAGTCATCCCAACTGCCGCAGAGCACACTGGAAGCACCACCACATATATCCCAACCTTCTTAACAAATGTCTTTTCTGATTGCTGAGTGCTGATTACTGACTGCTTAACGTGTAATCTCAGCCCTTGCGTCAGTTTCAGTTATCCAGAGAGAGGGGAGGCTACGGAAGTTGACCCTCGGCACTCCTAGCTGTCTTTGTTCATCTATGGAACATCGAGTCTGGATGGGAGGACACTTCTCCTGCCAGCAGCACGGCCAGCTTCCGAGGCCATTGCGGGTCTGCTAAAGACTTGACCTGTGTGACATGGACACTGCCCGTCATCCACCTTCGAGTGAGTAAGTGCCGCTGTTGCTCATCCTCTTCCTGTCGCAGACACTGATGCTGCTGGCTTCTGTCTCCTAAACGGGGCCTGAGAGCTGACCCCTGGAGGCAGTGAATACTTTAGGTGGGCTTGTGTTGAGACTCCTGAGCGCAAATCTTCCGACGACCATGAGAGCACTTTGGAGATAGATATGCAGAGCTGCAGGCCGCCGGATTCTGCAGTCGACGGCCATCTGTGACATAGCAGCCGCTACCCGATGCTTCGTGACACTGGCCATATTGCAGTGAGTCACGTGCACACTGGCTTTCCTCCACTGATGAGCCACTGTTTCACCAGCCCAGTTGTGGTGCAGCGCTTTGGTAGACAATCCTGCATTACTGCCTAATTAACGTGTTATTGTCAACGACGTTTTCTCGGTGCTCTTTAGTGTGACTAGAACCTCACTAATACAGCCTGTCTGGCACTCTCCTGATGACTATAGGAATCTGGAACCAGACCCCTATACTACGACAACCAGAAACTGTGCAACAAACTCCATTTTTTGCAATGTGAAGAAAATTCGATGTGAGGGTTTTCGGCGTCTATTAACATGGCCATAAAGGTCAAACTAAGCTTTGTCACTCATAAAATACAGTGTTGGGTGAAGTTCGACATTCATATCCTTTTCTAGAAACCACTTGCTAACAACAGTAAGTGAAGTCTGAACACATGAACTATGGTGTGATTTCAGAAGTAAGGACTCAAGTACAGAATGACAAGATGTACATTTAACATGTGTATTCATATTTATATTCAGCAATCACAATCACAGCATCTATCATTTTGATTGAAAGTGTTGTTGTTGTTGTTGTTGTTGTCGTTGTCTTCTAGTCTGAAGACCGGTTTGATGCAGACCTCCATGCTAGTCTAACCTGAGCACGCCTCTTCATCTTTGCAAAACTAACGTAAACTTCATCTATCTGAACCAGCTTACTGCAGCCATGTCTGGCTTTCTCTCTATAGTTTCTACCACTTCCCCTCTCCACACTTCCCTCCAGTACCGGATTAACGATTTCTTTATGCCTCAAGCTGAGTCCTATCAATGGTGACTTTCAGTCAAATTGTGCCACAAATTTCTTCTCTCCCCACTTAGACTCAGTACATCTTCAGCAGTTGTCTGTTCTACCCACCTAGACATCGTATTATAATGTTAGGCAATGAAACGATTTCGGAAGATCAAATGTAGTATTTCTGCCTTCCCTCAGTCATATTCCTCTTCGGTGTTAGTATAATCACAGAGGAACTGGTCGACTTCACGTAAGACCAAGTGTGTGTGTGTGTGTGTGTGTGTGTGTGTGTGTGTGTGTGTGAGGTTGGGGAACGGGGAGGAGGGAGGCGATTATCAACAAAATTCTTCTCCTTACACTCATTTTGGTTTCGACCAGTTTTGTTTGCCAACAAGGCTCCGACTTCGCTTAAACCTGTGTTGAAGCTCTCACCCTGGTAGCAACATCTTAGTACGTCTAGTGTACCACTTGCAATCTTTCCCATACCTCTCATCCATACTCATCAAATAGATGTCTAAGGCATATTGTAAAATAATTTTGATTTTTATCCACTGATATTTCACATCTTCGGTCTTAAAGATGAATGACTCATGTTGTCTGAGGTAATCTGCAACCTGATTCCTGTTGCGCTTGATACGCAAAGTAATTATTTGAGCGTACTGTCATCCCACTTTACTCAGTATCTGAACATTGAACTAACGCCCCGGCGCTAGTAATTTGAATTGAATCATAGCCGCCGGAACTAAGCTTCGTGGCTAGCACGGAAGGGAGTCAGACAGTGGGTGCCGGGAGCTACATCCGTAGCGAGACAGTGCACTAACGGAATGTAAATCGTTCTGCTTCTACTGATGGTACAAGTTTTGTTGAAAGTGGCCTGGATGCTGTGAAGAATCGAACGGAAGTACTTTCATAGAAGTGTGCTGCACCCACCAATAACTGGAAAAGTACTGTCACCTGCAGTGTTTTTGTGCACGCGAACCGCCGGCCGGTGTGGCCGTGCGGTTCTAGGCGCTTCAGTCCGGAACCGCGTGACCGCTACGGTCGCAGGTTCGAATCCTGCCACTGGCATGGATGTGTGTGATGTCCTTAGGTTAGTTAGGTTTAAGTTGTTCTAAGTTCTAGGGGAGTGATGACCACAGATGTTAAGTCCCATAGTGCTCAAAGCCATTTGAACCATTTTTTTACACGCAAACCTATTACATTATTATCGAGATATTAGAAACTGTATCACTGAAAAACTTCTGCAACACAGTCAGACTGAACTGTGGCTCTTGGGTTGCCACGTGTTAACTGACAGTACGACACCAGTATTTACAAACTTTATTGCGGTACTAGGTTGTAAAATTTTCTGATCTTACTCATCAAGTAATGAACGATCAAGAAATAGTTTCGACCACAGCATGTAACCAACCATTTTCAAATGTACAGTGCAATTTATTATTTCCTGAAGAAATTTCAGAATATTGTGAGATGGCAGAGCGGTTCTAGGCGCTACAGTCTGGAACCGCGTGACCGCTATGGTCGCAGGTTCGAATCCTGTCTCGGGCATATATGTGTGTGATGTCCTTAGGTTAGGTAGGTTTAAGTAGTTCTAAGTTCTAGGGGAATGATGACCTCAGAAGTTAAGTTGGTTGGTTGGTTGTTTGGGGAAGGAGACCAGACAGCGTGGTCATCGGTCTCATCGGATTAGGAAAGGATGGGGAAGGACGTCGGCCGTGCCCATTCAGAGGAACCATCCCGGCATTTGCCTGGAGTGATTTAGGGAAATCACGGAAAACCCAAATCAGGATGGCCGGACGCGGGATTGAACCGTCGTCCTCCCGAATGCGAGTCCAGTGTCTAACCACTGCGCCACCTCGCTCGGTCAGAAGTTAAGTCCATAGTGCTCAGAGCCAATATTGTGAGAGTATTTCTGAGCATGTGGGACGTTATTCGAAACTCACCTTGCTACCTACTTAATGAATAATTTTCACATACAACCTGGTGCAGTGTGAACAGTGAGTGATCGCAAAGTATGTATCGTAGAAAAGTAAATGACTGATATAAACAGTGTCGTGCTCTGGTTGGACATTAACGAACATACATTTCATTTCGTAATGTGCCATGCTGGTATAGGAGACGCGGTGGAATATTCTAACAAAATAATACCGATATAAAACGAAAGGCGTTTAGAAGTGGAGTATCTTCCAACAACTGGGGGAGTATGTCTCTTCCAAGAACGGCGTGCACTGGAAAAGTTACGAGTGAAGGAAACAGAGCCGCCCTCTTAACCAATTACTGATCATACCGCTTACAAATTCAATGCAGATCTGAGGAGCATCGGCCATACAATGCTGCAACATACCTTTGCTCAATACGACGCCAGGTTCGAGGTCAGCAAGAGTGAAAGCTTGAACTTTCTGTAAATGCTACGATGTAGCTGCTATTTCAGTTTCAAAGGGGTGCAGAGGGTGACACCTATTTTACACACAACTGATCTGGTACTGATTGAAAGTTAGTCATCCTCGCAAGCAAACATCGTTTCTTCCAAGTCGAAATTCCGTGGACTCCATTGTCCTCTTTGGTCACTGTATTGTGGCAAAGCTTGCTTTGCTTCCCTTACCCGCTGGATCCGTCTTCGAAATACGGTATGTGTCGTAAGTCTCTCACGTGGCTTCTTGATCTTATTCAAACAGTTCTCTTGCTTCAAGTTGCTGTTTTCCTCAAAATCTTGTCTGCTAATTCTGTACCCAGCAATGACCCCACATCGGTAGGTATTATAATATGTGAACTTCAGTTTGTAAACACTGAATGCAATCTTACATAACTTTACATCAAGACTCATCATATAAGTGTATACATACCATCTACATCGTATTATTGGCGTTTTCTGTCCTCATTACTCATGATGTGCGTCCACTTGTTGGTCGGGTTTGCTACCCTCCGTTGCACACAAAAAAATGAATTTATTAGATCGCACAAAAGCGATTCGTAGGTTCTCGTTCTCCACAAGCACGGTTTTACCGAAAACGTTGAACTTCTCAGCTTTCGACTCAGACTTTTCCGTAGAGGATTTTGTACCTAAAACTGTTTCATTTGCCTATCTCCATCATTCTTCAAAAATTTTTACCATCATAACGGAAACCACAAACAGCGTGTTGCTACTGAATCACATGATATTTCTAAGCAGTAAACAAAAATGGTTCAAATGGCTCTATGCACTATGGGACTTAACATCTCAGGTCATCAGTCTCCTAGACTTAGAATTACTTAAACCTAACTAACCTAAGAACATCACACACATCCATGCCCGAGGCAGGATTCGAACCTGCGATCATAGCAGCAGTGCGGTTCCGGACTGAAGCGCCTAGAACTGCTCGCCCAAAGGCGTCTGGCAAACAGTAATCCCCAAAATCAAGTTACGTACAATAATGAAAGAAATAGAGTATACCAGAAGAATGCACTCAATATTGGCACAATAAAGCCTACCTAAATACTGAATTAACATCATACCATGAACATAATTACACATTATGAAACGTTTTCTACATTTATCCCTCAAAAGGTGTTAAATGCCTTATGGTAAGATAATAAAACTACAGAAAAAAACATTGTATATTTCAGTGTCCTTGAGTTTTCATGATTGCTTGATGATAAGGGTTTTGACCCCACAAAACAGACAGCATTAATTTAAAAAAAAGACAGGCTACATACCATCAGACTTCAAGAAGAATGTAATAATTCCTATTCCAAAGAAGATAGGAGTAGTAGGGCAAAGCCACCGTCGAGCCACTCCCCACTGTTGCCAAATTTATTCAAGATGGCGGTGACAGATTTTGCAACATCACAATGATGTCATGGTGGGGACTTCAAATTTATGTGGGAAAATAGGTCAATTGGGCTACCTCCAGTAACCTAACCCCCTCCCCTCCTCTCCCCCACCCCTCCCCCAGAAAATGGTGGGAAGTTCAAAATTTGGTGGAAAAAAGGTCACTTGGGCTACCTCCACTAACCTAAGAAAATGGTAGTACAAAAGGTTACTTGGGCTACCTCCACTAATCTAAGTCATCCGACTGCCACCTCTTCCTGGGAAGTGGCAGGAAAAGGACTCAGCCTTTGCTGGGCTGCTGGGGAGAGGAAGAAGGGTACTTTATTTATTTTGGAACAATTTACTTATGGATGGATTTCACGTAGGTCATTTATTACACTGATACAAAACACTTCTCGTGACTTTCTTGGGATCATGCTACATAGCCTACAGACCAGCAAACTACTCGTATATTATCAAAATAATGCAGTACACTGATGTATAGACACGCAAACAACTAGTAAATTACCGAAATAATGCATTGCACACCCTACAACACTGCAAACTACTCGTAGATTAACGAAATGATTCATGTAAAACGCTCTGCAGACATGCTCACTGTCAAATAAAGCATTGCACTGTCTACAGACACGAAAACAACTCGAAAATTGTCAAAACAAATCATGTAAAACGCTCTGCAGACACGCTTGCTAATTGTAAACTGTCGAAATAATGCAGTACATAGCCTACAGACATGCAAACTACTCATAAATAATGCTGCACACTGATATACAGACACGCAAACAACTCGTAAATTGTCAGAAAATAATGCATGTAAAAGGCTCTGCAAACATGTTCACAACACTTAAACAGCCGAAAATAATGCAGCGCAAAAACACACATTGCATGTAAAAGACGCTTTTCAACTATCGTCAACCACAATGTAACAGAGGTTTCAACATGCACATGTGCCGACACCGCCGCAAGCAACTGCCGGATCCAAGTTAGTGCCGGAGCGTGAGCCATCGCTCTCACACCGCTGCTGCCTACAGCAAGCAGATGAAACTCGTATCTATTTTCAGGTATACGGTTAGAATTCTTCGAGTGTTACTGACATCACATGTCTATGTAAATAAGAGCCAAATCATCCTCTGGATGCGCATGTGTTTACCATTGCTAGTGTGATGCCTCTATACCTGCGGTACAGAGAAGACCTAATTTCCGAGAGACTCACCCTCGCAGACGCAGCTAAAAAGATAAAGCTAAAAGGTTCTCAATGTTATACTGTCACAAGTCTATGTAAATAAAAACCAAGTCTGCCTCTTGAGAATAGTAAAGTGCTGCAGAAATAGTTAATGGTCACTTTCGTAGGAGCCTTTGTGATGTCTCAGCTTGTCTGTATGGAAATCCTTGTCCTAACAGGGGATGTCTACGAAAATAGCCCAGAATAACACCGATTACATTGTTCCTGATGGTCTTAATGAGGCACCCAATCTGTCACGTGTTACTCTTCCTGGAAATTGCGACGTCCTGCTGTCAACATACGGCTCAGAAACAGTTCTTGCTGCTATATAGAGGCTCCTACATCCCACCACAAAGGATGTCTTCCAAATGAATGGAGCATTCTGATCGGCTCTTACTGAGTTTACCCGCCAAATTACTGATGGTGCCATTGTGGAAGCACAGTCGGCTTTTTTTTTCTTTCTGCAGGTGAGACTTTCAGCAGAAAATCTGTTTTGTACAGATTGCCATATTGCACTGACAGTTAAACCCTGCAAAAGTGACAAACAGATCGTTAATACAGAAAGACACTTGCTCAATTATGCTGCTCTGTCACTGAGAATGGAAGCTTGAATGTTAGAGTGTGAAACCGATCTCCAAACCAGCAATATATCACTGCATAGCGTGTCGATGTAGTAAACATACAATTTGTATCCTGTGCCATACAAAATCGCCCCTTTTGCATCATGCATATAGCTATCGACTGCCAGACAGTCGTACATATAATGTGAAGACAGACAACACCATATGTATTCCTCATAGCATTAGATATTTTCCTGCAGCCGATGGCCACAAGTCATCCGCTTCCGACATGTGACCAGAGTGCCCTCAGCAGACCAAAGTCACACTCCGAACTGCTGTACAAAGACAGCACTACCAACAGAGACATCCAGTTGTGCAGTGCAGTGTTTGATTGAGATTTGTCGATCACCACGAATGAGAGTGTCTGCATGTTCCAACATGGCAGGAGTCACAGCTGTGTGCAGCTGGCTGGTATGTGGGAGATTGGACAGATTTGCGCGGCCTTGTTACGATGATGACGGGCACCCCTCCCAATGACTCACTGTGATTTTGTTCACTTCCAGGCCTCCATAGACATTCCGCAAGCGCTTGTGAATATCTACAAGGCTCTGGTTTTCCCCCAAAATAAAGTCAGTGACAGCTCTCTTCTTGCAATGCACCTCCACTGCAGTAACCATTTTGAAGGCTATGTATAGCACCTCCACGCATCGGATCTTCATGAAACCATAGGGACTGAAGTGGAAATAACTCATTATGTCTCACAACAAATTCCGCTTATTTTCAACGGAAACTGGCTGAGAAACAAAATGTGTTGCAGTACCTGTTGAATACCCCTCGTAGGAACACGTGAGGCAATAACAACCTGAGGACCTATCTTACAAGACAGACTGCAGAAAGGCAAATATAACTTTGTAGTATTTGTATACTAAGAGAAAGTGTTTGATAATGTTGACTGGAATACACAATGTGAAATTCTGCCGGTAGTAAATGAAAATACAGAGAGCCAAAAGTTATCTATAACATGTATAGAAACCGAACTGCAATCATAAGATTCGAAGGGCTTGGAATGAAGCAGCGCCAGAGGAGGAGGTGAGACAGGACTGTAGCCTCTCCCCGATGTTAGTCAGTCTGCACACTGAGCAAGCAGGAAAGGGAAACAAGAAGACGTTCCAAAAGGGAATTTAAGTTCAGGGAGAAGTAATAAAAACTTTGCAGTTTGCCGATGACATTGTATTTCTGTCAGAGAAGGCAAAGAACTCGAAAGAGCAGCTGAACAGAATAGATAGCGCCTTGAAAAGAGTTTATACGATGAATATCTGCAAAAGTAAAACAAAGGTAATGGAATATAGTTGAATTAAATCAGGGAACGTCGAGAGAATGAGATCAGAAAATGAGACACTAAAAGTGGAAGACGAGTTTTGGTATTTGAGTAGCAAAATAAATCACGATGGACGAAGTAGAGAAGATATAAAATACAGACTGGAAACAGCCTGAAAAAGAGCAATTTGTTAACATCGAATACGTTTTCTAAAACTTATGTGTATGCAATATGTCCTTGTATGGCAGTGAAACGTGTGCGATAAGCAGTTCAGCCAAGAAAAGAATAGAAACTTTTCGAATGTTGTGCTGTAGAAGAACGTTGAAAATTTGATGGGTAGACATAATAAATAATGAAGAGCTACTTCATAGAATTGGTGAATAAAGAAATTCGTGGCACTACTTGACTTCAATAAGGAATCGGTTGATGGCACACAACCTGAGGCACCATCGAATCGTCAATTTGTAACGGAAGGAGATTTGAGGGCTTAAAATTGTAGGGGGAGACCAATGTTTGTCTATACTAAGCAGGTTCAGATGGTTGTAAATTACGTAAGTTATGCAGAGATAAAGTGGCTTGCACAGGATAGACTAGCGTGGAAAGACGAGTTAGACCAGTCTGCGATTTGGAGACCACAAACCAATAGATTATGACTCCAGTGTCGGGCATGGCGAGCTAGAGGTAAATGTGCGTGCCTACAAACCTAAAGCTCGCGGAATCGAATCCTGGAGGATCCACGGAAATTTTCAGTCTGCATTCACCTTTGAACAACGTGAGGAGTCGCTAGGATCGACATATGGCTCGGATTCCACGTTTAACCGTAGATTCCCTTTCCCTGGTTGGATAACTTCAGTAGATTAGGCTCTGAGCACTATGGGACTTAACTTCTAAGGTCATCAGTCCCCCAGAACATAGAACTACTTAAACCTAACTAACCTAAGGACATCACACACATCCATGCCCGAGGCAGGATTCGAACCTGCGACCGTAGTGGTCGCTCGGTTCCAGACTGTAGCGCCTAGAACCGCTCGGCCACGCCGGCCGGCAGTAGATTAGGGACACGTAAGTGGCGTCCAATTGAAACACTTGCACCCGGCCACTTAGCCACATGACATTGTGGTTATGGTGAAGGATGTTTATTATTAAGCCTTCGTTAACAATAAGATCTGTCTAAAGCTTACGAACGGCGGTGGAAAAATTACTGATCTCAGTTTTTGATCCAGGAAAGTTTCTATGTGTTACTTTACGCCACATACACATGTCATTATGAAGTTTTGGTCTGCATAGCTACCGCATACATCTGCACATTACCTGACTCATTATTTCTTGAGCTGTATGAGTTTTGTATGCTACAACCGATATCGATTCGGAGCTGTAAGCAGAGACGTTAGCGACGTCCGCAGAGTCGTTTTCTCGTTCCCGTCCACGCGAGGCGCCAGTGTAGAGTATGCTGCGAGCGACCTCTAGCGAGCCAGCGTTGCAGGGAGCTAACTGGTAACGTCTCTGGGGAGCTGCTTTAAATAGCCGGCGCAGCTCGCCATCCCGCACTGCAGTATAGCGAATAAAGCTCCTCACAATGCGACATCTCGGTATCTGTTATTCTACCCATATCTGTTATTTGATTTACGCATGTGGGTTCCTAACTGTGGCTGCGACGACTTTGGCTTGCTGTCGGATTTCGGTTGGTCTACCGATTCATTCCGGCAGTCTCTTCATCGGCTTTACTACTCGCGCTAGCATTTGGTGCTCTACCTGTCTCATCGCCTCAATTAGAGACTTTTGCTGCTTCCATGCTCCACAAAGTTTCCACGACAAAGGGATGCTATCGTCAACGATTATAGGATGAGCTGTGACGACACTTAATGGTTTGTATTCGGCGTATTTGATGAAGTGTGTGACTTGCAGTGAAACTGGTCGTTTAATTTTTTTAAAGACTAAAATAAATGGAGAGTTTGTGGCTATTTCTCAACAAAACCTACCACGGTATAGTAAAAACATGTTATGTTGCAATTTAGTATTTGAACCATATCCAGAATTAAATTTTCATCCACCAGATGACATTAGGTCTCTTTCCCTTAGAATACCTTTGCTTTTTACAGAGCTGTAGTGAACCAAGTCCACAATAGTCTTGTTTTACCCTCCTTACAGATTCATGGTGTAACTTCGTGGCTTAAATGTTTTGTAAATAAACAGACAAACTTGTATCTGAGTTTTAATAGTTTGATGAAGTGTCAAAAGACAAAAAAAAGCAACAGAATAAGAAAGGAATCTAGGTAATCAAGATTTTATTGAAGGTATGTTATGACGGTTATGCTTTATTTTGCCACATTTTGAATGGTAGAATTTTAAATATCGAATTGCGTGGACATTTAGGCGCAGTCCACAATGCAGTGCAAACATAACATGAGAACTTAGACGGTCAGAGAACATGAAACGCACGTTTGTCTCGTTACTCGTATACGGTGTGAACGCAAACGCACCGAATAGCGACCAACAACAGAATTAACAAAGTGAACCAAATATCGTCCATCGTCAGAAAGAATAGAATCACAAACTTTCGTTTTCGTTACGCAGACTGACGCAGACGCGAGAATTTGGAATGAGACGTTGAATTCCGTTATAGTAAAACTGCGCAGCTTTGTGACACTTTTGGCACTTTTTAGAGCATAACCTTACTATGTACTGCGATATTTAATTTACACATATATGCTTTTAGAATGTTTACCCTTTAATTTTGATGGAAATAAAATTTTTATGTGCAATGTGGTATTCAGAATGTGGAATGTTAATTTCCACGAAGATACCCCCAGCCCAGAACAACATTGTGAAACGAAATCTAAGATAGGGAAAGTAGAGTTAAAATCATCTGTCAAAATTATGGGCTGACCTACTGCTTCTTTATGGCACACACTTGTTAACTTTGTTGCTAATTCGCTCATTTTTATGAGTTTTGCACAGAAAAACATCTGTCGCAATGTTTGCCAGTTCGTTTAGATATATATATTTTCTAATGTTCTTAATATTCAATTAATTATAAGCCTATCCTCGTTGAAACAGAACAAGAATGAAACAAAAACTAATCTGCATTAAGCAAGGTAGTTAAACAAAACTTTCACACATTATTTACACATCTTTCAGTGAAATAGAGATAAAAAAAATATGGTCACAACACTTACATTTAAATTAGTTCAAACTGTTAGCCACTTCCAAGTGCAGTGGTATAAGATAATAAAGAAGTCATGATACATGTAATCCAGTATTCTGAGCAACTGTACATTATATTTAGAAACAAAGTGGCAATGCAAAATAAAGCTTAGTCTTTCCTACTAAGCTATTCACAAATACCCCTCATTTCAGTAGTGTTTCTGCAGGTATGTGTGCTATCACAACAAGTTACCCCTATAATCTACGGGTGTAACGTTTTTGCTTTTCAATGGATGAAGAAATTTTTTCTAAAATTTATCTCTTTTACAGAATGTCCTGCACCCATGACTTATTAATATCAACATACATTCGGTTAGCTAGCCCCTCGAATTTATAGGAAGTTTCCAAGAAATCGACAAACACGTTTTTGCAGCTGCAGACAAAACTACTTTGTGACCATATCAAGTGTAATGCATGTACTTGTAGCTTCCATCACTAATGACAGCATTATGCAAGAACACGCACTGCAACAGAGCCACTTGTTGAATGTTGGTCCGAGTTACAGCACTTACGAATGGAAAGATACAGTTTTCTGTTGTCACAGAGTAATACCGAAGTCACAAATCTGTCCAATTTTACGGTATGCATTGCGTTTGCGTTGTGGAAGTGTAATTACATTTCTGGCCAGGCACTAAAATTTTTCAATTGGTATGTAATACTGTGACAGCAAATGAGAACTTTCTGGACTGCACAGTCTCATCAAACGTGAGGAAGAGTGTGTATGGTGGTTCTGGATGCGGCATTGTTTTCTAGAGAGACTGTAACTTAGGCAGATGTATTAAGGCAAAAAATATGTCTCACGCATTTTTTTGTTCAATAGGAAAACGGTGAGCGTGTGTATACTGTATAAAAACTCGAGCCGTTTCTGCACTTAGCTAGGGCATAACCACCTATGGCAAGCTAACATACACCAACAAACGACAAACGTCGGCAAGCCTCTGCACATAAGCAACGTTGACTGGATAAGCCAGCTGCTATTAAAGCCGACCAACAGGCTACAGCAGGGAAATCGACGAGCTCGTCCACTAACGCACAAACAAATCGCCAACATCACCCTACACTGTGCATCTGATATATAACCTATCGGACACAAAACGATGATGAACCTGTTTCAGGTATGCCGACACTGACCGAGAAATCAACACCGGCACCCAGCGACAGCCGCCGAGTAACAGCACCGCACAACGTCAAAGGTATCGTCATGCATGATACCCACTACTAACAAAGCCAACCCTTGCATGACCTGTCGCAGGCAGCAAGACATCCATCCGCTACTGCTCTTACTACCCGACCTAACTATCGCAGATGTTTTTTCCCTAGGCTCTTACCTTGTCACTTTTTTTCCTCTGCCCTTCAAATCGCTACCCTTCGTTCGACTTTCGACCCAATCTATCTCCAGATGAGCGCGCATAAATGGTTAACCTTAACCAGACGTACGCAAACATCGCAGTACCCTCATCCTGCGACACCTCACTTTAGTGAAAACTAACCCTTATGTAGATATGGCAGTAGACCTTTTCAGTTAGCCACATGCCGGTGTGGGCGTGGAGGGCTCCACCTCTTTAAAAAAAAATGCACTTAGGTTCCCAGACACGATGCTTCTGTTAAAAATCCATGTCCTTTGCACTTCTCAACTAATCGTTTAATCTGAAGCACTTGATATTCACAAAGAATGACAGACATGGTCTTCTCTTTTGATAGTTCTGTCACTACGTTTTTTTGCTCCCAGTTGACTTGTACCTAAATTTGTATGTAAATATTGAAGTAGCATTGGGAGAAGTCGTGACTGTTTGGAGTATTCCCATCGAAACTTCTGCCGCGCAGTCGAAACAGCCTTGGCACCATTAGGTGGGCCCACGCGTTGCCTACGTTGTTCCGACTAAGCTACGGAAGTTTCGCTGGGAAACCCTTACACATCCTCCGTACACTCCTGATCTCTCTTCGTGCCATTTCCATATTTTTGGTGCCCTGAAGAAAAACGTTCGTAGCCGTCGATTTGCTTTGGACGAAGAGGTGCACGCATTGGTACACTTGTTCCAGATGCAACCGCAAAAATTTTTCCACGACGGCAGTGAGCGTCTTGTCTGACATTGGATAAGTGTATTAACAGTTATGGTCATTACTTTATAATTAATAAGCAACTGACTTACTTTTTTCCCTCTGTCTCGTTTTCATTTGATTGCCCGTTTTGCTTTCAAAGGAAATTTCGTAACACTTAAATTCATATTTTATGTGAACATATTTATTTTTTTCGATAAAAATTGTTTCTAACTATCGCCAGTCTTTATTTTATCTCGTATTTACTCTGACCCCGTCACTTAGATTGCTTCTAAGTTCCTAATCTAATTTCCTTGCAGTTTGTTGCCCTTTATTTACTTTTGTTGATGTTCATCTAATAACCTCTTTTCAAGACACTATCCAATCTGTTCAACCGAATTCCCAAGGCCTCTTCGGCCTCTGACACAGTTATGCCATTGGAAAAAATTTAAGGTATCATTTCTTCTTTCTGAACTGTCCGTACTGCTCGTGAGGTTATTTGCCTTGGTGCAAACAAACCCGATACGTGACGTGACGTGACTGTACGATCCTGCCGGGCCGATCGAACAAAACATCTTTCCTCTCGAGCCCTAGCGGTGTGGGGCAGTTTGGATCCTGTATGACGTTGAGTACATTCAGACTGAACCCATGAATTCGATATTCACATGACAGCCGCAGTATCCCGACCAACCCGAAAACCCGCAGTTTCGATATGCCACGATCCGGCCATTGTCAACTTGTGACATAATTTGATACAAGTTTCTCCTCCATACACGAGGCATAACGTGATCTTCTCACAAACAACCAAAGTTCGCATGCGATTGCGTATGAGAAACCCGCTGGGCAGTCTTTTCTTACATACCAAATGTAGGAAGGAGGAGTTTAACGTCTCATCGACGGCGAGGTCATTAGAGACGGAGAGCAAACTCGGATTACGATAGGGTGGGGCGAGAAATCGGCCTTACACTTTCCAAAGGAACCACTCCGCCATTGGCCTGGAGCGATGTAAGATTTGAAGCGCCGTCCTCCCGAATGCGAGTCTAGAGTGCTGTTCACGGCGCCACCTCGCTCGGTACACACAAAATGTAAATGACGTTACTCTGCCTACTTTGTGTGGTTGCTCTGAAATCCTAATCATTTTCATATCCAAGCATGAAATATACTTAATAGCGATTTGACTTTTGTTTCATCCCGCTTTCATGGTGTTGCAATTTTAATGATCAGAAGTGATGAAAGCACAAAGATATGTGCCAGACGGTAGAAACGTGCTCTTACCAAGTCAAAATTGCAACGAACGATACGTCTCTAAAGGGTCTAAGAGAGGAAACATCTACGACTAGGCAAAAGATGTCTGGCTTCAATCCGCGTCAGTTGCCGCTGCCACAAACAATTTAGTCGTCGGAAATCGAATGGAACTTGACAGTGTTCTCCATTCAAAAACATTGCCTGGTCCCAGATATGGCCTTGTTATTTCGTAAATGTTTTGTTTACACAAGCAAAAGATTTCGTTTAACTCTTCACTAAAGCTGTATCCGCCAATGTCGATACCACAAAATACTTCGTCGGTGTTGCGCTGAAATAACTGACAGTTATTTATTGTTGGAGGACATGAGACTCTTTAGCTCAGTTCGCCATCTGGGCCAGACCGTGTGTTGCATTATATAGACGAAATCAGTCTAAGCCTACAGTAGAAATCCAGATATGGATGGTAAGCGTAGTTCAGACGAAGTTGAAGATGTTATCACTGTCGTCTGCCGAAGGCCTGTTGTGTTCTAAACAAACCAGTCACAAGCGAGGCGAGCTCCTCGCTCGCAACATCTATTATGAGACGGCCCTCTTACCCGACTTCTTGCGCACTTCAAGCATTTGTGGCTGTACCTCCAATCTTAAATTGGTGTTTGTTTGTTTTCTTTTTTTTATCACCACATAGGTTACCTTCTCTGTTACTGAACAATTTACAAAGCCTTTTCCTCTGGTTGCTGGTAGGTCTTCAGCTGCGCAAATGGTTGGAGCTAAGGCGACGCAAGCGGATCCTAGTGTGCTTGTGCATGTCTCCTGATTGCGCGGTCATCTGGTACCAGACATCCAGCCATCTGTGGATTTCTCTCATGAAGGAGAGGCACCTGTCTGGTTCCCTGTAAGTGAATTGGTGGGGAGTCTGGCGCCAGTGTGGCGTAGGATGAACAGGGCAGCACTGCTGACGTCCGCCTCCATGCATCAAGTAGAGCAAGTAGAGAATAATGCGCTTTGATGATAGAACGGACTGCGGTTTCAGGAAGGGTTACAGCACTCGCAGCCCTCCTATTACTCTCATGAAGAGCTGCTCCACATGTTATCTCCATGACAGGCGACGGAAGATAGTGACGCTCACGTACTTGATTGCGCTGCAAAGCGGCTTCCTAGTCGTTCACTTGTGATTGTTCCGCACGTACTGGTAGTCTGGCAACGACGATAGCTAGTGTCTTCCCTCCAGTGAAGCGAAAACGCTTCGCTGTTGCCTAGCGTGACAAACTGTCGCAGGCCGACTGCAAACGGAGATGTAATTAATGGTGCCCAGGCTACTAGAGAAGACAGTCATGTCGTCAGCTTTTAGAGCCAGCTGAATCATTCATTTATTCATGTACTCTAAAATTTAGCCTGTTACCTAGTATTCTACAAATATCCGTATTGTTTGTCTGCAGCTACATTTTCGCATCTATTTTAAGATAAATAATAATATCGCCACAGATAAAAATCCAGCAAAAGTAATATCACTGTTGCTATCATAAATACTACTACTAATACCATTACGAACACCGTCGATATTTCTGCTGTTATGTATGCATACACTGATGAATCGAAACATTATGACTACCGACTTAATAGCGTATGGGTCTAACTTTGGAACAGCCCCGAAAAGCCTCATGGAACTTCAGACGTTATCCATTACATCCTTTATATATATTGTGAAAAGTAATAATCCTACAACACTGGTTCAAAATGGCTCTGAGCACTATGCGACTTAACTTCTCAGGTCATCAGTCGCCTAGAACTTAGAACTAATTAAACCTAACGAACCTAAGGACATCACACACATCCATGCCCGAGGCAGGATTCGAACCTGCGACCGTATCGGCCGCTTAGTTCCAGACTGTAGCGCCTAGAACCGCACGGCCACTCCGGCCGGCCCCTACAACACTCCCTTGGTGTTTGCCCAAAGTTATTTTTATGTCTGAAGACGTCTCCCCGTTAAGAATGACATATTGTGCGCTATATGCTAGGAGCTTCTCAACCCAGTCACAGAGCTGGTCTCATATTCCCTTAGCTCGTATTTAATCCATGAGGAAACAGTGCGTAACTACATCAGCGCATTCTGGAAGTGAGCGATACCGAGGAACTGTATCAAATATTTTAAATTTTAAAATATTGCATTGATGATTTCTGTGTCTCGAAACGGTGTAGGGCTCAAAGAGCCTATAAAAAAGTTCTACACGAAAAAAGCTAGGCGTTGTGGTAAGGCTGATAAAGGAGCTGCGGAAAAATTAAGATACAAAGCAGATTCACTGTTTCTGGCGGAGGTTACTGGCCAGAAGAAAAGTGCGGCGGTATGAGAATAAGTAGGTTAGAATGATGGGGATAGTGATAAAACTGAAGCAGCAGTAGACACCTGAGACCTTCGTGCTGTGTGCGAGTAGAAGCAGTGACAGTGAATGTCGCAGCTGGAGCATTGCGAATATGTGAGTGACAATGATATTTGTGATGTGTGCTGGATAAAGGTCGCACTAGTTGAAGCTCTCTAGAGCGCAGGTCTTGAATGTCAAACGGCATCCGCTCTGTCGACATCGTCGCCTGCCGCATCTGCACGCTCCGTTGACATCTGCGGTAATAGCGATGGTCATCAAGAGCGATCATAAGTATAAGAAAAGAATTTTACTTCGGTAGAATACGATCAAGCAAGCCCTTGATCATAATGTTACGTAGGGATAAATTGTATAATTTAAACAATGCGGCGAGTTATTACGGTGAAGCATTCCGGTAGTAATAGCTCATATTAAGTTAGAGGCAGTACAGTCAGTAATACACTACTGGCCATTAAAATTGCTATACCACGAAGATGACGTGCTACAGACGCGAAATTTAACCGACAGGAAGAAGATGCTGTGATATGCACATGATTAGCTTTTCAGAGCATTCACACGAGGTTGGCGCCGGTGACGACACCAACAACGTGCTGACATGAGCAAAGTTTCCAACCGATTTCTCATACACAAACAGCAGTTGACTGGCGTTGCCTGGTGAAAAGTTGTTGTGATGCCTCGTGTAAGGAGGAGAAATGCGTACCATCACGTTTCCGTCTTTGATAAAGGCAGGATTGTAGCCTATCGCGATTACGGTTTATCGTAGTGCGACATTGCTGCTCGCGTTGGTCGAGATCCCATGACTCTTAGCAGAATATGGAATCGGTGGGTCCAGGAGGGTAAT
Organism: Schistocerca serialis cubense; assembly: GCF_023864345.2. Classification (NCBI taxonomy): domain Eukaryota; kingdom Metazoa; phylum Arthropoda; class Insecta; order Orthoptera; family Acrididae; genus Schistocerca; species Schistocerca serialis. Next base: position 399,796,746 of record NC_064640.1, on the reverse strand, counting down.
ACGGAACGCCGTGCTGGATCCCAACGGCCTCGTATCACTAGCAGCCGAGATGATAGGCAACTTATCCGCATGGCTGTAACGGATCGTGCAGCCACGTCTCGATCCCTGAGTCAACAGATGGGGACGTTTGCAAGAGAACAACCATCTGCACGAATAGTTCGACGACGTTTGCAGGAGCATGGACTATCATCTCGGAGACCATGGCTGCGGTTACCCATGACGCTGCATTACAGACAGGAGCGCCTGCGATGGTGTACTCCATGACGAACCTGGTGCACGAATGGCAAAACGTCATTTTTTCGGATGAATCCAGGTTCTGTTTACAGCATCATGATGGTCGCATCCGTGTTTGGCAACATCGCGGTGAACGCACATCGGAAGCATGTATTCGTCATCGCCATACTGGCGTATCACCCGGCGTGATGGTATGGGGTGCCATTGGTTACACGTCTCGGTCACGTCTTGTTCACATTGACGGCACTTTGAACAGTGGACGTTACATTTCAGATGTGTTACGACCCGTGGCTCTACCCTTCATTCGATCCCTGCGAAACCCTACATTTCATCAGGATAATGCACAACCGCATGTTGCAGGTCCTGTATGGGCCTTTCTGGATACAGAAAATGTTAGACTGCTGCCCTGGCCAGCACGTTCTCCAGATCTCTCACCAATTGAAAACGTCTGGTCAATGGTGGCCGAGCAACTGGCTCGTCACAATACGCCAGTCACTACTCTTGATGAACTGTGGTATCGTGTTGAAGCTGCATGGGCAGCTGTACCTGTACACGCCATCCAAGTTCTGTTTGACTCAATGCCCAGGCGTATCAAGGCCGTTATTACGGCCAGAGTTGGTTGTTCTGGGTACTGATTTCTCAGGATCTGTACATCCAAATTGCGTGAAAATGTAATCACAAGTCAGTTCTAGTATAATATATTTGTCCAATGAATACCCGTTTATCATCTGCATTTCTTCTTGGTGTAGCAATTTTAATGGCCAGTAGTGTGCTTACAGGTAAAGCCACTGCCGGCTTTGAGCAGTCCTGATGCATTTCCAGGCACTCCCCCAACATGCAGAGTGAGTGCTGCAAATCCATGTATTAGGTTATATTCTTATAGATTAGTTTGCTTTAATTTACCACATACATTTTTTTTGTTTAACGCATTGTTCTAGTGATAAAAAAAATGGCTCTAAGCACTATGGGACATATGAGGTCATCAGTCCCCTAGAACTTAGAACTAATGAAACCTAACTAACCTAAGGACATCACACACATCCATGCCCGAGGCAGGATTCGAACCTGTGACCGTAGCGGTCGCGCGGTTCCAGACTGACGCGCCTAGAACCGCTCAGCCACACCGGCCGGCGTTCTAGTGATCAATTAGGGCTTTTATATTTGTTTCTTTACATGTCTGGAGTGGCTCGATGGCTCAGTGGCACAGTGTCACACCTAAAATCAAAAGGTTTGGGTTTCGATCCGCGATAATTTCTAGGATATTTATGTGTCTTTCACCTCTGACAATGTTTGTTGATGTGAAAAATGCTAAGTTGCACCGTGGTTCGGAATCCACGTTAAACTGTAGGGCCCCCTATAACTGGCTGGGTAAGTCAGTTCAAAGGTCGGAGGAAGGCAACACTATACCACCTCCAACAGGACCAAGGCTAGTAAAGCACTATGCTATTCAAAACAATCTTCGGAATGATGACAGTTTTACTTAATAGACGTATAACTGAATAAGTAAGTAGCAAATAAGGTTAATTCTGTAGCTTAATGTCAAAAAAAGTCAAGTCGTAGACTACTTTTAATTGTCAGATGGTTGGTCCAGAGAAGTAAAGTAGAGCAAAATATTGTAAAATTAAAATAAATCCCTAACCCTCTTCTCTTTCACTGATTATGCAAGTACTCCAGGTGCATTCTGTTCTTCAGACAATTCGAAGACGTTGCTAGCTGCAGTTCTCTGAATAAGCGCTCGAAGTCCTTAAAGTCTCTGTCCTCCCTCCCAGTCAAAAAAAAAAAAATGGTTCAAATGGCTCTGAGCACTATGGGACTTAACATCTGTGGTCATCAGTCCCCTAGAACTTAGAACTACTTAAACCTAACTAACCTAAGGACATCACACACATCCATGCCCGAGGCGGGATTCGAACCTGCGACCGTTGCAGTCATGCGGTTCCGGACTGAGCGCCTGAACCGCTAGACCACCGCGGCCGGCTCCCAAAGTCCCATACTAATTATATAAGTTCCTCTTAATATCACTGCAGTTCAGGCTTGCATGACAAATATTCAGAGTTTTCTGTGCACTCTATTACTCACTCTGGTCGCTCTAACGCTTCGTCTAGTTTTTTGCATAGGAATAACATAGTCTTGCACAGGTACACAACCACAACTTTTCACAGAAATATATTTTGTGTTCTTCTGCCATACACGGATAGAGCATTTTATTACTGTGCCCACATTCAACGAGTACTTCTCAAGTGGCACCGCTAGATAGTAGGAAGACAAGCGAGCAAATACAGGGTGACAATTATTGAACTATATGAAATAAAATCGTCATAACTTCTGAACGGTTTGAGTTAGGACGTTTAAATTGCACGGCTGGCCGCGGGGTATGATGCGAATTAGCATGCGCTGTATGGCTTGGTTTAGCACCGAAGTCCACTTTCATTTGGATGGTTCGTCAGTAAGCAAAACTGGAGCGTCTGGGTGACTGAGAATCTGCATTTCACGATCGAGAAGTATCTTCACCCTCAACGGGTGACTGTGCGGTGCGCAATGTCCAGTCACAGAATAATCGGTACGATATTCCTTGATGGCACGGTGACTACAGAACGCTACGTGAAGGTTTTGGAAGATAATTTTATCCCCACTATCCAAAGTGGCCCTGATTTCGACAAGATGTGATTCATGCAAGACGGAGCTCGACTCCAAGCAGGAGAGTGTCTGATGTCCTGGAGGAACACTTTGGGGACAGCATTCTGACTACTGGGTCCCCAGACGCCACTGACATAGGCCTCGATTGTCCGCCATATTCTCCGGACGTGAAGTCATGCGACTCCTTTTTGTGGGGCTGTATTAAAGACAATGTGTACAGCAATAGCCCCAAAACCATTGCTGGGCTGAAAACAGCCATTCAGGAGGTCATCGACAGCATCCATGTTCCGACACTTCAGCGGGTCATGCAGAATTTCGCTATTCGTGTGCGCCACATCATCGCCAATGATGGCAGGCATATCGAACATGTCATAACCTAAATCCGAATATCTGTAGTAACATTTACATGTTGAACAAAGTCTGTGCACACTATAGTTAGTAACTAATTTACATTTTTTTTCACATAGTTCAATAATTGTCACCCTGTATATAGTAAGCAATGCGTTACGTCATCCGACGCTGAACATGATACAGTTCAGTAATATTGCGTGTTTATTAACAAGATGATGCAGTTTCTAAAGCAGTGGAATCGAATTTGGGAGAAACGGTTTTCAAATCTCCATCGCCCCATATGTATTTCGGTTTCCCATTGTTTCCGCTCAGATTTCCTGCAATAAGACGACGGCCGATTATCTTCCTGCATCTTACGTACCTGAAATGATGCGTCACCGCATCGACAGAAACAGAGAAAACTGATGATACAACACAAACTAATAATGTACTGGAAGAAGTCCCTTGAACCGACTAATCAGGATGAAAGTCAAAGCAACCAAGCTATAGCTTTATACCGTATAGTAACTTTCCAAACAGCTCTACTGTTTGGGCTAAGAGCATAAAGGAAATCAGAGACACTTTCAACAATAAAATTCTTAAGACTCTTCCGTATAATGTACCTTGCACGGCCTAACAAGCTATTATGCAAATTTCCTTCTATCGTTCTTAAATTTGTTTCTTAGGTTGCTCGGTGGATGTATGCTATACCACAAATCCAGAGATCAAAGGTTCGATCCTCAGTCAGTTCAAGGGTTTGTTTTTGCAAGTTACCACCTCTTTCACCTCTGACAGTGACTTGTTAACGCGAAAAATGACAAGATAAACCGTGGTTCAGAGTCCATGTTATAAATGTAGGTCCTTCCATTACTAGCTGGTAAGTCAGATCAAAGGTCGGAGGAAGGTTATCAGAGTAGTGTTCAAACTAACCTTCGGTTTGGTAACGGCTTAGCCTTTACCTGACATATACGTCTGAACTCAGTAAACACTGCACGGCGCGTGGCGGGCGGTATTTGGTGTATCGATAACATTTCCCCCATTTCTATTTCATTTGCAAATGGGGCCGGCCGGAGTGGCCATACGGTTCTAGGCGCTACAGTCTGAAGCCGAGCGACCGCTACGGTCGCAGGTTCGAATCCTGCCTCGGGCATGGATGTGTGTGCTGTCCTTAGGTTAGTTAAGTTTAATTAGTTCTAAGTTCTAGGCGACTGATGACCTCCGAAGTTAAGTCGCATAGTGCTCAGAGCCATTTGCAAATGGGACACAGGGTGGAAGAGTCAGTGCCCGTCTGTAAGAACTCGGATTTCTCCATTTTTATCGTCCTGGTCATTACGTGAGATGTGTGTTGGAGAGACAAGTATTATTCTTGGCTTATTTTGGAACATAGACCTCAGAATTTCGGAATAAAGGAAAGCTGGTGCGCAGCATCTTTCTTGTAACGTCTCCCAAAGCACTTTGTTTAACACTATCACCATCACACTTACTAAACAAAACTGTGACGAACCGTGCTGCTCCTTTTTGAATACCTACCATGTGTTCCGTAATTCAATTTGGTAAGTGCCCAGACTGACGAAAAATACTCAAGAATTGGTCGAACGAACCTCTTGTAACCAATGTCTTTCGTACGTGAATTACAGTTTCTTGGGATTCTTCTACGTCTGGCATCAGCATCCAGCACGTCTAGATTTCTGTACTTGTTGCAACTTAAGTTGCTCGAAATAGATACTCCTAGCTACTTGATTATTTTGATCGGTTCTAATAACTAATTTGCGATCTCAAACTCAAAAAATACTGAATCTTTCCGTTTATTTACTCACATAGTACTACATTTATTTATGCTAAGGGTCAGATGCCAAACTTGGCACCAGGCACTGATGGTTTGGAAGTCTCTCTACATTCAGTAAAAAGTGTAACATAAAGTGCCGGCCGGCGTGGCCGAGCGGTTCTAGGCGCTTCAGTCTGGAACCGCGCGACCGCTACGGATGCAGGTTCGAATCCTGCCTCGGGTATGGATGTGTGTGATGTCCTTAGGTTAGTTAGGTTTAAGTAGTTCCAAGTTCTAGGGGACTGATGACCTCAGATGGTAAGTCCCATAGTGCTCAGAGCCATTTTTTATTTTTATTTTTTTTTTTTTTTTTTTTTTGTAACATGAAGTCACCTTAGAGTAAATAACAGCGTTGCCTGCGAACCTAGAGCTACAGATGATATTCAACAGATCATTTATAAACATATTGTAAACGTCATTGGCTCGATTACACCATCTTGAGGTGCGCCCGACGTTGCCTCCTCATTAAGAACGTCATACTAAGTTCTGGATGCTTAAAACTTTTTATACCATTGGAATATTTCTTCAGAATGCCTGTATACGTGTACTTTGTTTACTAGGTAATGGCGCAGAACTATATCGAAAGTTTTCTTGGAAGTCAACTAGAGCTCCAGTATCTACCGCCTTCTGGATCTCATGAGCTGGGTTTCACACAATTGGTGCTTGCGGAAGCTTTTTTGATTCCTGCATAAAAGTAACTTGGTGAAAACACGTGATGAGAGTATAAACACACCGGACATACTATTAACCATTTCATTAAAAGAGCGAACTGGTGGTTTTGGAGCGCTATGGTAGTGCAGAACAGTATCAGGCGGTCAGTGCCACTCCACCTCTGACGTAAGTCATGGCAGCGAAGTGTTTTTTATGCGGCAGTCGGTTGTATGGAATCAGCACAGGAAGATGGGTTGACGCGTAGATGTGAAAGAATGACAAAAAGCAGCTACAGCGTTTATACGTGGCCGTGATCATACAGTGGATGAAGCTGCAAGATTTGCTGCCGTATCAATGTGGACGGAGCAACTGTCTACGACGAATGGTGTATTATTTGCAGCCATGTAACACGGTGAAACAACAGTGGTGGTAGGAACATCCTAACCGACAGGGGCCGGAGACGATTGTCACGCCTTGTGAGCTACAGTCGGTTTTCAAATCAGACAGGAACTGCCACCGTCAGTGAATTCTGGTCCTTCTCAACAAGCTGCCAAGCAAACACTGTGAACTGAAATGTGTGAAGTTGACATCTGGAGTCGGGTACCTCGCAAAAGGCATTTGCTCACAACGGGACATTAAGTCGCACGCCCTCAATAAGCCAGACGGCACACAAAGTAGGCAGTAGCTGACTGGAGGCGTGTAGGGTGGTCCGAGGAGTCACAATTTTGCCTCTTTTCAAATGATGCAAGGAGTCGAGGGCACCGATGGCCAAATGGGGCGTTTAATACGCTGTCTGTGGAGGACGTAGTTCAGGCCGGAGATGGTTCTGTCATTTTTTGAGGGGTATTTCTAGGCCATTACTTGAACCTATCATTCATGACAGCGTGAGCATCAATGAAGATGTTCATTTCTACACCCTCGTTGATCAAATGATGCGCCCTTTCTTCCATACCTTTATGATGAGTATGCTGTGAATATTCCTGTCATTCAAGATGAAAACAGCCGTATTCAGAGGGCAGCACGCACACGTTCCTGGTTAGGAGAACACTCAGGCACCATATTACTCCTCGATTGGCCCGATACATCATCCCATCTTAATCTTATAGAAAATATCTGCAACTATTTGGATTATTGGATGAAAGTTAGTAATCAATATGCCCGAAATGTCATATTTTGCCGGCCGGTGTGGCCGAGCGATTCTAGGCGCTTCAGTCTGGAACCGCGCGACAGCTACGGTCGCAGGTTCGAATCCTGCCTCGGGCATGGATGTGTGTGATGTCCTTAGGTTAGTTAGGTTTAAGTAGTTCTAAGTTCTAGGGGACTGATGACTTCAGATGTTAAGTCCCATAATGCTCAGAGCCATATTTTCTTCTCATATTCTACGGGATCTAATCACCATAGATTGGCTTCAGCTGGACATGGCATAGCTGAAGAAACCTGTGTATGGACCCTCTTCCTTGTCGAAGTGAGATCATAAGCAAGAGGCGCCGTTACACAGTATTAGCAGGATGTCTCCGGTAAGCAACTCGCTTTGCGCCCGCTGTGCTTATGGTCCACAATACTGCAAGGAATCGACGTCAGTGAGATAGAGCTATTGTTCTCTGCGTCGGTCTTGCAACCCTTATAGACTGTAATGACCTTCACTTAAAAAAAAAAATCGCCACACACTGTTTTCCAGCGCGATGTGAAAAACTGATGTTATCGGATACAATACCGCAGTGCCTATGTAGTGAAGAAGAACGATGCAATGTTTCTTCCAATATGCATACATTTCTTCGGATATGCATGCATGTCCGAAATAACATTGCATCGTTCTTCCTCATGACACAGACATTGCAGTAACATATTTATCCGCCAACACCAGGCAGCGACTTTCAATTAAAATTTCCTCCACTGTCCGGAATAAAGTAATGTGTGTACGAGTACAGGTTGGCGACGCAGTAAATATGTCATATGGAAGTATCGGTCTGGCCGTGAGTCGAGCACGGACAGCCAAAGCGGTTAATGCGGCCGCTCGCGTAAAGCCGGAAATCCAGGTTCGAGACCCCATCCGGCACAGATTTTCATTGTCATCATTCCCTTATACAGCTGACGGTTCTTCGTATTTGCAACTGCGAATACATTTCATTTATTTCATGATGCTATAAGAGGCGCCAGTTCTTCTGTATATTCAATATGGAATCTAACGGACACTCAATGAGGTCCTCTGGCTTTTCCTTTCTCGAGCGACTTGAGCTGTTTTTCAGTTTCACTCTCATTTCTCTATCTTCCCTTCCGTGGAACATTTTTTAAACTGTATGTCAAGATCGTCTGCTGGCATCACTACAAACGGCGGCTGCTTGATGTTACCTCCATTAGCAAAGGCACCCGATATTATTTAGAAAACCGTCGTTCTCCTCGTTCCAGCCTGTGTCCATCGGTTCAGCTATTTTGAAACGAGTCCCCACCACCCCAGGTCGTTGTCAGTAATGCTGTCTCTGGCTTCTCCTTTACAGAACTGCAATGTCACAGGAATGCGACCATGCTGCAGTATTGCTTAGCCAGCCGCAGCCTGTTGTTCAGCTACTGGAAAGTGTGTCAGCAGAAGTGCAACACGTCGACGTTGCGTTATGCTGGCACGCATTTTTTTTTTTTAATTGAACCCATCACAATTGAAGATGCTCATAGCCTGCAGCTGTGTAAATATAATTTCAGTGAGGTAGATTAACACTGATGAGATTTTCACTCTGCAGCGGAGTGTGCGCCAATATGAAACTTCCTGGTAGATTAAAACTGTGGGCCAGAGCGAGAATCGAACTCGGGACCTTTGCCCTCCGCGGGCAAGTGTTCTACGATCTGAACTACCCAAGCACGACTCAGGACGCGTCCTCACAGCTTCAATTCTACCAGTACCTCGTCTCCTAATTTCCGAACTTCACATAAGATCTTCTGCGAACCTTGCAGAAATAGCAGTCCTTTCTTCCAGGAGTGCTATTTCTGCAAGATTCGCAGAAGACCTTCTGTGAAGTTTGGAAAGTAGGAGACGTGGTACTGGTAGAACTGTAGCTGTGAGGACGGGTCGTGAGACGTGCTTGGGTAGCTCAGATGGCGGAGCACTTGCCCGCGAAAGGCGAAGGTCCCGAGTTCGAGTCTCGGTCAGGCACACAGTTTCAATCTGCCAGGAAGTTTCAGACCAGTATTTACAACATGAAAGAAATCTAAATCTGCAGCCATACTGTCCAAACCATTTATAAGGTCGATGGAAGTGGGTATTCCCAATTGTACAACATATTAGGGTTTCTTTTCTTTGCATTCGCGTGTGGCGTGAGAGAAGAATCTTGTCCTCGCGACCGCAAAGGGAAAGATACGTATGCGGCTGCATTCTGTTCCTTCATCCTTCACTGCTTGAAACTTCGTAAGTAGGATTTCGTAGGATACTTGATGTCTACCTTCAGGCATTGACCAGTTCTCATTTTTCATCATTTCTATGGCGCCCTCCCGTGGGTCAATGAAATCTGTAACAGTTCGTCATCTGTAGAATACAATGCAGCGATAGCAATAAGTTTTATCTTGGACAGACTGGCAGGAATTTTGGTATAGGGTCCAGCTTTTGGACAGCATTGCATGTTGTACACACTGCCCCTACGGGACGTCTGTTAAATCTTTTGGAGGAGATAGAGATTTATGGGAATAACAAATGCTGTCCCTCTAAACTTCTTAATGAACTGAATGACTTTAAGCCCAATGCCTAGTTTTCATTATGTTACAAGCTTTTGTAGATTTTTTAATCCTGGTAGAACTTTTCGCCTCCTCCTACCTCCCACATATTTCTTGCTTCTGGTTCGGTGGGTTTGTTGTGCCCGCAGCCTTTATATCCTGTTTTGATATGCTGCTTTCAGTTCGCTTATTTGTTTATTGCACATGTTACAGACTACTTCTAGGCACTATCTTTTATAATTTTACAGATAGTTCATTACCATATTTTTGTTTAGCCTTTTGGCCCCTTGCCACCAGTGGTCCCTGAGATTTGTTTTTAGTATGTCCACTGTGCCCGCGACTTATTTATCGTTTGACAAGTTGCTGTCTGTTAACTTAACTGTATTGCATATGGCACATACATTTATCTGCAGCTATCCTTCAGAAGTTAAACCAATAATTCCCCTTTCACTTACATCTAGCCTCCTTTTAAGCACATTTTATGTATTCGATACAGTTTTATGCAGACGTAGTTTAAGATTACATTTCCAATTTTTGCATTTCGTCGTTTCGTCGTTCAGCCAACGTCGTCTTGCGATCTCGCCCCCTCACCTGTTTGTACCGGTGTTGTAAGTACAGTACGCGAGCGACGACCCGACATTACGGGACATGTGTGGTCGATGCCACATATGGCTACATATTTTTAATGCTTTCGCCGTTAACTTCATGTAGGCAGGTATATTTTTCCAATTTTCAGTCTATGAATATTATGACACTGCTCATTACAGTTGATAGCCTACCATTATGCACATTTTTATAACATATGCACACTTCTGTATTTAGTGAAAAATAATTAAGTGATCGAAACCGGTAACTGGATAAACAGATACCTGCGATCAGTGACTGTCGTGGCATTTACAAAAATTTCATAACATGCTATGTTCTCCCCAGCAGTAAATCTTTTACTCAGTCACAAATTTCATTTGATAACCCGTTACCCCGTACGATCGTATTTTCGCTAAGAAATGTCAGTGTAGTACTGAGTCAAATTCTTTTCGGTGGTCAAGAAATACTGCGTTGCCTTGATCCATTGCGTTCCGGATATTACACAACATGAGCTCGAGTTGAGTTTGTTTTCGGTATCCATGGTGGTTGGTATGGATGTCATGTTGTCCGAGATAGCTTAGAATCGACTATATCTCAAAATACATGACATGGAGTAGCAATCAAAATTATTTATATAGGACCTGCCATTCGGTGGCAAAACTGTTCGTGAATGATCCTGGTTGTTCGACAGTCTCTGAACCAGGAAATGATTATACGATTTTTAGTTAGAACTAAATTAGGATACAATTTCTGTTTTAACATTAAGTCCTTCTTCTTCTTTTCCTCCTTCTCCTCCTCCTCCTCAAGGATTTGGCCGGGACAAATCTGTTTACTGTGCCCATTACTTCCTCACTCTTCTTGTATGTGCATCCGAGCATACGTCGCAAATGTTCATGCCATACGCTGTTCGTCATTATGTTACTCAGCTCTTACGTACATTATAATGTTCTTCGCATGTCCAATAAAATATAACCTAGCGTGTCATTTAATAATTCAATTCTGGTCTTGACAGTTCCCCTTTCTACTTTACATTTACTTTCACGTATGAGAATTGTAAAGTGACAGTGTTGGAAGATTACATGCATCTGTCTTATTTTTGAGGTTTTCAGATATAAAACCACATATACTTCTAAATCTGTTCAGTGTTCCATCCAGGTCTATGTCATCATAGAAAAATAATACCCTATACGTATAAAATGTTTTACTTCTTCTATAATTTTAACTTCGGTAACCATTATTATTCTTGCTGGCCACCTTATTTTAAACCTTCATTGTTTTTGTCTTGTCGTCAGAAATGTTCAAATCATATGTTGTTACTGGTTTGTTTAAAATGCAAATAGCACAGTGTATTCATCTTCACTATGCTGTAGATAGGATATACCATCAACATTAAGAATTGCATTTTTCAAGTTTCCCATAGTATCAAGATCTCCGCCACTTATATTCCGACTGCGGTGCACAAATGTAGAACGACTACACTAGAACTCAAAATAACAACGCACACACACACACACACACACACACACACACACAGACGCAAGCGCGCGAAGGTTTAGATACTGCAGCACTTGAGAATGGTGTAAGTTCCTGAAACGATTCTCGATTCGAACAAAAATCTAACTGACATAGTAATTCTCTTATTTTTATTTATGAAGCAAAGCTTTAAAAAATATCCTACTTTTGTTAAAAAATATGGTATCTTATTTTTCCGAACAATAGATAGCAGTTGCCTACAGTGTTTTGGACATATGTTGTTATGGCCTCAGGTATGATACTTGCGTATTGTCATGTAGGTTACTTTCTTGGCTGTTGGCCTTCTGGTTTAGTGCGAAGCATGGAGGCGGTAATGATGGCCGACACATACTCAACCATGCCGGCTGTGGTGTGGTGTTTAGCCGGTTCTGCACAATCATTTAGACAAACGGTGAGCTGATTTACCGATTTTATCTCATAAACACGGCACGCAAAAAGTGAAAATACGGAAACAAACAGAAAGGTATGTATGAGCAGTTTCGTGTTAAATGTAGCTCACAGTTTTCTGTGTGCTGCAGAATCGCTATCTGCGTAAGTTAATCTCATTATTCAAATGTTTTCTACTCCTACAATTAAACTTAAGTACCTGTGTGTAATCACACAACTGATAATAGTGCTTCGGTAAACAAGTGTTGGTATTTTTATATTTTATAAACTTTTACACTAGTACCAGTGGACTGAAACAAATATAGCTTCATTTTGTCGTATTTTACGCCATAGCTAGTCCACACGACAAACGAACACATGAAGAGTATTCCAATCACTGCGCTTTTTGCCGGCCGGTGTGGCCGTGCGGTTGACGGCGCTTCAGTCTGGAACCGCGTGACCGCTACGATCGCAGTTTCGAATCCTGCCTCGGGCATGGATGTGTGTGATGTCCTTAGGTTAGTTAGGTTTAATTAGTTCTAAGTTCTAGGCGACTGATGACCTCAAAAGTTAAGTCGCATAGTGCTCAGAGCCAACCACTGCGCTTTTTAGTTCTTGAACAAAAACCTTTACTCTCAAAGGCATACGAAAGAATCAATCAACTGGGTTGATAAATCTTCATAGATCCATTCGTTTCGTACAGTGAAACAGTCCTGTCTTGGCATCTCACGAAACGTGCTCCCCCATATCGAAATTCCCAGTCCTTGCCAATTTCGACCACGATGCTGGCAGTGACTCTTTATGGAACGAATACAGTGCTCACATTAAATGTTATACTACGAAACGGGACATTCGACACAATATTTGTTAGTCCGATCAGAATTGCGTGTCAAGTTCATTGTGTGTTTACGTTTCTAGTGCTTACTCTATCTGTTGAAAGTTGGCAGGCGTAGGGAGCGAAAGGTTATCTGAAACTTGTACAAAAACCAGACTGCGGTTATAAGCAGCGAAGGACACGAAAGGGAGTCAGTAGTTCAGAAGGGAGTGAGATATGGATGTAGCCTACATACAACGTTATTGAATCTGTACATTGAGAAAGCAGTAAGGAAAAACAATGGGAAATCTGGGAAAGGAACAAAACTTCTGGGAGAAAAAAAGATGCTATAGATCTACGGATGGCACAGCAGTTCTGTCAGAGACGGCAAAGATCTTGCTTGGATGATCAGTTGAATGGAGTTGAAAATGTCTTGAGAAGAGGGCATGAGATTAAAATAAAACAACGGTAATGGGGTCTACTGGAGCAAAGTTAAATAGTGCCTGGGGAAGTAGATTAAGAAACAAGACACTAAAAGTAATAGACGAGATTCGCTATTTGGCCAGCACCACAACTGACGATGGCGAAAGTAATGGATACACAAAATACAGACTGTTAACAGCAAGAAAAATATCTACTATAAATTTAAGTGTTGGGAACTCGTTTACGAAAGTACTTGTCTGTTGTGTAGCCTTATATGGTAGAATAGATTAAAGAACAGGTTAGAAGCTTTTGAAAGGTGGTGTTCCAGAAGAATGGTGAAGATGAAAAGGAATAGCTAACAAAGACTTACTGACTCGAGTGGAGGAAAAAAGAGATTGTCGCATGACTGTCACATATCGCTGTATGATATTGTTTCACTTTTGTGCCACAATTCCGTGATTATTTAATTTAGAGTAGAGGGCATCATTACTTGAGAGGAAAGATTTCTATTTTTCTCGTTGATAAAATGCGCCCTCGGTGTCGTCTCTGATTGCTGCTTATCGGCAGAAGGCCGTCAGTGAATATCATTACAGGCAGGCATCCCCAAGGAGTTGAGCAGTTTCGTGGCCTACTCCGTTCTTTTGTTGGCTGGGGCCAGCGCCTGCCCTCCATGAGAGCAGAGACTGCTGTGCCGCCACTGCCATCCCCAGAGAATAATTGAGCATGACATTTCTGGCTTTCTGTATGGACATTTAAGTATGGGATGCCGTGGTGTCGCCCGAGCAGCATGAGAAAGTTGAGGAAGTTCGTTGCTTTCGCTCAAAATTTTTGGTGTTTCCAATCGAACGTGTAACCCCACCATTGCGCTTGGTGCGTAAGAGGTTGACCAATTGGTGAGATACCGCTCCAGGTGAATACCGACCTCTTGGTTTTAATGTGCCAAGAGTGGGAAATTTCTGCTGCCGTCCTCCTTTTTTAAAAAAAATAAGTGGTATTCTGGTCCGCACATTGGCAAAGCAGAGTTTCTTTCTCTCTCTCTCTCTCTCTCTTTTTTATGTTGCGAGTTGAGGGGAGAAAACGAAGATTCTGGGATCTTCTGAGGTCATCAGTCCCCTAGAACTTAGAACTACTTAAACCTAACTAACCTAAGGACATCACACACATCCATGCCCGAGGCAGGATTCGAACCTGCGACCGTAGCGGTCGCGCGGTTCCAGACTGTAACGCCTAGAACCGCTCGGCCATCCCGGCCGGCCTTGTCTATTTCATTATAGTTTTTGGTCTCTTTTTTTTTCTTGTTAATTACAAATCCGCGAGCTGCCCAGATGAAATCTTGCTGTGTTTTCTCACAGTCTTCCGTATAATTTGGTCCCACCCACCCCTCTCTCCCTCACAGTGTCAGCGTCATTTTGAGTTCTTTCTACTGAGATTTTAAATAACTTCACTCTGTCAATTTTATGTGAATTTTGTGCGTCATAAAGAGCAAATAAAAATCTGTTCTACTCAGACATGACTTAGATTTCAAGATCCTTTAATTTTTCTAAACATTTCCATGGTTAGGTAAACTACAAATAAAAATATAACCAGTTGTATACCTAAGGCGTTGTTCTCACTATGCCGGTGTTTTCTTTGTGTATAGTCGACAACCAACCAACTGCTGTTTGTAGCTTAAGATAGGCACCATCGAGTTTCGAGCTTTATGATGCAGCTTGACTAAAAGAAGGAAAGATTGATAGATTATATCCCGAGACATAAGTAAAGGGGCGAGGGTGAAAATGGTGAAGAGAGATTCAACAATAAGTAGCATTAATTGGCTGTATCTTTCAAAGCACAGTTTCCATGACGGGGAAATGCGCAGACCCCGGACTGGTTCTACCAAGCGGATTAACGACGAGGGCCGATGTGCTAGCCACCATGGGTGTGGTTTTTAGGCGGTTTTTCCCACCCAATCGGTGGATACCGTGCTAGTACAAAAATCCCGCCTCAGTTACACACGATTTGCAAACATTACGAAAACTTTCGATCACTTCCACATTAATAACACTACACACTGACAGTTGGGGAACACATATTCTGTTCAGGAGGTAATGGGGTGGCGGCAAGCGGGTCATCCGACCACCCTTAAACTAACCATGTCAAATCAAAATGGCTCTAAACACTATGGGACTTAACATCTACATCTACATTTATACTCCGCAAGCCACCCACTTTACGTGCCACTGTCATTACCTCCCTTTCCTGTTCCAGTCGCGTATGGTTCACGGGAAGAACGACTGTCTGAAAGCCTCCGTGCGCGCTCTAATCTCTCTAATTTTACATTCGTGATCTCCTCGGGAAGTATAAGTAGGGGGAAGCAATATATTCGATACCTCATCCAGAAACGCACCCTCTCGAAACCTGGCGAGCAAGCTACACCGCGATGCAGAGCGCCTCTCTTGCAGAGTCTGCCACTTGAGTTTATTAAACATCTCCGTAACGCTATCACGGTTACCAAATAACGCTGTGACGAAACGCGCCGCTCTTCTTTGGATCTTCTCTATCTCCTCCGTCAAACCGATCTGGTACGGATCCCACACTGATGAGCAATACTCAAGTATAGGTCGAACGAGTGTTTTGTAAGCCACCTCCTTTGTTGATGGACTACACTTTCTAGGCACTCTCCCAATGAATCTCAACCTGGTACCCGCCTTACCAACAATTAATTTTATATGATCATTCCACTTCAAATCGTTCCGCACGCATACTCCCAGATATTTTACAGAAGTAACTGCTACCAGTGTTTGTTCCGCTATCATATAATCATACAATAAAGGATCCTTAGGTCATCAGTCCCCTAGACTTAGAAACTACTTAAGCCTAACTAACCTAAGGACATCACACATATCCATGCCCGAAGTAGGATTCGAACCGTAGCAGCCGCGCGGTTCCAGGCTGAAGCGCCTAGAACCGCTCGATCATAGCGGCCGGTCATGTCAAATCCATTAGTAACCACGCCGACCCTACTTCGAGGCGGGACAATAGCACAAAAAAAGAAGAAGACTATGGTGGAGAGTTTCATCAAGCCGGTCTTCGCACCGAAGACAATAACAGCAATAACAATGTCTATATGCAAGAATTTTTCCTAATGAACGACTGCATATTTTACTTACGCACCTAAGCTAATGTACAAAAATTGTTGTTTATTGAGAAAAATGTGTATAGTGTAACAGGTCTCGACGAAGGGACGCTTTATCCTTGACAGACAATCAATACAAGAATCGAAAAGTCGTTATCTAGCATCCCTGTTACCAAAAGCGGCCTTTCCCCGTCGAGATGTGAAATCAAATATACAGAGGAAACACTAATAACACCAGTATTAAGGAGAAATAACTAACAAGAGAGGAAGTTGCCTCACTAAAGGACGCGTAACAGTAGAGCTGGGACAACAAAACCCCATAAATATAAGTTACAGAAAATTTCCTTCAGAAATTGTCCGCGCTTGTCACGAATCCTACTAACCGTATGACCTGGCGACGATTTATATGTCGTGATACTCAACTTGACCTCAATATCTCAAATGAATTACGTGATACTGTGTGGAATTATCTGTACTAAAGGAGGCAGAGGTCGTAAACCAGCCTAGATTCTTCCAGAAATGGACATAAAAGCTAATTCGTCTTCAGTCCGGAGAAAGTAAACACACTGACATTCCAGTCTAAATACGGCCCTTGTCTTTCTCGGATTCGAGCAGATATTCGAGTACAAGCCGTTGGAGAATTTATGGATTAACGTTAAAAATTCATCTATTTCACACAGACAAGGGGAGAAGGAAGATTAGGATTTCATGTCCCGCCGTTGAAGATGTCATTAGACGCGCAGCATGAACTTGGATTGGGGAGCGATTGCGAAGAACATCGGCGGTGTCCTTTCAAAATGAACAATCTGGACACTTGCCTTAAATGATTTAGGATCACCATGGAAAACTAAATTTTGATGATAGGACCGGGATTTGAACTGGCGTCTTTCCGAAGGCTTTACCACTGCGCCATTACGCTCAGTCACGTACGAAGGAGTGACAATGTACTGCAGCACTCACGATGATTGGTTCAAATGGCTCTGAGCACTATGCGACTTAACTTCTGAGGTCATCAGTCGCCTAGAACTTAGAACTAATTAAACCCAACTAACCTAAGGACATCACACACATCCATGCCCGAGGCAGGATTCGAGCCTGCGACCGTAGCGGTCGCTCGGCTCCAGACTGTAGCGCCTAGAATCGCACGGCCACTCCGGCCGGTACTGACGACACTAGTGCCATTGAACCGAAAGAGGTGGCGCAGTGGTTAGTACACTGGACTCGCATTCGGGAGGACGACGGTTCAATCCCGCTCCGGCCATCCTGATTTAGGTTTTCCGTGATTTCCCTAAACTGCTTCAGGCAAATTACGTGATGGTTCCTTTGAAAGGGCACGGCCGCCTTCCTTCCCTAATCCGGTAAGACCAATGACCTCGCAGTTTGGTCTCCTCCCCCAAATCAACCCAACTACCATAATGCCATTCAAGTAGCGTGGCAGACACCGAACGATTTCAGAAAAGCGCTACTAGGGTCGTATCGAGTGAAAACAGCCCTTTCGAAAGTGTACCGGGGAAGTTCAGGTAAATAGAATGGTATTTCATTTATTAAAACCCAGACCAGACCACGATTTTCTAAAAAGCAGTTAAAATAGCGTGATTTGGACTGGGGTTTGTTCATAAGATTATTAAACGGGTCACTGTTACCTCGTGTGACACGATGCAGCCTTTTCGTGGAACAGGTATCTTTGAAGGAAAAGAGACGTCTAACCGGGATTACCAGCTTGGCATATTTCAAGATCCAGTAAGCGAAGTAAGACTGAGCAACACTTCTTCTGCCTACATCTTGCATCTCGCATAGTATCTACGGAAATGAGGTAAGAAATTAGGGCACATACAGATTATTTCTTCTGTCTCCATACATGTATAGAATATTTGATAACATCGCTACGAAGTGCCCTCCACTGTGCACTGAACAGTCGGTTATGGAGTATATAGAAGAATGTGACACAACAGCTAATGATAAGGGCAGACCAGGACAGGGGACAACGAATGGAGTACAGCTTGTCAAATCACGACACACTGATAAGCCCAAATATTATGAGCACGTGCTTCATAGCGTGTTGGTCCACATTTCGAACGCAATGTAGCACCGTTTTTTTTTTTTTTTTAAGGGACGGTATTTACCAAACTTCAATTACCATCCGTGAGGAGCAGGCTACAAGAATTTTCGGCCCCTCGCAATCGTTCCTAACACGCCAGGAATTTTCGAGAAGGTGGGTCAATAATTTCTTCGACAGTGGCTACTTTGTAGTGGCGTTGAAGCTAAAAATTACGAACATTTACTGTAAAAACTATAGTTTGATAGAACTATAACATTTAAAATTTTCTGAGGTCTTTTTTACGAGGGCGTGCTGAAAAGCAACGCCTTCGAATTTCTTTGCAAAAACTATTAAAGCTATTTTAAATAAAACGAAGGTTATTGACATTCTACGTCTTTATTTTCATGTGTACGTATTTATTTCTCAACATAATCACTCTGGCGACGGAAACATTTCTCCCAACGAGACACCAGTTTGTTAATACCATCTCAGTAGAATGTTTGACTTGTTGACGGAGCCATAACATCACCTCTGCTTGCACCACTTCATCACTATCAAAGTGAAGTCCTCGAAAGGATTCTTCAAGTTTTGGAAACAGATGAAAATCGGATGGGGCCAAGTTAGGACTGTATGAAAGATGATGTATGAAAGTGAACCCAAGGCGACGGATTGTTGCAGACGTCGCAGCGCTCGTGTGTGGTCCGGCAGTGTCATGCTTCGAATTAGTGCCTTCAGGTTTCTGACGGTTCTCACGCACCGACATAGTTACGTTACACACCGCCACGTTACAATCTAAAACTCGGAGCCTTCTAGCGGCAGAGGGTTGCTACTTACGTCAGCGAAACAGGAAAGTCAACCAAGTAATATGCATGACATGTCATACGGAAACCGATATTGGAAACAGAATTAAAAAAATCGACGGCTTTACTTTTCAGCAAGCCCTTGTATTAAAATCTTCCTTTCCAGTTACTGATCACTCAGATAGAATGAAAATTTATTCAGTCTCTCCGTTCAAGAGCAAAAACTGGAACATGTGGACTTCAGATGCCTTGATTAGAAACATGGCACCTTACAGTCTCACAAGCCAGTACCTCGCTACAGTGCAGCTTACTGTCTTAAATTAATGGCATTACATTACTTCCAGAGTAGTTGAATTAATAGTCAAGGTAAACATCGCAGAAATACTGCGAGTAATGTAAGGAGCTGGGACATGCAATTAATTTTTACCTCGCTTTGACTGTTCAGGTTATAATATTCTCTTGAGCTAATTGTATACTTAATTGAGCTCTTTAGCATAACAGGTCGGTGGACAAGTTGGCTTAAAGGCACACGCTTTTCCGTGCGCTCGTATAGAATTGGTGCCTTTTTAGACAGTAACTCAGCAAAAGTGCACTTACAACCATTGATACTTGGCAAATTTTTCTCGATTTGACGCTACCTATCCTGCTCTGATTTTGCATCTGTTTCTTTTCCCAATCCATGGACAAGTACTGGGAGAGTTATGCAATGGGACGTTTACCGTGCAACCACCATCTATAGGGTGGAGAAAATAAAGCTGAACAGGAACATGTTTATGAGACTGATGAGAAACTGACTTTCGTTAATGAACAAGAAACCTGCCTATCCCAGAAAATGCAGGAAACCGTGATCTCGGTGCCCCAATCGGTTGCTGTCACATGTCTACACGTACTCATTTCCTGCATAATCCGTCCGAGAGCTTGGCTGTGCCATCACTTTTGAGCGACTGTGAGCAGCAGACGTCTTTAGTGACCAGATGAATGCAACGCCAAATGGTGATGGCGATAAAACAAGGTGTGTTTTGGCAAATCTTAGTGGCAAAGTAACGTGAAACGGGCTCTGTAGAGAACAGAGATCGTACCTATCCGAAAAGAGTTCGAACACCAGAAAACACAGAACGAGTGAAAAAAAGCGGTAATAGTGTCCGATGAAATCTCAATGCTATTTGTTTGTGGCAAGTGGAAATCAAGAAATCGTCGGGTAGAAACATAATCAGGATGGACCAGCATCTGTATTTTTACGAATTAAATTTTGTGCATGAGTTAATATGTCCAGACGAGCGTTCACGTGTTGAGTTCTCCCGGTGGTTGTGAGGGAAGTCGAATGTTGATTTTCGGTTCCTCAGTTATTTGTTTCTTCAGATGAGGCCTGGTTGTGCCAGTCAGAGTATGTGAACTCACAGAACAGAAACAAGGGTTAATCTCGCGTCAGTCGTATTGTAAAAATTTTCTGCGCCAGTTAAATTTTGCCCATCCTGTATAAACTGGTTCTTTTGTCCCGGCTGATATCGAATAACACGCTCCAGCAAAAATTCGAGCCTCACCTTCATTCTAATTTTAAGAAGAGTTTGTGATCTACGTAATTGGCGGAGACTACTTTGTATTCTGTCGCGGGTATTTCGACTTAGCTTCCACGTAGATTAAAATCTATCTGAAGAAACATGGGTACAGCGACAGATAGCTGAAATACCCCGCTCTCCATCGCTGACGTTTAAAAAAGGCCTTACTGGGCCCTAATGGCCGTTTTGTTGTGTGTGTTGCAGAGTCGCCACCATCGTCGATTTGCTTGCGACATGCTACAGCGCTGCAGAGTATGCGTGCGCAGTGTGGTCCAAATCCACCCAATCAAACACAGTTGCTACGAGCTAAACGAAACTCTACAAGCTCCTAAGCATAGCACCAGCTACTCATCGTGAAGTAGCTGCCATCGCGGAGAGAACAAATCAGGCTCATGAGGAAAACCATCCATGTCAAACATATTCCAGCAGCCCCAAGGCTGTGGTCCAGAAGTAGTTTCCTGAAGGCCATTGCAAACAACAGCAGCAATGGCAAGGAAATAATAGTGGATTTCTTGACGTGAGAATAACTCTACATCGTCTCTCCCTTCGGAAATCATCCCACCTCGGCATGAACAGAACTGGATCGTCCGCCTACGTTCTGAAGTTGGAAGCTACAGGAGTTATCTCCAGAAATGTCACTACTCTGAGACTGCGGAGAAGCACAGTCAATGGAATTCTCTACTGGATTGTCAACTATGCCTTGCATCTTGCGCAGATCTGCTTGCAGCTCTGAGCGCAACTGAAGTTGCAAGAATTTGGTCAACAGTAGTGTAACTTGATAATTCCTTCTTTCATTTGTTTTGATGATAATTACCAGGTATTTTATCTGTTTTTGACTCGTATAAATAAATAATTACTGTCGTTAAGAAGCACTCTTCAAGTGGCACCGCGAAGACTCCAGAATCAAACCTACATCATTAATTCAGAGTTTTCTCGCCGAGTAATAGGCAATATTGGGCTATTCTCCATATCTTTTTTGCCACAACGCGCCAGTAATGGATATACTTAACGCGCTCTACACTTCTGGAACGGTGAAAAATTAACAAAAATAAGGGTTTCTGATTCTCAAACGAATGGACATTTTATTATTCACAGTGCATCATTATTGACCTATAACAAAACACTATAAATAATTTTACTTACAACGCCTGATACTGAAATATTGTACGATTCAGTAAGAACTTTAGGGTAAAATATTTTATATATTTATGTCCCCCACCAGAATCAAACTAGTCACCCATCATTTGATCAAGATGTCAACACACTGTACATTACTTAACAACCTACTGAAATTTTCAGTTATCACAAATGGGAAGCATATGTTTTAGTACACCAACTATTTATGCCACAGACAAAAGCAAATGAGGTAGTAATATAAGAAGATATAAGAAAACATTATATTTTAAACAGGAGAGACACTAAGTTTGCACAGAGAGATGTGTTGTGTCATGAATGGTACTCAGACTAGATTCTTATGATGTAAAACATGTAAATAGACTGTCGCTTGATAACTGGCGAAGAAAAAAGTGGCTCTGAGAACTATGAGACTTAACATCGGAGGCCATCAGTCCCCTAGAACTTCAGAACTACTTAAACCTAACTAACCTAAGGACATCACACACATCCATGCCCGAGGCAGGATTCGAACCTGAGACCGTAGCGGTCGCACGGTTCCAGACGACGCGCCTAGAACCGCTCGGCCACACCGGCCGGCCCAACTGGCGAAGAATCCGGTGACAACGTACATAAATAAAAAGATTTTAAGCCAACCGAAGTGATCTCTCCTCGACGAAGTTTACTGAATCATAACTGCGGCACGCGATAGGAAGTTTTTGGTTACACTGAAACAGTGAGAACTTTTACAGCAGCACGGATACATTCGGAGTAACAGGTGCGCGTATGCCGGTACTTTTGCAAGCGATGAAAATCAGCCAAAAAATTGTTGTAAATAGTCACGAGTGTACGAGGATGCTTCCTCGATAAGATAATAAAATAAACACAGACCTGCCTGCCTAACGGACAGTCCTTTCGGTGTATTTAGATGAACCGTAAACAAAGGAACCTGGATCAAAAATAAACGAGTAGACGAGATAACTTGCGACGACGTAGAGAGTAGGCACGAAATGATCCTGATAGCGCCGACCAATTACAGTTGTGCCTTCGAAATACGGTAATACTAAAAAAGAACGACTGAAGTGAGGGAATACTCACAGGCCTTGGAAGACGCCTCGGAGACTCCGTTGCGCTCCAGCTTGGCGAGCAGCTGCACGTAGAAGACGCTGTAGGAGTTGATGACCCCGAAGATGATGCCATTGCAGAGGAAGCTGGCGGCGACGATGAAGAGCGGGCGCGGGCGCGAGCACTCGCCGGCGCCGGCCTGCACGTGCTGCGGCTGCTCCTGCGCCTCCACCTGCAGCTGCTCCCTTGCCGCCATCGCGCACCACACTGCCGCTTCCCGGCCGTCGGCTCCCCGTCCCTCTCACCCCGCCCCCCCCACCGGGTCACGTGGCCCGCTCGGCGCGCGCATCGAGCGGCAGCGAGGCTGACCTTCCGCACGCCGTCTCGCCACTGGCCGACCTGTACCGGGCATCGCTTCCTTGCCTGCGACACATAGTAACATATCTTTGTCTGTGCCTGCGAGCGCTGCAATATGTGTGACTGGGTACTCGGTAAAAATTCGCCCACAGCTCCTAGCGCTGTAGATAGAACTCTCAGAAAAGAAACAATTCACGATGTTTATATCTACATCTGGAAGGTTTCAGATAGATTATATAATGGTAAGACAGAGATTTAGGATCCAGGTTTTAAATTGTAAGACATTTCCAGGGGCAGATGTGGACTCTGACCACAATCTATTGGTTATGAACTGTAGATTAAAACTGAAGAAACTGCAAAAAGGTGGGAATTTAGGGAGATGGGACTTGGATAAACTGAAAGAACCAGAGGTTGTACAGAGTTTCAGGGACAGCATAAGGGAACAATTGACAGGAATGGGGAGAAGAAATACAGTAGAAGAAGAATGGGTAGCTTTGAGGAATGAAATAGTGAAGGCAGCAGAGGATGAAGTAGGTAAAAAGACGAGGGCTAGTAGAAATACATGGATAACAGAAGAGATACTGAATTTAATTGATGAAAGGAGAAAACACAAAAATGTGGTAAGTGAAGCAGGCAAAAAGGAATACAAACGTCTCAAAAACGAGATCGTCAGGAAGTGCAAAATGGCTAAGCAGGGATGGCTAGAGGACAAATGTAAGGATGTAGAGGCTTATCAAAAATGGTTCAAATGGCTCTGAGCACTATGCGACTTAACTTCTGAGGTCATCAGTCGCCTAGAACTTAGAACTAATTAAACCTAACTAACCTAAGGACATCACATACATCGATGCCCGAGGCAGGATTCGAACCTGCGACCGTAGCGGTTGCCCGGCTCCAGACTGCAGCGCCTAGAACCGCACGGCCACTCCGGCCGGCAGAGGCTTATCTCACGAGGGGTAAGATAGATACTGCCTACAGGAAAATTAAAGAGACCTTTGCAGAAAGGAGAACCACTTGCATGAATATCAAGAGCTCAGATGGAAACCCAGTTCTGAGCAAAGAAGGGAAAGCAGAAAGGTGGAAGGAGTATATAGAGGGTCTATACAGGGGCGATGTCCTTGAGGACAATATTATGGAAATGGAAGTGGATGTAGATGAAGATGAAATGGGAGATATGATACTGCGTGAAGAGTTTGACAGAGCACTGAAAGGCCTAAGTCGAAACAAGGCCCCGGGAGTAGACAACATTCCATTAAAACTACTGACAGCCTTGGGAGAGCCAGTCCTGACAAAACTGTACCATCTAGTGAGCAAGATGTATGAGACAGGCGAAATTCCATAAGACTTCAAGAAGAATATAATAATTCCAATCCCAAAGAAAGCAGGTGTCGACAGATGTGAAAATTACCGAACTATCAGTTTAATAAGTCACAGCTGCAAAATACTAACGTGAATTCTTCACAGACGAATGGAAAAACTGGTAGAAGCCGACCTCGGGGTAGATCAGTTTGGATTCCGTAGAAATGTTGGAACACGTGAGACAATACTGATCCTACGACTTATCTTAGAAGAAAGATTAAGGAAAGGCAAACCTACGTTTCTAGCATTTGTAGGCTTAGAGAAAGCTTTTGACAATGTTGATTGGAATACTCTCTTTCAAATTCTAAAGATGTCAGGGGTAAAATACAGGGAGCGAAAGGCTATTTACAATTTGTACAGAAAGCAGATGGCAGTTATAAGAGTCGAGGCGACATGAAAGGGAAGCAGTGGTTGGGAAGGGAGTGAGACAGGGTTGTAGCTCTCCCCGATGCTATTCAATCTGTATATTGAGCAAGCAGTAAAGGAAACAAAAGAAAAATTCGGAGTAGGTATTAAAATCCATGGAGAAGAAATAAAAACTTTGTGGTTCGCCGTTGACATTGTAATTCTGTCAGAGACAGCAAAGGACTTGGAAGAGCAGTTCAATGGAATGGACTGTGTCTTGAAAGGAGGGTATAAGATGAACATCAACAAAAGCAAAACAAGGATAATGGAATGTAGTCGAATTAAGTCGGGTGACGCTGAGGGAATTAAATTAGGAAATGAGACACTTCGAGTAGTAAAGGAGTTTTGCTATTTGGGGAGCAAAATAACTGATATGGTCGAAGTAGAGAGGATATAAAATGTAGACTGGCAATGGCAAGGAAAGCGTTTCTGAAGAAGAGAAATTTGTTAACGTCGAGTATTTGTATGGAGTGTAGACACGTATGGTAGTGAAACATGGACGATAAATAGTTTGGACAGGAAGAGAATAGAAGCTTTTGAAATATGGTGCTACAGAAGAATGCTGAAGATTAGATGGGTAGATCACGTAACTAATGAGGAGGTATTGAATAGAATTGGGAAGAAGAGGATTTTGTGGCACAACTTGACTAGAAGAAGGGATCGGTCGGTAGGACATGTTCTGAGGCATCAAGGGATCACCAATGTAGCACTGGAGGGCAGCGTGGGGGGTAAAAATCGTAGAGGGAGACCAAGAGATGAATACACTAAGCAGATTCAGAAGGATGTAGGCTTCAGTAGGTAGTGGGAGATGAAGAAGCTTTCACAGGATAGAGTACCATGGAGAGCTGCATCAAACCAGTCTCAGGACTAAAGACCACAACAACAACAACATATCTACATCTAAACGCTGCGAATCACTGTTAAGTGCACGGCAGCCAAAGCCCAAGCGGTCCTGGTTGGTCATTCTATGTTCATTAGCCTGAAATATCGGGAATCCGTGCAATCTTTAATCCTGAATGACATAAATACCAACTGCTCTTCCTCAACAACGAGTCCATGAGCAATAATAGGTGAAACGCTAAACTGGGCTGAACACATAGCTGCAATGTCCGAGAAGGCATCAACATCTCTCCGTGCCCTACAAAAATATAAATAGCTCTTTCCTTTTGACGTAAAAAAGAAACTTGTACGGCGGCTTATTGTTGATTACTGCGATGACATCTTGCAACGTATTTTTCAGGAAACCTCACGACGCCTAGAACTAGTGATTCTTTTTATTGTGCTTATTTCGTCTCGAGCTGCCCAGGTATTTGGCCGATTACATTGTTATATAACACAGGATGTATCAAAAGGTAAGGTCAATCCTTGATGATGTAACAGAGAACTTTATCATCTACAAAAAAAGTTACTACAAATCTTCCGTATTCGTCACCGTTCTGGCGTTACGTATGCAACACAGGCCGCCTGATTACTGAGGCCAAGCGGTTCTAGGCCGCTACGGTCGCAGGTTCGAATCCTGCCTCGGGCATGGATGTGTGTGATGTCCTTAGGTTAGTTTGGTTTAAGTAGTTCTAAGCTCTAGGGGACTGATGACCACAGCAGTTAAGTCCATAGTGCTCAGAGCCATTTGAACCATTTTGAACCAAATTCCTGCTGACGATTCACCTCTGTCGCCGTGTGAATCTTTGCAACGATCTCGTCTTTACTTGTTATCTCCGATCTGTACGCTTTCTCTTTGGTAAACCCCAGAGATAGAAATTCATTGGTGTCAGATCGGGGAACCGTG
Source organism: Schistocerca serialis cubense (assembly GCF_023864345.2). Classification (NCBI taxonomy): domain Eukaryota; kingdom Metazoa; phylum Arthropoda; class Insecta; order Orthoptera; family Acrididae; genus Schistocerca; species Schistocerca serialis. Next base: position 399,770,058 of record NC_064640.1, on the reverse strand, counting down.
CTAGCCCAGGAATGGGACCGCCCCTTCCAATTCATGTAGCTGGAAACTGGTCGTCCAACCACTGTCGTACCCGTAGTTGGAAATGTGCTGCAGCACCGTCTAGTTGACACCGCAGATGTTTTCTTGTGGAAGGGGCGTTTCAACCAGTATTATCAGAAGCACACCTTCTAAGAAATTCAGGTAATCAGCACCCCATTCTGTCGTCCGAAGGTACCTGCCCACGCATAACACTGAATGTTGTTTGGAATGAGGCGGAACGAGTTACATGACCATTCTTGTCAACATAGATGTGTAAGTAATGTCCGTTCGAAAGACCATCTCTTTTTAGTCTTGACTCGTCAGTCCGAAAAAAGAGCTTCACGAAATCTGATTGGTCATTAATCAGCTGTAATAGCTGCTGATAATATGCGAGACGATATCCATGATCTTGTGGCTTTAATTCTTGCACGGTGTTCACATGCTACGGATGAAATCCTTGCCGCTGAAGTTCTTGCTAAACGGATGACTGAGGGAGTCCTGCATCCCCTGTATACCGATAAATGGACGTGCTTCCACAGTATCAAGAATTTCTCCTTCACGATCGTGAACATGTCGTGGTCGACCATCATGATGCGTAGGTTGTAGCAGTCCTGTATGCACCATGCGCTGAAGAAGCGCTTGAAATACCCGTCTCCTTGGATGGCGTCGTTGCGGAAATCTCTCTCGGTATTCTGTTTTAGCCGCATTACCATTACAGAAACCGTAAGCAAAGTACAAGTTCCGGTATTCCTCGTTACTAAAAGTTGTGGATGTTCGTACACGGAATTCACTTTTGCAAATGATAGCTTCAGTCGTCTTGTCCAGAATCACACAAGGCTAAACAAAAGAAACACAATATTAGTAACATTTAATGCTGTACTTAGATACAGAGGCGTACATAAATGGCAGCTAAAGGAAATCACGCGATGGCACGATGGCTGGCAACGTATGACATTTAGTATGGCGTGCAAACAAGCCATATCTTAACCACTTTTTCTGTACGAGGACAATACACACAAGTAAGATGAGAAAAGCGTTTACTGATATTAGCATTCAAAAGAAAGAGAAACTCCCCATTTTGGAGTGACGAATGCGGAGAAATTTTATTAAATTTTTTTGTTGCAAATAAGGTCGTGTATCATCTCATCAAGGAGTGACCTCAGCTTTTGATATACCCTGTATATCACAATTACATAAAATTTATTTTGTTAATAAAGCAATTTCGATAAATCTCAACATTTATTAGCTACAAATAATCACTACAAATAACATAAACATATAAACATTCTTATTCTTCAGATGAGGATGTTAAAAGTGGCAATCGTTTTTCACTGCAGTAAGTTTTACAGGTTTCATCACTGGAATTAAATAACTCATCGGTCAAGAGATTAGCACTGTACAACAATAATCAATAATTATAAAATTATTAAATCGCTGCATACAGTTTCTTCTGCTGATAGCAGTTGCTGGTATGCACCTGCAGGTGGAACAGGTGATGATCAGCTGCTTTCTATATATCTGTGACACCCGACTCTTTATCATATTTCACCATCTTTTATGCACAGCCATCCCGACTATGTACAGACAAGCGCAGACATTTCCATACACTCTGTCTTGTCTACTGTGTTATCAACGTGCCCTGTTCCTTAAATCTCTCCTCGACCTCAACAGTCTTGTCTTAACAATATAGCAGAACCACTCGTTTCTCGCTTTCTCGAAGTCCTTTATAGTATCTGACTCTGGAATGACCTCTGTCATTGTATCAGAAAACTGAATAACATCTCCTCCAGCTTCAAAGGTCAGTTAATGACATATCTAATGAGGCAACAATAATGTTTACCTATGTCCCTGTACGCACTCGTTACTCCATTACATCCTTCTTTCCAGTCATATCTTCCTCATTTCCCACTGCTCTTGGCTAGTGCTGTCTACCTACATTTATTTTCTTCAGAACTCGCTATGGCCCAAAATATCACTTTGTGTACCTATAAATACATTTTGTATCTGCCACTATAACTATTGTTATTATCATTATTATTATTAGTTGCAGCAGCAGCAGTAGTAGCACTACTAGTATCAACTTTATTAGTTCTTAGTCAGTAAAATTTATTCATATTGTCTCTACATACATTAAAACCATTTTAATTCTATTTTATTACTATTTGGAATATTAAAAGTGTTGTTATAGCTAAGCGATTATAAGTTAAAATGATACTGTATAAAAAAAAATACTGAATGATTGAAACCCAAGTCCGAGGTAAGAGCCAGCCTGGAGACCCTAATCCTGTCGCATTAAATAAATAAAAATAAATACTCCCCATTTTAGCACTTATTAGGGCTTCTTCCCATTTTATTTGCATATGGAGTCAGGCGCGGATCCAAGCGCTGGGTCATTACCCTCCTCCAGAGAAAAATTTACCCAACACATTTATATCGTTAAATTCGTAATTTTCCAAACTTACAAACCAATTTTTGGTAAATAACGTAGCACGAAAAATAACTGTCTCGAAAATGGTGAGGAATTCCGCTTTTTAGCCGGCCGAGGTGGCCGAGCGGTTCTAGACGCTACAGTCTGGAACCGCGCGATCGCTACGGTCGCAGGTTCGAATCCTGCCTCGGGCATGGATGTGTATGATGTCCTTAGGTTAGTTAGGTTTAAGCAGTTCTAAGTTCTAGGGGACTGATGATCTTAGAAGTTAAGTCCCATAGTGCTCAGAGCCAATTCCGCTTTTTAGCCAGCCGGGGTGCCGAGCGGTTCTAGGTGCTACAATCTGAAGCCGCGCGACCGCTATGGTCGCAGGTTCGAATCCTGCCCCGGGCATGGATGTGTGTGATGTCCTGATGTTAGTTAGGTTTAAGTAGTTCTAAGTTCTAGGAGACTGATGACCTCAGCAGTTAAGTCCCATAGTGCTCAGAGCCATTTGAACCAATTCCGCTTTTTAGTTGCTTGCCTGAGAGATGCGCTGGCGGACTGACAGGCTGCAGGAAACATTCCAGACACTGAAGGCGCCCATTCACATGGTGCCTACAACAAATCCTCCATGGTCTTGCGTTCAGTCAAGGTGAGCAGGGCAAGACAGAAAGAGAAAGATCTTCCACCAAGGAAAACATTACGCAGAGATTGACCTTTCCCGAACATAGCTGTATTTCTAGATTTCCGGTAAGCGGTTGACACGGTGCCCCATTGCAGATTGTTAACGAAGGCCCGAGCATACGGAATAGGTTCCCAGATACGTTAGCGGCTCGAAGACTTCTTAAGTAATAGAACCTAGTGCATTGTCCTCGACAGATAGTGTTCATCATGAACAAGGATGTCATCAAGAGTGCCCAAGGGAAGTGTGATCCAACCGCTCTTATTTTCTCTCTCTCTCTCTCTCTCTCTCTCTATATATATATATATATATGTATGTGTCATCAAGAGTGCCTAAGGGAAGTGTGATCCAACCGCTCTTATTTTCTCTCTCTCTCTCTCTCTCTCTCTCTATATATATATATATATATATATATATATATATATATATATATATATAGAGAGAGAGAGAGAGAGAGAATAAGAGCGGTTGGATCACACTTCCCTTAGGCACTCTTCGTGACATCCTTGTTCATGTTGAACACTATCTGTCGAGGACAATGCACTAGGTTCTATTACTTAAGAAGTCTTCGAGCCGCTAACGTATCTGGGAACCTATTCCGTATGCTCGGACCTTCGTCAACAGTCTGCAATGGGGCACCGTGTCAACCGCTTACCGGAAATCTAGAAATACAGCTATGTTCGGGAAAGGTCAATCTCTGCCTAATGTTTTCCTTGGTGGAAGATCTTTCTCTTTCTGTCTTGCCCTGCTCAACTTGACTGAACGCAAGACCATGGAGGATTTGTTGTAGGCACCATGTGAATGGGCGCCTTCAGTGGCTGGAATGTTTCCTGCAGCCTGTCAGTCCGCCAGCGCATCTCTCAGGCAAGCAACTAAAAAGCGGAATTGGTTCAAATGGCTCTGAGCACTATGGGACTTAACTGCTGAGGTCATCAGTCCCCTAGAACTTAGAACTACTTAAACCTAACTAACATCAGGACATCACACATATCCATGCCCGGGGCAGGATTCGAACCTGCGACCATAGCGTAGGATTTGTTGTAGGCACCATGTGAATGGGCGCCTTCAGTGTCTGGAATGTTTCCTGCAGCCTGTCAGTCCGCCAGCGCATCTCTCAGGCAAGCAACTAAAAAGCGGAATTGGCTCAAATGGCTCTGAGCACTATGGGACTTAACTGCTGAGGTCATCAGTCCCCTAGAACCTAGAACTACTTAAACCTAACTAACCTCAGGACATCACACACATCCATGCCCGGGGCAGGATTCGAACCCGCGACCATAGCGGTCGCGCGGCTTCGGATTGTAGCGCCTAGAACCGCTCGGCACCCCGGCTGGCTAAAAAGCGGAATTGGCTCTGAGTATTATGGGACTTAACTTCTAAGGTCATCAGTCCCCTAGAACTTAGAACTACTTAAACCTAACTAACCTAAGGACATCACACACATCCATGCCCGAGGCAGGATTCGAACCTGCGACCGTAGCGATCGCGCGGTAGCGTCTAGAACCGCTCGGCCACCTCGGCCGGCTAAAAAGCGGAATTCCTCACCATTTTCGAGACAGTTATTTTTCATGCTACGTTATTTACCAAGGGAAGTGTGATCCAACCGCTCTTATTTTCTCTCTCTCTCTCTCTCTCTCTCTCTCTCTATATATATATATATATATATATATATATATATATATATATATATATATATATATTCTGACGAAAGGGTGAGCAGCTGGAGCAATTTATGGTTGATTGTTGACGTCACTGTGGTGTCGTTGTTGAGTGACCGTAGGAGGATGCAGGATGACTTAAAGAGTATTTCTAATTTGTACGATGAATGGCAGCGTGCTCTAAATGTAAAAAAAATGTGAGTTAATATAGACGAGTAGGAAAAACAATCATGTAACGTTCGAATACAGCATTAGCAGTGTGCTGTTTTACACAGTCTCATCGGCTAAATAGCTAGTCGTAACGTTGCAAAACCAGATGGCAGTTATAAGAGTCGAGGGACATGAAAAGGAAGCAGTTGTTGGGAAGGGAGTAAGACAGGTTTGTAGCCTCTCCCCGATGTTATTCAATCTGTATATTGAGCAAGCAGTAAAGGAAACAAAAGAAAAATTCGGAGTAGGTATTAAAATCCATGGAGAAGAAATAAAAACTTTGAGGTTCGCCGATGACATTGTAATTCTGTCAGAGACAGCAAAGGACTTGGAAGAGCAGTTCAATGGAATGGATAGCGTCTTGAAAGGAGGATATAAGATGAACATCAACAAAAGCAAAACAAGGATAATGGAATGTAGTCGAATTAAGTCGGGTGATGCTGAGGGAATTAGATTAGGAAATGAGACACTTAAAGTAGTAAAGGGGTTTTGCTATTTGGGGACCAAAATAACTGATGATGGTCGAAGTAGAGAGGATATAAAATGTAGACTGGCAATGGCAAGGAAAGCGTTTCTGAAGAAGAGACATTTGTTAACATCGAGTATAGATTTAAGTGTCAGGAAGTCATTTCTGAAAGTATTTGTATGGAGTGTAGCCACGTATGGAAGTGAAACATGGACGATAAATAGTTTGGACAAGAAGAGAATAGAAGCTTTCGAAATGTGGTGCTACAGAAGAATACTGAAGATTAGATGGGTAGATCACATAACTAATGAGGAAGTATTGAATAGGATTGGGGAGAAGAGAAGTTTGTGGCACAACTTGACCAGAAGAAGGGACCGGTTGCTAGGACATGTTCTGAGGCATCAAGGGATCACCAATTTAGTATTGGAGGGCAGCGTGGAGGGTAAAAATCGTAGAGGGAGACCAAGAGATGAATACACTAAACAGATTCGGAAGGATGTAGGTTGCAGTAGGTACTGGGAGACGAAGAAGCTTGCACAGGATAGAGTAGCATGGAGAGCTGCATCAAACCAGTCTCAGGACTGAAGACCACAACAACAACAACAACGTTGCAAAGCGATATCAAACGGAACGAGTATGTCAGGCTGGTAAAAGGGAAGGTGAATGGCCAACTTTTTTATTGGAAGAATATTGGGAAAGTGTAGCTCATCTATAAAAGGAACGACGTATAGAACGTTAGTGCGACCCATTCTTGAGTACTGCTCGTGTGTTTGTGATCCCCACCAGGTCGGACTAAAATAGACACAACAGCATTTCAGAGACGTTCTGATAGATTTGTTCAAAATGTGTGTGAATTCCTATGGGACCAAACTGCTGAGGTCATCAGTCCCTAGACTTACACACTACTTAAACTAACTTATTTTAAAGACAACACACACACCCATGCCCGAGGGAAGACTCGAATCTCCGGCGGGAGTGGCCGCTAGATTTGTTACTGGTAGATTCTGTCACCACGTAAGCATCACCGATATGCTTCGTCAACTAAAACTGGAATACCTGGAGGGACGACGACGCTGTTTTCGCGAGGTACTACTGCAGAAATTTAGAGAACCGGCGTTTGAGGTCAACTGCAGAACGATTCTGCCGCCGCCAACAAACATTAGGATAAAACGAGAGAAATTATGGCTCGTACGGAGGCTTATAGATAGTCGTTTTTTCCTCTGCTACCTCTGGATCACAGGGTCCTGGGTTCGATATGCGGCCGGGTTGCCGGCCGTTGTGGCCGAGCGGTTCTAGGCGCTTCAGTCTGGAACCGCGCGACCGCTACGGTCGGAGGTTCGAATCCTGCCTCGGGCATGGATGTGTGTGATGTCCTTAGGTTAGTTAGGTTTAAGCAGTTCTAAGTTCTAGGGGACTGATGACCTCAGATGTTATGTCCCATAGTTCTCAGAGCCAGAGCCGGCCGGGTTGGGGATTTTCTCTGCCCGGGGACTGGGTGTTTGTGTTGTCCTCATCATTTCATCATAGTCATTTGTGACAGTGGCTAGATTGGATTGTTTAAAAATTGGTCTGTGTAAAAATTGGGACTTTGCACGGAGGCTGATGACAGCGCAGTTGAGCGCCTCACAAACCAGACATCGTCATTGATACATGATGGTTCCCTGGACGTTAGAAAAGGCGGGACATGGTTCTTAATACGGTGTGTAACCACCACGGACGTTAATTCATGCTCTGCGACGTACTGCCCTGCGGGCCACAAGGTTCGTAAGGATTTCTTGTGGTAGGGCATTCCATTCCTCTGCCAGCGCGTTTGACAACTGCCGAATAGTCGTTGGTGCATGTGGATCTGCTGCAATACGTCTCCCCAACGCATCCCACTCGTGCTCGATGGAATATAAGCTGGGGGAACAGTCAGGCCGGTCTATAAGCCGAATATCCTCTCGTTCCACGAGTTACCCACCTGCTCTGTCCGATGTGGTCGCACAGTGCCATCAATAAAGATGAAGTCAGGGTCAAATAACAACGTTGACCGGTGAGTGAACCTTGGTCACAGAGTTGGAGGTCTGTACCTCCCATTCCATAACACCTGGACCACCAAAACGATCATGTTCTACTCTGTTCCTCTATGCATCACATGTCCAATCGCTCACCATGTGAGGGTCCGTCCAGAATCACAGTGCCGACAACATCGGCTCTCATCCAAGGACAGCACGTGACATCACTCGTCGTTGGTCCAGTTCCTTTGCTCTTGGCATTATCGCAAACGGTGGCGCAGATGTGTGGGTGTGAACGAAATACAACGCACTGATCTTCGGGGAAAGAGATGACTCCTGTGCAGCCGCTATCCCCTGTGGAACGTGAGACTGCGTACCACGCAGCTCTGTTAAATGTGGCTGTAATTGTACCCGCTGTTTGACGTGGATTCGTTCTTGCCTGTTGCGCAATGTAGCTGTCATTTGCTGCCGTAATAGACCGTGGACGTCCACCTTCTCTCCTCAGCGCCGCAGTTCCTTTGGTTTGGAACGCATCCCATTCACATGAAACAATGCTGTGAGCAATACCAAACTCCTGGACTAACTCGTCACACTTCGTCCTTCGAAGTTTCCCGATGATTATTCCGCTGTGAAGTCACCCAAATGTTGTCTCCAGGCCATCTTGTAATGAATAACACTACCAAGGTACACTGTTAATACTCAATGATTGACACACACTGTCTTTTTCCCGTTCCTTCAACTGTCTCGTGTTGCAGATCGAGCCCCATTTGGCTCTGTAGTCATGCTGACCTCACGTCATGTGATGTCCATCTTTCTGTGCACGGCTGGGAGACCTCTGGCAACATGCTTCCGCACTTAATTTAATTTCATCGAGTAATTAATGTTGTGTTGGCAGAAGATGTCCGTCTTACTAGTGGAGGCCGAAATGCACGCGTTTTAGCTCACGCAGGCTGGCGTGAGGAGGGAAGAACTGTACTGACGTGAGGTCTGGAACAAGACAAGGAATTAGAATTCAGAAAGCGGACGTAATTAGTTTGATACTTAACTTTAATCCATTAATGATGAACGTCGCTCTTGACGGTACATGATTCACAATATTATCTGTTCAGATATAGTAATTAGAGTAAATGAATTTGGCGCCTTGCTAGGTCGTAGCAAATGACGTAGCTGAAGGCTATGCTGAACTGTCGTCTCTGCAAATGAGAGCGTATGTAGACAGTGAACCATCGCTAGCAAAGTTGGTTGTACAACTGAGCCGAGTGCTAGGGAGTCTCTCTAGACCAGACCTGCCGTGTGGCGGCGCTCGGTCTGCAATCACTGATAGTGGCGACACTACCACCTAGCAAATGTGGTGTCTGGCGGTGACATCACAATTAATATGTTGTTTTAGTTCATTTATCTCGCTTTAAGTTTTTCAGAGCAATGTATATAAATTGTAAAGTATGTTGCACTATAGGACTCATTACAATCATTCGACAGCTAATCGTTAAATGTAACACAATCATCTAACGAACAAAATGTTCAAAACCCATAATGACAAGAAACAATCAGATGTTTAAAAATGTGTCATGAATTCCAGTTTTGGGTGGATTTTACAGAAAATATTTTACCACGGAACCAAAGAACTATGGAAAAGTCGTCTACTGACAAAACAGCTTTGTATCTGCAATAAATTTTGAACCCGACACGTACATCAGGATCTTAATCACAAAGAGATCTATAGATTTCCGTATGTTGTGCTTCACTCACTTACTCGTATCTTTTCTTTTTTAACCGTTTCCAAGTCGGACACTACCACTCTACAGGGTGATTATAATTAAACTTTCAAATCGCTGTAGAAATAATACCACTGATCAGACTGACGTCAAATTGTGACGGAATATTATCGGAGAAGGGGGAAAACGTATGGCAGAAGAAAAATAAATAGTTACAAAATGTATCAATATATGGCACTGTAAGCATCATAATTTAATAGTGGTCGACTACAAATGACAAATGAATCATACAACAATGCCTAAGTTGTACGTTTGACGTTAAACAAACTGTACTACTCAGTGCGCATGGGTGTACACGTGTGATACTGTTAGTTACGTAAGCCCATCCACCACGCCGAGGTCATATCACATTGGATGGAAAAAATCTGTTTTTGTCTTGAGGCCAAAACCCGCATAAAAAGCATCAATCAGAATCAAATTGGATTATTAATTTCCATGTGACTGGCGCAAAACATGTTCAATATACTGACCACGGTTTTTCAACAAGTTGAAATCGAGAAACAGCGTGTTCCATAACTGATCGAAGTGTTTCTGGATTCACGTTCAGAATGTGTTACGCAATGCGCGCCTTCAATTCAGTTAAGTTTGCAAAGGTCTCTCTTGCTGGCAGGTCAATAGGAGGCAACTCGTGCACATGGGTAATTCTGAATGGATAGCAAAGAAGGATGTTTCGTAGGATTTTACGCACCGTGCTCACGGGTATGTCCAATGCTCGGGCAATTCTCCGTGCGCTACACGTTTTTCCACCACTACTCGCCTCCTCCTGCAGTGCTATGGCCACTGTTTCCACTGACGTCGAATCAATTCGCTTCCTCCCTGTACCAGGTTGTACACCAAAATAACCCGTCTTTTCGAATTTCCGAATCATTTTCTTCAGACCCATGGCAGTCATTGGACCAACGCCTATTTTCAAACCCTTTAGCGTCCGGAAGTTCTGCAGAGCGACGTGTGTACAGTCATCATTTTTGTAATACAGCTTTAGAAGCAGAGCGTGATCCTGCACTATGACAGTCATGGCAAACGTCGCAGGTGCAAAAGAAGGAAAAGCCGTGTACTCGGCGCGTTTATACCAACTTCAACGGGTCGTACGCATGACAGGTGTTTTCATTTACGTATTCTGACACATACAGCGCCATAGATTGATCAATTTTCACACTATTTTCTTTCTTCTGCCATACGTTTTCCCCCTTCTCCGATAATATTCCGTTGCAATTTGACGTCTTTCTGACCAGTGGTGTTATTTCTACAGCGCTTTGAAAGAATTGCTTAAGCGCCTAAACAAGTCTGTATTTGCCGTGTGAATGATGTCAGATGTATGAGATATAAATATAAAAAAACTTGCATACTTTGCTTACTTTCATTCTATTATATCATATGGGATCATATTCTGGGGCTACTCATCAAACCGAGCAAAAGTTTTTAGGGTGCAAAAACGTGTGATAAGAATCATTTGTGGTGTAAATTCAAGAACATCTTGTAGAAACCTGTTCAAGGAACTTGGTATTATAACCACTGCTTCTCAGTATATTTATTCCTTAATGAAGTTTGTTGTAAGTAATACATCTCGTTTCCAACCAATAGCTCAATACATAGTATCAATACTAGGAATGAGAACAATCTACATAAAGACCAAAAATCACTTACCTTGGTCCAAAACGGGGTCCAATATTCAGGAATACACATTTTCAATAAATTACCAGCAACCATTAAAAACTTGGTTTCGGATAATGCATGGTTTAAACAGAGTTTGAAACACTTTTTGATAGGCAACCCCTTCTACTCCATACGTGAATATCTTAACAGAGACTGTTAAGCCAGCTTAAGTAAAAATATCTGTTAGATTTCAGTTTTGATAACACTTGGTCACAACAGTCAAGATTAGGTAGTTTGTCTATGATAAATTTATTAATAGTGCATAACAGTGTTTCATTCTGACAACGTGTTAATTCTGTAAATATTAGCTTTACCAGTTTACTGCATTATATTTACCTATTTCGACTATGTCCTGACAAATGATCAGGGTAGTAAGTATTATATTCAAATATTTTATGTTTTTATGTTATACTTTTGACATGTTCCACACCCATGAGACTCATCTCATTTTTTGGGTCTATGGAACGAAAACTGAATCTAATCTAATCTAATCTAACCTTAATTATAATCACCCCGTGTTTCTGTGTACAGAAATTCTTTGTATAAAGAGGAATGATTAACTGCTAACTGCAGGAGTAAACAGAGACTCACGTAGTAATGGCGAAAATCCACGGAGAACACATGATGTGTTCAGATGGTTACTATTCGAACATGTATAGCTGGCCGCCTATGACACGATAGGTAAGGACCGCACTTCGCGAACGCACGATGCGACTTCCCGTGGCGACTTTCACACCTCAGGCATTACAACCAGCCGTGCACCTTGGAGGACAAGGCATCGAATTACATGGAACCGTTCACACGGGAGGGGTATCGTGCAACTTACATGTTTCAACTTTACGGAGTTGTTAAGGCTGTTTGGACACGGCTGCCACTTGTACTACGACCTACGCGATAGATCGATACCATACAAGTAGTGCGCTAATAGAGTCGTGCGACTTGTCCTTCCGCACGGGTCACAGTAGCTGACACGCTGTGGTTTTGGCTAAAACAGATGGCATCGGTTGAAACTCATTCACTAAAACTGAAGCATTGCAGTCAACAGGAATGGGAACTATGACATGAAAACGGTTCAGAACTGGTGAATCTACAACGTAACGAATATGTCGTGACAAATGGAAATTTGTGCCAGATCGGCATTCGCACCCAGATTTCATGCTTTTCGCACACAATCGCCTTAAAAATTTAGAGCATCCGTGGAGATCTAATACTTTTCGGTACTACTGCTGTTAGCCTCCTATGGGAGAGCCTCTGCTTGTAGTTTTAGGACATGAGAAGACGAAAACATCAGTGAGAGCGATGGTTTATTTCCATCCTGTCTAATTGGACTCTCTGCCTTTGGTAGTGATAAAAATGGTTCAAATGGCTCTGAGCACTATGGGACTTAACTTCTGAGGTCATCAGTCCCCTAGAACTTAGAACTACTTAAACCTAACTAACCTAAGGACATCACATACATCCATGCCCGAGGCAAGATTCGAACCTGCGACCGCGCGGTTCCAGACTGAAGCGCCTAGAACCGCTCAGCCACTCCGGCCGGCTTTGGTAGTGATAGGATGATGACTTACTGAGCTCGGCTGTACATGTCAGTCAACGTCTGCGATGTGGTTAGTGGAAACACGTGAATTAGCTACGAGAAGGTACTGAACTTCACAGATATTGACATACAAGGTGGGTCACATAAGACCTAAAACCCGTTTTATTGCTTGAATATCGAAAGAGGATTTTCAGCAAACGACAGTACGTAGAGGGACACGCAATTTTGTTACTCTGTTAATAATTGTAGCCGTCGTATCAAAAATGGTTCAAATGGCTCTGAGCACTATGGGACTTAACATCTGAGGTCATCAGTCCGCTATAACTTAGAACTACTTAAACCTAACTAACCTAAGGACATCACACACATCCATGCCCGAGGCAAGATTCGAACCTGAGACCGTAGTGGTCGCGCGGTTCCAGACTGAAGCGCCTAGAACCGCTCAGCCACTACGGCCGGTAGCCGTCGTATCAACCAAGGCTCTGGAGCCAGTATTTTCGTAGTAATAGGGTATAAATTTTTAACGGCGTGCAAATGCTCTTGAAAAAACGAATACGATGATATAATAACTGTTACTCTTGGCGATGAAACGTTCCGAAAAATAATCTGAGAAATGTGCCGACACTGCTGCAAGTCGGCTGAAATCCGTTATTGCTGTGTAAACACCGTCAAGTGTGGCTGTAATTCCAGGCTCCGTCGTTTCATGGAGTTGTTTACACCGCAATAGAAGACTCATGCTGCTTTACCTCATAATTACAGCACATTTTTAGATAATTTTGCAACGTGTTTCAACGACAGCAATAACAAGCGCTTTATTATTGTACTCGCCCTTTCAGCAGCTTTCGATTACCTTTAGAACCGTATACTTTACCATAAAAAGACGTACTTGTTTCAGTAGCTTCATTTATAGAAGAGCTACTATTATTAACCAAGTAAGAAAATTGATGACCCTTTGCGTAAAATCATTTGCCGAACACCTCGTCAATCGTTCACGATGTAGATGGGGTGTTTCGTCCTATGAGAATCGCCCTGTATGATGCATAGATGTCACAGTAAAAAAAGTGAGAATGCATTGAATCTGTCTTTGTACATATCTCTGTACAACCAAAACATCAAGATCCTGAAATATGTTTAGAAGATATAGTATATATGGTGGTTTGCAGCTTGCAAATATTGAAAAAAAAAATGGTTCAAATGGCTCTGAGCACTATGGGACTTAACATCTTAGGTCATCAGTCCCCTAGAACTTAGAACTACTTAAACCTAACTAACCTAAGGACATCACACAACACCCAGCCATCACGAGGCAGAGAAAATCTCTGACCCCGCCGGGAATCGAACCCGAGCGTGGGAAGCGAGAACGCTACCGCACGACCACGAAATGCGGGCTGCAAATATTGAAAACATGTCACATTAACACATATATACCAACTTAAGCTGGCCAGTTGAGTATTTTTTTTTGTTGCCGGAGTAATATCAGCACATACTCATCTTCAGCAGCAAGTGGATTACAGGAGACATAATACCTTGTAGAATATGTTTATCTCGAGCATACAGTGTTACGAATGATCCCATGTGACGGCTATTTTTCCACATCCGATAATTTTACTTGCCTTATATATATATATATATATATATATATATATATATATATATATATTTCTTAGCTCCTGCCGAAGACATTTGCTAATAGCATTCACGTATTATCCAATCATATGAGGGTGGTTATCAGCATATAAATTACTGATGTTGTCCAGTTGGCAAAGGTGATGTACTTTATAAAGAAAAAAAAATGAGATCAGGGTTTAACACCCCGTCGACATCGAGGTCATTAGGGACGGAGCACAAGCTCGGATGAGGCCAAGGATGGGGAAGAAAATTGGCCGTGTCCTTTCAAAGAAACCATCTCGGCATTTGCCTGGAGCGATTTTGGGAAATCACAGAAAACCTATATCTGGATGGCCAGACACGGGTTTGAACCGTCACCTCCCGAATGCGAGTTCACTGTGCTAACCACTGCACCACCTCAAATGGTTCAAATGGCTCTGAGCACTATGGGACTCAACTTCTGAGGTCATTAGTCCCCTAGAACTTAGAACTACTTAAACCTAACTAACCTAAGGACATCACACACATCCATGCCCGAGGCAGGATTCGAACCTGCGACCGTAGCGGTCTCGCGGTTCCAGACTGCAGCGCCTAGAACCGCACGGCCACTTCGGCCGGCTGCACCACCTCGCTCGCTATGTGCTTTAGATTACGAATGATTGGAATATACCGTATAGTACATAATATTGTTTCGAATTTGTTTTATATGAGCCTTCGGAATATCTGGAACAAAGGATTGTGCTTATTGTCAAGAATACTGGTGAAATTTTCCACGATTATTTTTTTTGTTCTTTTGGTCAGTCTGTTCATTCAAAATAATGGTTCAAATGGCTCTGAGCACTATGGGACTTAACATCTATGGTCATCAGTCCCCTAGAACTTAGAACTACTTAAACCCAACTAACCTAAGGACATCACACAACACCCAGTCATCACGAGGCAGAGAAAATCCCTGACCCCGCCGGGAATCGAACCCGGGAACCTGGGCGCGGGAAGCGAGAACGCTACCGCACGACCACGAGCTGCGGACTCAAAATAATATCAAGATGTTTCGTCAAAGCTGTGAAAAGTTTTTGACGTGTGTGTTGAGTAATGAAAATGAACTACCACCATGAGCAGTTAAGTAAAGTCTTGAACTATTAAGCAATGCAGTAATGTATGAATAATTGTGTCCCAGAAAACATGTTAACAACGCGATATGACCACTAATCTTTAACAAAATAGTCACAAACACACATACTTACTTAATTTAGGCACGACGGAAATGACTTCTGCATAGTTAGATACCTAAACATCAAACAACAGGTAATTATTCATCAGAAACCTGTCCAAAATTTATATAATGTGTATGCTTTCAACTTATAGCCAAAATCTATGATGCCTCGTATCTGTAATCACTGAATTAGACCCGAAAAGAATGTTTATTCAAACACTCTATTAAACCACATGAGTCAGAATACAGTATAAGAACAGAATCACCATATAATATTGAAAGTAGAGAGCCCCTCGATAGCATATGTTCCACAGAATATCTCACTTATATACCAGAACACTGTTTATTGTTTTCAGAGATCATAAGTCTTCCAGAACAGCATTTGACGAATTACCTTTCTCCACCTGTAGCCTTAAACCTTGCAAAGAACGTACTGTATATTTTTAATAGTTTGCAATTGTACCATATCATTAATTCAGTTAATTATTCATGCCATATCTAAGCATAGAGGTGATGAGGCATGCAGCAAAAAGTGTGAATAAGATGGCAGCAGATAGCTCCGTTACGTAAGATAATAAACAAAATGACATGAGTTGAACGCAATAATTTAGACAAAACGTACGAAATATATCTACAAATATTATAAAAATGGATATATATTCCACATCTCCTCCTAAACCATTGGACCGATTTCAACCAAACTTGGTACACTTATCACTTACTGTCTGGAAAGAATCGCTGTACGGGTAAGAACCACAAACCTGTCAAGAGGATGTAGGTGTGGGTGAGAAAAGGAGTAGTCTATGAGGCGAGAATAGCCATATTTTATTCATTCAGTATCTGAGAATGACTGGACTTGGCTGCAACAAACTTTACTCATAATTTCTAATATTTACGAAACATTTTCTCACCAATCCCCACAAAAAGATAAGAGGAGAAAAGTTTACAACGAACTACATTTTTGCTGTTCACGCGGTAAAACTGTCGCGTAAGCATGACGTTTTAATTTATTACTTCTTTACGACTAACTATATTCGCAACACATTTTTCAGGCAGTATCCAAATATGTCACTGAATACACCTAGAAAAATATATCACTGTATAACACATAGTTCAGGAGATGTGACGTCAGAACCACTGATATGGGTGAAAAACAGCAGCATAGTGCATGACGTTTAAATGTATTACTTCTTTGATATTAACTCTATTCGCAACATATTTGTTATACAGTTTCCACATATACCACTGAATATACCTACAAAATTATATCATTGAGCGACACGTGGTCCAGGAGAGACGACGTGATGCGTGAAAACGAAACTGCACAGTAAAATTCGCTAGAGATACTGTGTGTGTCAATACGTGTGAAACGTGTCAAATATAAGTGATTTTTGAGTATGTGGGCAAAACCAAGTGTAAAAAGCTCCTCCAGAACTCATGGTTCGATTTCAGCCAATCTTGGTACACACACAACTTACTATTTGGAAAGAAATATTTTGGGGCTAGGAACCAGAAACCTCCTAATGTTGTGGGTGTGATAACGTGGAACAGAGAAGGCAGTGGGAAGAGATGGACAGAGAGGGGAAGGAGAAAATGGACAGCAGCGAGAGGGGAATGGGGAGATGGACAGAAATGGAAGAGAAGGAGATGGACAGAGGAAGAAATGGACAGAGAGAGGGGAAGGGGGAAAAGGATAGAAAGGGAAGAGGAGGACATGGTCAGAGGGAGGGGAGAGGAGGGGACAGACAGAGATAGGAAAGAGGTGGCGATGGGCAGAGAGAGGGAGGAAATAGATGTGTTTCCTTTTGTACACACAGGTGGACAAAAGGAACTGTCTATTGAATTAACACACACAGTCAAATAACACAACTCTTTTTTTAGTACTGAAAAACACTTATCTTTCATAGGTTCAAATGGTCCAAATGACTCTGAGCATTATGGGACTTAACATCTGAGGTCATCAGTCCACTAGAACTCAGAACTATTTAAACCTAACTAACCTAAGGACATCACACACATCCATGCCCGAGGCAGGATTCGCAGCTGTGACCGTAGCGGTCGCGCGGTCCCAGACTGAAGCGCCTAGAACCGCTCGGCCACACCGGCCGGCTATCTTTCATAGGTCTCCACAGCTATGAGCGAAGTACACATGGGTGGCATTGGTAACACAGATGTGACTCTTGAATGCCAAGTGGAGAAAGAAGCAGCCGAGGGCGCTGAACTGTGTAATATGCAAGTCTATAACTCTCGAGCTCTGAATGTTCTATGTGCACACTCGTCCACTGGATACAGCTTGACACTCGGTACACGCAAGTCTGATATAAGCTCGGCAGAATAATGACGACTGTGTCCACCAGAAGCAGAATAAAACTCGTTCTGAACTTCAGATGGAAGTGTCGCACTTTTTCGTTGCGGCCGTAATTCACAACCGCTTCTCAGTGGCGACGCCTCGTAACTTCCGGGAGACGTGGCTCAAGCGTCGTCGCGATTGGCGTCGTCGGTGACGCTGCTTGGACATGCAGTATCTTTGAAGTGGTCGACAGCTGGTGTGACATTATCAGTGATAGACGAAGCCACAGAATAGATGGACAAAGAGAGGGAGGAAGAAGAAATAGACGGAGAGAGAGAGTGGAGGAGATGGCCAGAGAGAGGGGGAGGGGGAAATGGACAGAGAGAGGAAAGAGGAGGCGAAGGATAGAGAGATGTGGAGGAGGAGATGGACAGAGAATGGAAGGAGTAGTTGATGGACATAGAGAGGGCCAGGGAGAGGGGGGAGGAAGAGATGGCCAGAGAGAGAGAGAGAGAGAGAGATGGGGGAAGAGCAGAGGGACACAGGGAAGGAAGGAGGAGATGGTCAGAGAGAGGGCGAAGGAGGAGGTGGACTAATAAAAGGCTGGAATAAATACATAAGTGAGCAACACTGGGTACTCTGCTAATCTAACCGGCCGAAGTGGCCGAGCGGTTCTAGGCGCTACAATCTGGAATCGCGCGATCGCTACGGTCGCAGGTTCGAATCCTGCCTCGGGCATGGATGTGTGTGTTGTCCTTAGGTTACTTAGGTTTAAGTAGTTCTAAGTTCTAGGGGACTGATGAACTCCGAAGTTAAGTCCCATAGTGCTCAGAGCCATTTGAACCAATCTGCTAATCTATATAGATACATTAGCTGAGTGAACGAAGTACAGGGTGAATCACCTAAAACGTGCACCGCAAATATTGAGGAAGTGCAAATGCTGCTGATGTGTGGTTTTCACAGAAAGGATTTGTTGTCAGGGGATCGTATTTTTAGTCAGTAAACAGATTGCAATAATACTTAGAAACTGTGTTTTTTGAAAACATACACTTTGAAAATGGAACAATGCCTCTTGGCATTAACAATCTAGAAATAGGGTAAATTAGAATGCCAGTGGTGTTCATTGCAAGATTCTAGTCCGAGTCGCTTACGAGCTATCATATTTTGAAAAGTTTCCACACTGAAACTTAGTTTTGCTATTCAATCTGCATAGTTGCTATGTATGATATTGTTATATTTGCTTACAGTGTGCATGTCTATTCGTTAAGTGCATTACGACTTGCTTGTCAGTTAGTGTGTGACAGTCCAAGCAGTAGACTGGATTTACCAAAGCGGAAAAAGCCGACATGCTTATGGCGTACGGCGAGTGTAGGAAGAATACAGTTCGTTCTTGTACGGCGTAAGGTCCAAGATATCCCAATAGATGTCAACTATCTCGGCAGTTATTTATCAACCTCTTCAACCAGTTACGTGAAAGTGGTAGTGTAATATTTCGACAACTTAATAAAAGGAAACATTTGATGCTGTTGCATTTGATCTGTACGTTAGCTCCCGCGAAATCGCACGACGAAGTGGCATTAGGCAGGCAAGTGCTCTATGCATTATTAAAAAATGGTTCAAATGGTTCTGAGCACTATGGGACTTAACTTCTGAGGTCATCAGTCCCCTAGAACTTAGAACTACTTAAACCTAACTAGCCTAAGGACATCACACACATCCATGCCCCAGGCAGGATTCGAACCTACGACCGTAGCAGGATTCGAACCTACGACCGTAGCGGTCGCGCGGTTCCGGACTGAAGCGCCTAGAACCGCTCGGCCACAACGGCCGGCTACGCATTATCGACATGGTTTCTATCCCTAACACATTTCTCACCACCAAGAGCAGCACGGAAACGATTATTACAATCGTGTTAACTTCTTGCCATTAAGACAGATGTATCATGTATCACTTATGTTGTTTAGTGGTGAAGCCACATTTACCAAACATGGCCAGGTAAACCGTCGAAACATGCACTCTTGGTCTAGTGAAAATTCCTGTTCGCTTCGTCAAGTGTGACGTCGGCGCCCATGGAGCGTAAATATGTGATGTGGGATGGTGAACCATCAGCTTATATACCCGCTTTTCATAGACGGAACGCTGAACGCGCACTGCTATTGCGACCTCCTAGCAGACCATCTACTACGGATGCTAGATGTTCCTCTGCAGACTAGGAACAACCTGTGGTACCAACATGGTGGCTGTCCAGGCCATAATGTACGAAGTACTACACTGTGCCTTCACGAATTGTTTCCAAATCATAGGACTGGACACAGAGGACCTGTACCTTGACCGGCCTATTCCCCGGATTTGACGCCTGTAGCCAATTTTCTGTGGGAAAACCAATAAGACGCTGTCTACAAAGGCATGTCGGCTACACCCGATGATATGTATCGACGTATTACTGTAGCCTTGTCGGGCATCTCCTGTGAAATGTTAGCACGTGTGCAGCAGCCCTTCCGTACCAGAGTGGAAGCGTGTATTGCCACTGCCGGTGGTCATTTTGAATTTGTCATGGTCAACTGTTTCATTATTGGTCAAAATCAACATAAATTGTGTATGTACTCGTTCTTTAGTGTGTGCTACCACAGGTATTGTACTAGTGTCGGTGAGGGAACTTTTCAGAATACGATATGCCGTAAACGACTCGCACCAGAATACTGCAACAAACACCACTGCCATTCTAATTCATCCTACTTTTAGTTTGTTTAAGTCAATAGGCATTGTTCTATTTAACAAAGTGTATTTTTGCACAAAAAATACACTTTCTAAATGTTATTAAGATCTGTTGACTGGCTAACTATACGAGCTCCTGATTGCCAATCCATTCTGTGAAAACTGCACATCAGTAGCGTTTTCCATTTCTCAATATATGCTTTACAAGTTTTAGATGATTCACCATGTTAAAAAAACCATCCCGTATTTCAAGGGATGACAACGCGCATCAAAACAAGACAAAAATGTCTTACGACCATGGGGTCTACAAAGCGTATGTTCTGACATATGACATATGAACACATGTTCATAGAAGGTGCTCTTGTAATGTCATCGATGGCAATGCATTACTTGTCCTACTGCAGACGACTACCCAATAATTAACATTAATTACAACCCATGGCATGGAATATTGCAAGGTAGGAAGGCATCACGAAAATGTGGTTGCGGAAATATGGGCACCATTGTTGCATTGACGCTCCGTGTTATACCAGGGTTAACAATGTGCTGGGATACTTGCAGACCACGTTTGAAGTATATGTTACTGTGACATCTGTAATGCGATACAACATGTTTTCTCTCTTGCACATACTCTGACACAACCTAGCAAAGGAGACCTTTTATTCCACAAGCGAAATGGCAGACATGATTTACTGCTATGGTTCAGAGCAGAGATCGGCAACAGGCGGACCGCGGTCCGTATACGGACCGCGAAAGGTCGAACCTCAGACCGGCAAATACTCTTAAATACAGTGCGACGTCCAACTAAGTATCCCGGCGCCTCGTTCGCAGTAGGCTAGTAATTTAGTCGAGTACTGAGTAATTTAGTAACTAAACGTGTCTGAAAAACAAACATTTAGCCGAGTAGATTAGCAAATCATTTAGTCAAGTCGATCCATTTCATGCAATTTTTCTCGGCGAGTAGCGCCTCCCACCACGCGTCACTGCTCACTCGTTCATTTGTTAAACGAGTCTGAACCTATCGTTTTAGTCAAAGGGAGTACAGTGGGCGGTTGGTCTTTACTTCGTTTCGTCAATCGCACGCATATGGCAGAGCAATTATTCATTTGTTTTACAATTTGTGGTGTGAAAAACCTTTTCGTACAAATATACCTACATTAGTAATGGGTCCTAAAAAGCGAAAAGTGGACACTGAAAATAGGAGATTTTTGACTGAATGGACTGAACAATATTGTTTTACGCTGCCTGATAGGCCTCAAGCGGTTCCAGTTTGCTTAATATGTAATAAAACTGTCGTTGTTATTAAAAGTGGCAATTTAAAGCGACACTATGAAACAACTCATCAGCAATTCCACAAAAACTTTTCTCTTGGCAGTGAGGCGTAAAGAGAAACTACAGGTAATATAATTCTATTAAATAATGTATAAATGTGATATGTATGACTGCTTTGTAAACTTATCACGATAAAATTTAAATTTAAATTACAGGAATATCTCACTTTTTACGAAAAAAGTACAAAATTGCTCGTTCGCTGCATGAGTGAGCAAGAAGAATCGGCAGAAGCAGCGTTACGTGTGTGCGGGACACTTAAGTAAACACCAAAAACCATTTTCAGATTCTGAAATAATGAAAGAATGTATGTTGGAAGTAGCCTCGGCACTTTTTGAAGAAACAAAGGATGTTGTCATTGCAATTCAAAGTATTCCAATGTCGGCAAGAAGTAATACAAGAAGAACGGAAATTTCAGCTACTGATATTAAAAGCACTCTGCTTGAACTTTTGGAAAAGGCACCATGCTACGCCATTTCTCTTGACAAATCATGTGACGTGGTTGATGATGAACAGATATCTATTTTCGTGAGATTTTTCGGCAATATTGCCTTTGAAAGGTAACAATCGAGGAGAAGATTTATTCAAAGCTATTGACGAATTTATTAATAATTCCAACATTCGTTATGATAAAATAGTGTCGCTTTCAACTGACAACGCCCAGCGATGACTGGCAAAGAAAAAGGTGTTGTAAAGAAAACCAGGCAGGTCTAATATCGTATCAGTGTATAATTCATCAGACTGCCCTTTGTGGACAACTCAGTGCTACACTGAAAGAAGTAATGGACAGCTTGGTGCAGTTGATTAATTTTATGAGATCTCATTGTTCTCTTCAACACCGAAAGTTCAAGAAGTTTCTTTCAGAATGTGATGCAGCGTATTCTGACTTATTGCAATGCAGCAATGTTCGTTGGTTAGGTAAAGGTCAAGTTGTTGAACGTTTCTGGCTAGTAAAGGAAGAAGTAACCTCCTTCTTGCATATCTTGGATACGCAGGGAGCAAAGAAGCACTTAGAGTTCATAACAAATGAGCGCAATATGCTAGCTGTGGCTTTTCTGAAGGATATTCTGAAATATTTAAATGCGCTCAACATAGAGTTACAAGGGAATGGGAAATTAATATGTGATCTGATACAAAGCGTGCCTGCTTTTCGTCGTAAGCTGGATATTTTTGAAAAAGATTTTGCAAGGCACGAATTTATTCATTTCCAACAATTCTTGAGTATAAAAAAGAGAACTCTGAAGAAGACATTGCAGTGTTTGTAAGATTTCTGTCCGATCTAAGGGACGAATTCGCTACAAGATTTCAAGACTTTGCAGAAATTGGAAAGCTGTCTCAGTTCCTAAAATTTACTTATGAAGTTGATGCATCTGCAGAATGGGCTGATGTGGCTGCTAAGTTGTTCAGATTTCGAAGTCTTCACTTCAAGTGGAGATAATCGACTTGCAAGAAGATATTTCTTTGCAAATGTATAAAACTGTATCCACTGAAGAATTTTGGGGTAAACATGTTTCACAAAAATACGAAAATTGTAAGAAAGTAGTTATCAATCTGGCCACTATGTTTGGCTCGACATATATATGCGAATCGTCGTTCTCGAAAATGAATTATTCGAAGAACACATATCTGTCAAAGTTGACGGAAGCCCACCTCGAAGACATACTTCGTATTTTCTGTACCCCTCGTACACCGACCTTTAAAAAACTGGCTCAAGACCGTCGATGTAATTTCGCACATTGAATATATTACAATATTAACTGAGAACTACTTGTTTTACCCTTTTTTTGGTAACTAACTCGATTTGAAAACAAAATAAAAAACAGTACCTTTTAATTATTAGTTTTTTTCTGGACCTCCATAAAAAATTTTACACTGAATCCGGACCCCACTGAAAAATACTTGCCGACTCCTGGTTTAGAGGATGGAGTTACTCTGAGAACCCGTAACCTATACGCTGAAAGATTTCCAGCACGCAGGGTACAATCTGTTAAGCTGTTCAACTGATTGGTCCAGCATCTTGGGTAAACAGGTTCCGTAGCACCCAACAAACTGGACAGTGGAAGGTTTCGGTCAGTTCGCACACCTGACAGGGTGGAGCGTGTTATAGGTGCAGTGGTCGACAATCCTGGAACCAGTGTGCGACGAATAGCAGCAGCTGAAGATGTTAGTCATCCAGTCATCCTATGGCCTGTGTGGTACTCCATGAGCAGTAGTTGTATCCCTACCATGTTCAGCGCATCCAGACCCTTAGGGCACAAGACTATCCTCCCAGAGTGCAGTTCCGCCAATGGTGCTTGCGGCAGTGTGGTGCAGATACACAATTTGCCTCCAAGATTTTATTTACTGATGAGGCAGGGTTTAAGCGAGATGACATTGTAAATCTCCATAACCAGAATGTGTGGGCCGATGAAAATAGCCATGTGGTTCAATATACAAGGCATCAGGATCGACTCTCAGTCAATGTGTGGGTAGGCGTTGTTAGCGATTGATTACTGGGGCTATATGTGTTACCACAGAGAAT